>NC_041744.1:10158355-11425015 GCF_004115215.2 Ornithorhynchus anatinus
CTCTATTTCCAAGATAAATCGAACCTAGGCGCCCTGACTTTCAGACCCGAAACATTGCCAATGCGTAGATTTCTTCGGCTTCCATCTCATCCTAGATGTTGTAGCGAGCGCTGTGGGAGGAAGAGCCCCTTACACCGTAAAAGCGGCCAGGCAGCTGTCTTCTAAGGAAGTCGAAGGGGTGCACCCACTTCCTTTCCCTGTCCTCATTTTGGCCTTCTTGGGAAGGTGGAACCCTTCCAGATCCTGCCCGCCCAAAAGCTGAAAGAGTGTTTTTCCTTTATATCACATTTCATAGAAATCTGCTTAACAATTTTTGTCTAGAAAAAGCAGGAAGCAAGCTTTATCCCTGAGCAGCCCCTGCCCTGAAACCTCTGTCCCCTTGCAATCGCTTTCCTTGGGGGGTGAGGGGAGCATGAGAAGTCCTGGAGAGCCTTTCTTCCCCCTGAGGAAAACCTTCCACCCGTCTTTGCCCATAGGGATCAAAAGCCAACAGGTTTGTCTTTCCGGGAGCTAGTCGGAAAGGAAAATACCCACGTACAGCTTTGCTCTACCATCTACCCAATGCGAGGTAAGGAACCCGGTGATTTGGGGCCAGGTTACACATCCAAACCCAGCCTCGCTGAGAAGCACTGTGACCTAGCTGGGTGGGGAACCGGGTTGAGACTCAGGAGACCTGGGTTCTAATCCCAGCTCTGCCACTTGGCTACTGGGTGACCTCAGGCAAGTCACTTAACTTCTCTGGGTCCGTGCATCTCCATCTGGAGCCTGTAAGTCCCTCCCCCTCCATATATGCCAGACCACTACTCTCTCTACTTTTGAAGCATGATTAAGGTCACATCTCCTTCAAGAAGCCTTCCCCGATTAAGCCCTCTTTTCCCTGGCTTGCTCTCCCTCCTGTGTCACCTCTGCAACTGAATCTGTGTCCTTTGGACATTTGATATTCACCCCACCCCCAAACCCACAGCACTTAAGTTCATATCTTTAAATTATACATTATAAATTCTTTATTCATGTGCCTGTCTGTCTCCCCCTCTAGACTGTAAGCTCCTTATGGGCGGGGAATGGTGCCTTCTAATTCTGGTGTAAGTGCTCAATAAATGCTATTGATTGATTATTCTGGAAAATGAGGCTTAAATATCTGTTCTCCCTCTCCTTTAGACTTGTTGAGCCTCGTATGGGACAGGGACCATATCTGCTTATCCTTATCTACTCCAGAACTTAGTTTAGTGCTTAGCACAGAATAAATGCTTAAAAAATACCATTGTTAATATTTTCCCCAGAAGGAAATGGGCAAACCGGAGGCTTGGGAGAAGACCGTGTTCTTCCTACACAACCAACAGCAGCTCCTGGGTGTAGAAGTCCCAGGAGATTTTTCTGGCCCTTCTTCTTCTCTCAAATCCTCACTGAAGGGACTGGAGCCCCAGACCTGGATCAGTTCCGCTGCAGCTGACCCCGCTCAGGCAGCTAGTTCCTGTTTCTACTTTCAGAAGGAGGAGAGGGGAGGGGAAGAGAAGGGTTAGTAATACTTTTGTGCTTCTAAACTATGGGTGGGGGAAGGGTAGGGAGCAGAGAGGAAGACCGGGGAAGGCATCTACATTGCAAGAAACTGATTGATCGAAACTCAGAATCTTCCCTTGAACCTTCATCCAAATGCTACTTAAATCTGCTTTTTGGAAATGGGCAAAAATGCAGTTTTCCCACCTTCAGTTATTTGAATGTCAGCATCACTTCCTCAGACTCCAACCCTGGCTCCTAGGAGAAGCAGCATGGCCTAGTGGATACGGCACCAGCTCGGGAGTGGGTCCCACAGAAACTTTCAGTAGGTAGATCTTTCCAAAAGTCCTCCTGCCTCAGGGGAGGACTGCGTCTGAACTGGCGACATTCCGTTCCTAAAGCACTCCAGGGAAGGAGATTTCCCATTTTTGCTCAGCCACCTATTCCTGTGTATAGCAATCCTTAGGGACAGGAACCGTATATCGAACCCAAATCCATCTTGCTACAGTTGAAGTTCATTTCCTCTTGATCTGCCACCGGAGGGGATAGCAGTACGGCCTAGTGGAAAGAGCAGGGGCCAAGCAGTCAGAAGACATGGGCTCTAATCCTGGATCTGCCAAATGTCTGCTTTCTGGCCTTGGGCAAGCCACTTTACTTCTTGGTGCTTCAGTTTCCTCATCTGTAAAATGGGCATTAAATCCTACTCCCTCCTACTTAGACTGTGAGTCCCGTGTGTCTCAGGGACTGTGTCTGAGCTGATTAACTTGTACCTACTCCAGTGCTTAGAACAGTGCTTGGACATAGTAAGTGCTTAATTAATTAATAAGGCAGAAAAATTGGTCTGCAACCTCCCTTAAATAGTCCTTTCTGCACTTGAAGATAGTTAAAATATGACGCTTGAGCTCTTTCTTCTCCAGATGAAATAACCCCAATTCTTTTGGTTTTAAATCGTCGACCTCATGTTCCATGTTAAATTATTTTTGTTGATCTTTCTGAATGCCAAATATTTCTTAAAATGTTGGTCCCAACCTCAACTAAGGGCTCTGGTCAGTGATAACATCACCATGTCAGAAGGATGTGAAATCCAGGGACCAGGCTGCCATTTTCTTCTTTAGCCGGGAACAGAGTTTCCAGAAAACAAATAACTTTCAAGGTTGAATTTGCATGGACTCTGAAATCCCTAAATGTCCAATGGCTTTCCTATCTTGGGAGCTTTTGCAGTCTCCATTATTGAAAACATTTAAAGAAAGAATGGACCTTTTATCCTGCTTCAGGGGATTGCGGTAGATGACCTTTCGAGACTGCTTTTGATCCTATGAATCTAGAATCTCTGATTCTATGATTTTATGCAGTGAATGGAGTGGCAATCGCTTTGTCACTAGTCATGGCAATAACAATAATAATAATCGTGGTATTCGTTAAGAGCTTACTATGTCCCAGGTACTGTACTACACGCTGGGGTGGATACAAGCAAATCGGGTCGGGCACAGTTCTTGTCCTACTTGGGGCTCACGGTCTTAATTCCCATTTTAGAGATGATGGAACAGAGGCACAGAGAAGTGAAGTGACTTGCCCGAGGTCACATAGCAGACAAGTGAAGGAGCTGAGATTAGAACCCAGGTCCTTCTGACTCCCAGACCCATGCCAGACTTGGGAGTTTTCAATCGTATTTATACAATCATATTTACTGAGTGCTTATTTTGTGCAAAGCACTGAACTAAGCGCTTGGGAGAGTACAATATGCAATAAAAATATTCGCTAGCTGAATCCTTCCCACTCCTGAAAACTGCAGGCCACGGTGTCTGACTGTGGGCCACGGGCTCCCGTTCATTCGCCTGGGACAGCACGGTGGGAGTCCCAGCTCCAGCTTGGGGCTGAAGGCTCTGGGGTCCAACTCCACGGATGCCACTGGGCTGAGTCAGAGCGGGAACAGAGACCCCGCTGGAATGCAAGAGCTGGATCCGCACCTGGTGGCCATTTCAGGGGCGGGACTTCCCTTGAATGACCGCCCTGTTGCATGGGGAGAATTTTCGGTTGCTGTCAGGCTGGGGCGGGGTCAGATCAGGCCTCAAAAATCTGCCCCAGTGCTGATTGTACACGGCACCTGATGCCAAAGGCAAATTCTGAAGAAAAGTATGTCCTGCAAATGTCCGGTCTGCTTATCCCTTTGGATAAGTCAGGGCCGGACTGGTTCTCTGGGATTCTGGGCTAATTCTGGGGAACCGGTGCTCTTGAGAGCTAGCCTAAGGCTTATCTGGCTCTAAGAAACTCTCTAGAATATGGCCTAGGGAGAGAGAAGCAGTGTGACATAGTGGCAAGAGCACTAGCCTGATAGAGGACCTGGATTCTAATCCCGGCTCTGCCAAATGCTTGCTCTGTGACCTTGGGCAAGTCGCTTAACTTCTCTGGGCCTCAGTTTTCCTATTCTCCCTCCTATTTAGCCCCATGTGACAGGGACTGTGTCCAACCTAATTGACTTGTATCTACCCCAGCGCTTAGAACAGTGTTTGACAGATAGTAAACGCTTAGCAAATGCCATAAAAAAGAAGCATGTGACTGGGAGTAAGAAGGCCGTTCTAGCCCCCAATCCTGCTGCTGGCCCGCTGCGTAAGCATGTGCCAGTCAATGAACTTCTCTGGGCCTCAGTTTCCTTATCCACAAAATGGGGATCAAACCCCTGTTCTCTCTTCCTCCTAGATTGTGAGTCTGAAATATAATAGGGATCGTGTCCAAACTAATTATCTTGTATCCACCCAAGGCTTAACACAGAGCTTGGCACATAGTACTTAATAAATACTATTGTCATCATTTTCATAATTTCCTGAAACATGGAACAAGCAGGGAGTCGCTCAGAACCAGTTAGAATAGCGATGAATGAAAAGAGAGGAGTTCTAAACTGGTAACTCCTTTTGGGTAGGGAATATGTCTACTAACTCGACTGGATTGTTCTCTCCAAGTGTCTGCTACAGTGCTCGGCCACAGTAGGTGCTTAGTAAATATCAGTGATTGATTCTGCCCCCCAAATCCTCTCTTTGATCATCCTGCCGGGATTTCCAGCAAATGCTCGTTGTGGGCAGCGAATGTGTCCGCTAACTCTGTTGTCTTGCACTCTCCCAAGCGCGTAGTACAGTGCTCTGCGGGAGGCCGAGTGGGAGCTGAGTGAGTTCAGGGCCATGTTCCCTTGCTTATCCTCTAGACTGTAAGCTCACTGTAGACAGGGAGCATGTTGTGTTGTACTCTCCCAAGTATTTAATACAGTGCACTGAAGCAGTGTGGCCTAGTGGATAAAGCACGGGCCTGGGAGGCAGAAGGACCTGGGTTCTAATCCTGACTCTGCCACTTGTCTGCTGTGTAACTTAGGGAGGTTACCTAACTTCTCTGTGCCTCAGTTTCCTCATCTGTAAAAGGGAGGATTAAGATTGTGAGCTCCAAATGGGACAGGGACTGTATCCAACCTGATTACCTTGTATCATTTGCTTAGAACAGTGCCTGGCGCACAGTAAGTGCCTAACAAATGCCACTGTTATTATTATTAGTAAGTGTTCAATACATACCATTGATTGATTGATTGATTGATAATCATTGTAGAGCCAATCAGGTTTTAAATGTTCATTGAGACCTGAAGGAATGGAAAGGGCTGCCAGGGCACAGCATCAGCCCAGGCAAGAAGTCTTCCAGAGGCCCTCTGAGCCCACACAATGGGAACCAAGGTGCCCTCTTTTTTTGGCCTATCATGCAGTCAGTGCCTCTTCGGGCACCATTAGCGAAACCATTAGGAGAAGACACAACCCAAAAGTCAAAATCCCATCTCAAAAATGTGTCTCTGGGGTGCCAGACTCCAGAGGAATCTGGACAGCTGTAATGGCCTTTACTTACGCTCCCCATAACTTTTTAAAATGCCCTCGTGTTGACCGATCCAAGGGTAATGCCCATTTAATTCAGCCTCTGATCCGGAGGAATCAATCGCTTCACACCGCAACCTATTTATTCTATACGGTCTGATGCTTAACACATAAATAAATGAGGAATACACAAACCAAAGCACTTAAGAGCAAAAAGGTTAAGTTTCATCTTTTCCCATAAATCGAAAGAACTGGTTTCATCTAATTTAGAACGAGTCATGCCTCAGCTTTCCCCTAGAAACAAGGTTTGTCTTCTTAAGCCATAAAAGAGATTTCAATGGGGCCTGACAGGTGTTTTCAGAATTTCTGGTCTTCTCGTGAGGTGATATCCCCTGGCTCAGACTCTCGTGAGCAAAGCTGGTCTCCAGTGGGGAACGTGCCTGAGTGAGGACTGCAAAATTAAGGCCAGTAGTCGCTGCTGAATTTTCAGATTGCATCACAGTTGACTTTCCAAAAGACCATAATAACTGTGGTATTTTACCTGGTGCCGAGCACTAGGGTAGATACAGGATAATCAAGTTGGATACAGTCCACAAGGGGCTCCCAGGCTTCTGGGAGAAGAACTGATATTTAATTCCCATTTGACAGGCGAAAAAACTGAAGCACAGAAAAGTCAAGTGGCTTGCTCAAAACCACACAGCAGACAAGTGGCTGAGTCCTGCTCTCTCTCTCTTTTATGGTATTAGTTAAGCACCTACTATATGCTTATAGTACTAGGTGCTGGGGTGGATACCAGCTAGTCAGGTTGAAGCGAGTCCGTGTCCCACATGGGGCTCACAGTCTTCATCCCCATTTGATTCATTCATTCATTCATTCAATAGTATTTATTGAGCGCTTACTATGTGCAAAGCACTGTACTAAGCACTTGGAATGTACAATTCGGCAACAAATAGAGACAATCCCTGCCCATTGACGGGCTTACAGTCTACTCAGGGGAGACAGACAAAAACAAGACAACTTAATCACGATAAATAGAATCAAGGGGATATACACCTCATTAGCAAAATAAATAGGGTAATAGGTAACTGAGGCACAGAGAAGTGAAGTGACTTGTCCAAGGTCACCCAGCTGACAAGCGGCAGATCCGGGATTAGAACCCCTGTCCTCCGACTGAGAGACCGGGCTCTTTCCACTGAGCCACATTGCTTCTCTGCAGGGCCGGGGGCGTGAGCTCCACAGCTCCCCGCTTTCCTCCAGCCCGATCCTCCGGCCGACTTTCCCCTTCTCTCCACAGCCGGTCCCTGAGGAGCAGTGTTTTCTGTATCGGCTACCCGTCGGTGATGCCTTAGACTCAAGAAACACTAAGAAGGCTTTCTCAGAAGGACAGTATCTCTTTAAGCAGCAGTCGTGAGGGTATGCGAGCCCGAGGTGGTTGCCAAGGCTGTGGTTGTCTTCTGACCTTGGTATCTGTTTAAATCCGGTCATGTGTTTCAATGAAGGACCGTGGGTAGCTATAATTTGAATGGCTTTTTATAGCCCCTTTCGGGGTTTTCTGCAGCCCCCCAAAAATGAAAACCGGTCCAATCAGGGCTCAGGGGGTGGGTGTTCTAATTGGAGGTGGAAGTCTTCAGTAGATGGAGCCCCATTGTGGATGTTTGTATTTCAGGGCTGCTTAGGCAGGTGCCGGGCAGGGCAGGAGGCTCCCCCAGATCTCCAGGGGATCCGGCTTCCATTTGGTCTGGATGGGTTGAGTTAGCCTCTTTTTCCCAGAGCCACAGCTCATCTCCCCGAACGTGAAATACCGGTTCCTTTAGTAAATGGACACAATTTGCCTGTGAAGCAGCAGAACCTCCAGGCGACAGTGAAATTCCCCAAAGGTAGCAAGTGAGATGGAGGTGTGTTCCCCTGTGAATTTGCAATCAGTGGATGTGAAGTAGTGTGGTCTAGTAGAATGAGTATGAGCCTGGGGGGGGTCAGAGGATCTGGGTTCTAATTCCAACTCTGCTACTTGCCCGCAATGTGATCTTGGGCAAGTCACTTAAGTTCTCTGCCTCCATTATCTCATCTGCAAAATTGTGATTAAATACCTGTTTTCCCTCCACCTTCCTTAAGAAATTTACCATCTCATCTCTTAAAGGGAGATCATAATCCTCCGCCTCGGTAATTATGGAGACGATAAATGAGTTAAGTGATAATGAAAGCCACTTGAAGAATAAAAAGTATGATAGAAATTCAAAATCTTATTGCGCAGGAATCAGAATCAAGGTGTGAATATTCCCAACTGTCCTATAATAATAATAGCCAAAATAATGATAATAGCTTTTGTTTTGTGCATACTATGAGCCAAGCATTGTACTAATTACTGCTGCAAATACAAGAAAATCACGGGGCTCAGAGTCTAACTAGGATGGAAAATGGCTTATTGAAGCCCCATTTTACAGATGAGGAAACTGAGGCCCTGAGTAGTTAAGTGACTAGACAATGGACAAGCAGGAGGCAAGTGTCAGAGTCAGGATTAGAACCCGGGTCCTCTCACTCCCGGGCCTAGGTCCTTCCCACATGCTGCTCTAAACAGGGTGATCTCTTAGCAAACTTGAACAGTACCTCACTTTTTAGACCTTTAGTTTGGTTGGGAGCTCAGTGATCCACTGTTGCATCTGGGACCGTCACACAGGACATGTAGGGTGGGGGAGGAGAGGAGGAAATATCAGTTAGACACCATCTTTGAAGCCCTGGCTAGAAGGCAAAGTTCACTTCTCCATCTGATTTGAACTCCATCTTGGAGAAAGCTACATCTTTTGGTTCCAGAGGACAGTCTGTTTTCTAGCCATTTAACGCAGGGCCGTGCACCCTGTTACCTTCAATAAATATGTGATTGAACACAGTATCTCACCAGGAATTCTGTTGGGATGTTTTGCTGCCCAAGATGGGCCAGGGGATGAGATACTGAGGAAAGCACTGTGTCAGATTTTCTCCGTCCCTGGGAACGGCACGCTATTTAATTCCAGCAATAAACTGGCTTCCAGGCTTCCCGGTAGGAAAGACAGTTTAAAGTTCTGGGTCAATTATAGGGTGATTGTGAAATTCATGATATGACTAATCCAATAGCGGAACCTGTGATCATCCAACAAAACCCAAGGACTTGACATATAGGCATTCCGATGTCTTCGTTTAAAGGGAAGTGAACGGACAGCCCTGGTTAACTTAGAGATCGTCTCCCCTCTTATACCCCTTTCGGCAGGTCCAGTAGGGTTTTCTGAAGTAGAACATCAGGGCCTGGGGCAGGTGCTTTTCTTGGGTGGTATAATTCTTTGGAATTCCTCTCTCTTCATTCTGCATTTCTTTAAGTTTAGGGAGAACAAAAAAAGTAGGTGTCTTTGACCTGACTATTGTCCATGGGTGATTTGTGAGCCTTCCTTATAAGTAAGTAGGTGCTCTGATTTGAATATCACCTGCATTAAAATGAAGGGTTTTCCCAGTATCCAGGCCTGTGGTAACAAGTCAGAGTTTCACAAAATCTTTTTAATGTATTTATTCGATTTGCACTGCCTCCTTCCTCTCAAGAGTTCATGTGGGAACACTTTCGCAATGGCCACTTTAACGCTCCCACCCTCAAAACCAGAGGCGGGTATCAAGTGGGTGTTCAATCTGGAAGACCCGAAGATGCCGGGCTTGCCTGACGCTAGTGAGGACCCACCCTACTAATAATGGTGGTATTTGTTAAGCGCTTACTATGTGCAAAGCACTGTTCTAAGCGCTGGGGGGATACAAGGTAATCAGGTTATCCCACGTGGGGCACACAGTTTTCATCTCCATTTTACAGATGAGGTAACTGAGGCACAGAGAAGTTAAGTGACTTGCCCAAGGTCACACAGCTGACAAGTGGCAGAGCCGGGATTAGAACCCACAAACTCTGACTTCCAAGCCCGGACTCTTTCCATTGAGCCACGCTGCTTCTCTAGACTGTCAGGGCTGGGATGATGTCTTCCAATTCTCTTGTATTGTGCTCTCCCAAGCGCTTAGTACAGCTCTCTGCGCACAGTAAGAGCTCAGTAAATTCCCTTGAGATTACTTGATTGACTCTGGCACCTTTGCTAAGGTGGTGAGTGTGTGAGAGGGCGCCTTGGCAGAGCCTGCTGTCAGCCCTGGAAGTAGAGGAGCTTTATCTCCTTAAACTCTTTTAACTTTTCCCCTTCCCGCCCCCACCCTCGTGCCTTCTGACTGGGAGAAGATTCATTCGGCAGAGGATACTAGAAGAAGTGTGGCGGGGAACGCTCTCAGTACAAATTAAGCCCTGAGAAAAGGAAACGAAAGAGTCAAGAAGCCCTCGGCAACCTGCAAGAACGGAGAGATTCGCTCTCTCTGCAATATGACCCAGGAGGCTGTCCCTAGCTGAGAATGTAAGGCAGAATCAATCACTCCATCAATAAAACTGTAAGTTCGGGGTGGGCAGGGAATGTGTCTATTCACTGTTATATTGTATTCTCCCAAACTACAGTGCTCTGCATACAGTAAACGCTCTATAGAGTCGAATAAATGAATGAATGAATGAATAAGATCGATCAAGGGTCTTCTGCGTCCCGAGCTCTGTTCTAATCGCTGGGATACTATAGTTTATTTTATGGCAGTTGTTAAGGGCTTATTACGTGTCAGGCTCTGAACTAAGTGCTGGGGTAGATACAAGCTAATCAGGTTGAACACAGTCCATGTCCCACCTGGGGCGCACAGTCTTAATCCCTATTTTACAGATGAGGGAAATGAGGCACAGAGGAGTTAGGTGACTTGCCCAAGGTCACATAGCAGACAAGGAAATCAGTAGACCTAATCCCTCAAGGATCATGTTACAACAATGTTAACAGGGGAGACTAAAATCAATCACAGATAAGGAAGTAGTAATAAGGTAGAAAGATATGTACATAAGGGCTACAGGAAATTGTGAATACTTCACTGTTTGGGTGGAACGGAAGTGCCACGTGGCATCCGTGAGGATATAAGATGTGGAGGTGAGAAATTAATCAAGGAAGGCTGCCTAGAGGAGATGTAATTTTGGAAGAGGTTTGAAGATGAAGAAAGGAGTGGTCTGTAGGATGTGAAGGGGGAAGGAGTTCCAGGCAAGATGGAGGACATAGTATTAAGTTGGTGGTGGAAGAGAGGAGAATGAGGCACAGTGAAAGGAAGCTTGAGGGGAATGAAGAATGTGAATTGGTGTGTAATGGGAGATTAGAGGGATTAAGTAGGAGCAAAAGAGCTCATTTGATGCCTTAAAGTCAACGCAGCAAAGAATAGCAACCACTGGAAGCTTTTGGAGGAATGGGGAGATGTGCCGAATGGTATTTAAGAATAATAAAAATAATAATAATGGTATTTGTTAAGTGCTTACTATGTATCAGGCACTGTATTAAGGGCTGGGGTGGATACAAGCAAATTAGGTTGGACACAGTCCCTGCCCCACATGGAGTTTAACCTGTCATCATCATCTCATTTTGCAGGTGAGATAACTGAGGCCCAGAGTGGTTAAGTGACTTGTCTGTGGTCACACAGCAGACAAGTGGCAGAGTCGGGATTGGAACCTCTGACCTTCTGAGTCCTAGGTCTGTTCTGTATTCACTACAGCAGAAAATGGATTGGATAGGTAAGAGACTGGAGGAGACTGATGCAGTAGTCAAGTTGGGAATATAACAAGTATCTGCCCTTGAGGAGTTTACAATCCAACAGGTAGAAATACAGCAAGATAGACTAGGGAGTTCAAAAGCATATGAAAGGGTCCCCAAACCCCCATCTCTCTACTGTGGGCCAATAGAACATAACCCATGTCCAGTAATAACTGCTTTGGGACATTTCTCAAGATTGATTAGACTGTAAGCCCGTCATTGGGCAGGGATTGTCTCTATCTGTTGCCGAATTGTACATCATTCATTCATTCATTCAATAGTATTTATTGAGCGCTTACTATATGCAGAGCACTGTACTAAGCGCTTGGGATGAACAAGTCGGCAACAGATAGAGACAGTCCCTGCCGTTTGACGGGCTTACAGTTTAATCGGGGGAGACGGACAGACAAGAACAATGGCAATAAATAGAGTCAAGGGGAAGAACATCTCGTAAAAACAATGGCAACTAAATAGAATCAAGGCATTGTACAATTCATTAACAAAATAAATAGGGTAACAAAATATATACAGTTGAGCGGACGAGTACAGTGCTGTGGGGATGGGAAGGGAGAGGTGGAGGAGCAGAGGGAAAAGGGGAAAATGAGGGTTTAGCTGCGGAGAGGTAAAGGGGGGATGGCAGAGGGAGTAGAGGGAGAAGAGGAGCTCAGTCTGGGAACGCCTCTTGGAGGAGGTGAGTTTTAAGTAGGGTTTTGAAGAGGGAAAGAGAATCAGTTTGGCGGAGGTGAGGAGGGAGGGCGTTCCAGGACCGCGGGAGGACGTGACCTGGGGGTCGACGGCGGGATAGGCAAGACCGAGGGACGGCGAGGAGGTGGGCGGCAGAGGAGCGGAGTGTGCGGGGTGGGCGGTAGAAAGAGAGAAGGGAGGAGAGGTAGGAAGGGGCAAGGTGATGGAGAGCCTCGAAGCCTAGAGTGAGGAGTTTTTGTTTGGAGCGGAGGTTGATAGGCAACCACTGGAGTTGTTTAAGAAGGGGAGTGACATGCCCAGATCGTTTCTGCAGGAAGATGAGCCGGGCAGCGGAGTGAAGAATAGACCGGAGCGGGGCGAGAGAGGAGGAAGGGAGGTCAGAGAGAAGGCTGACACAGTAGTCTAGCCGGGATATAACGAGATATAACATCCCAAGCGCCTAGTACAGTTCTCTGCACATAATAAGCGCTCAATAAATATTATTGAATGAATGAATCTATGCTGACCTTTCCCTCATTTTAATTGAGCAACCCGCTGGAGTCCTTGACCTATAGAAACTAAGTGTTTTTAATCAAACAATCAATCCATCAATATAATTGATGGATAGATGGCTTAATGGCTATATGTTACAACTAAGTAGAAAATGTATACATTTGAAATGGCTTTCAAGTGAACCTCTTTAAACCTTGTCCTCCTCCTTCTCCATCCTCCCTTTTCCTCCTCCTCCTTTTTCTCCTTCTCCTCTTCTTCCTTTCCTCTTCCTCCTTCCCTTTCTCCTCCTCCCCCTCCTCGTCCCCTTCCTCCTCCTCCTCCTTCCCCTTGTTTTCCTCCTTTTCCCACCTCCCCTCAAATTTATGCAGGCCAGATAAATTAACCTGTCATCATTCATAAAAACCTGGGTGATGATTCTATTTGCTAATGTTTCCCAACTGAAGGATTTCTGCTGCTTTACAGGTCAGAATATATAAATACATTTCTGCATCTGTATTCTTACTTTAGAACAGAATGAATTCTCCTTGGGTTTAGATTTTCTGTGTTTGCATATGTATACTTAAAAGCATTCAGTACCCTGTTGGTCCTTAAGAGATTTAAAATGACAATTTCGGTAACAATATACATACGATATTAGAAATAAGTAATAATAGGTCTTCTGATGTTGATGATTCCTTAGCTTAAGCCAGTTTAGGTCATTTCATTGAAAGCTGAAATGCTAGTAAAAAGCATTGAGGGGACTTTGTTTTACCCCATCTTTGATGTCCAACCTGGTTTTAAGTATTTTATCGTGCTACTGACCCAGTGGAAATAGACTGAGATTTGGAAGCAGAATACAAAGGGAGCAGGAGAATCTGGACGGGTCCTGGGTTTCAACATCCGGTGGTAGTAGAAGAAGAATTCAAAGGTAGGAGGAGACTCTGGATGCAACCGGGTTTTTAACCAGCATAAGAGCATTAATAGTAGCATTCATTGCTACTAATCGCCAAGGATTCTTGCCATAGGAAATTGCCCAGTGAGCTTCAGTGACAAGTGTGTAGAATATGTTTTTGATGGATTCTTCGAAATGGAGAAAGTCCTCAGTTTAATGCAAGGTAGAATCCACTGGTTTATAGAGAAGCAGCGTGGCTCAGTGGAAAGAGCATGGGCTTTGGAGTCAGGGCTCATGAGTTCGAATCCCAGCTCTGCCACTTGTCGGCTGTGTGACTGTGGGCAAGTCACTTAACTTCTCTGTGCCTCAGTTCCCTCATCTGTAAAATGGGGATTAAGACTGTGAGCCCCACGTGGGACAACCTGATTCCCCTATGTCTACCCCAGCGCTTAGAACAGTGCTCGGCACATAGTAAGCGCTTAACAAATACCAACATTATTATCTTTCTGGGAAGAGGCTGCTGTCTCTGAAAAATGGGCGTGGAGATCCTGCTCAGCACCGCACAGGACTGAAGTGCCTTTTTCTCATTTTAATTTTTAACTCCACAGCCAAATAGACATGGCAGGTGTGAGTCACTGCATAATAATCCTCCTGCATTGTTAGGCTCCAGGCTGAAGACCAAATGTCATTAAAATTCCAAGGTGGGAATTATTTCTCCATAATATACACCCTGAAGTACCTTATTATGATCATGAAGGCTTGGCTAAATGTGCTTTTCTTAGTGTAAACTTTAAGAATAAAAAGCTAAAATAAAAGCTCTTAAAATGTAGCCTACCTCTTTTCAGATGTTGGGCTACAGCTAAGGAAAACCACCTATCCCATGATTTCAGATGGTATTTCATTTGAAATTGGGGTGAGAGAGTCTGTAGAGGGTGGAGCTAGCAAACCCACTGAACCTGACGCCCTTTTCAGGAATCGAGGGTTGAGTTTCTAATGAGCTAGAATACTTTGTCAGGTAGTAATAATAATAATATTAATTATATAAGTGGCTCTGCCACTTATCTGCTGTGTGACCTTGGTCAAGTCGCTTCACTTCTCTGGGCCTCAATTTCCTCATCTGGAAAAATGGGGATTAAATCCTGCTCTCTCCTACCTAGACTCTGAGCCCCACATGGGACAGGGACCATGTCCAAACTGATCACCTTGTATCTCCCCTAGTGCTTAGAACGTTGCTTGACACAGAGTAAGTGCTTGACAAATACCATTTATTATATATGTTAAAAGTGCTTACTATGTGCCAAGCACTGGGGAAATAGAATCTATACAGATCAGACCCAGCCCGTCCCACATGGGGCTCACAGTCGAAGCGTGAGGGAGAACGAGTGCTTAATCCTCATTTTACAGGTGAGGAAAATGACGCACCACAAAGCAAAGTGACCCGGTTAAACAAGTGGCAGAGCTGGGTCTGGAGCCCGGGTCTTCTGACACCCCGCTCTGGAGTCTTTCCACTAGGCCGTGCTGCTTCTCATTACGAATTAACATTGTCATTACTAATCAGGATTTAAATTCAGTAGAATGGAAGGAGGTGATATGGGATGGCAAGAGGAGAGGGCTGTCCAGCGGTTTGTTTCCCTGAGGAGGTTGAGTAGGAAGTAGGAAGGTGTATCAACTTGTGGATTGGAGTTTCTGAGGATTTTTGTTTATCCTGAGACTATGGTGAAGGGCATCTGTGTGGGAATTCTTTTTTTTTTTTCCACCATCACCCTCTCCATTAATAATTGTGGTATTCGTTAAGCGCTTACTCTGTGCCTATCCCTGTACTAAGCACTGGGGGTAGACTCGAGATAATCAGATCCCTCATGGGGCTCACAGTCTAAGTAGGAGGGAGAACAGGTATTGAATCCCCATTTTGCCGATAAGGGAACCGAGATCCAGAGTCAACGGGCTGGGCTGGAGAAGGAGAGAAGGGAGGTGAGGTAGGAGGGGGCAAGGGGATGGAGAGCTTTGAAGCCAAGAGTGAGAAGTTTTTGCTTCATGCGAAGATTGATAGGCAACTACTGGAGATTTTTGAGGAGGGGGGTGACATGCCCAGAAAGATAATCTGGGCAGCAGAGTGAAGTATAGACTGAAATGGGGAGAGACAGGAGATTGGGTGATCAGAAAGGATGCTGATGCAGTAATCCAGTCGGGATATGATGAGAGATTGTACCAATCAGGTAGCGGTTTGGATGGAGAGGAAAGGGAGGGTCTTGGCACATAGTAAGCACTTAACAAATACCATCATCATCATCATTATTATTATGTGAGAAGCAGCATGGCATAGTGGATAGAGCCTGAACCTGGGTGTCATAAGGTCATGGATTCTAATGACGGCTCCACCACTTGTCTGCTGTGCGACCTTGGACAAGTCACTTCACTTCTCCGTGCCTCAGTTACCTCAACTGTAAAATGGGGATTAAGACTGTGAACCCCGACAACCTGATTACCTTGTATCAACCCCAGTGCTGAGAACAGTGCTTTGCACATAGTAAGCACTTAACAAATACCATCATCATTATTATTATTATTCTCTGGGCCTCAGTACCCTCGTCCGTAAATGGGGATTAAGACTATGAGCCCCACGGGCGACAATCTGATCACCTTGCATCTATCCCAGCGCTTAGAATAGCGCCTGGTCCATAGTGAGCACTTAACCAATACCATCATTCTTCGTCTTCTTCTTCTTCTTCTTCTCTGGGCCTCAGTACCCTCATCTGTAAAATGGGGATTAAGACTGTGAACCCCTTGGTGCACAGGAGTAATAATAATAGTAATGATGGTATCTGTGAAGCGAATAATAATAATGGTCATGATGGTATCTGTGAAGCGAATAATAATAATTCATTCATTCATTCAATAGTATTTATTGAGTGCTGACTCTGTACAGAGCACTGTACTAAGCGCTTGGAATGTACAATTGGGCAATGGATAGAGAACATCCCCGCCCAATGACTAGTAATGATGCTATCTGTGAAGCGAATAGTAATAATAGTTATGATGGTATCTGTGAAGCGAATATTAATAGTCATGATGGTATCTGTGAAGCGAATAATAATAATTCATTCATTCATTCAATAGTATTTATTGAGCACTGACTGTGCAGAGCACTGGACTAAGCGTTTGGAATGTACAGTTTGGGCAACAGATAGAGACCAACCCCGCCCAACAACGGGCTCACTAGCGATGATGCTGTCTGTGAAGCAAATAGTAAATAATGGTCCATGATGGTATCTGTGAAGTGAATAATAATAATAATAATCATGATGATATCTGTGAAGCGAATAATAATAATTCATTCAATAGTATTTATTGAGCTCGGACTCTGCAGAGCACTGTCCCAAGCGCTTGGAATGGACAAATTCGGCAACAGAGACAATTCATTCATACAATAGTATTTCTTGAGCGCTGGCTCTGTGCAGAGCACTGTACTAAGCGTTTGGAATGGACAATTGGGCAACAGAGAGAGACCATATCCTCCCAAGAATGGGCTCACTAGTAATGATGCTATCTGGGAAGCGAATAGTAATAATGGTCATGATGGTATCTGTGAAGCGAATAGTAATAATTCATTCATGCAATAGTATTTCTTGAGCGCTGGCTCTGTGCAGAGCACTGTACTAAGCGCGAGGAATGGACAATTGGGCAGCAGAGAGAGACCATCCCCGCCCAATAACGAGCTCCCTAGTAAGGATGGTGTCTGTGAAGCGAATAGTAATAATGGTCATGATGGTATCTGTGAAGCAAGTATTAATCATTCATTCAACAGGATTTATTGAGCCCTGACTCTGTGCAGAGCACTGTACTAAGCGCTAGGAATGGACAATTGGGCAGCAGAGAGAGACCATCCCCGCCCAATAACGGGCTCCCTAGTGATGATGGTGTCTGTGAAGCGAATAGTAATGCTGCTCCCTGATGGTATCTGGGAAGCGAATAATAATCATCCATTCCTTCATGGAGTAGTATTTACTGAGCTACGTGTGAAGCGCTTACGACGGGCCCAGCACCGTTCTAGGCGCTGCTGAAGAGCCCCCGCTGGTCGGAAAGGGCTGCAGTTGCGGGGGGGGGGGGGGGGGGAGGTGACGTCACCGCCCGAGGAAGGGCTCGCGCTTTCATTAAGAAAACCGGTGCACGACGGCGGGGCCGCCGGCGCAGGCGCAGAGGCGCCGCCGGCTCGCGCCCCCTCCCCCCCCCCCCCGCGCGCGCGCTCCCTCCGGCCGTGGAAAAGGATCCCACTTCCGGTGGGGTGTCATGGCGGCGTGTGGGGCTGGGAGGGCTGAGGGGAGACGGTGCTAGCGGGAGAGCGGCCGAGCAGCCCCCCTCTCCCGCCCCCTCCCTTCCCCCCCTCCCCCGGTGTCCGCCCCCTTTCCCCCCGTCGCCCCCTTTTCCCTCCCCCCCCCCCCCCCCCCCCGGGTCCCCCCGGCCCGGCCGGTCCCGGCTCCCCTCAGCCCGCAGCCGCCGCCCGGGCCCGCGGGAAGGACATGGCCGCGCACAAGCCGGTGGAGTGGGTCCAGGCCGTGGTGAACCGCTTCGACGAGCAGGTAACGGGGGCGGGGGTTGGGGGGCGGCCGGGGCCTCCGCCGTGGCTCCCCCCCCCCCCTCCGCCCCCCGGGCCCGGCTGCTGCTTTGTGAGGGGGCTGGTGGGGGCGGGGGCACCGACCACTCTCCGGAGCGGCTCATCTGGTTTTCATCAGCCCCAACCCTCCCCACCGCCTCCTTCCCTTTTGATTTTTTTGGAAGGATGGGTGGAGGAGGGGGCCTTCCGCCTCCCCCCGCCCCGGCTGGAGGTGGGGGATCGGAGCAGCCCCGGGCCCTTCCTCCGATACCTCCCTTTCTGTCTCCCTCCCCCCCGCCCGCCCGCCCCGGCTCCCTCTTGCCTGCCGTCACCTTCCCACTCCCTGGAGGGGATGCGAGAGCCATGAGAATCTTGTTCGCGTTAGTCCAGCATCCTGGGTACTCTGACCCTTCTCGTCCCTCTCCCCCCGCCTCATACAAGAACACGATTTTCCCTTCTTTGGGTCTGGGTAGAGAAGGCCTGGATTCTTTTCAGGCACTCTCAACTCCATCTCTCCCCATAGCTACCCCCAGACGCTCCCCTTTTCCTCTCCCCTTTACCTCTCCCCTTTTCCTCTTCCCCTTCCCTCTTCTCCTCTTCCCCCTTCTCTTCTCCCCTTTTCTTCTCCCCCCTTCTCTTGTTCCCTTCTCCCCTTCTCTTCCCCCCTTCTCTTCATCTCCTTTCTTTTCTTCTCTTTTCCCTTTCTCTCCCCTTCTCTTCATCCCCTTCTCTTCTCCCCCCTCTCTTCATCCCTCCTTCTCTTCATCCCCCCTTCTCCTCATCCCCCCTTCTCCTCATCCCCCCTTCTCCTCTCTTCTCTTCTCTCCCCTTCTCCTCCCTTCTCCCCCTTCTCCCCACTTCTCTTCTCCCCACTTCTCTTCTCCCCACTTCTCTTTTCCCCCCTTCTCCTCTCTTCTCCTCCCTTCTCTTTTCTCCCCTCTCCTCTCTCCCTTTCTCTTCTCTTCTCCCCCTTTCTCTTCTCCCCTTTTCTCTTCTCTTCTCCCCCTTTCTCTTCTCCCCCTTTCTCTTCTCCCCTTTTCTCTTCTCCTCCTTTCTCTTCTCCCCTTTTCTCTTCTCCCCCCTTCTCCTCTCCCCTTCTCTTCTCCTCTCCCCCCTTCTCTTCTCCTCTCCCCCCTTCTCTTCTCCTCTCCCCCCTTCTCTTCTCCTCTCCCCCCTTCTCTTCTCCTCTCCCCCCTTCTCTTCTCCTCTCCCCCCTTCTCTTCTCCTCTCCCCCCTTCTCTTCTCCTCTCCCCCCTTCTCTTCTCCTCTCCCCCTTCTCTTCTCCTCTCCCCCCTTCTCTTCTCCTCCCCCCTGCTCTTCTCCTCTCCCCCCTGCTCTTCTCCTCTCCCCCCTGCTCTTCTCCTCTCCCCCCTGCTCTTCTCCTCTCCCCCCTGCTCTCCTCCCCCCTTCTCCTCTCTCCCCTTCTATTCTCCCCCCATCTCCTCTCCCCCCCTCATCCTCTCCCACCTTCTCTTCTCCTTCCTTCTCTTCTCCCTCCTTCTCTTCTCCTTTGCATCCACCCATTTCCCCTGTAATGGTGACAGAAGACAAGGACCCTCTCATTGACCATCTAAATCTCTTCTGTGGCCCCTGTTTTCATCCCATAACCAGGCCCCCTTCAATATTATCATTTTTCCAGTCTTTTTTGTTTTGTCTTTGTTGTTCCTTGGTGGATGCTACAGCCCATTTGGGGTTTTACCAGCATTCCAAGAATGAGGATAATGCTCTCTCAAGTGAGAAGAATGGGAATGAGGGAGGGAGGAGGCTGGAAGGACAGTGGGAAACTGCATCCAAGTCACTGGGAAAACAGCAAAGGCAAGTGGGAGGTTGTTTTGAGGAAAGGGTGGTTTATATTTTGCCCGTGTTGTTTTTCGAAACATTACTTTGGTTTACAGAACAACCTCATTGAGAATTTCGGGGGGAAAGAGGAAAAAAAAAAAGACTTTCCTCACCTGGAGATGGGACTTGGTACATGTTTCTTGGAGTACACAGCCTTCATACCTGGATTTGATTGGGGAGGGCATGGGCTTTCCCAGTGAGTCTCAGTAGTGATTTGCACCAAGGGGTTAGAGGTGATGTTCATGGGACTAATTTCTTACATGTGTTTAGGGTTTTCTGAACCTCAACCCGACATATCTAGCTGCCATGCTTCAGAGCAGTTCCTTCCTGCAAAGAGGAAATGGGTTTAAGGTTGAGCAGATTCTGCTTTTGTTTGTTTACTGAATGTAGTAAACAGGAGGCTGATTGGGGTGGGGGAGAGATTCTTTTATGTGATCCATAAACATTTTCTGGGAGCTCCGAGTAGTGTTTCCCATGTGTCCGAAATGTGATTGGGGCGGGGAGTAATCTATTCGGTAAAATCGTGGAGATGGAAGGAGATCTCCAAAAAAAAAAAAACACCATCCAGTTTATCATTTTGTTTCCAGGAAGCTCCATTTCCTAGTCATTGTAGAGAAATTGTCAACCTGATTTCTAAAAAATATATGGAGGATATTCTTATTACATGTAACTTTTTAAACTAAATAGGGGCATGTGACTTTGTTTTTATTGATTAAGAAGATTCTATCAGTCTAATTGTATCATAATCAAGTAATAGGAGCCAGGGACCCCATCTGGTTGACAGCAGCATAACCTGGATGTAGACATTTTGCACTCGGAATGTGACTCATTTTTGAGTATTTTTCACCCTATCGATTTTTCCATTTCCAGCTACTTTATTGGAGGCACCCATTGCTCGTTGCCCTCAATGCACACTTACAAGGAAAAAGATAGTTCCGTAAGTTTCAAGAGGACTGGTTCTGATTAGGTGTCCAGTAATGCAGGAAAATGTTTCTGTGTCCCAGTGTTAAAAGGCCTTAGGCTTTGGTCGTTTGCTTTGTTATGTATATTATGGAATCAGGCTTGCCAACATCTGTTAAAAGTTAAGGGCTCTGAGCTTTTTAAACAGAAGCATTTTTCTATACTCCTTATGTTATAAGCAAGAAGAAGAAGAACATTCCCCCAACATTACAAGGGCAAAATCCGACCAATGTGCATGTGCAAAAAGCACGAGACTGAATTTTGGGTGATAGGTATTGAAAGAAGCACTATATGAAATAAGGTTTTCTCTGAGAATCTCAGAACATTTTATCCCGATTACCTGCAAGTTCTCTCAGCACGATAAAAGGGAGCAGCAGTATTTTTGGAAAGTAAACTGAGGCAGAAAACGAACAAGTTACTTTCCAAGGACAGACAGCAAGTCACTGACAGAGAAAAATAAAATCATCTTTGGGCAGATTGATTGCAGTTTGCTGATTTCCACCATCAACATAGTGGAATTTGATGGTTTTTTGTTTTAATAAATCTGGCAATTTTTGAAAGGCACTTAATGCCCAACATTGAACATAATTGAGAAGTTTCTTAAATGTTTAGAGTATTTCAGGAAGCTTTATTTTGGGGGGGGCACCATCCTCTCCTGGCTGTACGAGATTCTTAGTTTGGTGATGGAAGGGAAAAGGCCCCCAAGAGAAGTCTGTAAGGTGTGTGTGTGCGGAATTGCATCAATTCCTGTCTCGCCTGTCTAAAGATTGTTTAGTAGCTTGTTCATTTGGAAAAAAACAACCCAGCATTAGGGTTCATAAAGTCCAGTTTAGTGTAACTCATCCCCTTCGAATCATTAGCCAGCCACATGAATTTTTTTGCTTATTTGTGCTTTACATGGTTTCCGCTTGTGGTGGGGTAGCAGAGCCCAGCTTTCTTTGTGAGTCTGCTACTCAGACCCGTTTTTAAAGAAGTTTCAGTGCTCTGCTGATAATAATAATAATTGTGGCATTTGTTAAAACGCTTACCACCTTGCCAGGCACTGGACTAACCACTGACCTGGATGCAAAAGAATCAGGTCGGTCAAACGGTCCCTGTCCCTCATGGGCCTCAGAGTCTACTGATTTACATAGCATTTTACATAGATCTGTATGTTGAGTTTAGGCCCCAATTCCAAGTATGTAAAATGAAAATCAGTTCATGCAACCCATCACAGTTTATTTCAAACAAGTATTGAGGTCATGGTATGGGAAATATACGTGTGAGTATTTTGAAAAAGTCCATTTAGCCTGGATTAAGGGAGTCAGTCACTGAGGAGACTATCCCCATTTAGGCAAAGGTGGACAGCAATAAACTGAAGAGAGTAAACGCTTAACAAGTACCACAATTATTATTATTAACTTTCCAACCCAGTGTGACGTGTTGGCCCCCAATGTTAGGGGGTTTTGCTGCTCATTAGCTCGTTGGCACAGGGAGTCAGAGAGGAGGCCCCCATGCCCTGTCCCCCATCCCTCGCTGGCTGGAAGGATGACCGCCTGCTGGGGTGGCTGCGTCCTTTGCCGGCCGGCTGCCCCTGCATAAAGAGAAACCAGCCCCTGTGCCGTGGCTCAAGGGAATGTAGGAGAATCTTTTGTGGTTCACTGAGGTGTAGGGCTTTCGGAAGTTACAAAATAGCATCCAGTGGGAGTCTTACAAAAATGCTTATAATTTGAGGACAGGTTAAAAAATCACAAACACGAGCAAAAAACGTGAACTTGTACCCAGGTCTTTTCATTACACGGCACGGTAGCGTCCTGTCTTGCCAAGTGTTTGTTTTTTAAAATGCTGTATACTAAGTGGACAGATCTGCACATACGAGGCAAAGTGCTTAAAATGATGATTGAGTGTGGTTTGGTATCAAAAACGAGCCATTGATTGGCCCATCACATTAATTTTTTAAAAACTTTTTGCTATCATCTTCCTGTCTCAAAAAAAAAAAATCCCACTACCCTCCTTTCCAGACCCTTTCTGTCCACACGTGGACATTTTTAATCCTGTACTTTGTTTTCCAATAACCACTTACCCATGTTGAGAGAAAATTTATGCTGGCTGAGTAGAAGAGAATCCAGAGACTTGATGGCTGTATTTATTTGCCCCTCTATAGAGTATGGGTGGGATGGGCAACTTTTTAATGCTTATTTACAAGGTGGTACAGTAAACAAAAATGTAAAAAATGGGCCCGAGTTTAATGAAATTCATAGTTGAATTTCAAATGGGAGTGGAAGGATGGAAGGTAAATTCAAAGGACAAACCCAGTAACTTCATGTTTACCCGAGTTGATTTTCTAATCATCCCACTACTGCCGCTCTAGAGGATATACTATGCTGATTGTTGTTTTTCTTGGTAACTGGGGGAAGGATTTATTCTTATCCTATGATTACCTTGTGACTCAAAGATAGTTCTACTCCTCCGTGGACCACTATTGTTCCCCTTTACCATTAAATGACCAATGTTATCTGGTACATAGAGCATCCAAACTGCCCTTTTCCTGATTACTCTGTGACCTTCCTTTATCATCTTAATAACAGTAATAACGAGGGCACTTGTTCAACGCTTACTGTGTGTCCAACCTGGTGTAGATAAAAAATAATCAGAGGAGACTGGGTTCCTGACCCATCCGGAGTTCGTCATTTAGGGTAAGGGAGAATGGGTATTTGATCCCCGTTTTACAGATGAGGAAACAAGTATGGAGAGGCGGAGTGACTTGCTCAGGATCACACAGGGAGCAAGTGGCAGAGCCGGGTCTAGATCCAGGTCTCCCGAAAGAAGAGTGCCGGTGCCATTTTGTCTTGCATCGAGTGGTGTGCCCCTGCTATGGCATTCAGCACGACAGAGGCAGAAGAAGACCACCACCACCAACAGAAGCAGCCTAGCCTAGAGGAAAGAGCACGGGCATGGGAGTCCAAAAACGTAGGTTCTGCCCCTCACTACGCCGCTTGTCTGCTGTGGGACCTTGGGTAAGTCACTTAACTTCTGTGTGCCTCAGTTTTCTCATCTGTAAATTGGGATTAAATCCTCCTCCCTCCAGTTTAGGCTCTGAGCCCCGTGTGGGACAGGGATGGTATCAACCTGATTATCTCGTATCTTCTTGCCATTGGCTAGAAACCACTCAGTCACCCTCCTACCTCACCTCACTGTTCTCCTATTACGACCCAGCCCACACTGCTTTGCTCCTCTAATGCCACTGTACCCGGATCTCGTCTACCTTGCCATCAACCTCTTGCCCACGTCCTGCCTCTGGCCTGGAACGCCCTCCTTCTTCATATCTGACAGACGATTGCTCTTCACACTTTCAAAACCATATTAAAGGCACATCTTCTCCAAGAGGCCTTCCCTGATTTACACCTTCATTTCCTTTTTTCCCACTCCCTTCTGTGTAGCTCTGATTTCCTCCCTTTATTCACCCTTCCCTCAGCCCCACAGCACTTACGTACATATCCGTAATTTATTTATATCAATGCCTCTCTCCCTCTAGACTGTGAATTCGCTGTGGGCAGGGAATGTCTACAACTCTGTCGTATTGTATCCTCCCAAGCATTTAGAATAGTGCTCTGCACACAGTGAGCGCTCCTTAAATATGATTGATTGACTGTCACAGTCCTGTAGTACAGTGGCTGGCACATAGTAAGCACTTTCGGACCATTAAAAAAATTACATGAATGCTACAGAAGTGGTTGTCATGTATCTACCCTTGGGTCCTAGTCAAGTCAAGGCTTAACAAATCCCATAATGATTATTATGTTTTGGCAGCACGGACTGCCGGAAAGAGCACGGGCCTGGGAGTCAGAGGACCTAAGGTTCTAATCTCGGCCTCCACCATCTGCCTGCTTTTTGACCTTGGGGAAGTCACTTAACTTCTCTGTGATCCAACAAGACAAACAGCAATATAAATTCTAAGCTGAAAGAAGCAAGAGAGTAGGGATGCAGCATGACCTCGAGAAAAGAGCACAAGACTGAGACTCAAATGACCTGGCTTGTGAACCTGGTTCTGCCAGTTTTCTGTGTGACCTTGAGTAGGTCACTGAACTTTTCTGTGCCTCAGTTTCATCATCTATAAAATGGGGATTAAACACCCCTTCTCCCTCCTCCTCAGACTGGGAGCCCCATGTGGAATAGGGACTGGGCCTTATCTGCCCTACTGCTTAGTCCATTGCTTGGCACATAGTAAACAGTCAACAAAAACCACTGATGATGATGATTATTAGCCATTAAATCTTTCCAGTTTTCTCTGTTAGCAAAGGAGGTGGCGTATTTTAGACATATCAATATGCTGTAAGACTAAGTAAAATGACCTTCGTATTAATGAAGGCGTTTGGCACGTATACGTCCTCTTTGTCCCAGTGTCTTGACTTCATTAGGAGTTTCATGTGTCTACAGGGTCCAGAGATGCAGGCAAGGGTGGGATCATTCTTTCTAGAGGCGATTCTTTCTAGAGACGTGTGTGTTGGGGAATGCTTTGGGGAACGACTTAGGAGGAAGGCTTTGTGGCCAATTTAAATTTTCAATAGGCTTGTAGTTAACACTGATTGAACTGGATTCAATTCATTTCCAATTCAGTTCTTGGAAAACATTTTAACTTGAATTCTGAAAGATGACTAGCTTTGAAGAAGATCCAGAATTCGAAGCCGTCTGTTTTGAGGGTTCTGTCATTCATAAATTTGTCTTTGACCTTGAAGGACTGAGATGATTTGTGTCAAGTTCTTCTCTTTCTTCTCAACAAACTAGATTAATAATGTAATGGCTGAGTAATAAATAACACATTTTCAGTTTAGAGCAATTAGCACACTGCGGCAAGATAATGTAGAGTATAACCTCATTTGGAATGTAGTATTACTTTGAAGGGAGGGAAGATGTGGGTAGAAAAACGGGATTTAAGAATGACTGTATACTGGAGAACCTCAAAGCTCCAAGCTGCCCATGTCAGATGACGCACCTGAAGTGGAAAAGCTGGCTCCTTAGCTACCAGGCATTTCTCTTTTTACTTATACTTTAGAATTTTATCATCCTTTGCATTGCAGAAGTCCTTTTTTGGATAAAGTATGACTTTGTGGAGGAGAGCGGTCTACTGCAACCACGGAAACAATCAAGAGGCTTGGGAAACTCATGCTCAATCATATTTACTGAGTGCAGGCTGTGCAGTGCACTGTACTAAGCACTCGGGAGAGTACAGTGTAACAGAGTCGATGGTCACGTTTGCTGTGATGCTCTTAAAGGGCTTTAATTGGACTTTTTTTGCTCTGTGATTAGAGTTTTGCTTCCTGGGAATAAGGGACTATTGGAGAAAGCAGCTGGATTCTATAGGGTGTGTTGGATAAAGCGGTGGTTGGGGGTCTTTGGGACCCTGGGTTCTGTCCCAGCTTCTGGCGTCATCTGGATTTTTGCCCTTGGGGAAGATCTGTAACTGGTAATCTCGTCTGTAAATTGGTATACTAGTCACAATTCCCCTCCATTCAGTGTCTCAGATCCCACCCCCATATCTCATCGGGTTAAGCGAATCAGTAATATGTGAGTACCTATGTGCGCTCCCTGTACTAAATGCTTGAGAGAGTAAAACAGAAGACAGATTTTCTACCCTCAGGAGTTGAAAATCCAATGGAGAGTCTTCTTGCCCTCTGTATTTATGAATACTATTTCTAGTAAAGATCTCACAGTGTTTCGCTTATGAGTGTTGTGGGGAAGAATGAGACAGCAGGTGATAAATGGGCAGACCACAGTTGTTCATTAGCATCGTCATCCCCTCTTAGAGGAGAAAGCGAAGCCTCAGGTAAAGCGTTTTGCCTGGGATCATAAAGCTGATGGGTGAGCTAGAACTCTGGCCTCATGGTCTTCAGATGACTTCTCTTTCAAACGATGCGGTTTTGAAATGACTTAGAGAAGCTTTGAGCAGGCAGACGCTGCTCAATATGCAGGGAGACATGAGCCACAGTGGTTGAGAGAGGCATTTTATGTCCACTCAGTCCGATTGGTGGAGTCTTCTTGGCTGGTCAGACGTCAACAAATGCAGTGGGCATTTGTCTGAAAGCTGCAGTCCTAGGATTTGAATAGTAGACCTCATTTCTCTCACGACATTCTGTCCGCTACCTCGCTAAATGAAGGCTCGGTGGCCCGCAGGGGAAGCACCGACCGTTGCAATAGAGTGTCCCCTTTTTGTCCAGTTCCGCAGCATTCCAGGGAACTCGCTGGTAAGAAAGGCATACCTCAGGGGGCCGCGACAATACAGCGGCAGCTCAGAGCCTCCTCCCTTCTTTTTCGATAACTCTGGCAGGTTTTATTTTCCCGATCCCCAGGGGTATTGATTTTGGGTGGAGAGAGTGAAATCCTTCCTGAAGGCGGTTCTGAGCAGAAGTGTATATACCTGTAATTTATTTATCTGTTTATATTAATGTCTGTCTCCACCCTCTAGATTGTGAGCTTATGGGCAGGAATGTGTGTGTGTGTGTATGTCTTACTCTGCCAAGCTCTTAGTACAGTGCTTTGCACACAGTAAGCAATCAATAAATATGATTGAATGAATGAAGTTGGGATGCACACTAAGACGGGAACACATTCGAAAGAATCAGATGGAATTAGGGAAAATACCAGAGCCGAGCGTTCTCCCCTCTGAATTCCCTTTCAACTTTGACTTGATTTCCCCACTTTCCTCTTGGTCTGCAGATTGGATTTTGACAGTAATTCAGGCTCATGCTCCCTTTCCCTTCTCTAGTTAACTGCCTGGTCCTAGACCTTTCCAGTGATATCCCTTCAGATCCCACTTCTTTCCATCCCTCTCCTTAACAACAAAGATAACAAAAATGAAAGATCTAGTTCCTGCTGTTAAGGCGCTATCAGCCTCAGTTACCTCATCAGCAAAGTGGGGATTAAGTCTGTGAGCTGCATGTAGGACATGGACTCTATCTAATCTGAGTATTTTATATCTACCCCAGTGCTTAGTAACAATGCCTGGCACATAGTAAGTGCTTAACAAATGCCTTTAAAAAAATGAAAATCTCAAATCATTGTCCATTTGAACAGTGATGCCCAGTGGAAAGAGCCCAGGATTAAGGATTTGTAAAATGGGGATCAAATACCTCTTCTCCCGCCCGATTAGACTGTGAGTTCCATGGGGGACAGGGAGTGTATCTAACTTGATTGTCTTCTTTCTACCCCAGCATTTAGTACAGTGCTTGGCACAAAGCAAGAGTTTGACAAATACCACTATTAGTATTATTGTTGTTATTAGTAATTCCAGTCCATATAAAGCAGGAACTCCTACCCCCTGACTTTCAGGTACTCAATCAGCTAGCTCTCCTCCCTCCTCTCTCTACTTACCCATTCTCTTCTCCCCCTACACCCTAGTTTGCATTCTGTGGCTCTCCCAAGCCAACTTACCCATCGTTTCTCCTTTTTGCTTATCCCCTCCTTGCTATCTGGACTTCCCTTCCCCTGCATGTCTGGCCATATCCAGCTCTCACCATCTTCAGATCCCTTCTAGAATCTCATCCAGGAGGGCTTCCCCCATGAGTTTTTAATCTTCCCCCAACTGCCACTCAGTTCTAGTGCGCCACAGAAGCACTTAAATACTCTGATTCTTCCTCAGCACTCATGTATACATCTTCCATACCCTTTTTCTTACCAAGTCATACACAGTGTGAATCGACACCATCACCTATACCCTTTTCCTTCTTCCTTCCCTGAGTGATTTTATTTCAGTGTGTCTTCCTCGCTAGACTGCAAGATCCTTTAGGGCCTGGGTCATATTTACTAAATCTTGTACCCTCTCAAGTGCTTAGTGTTGCTCATCCCCCAATAGGCACTCGGTGCTGTTGATCGAAGAAGAAACTGTGGTGTCCTTAACACCTTAGTGGATGATATGTGCACAACTGTTCTTTCTGACACTGCATTTCATTTTATCCAGATGGACACGCATTGTTGGCATAACATTCCCTAATTCCTCTACAGTGTTCTATCGAACTGGCATAATGAAACCACATATTATAACCGCACTGACTGTAACAAACAGGTGTATATGTGACTCCTAGGGTGGGCGAATGTGGGTAGTGTGACCAGGAATGGGAGGATGGCCTGGGAATGCCTCTGGGAGGAAGTGGCATTTGAAGAGGGTGCCGAAGGTGGGAATGGACATGGTCTGGTGGATTTGAGATGGGGAGGGACTTCCATGAAGGAGGAAATATGAGCAGTGGTTTGGAGTGGGGACTAGTCTCCCTCCCGCCCCCACTTTGACTCACCAGCACCTTACATTCTATCTGTTAAATTAAGTATTCAATGTGGGAAGCAGCGTGGCTTAGTGGAAAGAACATGGGCACTTTTGCAGGTCTCAGTTTCCTCAACTGCAGAATGGGGTTTCAATACCTATTCTCTCTCCTACTTAGACTTTTAGTCCCGTTTGGAACAGGGACTATATTTGGCTTGATTAACTCGTGTCTACACAAGTGCTTAGAACGGTGCTTGGCACATACTAAGCACTTAACAAATACCATCAAAAAAGGTCAAAAACTGAACTTCTCAAGCTTTCCTCCTAAACCTTCTCCTCATCTTAATTTTGAAAGGCAGCATGGCCTTGAGAAGCAACATGGCCTATTTTTATTATTATGGTATTTGTCAAATGCTTACTTTGTGCCGAGCACCATTTTAAGCTCTAGTGGATAGAACACGGTTTTAGGAGTCAGAGAAGCTGGGTTCTAATCCCAGCAACGCCATTTGTCTGCTTTGTGACCTTGGGTAAGTCATTTAACTTTTCTGTGCCTCAGTCTCTTGACTCCCAGGGCTTCTCTATGCCTCGTCAAACTAGGGCGCAATTGCAAGGTGGAGTAACTCAGTGGGTGTTCTGGAGCCTGGGAGGTCCATAGTCCTAGCCCTGCTCCTGGCTCACTGGCTCATGGCTCACTGTACCACTCTGGACAAATCTGAGAAACAGTGTGGCCTAGTGGATAGAGCACAAGCCTGGGAATCAGAAGGCCCTGTGTTCTAATCGTGGTTCCTCCATTTGTCTGCAGTGTGACCTTGGGGAAGTCACTTCTCTTCTGTAGGCCTCAGTTGCCTCATCTGTACTATGGGGATTGAGACTGTAAACCCTATGTGGGACAGACTGTGTCCAACCCGGTTATTCTGTATCTACCCCAGGGCTTAGTATAGTGCCTGGAATGTAGTAGGCGCTTAACAAATACCATTTAAAAAAAAGGTAGATTTTCTGATTCACATAGAGCTGGTGGGAAATAAGTCTTGAGGACTCATATCCATGTCTTTTGCCTAAATGATGGATCAGGTTCTCCATTTGCCCGTTACTTAAGGATTCATAAAACTCAGTTTCACAGGCCATGGCATTTTCCAGAATATGGAATTCTCCTGGATCAGTAGTTTAGTGGACACCAGAAATCTAAAGCCCCCTCATATTTAATCTCAGTTTAAAGGGGGGATGATAAGGCAAGCAACATTCACCCAGTTAGGGCTATGTTTTCTCAAAACCTCACGTTATGGAAATCTCACCCTATCGTTTTCACTTTTACTATATGCCATACGTGAATGCAAGCGATTTCTTCTATTTTACGGCAGCCCAAACAGGCTTGTGTTGTTGAAAGAACATTTTCTAACTCCGTATTTGTTATTTACTTTCTAGACGACAAGCTGTGTGGCAGAACGGCGCGTGTTACAGTAGTTCTTCAGTGTTGGGAAGCATGGCAGATTATGAATTGGGTGGGGGTGGGCTGATTTTTAAATGTCATTATGCCTCTGACAAGTGTATTCCTCATGGGCTTGTTATAAGGATATTTGAGTAGTAAGATCTTAGAGGATGCATATTGGAAAAATACCTGTGCCAAAGACTGAATTTTTTCAGAACCATTTTGGGACTAGTTTTAAAAACTGTATTTGAAAATCCCCCCCCACCAGACCACTTTTCAGTGCAATGCAAGATGATCTTCTTGAGTAGCTTTCCCTGACTGTTTCATAAACCTCTTCTGTGGTCCTTTAAATGTTAAAAAGTTCCACTGCCTTGCTTTGTACCTTTTGATTTCCTGAAATTAGTGTTCTTCTTAAAATGCCCTCGTGGGGAGAGGAAGGGTGAAAAAAGTTGACCTGTGCACCGGGTTCTTTGTGTAGACCCCTGTGAGAGGAATAAATCTAAGGGACATTGAATTTGTCTTGTTACATTCCAGGGGTAGGTGAATGAATGCTAGAAGTCAAAGCCTTTTGAAGAATATTTATCCGTTTGTTGCCATCCATTATGTCTAATGCTACAGTATCACACTTAAAATCCTGCCCTGTATTTTAATCATAACCCTTGACTTGCTTTCAGAGAAATTATTTCTCTTGCCTTTGGCTTGGAGCTGGTAAAAATGCTCACCTTTCACATTTGTTAAATTTCTTAGACAGCAAGCGAATCAGATTTCCCAGGTGGGTGTGCCTTTCTGGTAGGGCCATGGAAAGGAGGGGTTTGGATTTTGAGGGAGGGGCATTACTGATATCTATCAGTCAAGTGGAATGCATTGTAAGGTAGAGAGAGGAACCTTAAAAGGAAAGTTTGCCATTTTGAATTTGTCCCGGAAGAATAGTGCTTTAGCTGGAAATGTTGTGAGGTCCAGTAACCATACACCTTTGGATGTGGCTTATAAGCACCGAAGAAACCTTTCTGGCCATGAAAAGTAAACAGATAATCACTGTAAAAGCCCTTGGGGTTGGCATTCGGGGTGGGGGGGTGGGGGGGGTGATGTCATTAGCTTTGTCCCCTGGCTTTCTGGCCAGGCTAGGCAGCCGTAGCTAGGCCCTCCCCTCACCTTGGGGCCAGAAAGGGGCCAGAAATAGAGCCAAGATAGTGACTTTCCACTTGCCCCTAACTGGCAGGAGGAGGATGCCACCTTTGCCGATCCTGTCACCACCAGGGCAGGGGGGGAGCCGGGGCTGGGTGGCAGCAATTCCTTTCCCTCCCGAGTCCTAAAGTTGAGGCGGAGCCATCCGCCTGCATGCCTGCCCGCCTCATGCCCACCTGATCCACACAGACAGGCTTGCTGATCCGCCGGGCATGGGTTGGAGATTGGATCTCTTGAGCTATCATGGAGATGAAGCAGCAATGAGAAGCAGTGTGGCCTAGTGGGTAGGGCACGGGCCTGGAAGTCGGAAGGACTTGGATTCTAATCTCGGCTCCACCGCTTGACGGATGCCTGACCTTGGTCAAGTCACTTAACTTCTCTTTGCCTGTTGCCTCCTCTGTAAAATAGGGTTTAAGACTGTGAGCCCCAGGTGACATGGACAGTGTCCAACCTAATTAGCTTGTATCTACCCCAGTACTTAGAACAGTGTCCGGCATATAGTAAGCGCTTAATAAATACCATAAAAAAAAAAGGAGTCGGCTCGCCTGCGTTCTTCCAAAATCCTGCTTTAAAGAAAACTTGCACTGAAGTATCATTGATTGATTGACTGCTGGAATGCTCCGATTGTGATCCCGTGGGCATGTGCTATACAGGCAAGCCGGTTTTTCTGACACCACACTCTTGCTGTATCCAGATAGTCTGGTGGAGTTGGAAAAACGTTCTCTATTGCCATAGCAGCAGTCTAGCCAAATGGGCAGGGAAACCTTGCATTGTGACAGCGATTCCATTTAGGAAAGTGAGCTACATAGACCCAAGGAATAGTTTATTCAGTGACTAGATCTGTCTTTCTAGACATCTGTTTCCTTGGTTTATGGTTTGTTGGTGAAACTTGTAATGCTTTCAAGGGCAGGCAGTTTATCATCTGTATAGAGTCCTCAGTGGGTCTGTTGGTGTACTCCTTTATAAACGTCCCTTGTGCAGCAGCTGTAGTGCCCAAGGTTGTGAAATTGAATGAATGTAATATGGAGGTGATTGCAAGTACAGAATTTGGGACCCAGTTTTAAATTCCTATGGAGTTTTAAAATATGAATTCATGGGGTGCCCTCTTTCCTAAACTAAATGCGGATCGGTGGATGGTACCCGTTAGACTATCAAGTCCCAAACATTCCAAAAAAAATCCAAGATAACGTAAACAGTTTCCTATACTCTATTTCTAAAGATTGCACTGGAGTAAAAATTGCTTGAAATGGGAGCATTTACCTCTTAAGATTAAGGCGTCTTTAGTGCGAAAAGGGAAGAATGGCTTAATTTATTTACGAGTAGATATATTTAATTGTGAAGTGGCAGGCAGAAAATTGGAAACTAAAGTCCTATTGGCTGCACATACTGTCCACGTTTCTCACAAGTTTATTTTGGTGGGTAGAGCGTTTGCTTTTTGTGAATGAAATTCCCTTGCACTCTGCCCAAGCAAAGAAGAATGGCTAAACACACGTTACTAAACAGCACATGCCGTTGGCTGTAGCAAAACAGTAAGCCAAGTGTGATGGCAGGTGCTTCGGCTCCTTCAAAAGAAAAGCCTTTTCCCTTCCTCGGGATTAAAGCTTGGGAATGTAGGAATGTCAAGTTGTAGCTAGTACACTGGGGATATTGTTGTCCAAGGGCAGTGCGAATCCAAGACGAGTCGACAGCTAGGTCTTAGCGACTTCTCTGGCTTCCCCTCTTTCTGTGCTTGGCTTTTAAACTTATTAAAAATTACAGTCAGAGGTAGCGGAAAATATTCAGTGAGCTAATTCAAATATTGATGTTCAGACACCACAACAGCAGTGAAAGTCACTGGAAATAGTTAAAATAAAACCGATTCATAATTAGCAGGTCCATCTTGACTCCCTTGGATGAGGAAAACAGATCACAACAATGAAAATTCAGATATGTTGCTAGCTGTTATTTAGAATTCTCTGTTCTTATCTCTGAAATTCAGGCCGTTTCCAACCTCCCCCATCTCCTTAAGTCCATGAATTCCCTACAAACTAAGGAGGGAGTACGCCTCATTCTGGTGGTTCTGTGATGAATTAAGAAAGGAATACCAACAAGTCATGATAATGTGACTTTCAACAAAAGCCATGATTACCTTAGTCCAGCAGTCAGCTCTGCTTGGCCTTGCTAAGCATCACCTGAGAGACAGAGGTCAGACTTCAAGTGTGGTACAGCCCACTGAGATCTTGTACTTCATGAACTAATTAATTTAGTTAGCCAACCTTGGCTAGTTTCTCATCTCTTCAGTGAGAATGGGATTTAAACATAATATATATAAATGCACATACACATATATAGTTATGCAAACAAACATGACCGCATATATCTACGACCATATGTACATATACATACGGACATCTACATGCATTCCTCTCTCCTTGTATATATAGAGACTGTGTATATATATGTATAAATCTCATTTTCAAAGATCACACTACTGTCAGTGAGATCCATTCCGACATCCAGTCATCCTTCTACCCAGGTCCTTGTGGTGGTAAAGGAAGGGCCTGTTGCTCTTTTCAAGACTCCCTTTGGGTAGGTCTCATCTATGTGAAAATTTAGAGCGAGGAGAACCCCCTTTTCTCCCAGTTGCTGCCCGTCAGGCTGCCCCATCTCGTAATAGTCTACGGTCAAGTCATATTTATTGAGCTTATTTTGTGCAGAACACTGTACCAATCCCATGGGAGAGTACAATATAACAGATGTGTTCCCTGCCCACAGTGAGCTTACAGCCTAGAGGGGGAGACAGACATTAATAGAAATAAAAACATTACACATATGGACATAAGTGCTGAGGGGCTGGTTGGGGGGGGTGACGAATTAAGGGAGGGAGTCAGGGCGATGCAGTAGGGAGCTGAAGAAAAGGAAAAGAGGGCCTATTTAGGAAAGGCCCCATGGAGGAGAAGTGCCTTTGAGGCTCTGAAACAGGGGAGGGAGTTTGTTGACTATGAAGAGGGAGGGCTTTCCAGGCCAGAGGTCTCATGGGTTGAGACCCTCCTTCAGCCTGCTGTTCCACTTGTCTGCTCGTCCTCCCAGTTTGCATGGGCAAACGGCAATCTTGCCGTCCTCCTCGTTGCACTCGGTGGGGCCGTGTTGCTGTGACCGTTGTTTCAATGTGGGTGAACTGACAGCATTCCAGCACTTTGGGCTTGCCCATCTTGGCCTGCCATTTGTGTTGAGTTCGGTTCGGAAGGGAGGCTGGTGAAACTGGATCTATCTTCTTTAGCGCATCCGGGTCTCACTCCTTTATTGGAGGTCAGACCCCTCAACAGCCTCCTAGTTCTTCAACTCGATGCCTCGCTTATTACCTCTTTCAGTCTCGATTCTGTTTTTCACCTCTCTGACTGGGAGAAGGGGATCATCGAGTTAACCTGCGTCCAGCACTTTGAGCTCAGTGAAAATATCCATTACATAGTTACTCATCTAATGATTGGACAATTCAGGAAGAACAGTATAAATCCCATTCAGTCACTTGCTGAGCACAAACCTTCCAAATATTCTCCTGGGGATGAAAGCCAAACGTTGCCAGGAGCAGAGAGGAAACCAGTCCTCCCCCCACCCCCCAGTGCCCTTCTGCAAGTGGTGAAAGTGAAACATTTGAGGGTTTCCAGCAGACCACCAGCACCACACTTTAACTACAGTCGGAGAAACTCTACCTTAGTGGGATGCACCATGTGTTTCGTGCGGTTCAGTCATTTGTTTGAATCACAGTCATTCATTCACTCAGTCATACTTATTGAGCGCTTACCGTGGCCAAGCATTGTACTAAGTGCCTGGGAGAATACAACATAAGAACAGACACATTCCTGCCCACGACCAGCTCAGGGTCTAGAGGGTTAGAATTGAAATAAAGTAAGTAAATAAATAAAAGTAGTTTTATTACCACGCTCCTGTTGTCAACAATTAGTCTACAGAGTTTCCTTGGTCATCTTTGTTCCTAGTTGTTTTTCAGGATCCACAGTACTGTACTTGAAACTTGTTCCATTTAGGGAATTGAATTGGTTTTGAAAAGTCAGATCTGCGGGAAGCACTGGGACAGCGGGAGAGACCAGAGTTGGAATGGGTGCCCATTGTGGGCATCCGCTTAGCCTAACGTGACCTGAGGTAAAACCCACAGGCATTTAAAAAAAATAATATAAACTGTCAACAAATTACTGAAGAAATCAACCCTAGCACTAGGACCATTTGATCACATAATACACATAGTTTCAGAGTGACCTCATGTATCCTCAGGATTGGGGACAGGCGTGGTTCTGATCTTTAAAAATCTGGACAGTAGGGGGAAAGAAGTCTATTTGAGTTCTAATATTGAAAAATGCATTACTTGGTGAACAAGACAATTTTTCCAAGCGTGGAACGCTTCTTATCCCTGGAAACACACAAAGTCAATAGTACTTATTGAGCACTTACTGTGTGGAGAGCACTGTACTAAGCACTTGGGAGGGTACAAAGCATTCTCAAGCCATGTAAGCACAACTATAGAAGATTGTACTTAAAATTCAAAACAGCCCGGATCAATCAGGTACCCCACATTGGTGGGGTGGGTGTGTTCAGCACTTAGAACAATGCTTTGCACATAGTAAGCGCTTAAATGCCATCATTATTATTATTATTACACAAACAAAGCTGTACTATATCTGCTCTTCAATTTTTTTTAAACCTTTGAGGAAAGAGAGAGCAATAAAATGGGAAAAATGACATGTTTTTGTAGTTTTGCTCAAGTGATCTTCAGGGCATACCTGAATAATTGCGAGGTTTTGTACGTAGGTGGTGAGAGGACATGGCTCCATTCATCCACTTCCCGGCCCCAGACCAATTTGGGATATCTGGGTCGGACAGGGACTATCTTTGGGCTGATTAACTTGTATCTACTCCAGCACTTAGAACAGTGCTTGACACATAGTAAACGCTTAACTACCATTAAAAAAAAAAAATCCTGTATATAAAGAAGCCACTTTTCCTCTCTGAGTTTCTGGCATAATGCTACTCCTTTGGAAAGCTGAATTACAATTCTAGTACTGTTGTTAATTGCTTCTTTGTCAGGTCCTAAACAGTGCTATTATGCAGAAATATGAATATTATCACTTTTAACATCTTAACCATAATAGCATAATTTCTCTTGCACTTTCACTGGATGATTTGTGCAGAGATGGCATTAGTAATTCCTTTTTCTCTAGCGCTGAATGCCATTTATCTTAAGATTGCTTTGTCACTTTTTATCTTGGGAATGTATTAAAAGCATTCAAGTTCGATAGAAGGGGTTTTTCCTTTCCAGTACAGCAGTGACTTGAGTTGCTGCTGTGAAGCTGGAATTGGTGGTTTTAGCAGTTGTTTTGTGATAGTGAATCCGGAGGCAGAGGATGTGCAAGATCGAGAGTTGAGCCGTGTTTTGAGGCGTGAGTAGTGAGAGAGCCTCTTTTCAAGGTTTCCTCTGGGTGTCAGAGCTTGTCTGCCACTCAACAACCTCATCTCCTAGACTTCCTCAGACAGGAATCTAACTCCGCACGGTTTTTCCTACTGCAAACAAAATTGGTACTTTTAAGAGCAAAATATCATCCCCATTTTTATTTTAAAAGGTTCAGTTTTAAAGATTGTTTGGTTACTCCAAAATAAATACTCTAAAGTGGCTCTTTTTAATGGTATATGCTGAGTGCTTAATATGTGCCAGGCACTGTACTAAGCATTGCGGTAGTTACAGGCTAATCAGGTTGGACATAGTCCATGCCCCACGTGGGGCTCACAGTCTTAACCCCCATTTTACAGATGAGGTGACTGAGGCCCAGAGAAGTGAAGTGACTGCGTGAAGGTCACGCAGCAGACAAGTGACGGAGTCAGGATTAGAACCACCGTCCTTCTGACTCCCAGGCTCGTGCTCTATCCACTAGTCCACCACTGCTTTCCCTTACTTGTAACTTATTTTTATGTCTTTTCCATTGGGGTTGTAAACTCTTGGTGTGGCGGGGATCTCCTCTACCAACTCTATTGTATTCTTCCAAGTGCTTAGTACGCTGTTCTGCCCACAGTAAGCCCTCAATAATTACCAAATAGGTAAGTGCCTAATACATCTATCTAGCTAATCAAAATTAAGAGCCAGAAAAATGGCACTTGAAAAGTGCTGAATTTAAGGAGCATGCTCATGGTTGCGTTTTCAGTGTTAGAGCTTTGATAAGAGATCTTTGAATTTTGAAGTGGAGACTGAAATATATATTTGCAAGCATGTATTGAGGAGGGCTCTCAGAACTGCTTTCGAAGCACAAAATTGGATTTCTCAGAAAATAGCCCTGGTGCATTCTCTCCTCATTGCTAATATTTGAGTGGCTCCCACTGTACAGTCAAGACACTGTAATAGGCACTCAGTAATATACAAAGAGGATATAAATTGTAGGCAGTGTCTGCCTACAAAAAGCTTGCAGTGTAGAATGGGGAGAAAAGGGAAAGAGAGAAGGCAAATCCAGAAACTACTGTATTAGTTTAGTTGACATACCAGAGTAGCCTCTTGATGCCTCATTTCCTTCTCCCATGCCTAGGCCTTTGATCACCAAAAAGCCCCCAACACTCTCAGCTTTTCAAGGGCCCTGAGTTCTGCAATGGTGGGCAGCCCCTCCTGGGAGAGAAAGAGGGTGATGAGTTCTTGACGCCCCCTCCCCCAATCCCAAGCAGCCTGGCTTGACCAATTTTTATTTTAAAATATGTTACTACTGGCCTAGTAACTGGCCTAGCATCTATAGATTATGCAGTGGATGCTCCTTTCTTCTTCTCCTCCTGGAATTTTTTTTTAAGATAAGACTTCTATTAAGAACATTAAACAAAGAATTTCTTTCCACATTCTAATATAGTCCGAGAGCCTGTAACTAACTGACTTTGGTAAATTGCACACAAGGGATACATTGGTCTGTGACCTTTCAAAGAATTTTCTGAGTTAAAGCAGAAACAAAGTGGCCAGTGTTCACAGAGCTGGGTTAACATAGCTCAGTTTTGCCTCCTTGTGCTGAATCGTCTTATCTCTTGAAATAGTTGCATGCCAAGTATTTATCCTTTAGATGATACGCGGCCCATCCCAGCGAAGAGGCACTTGCCCGTCTGCAGTTGAAAGGAAACTTGCATTTCTGCCTCAGTGATCCCAAGATTTGCACAAGGAAGAAGCACCGTTGGAGGGTTAATAGAAAAAGGGATGGTTTTGTTCTTAGAATAATAGTAATTGTGCAATCTGTTGAGCACTCACTCTATGCCAAGCACTGTACTAAGTAAGCACTGGGGTAGATATAATCAAGTTCCACATGGGGATCAGTAGGAAGGAGTGTGTGTATTGAATTCCCATTTTGCAGGTGAGGGAACTGAGGCTCAGTGAAGTGACTGGTCTAAGGGTACACCACAGGAGCTGGGATTAGAACTCAGGTCATCTGACTCCCAGGCCCAGGCTCTTTCCACTAGGCCACGTTTCTTTCCTAGAAGGTGCTAAAATGCCCCTTGTCCATCAATAAGCTAAATGAAGCACATCAATCCTATTTTAAAGTTTTTGTATGTTTGAAGTGGCAAAAGGTTTTGCTTCTTAAAGTTCTGCCTCGCCTATCTTTTGTTTGTAACAGAAATGCAGTCCAAAAAATATAGATTTTGAGTTCCTTCAAATAATTTAAAAAGGAAGTATCTTGTCAAGTATATATCTTTCAAGCCCATTTAGATTTTTCAATTTAGTTTTGCCTTAAGTTGAAGATTAAAAGACTGAATATCCACTTTTTAAATAAAGACTTCAGAAAAAACAACTGCCAAGGACACTTCATCATCCCCATCATCATCATTATTTCCCAGCGAGTCACAGTGTTGTCACAAACCCCGCATAAAGGAACATTGATGCCTTTAAGCTCACTCATTCTGACAGTGCGCACCTGCGTCCTTGTGCCGTAAGAAATGGCAGTATACACTGCAATATCCTTCATCCAAACAGAGATCTGTTGTCAGGTTAACGTTCCTTAACTCCCTAACCACACCCTAGGCAAAACATTTAGGGAAAACACATGTTTTGGCAGAGCTGGGTCTTCCAGAAACTGACAGAGTAGTAATAGCATTAAGCGCTTGGTGTGTGCAAAGCACTATTCGAAGCACTGAGAGAGAATACACAGGTGTGAATTAGACACGGGCCCCGGCCCCCAAGTTGAGGGGGCGAATAGTGACAGACACCGGGGGAGAAATGAAGCAAAAGCAATCCTAAAATACATGCAGAAAATACAAATCAATAGGAGGACACCGTGGTTGAGAGTGGAGCTGCAGAGTCATATTATCTAAGGTAAGCGAGGAGCAAAACTTTAATAGATGAAGGAACAATTCCTGGAGTATTTGGATGGTCCTCATTTTGTTTTGACTGCTACTTTAGTTATGATTTTTAATCAGTAAGAAAGATGACTGGGTAAGTTCTGTTTTCTAAGAAAGCAAACACGCTTTTTAGGAGACTTTCCAACCGAAAGGGAGGATTGCCAAGTCTGGAGTGATGGCCCAAAGATGGTTACTTTACATTTTAAGACTGGAAATTCTAAGCAAGAAGTTGATGGAATCCAATAAAAATATGTTGTAGTTTTTCCTTTGTATTTTTCTCTTGTCAAACCCCTCCTGTCCACACTCTGGGTTTCCCCTTGCCCTCATGTTGGTAAATGATCTTAACTCTCTTGTGTATCGTATTTTTGTGTGTTGTGTGCTGTTAGGTATACAGAAGCAGAGCTTTGGCACTGGGGCTAAACACTTCATAGGTTTCCAACACCTAAATATTCTATAACACTGGCTTTTGTGGTGCTTCAGTGCTACTAAATTTTTCTGGCAGGCAGAATTTCTTTTTATGTTGCAATTACCTTCCAAACAGAAGAGGCTCTATACTTTTCCTTTGTTTTTGCTTTGGCTTCTGCTTGTTTGCCTATTTGCCTTTTCACAGTTGCACTTCCGTTAACTTTTCTTGTTTCTGCAAGTAGATTAAGCACCCTTTACCTCGGGACTGCTATAATAAAGCATTCGTAAATATCTAGAGTTCTCTGTTGCCACTCTCTCCGCTGCCAATCTCATCGAGACTCCTGGAATGGATCATTTAGACTTATTGCCTCCACTCTCTCTCCTCCAACTCTCTTTGTGGTCCACTCCCATTAGGCTTTCAGCCCCTTCACTCCAATGAATCTCTACTTTCCAAGGTCACCAAAGATTCCCTTATTGCCAAATCCAAGGGGTCCTACTCTTGTCCTACTCTTCTTTGACCTCTCTCCTGACTCTGACACCATTGACCACTCCCTCCTCCTCAAAACACTATCAGGCTTCGGTTTTGCAGAGCCGTTATTGATCTGGTTTGCCTTCTGTCTCTCTGACCGCTCCTTCCCCGTTCGACATGCTGCCTTGTCTTCAGCCTCTCATTGTTAACTCTAAATAACCTTCAAAACCTTCAGGGTCCTGTATTCTTCTCGCTCTGCAGCCATTCCCTGGGAACTCAGTCATTCATTCAGTCGTATTTATTGAGAGCTTACTGCGGGCAGAGAGCAGTACTAAGTGATTGAGAAGGCAGCAAAAAACGACATTCCCTGCCCACAGTAAGCCTATAGTCCGGGGCAGGGCGGGGAGGGGGTTGGGACTCATCATCATCAGCCACCACATCTATGAGGACAACTCCCGAACCTTCTTCTCTAGCTTTGGCTTCTAATTTACCCCACCAACCCTGCATCTCCTCTTGCCTCCAGGGCAGCTGCTCTTGGATGTCCCGCCGGCACCTTAGGCTTGACAGATCTAAAATCGAACCACTCATCTTCCCTCCTAAATCTCTTCCTCCTCTTACCGTACCTCTCTGTCGAGAACATCACCATCCTCCTTGTTCCAGAAGCCCGCAGCCTCGGCTTGATCTGAAGGGGGTGTGATATTTGTGTGAAGTACAAGTCTTTAAGAGGTGCCACTTTTTTTTTTCAGCTTCCAATAAAAGCCGGACAGCAGAGCACGCACACCAAAGTCAGTACTGAACACAACAAGGAGTGTCTTATCAACATTTCTAAATACAAGTTTTCTTTGGTTATAAGTGGTCTCACCAATATATTAAAAAATGTTAATAATATGGTAAGTTCCACAATTTACACAGTCTATGTTAGCCTCTTTTTAGCGCTGTAATTGGCTGATGTTTTGTTCTCTGATTAACAGTGGAGAAAACACTTGGCTTTTCTCGTGGAGGATCTGGGTCCTTTTTTCTCTCATTCTGTGAATAGTTCTTAACTGTCCACCTCTGTTGCACTGACTGACTCTTATACCTATAAGGCAGAAGACCAAGTGTTTCAAAGGATTTTTAATAATGTGTACACAATTTAAAAGACTTCTGAAAAAGTGTGCCATCCCTATAGCCTAGGTTTATTGTTCTCCAAGTCCAAGTAGGCACGGTCGTGTATCAAAGCAAGGAATGGAATCAAGCCTTTTGTTGCTAATGAATATGATCTAACATTCTAGATTTAAAATGCACTATTGATTTTTATGAGGCTCCAGTAGTCCTTTTCTTCCTGTGGACTTTGTCAGATTCCATGGTAAAATAGATATGTGGGACCATCAGAATCATGTTAGTAAGTATTATGTTGGAGATAAAATACAAGTCCGAGGAAAGCGCATACTTGAATGTACCCTTAGCTGGTGTTAAAATAGTTTGTTCTTTATCAAGAAATGTGACCCTGTCCCCCTTTCACTTTCCTTCCACTCGGGAGGCAGGGTGAATCTAAAGCACACTGGAACCAGGATTTTAATGCCTCAAGCCTGCCTGTTTGGCCTTTAAACACCAAGGAGGAAAAAAATAATTTTTAGCGCATCATGATCGGATGATATAATGCCAATAATGATTTATGTTCTGATGTTGGCAGTGTTTTGTAAATATCAGAATAAAGGAATTGTCTTTGGAATTTATTTATGCATATGGATGTCTGTCTCACCTTCCCACCGTGAGCTTGTGTGGGCAAGGAATGTGTCTGTTGTTGTACCGTTGCATTGTACTATCCCAGGCACTTAGTACAGTGTTTTGCACCAGTAACTGCTCAATAAATACAATTAAATGAATGAACGAATGACTTTTATGTATTTTTTAGATTCAAATCCAGATCTTCAGAAAAGGAAGGGGAGTGTTATTTGAGTCTGTAGCTCTTATGTGTCTGTGTAAAAGAAAATGACTCTTTATATTCAGCTGCAGTATAGTAATTTGCTATAAGGGATTTTAATTTAAATTTTAACCATATTTTGAATGTTCTTTGCTTTAGAGAATATTTGGAGAAGCTGCCGAAAAGAATTTGTATCTCTCTCAATTGATTATATTGGATACACTGGAAAAATGTCTTGCCGGGGTGAGTAATCCATTTTGTAAATGACACCAGACTCTGTGAATCAGACCTTGGTAGTGAGTGGACTTAAGGCAGGTATGTTAAGAGTGGGCGAGGTGAAAAATGTCTTTGTATATAGACTTTTTCAATATAAATGAATTCACATTCATGAGAGAACATCTTTGTAGAACTGGTCAGTAACATTCAGTTTATAAATGCATTTTCCTACTTAAAAATTAAAATCATATTTACAAAGAGAGGCTGACTAGATATTGGTCAGCAGATGAAAAAATTTGACCTATCCCTCTCCTTTATCTCTGTACCCAGTGAAGATGCTTCATTTTCCCTCGGCTTGTTATAAAGCTAGGCATGTAGAAAAATGGACTTCACCCTTGAGAGCCAGCACCGTTTTATAGATAGAGGTAGAAGAACAGTCAGTCTTCGTTACTAGCGTAGAGAAATTATTTCAGAGAGGAGGTATGTCCTAGTGACCAGAGCAAGGAGACGTCTCAAGTTCAAGCCTGGTGTTCTCTTCTCGTTCACTTACCTCCAGTGTATGGTCCTAGAGACCAGGAATTCCAGCTCCGTTGCTACTAATAATAGTATTTATTAAATGCTTAAAATGTTGGGGAGGATCTATGGACATTGATTCAGATTCAGGCCCACCCCACAGAAGGCTCCTGGTCTAAAGGGCCCAGAGGGAGTGACGGATGCACAGACACTCCTAGGAAAAACAGGCTCAATTAAGCCACGCAGAAGTGGTGGTAAAATAGATATTTCAAAAAAATTTGAAATTCTAAAATATTTTAAAAATCAACCAAACAAGTGGTATTTTCAGCCCATCAGTGATATTTAATCATTGGTATTTATTGAGAAAAAGACTTGCCCAAGGCCTCTCCAGTAAACAGTGGTCAGAACTGGGACTAGAACCCGGGTCTGCCAGATCCCAGTGCTTCACCTTTCCTGTTGCACCACATTACCTCCCAAGTAGCAATTTCTGTAGCTATTTGGAATTAGGTTATTGAAATGCTGAGAAAAATGCATTTAACATGCATACTCCAAGTTCTTAAATGAATCTTATTTCGGTTAGGATAGGTGTCGCGGTTTTGTTTTGTTGGGTTTTTTTTAGTAAAAACAGTTCTATCCTGAGTTCTCCTAAATTGCCTTTGATACCTAGTAAAGCCACACTAAATTAAGTCCTGAGCCTTTCCTCTCGTTTTGACCTTAGATGGAAATGAAGAAGATGTAGCTTATTTGGGACTGAATGAATGCTATATTATTTGTGCAAAATCAGACCATCAGTGACAGTTATCGCCTGCTGATTGTAGTCTGTGTTCTAGGTGCTGGGGGAGTTAGAGAAAGCCTAAAACATGGTCCCCAATTTCCAAGAGTTTACATTTTAGTTGGGGAAGACAAAAGAAATAAAAACATCCAAGCATGCATCAAGATGCTTCATGTACCCTTAAAGCCATTCTCTTGTTCCGATCAGCACTATAATTGTGGTACTGGTAGAGACGCAACTATCGTGACGAGTAGAGGGAGAGGAGGAGGGAGTTGGGGGATGCTCGGGTCCTGTTTCCGCTCGGGGGAATCCTCTAAGCGCCCATCCCAGAGCCAGAAATGGGAACCAGGCAACCCCTTTTTTTCCGCCTTGCCGTAACCCAGGTCCCTGGAGGGGAAGGAGAGGGAGAGGGGAAGGGAGCGTACAAGGGAAGATGGACAAAAAGGGAGAGAGGAGAAAGAGAGAAAAGTGGGCCAAGTGAGGCCGTGGTTGATGGAGAGAGAGTAGAGATACTGGCAGCAAGTCAGCCGAGAAAAGGGGAGAAGAGAAAGGTGAATCGGGAAGGGAGACAAACTAAACAAGAGTCAGTAAGATTAGAAAAACAGGAGAGTGGGAGAGAGCGGAACTGAGGCAATCTGAAGAGCACAAAATGACAAGGAGGAAATGGAGCCAAGGCATCCGATGGAAAAATGCTAAAATCCCATGAAAGTTTTATGTGTACCAGCAAATACATCCCAGAAGATTGAAACATATGCTTGCAATACCAACAGCAGACCAAATAAAAGTTAAAGAAAACTGTTGTGATTTTTAAACCTGGTGTAGGTTGTGAAGGGAAAGTTGTCCTCACTCCCCATCGATTCAGCTGGGGAACAGTCAGATGTGTAAAATTCAAGGTGACTTTGTATTGTGAGCAATTATTGAGTTTTTAAACTATTTGGCCACACTTTGCACATTCTTGTGGTTATGGAAATTGATTTATTGGAGTAATGTCAGCAGTGGTCATATTAAAATTATTAACCCATAGATCTAACTTCTAGAGCAGTGCAGCTTTTCAGTTCTTTTTTCAGCAGAGGGTGGTGAAAGGTCGGAAATGGGTGAAAATAAGGAGCTGGTAGTAAAGTAAGAATTACGTTGTTTATAGAATTTGCTCTTTGTAACTCTAAATCTCAAAAATACATGTTGACATTTGTTTAAAATTTACCACTAAGCATTAACTTTTTGAATTACACTGTAATGGTTTAGCCTGGCCCATTGCATACCAAGATGCTTTATTATTGTTGGGAGGATGAAATTTCACATGATCACTTTTACATATGAAGTGCAATTGTCATCCCCACTTTAGCAACCAAAGGACACCATGCGATTGGATGAGACTATGCTGGTCAAGCAGTTGCTGCCGGAAATCTGCCATTTTATCCACACCTATCGGGAAGGAAACCAACATGCAGCTGAGCTGCGGAATTCTGCCTCGGGAGTTCTCTTCTCTCTCAGCTGTAATAACTTCAATGCAGTCTTCAGCCGTATTTCCACCAGGTTAGTGTGGAACAGCGTCGACCTGAAGTAAAAACGAGAAAGATTTATTAAATACAGTGATTGAAGCCTGGCCCTCCTCAAGGTACATTAAGATAAAAGGATTTTTCTTGGAAGAGAAATCTGGTTAGAGAAATTTGCATTGTTTTTCCATGAGCTCAGTTTCTTTCGCCCACAACAGTTCACAGTGTTACAGGCCTGTAATCATTTTCCTTAGAAATTGTGCACATCGTGGCAAACCAGAACTTGAGCACTTTAAAATTAGTGAAAAACAATCAAAATTAGACACGACTCCTTTTCGAGTCTGCACATTTAAACTGGTTCTAAAGTGGTTAATCCCAAGCAATGTGAGAATGCCTTTCCTTCCTTCATGCCCCTCCAATTCTTTCACATCCTCATGTCAATTCTTCTTTTATTTAATCACTGATTTAAAAAAATTGTTACCCAACACCTGAGGAGATAAAATATATAACCGCTTCTTCTGAGAAGGGTTTTTTGTTGGTAGAGTTGTGTCGTTTCTTAGAACTAGCCAACACAGTCCCTACTCCCAAGTTGCACAAGGTTGAATGTGTAAATTATCTGAGGAAGTCGCCTTTAAAAATAGTAGCACCCAAATGATAGAAATGGGCAAGTATCTAAATAGTCGTAATGATATTTGAGGCCCCATAGGGTGGCGTGCACAGTATTAAGCGTTGGAAAAGTTTATCAGACTTATGGTATTGATATGCTACTTGTTAAGCACTTACTGTGTTCCAAGCACTATTCTAAGTGCTGGGGTAGATACAGGTTAATCAGGTTGGCCACAGTCCGTGTCCCGCATGGGGCTCTCACAGTCTTAATCTACATTTTTCAGTAGAGGTAACTGGAGGACAGAACAGATAAGTGGCTTGCCCGAAGTCACACAACAAACACGTGGCAGAGTTAAGATTAGAACCCAAGTCCTCAGACTCCAAGCCCGTGCTCTTTCAGGTAGGCCACCTTCCTTCTCAAGGCAAGAGGTGTATACCCTTCCCATTTAGGCTCTTTCACTTAAAGAGAAAGAAATCAGAGTGAAGAATTGACTAAACAATTGCTTATTCAGTTATACATACACAAGTACAGGAACAGTTAATTCCTCTCAGTTGTCCCCATACGCTCTGGAATCACTTCCTCATGACACCTAGCTAAGACCTGAGTCACCTTCATACCTGTTAGACTGTAAGCTCCAAAAAGGCAAGGCTCACGTCTACCAACTTCATTGTACTCTCCCAAGTACGTAGTACAGTGTGCCCTGCACAAAATAAGCACTCAGTAAATACTATTGACTGCTTATTTGAATTTTCAGTTTTTGAAACCTGTCTTAGAATCCAAGCTGAGGTCAGAGAATGAGGAGGTATGTAGCAATAGAACCAGATTCAATTTAATGCAGCCTTGTAGGACAGAAGTTAGTTTCTTTGCAGAGACATTTTCCACATCAATCAGGCTAAATTCATTCTTTTAGAATCAATCGATCAAAGAGCTTTAGTGCACTTTCAAGATGTTGGGGATTTTCCCGCTACCTTCAGTTAATAGTCCCAAGTCTCCTCAGGTTCCTAACGTGAATTTTAAGTTTGTGAAAACTTTCTCCCCAACAGAAATGCTGTTCAAAAAGGAGTTAAACATGAGCCAGCCATCTGTTGCTAGCATGCACAGGGGTCAACCTGCCGACAGTTAGTGGGGCTGATTTTTTGAACCTTGCTTCCTGTTGAGGCATATTTCTAGGCCCTGTGCACAGCTGGGGGACTTTTGGCATGTAACGTGTAGCATCAAGGACCTTCCCATTCCCAGTGTGGGCTGTTGAAGTTTTCTCTGCATTGACGACTTGAGGAGCTGCTTTGGTGCGCTGTGCTTGAAATCCCATTTCACGTCTGAAACACATTGGCAGCGTGGGTGGACCATGGGGAAATTTCAGAGTGGAACAGCATAGGATTCCTCTAGTAGTGACTTAGGGTCTAAAGGTATATTTGTTGTTAGCTCATCCTGCTTATATTACCATAAAATGTTTGAAACTTGTAAACAAAAGGTAATTGCCGTATCATTTAGGCCATTAAGTATTCCAATAAGGAGACGAGGTACATCTGCCCTCTGCCTCCACTTTACATCCTTCATTTTTGATAATCGTGCAGCATTTTTGCTTTTCTTGTACTCTGTTGCCTAGTTTGGACAAACAAGACACCTTATTTTCTGAATTGTAAATTTCTGAATTTCATACTTATTTTGAAATTAAATATCAGATTCAATATTTGAACCCATATACTAGCATCGGTGTTATTTATCTTGCACCTTCTGGGTGCAGATCACTATGCTTAGCTAATGGGAGTTGGTGCACCAGAAGCTAATGAAATGATCGTTGCCCTCAAGGGGCGTACAATCAAATAGAAAATACATTTCCCATCCTCTGTAATCTTGCAGTCTACAGGGGAAGGTAAGTAGACATAAAGTGACAAAGTAGTTAGAATGACTATAATCAACACAAGTGGATAAATCAGAAAAAATGTGGCCTAATTGAGGATGGGCCTGGGAGTCAGAAGGACCAATCCTGGCTCCTCTTCGTGTCTGCTGTGTGACCTTGGGAAGGTCAGTTATCTTTTCTGTGCCTCAGTTACATCATCAGTAATATGAGGATTAAGAGTCTGAGCCCCAGGTGAGACAGGGGCTCTGCCCAACCTGATTTTCTTGTATCTACTCCAGTGTTTCGCGCCTGGCACATAGTAAGCGCTTAACAAATACTAGAAAAAAGAAAAAAGATAAATCAGTGTCAGAGCTTGTTGTTTGCTTGTTTTTTGCTATGTAAGTGGTGTCACGACATGGGGTAGGTACAAGTTAATTGTCAGGCACGGTCTCTGTCCCACATGGAGCTCATAGTCTGAGTAGGATGGAGAGTGGGCAGTCCCCATTTTATAGTTGATGAAATTGAGCCTCAGTGAAGTGACTTGCCCAAGGTCCCACATCAAGCGACTGGCAGAGCTGGAATTAGAACCCAGGTCCTCTGTTTCCCAGGCCCATGCTCTTTCCACTAGGCCAAGTTGCTTCTTTAGGAGAGCGGATCGTGTCTGTCAACTCTAGTGTACTTGTCCTAGAGCTCTGCACATAGTAAGCATTCAGTAAATACCCTTGATTGAGTACAAAAATGAAAAGCAACATGGCGTAGTGGAAAGAACATAAAGCTGTTACAGTACATAGAGATCAGGGTTCTAGTCCTGGCTCTTCCACTGGCCTGCTGTGTGACCTTGGGTAAGTCACTTAACTTCTCTGAGCCTCAGTTTTCTCTTTGGTAAAATGGGTATTAAATAAATACTTGTTCACCCTCCCATGTGGGACAGTGGTTGTGTGTGATTTGGTCGAAATATAACCTTTCCCAGTGCTTAGAGTACAGTAAGTTCCTAACAAATCTCACAATTATAAACATTAATAATACCGAGGTAGCTGAGGGAAAGGCAAGACTAAGATAGAGCGAATACTGTGCAAGGAAACCCTAGGGTTTATGGAAATTAAGGGAATTTTTTTTTTTCAGTGAAGTACCTTGATTCTTTTAAAAAAAGGTTGAAATACCAAATTAAGAGTGTGCTTTCATTATCCGTTTCCATATTTGGTTGGAAAAGTATAGTAGCATTTTCAAAGATAATTAACACTTTATTTTTCTAACTTTGCCGTATTCCTTACTTATATATCCATTAAAATCAGAATCCATTTTTGGTATATAATCCAGGCAATTTTCTAAAGTTAATGGGTGTGATTTTTAGTGTTGAGTCTAACTCTCCCTCCAGGATAGAGAAATAGTGTGCTGTAGTAAGTTTCTGTTGGGAGAGAGTGGGCTGCATCTTTTGGGAAAAACTTCCATTTCTTCTGCCTCCCCTTTCCCTTCCTTGCTACAGCTTCTGCATGGAAAGGGACCCAACTCTGCAGTGGTCAGTTTGATCAGCCCTGTGTTCATCTTGGGGCACTGATTTTTTTAGTTTTGTTTTGTTTTATTTTCCCCATTTGAAGCAGGAGTGTTGAATATGGAAAAATAAGACGGGAAGGAAGGTATGTTTGAGTCCTCCGGGCCCTTGGACAAGACAGTAGCGCTTAATAATTCCGGTATCATTTCTAGTATTTTCTTGACTATGTGTTCCTGTAATGTTTTACATTGACCGGTGAATAGCAGTGGTTTTAAAATATTTTCTAGGAAGTTTCTCTGCGACATCTATAATGGGCCTAAAATAACGATTGTAATTTTAAGATTCCCAAGTAGTCCTAAATTCGTTTTGAGACTAATTTTTGCTTTTATTTTTCAGGTTACAGGAGCTGACTGTGTGCTCAGAAGATAATGTTGATGTCCATGATATAGAATTGTTACAGTACATCAATGTGGACTGTGCAAAGCTGAAGCGACTGCTGCAGGGTATGTTAAAATGAAGCCATTCAACTCAAGTGTCAGAGTTCATAAAACACTCAACCCATGAGAGGAAAACTTGAATGGGAATGTAAAAATGAATTCCAAGAATGAATATAGAGTAGCTAACGATTGTAGAAGTGGGATTTCTTCCTTTGTGAATCCAGAAGTCGGAATTTTTCCTTATCCCTCATACGTTCAACAAACCTTGGTAGAATTGGGGAAGCAGCTCTGCAGAAAATATGAGCATCCAGAGTCTGCTCATGTAAAGATTTGTTCAGATCCCGCAGGAGCAGCATTTATTGTGTGCCAAATTTGGGCTAGGGACGATGGGGAAAATTTCAAGCAGTAGAACTGTCTTATTTTTTTGGATTCAGAGGAAGGACCTGAGGCCAGGCTATAACTTGGCCCAGCAATTTTCTTGTTATTATTTTCTTTAAATTGTATTTGTTAAAGCGCTTACTATGTAGCAGGCACTGTGCCTAAGTGCTGGGGTAGATAGAAGATAATCATGTTGGACACAGTACCTGTCCCACAAGGGGCTCCCAGTCTTAATCCCCATTTTACAGATGAGGTAACTGAGGCCCAGAGAAGTGACTTGCTCAAGGTCACACCTCAGACAAGTGGCGGAGCTGGGATTAGAACCCAAGTCCTGTGACTCCGAGATTCGGGCTCTCTCCACTAGGCCACATTGCTTCACTAGTTACTGTAAATCTCCGGGGATGTGGACTTGAACAGAATTTCCTTTAAGAGAGTGCAGTCGCAGAATACCACCAAGGTCTTGTTTTTCGTTAGTCAGAGTAAGTAATTGTCTGGGCTCCGCATTTCAGTTTTCGTCTCTGCCTCTGATTCATACAGCTCCTTTGCCCAATCACCTAACATTTTTGTGCCCAATTTCACTTCCTTGTAATATAGGTTCTAGGCCGCAGGGATTTTGATAAGACTTAATTAGTGAATTTAAAGCTTTTAGAGATAATTAAATGAATAGGGATCATTAAAAATGTTGGTTTCCCCTTCTAGGGTTTTACTCTCCCAAGCACTTAGTACATTGTTCTTCACATAAACGCACAGTAAATACGATTGATAAGCTTTAAGCTCAGTGTGGGCAGGGACCATGTCTACCAACTCTGTACTGTACTCTTCCAAGCACTTAGTATAGTGCTCTGCACACAGTAAGTGCTCAGTAAATATGATTGGTAAAAATTGCTCATATCTACTCATTCCTAAATAGATATAAATTTGCAAAAACTTTTATTTCTTTTGTTTCCATTAGCTTTGGAAAAGATTTACCAGAAAATATACGAAATGTTTTGCGAGGGCTTAATTCGATGAAAACTCTTTGTCAGTACGAGATGTGATAGAGAAGCAATAATAAAGATTTCCACAAGTCACGTTTTGCCACTCATGAACTACCATGACGCTGCATGGAATTTAGTATTTTTATTATTATGAATCTCCAATGTATTAATGTACAGTTTTATTCACAAATAACATTCCAATTTTAAATCCTATCAGAAGATAGGGTTTCTCTTTCTAGTCAGAACTGTTCTTCCGTTTAGGCTGAAATGACTGGAGGATGTAGTAGCTTGTTAGCACATTGTTTGAATAAGTGCGGATCCTCTGTGGCTATTCACGGTTCTCTGTGAAATCTAGTCCAGGGGTCATCGAATGGGAAACTTTCAGGCTCTTCTCAACTTTTCAACTCACCTTGATTGGTATCTGCAATGTTTCTAAATTCACAATTAGAGGAACTACTTTTATTTAACTTGAGCACTGTGAGGTCTTTCGAGGGAACTATATAAATGTAGAATTTAATCCATTCTATTGTGCACATAACTTATGACTGTTATGAAATATGTTAATTTGAATGATTTTTTTGCAGGTCATTTACGTCACTTGGGGTAGATGAATTAGAGCTAAATTTCACTAAGATGCACTATTTTCTATTTCTTACAGAAACAGTATTTAAGTTTAAAGCCCTTAAGAAAGTAGCTCAGCTGGCAGTTATAAACAGTCTGGAAAAAGTAAGTATTTCTGCTTCTTGGCAAGAATCAGTATTTGAATTTTCTGTTTTTATATAGGAATTTCCTCACTCTGAGTAAGTCACATTCCAAAACAACTGTTGACCGTTTTTGTTTATGACATTACAAATAACTTCATTTCCTAAATTGAGGAGTATTCACTATTTTAATGTGAAGGAAATTGTTTCCTTATTTACAGGCATTTTGGAACTGGGTAGAGAACTATCCTGATGAATTTACAAAGTTGTACCAGACTCCCCAGACAGACATGGCTGGTAAGGATTGACTTACTACTGACTTTCCTTTGAAACTAGGTTTATCAGATAAAAGCCTGTCTTTATACCCTTTGTTCCCGAGGAGGAGACCAGCTTCATCCATTATGCACCTTTCCTCCCAGATAAGTGTCAGAGGAAGGGATCCTTGACAGTGAGCTGGAGGGTAATGACCTGTACTTTGTCCTCCTTGGGTCCTGGTGGCTCAGGGCTTGGGGGAGGGGGAGGTAGAAGAGACCACAGCTTCCTGTGACTTGGTTTTGAATGGAAATTTCTAGCTTTTCCCCAAATTCCTGAATCACTTTAAATTTAGGGACAAACATAGAATCTGTGCCCAACTTCCCCCCACCATCCAGTTAGCCCCTACTCCAGGACAGTAGATTTCAGGTCACTGTTCCTGGGTGATGATCTGCCATCCCAGCGGGCACTTGCGACTCAAAGATTCTTGTCTCGGTTACCTGGAAGCAAGTTTCTCATCTGCTTGAGAGAATTTGGTGCAGTTATTTAGTGGAGGAAAAGGTAATTGATTTTTCATTCTTGTGGTGAGCTTTCCATTTTAGTAGTGCTAGCTGCCACTTGCAAGATTTTGGCTTTCTCTCCTTCCCTTGATCTTTCCACTTGCTCTCCTCTGTATTTTAAGACTTTGTTTTCCTTTATTTTACCCTTCCTGATCTTTGGAGGGTTCTCCCTTGGCCTTATTGGCCTCCTCCACCTCTGTTCTGCTTCGTTCTGCTCTGAGGTATGGGTGAGGCCAATCATAAGACAGCTCAGAGACCGACATCTTGTCACCTCCCCTCCCCACCCCCAAATAATGGTATTTGTTAAGTGCTTATTATGTGGCAAGCATTGTACGAAGTGCTGGGGTGGATATAAGCAAATTGAGTTGGGCACAGCCCCTATCCCACGTGAGGCTCACAGTCTCAAACCCTGTTTAGTAGGTGAGGTAACTGAGGCACAGAGAAGTGATTTGCCAAGGATATACAGCAGACGAGTGACGGATCCAGGATTAGAACCCAGGACTTTCTGACTCTCAGACCCATGGTCTATCCATTACACCATGATGCCTCTCACTCACTGACACTCACAGTGGCTGCTAAGGTTGCAGCATATTCCTCTGTTGGGCAGAACCGATGGCAGGATGATCTCAGGCCTCATTCCCCACCGTAGCCAGAGTCTTGTGGTTTCATGGAATCAACCCTGCAAACGCAGGATTTCTCTACTCCCCCTGTGCCTGGGAGGAGAGCAGTTCCTTTACTTGGTTTTTGGCAACTTCTGGTTTTTCAGAACAGAGCCTCCTACATTAGACCTAATCTTCCAGGGAAAATGGAAATTATTCCTCCTGTTAGGAAAGTGCTTGCCTTTCAGGAAATTGTCGAAGTGGACTTAATGGGACTAGCAGGAACATCCCTAGGAACATCCCTTTGGGATCTCCTTATTTTCTCTCTGCGTCTTTTGAACTTAGAAAAGAAGAGGTCCTAAGGAAAGAAGAATCCGGGTTTTTGAATTTCAAGCTAACGTTAGCGGTTATTTGCTTTCCTTTTGTAGTTCTCCTATCTCTCTTGCGTTGGGTTTTGTTTTTATGGCCCGGGTTGGTGGGGATCCTTGTGTCTGCTAATAACCTAATGTCACTCTGTGTTCAAGTGGCACCTCATTCCTTCTGGTGCTAATTTGAATTCTGGCACTAGAAGAGCTGGGCAGCTCATGAAGCTGGGGAGAGTTCCCATTTCCTTTGCAAGTCAGAATTATAAGGAGCTTTTGTTACAGCAAATGCTCATGCTATTATTGGGTAAAATCTCACGTCATTGTCAAATTTCCTTTCTGATCCCAAGGAGTTAACCACTCATTTTAAGAAGAAGAGCCTTCCGGTAGTTCATTTTATGTTTTCTTCTCCCAGTGACTTTGTGAGAACAATTTATGTGCTAAGAAATATTATGGGTATACTCGAATGTATGGAGTCTCTGCCCTTCCTTTTCTTAATATGTCATTTGGTTGAATTTTTTCTGGTCTAGATTGTGCCGAAAAGTTGTTTGACTTGGTGGATGGTTTTGCTGAAAGCACGAAACGTAAAGCAGCAGTTTGGCCATTGCAAATCATTCTTCTTGTCCTGTGCCCAGAAATAATCCAAGATATATCCAAGGATGTGGTGGAAGAAACCAAAATAAATAAGGTGAGGAAGGCAAAATCATTTTCAAAACCATTTCGGACCTAAGCGAGATGGTTTAACTCACCACAAAGGCTCATTCTTGACTAGTGCCCTTCATTCTTAGACTGGGCCTATCTATTTTTGTGTCGTATTTTTTAGGCTTGGTTGCACCACTTTTCATCGCTAAAAATTTACGGTGTCTTAAATTATGTCTCAGTAAAGGCCCCCTGATGTTTCTCTGGAGGGTGAAAATATAGGCCTACTTTAACAAATCATGATTTGAGAGGATTTCTTTCTCTAAAGGAAGCCAAGAGTAGCTTCTAGGAATAATTCCATCACTACCTCCTTTAGGGCCAGCTGCAGAACAAGAACAATCTAAGATGTTCAGTGACCTGAGGTAGAGAGAGGACGACAAGTTAGAATTTAATATTCTCCCTATTTCACTCACCTCTCTGAATTTCATTTCATTATTAGGGAACTGTATGTATGACTTTTTTCTACAGTCTTAAATTGCCTAAATCTTGAAGTTCTGTTTTACTGTCATCTTTGGCTGTAAGGTGGGGTGATGTTTAAAACTTGGAAGTGTTTTTTTGGTTTTTTCCCGACTTAGTTATCAGTTATCTCAAAGCAACCCGAAACGATAACTCTGCAAGTCAAAAATTGGGTACTCTGTCGCTTATCTATTTGGTAACTTTTAGTTATATTGTCATCATCATCATTAATAATACGGGTAATAATAATTGTGCTAAGCACTGGGGTGGATAAAAGTTAATCAGGTTGGGACAGTCTCTGTCTCACTTGTTTTCTGTCTCACAGCCCAAGTGACTTAAATGTCTCTTTACAATTTCCAGGATTGGTTATAGTGACTTCATTTAGTGGTCCAGTAACCAAGTTGATGTAACAATTCGATTGGAGCCACTTCCTCAGAGGACACGTGCCATTTTTGCCACGGTTACAGCGGGGCGACCAAAATGGCATCCTCATCAATAATGCACAGATAATTTGTGGGGACCGATCTGTATTAAGCAGAGCTTTCTCCTCTTTCCTTCTTCTTTGCCTCCTTCTCCTCCTACATTTTCTTCCTGTTTCTCCCGTCACACTTGCCTGCTCCTGCTGCCGCCTGCCTCCTCTCTCTGGCTGCCTCTGTCCTCCTGTACTGTGGGGATTTGGTGGACAGGCGCTGCTTGGGGGAGTTCCAGGTGTCACTGCCTCCACCACCACCAATTCTGCTCTCCCGCCACATCTCTAGCTAACACAGTGTCGCCAGAGGTGGTGACCAGGCGGGGGACAGTAGTGGTGGGACCAGAGAGGCGGCCCGTGCAGACGAGTCCTTGGAATAGAGATTGTGGAGGAGGAGAACGTGAAGACTGTAAAGCCCGCTAAAGCCCAAGACGTGGTGCGGAACAGGAGGGAAGGGGGAGAGGCGAGGAGTGAGAGCAGGAAGGAGTGGGGCAGTAGAATAGATGTCCTGCTATAATCAGTCAGTCCATAGAATTATCCATTTGGTAACTTTTAGTTTTATTGTCGTCATCATCATTAATAATAAGTGTAATAATAATTGTGCCAAGCACTGGGGTGGATAAAAGTTAATCAGGTTGGGACAGTCTCTGTCTCACATGGGGTTCACAGCCCAAGTGACTTAAATGTCTATTTACAATTTCCAGGATTGGTTATAGAGACTTCACTTAGTGCTCCATTAACCAAGTTGATGTAACAATTCGATTGGAGCCACTTCTTCAGAGGACACGTGCCATTTATACCACGGTTACAGCATGGCGATAGATAGATAATAGAATGAGTGCTTGCTCTGTGCAGAGCACTGTACCGAGAGGTTGGGAAAGTACAGTATAACAGAGTTGATAGACACACTCCCTGCCCACGACGAACTTAGCGATCTTGATGGGAAGATAGACATATAATGACATGCAGTCCACATAGGTAGTTAATTTATTAATCAATTTATGTATTTTAATGTCTGTCTCCCCCTCTAGACTGTGGACTGTGGGCAGGAATGTGTCTATTAGTTAATATATTGTACTCTCCCAAGCTCTTGTATAGTGCTTTGCACACAGTAAATGCTCATTATGAATGAATGGATTTCTTGATCCCTTGAACATTGCTACAGCCGAGTTTGTATTTTGTGAATGTAGGTGTCATTGGCCTATTAGATAGGCACCTTGATGCTGCATCAAATGAATTATGCAAATGTGTCTCTCCGTTACATTTACGTACTGATTGGCCTCCTCTCATTGTCATTTTAGAGTCTGTGCTTCTGCTTGGTGTTATGGAGCGCTATGGCCAAAGTAATACGTGCCTTTTGGGCGAAATAAAAAACTGAGGTCCTCAGAATTGGAAACATGAAAAAGCTTTTGTCCTTTTTCATAAGAGCTTGAAGGTTAACTTACTGCTTTGACTGAATTTCAGTATAATAATTCTATTTTGCCTTTGTAAATTTCCTGCACTGTTTTAATTGGGAAAGGTCCTCTTCATTTGTCTCCTTAACTGTTGCTGAGCCAGGCACTATCATCTGTCAGATAGGAAATGGTGGTGTGTCAGTGGTGGAAATAATTCCTCTGGGAATCTTCTATTGTGCTTTTGGTGCAATTGCTATGTTATATTTTTGGAGGCTACCAGGTGGAACTGAACCTCTCCTTAATGTAAGATATCTCTCTTATCTACACATGTGAATTTGGATATTGACAGATTCAGAGCAATCAAATTCCTTGTGCTTCTCATGTTTAAATAAATAATGGAACATAGTCACGTTTTGATTTCCGTGGGACCGCTTATCCAGTTTATGGATTTTCTGTGACTTCTATTTGTCTGTTTTCCTTTTGGTCGTTTCTCTATTCATCAGTAAGAGACAAGTGCAGGGAGAAAGAAGGAAAACTTGAAGCACAAGTGAACTTTGCTAGAGTTTACAGCTCTAATGAAAATTTTGCTGGAAGAGAAGGTCGAAACTAATGGCAACCAATCAATCAAAATCAAAATAAAATGAGGTTTGGGGATTTGTGATTATCCCTCCAATTCATTTAGCACATTTATCCCTTTCTTCAATTAGCATGACTAATTTGGAGCTCAAAAGTGATTAAGTGTTAACCAAGGCTTAAATATTAATCAGTAACATCAGAATCGATCCTTTTGACTTCTCTTCAAAAATATGAAAAGTTCAGTACTTGAAACCAATCAGTTACCAGTTTAATAAGTGGATTTAAAGAGTATATTTTTCTCGGTGTGTTCTGAATTTTGCAGAAGTTGTTTCTGGAAAATCTCAGAAAAGCACTCGCTGGCCATGGTGGAAGTAGGCAACTGACTGAAAGTGCTGCTATTGCTTGTGTCAAATTGTGCAAAGCAAGTACCTACATCAACTGGGAAGATAACTCTGTCATTTTCCTATTAGTACAGTCCATGGTGGTAGATCTTAAGGTAAGGCCTTATGATTTCTTGTTTTCAGCGGCAAAAATTAGTTCGCTCATCAAATTAACTCCCCGGTAGAAAATTAAATATCAAATGGTTACACTTTCGTAACTGTACAATACTTTGATAGCACCCCTTAACAAAGGCTTTTATGAATGTCTGGAATAATTTGACAGCGCTTTGGGACTACCTTTCTCTCTCTTCCTCTGTTTCACTAAAGTCTCCTGGGCATCCTGTTTTTCCCTCTCAGCTACTCAATTTCTCACATCTATCTATTCTCTCAAGTTGTTAGTACAGTGAGTGTCAATAATGTTGTGGATTTGGATATACTTTGACAACACAGGCAGCCAGGGGAGAGAGGGATGCCTTCGAAAAGAACCACAGAGTAAAAGTTTAATGTGATTTCAGCCTAGAAGCACTCAGAGTCCGTGCTTTTCCTTTGGGAACCTAAATCCCAACTTGAAATTGCACTTTAAGGCATTGGCAATCAATCAGTGGTATTTAGTGAGCACTTACTGTGTGAAAAATCCTTTACTAAGCGCTTGGGAGAGTACAGTGCAACAGACTTGGTAGGCACGTTCCCCACCCACAGTGAGCTTACAGTCTAGAGGGGAGACTGATATTAGTATAAATAATTTACAGATATATACATAAATGCTATGGGGCCGAGGGTGAGGTGAATGCCAAATGCCCGAGGCAAGGCTTGAGTGTGTTATTTTGTGTTTGAAAAATTGTGGTGACCAAAAAAACGACTTACCGGTACTGATTCTCCTTCTGGTATTCATTTCATGACATACTGGGGATCTTTTTAGAGCTTTTGGACTACACAGAAGTTGAGGTTGAAAAGCACTATTGTGATGGAAAAGCACTGAGTGTACTGTAACCAGGCCTTTGATCTGGTCCTGACTCTGCCCCTGAGGAACCTAGACTATAGTTCAGAACATCTCTGGGCTTCTGTTTTTTCACTTGCAGACTGTGATAAGTGGAAATCTCCATGAACATCTCTAAAACCATTTACTTAAGGAAAAAAATGGTTTTCGTTATAATCAGCCCCCCTTGTATGATGTGAAAGACACCATAATCTGAATTGAATAATAATAATACTTGTAGTGTTTAAGTGCTTACTATGTGCCAAGCACTGTCCTAAATGCTGGGGTAGATAGAAGATAATTAGGTCCCACATGCGGCTCACATTCTAAGTAGGAGGGAGACCTGGTATTGAATCCCAGTTTTGCAGATGAGGGAACTGAGGAGAAAAGAAGTTAATTGACTTGCCCAGGTCATTTAGCAGGAAAGTGTTAGAGTCTATTAGAACCCGAGTCCTCTAACTCCACTAGGCCATGCTGCTTCTCTAGTTGTGGCTTCTACATGGGTCCATGCAGACAGTGCTCACTGTCAGGATCAACACCCCCCTTTTTTTTAAAAAATGGTATTTGTTAAACGCCTATTATTTGCCAGGAACTGTGCTGCGGTAGATATAAGATAACCAGGTTGGACACAGTCCCTCTCCCATGTGAGACTTAGTGTCTTAATCCCGCTTTTACAGATGAGGAAACCGAGACACAGAGAAGGTAAGTGACTTGCCCCAGGTCACACAACAGACAGGTGGCAGAGCCGGGCTTAGAACCCACGTCTTTCTGACTCCCAGGCCCGTGCTTTATTATTATCATCAGTATGGTGTTTGTCAAGTGCTTACCATGTGCCAAGCGCTGGGGTAGATACAAGGTAGTCAGGTTGGGCACGGTCCCTGTCCCACATGGGGCTCCCAATCTCAATCTCCATTTTGCAGAGGAGGTACGGAGGCACAGAGAAGTAAAGTGACTTACCCAGGGTCACCCAGCAGACAAGTGGCGGGGTGGGGGTAGGAACCCACGACCTCTAACTCCCAAGCCCCTGCTCTTGCCGCTAGGCCATGCTGCTTCCCAATGCAAAAGACAATTGGAAATAATTGTTTATTTTGGGCAAGTAGTGAATAATCATTCAGCTGGCTTTCAGTGTGGGGCCTGTAGAGCCAGGCATTTTTCTACTCAAATGGCATTATTAGATTTAGAGGAGAACTAACCCAGGCCAGGTCACAAAGAAAAGTCAAAGTTTATTCTCTGGGCAAGTAGCTATTTTAACAGGGATCAAAATCGTGAAGCACAGTATTAGTCTTGTGTTTAAAGGTGCCCAAAAGATATCTCATTGCTTTGTCATTTGTGAGGATTAGTCAAACATTCACTGTCTTGTAAGGATTTTAGCTGGCCTAAATCCTTTTATGAATCTGTTTGTGGGACTGATTTAATTCTGTTTTCATGTTCTTATGTATGTCTAGAACCTGCTGTTTAATCCAACTAAACCCTTCTCAAGAGGCAATCAGAATGCAGATGTGGATCTAATGATTGACTGTTTAGTTTCTTGTTTTCGCATAAACCCTCACAACAACCAACACTTTAAGGTGAGGACCTTCCTAAAAAACACATTGTGCTTTCTAATTCTTTCAATCATTCCAAAATCAGCGTACCAGAATCGACCCCAAATCTCTAATTTTAATACTGACTTTTCATTCATTCATTCAATAGTATTTATTGAGCCCTTACTATGTGCAGAGCACTGCATATAAGACTTTTCTTGAAAAGACCCACTTCTACAATATAGGGATTGCGTTCTTGCAGGACGCTGTGTTACGGAGACTCGACACTGCAGTATTCACCCTGTGTTTAGCGCTAACCATATTTGCTCAGTGGCTTCTTCCAAAACAGTGTTGCATGTTCTCCAAACAGACAGATGCAGGTGGAAGAATGTTCTCTTATTCTGCTGCCATGTCCTACCCAAAACGCATCAAGAAAACTCTTTCAGGCAGCATCAGTCAATCAGTGGTATTTACTGAGTGCTTACTGTGTGCAGAGCACTGTACTAAGCACTTAGAAGAGTACAGTACAACTGAATTAGCAGGCACATTCCCTGCCCGTAACGAGTTTTCAGTCTAGAGTGTTCGGAATTAATTGAAGGGTGAGTTCTGGGTTTTTGATCTGCCTGGATCAATTTCTCTAAAAGTTATGTAACATATTGGGCAGCACTCGTGTCTCTTCCTTTTTTACATAATAATAATTATGGTATTTGTTAAGCACTTACTGTGTGCCACACTCTGTACTAAGCGCTGGGGTGGATAAAAGCAAATTGGGTTGGACACGGTCCCTGTCCCACATGGGGCTCAGAGTGTCAGTCTCCATTTTACAAATGAGGCAACTGAGGCTCAGAGAAGTGAAGTGACTTATGCAAGCTCACACAGCAGACAAATGGCGGAACTGGGATCAGAACCCATGACCTTCCGATTCCCAGGTCCGGGCTCTATTCGCTTCCCCATGGTGCTTCTCAACTATGCTCCCGGGGACCTAGTTCAGTGCTCTGCTCCCTGGTGCTTAATAAATCCTGGTGAAGATGATAATGATGCTATCGTAATAGGCCATTGATTGAGCTATATTAAAATTTTAAAGTCATTTATTTAACAATTTTTAATATTTTCTTTGTAGATCTGCTTGGCCCAGAGTTCTCCATCCACATTTCATTACGTGCTGGTAAATTCACTCCATCGAATCATCACAAATGTAAGTCTAATAGGTATTAATCGCCCTGTAGTGATTACTCATTTTTGTTGAGGATCAATTTTCAACCCAATATGGCGATCCCTAAGTAGAAAGAGGCACAAAATAAGACGGTTTCAAAGAGACTGATGCAGATATGTGTCATTAGCTATTAGGTGGTCATGGATCGACCCATCTCTACAGTAGTAGTAATTTTCATATGAAATCCCTAGCATATATTTGCTTTAATCCTTTGGCTTTTTACCGTGAAGGATCCAGTTGGTTCCTCCAAAACTCTGGAGCCAAGCAATTGGACACAGCCCCAGAATTTGAGGGAACCAGTGTTGCCCAAGGTAATATCGACTTCTGTTTCCAAAAAGATTTCCTTCGGGTTGTTTTCTAATGTTCGTCTTTAACTCGGCCCGCTCCCCATCCGTGCTTTGTGGAATTGGACCCTTTAGATATACTGAGCCTGTTGTAAGACGTTCAGAAAAGAAAGTTGGGTGTGATGATTTAAAAAAAAAAATAAACTTTTTAAGGGCACGTGCCTACCATGAGAGCCTCCCGCAAAGGAATTTGAGATGTAGCCACTGTGAGCCAAGCATAGACACAGTCATTTGCTTAACCACGTGCTATCGTATTTTGTTAGTGGGAGCCAAGGTAGAGAGGAGAGCAGTAGACGTTTAGATTGAATCCCACCTCAAAGTTACATTGAACCAGCACATTTCAGGACACGATCCTCTGAGAGATGGAAATGTGGAACTAAATACTCCCGAAATTCTCAATTTATCCCTGGTTCGTCAGCATCTAGACCTGGAAGGTTTACCTAGGCCGAAAGACATTGTAACTTAGCTTTTCATTCTCTTCCCTTTTGTCCCAAATTACTCTGAAAGCTGATCATTGCAATCAGTTCCTTAACATCTGTAGTTTCCACCTTTTAAATTAAAATCCAGGTGTGTGAAATTATTTTTGCATTTTAAAGCTAGATTCTTTAATTGTGAAATGTTTTTGTTTACAATCGACTATATAGAGCACTTTCAAGCATGGACTTGGCACTGCTGTAAGTGGCTCAGTTGATTTCTTTTTGGTTTTTCAAGCATGATGGAGTGGGACTTCATGCATGCCTCAGTGTACATGGTGAAAGTGATTGTGCACCTTTTTATGCCGTTATCAGTATTGCATGTTTGAGAGTCCAGTCTCTGTCTGTAAGAAGGCTCAACCCGTAAGAAAATGTCTCTTGCAAGAAAATCACCGCCAAATTTTTTGAAAGTACTGCAGATCCAGGGTAATGTTTCTCCCCCCGAAATAGATTGAATACAAAACATTAAGTATATAAAGTGCCTTCTTAAAACCTGACCTGTTGGTCATTTGGATTTGTTGGGTGAGATGTTCTCGTCGTGGCTTTCTCCATTGTCTGAGACTAAAAGCTATTGAACCCTAACTTGGGAGGACCGAAAGCACAGGGATCTTCCATGTTTGTTTTTAGAACAGATGTGTGTAATTTTTGGGACCTGGTACTAAGTTGTTTTTGCTACAGTTTCCATTCGATTTGGGATGTGTTCCCTATAGGGATATTTTACAGCTGCAAAACATGATATCAGATGAAAATTTTTCTTGGACCCATGCACTGAATTTTAGCCTAAAACTCAGAGTATTATCAATTGTACAGTTAAATGTGGAAGCAACTCTTAATCTCCTGGAACTATTTGTTAATAACTTGAGGGTTGTCTTCATATTTCTTGGGGATTTTTTGAAGTAGCCAAATCCTTAAATAAAAGTTTTTGGTTTGTTTTCTTCTTCGAGAATCAGTGTTAATGGAACATCTCAGACTCAGTAAGTTTGTAGGCATTAATATATGCTAATTTGGGGGGAATTCCTGTGTTTCTTTTGAGCCTCTGAAATTGTCTTCCTGTCCAGAAGAGCTTTAGTATCCTCTAATGTGAAAGATTTTTTTTTTGTTTTTTTTTTGTTTTTAAGCACTTACTATGTGCCAGGCACTGTACTAAGCACTGGGGTGGATAAAAGCAAATTGTGTTGGACATAGTCCCTGTCCCACATGGGGCTCAGAGTGTCAGTCTCCATTTTACAAATGAGGTAACTCAGGCTCAGAGAAGTGAAGTGACTTGGCCAAAGTCACACAGCAGACAAGTGGCGGAGCTGGGATTAGAACCCATGACCTTCTGACTCCCAGGCCCTTGCTCTCGCCACTACGCCATGCTGCTTCTCTACCATTTATTTATAATAAGTAAGACCAACTACCTTGTCTACACTGTTTAATCTTTACACATCCCTATTAGGTAGATATGGGAAGTTCTGAAGTTTAGAGCCACAAGCTTGTGAAGAACTGAATGTTTATCAATTTAACCATCCCCCAAAGCTAGTTTGTGTAAAGGGAATCAAGTGATAATGCACCCTTTCAAGTTCAGAGTTAAGATGGTTTTGGGAACATGAAAACTGTAAAAACAACCAAAAATATTGACAGTTCAGGCAGCCGTTTTAAAATTTGCCATGCAACTCAGGTGTAATGGGCAAAGTGATGGCATTTTTAAGCACTTGCTTTGTGCTTTTCAACCGCCGTTCTAAGCACAGGAACCAATGCAAGATAATTCGTTCATTCAGTCGTTTTAATTAAGTGCTTACTGTGTGCAGAGCACTGTACTAAGTACTTGGGAGAGTACAACATAGTAAATCAGGTTGGACACAGTTACTGTCCCACTTGTAGATCCCAGTATAAAAGGGAGGGAGAACAGATGTTCCATCCCATTTTACAGATGAAGACAATATTCCAAATTCCTGATGGAGCTGTTTTTTCTTAATGTCTGTTTTCTCGGTAGTTAGTAATAAGTTGGGCATTTTGGAAGGAGCATTAACTCTTTCAGACCACTTTGGCTTCTCTTTTACCTGGCTGAGTATTGTGCCTACATATGGGCGGTGAATCCCTTGAGGTTTGGAAGAGGAAATATGTCCCGTGTCCTCTCTCCTCCCCCTTGCCCACCATAGGTCTGGCATTTGAAATATAACTTTATGTTGCAAGAGAACGGGACTTAATATGATAATAGTAGTAAATAGCAACATCTAACGGTGAATATTAAGTGTAGGTATTCAAGAAGTGTAGGTGTTTATCAAGGCAGCTACAGGATATATTGCTCTGCTGTTACACTTCCTTTTATTATTACTCTCAAGTGCCAGCGAGTCATTTCTGATTCATAGCGACTCTATGGATATATTTTTCCCCAGAACAGCCCATCTTCTGCCATAATCTGTAACCTGGCCAATGATTCTTCCATTATTGTTGTTATGATTTCTAGCTATCTAGCTGCTGATCTGCCTCTTCCACGTTTTCCCTGGACTTTTCTTAGCATTAGTGTCTTCTCCAGAGAGTCAGTCCTCCCGATGATGTGTACACGGCCTTTTAGCTGGATGCAGTTTTGGAGTCAAAACTGCCAAGTAGGAACAGTCCAAACTATCATTCACCAGGTGCAAGACCAACCCCAAATCTAATAATTCACCATCCAGTGGGTGGGCCTAGTTTAAAAGCACAACAACAAAAATCTCATTGAGGAATGACATAGTATTTTTGCATCTAGAGGCCAACCCTTAGAATTATCAGTCTTTGACAGATGGACTCTAAGGAGATTACTTACCCACTTAGCGGACCCTGAAAAACTCATTATAACTCTTTCCAAGGCTTCATTATCGCTTTATTTCGTTCCTGCCACTTTAGAGGACGGAGCAACAAAGAAGTTGAAAGAAATTTTGATTTGTATAGCCTCCATCCAAACGTGTCATTTTATCTGTGTCCCGAGGTAATTCAGCTTTTCCAATTCTGAGGAGAACGGTTCAATTTTCAAGCTGTAAAGTATCCATTTGCTGTCTTGCTGGGGGAGAGTCTGAATAGAGTAGCAGAGGCTTGAAATTGATGAGTGGATGGAAATTCACAAACAGCCATGCAGTCCAAAAATGCATTTTTTCCCCCCACCCCCCCACCAGCTGCACAGTCCAAAATTGGCCCCAGAGGAGTTGTACCTCCTCTGGGTGGGGCCTAGTTTCCTAATCCAAGTTATATTGAGCGCAGTAAGTATTTTAAGACTCGAATCGCTAGAAGACTGTCTGTCTTTTTACGTGGCTTTTTGTTCATTAACTTTGACCATATTTAACTCAAATTACTGTTGCCCCTCGAAAAACCCCTGTGAAGTAACTAAGGAGAAATTGAGGCACGGCGAATTCATCCTCCCCAGGATTAAACAAGGAGGAAATCGGGAATAGAATTCATTAGCCCAGACTGCCAATTCTCCACCCACTAGTAGATTTTTCCAACTCCCCCACAGTAACTGCAGAAATGTTTTAATAACCACTTAATAATAGGGACAATAAAGATATGAAGTACTTCTGCTTGTAAGTTTATCCTGTGGACGTCACCATTTTCCCCTTGTGAGTTTTAGAGTTTGAAGTTTGACGTAACATTTTCCAACATAATTTTAGAACATCCGTGCCTTTACATAATGGACTTTTAACCGGAAATTTAAACTTTATAACCAAACCAGTGTAAGAATAATGTGAAATAGTTTTGTTTTGAATCTCCTTCAGAATATTTCATTTGGACCAATTTGTGTATTTGCTCATAGTGATTATTGGTAGTCTTGTATGTCTCCTGTATATTATTCACAAATGCATTTGAGTTGATGAATTTCATCAACTAAAATTGGTTTGAAAATATCCTTGTTATGCTTTGAGAACAAACTGCCCTGTGATTCATTAGAATATTATAAGACCTTGGTAATTTTTAAAATAAACGTTATTTAAAAACAAAGGCTCTAATTCCTGTATATCATGAGGCTCCAGATTTTTTGATCTGCCATCTTCAGAATCAGCTTGATGGGGCATGTTGTTTTCAGATTAATACACAGCTGATGGTAAAAACCATTCTTGCAGTATATTGCAATTACATGCAGTTTGTCTTTTACTCATGAATGGAATATAAAAAATATTTTAATGATTCCTCAGTTCCAAGTGTTTGTATGAAAGTTGGAAACTGTTGTGTGTTTGCATGTATTGTACTTAAAAATCGGTTTTCTATGAATCAATCAAAATATTTATTGAGCACTTACTGTGCCGAGCACTGTACTAAGCGCTCGGGAGAGTCCAGTCCAGTTGGTAGACATGATCCATATCCACAAGGATTTTACTTTTTCTGAAGAAATATTACTTTAATTCAGCTATCCTCGCCAGAGAAAATATGGTATCTTGGGGTGGTTCTTTGTATTTTTTTCCTCACTTTCTGTGTTTTTCCTAGTCTGCTCTGGATTGGTGGCCCAAGATTGATGCGGTGTACTGCCATTCAGTTGAACTCCGCAGCATGTTCGGTGAAACGCTTCACAAAGCAGTGCAGGGCTGTGGAGCCCATCCAGCAATACGAATGGCCACGGTAAGATTAACTCACCGAGGTCTTGATTCTCTTCCCCTCCCCGCCACTCCCCACTTTGCCCACAGTTCATTTTCCATGTCATTTTCAGTGTCTTCATTCCATTCCTGCTGATCTTAACCATCGACTTCAGGTTGGAAGAAACAGTTGAAAAAGTCAAAAATTCGTAAAACAGAAACCCCTTCCTGTTCTGCAAACCTGCTGCGTGGTGATGAATGGTTGCTCTCAAGCCCACTAGTGATACTCGTTTATAGTTAACTTGGTGCACCAGAATTTTGTAGGTTAGGGAAATAATATTCTTTCCAAAGTACTATTTAAATACTACCTGAATCTGTTTCTAGGCCACTTCAGTGTAAAGTTTGACCTTTGTATTAAAAAAAAGAAAAAGCCCTCTCCTTCTAAAGCCCCCTCCAAAAACCTCCTAGATGTATTCTGGTCAATACTGCATTTGGGTGAGGGAAGGGAAAGTAATTATTGAGATAGAAGGAATAGTTCAACTTAGCAGAACAGAATCTCTCTTCATTTGTTAATGGTTTCGCAGGGAAGGGCAAGGTACGTGTCCAGCAGCCCTGTTGTATTGTGCTCTCCCAAGCTCTTAGTACAGTGCTCTGCACACAGTGAGCACTCAGTAAGTACCATTGATTGAAAAAAAAAATTTCTGACCCTTGGGAAATCAAGTGCATGTTTCCCCAAGTTATTTAATCCCCAGATAAACATCTGATATTTCTGAAAGAGCTCTTTGAACATTTGGCCTCTTTCGATGGCAAGGTACGGAGTCGATCTAGCTGGGTGATTTGCAGAGAATTTTCAAGGCAAGTTGTGTCCCAGATGTGCTACCAGAAAACCCCTTAAAATCCATGCACAAATCACCCAACGTTGCGTCAGTGAAATACTCTGGTAGAAGCGTGTAGTTCGTTTTTCTTGATATGTATGTATAGCAAGGGAATTGTACATGGCAACTCTTGACATTGATTGGTGGTGCTTTTCTGCTTCTTATTTTCTGTTCTTATTGGCTGCTGTCGCTCACATGATCAGATGCCAACCAGTCACTGTTTTGCATGGCAGTGGGCTTCTGTGGCTGTAAGTATGACCCATTGTAACTACCACAGAAAAGTCCTCAGTTTTCTTGACTTCTCTGTGTAGTTACCATTGTAGTCCCATCACGACATTTCAGATTAATACGTAGCATGTCTCCGCTTGTGGTGTATGGATTGAACGAATCATTTGACGTGATAAGCGTGCAGCTTCTTTTCTGTCCCATGCTTCCTTTTTCCAGAATTCCCCTAATCACGAAGAATGGTGATTTATATATTTAAGGGATTCTCTCCTGAAGGATAGTTATTAATATCTGGCAAGTGCTTTAATCCCCCAAATGACGTGCCTTGCATGCTGGGATTCAGAAAGCCAACCGGTGTCACTGAGGATTACCTGATTTCAAACTGGTTTAAATTAAAGCAAGAAGACCACAGCAGTAGTATTTTACTACTTGCTAGAGAAGAATTCCAGACATTAAAGCCCTCCTCCTTTTAGACACTTTTTTTCCCAATGGTTAAAATATGTGAATTCAAATGTGGAAAATAGAAATCCTAACTAATGCAACTTTGGGGTTATTTCTTCAAGGGCATCACTCATAGTCTAATGAATTCGTCATTAGCGAAGCTTTCACAAATATTCAGCATATTGAGCCCAGTTGACCCCAGGTAGTTACTCCCTGGTAGTAAGTTAGGCAGTTAGAGAGGGCTATTTAACTCTCTGATCATGAGGGGACCGGTTAATGAAGCCGCCTCCTAGTGAACCGAAAGTATTAGCGACTCTTCTGAGGTGCCTAAAGTCCTCCGAGGGAGTAACTTTAGCCATCGGAAGAATCAGACTCATTTTATTTGAGGCAACCTGATTTAAAATCATTTTTGATAGCAAATATTATTGTCATTATAATCATTATTATTGTATTACTCTGGGTCAAGCACTGTTTTAAGCACTGAGGTAGATACAAATTAATCGGGTTGGACCGAGTCCCTGTCCCACGTGGGGCTCATAGCCTAAGTAGAAGGGAGTATGGGCATTGAATCCCCTTTTTACAGATGAGGAAACTGAGGCATAGAAAAATTAAGGGACTTGCCCAAGGTCACATAGCAGATAACTGGCAGAGCTGGGATTAGAACGTACGTCCTCTCGCTCTCAGGCCCGTGCTCTTTCCACTAGGCTGGGATTCATTCATTCATTCAGTAGTATTTATTGAGCGCTTACTATGTGCAGAGCACTGTACTAAGCACTTGGAATGTACAAATCAGCAACAGATTTGCTGCTTACATGCTCCTTACATGCTCCTGCATGTGAGAAAGTTAGAGAAGCGTTACTTACTTTCCTGTAGCTATTCAGTCTAAGCATCCCAACTTTCCCTATGGATCCAAAACCCAAACTCTGGCTTTTATGGTCCTGAAATACGGCTTGTTTTGCCTACAGATCTGCTCCAGCCTTATCGAAGAGTAAATTGCAGAGCGCTGGAGGGCCAATCGTAATTCACAAGGGTCAAGTGACGCTGAGCACCCTGTCGCTGCTTGTGCGGTGGCCACTGAATGTGGCCTTCTAGGGTGACTCTTTGGCCCTTCCCCATGACCAAAAAGCCTTTCGGGATGTTAATGCGATATGCTGCTCAAGCCCGCGGGGCTTCTGGGATCCCCACTTGGCGCTCTTAATTTGTTCCAGGAAAATGGGCCCTAAGTGAAATAGCTGCTTCTGCCCGCTGCCAGGGCAGCTCTGGAAATGGTGCCACTTACCTACTCGATCTCTTTGAGGACAGTGACTCTGTTCCCCCAAACTGTGGCTCCTGCTGCTTCCGTGGCTCCAATCCCATTTCACTTCCTCTAACCCCATCCGCCACCCAGAAGGTTCCTGTGGCTCGCTCCAGTCAACGCCCCGAGGATGGAAGCCAGAGGGACACAGCCAGCTCCCGGAAACCTTCGCTCAGAGCACGCTCCTTGAACATGGTGCACCTTATCCCCACAAGAGAGAGCATTGTGAGAAATATCGGCCTTAACACTTGAGTGCTAAATGGGAAGCATTAGAGTGAGACTCCCCTCGATAAAATCAGTGGGGTCACAGCTGGAAATAGAAGCCCCGTGGACCTAAGCGTTTGAGTCGATGAGCTGTGTTAGATCACGCCACCTGGCTCTGGGGAAGTCAGTGGCTGACGCACTTCCAGTTTCCAGTCCCCTCTGTGGTCTGTAATGGCATGAACAGTGCCCTATGTTTCCTGAGTGAGCACTCGATCCCGGAAAGTCGCTTTTTAAGTCCTTGAGCCCCTCGGAGTTAGGAATCACCTTCAGGAAAGTCCGGTGTAGCTTCTTTAGGCTCTTTAGTTGCCTCGTCTTAGTGCCTTCTAGTGAGCTAGACTCCTTTTACCCCATAATCTCCTTGGGTGTGGGGATTGTGCCAGCCAACTGTATTGTATTCTCCCAAGTGCTCAATACTGTGCCCTACCCCAGCTAAGCCCTCAGATACCACTGATTGAGTTGGGAATGGGAATTATTTGGGAACCAAATTTCTTAAATAGAACCTCTTTTTATAGTTCTGGTTAGTCTCTAAGGTTCTTCACTTTCCAATGTCATTTCGAACATTTATTATTATTGGGAGACGTACCCCTGTATCTGTAGCTGGTCACGTGCCCCTTTAGATGGGTACACAGAAATTCTCAGTCCTTTAGGTTCACAGTGAGTCAATGGCTATTAGCGAGAGTGAGGAAGAAACCGTGCCTAAAACGCTGAAATATGAGACATGTGGTGCTGAATCACTATTGTTGACTTGGATAAATGAAGTCCTTAATTGTGAACTTTTTATCTAAGCAGGAAAGCCATGTATTAACAGTGCTCTGCCACTCCTCTGTAGTCGAAGCAAAGTTTCCGTGATTTAATAGTTCTCAGAGAGTTATTTCTGTATTTCTTGAATGATGTTTTTAGGAATATCGATTGAGGTATTCTGAATTTCAGGACAGAGGGAGTGGGAAAAAGAATCAAAATAAATCACAGTTAAGTTTTTGAGTCCAGAACAGGTACTGTGAATGTTTTTAGGGAGCCCCTATCTTAATTCAGCAAAGTAAAAATCATTTAAGAAAAGAGTAGAAGTTTGGGAATTGAAGAATTAGGAATTGTTCTGAATTAGGAGTGCTCTGTTTCAAAACATTTGGGACACGTCAGTCTGGTGAGAAGCTGTTTACAAGCACTTCACAATTCTTTTGAAGTGCAATGCTTCTCTTTCCTGTAAAACCATTTTAAAGTAAACCTTCCACCTTGAACAAAGCATTTTAGTGTTTTACTGCATAAAGATATAGAAGAGTAAAAACTGGCAGATAAGTAGTTCGTGATAAGTGCATGACTGAATAGGAAGCATCATCACAGTGAGGCTCTTCAAAAAGATTAGCAATATGTAATTACATTCAGTTATTTTTAAGGAAACTGCATATTCCTTGGACTACATATATCATTAGGTCTAAGTTTCTGTTACTGTGTCAGCTTTCTAAATTGATTTTTGCCACTGTGTTTGTGTTTATGTGTGTATATATGTAATTGTTACTGAGAGGTGACTGTTAATGTATTTTCCTTAGAGTCTTACATTCAAAGAAAAAATGACAAGTCTTAAATTTAAAGAAAAACCTACAGACTTGGAAACAAGAAGTTATAAATATCTCCTGTTGTCCATGGTGAAACTAATCCATGCCGATCCAAAGCTGTTGCTCTGTGTAAGTAAAATTTCTGGGCTACTTGGAAATACTGAAGTTAGTTCTGTAATTTAATTTTACAAGCAAGTTTGAAATTAGTGTGAACTAGTCTGTGGTCTTGCCAATTCTCTGGTAGTAATGCAGCTCACATTATTTGCCCCCCCACAAAAATACATTCATTTCTCTCAGAATATGTCCCCTCACTACACGTTTTGCATAGAATACAAGAATAGAATTAGGGAATGTTCTTTTTGACAACGTGTCTGTCCGGAAACAGCCCGACACAGCGTGGAAACAGTGAATGGGTCCACGGCATCAGATACAGGGTGAATACAGCCCCGCAAGGTTTCGATCAGGCAAAGTTCTGTAAGAACACACCACTGCATTGCGAGAGAACTGAGGATGCCAAATTAGGGGCTATCTTAAGATGCATTTCCTATCCTTTCCCATAATTGCCAACATGATCGAGGAGCTTTTATTTTGTGTAGTTTAATTTTCAGGATGTCACTGAAGCAGCACTTCTGCTCTAGCAGCATTTTGGGGTTAGGGGTAAGGAGCTGGTGCTCCTGGGTTAGATAGGTGCAAGAGGAGCTACAAGCATGAGATGCCAAGCTGTAGATCAGAGAGCTGCCCGCAGCTATTCCACACGTAAAGAATTCCATATAATCATTTCCCTGGCAATGGACACCATTTTGGGGCCTGTCACCTCTGTACCCTTCCTTCATTGAACATCTTGCCTACCAAGGCATAGCCTCTAATGATGGGTGGGAGGGAGAGGGCCCAGTCTACATTTCTCCGGTTCTCAGGGTCACTGGAACAGCTGAGAGAATCATCACTAATAACAAGAGGAACTCCCAGGCGAGTCGATCAGTGTTAGAAGTTAATTAGCAGCTACAGTGGCATAACCTAGTGTGAACTGTACCAAGACTTGGCCTCCTTCAGATGGGTAATAAGTTTCTTGAACAGCTTGGATGATTCCAATTTTGTATGGATAACGTTTCCTCACCTCCCACACCGGTTCGAGTGTTGACAGTGGGTTGCAGCAAGGACTTTTTAAAAGGGCTTTTAGAAATCAGACACGATCTGACAGTTGACGAAAACCGAAAAGCCGCGTAGCCTAGTGGAAGGAGCATCGGCCTGTGAGTCAGACCTGGGTTCTAATCCCGGATCTGCCACGTGACTGCTGTGTGATCTTGGGCGAGTCACTTAACTTCTCTGGACCTCAGTTACCTCATCTGTAAAATGGAGATTAAGACTGTGAACCCCATGTGGAACAGGGACGATTTCCAACCTGATTAGCTTACATCTACTCCAGCGCTTAGAACAGTGCCTGGCAGATAGAGCTTTACAAATACTATTAAAAAACAATAAAAACCCCCCAGGGATCCAACTCTGTGAGAGGAGACCATGAGAAGCTCGAGTAAATATTTTTTAAAAATGGAAGAAGTGATGCCGAATGAAAAATACTTATGAAGTAGGGTTTTTACTTTTGGTTGACCTGTGTGCCTAAGTATTAATTTTTAGAAAAATTCTCATTTCTAGGGAGTAATTAATGCTGTATTAGGTTACACGGTACCGCGGCGGCAGTGCAGCTTCTCAGAACTAGGTTAGATTCTCTCATGCTGATGTGGGAGATATGTGAGGAAAATTATAAATCCACATGGTTTTGGTCATCTGCATTTGCAACCTTAAATTTTTGTCACTCAACTTTCAGGCAAATGAGTCATAAGTAATCTACTATTTTCTTTGCTGCCACCTAGTAAAAAGTAGTTTCCACTAGATGGCAGCCCAGAAAACAGATGCCTCCACCGCCTATTTGGTTTGGAGATTGTCTATAAATATTTTGATGTCTTGAAAACAGAGACCCATATATCCCATTATTGTTGAAGAGTGAATACGTAATCCTGCGTTCATTGAAAAACTGCTCGTATTTTTTTTCCCATCCAGACTCAACAGCACGTAATTCTTATTTCCCCACTGAAAACTATTCATGGTTCAATTTTTGTCCGAATGTAGTTGCAGCTAAGAGAACCGTCCGAAGCCTGTTTAATTAAAAAGGAAGCATTTCTCTTTTCCTGTTCAGAATCCGAGGAAACAAGGGCCCGAAACCCAGGGCAGCACAGCAGAGTTAATCACAGGACTTGTCCAGCTTGTTCCCCAGTCAAACATGCCAGAAATAGCCCAAGAAGCCATGGAGGTAAGGGAAAAGCCTTTCATCACGTACCTTGCTTTGGTTAACAGGGTGTCTCTGCTTATCTTAATCACGTTTTTGAGAACATGCGTGTGCTTTGTGGTGATGGGAGAGTCCCGGAAATCTTTTGTAGACCCCCCTCTTGCTTTTGAATTGTAAACTCCTGTGGATGAAGGTCTGGGTCTCTTCAGTTAAATTTTGCTCAACACCCACTCCAGCATTATACGTATCTAGTTACTCCAGAAAGGCATCATCATGGTTACCAAGTATAGCTCAGGTCTCTAATTTGTTAGGTTTGGTCTTGATGGATTATTTTTAAAATGTTCCTTCATTTAAATTACTTAAAGCCAAATCACAATTAAACGTCCTTCATAGCTGCTAAAGGAAGATAGGTGGACTTTCCTTTTTTTTCAGTGAGGTATTATTTCGTGCTCATTTTCATTCAGTCGTATTTATTGAGCGCTTACTGTGTGCAGAGCACTGTACTAAGTGATCCGTTGTAAGGCAGTGTGGCCTCATAGAAAGGGCACGGGACTAGGAGTCAGAAGAGCTGAATTCTACTCTAAACCCATTTTTCCAATGACCTTGGACAAGTCACTTAACTTCTATGAGCTTTAGTTTCGGTTTACCGAGGTAAAGGGGGTTAAGAAACCTCTCTCTACATTTTAGATTGTGAATCTTGGGTGGGAGAGGGACTGTGTCAGATGGGATTATCCATCCCTGCCCCAATGCTTAGCACAGTGCTTTGGCACGTAGGAAACCCTTCATATTTACCATCATAATTATTATTGTCTCATGTTGATTTGTCCTTTACCCTTTCATTCTTTAATCTATCAGGGCCCATAGTACAACCCTCTTTTTTGTTGGGTTTTTTTTTGTTTTGTCTTTTTTTTAAAAAAAAAACTCACCAAATTTAGGAAAGGCAGTATTAGTCCCCTGCTTCCTGTCAAAGACAGCAGTGACATAGCAGTAGTGAAGATTGTTAATTCTCCATCTCCTCTCTTCCCAACTTTCTGTGGAGATCGATTAAATTTAACTAGAAAAATACTTCACATCAAATACCGCCTTATGACATGGTTACTTCTGAGCCTCTGGGCAAGATGTCAAATCTCTTTTCCGTTTGGAGTGGATAGTCCTTTCTCTACCACAGCAGAGACGATACAATGTGAACATGTGGTTTGAAGGTGTTCAAAGAAGCAGTGTGTCCTATGGGAAAGAACACAGTACTGGGAGTCCGAGGCCCCGGGTTCTGATCCTGGCTCCACCACTTACCTGCAGTGTTGCCTTGGCAAGTCACTTATCATCTCAGTGCCTCAGTTCCTCATCTGCAGAATGGGGATTCAATACCTGTTCTCCCTCATACTTAGACTCTGAACGCTATGCAGGACTTGGTTGTGTTGTATCTGCCATAGTGCTTAGTACGGTGCTTATGGCATATAGTAAGTGCTTAACAAAATAGCGTAATGATGACCACGATGATTCTGACAAGATTAGAATTGTCAAGTGACTTTCCTGAAGGAAAACAAGCCACTGAGATTTATTGTGATAAACATTTATTGATATTCACAGTACGTTAGCCTGCGACACGTAATGGCCCAGGCCCTCTTATGATGAGGCTTAAGGGGCATTTGAATTTTGACCACCGTACTTGAATTTGGAATCCATGGCATTTCTTGGACACAGTGCCTCTGACAGCATTACCCTTTGTCATTTTTTTTTCCTTACCAACTGAGTGCCACTGGTGTCCTGATTTGTTCTTCAGGAAATTAGAATGTTTCTGAAGAGAAGCTTACATTTCTTCAAGTGATCACTTGGAGACCCAAGGACAGAGCCCCTTGCCTCTAGTATGCATAGTTTCTCGCTGCAGGTTGTTGGTCATACCGTTCATTATTATGGAGCGCTCCTGTCTGGTTGTATTTTTTAACCCGATCAAGCCACGTAGCATTCTCATGAGTCATTCCCACTTTATAGACGTGAAACCAGAAGCTCTAGAGGTAAAGTAATTACCTTTAAAGTAAAGAATTACTTGCCAATGTTTAGGAGGAGAACCCAGATTCCCTAATTCCAATGCACTGGTTGATCCATCAAGCCGTGCTGTTGTCCAGAGCTCAGCATTTAATTGTTATTGAAAAGCTAGGCAGCCGCTCTGAATGGTTGCCTCCCTGTCTACTTACCTCATCCCTGTGGTTGAACACTTTTCTAGTAGCAACTTTTGTTGGGGTGTATACTTAAGCCGTCAGTTTTAAAATGCAAATGTCCTCAGTCAAGTTTAAAGAAATGAGATGGAAATGGCAATAAAATAATAGTTTTCTGAAAAGATGCACCGAAGGGCAGTGTCCACAGCAGTGATTTTCATATGTAGTATTTTCATGCCCATATAATATGTCTGCAGCAATCCAAAATGGTCTATAAGCAAAATTGCTCTCCAAGAAATGAGTGGAATTTGAGCTCCCGGAATACAATGAAGGCAATAAAATTGAAGCCTTTAAAGGCAGGATGATCCTGTAAGTCAAACCCTGGGTAATTCATGACTTGGAACCTCTTTTGTCTACACATCACTCCCTCATGCTGCCAGTTCTAGAAGATTTCAGTTTTTTACCGAGGCAAGAGTCGTTTTGTTCGTAGCTTTCACTAAAGGTTTATTCCTAGCAGTTTCTTTGGGGAAAAGGGGTTTGCCATGAAATACCAAGTACAGGGATCGACTCTCCAGTTGGTGCATTTGGCTTCTTTTCCACTCTACTGCTGTCAAAAGGAGCTGCATTCTTTAAAAAAAAAAGTTCTCATTTTAAGTGAGCTAAATGCTCATCTCCCACGTAGTTTAAAATAGAAATACATCAGAGATGGAAGGTTGGGAGAAATACTCTGCTCTGTTTTTACGCTTTTATTTTTGTAGGTCCCTCATTTTGTCCGACTTTTCAAAACAGTTATGGCAGGAAATTTGCTTCCAGCTTCTTTGGGGCTGGTGGGGAGGGAGAGGGCATGCAAGCAAAATATGATGTAACTGTGGGGGGACTTTTATTCAAGTTGTCTATGTCTGTTTTCTTATGAGATCCCCTGTATTTTTTTGGAATTCTTTGGGATTAATTTTTCGGAGGTGAAGTAATCAATGTGGGTAAGAAGTAAAGAATGCTGGTGTTTATTCCTTTCACCGCCTATATGAAACTAACAGTTGATGTAGGTATAAAGTTGATTTTTTCTTTTACTCCTTTTATTTATCTCTGTGCCTCCTGAGGAAAAAGGGGGTAAACTGGAAATATTTGGTTGTTTTTTTTTTTACTTATCTGCAAATATTTAAATATCTGAAAGCTCTTTCCGTATATCTGAAAATTGGTCATTAACACCAGGCAATATGGCCAGGTATACTCACCACAAAGCAATGTGTTGATAAAATTATCCTGATTTACCCAAAGACTTATTTCTTAGGATTTATAAGATATTCTGCTGCATATTTGTTGAGCTTTTTTTTACAGTTGCTATTTTGAATGAAAATGTCTATTTTGAATTCAGGCTTTGTTGGTTCTTCATCAATTAGAGAGTATTGATTTATGGAATCCTGATGCACCTATAGAAACATTTTGGGAGATTAGGTAAGTGCATTTAAAAAATAAATTTGTTTTACCATATTCATTATTTTTTTACCGAAAGTCTTAGGTTATTTCTTTGTCTTTAAAAGCTCAGTTTTTAACAGTACTGGCATGGAATTAATCTTTAGTGCAGTCTCCAGATTTTGCCTAATTTCAAAATGTTTCCTGAATTTTTGTAATTAGAATTTTACCTATGGCCTATCAAAAGTATTCCAGATTTCAAAACAAGATTACAAACTGGGGCAGCCTGGGTAATTATTTTGCGATTTTCTTAGAAGACAAATATATTCTGAAATGCAGTTCATCTGGAATCTATTTGTAGTTCTAGAAAAGGGATGAAAAACTCTTCAAAAGATCCAACAAGCAGCCTTCCCGACGTCAAAATATAAAGCCACAAATTGGGTTTAAAACATAGGATGCCTTGGTGTTTGGAGGGTCAAACGGATCCTTAAATGATGATTTTTGTTTGGTGACCCGTTTAGGGACTGATGTTGTGGTACTTGTAGGTTTGAGAGATGACCAAACAAAAGGTTAATGACTTTGAAAGCAATAAAGAGATTGCCTTTCTCTACTCCTCCAATGAAGGAAGCTTCCATTTTGAAATACTCTTTCATCCAAAATGAATATTGTTCTCCCATTCATCCCCAGAGCGCAGACGGACAATGTCCTGCACCTATGGAATCTCCCTCTCAGCCTATTTAAACCAATGTGGCTTTCATCTAAGCCTTTTCACTTTTCTAAAAAGAAATTGAAGGGGGGAGAAAAGGGTTTTCTTAAAGGGAAAGAGATTAAAACCCAGCCTCCCTTCTAGCTGTTCTCTTTAGAGTGAATCTGTGCTGACAAATTATAATGAAAAGTGTGATGCTTCTTTTAATCCAAAAATTCAATTTTTATGTCAGAATCAGGATGCTCATCTATTTGATAAACAGAGTGATTTTGGAAGAAGGGGCAGGTGAGACAGGTGTAAACCGTTGCATTTTGTTGGGCTAGCAGTGGTGAACCCAGCATGCTCTATCAACTCAGCAAACCTGTAAAGAAGCAGCGTGGCCTAATGGAAAGAGCGCAAACCTGGGAGTCAGAGGAACTGGATTCTAATCCCGACCCGCTACTTGTCAGCTGGGTGACCTTGGGCAAGTCACTTGACTCCTCTGTGCCTGTTCCCTCACCTGTAAAATGGGGACTAAGACTGTGAGCCCCATCTGACACATGGACTGTGTCTGACCTGATTTGCTTGTATCTACCCCATTGCTTCGTATAGTGCTTGGCACATATTAGGCACGTAACAAATGCCGTTAAAAAAATGTAGATCACTTGAGTCGCCCAGACTATGTAATTCCCATTTAGGCAGTGTAAAAACCCTCCCCTTCTTATCCAAGAAGCCTTATTAGACTAACTCCTGAGTCCCTGATGTGTTAATACCAGATGTATTTGGGAGGATGGGCCAAATGAGTCAGTGGTGCTAATAATGACCTTTCTATTGCCGCAGTTCGCAAATGCTTTTTTACATCTGTAAGAAGCTAACCAGTCACCAGATGCTTAGCAGCACAGAAATTCTCAAATGGCTGCGGGAAATTTTGATCTGCAGGAATAAATTCCTTCTTAAAAATAAGGTAAGCCCGCGGTAGTATTAGCCCGGAAAAGAATGAGCACGAAAATAAATGAAGCTTTTTTTTAAAAAAAAAAGAAAAAAAAGCTGCTGGCAACCTGAATAATACTTTTGTGTTCACTGTTCTCTGCTATCAAAGAATAAATCCTGGTCGGGCCCTTGAGAATACTGATAGAGCCTTGACAGGCAGTTTTACACTTAAACCTTCTAAAATAAGAGGAGAAGCAGTGCCATTACTGAGTCAGACTAATGATCCATTCAGCCTAGAGTTGTCTATCTCCAATCCTGGCAACAGGATGCTTGAAGAGAACAGTGTGATAAGTAGCCCTCCTTGACATCATCCTAATGGTTAGGAATGAATCATCTAACCTCTGCCCTCTCCTCCATTTTCCTAATTTTCTCTCTATTTTAATTTCCCACTAATTTTCCTCCCACCCGTGAAGTTATTCAGGCCCTTTGAAAACCTTCCCTATATTTTCGGCCTGCCCAACTTCCTGGGGTAATGATTTCCATATGTTTACCCTTGGCTTTGTAAAGAAGTGCTTCTTTGTGTTTCCTCTGCACCTACCACTTTCGGGCTTGGAGGCGTGCTTCTTCTGCCCGGCATGGGACTTGGAAAACAGTAATTCTCTGTGTGGTGTCTCATTCTCACCTCTCTCACCACTGGTCTCTTGCTCACACCCTCCCTTCTGCCTGGGACTCCGATACACTTCATACCTGGCAGACTGCCGCTCTTCCTCCCGTCTTCACAGCCCTTCTGAAATGCCATCTCCAGACTTTCCCTGATTAATCTTTCATATCCCCACCCTTTATCCCCGCAAAAAAATTGCCGGTTCAGCACTTTAGTGACACCGAAGGATTTGGGTACTTATCTCCACTTCCTCCACTTGCCCTTTTATACTCCTTTATCCATCTTCACATTCTATTGGCTTCCTTCACCTGTAATTTATTGTAGAGTCTGTCTCCCCTGCTAGGCTGTAAATTCCTTGAAAGCAAGGATTTTGCCTCCCTACTTTATTCTGCTCTACCACTTTCATAATACAGTGCTATGCAGGCAGTAAGCCTTCAAGAAATACTGTTTATTCATACCTTTTGTGATCTCGTAAACTATAGTTGTCAGCTTTCATCTTCAGTTTATTTTTAATCAGGTTCCCCTCCATTCCCTGATCACCATGATCGTCTTTCTCTACGTATATTCCTTTTCCAGCCGTCTCTTATGAGTAGTGAAGAATTGCATGCAGTGGTCCAGGTGTGGTCTTCAAGCTGCTTTATAGAGTGGATACCTTTGAATTTTGTTTTCTGTACCCTTCCTAATGACGCCTCGCAAGGTGGTTGATCCTATTTAAAAGTATTTACAGGGCTGGAGATTTCACAACTTGTTGGTGGTTCGTTGTTTAATCAGTGTGATAGTTAAGCTCCTTCCTATCTCTCAGCTGACCTTTCCTGCTGAAGTTTAAGCCTATCTCAGTGGAGTTTCCAAAGAGCTGGCAACATTTTCTACAGATGGTTAAGTGGTAAAGCTCAGTACCTGAAGATACTAGCAGTAGTAATTCATTGTGTTTCTTGAAATTGTTTTTCAGTTATCTTAATTAGCTCGTGAGGTAAAAACTGTGGTGTGTTACTTAGGTAAGGCTGTTTAACATAAGAGTTTGCTCAGCTGGCCAAAGGGTGAGAATATATGGGTATCTGTGTTTCCTGGCTGTTGTTGTAGTCTTGCGACAGAAGAGCTTATGGTGGCCATGGAGAGGGAAAGTGTGATACGGGGCTGGGGCTGCCCCTGGGGACCCAATCCCAGGAACTTCCCCATGGCCTTTGGGGAGGACCGTGAACCCAAAGACTGCTTCCATCTCTCTCTTTTTCCTCCTCCTCCTCCCGCTCCTTCTCCTCCTCCTGTTTTTATGGCAACTTGGGAAAGGGGATTGGGACATGCAACCAGGTGAGAGAATGCTCTGGAAACTAGGGAGCCAGTGGAGATTGAAGAGACACCTGGGGTCTCTCTGCCTCTGCTGTGCCCAAGGCCCCATCTTGGTTCCAGAGTTGGCACTATAGGGGCATCTGAACCCTCCCAGGCTCAGTTACACCAGCTTGTCCAGAAGGGAGTGGTGCAGGTTGCCTGGATAATAACTGGAATTTCTCTAAGTCCAGCCACAGTTCCTGATTCACAGGTCACAGAGAAACACACTAAATGCACTTGAAGCAGTTGTCTTATGTGAGACACCTGTATTGTGCAGAGCCATTCTACTAAAATTTGATAGGAGTGATTAAAGACTACATAATCCAGGCCTCGAGGAGTTTACAGTCTGGAATTGAATAATTCACTCTTTTGTAGATGCCTTCCCATTTTGGAATAATCTCTTCCGGCCAACAGCTTCGCGACCAGTCATCTTTGAATTTCCAGTTTCTTGGAGGCATTTTTTTGGTTATCCAGTTTCTCCATTACCCCTAAGTAGAAAGTCTACCCCATCATTGTCTGTGGAGATTCTTTCTAGAGGTTAATTAGGATTTTACTGGCTTGAGCTTCAAGTTTCCCATATGCCATCCCTAGCAATTTTCATGTATTGTTAAAAGGCAAGCTTCTTCATTTAAAAATGGAGTCCTCACAGAAGATTTTTGTTGTAATAAACTACCCCATCGTTCAAAATAGTCCAGAGCTACTCCAAAGGCATTCCACTAACTCTAGTTGCCTATCGGGTCTCTAACAAATGAACTTCAAGCATTAAGGTTTTCAAGGATCCTCCGACTGAAAAAGTGATAATTTTTCAAAGCGCTTGAACTTTTTGTTTCCTTTTAGAGCTCCTGAAGCACTTACTTTCTTCCCTCTCTCTAGCAGTCAGATAGGAGTTCCTGCCACTTCCTTTTCCTTTATGGGGTAGCATGTGACGTCTCTTCTGGTGGGGGTGCTAGTCAAATCTCTCTAGACCATGAAGAGTTAATACGCACCTGTACTCCGGGAGCATCCCTCAGGAAGGGGAAAGGAAACTCATCCATGGTAAGCAACCAAATTCACAATCTTCTTGTTAATTTTAGCTCTTCTGAGGAGTTCTTGGTCAAGTAGAAGCTCTCAGCGGCTTTTATCTTGAGCCATTTTTCTTTGGCCTTTTCTTTTCCTTTTTTGAACTCTTCCGTATGTATTTGTATTGTTACAAAAGGACGATCAGGCTTGGATCTATTTTGGACTACAGATGATTTAACCTAAAATGTGTTTTGGGTTTCCTGAATTTATTTTTAAGAGGCCAGCCCCCGATTTCTCAGTAAAGGCAAGGAAACACATTATAAACTTCAGTATTTTTTAAATTTCAATTTGGCATGATCGTCTGTTTTCTACCCTGAAGCGTTTGAACCCCTAGTTCAACACGTAGAATGTTTGGGGAGGCAAATTAATCAGCTTGTCAGGTCCAGGCCTCATGTGTCAAGTATGCTCTGTCAGCCTTCATCTTGCACGAATTGCTTGTACCCAACAGTCTTCTCTCTCCTATCTCCCTCTTTTCCTTCCTCTCACCCCCACGTATACTTAGTTTTTGGTCTGCTCCTGAATTTCTCATCCTAGTAAACTCCAGAAGCACTAGTTTCTCACCCGCACTCTGCAGTAGAAGTCTTCTGCGTGGCTCCAATCCGTCACCAAATTCACTCCTTCCACAGTGTGTGTTCTGCTAAAAATCTGCTTCTTTGCACGTTTGTGCTGCCTAAATCAAGTATTACTGCACGACAGTCCAAAAATAACTCTTAATTCCAAGTGCACTTGGTTTCGCATAAGGTTACTGAACTGCCTTTTTTCGGTGTGGGCACCTAGGTTTCCCCTCTCCGTCATCTGTGACCCATAACAAATTTCTGAGTCTGCCAATAGTGTCGTTTTCCCAGAATCTGAACAATTTAGCCATTGTAGCCTGCTCCCACAGCAACCAGCATGCTATTGTGTAGATCGCAGAACAAAGTAGATCTCATGGGAGATTATTTCCTTTGGAGAATTCTCTAATAATCTGTCCTTCCGAAAGCTTTGGGTGGCTTAAGTGTAAAACTGACTGCTTGGGGCCAGAAGGCCGAACCAGGTTCCAATTCAAGGTCTCTTTTGAGTCTGTAATGGAGTGATATTTGGGGTTGTCTGAATTTGTTACAAGGCTGAAGGGAAGAACTTTTTACCATGGTCCGTCGCACCGTGAAGAAGTGGGATCTAGAGAGGTTTTATGGGTTATCTGCTTTTTAAGTAAAATGACCGAACTTGCAACATATGTCCCCCAAGGACAGTACAGTCGGATGCAGCGGAACTCCAATATGCCGCCAAGCTCAGACTAAGCTAGAAGTTGCTCTCTACATGTTCCTCTGGAGCCCCGACATTGAGGCCGTCCTTGTCGCCATGTCCTGTTTCCGCCACCTCTGTGAAGAAGCTGACATTAGGTGTGGGGTAGATGAAGTTTCCGTGCATAATTTCTTGCCAAACTACAATACCTTCATGGAGTTTGCCTCCGTCAGCAATATGATGTCTACAGGTAAAACTAAACTCTTCTTGAAAGCTAACCCTAACTGAAATAAGGTCCTGTTAGATTGTCGACTCCTAGAGGGTAGGGACCGTGTCGACCAACTCTGTTGTTGTCTCTCAAATGTTAGTCCAGTGTACATGAAGCACCTAATAAATACTGTTGATCACAAACAAAATGCTAGATAAAAATTCTGTGGATGATGGAAAGTGTTTTTTAGAATTAGTTTGGAGGATTACTCACACTTCCTTAAGGGAATCATTAACTTCTGACTGTGCCATATATTCCGCAGGCATTTGTTGAAGAACTTCTTTGGCCAAACATCCATGTTGAACATAATTGCATCCTTAGCTTTACCGAGTGTTTTTTCTGGGAGCTTACCAGCTATGGCTACCCGGACCAAACCCGATGGAAGAACGAAAGAAATTCACAACATCCTTGTGCCTTGATGGGGGTTTTTCTAAGATGACTCATTAGCTAGTCAATGTTCAGGAGATTGAATATTGTGATATGACAACATGAAACTTCTTAAATCTGGCCAAAGGCATAAACAAACTACATTTTCAGTGTCTAGGGCAAATTTCTCCAACTTGTTCCTGTGGCAGCTGCTTTTATTTTCTGTAGTGTGTATGTATGTGCGTCTATTACGCGCAGGTCATTTAGAACCTGCATTTGAGAGATAAATGCACTGTCATCATAATAAAGCATTTTATATCTCTGTGTGACTCGAATGAAATAAAATCTGCCGAAGCCCAAAGAATTACTTCATCCCAAGGTTTGGGGATTGCAAACCTTGCAATGTAGATCTCAAGACATAATAGTAATAATATTGGTATTTGATAAATGCTTGTAGTGTACTTAATGCTGAGGTAGATTCAAAATAATCTGGTTGGACACAGTATGGAAGAGCTGCTAAGCAGTAGATTGAGGTTGTGCAGATAAGGTTATTTTGTCTATGAAACTGCACCCTGTTCAAGCCTCCTAATTGGCTCCGGAGGCCATCTGATTGAGAGCTACTGTTATGATAATAATAATTGTGGTATTTAAGTGCTTACTATATGCCAGGCACTCTACTAAGCGCTGGGGTGGGTGCAAATTGGGTTGGAGCCAATCCCTGTTTCACATGGGGCTCACAGTCTTAATCCCCGTTTTACAGATGAGGTAACTGAGGCACAGAGATGTGAAGTGACTCAGCCAAGGCCACACAGAGGCCAGTGGCAGAGCCGGGATTAGAACCCATGACCTTATGATTCTCGGGCCCAGGCTCTATCCATTTCTCCATGCTGCTTCCCATGTTGTAGGGTGCTGGCGGTTCTTCTGCCTGTCTCAACCTGTCACCACCCTGCCTGGACACTTGAATTGAAGAGTTGGCTGGGAGAAGAAAGACACAAAATGCATTTTACCTCATCTTTAAAATGGGAGTTAAGACGGTGAGTCCCATGTGGGACAGGGACTGTGTCCACCCTGATTAACTTGTATCTACCCCAGTGCTTAGAACAGTGCCTGGCACATAGTAAGCGCTTAACAGATACCATAAACAACAACAAACAGTAACAAGTGTCTGTTAAAGAATCCTCATTCAGGCGAGATCTTTACCAAGTTGATGCTCTGCTATTTGGGGAGGGCCTGGGGAGCGCTGCTAGGGTGACCCTCCTTCCTCCTTTGTTTTCCTTTGCTTAGGAAGAGCGGCACTTCAAAAGAGGGTGATGGCACTGTTGAGACGAATTGAACATCCAACTGCCGGCAACACTGAGGTGTGTACTCAATTCAGGAGAATACCAAAATGGCAAATGTAAAAAAGAAAAAATTCTCCCAGTTTTTGTTTTTCCCTTGTGGGTGTGCAAGGTTGGGAGGAGCGGGGTGTGCACATGTTATAGATTTGCAGTCGAGATAGTTTTTTGGGGGTTTTTTGTTTCTTTGAGAAACTGATTTGAGATGGAAGTGCTTTGCTATGGTTCCTGTAGCATATATTAAATGAGGGAAACTTGTTTCGCCAGGAGATTTTTTCAACTGTATTTTCAAAGAACCTGGCACAGTGTGGGGTTATCAGTAACTTAAATTTTCACCATTTTAGGCATGGGAAGACACTCATACAAAATGGGAACAAGCTACGAAGCTGATCCTTAACTATCCAAAAGCCAAAATGGAAGATGGCCAGGTGAGTGGATGCAGGTGCCTCACCTCATCTCTGTCTGTGAACTTTTAAATATAGCAGGTGAAAAATAACTTCCCATTTTGTATATTGCTGGCGAGTCTCAATTATTAGAGCCATATTATGTAATTTGGATTATCTAGGTCTGTTGCTGCCAGATTTTTTGACATTTCACCGACCATTAGGTCTTCCAGGGGACGGGTGGGAGAAATCAGGAGAACTGAAATTCAGACCAGCCCATTCAGCAATGTGAGCCTCTCTGGCTGTGTATCTAGGGCAGAAGCTCGAGCAATCAGTTAAAAATAGATTTTTGGATTCTGCATACTTTTCATGTACCATTTTAAAAAATGTACTTGTTAAGCGCTTACTATGGGCCAGGCACTGTACTAAGCAGTGGGGTAGCTACAAGCTAATCGGGTTGGACGCAGCCCCTGTCCCACTTGGGGCCCACAGTCTTAATCCCCATTTTCCAGATGAGGTAACCGAGGCATAAAAAAGTGAAGTGACTTGCCCAGGGTCACACAGCAAACAAGTGGCAGAGCTGGGATTAGAATCCACATCCTTCTGACAGCCAAGCCGTTGCTCTTTCCACTCGGCCGTGCCGCTTCTCCATGATGTCTTTGTCCCATATCTCCACCGGTAATCGGGGCCTTGCTTCTGAGTGACGACAGCACACAAAATCCAGAGCTATAACCCACTCTAATTGCGGATGTAGCTCAGGATCCGTAAATCCCAGTCGACGTGACCTGCGAGCGCTGCCTCGCCACACACCTTTAAATCAGTGACTTGCAGGCCAGAGTCTCCTCTTGGGAAGGAGTTCAGAAGGGAGGAAGCCCAGCTGGGGTGGGAATAGAAAGGGCAGAGATCTCCTATTCTCCCACCTTGATTTGGCACCGCTTGTAGCTAAAGTGACAGAAACACACTGAGCCACTCACCTCTTCCACACTGTCCATTCATAAATTGCAGCAGGAAACTTGGTGGGGAACCTGATGCCTCCAAATAGGTGGGCTAAAATGACGCCATGATGGGTCCCATCCGGGGCTCCTCTTTCCTTCTCCCTTCTGCTAGAAGCGGCGTTGGCAGCACGTGGCTTGAGTGGGAGCTGGGTATGTCCCTGTTTTTGTTTTTTAAAATGAGGATGGATAGCTTAATAAATGCTATTGCTAATAAATGGGATTATTACCAGATGGATATAGTGGAGGGGTGATGGGGAATCAGTTGGAGAAGCCCATATTTGGGTAATAGGGATCACAGAAGTCCCTAGGGGAATAGTGGAAGGGAAGAGGCAAGGGGTGAGGGTGATCTGACTGTGATCTGCAGGAAGATTTTTAATTACTTGAAAAGGCTCAACCATCATATTGGGGTAGGCTTTGAAACTGGAAACTCACAGTTTATATTTAAAGATAAACTTTCTCATAATACGATGGTTCTCATACACCCACATTGTGAGGATACTAGATACGGATCCTGGGGTTTACCTGTCCTTGATTGCATTTATCCTGTTAATCCGAACAGTTATTCTATAAACTCCTTGGGGACAGCAACCGAGACTGAGCTTACCGTTACTGATTGTCTCTGTATTCCCTCCTGCTCCAATGATATATCATTTATGCCCACATATCCGCCCCCATGTAGTCGTGATGTCACTCAGTAACTCTGAATGAATGAACAAACTGGTACTTCAGAGGTCCTTAATATGGATCCTGTGAACTTTCAGGACACAGTCTGAGAATATTGCTTGTTTCCTCATTTGCTTTTAACTTTCAAGTATCAAAGAGAATCAGCTGTCCTGTATGTGTAAGAACTGAATTTTTTAAAGCAGCTCTTGGTTTGAATGGGTTTCGGAGAGTGTTAAACCTCCGAAGGAGGTAGGCGTTCCGGATGAATTTCTTCTAACTGGAGAAAATTTACTTGTTGCATTTTTGCAAAAAGTTAGGTTAGAGTTCTGGGGTCTTTATGACTTGTTAAATAGAGAAGGTATTGCATCGAGTGAAAAATACATCAACATCCTGGTGATATGCTTAGGAAGCGGCAGCCCCTTCAAAATGCTTCAAAATGTTCATTCTACAACTCATTTATACTCAGGTAACCGAAAGTCTTCACAAGACCATTGTAAAGCGGCGAATGTCTCACGTGAGCGGGGGAGGATCCATCGATTTGTCTGACACGGACTCCCTGCAGGAGTGGATCAATATGACGGGCTTCCTTTGTGCTCTCGGTGGGGTGTGCCTGCAGCACCGTGGCAACGCGGGCTTGGCCACCTACAGCCCACCTATGGGCCCAGTCAGTGAGCGAAAGGGTTCCATGATTTCTATGGTATCCACCGAAGGAAATACCGAGACGCCCGTCAGCAAGTTCATGGACCGGTTGCTCTCCCTGATGGTGTGCAACCACGAGAAAGTGGGACTCCAAATACGGACGAATATCAAGGACCTGGTGGGTCTCGAATTAAGTCCTGCACTTTATCCGATGCTATTCAACAAGTTGAAGAACACCATCAGCAAATTTTTTGACTCTCAAGGGCAGGTGAGATGTTCCCCTTTCTATCCTTTAGCCGCGATGATTGAAACTGCACCGCCTGGCCTTAGAAAAAAGAAATCAGTGCCTGCACTGTGCGTGGAATCATTTTTATCGAAAGGGCAGTAGGTGCACCTGTTTTGAAGGAATTGGTTCAAGAGAATGTCCTTTAATATTGAGGCTCTACTCTATCCCCATTGGAAGAGTCTGTGTACATACATTTATTTTGGTGCGTTTAGATACGTCGTTTTGTGTGCCTTCCTCTTGGGGATGAATGGGAGACCACTCCCATTTTGGGCTGGTTACACGTGTGGATGCCTAGGTTTTCATTGCTCCTCAGTGAGCTGCTTTGGTTATCGTTGAGTCCGAGTGTCACCTGAAGCCTCCAGGATGGCCCTGAAGGACAGTATTTCCTTCTCAATTTTCAATTAAACAGGGAGCCATTCCCACATGTAGAGGATCCCCCTCCTTCTCCGCTTCAGCGTCTTCCCTTTCGTCTGCTTTCCTTGTCCTGGCCCTTCTCCTCTTACAGCCTCCTCCCTCTTTGCTCCGCTTTCTCCCCCTCCTCTCTCCTTTCCATCTCCCTACTTACTACTTCCTTCGAGATGTTGAGACTCTTTCCTTTTATAGTCCTGCGTGGTGGACAACGTTTCTGCTAAAGACTGCTTTATTGATTTTTTTGGCGTAGGTGTTGCTGAATGATACCAATACCCAATTTGTAGAGCAGACCATAGCGATAATGAAGAACTTGCTGGATAATCACACCGAAGGCAGCTCGGAGCACCTGGGGCAAGCCAGCATAGAAACAATGATGCTCAATCTAGTCAGGTGAGGAGACAGTCGTTGCAGGAGCTGGGGTTGGAAAAGGCATTTAATTATTCCGTAACAGAGGTGCAGAAATTAATTGATGCCTGTCCTCTGACCAGCTGCACTAAATATGCTTAATAGTCTAGTCCCCTCTACACCGTAAGCTCCTCATGGGCAGGGAACATTTCTCCCAACTCTTATATTTTATTCTCTGAAGCTCTTAATATGGTGCTCTGCACACAGTAAGTGCTCAATAAATACCGTGGATTGATTGATAATAGCACAGTAAGTAAACCTTTAGTTAAAAACTGTTGAAGAGTTTCTGAATTAAAATTGTGATGATCAATGGTATATATTGAGCTCTTTCTGTGTGCAGAGCACTGTACTAAGCGCTTGGGAGAGTACAGTGCAACAGACGGTAGGCAGATTACTTGCCCCCAATGAGCTTACAGCTTAGAGGGCGAGAGAGACGATAGTATAAATAAGTAATTGGTAATGTTTGAAAGTATTTCCTCACTTGAACAGGTACGTTCGTGTGCTTGGGAATTTGGTACACGCAATTCAGATTAAAACGAAACTGTGCCAGTTAGTTGAAGTAATGATGGAGAGGCGAGATGATCTTTCGTTTTGCCAAGAAATGAAATTTAGGTGAGTAACCTAAGCCTTGTTGGTGACTGTATGTAAAATTATTTTTCTCAGTAAGAATGCATCCTAGTGAATAATATATTTAAAGATAAACTGGTCATTACTGTAATGGGATATTTTAAATGCTTTTCCCTATTTGCCAAACACCCATCTAGGGTTCCCATCACCTGGCCTTTCTTTCTGAATTTAGAAGGTGTTTTTGTGAAGTTTTTGAAGGCTTTTAAGAAAGCCATCCAATGGCCGTGAAAGCTTCTAGAGAAGGTTTTGAAATAAGCTATACTCAATTCTGTAGTCCTGGGTGTTTCAAATAGAAAACGCTCTTTTGAGCCTGCTGTGTTACCAGTAAAAACCAGACTGCCCGTGTACCTGTACACAACCTTGGAACAAATAAATTCTGCTGCTCAGATTTTCCTTTACTACAAGGTTTCGCAAAAACACAACCCTCGCGTTACAGAAAGAGTGGGTGTATTTGCCTTGCATTGACACACATTTGGTCCGGGTCACTGCCTTTGAGGCTCAGATTTACAGTAAGAGCAGCAAGTTAATGTTTGGTCATTGCTGTATTATCATGTAATTCAACTCCGCATAATATGCCACCAGGATTCATTTTCCCAGGTGGATATTTTAGTCCAGAGCGCTGTTCTAGTCTGATTATCTGATGTTGCAGATAGGAGGTAAAAATAGCCCCAAATTAGGGACTCAGCTTCCATTCTATTTTTGGCTGACTGTTTTGTCACTTTTATTAGGAATGAGTGTTTTTGCTTTTTTACACTGCAGAAAGCATATTTGATGTATTTCTATCTCAATTTTCAATCGAGTCACAGCCACCTCTAAACCAAGGTTGTCAAGATAACCAATTTGTGTCTTACAAAACAAGACACACGATCTCTGTGAGGCGAATGTGATCCGTAGGAGTTTTAGAGGCCTCCTCTTCAGGGTTTTCCTTGAGTCCATGTTGAGGGTTAGGGTCCTTGGTAAACTGGCATACGCAATCTATTATTTTGTTATTTTATTATTAGCGATAATAATAATTGTGGTATTTGTTAAGCACTTACTGTATGCCAGGCACTGTGCTAAGCGCTGGGGTAGATACAAAGTAATCAGTTTGGAAACAATCCCTGTGTCACATGGGGCTCCCAGTCTTAAACCCCATGACTGAAGATATATTTCTTTTGGGGGGGTGCTGCAATGTAGGAACAAGATGGTGGAATATCTGACAGATTGGGTCATGGGGACATCGAACCAAGCAACAGATGAAGATGTAAAGTGTTTAACAAGGTAAAGAAGAGATTTTTCTAGTTGAGGTTTTCTCAAAGCCTAACAGATGGTAATTTCTGAACTGTCACAAATAGCTTCATTTTAAATGCAATAGTAGGGATTTGTTTTTGAATGATGCAGATGTTTTTTAGGTCAGGATCTTGTTTCCACCGAAATCTCAGGCACTTCTAGCCTTAAAATGCTGTTGGGTAGTGTCTAGTACACTTCAGTGAAGATAGTGAAATTACCTAGATGAGGGAGAAGAGAATAAAATCATGGAATTTCATCATGAGAAATATAAGCAAATTCCAAGATTGCACAATATTAGTACTTAGGGAGATGTATAGCATACGGCTGTCTAAAAATGGGCCTGTCATCTAATGGAAAGTCCTTGTTCAGCTCTAACGGGCAAAATGATCAAGAAAACATGCATCACTGTATTCTCAAGGGCAAGAAACTCTCAACGTGACACCCACCCACAAGGATCCAATAGATTATTTGAGCCAAAGTACAGCTTTACAGGACCCATCAACTTCTCTAGACTGTGGGTCAGGTTGCTAGTAGAGTGTCACAGCACATGCATTTTTAAACCTTTAAGGTGCCTAGCTAAAAAAAAGTCAAGTTAGTCTGTGGTTAAATTCAGCCAAGGCACCGTATTTATTCGTTCAACTGTCCCACTTTTTTGCATAAATTTTGCAACCCCCGAAGAGGAGAGTGAGTGTTACTATCTGGGAATTAAGGCTAGAAATAAGAGGAGCAAGAGGAGAAGAATAAAATGAGGGGAGAAGGAAGAGAAAGGTAACAGGGCACTTGAGACTGCACATTATACTTGCATTTTACTCTCCCAAGTGCTACATGTAATAGGCAGTCAGCCGAATATGGCAGCCACCCCTCCCTTCTGCCCTTCTTACTCCGGAGTTCACGTCTTCACAAACTTCTTTCTCTTCCCACCTCATAATTCACTGGTCTCTGCAGTTCTAGAGCTGGACCCTTGTCTTCCTACCTTGGATTCTGGATGTTTCTGTGAGCCTACATCTTCAGCGCTAGCCCATTCCGACCCTTCTCTTCCCACTTTAGAGCTTCCAGCATCTCCACAAGCCTCCCCAAGTCCATCCAATTCATTCAATTCCATTCAATTTATTGAGCGCTTACTCTGTGCAGAGTACTGTACTGTGCACTTGGGAGAGTACAATGCAACGGTAAACAGACCCATTTCCTGTCCACAACCAGGGCATAATTCTGTTCTATAATTCCATAACTCTATTTGTTGTATCTATATCTGTAATTCTGTGTCTTTATAGTGATGCTACTGATGCCTGTTTACTTGTTTTGATGTCTGTCTCCCCCCTTCTAGACTGTGAGCCCGTTGTGGACAGAGATTGTCTCTCTGTTGCTGAATTGTACTTTCTATGCTCTTAGTACAGTGCTCTGCACACAGTAAGCGCTCAGTAAATACGATTGAATGAATGAACGAGCTTAGTCTAGAGACGAGCTTACGGTCAGATCCTCCTCCTCTTCCCATCCAGTGCATGCGCGTCGCAGACTCCCATTGTGTGAGCTTGCTTGCATCACTGGTGGTCTGATTTTCTCCTCTTCTTATTCCAGTGTGCGCTGACATCACCGCTTACAAAAAGAATCTTTTATTTCCCCCTCGAAATCTGCTACGCGCCGGGGAGGGAGAAAGGATTATGCAGTGGAGGCAGTTTTTCCCCTGAAGACAGTAAATAAAGTTTTGAGGGGAAAAAAATGAATTTGGAAGAAAGGCTTCCCTTTTTTGAGAACTGTTCTAAAGTCCCCGCAGCCTGAACGCTCATCAGTCAGTCATTCAGTGGTATTTGATTGCTTACTGTGTGCAGCCTTTGGAAGAGTACAATACAGCAGAGTTGTTTCCGTGCCCACAGTGAGCTTACATTCTAGAGGGGGAGAAAAACACATTACTTTAAATGAATAAATTACGGATATGTTCGTAAGTGCCATCGGGCTGAGGGTGGGGTGAATATCAAGTAATAAAAGGGTACAAATCCAAGTGCATAGATGATGCAGAAGAGAGGAAGTTGGGGAAAAAAAGGATTTAATTGGGGAAGGCCTCTTGGAGGAGATCTGACTTTATAAGACTTTGAAGGTAGAGAGAATGATGGTCTGGAGTGGAGAAATGGTGGTCTGGCAATGCAGGTCATTCTAGAAATTTGTGAAGGAGACTAGAGAGATTCATAAATTTCTCATTCTTGTTTTCAGAGAGCTTGTTTTCATATGTTAAGGTTGAAGCAGCTTTCCCCCAAATCAGTGATTTGTTATTAAATTTATTAATAAATGTTACTGAACTAATCTCTTCAGAGATTTGGACCAGGCAAGCATGGAAGCAGTTGTGTCTCTTCTTGCTGGACTCCCCCTGCAGCCGGAAGAAGGAGATGGTGTGGAATTGATGGAAGCCAAGTCCCAGTTATTTCTTAAGTAAATTTTGCGCATTTAAACAACTAAAAGCCTGAACCATAGCAGAAGCAAATAATCTTTCTTTTTTTTTTCTTCCTTAAAGTATATGATGGAAATGTTTTCACAAGAATTGGGTCGACAGGCACTCGAGCTCACCTTTCCCTGTATTTGGAAGAGCATGCAACTTTCTGATATTAGTCACTGAATTTGCCTCTGAATTGAAAATCATTTTCAGAAAAAGTCCATACTTTTTTTGTAATGGTATTTTTTAAGTGATTACTCTTGTGCCAGGCACTGTACTCAGCAGTGGGATCGATACAAGCTGATCAGGTTGGACACAGCTCGTGTCCCACGTGGGGCTCACAATCTTAATCCCCGTTTTACAGTTGCGGTAACTGAGGCACCGAGAAGTTAAGTAACTTGCCCAAGATCACACAGCAGAGAATCGACCAAGCTGGGATTAGAACCCAGGCCTCCGTGACTCCCAGGCCCGTGCTCTATCCATTATGCCAGGCTGTTTCTCCTAGTCCCTCGTCACTATCCACTGCTGTCACCGAATTTCATTCTTTATCCTCAAATGTAATTGGTGCAAAATGGGCGTGCTGCAGAGTTTGCCTGTTAGAGCTCAGTCCCTATTCAGTGCAACCCAGTTCCTAATGAGCCATCAAGAATAAAAAATCTTAGCCTGGAGTGAACCAAATAGCAGGGTCACTCCTGAGGAGTAATGATGAGAGGCTTTTGGGCAGACTAGCCTAATGTAGAAGACGTAAAAAGACTAGTGATCTGCTTTCCTCTACTAAGAGTAGGTCATCTCGTTTTTAGGTATTTCACTTTGTTTATGAACCTTCTCAATGACTGCAGTGAGGTTGAAGATGAAAACGCCCAAGCGGGAGGCAGGAAACGTGGGATGTCTCGAAGACTGGCTTCCCTGAGGCACTGTACCGTGCTTGCTATGTCAAACTTACTCAACGCTAACGTGGACAGCGGCCTTATGCATTCCATAGGTAAGGCGGTCAGGGGAACGACCCTGAGGACCTGAGCGAGAGCCGAAACCTTATCGTGTCTCTGTCGCCTAGGTGAACGTGAGTCCCTCAAGTCGATTTTCATTCAGCCTGTGCCCGTGTTACCCTGTTAGGTTTAGGTTATCACAAAGATCTCCAAACGAGAGCCACGTTCATGGAAGTCCTCACGAAAATTCTCCAGCAGGGCACCGAGTTTGACACGTTAGCGGAGACCGTATTGGCCGATCGATTTGAGAGGCTGGTGGAATTAGTCACGATGATGGGTGATCAAGGAGAGCTTCCCATAGCAATGGCCCTGGCCAACGTGGTACCTTGTTCACAATGGGTGAGTTGATCTGTCCTTCGGGATCCTCTTTCGTGATCCACATTGCCTTTAGCGTTATGAAGGTGTCCCACTATTTTTATTCCAGCAGGCAGGATGCGGTCATCCTGGGAGTTTTATTTTCTGGAAGGCAAAACACAAAGACAAGCGCTTCCCAAAAACTATATTTCTAAACTCGCTAAGCACAGGTCGGGTGGAAGGGGGGACTCACCTTATTTATACTAAGGCAAGAAGGATTTTTGTTTAATGCCAGATAATGGTGATTATGTTTTGTGTAGGTATAGCGGGAGCTGGTTATCAAGGAAGGTGATAGAGTAGCAATTGGTAAGCATTGGTGCACATAGCAGAAATTGGACCTCGACATCATTTGGCCTGAGATGACTCGCTGAGGTAGGGAGAGGCCAGATCGCCAGAGAGGCCAGTGGAATTCAGTTGGATTCAGTTCCATCCTGTGTTTGCCGCAAGACCCTGGACTGGCCTTAGAAGGGTCTCAGAATCCTGCAGTCTTTGACGCTGAGGATGTCCCAGAGCTGGGCTTTGCCCTTGAATAACCTCTGTAGTCGTAACCCACAAGGCCAAGATTGGGTCAGAACTGGACTGTTGTCTAGAACGGAGGGGAAGCTCAACCCTCTGAATGGGGCTCTCTTGACAAAGCTTTGTTTGACTTCATCCTGCTCGAGCCGTCGGGTTCGTTTAACACTTTGGTACTTTCCCGTTCTTAGGATGAGTTAGCTCGGGTTCTCGTCACTCTCTTTGATTCACGCCACTTACTCTACCAGCTGCTTTGGAACATGTTTTCTAAGGAAGTTGAGCTGGCAGATTCCATGCAGACTCTCTTCAGGGGGAACAGTCTGGCCAGTAAAATAATGACATTCTGCTTTAAGGTTTGTGTCTCCTAAAAACTCTTGTATATCTGGCTGTGAAAAATTTGTTGTGGGGGGCGATCTGCGGCTGGCGTGACTGTAATCGCTGTCTGTCATTCACTCTAGGTTTACGGTGCTACATATCTGCAAAAGCTTTTGGAACCTTTACTGAGGACTGTCATCACGTCGATGGAATGGCAGCACGTCAGCTTTGAGGTGGATCCTACAAGGTTTGCCTCGTGAAACAGTCCAATTCCTTTCTGTAGCTTTCCTGTGCCTTTTCAGCCCATTTCAGCCGTGGTTTGCTTCACTTTGTTACGTGGTATTATCCTTCTGTTTCTGCCCCATCCCCCGGTTTTCTGTTACTCAGTAGCTCCCTTCTTACTGTTCCTCTTCATCTTAAGCCTCCTAGACTTTGAATCTGATCATTTTTTGGAAATCCTGACTCTTCCGCCTTTGTTCACCTCTCTGTTACTGTCCCCAGTAACACAAAAGTGGAAGCTGCTGCTTTGGCCTGCTGCTTCTTTCTCCTCTAGTAATAAACCTGCCTCTAGAACCCCACATGGGCCACACATCAGGGCCTGAACTCCCACCTTTTGTCCTTTTGCCTGGCCTGATAAACAGCTGCCTCTGACCGGGGGCCCAGCCTCATTTCCTGAGAGGAAGGTATGAGGACTGAGCTTTTTGGGTTTTCCTTAGTTTTTAAATGGTATTTGTTACGCACATACTACGAGGTAGATACAAGTTAATCAGGTTGGATCCAGTCCCTGTCCCATGGGGCTCACAATCGAAGTAGAAGGAAGAGCTGGCGTTGAATCTCCATTTTCAGGTGACGAGACTGAGGCCTAGAAAGTTAAGTGACATGCCTAAGGTCACAGAAGACCTTATAGCATGGAGAAGCAGTGTGGCTCAGTGGAAATGTCATCCTTGACTCGTCTCTCTCGTTCACCCCACACATCCTATCCGTTACCAAGACATGCCGGTTTCACCTCTACAATATCGCCAAGATCCGCCCTTTCCTCTCCACCCAAACGGCTACCTTACTGTTACGGGCTCTCGTTATATCCCGGCTAGACTACTGTGTCAGCCTTCTCTCTGACCTCCCTTCCTCCTCTCTGGCCCCCCTCCGGTCTATTCTTCACTCCGCCGCCCGGCTCATCTTCCTGCAGAAACGATCTGGGCATGTCACTCCCCTTCTTAAACAACTCCAGTGGTTGCCTATCAACCTCCGCTCCAAACAAAAACTCCTCACTCTAGGCTTCGAGGCTCTCCATCACCTTGCCCCTTCCTACCTCTCCTCCCTTCTCTCTTTCTACCGCCCACCCCGCACGCTCCGCTCCTCCGCCGCCCACCTCCTCACCGTCCCTCGGTCTCGCCCATCCCGCCGTCGACCCCCGGGTCACGTCCTCCCGTGGTCCCGGAACGCCCTCCCTCCTCACCTCCGCCAAACTGATTCTCTTTCCCTCTTCAAAACCCTACTTAAAACTCACCTTCTCCAAGAGGCGTTCCCAGACTGAGCTCCTCTTCTCCCTCTTCTCCCTCTGCCATCCCCCCTTTACCTCTCCGCAGCTAAACCCTCATTTTCCCCTTTTCCCTCTGCTCCTCCACCTCTCCCTTCCCATCCCCACAGCACTGTACTCGTCCGGTCAACTGTATATATTTTCGTTACCCTATTTATTTTGTTAATGAATTGTACATCGCCTTGATTCTGTTTAGTTGCCATTGTTTTTATGAGATGTTCTTCCCCTTGACACTGTTTATTGCCATTGTTCTTGTCTGTCCGTCTCCCCCGATTAGACTGTAAACCCGTCAAACGGCAGGGACTGTCTCTATCTGTTGCCGACTTGTTCATCCCAAGCGCTTAGTACAGTGCTCTGCACACAGTAAGCGCTCAATAAATACTAATGAATGAATGAATGAATGAAAGAGCACGGGCTTTGGAGTCAGAGGTCATGAGTTCGAATCCAGGCTCTGCCACTTGTCAGCTCTGTGACTGTGGGCAAGTCACTTAACTTCTCTGTGCCCCAGTTACCTCATCTGTAAAATGGGGATTGACTGTGAGCCTCACGTGGGACAACCTGATTCCCCTGTGTCTACCCCAGTGCTTAGAACAGTGCTCTGCACATAGTAAGCGCTTAACAAATACCAACATTATTATTATTACAGAGCTGGCAAGTGGCAAAGTTGGGATTAGAGCCCAGTTCAGTCATATTTATTGAGCGCTTACTGTTTGCACAGCACTCTACTAAGTGGTTGAGAGAATAATACAACAATAAACAGACGTGTTCCCTGCCCACAATGAGTTTATAGCCTAGAGCGGGGGAGACAGGCAGTTTCTCTGGCTCCCAGACCCAGGTGGTTGCCGTTTGCCATGTGCTTGCCTAAGAACTCGAGTTGGCTTTGGGCTTTGGCTAGATTCCCCTTCCCCTGCCATCCCACCCCAGGCCTGAAGAGGCCTAACACAGAGGAGAGGGGAAGGAGGGTAAAGCTGGCACAATAATCTGCCAAGCCCTAAGCATCTACTGGAATTCTGCCTCAACCTGAAGAGCAAGAAAATAGAATTCATCACAATATTCATTACAATCAGAATTCACTGTTGACCCCTTAGCCAAGGCAGTTGGGGTCACAGATAAGAAATTTGAAGTAGCATGCTGGATCTAAATCCTGGTGGTCTTTAAAAATAAAAAGTGGTATTTGTTAAGCATTTACTATGTGCCAAGCACTGTTCTGAGTGGTGGAATAGATATAAGCCAATCAGGTTGGACAGAGTCCCACATGAGGCTCACAATCTTAATCCCCATTTTACAGATGAGGGAACTGAGACACAGAGAAGTGACGTGACTTACCCAGGGTCATACAGCAGACACGTGGCGGGGAGCCGGGAATAGAACCCAGGTTCTCCTGATTCCCAGGCCCGTGCTCTATCCACAAGGCCATCCTGCACCAGCAGGCTAGTTACTGAATTAACATTTGGAGAATTAGCCCGATACGTACTTGGTAATTGAATCCTTATTTTAAGACCAAACCAGGAATGTAATCTGTGTACATTTTTTACTTCACCCCTGAAAGGCGACTGGCTATTTCCTCAGGTGCGATACCGTGGTTATCGACTTGGCTAACGGGAATGGTATATGTGCTAAAAGAATTATTTTTCTTGGGAAGGTTCCCTTTTGAATGATCTCTCATTTATCCCAATCTTTAGGTTAGAGCCTACAGAGAGCCTTGATGATAACCAACGGAGTCTCTTACAAATGACTGAAAAGTTCTTCCATGCTATCATCAATTCCTCCTCAGAGTTTCCCCCTCAGCTTCGCAGTGTGTGCCATTGTTTGTACCAGGTATGCCTTTGGTTGGGGTTTACAATTTCTATTCTTGTCGCATGATTGAAGAATGGATGTTTCTTCATGGAATCTGAATTTCATGTAGTATTATGTTACAGATAGGACAATTGTTTTGAGGGGCAGAATTATGGCAACGGAGTAATAGCATTCACACGTGTAAACAGATTATGCTGCTATGAAGACTTCCCTTCAGAGAGAAGGTTCCTATGTAGAATCCATTTTTTTGTGGAGCAAGTTAAATCTGCTGGAACATCTTGTTGCTTCTTGACTCTGGGCTTTTGGATGATGAGAACCAAGTTGAGGGGGAGTCTTTTGAGAGAGCCTCGTTAATGTCCACCATTTAGAACTTATAGAATCCTAGAAGAACCGTGTGATGACTGCCCTCCTCCCTGTCAGCAAATCCAGTGGTTAGGGGTGGATAATCTAAAATCCCGACTTCCCCCCCCCCCGTATATGGGGAGCCTTCCGTGTAATAGTCCATGATGAACCACTTGTCCAAAAATGTCCCGAACTTCTCCTTAAGTAATTGGTCTTTTTCAGCTTTCATAACTTTTGGTGGTAATGGACTAAAAGTGTTTCTACCAGCTGGGTGAAGAAATTTTTCCCTGCAGAGCGCGCAGTGCCCTCACACTAGCCCCTGTAACATTGCTCATGGCCAAATCATTTCAATTTCTGATTCTAGAGCACTACATATTGAAGCTAAATCATCTTCTCTGTCTTATTAGCCTTTTGGCCTGACAGTTTGTCCAGGGTTCTTGAGAAACATTGAGAAATTCAAGTGTGACTTCTCCATTCCATTGCAATTGAAGTCTATTCAGGGCAGACTGCCAGATCTAATTATTCTAAGAGGTTTGGGTTGAAATGCCAATGGGATTGTCTCATTTATTTCCTTAATTTTCTAAATATATCAAAAGACCAGATTGACTTTTTTTTACACCTTTAAGATGATGACTCGAAAAATAAAATGACACTATATAGTAAGTATTGTGCCTCTAAGGAGGATTATTTCAATAAAAAACAAATTGTCAGTAGACCTAATTTTAAGATGTGCCTCACAGTCATATTAAAATTTAGGTGTATATGGTTTTGTTTTTATGGGCTCCTAAAATATGCTGAGGCATGGGTTGAGAATGAAAACGAATAACTGATAAACTTGATTATTTGTATAACTCTCCCCAAGAAACTGATGACTACCTTTCAGTGTTTCATAAGGTAACTGTTGGTTATTTTGTGTCTCTTGGTGGCAATGGAAAGAGCCCTGAGCTAGGAGTAATAATCGTGATGGTATTTATTAAGCACTTACTATGTGCCAAGCATTGTTCTAAGCTCTGGAGTAGATTCAAGGTTATCAGGTTGTCCTACGAGGGGCTCACATTCTTAATCTCCATTTTACAGATGAGATAACTGGGGCACAGAGAACTGAAGTGACTTGCCCAAAGTCACACAGTTGACAAGTGGCAGGGCCGGGATTAGAACACACAACCTCTGACTCCCAAGCCCATGCTCTTTCCACTAAGCCACGCTGCTTCTCTAAAAGTAAGAACCTGTGTGTTCTAATTCCAGTTCTCCCAATGATTAAGACCATAAGAGCGTGAGCAAGACAGCTTCTATCTGCCTCCATCTTCCTTTCAGTAAAAATGGGGATAATACCTCCCCGTCCTTGTTTCATAGGGATCTGGGAGGATGAAATGTGATCACTGAGACCAGTGCAAGTTCTTTGAAACAAAGGTGCTTTAGGGTTCTAGAAGTTAGAGTGACAGTGATGGTTATTTACAATCCCAAGCAATCCATGATCCTCACCTTGGTACTCTGTAGCATAATCAATAAGTGTTCACTGAGTGCCTTACCATGTACGGAGGTCTGCTTGGAAATCACAGAGTAGAGTGTAAGCTCCTTGGGGGCAGGAAATATATCACTTCTCTGAGAAGACTGTGTCACACTCATTTGGCGTTCAGTAAATCCCATTACCACTTAAAAAGTCAAACTCAACTTCAAGAAGCTTAAAATCTAATAGGGGAGACCAGACACAGATGGATAAGAGAGCAAGAGAAAAGGTACAAATATTTACAATATATACTATATTTTTAAAAAGTAAACATTTAAACAAAAAGTCTACACAACTGGAGTAACATGACCAGGAAAATGTGGAATTACTCAAGGAATACATTTTGGAAGAAGAAATCTTAGAAAGAGAATAGGAATGAAGTTTGGTGAAGTAGTGGGAGCAAGCTGTGCTGTTTAGGAGGCAAGTTGTGAAAATTCAGGATAGGAAGTGGAGCGAGTGATGTTTTCTTAGCATTTGCTTGGGCAATTAGTGATTTCATTTTGACCCAAACTTATAATGGCTTTTCTCTTTGAATTGTCAGTTATGGCAATGAAGTAAGGTGGGTTTTGAGGGGTTGCTTTTTATCAGCCTTATGCTCCTATTTTATTTGCTTTGCAAAAAACCAACCAGCAGTCACAGCTTTTCAGCACTGTACTTCAGTTAGCACTGATGAAACAGCCCTTTAAAAAATCAGTTTTGAGCTACAGCATATTTCTTCTAATCAGGTGGTTCTAGATATACAAAAACAATTAGGGAATAGTTTTTCCCAGTTTAAAAAGTAGAAAAAATGATAGTTGTGAATTCATCATGATTTTTCTGCCATTATCGAATCGGCTCCATTAAATTTCCACAATCCGAAAATTTTCAGATTGGTGAGTGAAAGTTAGACTAGAGTATGTGATGGAGGGTTTTATTAGCCAGTGAAGCATGTTACAAGTTCTGGAGCTCCGCTTCAAGCTTCACCTTATTCAGGTGTATTACAAAAAAAAAAAGTTTTATTTTATTTTAATGGTATTTGTGAGAAATTTATCAGGTGTCAAACACTGATCTAAGCGCTGAAGTAGATACAAGTTAATTAGGTTGGACACGTTCCCTGCCTTGTGTGGGCTCACAGCCGAAGTAGGAGGGAGAACAGGAGAACTGAGGCAGCGCAAAGTTGACTTGCCATAGGTCACACTGCAGAGCTGGAATTAGAACCCAGGTCCTCTGACACCCAGACCTATGCTCTTTCCTCTAATTTCTACTGCTTGTTGGATTTGTTTGGTAGTTTCATGACCTGAAAACTAAAATGTTATAGTTTAAGTGGGATCCTTTAGGATCCATGAGGTTAGTTTTGAGCTCAAACTGATGTCATAGTTGTAGACTTAAATTTAGATGGTTTAAAGCAAATGCAAATGGCTTGTAATTTTAAGGAGCGCAAATTGTGTTAGGCTTTGATCGAGATTCTTTGTGTTTCTTAGAATGTGATCCAGATTCTTTGGGCCTCTATTCTTGTCTATTAAAAAAACAAAAAGGGTCTTGTTTAGGGGCTTGAACTTGAATGTCAAAACAAATGAGGAAGCAGTGTGAATCCTGCCTGGGATTCCTAGAAGGAAGAGGGAGGTTGGAAGACAAATGGGAAAAATTCCCAGCTAATTGTGTTTGGGTAATCCTTGAACTATTTTCGGTAATCTTTATGCCATGGTAAGTGGAGAAGCCATATTTATAAGGCACGAAGGACACAAAGAAGGGAACTAAGGACTCTTGTTTGTATCAGAGTGTTGAATGGAGACATAAACGGTAGTCTCTGCTAGGAAAATAGACACCCAGTTCCTCGTTGCTTCTGTTTACTGAATAATATGATTATATTTTGCTGCAATGGCACTTGGCTTGATAAGTGCCCAGACGTGTTTCCTAGTCAGTTTATTCACTTCAGCCACAAGTCCATGAGCTGGGGTTGCACTCACTATAAAATTTTATTGTATCATCTAAAGTTCTTGTCTCTGACTTTGAAAAATTGCCCCCTTGGGATGTTACCTTCTAAACTCTCTGTTTTTCATTCCACACTGTTTATTCTTAAGAACTGGACTGGCCAGATTGCCTGGAGCGAAGATGTACTGTGGTGATTTGCCTATTTTATGTTGCTCCTGTTGAATTTTTAGTAAATATCCGGCCCAGAAATGTGTTTCGCCCAGTGTTCTTTGAGTGTAGGCCACTTGTAGTTTCTTGCCTTATTGTTCCCCTCTAGGTCTCCCCTTTTGGCTTGCTGTCTTGTTTACTTGCTTTGACCTTTTTTAAAAAATTCATTTGCATTCTTTCGCTCTGCCTGAAGTGTCATGGCATCTTTGCTATTTTATGTTCTGCAGGGAAAAGGAGCAGCTGGGATGATTCCCAAGCTAAAATAGTTTCTTACTTGTGAATGTGCTGTTTGGGGAAGGAGAGAAATTACCGATCTCTCTTCCCTTTCTGGAAATATGAGCCTGACACCCAAACAGCTTGTCACTGACCTAAGAAACATCTAAAAAGTGGTAAACAAGATGTAACGGTCCTAATAGATCGTTTGTAAGTGATATCTGGTCTTCACTGTTATGATGTTTGGGGAAATTTGCCTTGTCAGGTCCTAAGCTATTTTTTGAAGAAGCAGTTTTTTCACCTCAGCTCTGCCGCCTCTTTGCTTTCTATCTTTGGACATGATTCTTTTTCATACCAATTTCTTGTTGGCGTTTAGGGGTAATTGTGTAAAAATTCAATCATCCAGAAAGCAAGGGGCCGAGGCCAATTCAGCTCCGAAAATATTCTCATCAATCGGGTTATTAAACTTGCGAAAGCTGGCTCTCTGGTAAGCGCTCTGACACGTTAGGTGAACTGAAGTTTCCAGATCTGCAGAATCCAGATATAGAAACTTTTGCGGTGGTCACCGGGATAGATGCTGTAAGCTGGGAGTAAACTGATTTCAAATATGAAATGACTGGAATAGTAAACACATGATTATTGACCATCACTGGGATCTTCTCAGTGAGCCCATAGGTTTCTGAACTCAAAGATTTTGAAAACCCTTATACCAAAAATGTCAATTATTTGTAGTGTACCATTGGAAGGATGAATTTTTTTGATGATACGAGAATTCGCTGTGCAACTGTTTCATCGCTAAGCACACTGGCATTTACCGTTTAAGGAAGAACAGATAGCCAGCAAGGATTTGAATTCCCAGAGGATGTTAGGCACTGGATTAAGGGTTAAGTGACCATTAACCAAATATATGTTACTTCCAGACCATGTTGGGGTATGCCCTGGATGATCTGAAATAAGCGGGGATGGAATCATGATTTAGAATCACAGAATGGGAATGTAAATTTTGGAAATCTTGTTGACTGGTGAAGTAGTTTGTGTCCTACAGTTATAGCTTCCAGTAATTTCTAAAGAAGTCCAAGCCAGAGGAGATCTGGGGAAGGAAACCCAAATTTTTGTCTCGGGTTATTTTTTTCGGGTTTTTAATGATTTTTACATCACTTTTCAAAAATGAGATTACAAAACTGTAGTCAGTGATAAGAGTTTGTAGAAGTTTTACATTTTCATGTTGTCACCTCCCCCACATGGGTCTAAATGGTTTATTTCTTTTTAACTTAGAAGACGATATCAGGATACTTATTTGTACTTTAGCTGACACTGTTATAGCTAAGAATGAAAAGATTTTTGATCCTCCTGTGAGTACAAAATTTATTGCAGAAATGGGCGTACCATCAGAGTAGAGGAGTATGAAATTGGAATAGTATGTGATTTTAAAAATAAAAAATTATTTCTTTTCCAAAAGAATCTTTTGGACTGGTCTTTATCCTTGAGTTGACAGGATTATACTTGAGATTTTAGATGTTCATATTGAAAGAGAATGGTGTTTCTGACAATTTTTGAAGTCAATTAAAGGACACACAGAGAAGCATTTCAGAGATGGAAAATTGTATAGACCCCTGAGGGCTTATAAGTGTTTTAATAAGCTTTATATTATTTATATTCCAATTTGGCTTCAAATTTATCTGAAATGTCAGGTTTGGGTTTTTTTCAATAAATCCCTCAATCTGCTTGGGAAAGGATAATGTTTGAAAATTAGAAATAATAATTTAATGCCTGACTTTGTGATTATCAACCAACATATGCCCTTACTGTAGCCAGAAATAGTAGAAATGATTAAACCCCAACATTTCTTGCTCTGTTATTTAGTCCTTTAATTATAAAATGTAATACAATAAAAAGTCAGAATTAAAATCCATCATCAAACTTTAGTTGATAAATATCTCATTTTCTGTTCTGTTTGTGTTACATTTTATTGTGTAATTTTATGTACAAGTCAACATTGTTTTTGTTGCTGTATGTAGTTGGTGCTGTGACTTGTTTGTGCTCATCTCTGTTCTGTAGGCAACTTGCCACTCTCTACTGAATAAAGCTACAGTAAAAGAAAAAAAGGAAAACAAAAAATCAGTAAGTTTGGAGTACTTTTTATTAGCCATTTCTTTCAAAGCAAAACAAAACAATCTCTGCCGTTTGTTAAGAGCATCTTCACTTCAGCCTATTTGACCTTCACTGTAAAATCATTCTACTAATTCTGGCACAAAATAGCTTTCATTTCAATTAACCCTGGGATTGAGTCACATTTTAAAATATTCTCTGTGTGCCTATTTGATTTCAGCAAAAGGCATATTGGGGTGGGGGGCAAGGGGGTACATTTCTTAGTTTAATTGTTCTATTTTTGCCATCATTTCTAATTGGGAGTGAATGCAAAAGAAACTTAATTTCAAGGCTTTAGGAAGTGCCGAGTGTGTTATTTCTGGGTCTGCAGTTATTGTAAGTGGTTTCTTTTTACTAGAAGTGTGGGATCTAGAAGGGATAAAGTTTCTCTTCTCAAAATTTTACTTGTTGCTAAGTGACCATTTTTCCTCACATTTTGCCTAGTCAGTCTGCCGAGAATTTTAATGCTTGTGCTTGTTTAGCGCAAAAATCAAAAGGCAGACTATCTCTGAATTCAAGAGAATCAACTTTGAATTTACAACTTGAAAGCCTGGTGCTTTGAAAGGATAAACTCAGCCAGAGTATGTTCTATTACTGGCAAAGTATATGGGGGAATGTTTTTATTTTATTAACTTGAAACAACCCTCCACTTTGATAATCTGAGTTATTTATAAATCCAACAGAAGTATAGTAGTAATTTCAAAATTGAATTTTATTTTTATATATTGTCTTTAGATCCAAAATATTAAATGCATAATCGTGAAAGTTTGGTATGCAGTTGGAGATACTGATATTATTCTTAAAAATCTCACTCTTTTACTGACTGATATGCACAGAAATATGAGGCAGGGAATTTTTTTTGTATTTAGTCACTTGAAGGGAAAATAACTTTTTGGACTTTCAGTAAGGGTAAGTATCTGTCCGTAGCAGGGAAAATTAAGTATTTGCTCTAACTGCAAAGGCAGACCTATTCACTGGGCCCAGAAAGGCCTAACGTCATTGTGAGAGGTAGCCAGTAGGACCTTGAGTTTCCTTTCTTCCCCAAGTGAAGACCGTCAGCTCTTCACAGACGAAATAAGAGACTAAAAAATGACACCCAGACCCTTACTGAGACTCCTGAAATACAAACCAAGATGCTTTAGAGCCTAATAGTGTCTGGCTTGCAAGTAAACACAATGTATAGATTTCATTTTGATTCCTACTTCGTTCAGGAGAAAGAAATTAGTAAAACGATGCTTCTCCTAGCCTCTGAGCAAGGAACACATTCCTTCCATTCAGAGGACTCGTTTCTGCTTTGGTGGAATTGTGCTATTACAAAAGCCAGTCTCACATCAGGTCAGGACCCCGGGGCATGGAGTTCCCCACATCGGGAGGCTGGGATTTCAGATTCACACCTTGAGTCGGAACTGGGAGCCTGGCAGGGAACGTAGCTACCAACTCTGTCGTATCGTGACCTCCCAAGCACTCAGCGCAGTGATCACCACGCAGTAAGCGCTCAATAAATACCTTTGATCGATTGCTGCTGCTGCTGCTGTTGCACAGCTGCCTCCTCCGTAGCCCGCTCCAGTGGGAAAGCAGGCGTTCTTTGGGGTGGAGAGCAGCGTAGAGTCTGGGGCCCCGGCCAGAGCAATCTGCAGAGGTGGCAAGTGGTACCGTGTCGCAAAACGTCGGCCCTCCGCGGCCGGGGGAGGCTTTGGGTTGCCGTTGGCTCCACAGTCTTCTGTGGCCTAGGTCTGCAGGTTTGCCTCTCCCATCCCAGACCAGTACTGCCAACTGGTCTGCTGAGGCGGGGATGGCCCAGAGGCCTCCCGACCAGTTAGCTCTCCTCAGCTGCCAAAGGCCCCACTTGTCCTGAGGCCCGGACCGTTATCCTATTCGCTCCCTTTGCTCCTCTCCCGCTCTTCCTCTGGCCCTTGTTTCAGAGTATATCGATGGTAGGGCTCTCTTCTAGAGGGTGTATGTCGATCTAACCTCCCGTAGTGTTGGACTCTAAGGCTCTCTCTCTCTCTCTCTCTCTCTCTCTCTCTCTCTCTCGCCTGATGAAGTATTTCATTCTAATTCCTCTGCGTCCCACTTCTCAGCATGTGAGTTAACAGAGCATCCAGCTGTTCTATTGAAATCAGCAACTAGTCCTAATGCTAATACTCACTGTTCCGCTAATGCCGCTGCGCAGCGCACCTTACAGACTAAAATCCCGGCTTCATGTTTCTCTAGAGCACGTCTGTAGTCCATTTTAACTTGTTGCCCTCTTAAAGTTATGTAATTGCTTTGGGGTTTTGATTTTAATGTTGTTTTTACTGGAAGTATTTTCCGAAGTCATTTCTTAAGTGTATAGGTTAAAGTTGAGTTTTGAAAAGCGTTTCCTACATCGGGACAGATGTTATGGGGCCACCTGGAAAAATCATGAGGGAATGTAAGTCGTAACATCAGATCGACGCAAGATGTGTTCTCGATAAAATCCAGTATAGACTGGACTGAAAAGGTGCCACTTTATGTTCAGAATGTATCTTCCCAGGGTTAGAATTTCCTGTTGCAAGTTTATCGTTTCTAAATGGAAATGTCTTTCCCTTTTTCTACCAGAAAATCAGGGTGGAGCTGGGTCGGGAAAATGTGGGAGAGAATGCTTTAGCTCTTTGGGTAACCAATCAAAGATGGTATTTATTGTAATTAAATGATTTTATTCCCATGAATTCCATTTCATTTTAGAAGTAAGCAGTAAGCGGATATTTGAAAAATTTGCACATAGTAGAAGCACCTAGTATGTGTTACTGTCTCGGTGATTTTTAATATGAGGGTCTTGTTTCCACTCAAACACGTCTGTATTTGGTTGTATTGGTTTTAGATTGCGTCATCAAAGGAACGCTTGGCTGGTAGCTAATTTGATTGAGTGACTCGGTTATTCTTAAACTAGAAGTCTCACCAGAAAGTGTGTGGATTCAAATTAGAAGTTTATAGTTTTTAACTTAGCCTCCTTGTTTCTATGATCACTGGCAACACTTTAGACAAACTAACACTTCCACTGGTATTTTTAAAAAAGTATATAAATAGTGCTTCCTGGAATTGGTTTCCTAGCAGCATTTATTAAGATGGAGATAGAAGATCTGTTCTGCTTCCTAAGTCTACACTGTACTGACGTTTTCGTGTGGCCATACAAGACAGTGTGCCATAAATTTCATGAGATAACTTTTATTTGTAAAGCTGAAATTTAAAGAGGTTTTTTTTAATGGAATCAAAATGACACATCTTAAATACTCAGCCTTGCCAGCCATAAATCAGGGCATCCCCCTTAATTATCACCTTTTGGAAGAAAAGCATAGAGCAAAGGGATCTTTCTTTTTTAAAAAATCAGATTTTACTGCACCGTCCCTTGAAAGTTTGCAAAAAAGAATTCATTTTACACAATGTTTTTTCTCATTTCTTTTTTTCAACTTAAATACATGATAAATTTGAAATCCTGTTACTTCTAAAATGAAGAAAAATGTATTAAACTCAGCAAGTGTTCTTTTCAAAAAACGAGCCAAAGGTCGGCAAGCTACTTATTTTCGTAGGACCGAAAATTCTCAGCAATTCAGTTTCTTACCCAAAGTGTCTATTATAAACGAAACCAGATTCTTGTATTTGTGACTAAATGTGTTTTGGAAAGAAACTGTGGGGTGATCAACTAGTTCTAAAACTCCACTTCTCTTAAGCTGGATGAAAACATCATGTTCTTTAAGATTTAGCAGGTTAGAGAGAGGGGGGATTTGGGAGAACAGGTAACTCCCCTTTTAAAAGCACACACAACTGAAATCAGCTGAATGACTTATAACTTTCATCTTTAAGCCTTGTACCACCAGGATTTCCATGTTTTCTCACTTTTCCTAGAAAAACTAAAGGTGACCTTAAAGAACACCCCTCCCTCTGATAAAATAGCCTATACAGCTGCAAATCCTCAAAGAAGTGTTTTAGTCTTACAAAAATTAGGTAAAAGGAATTTCAAGTAGTTAACCATCTCGTTTTCTGTTAATCAGGGAAGCCCGTGTTATTTACACTTAATATATCCAAAGCTTTACCTGAATATTGCTGTATAATATGTGACCCAACATACTGTCAGCACTTCTGAATTGTCCACTCGCTCAAATGTTTCCTAATTGTACTTGGTTTTTTTCCCATAATTTCCATAGAGTGAAGTGTTGTCCACTGAAGCTTCAAAACTAATCAAAGCTGGGCCTGCCATTTTTAAAGATCCTTCGGCTCCCAACTTCAAGTTTCGTGTCAATGTGACTTTCAGTATCAAAGGTTGAAAGTGGTTGTGAATGATCCATCAAGAAGTTCCAAACTTAGTGATTTTGCAGAAAGGGCATGAACTAGAAAAGCCAGTGGAGACCAAATGTTGACAATGGGTTTTAAAAGGAAAAAAAATGAAATCTCTAGGTCAGGTCCTAAATGAAACAGCACTCTCGGGAGTTTTTTAAGTAATTTTTTTTGTCCTCTGCTCGATCATTTTAGACAATAAGAACATAAGTAATTCAAGAAGGATTTGGATAAATTCGTAGGTAAAATGCTCATAAATTTTTAAAGGGATTCATGGTTAATAGGCCCATGGCAAGTTACTAGAGAAAAAGTTCATCCAGGTGCCCCCTTTACAGGCTGATTGTTCAGCAGGATGACAATTATTCAATCCCCAGTGTGACATTTATGTCTTTTGTGTTTGTTCATTCATTCAATAGTATTTATTGCATGCTTACTGTGTGCAGAGCACTGTACTAAGCATTTGGAATATGCAATTCAGCAACAGATAGAGACAATCCCTGCCTAATGACGGGCTTACAGTCTATTTGGGGGAGACAGACGGACAAAAACAAAACAACATAAGATAAATAGAATGAAGGGGATGTACACCTCATTAACAAAATAAATAGGGTAATAAAAATATATACAAATGAGTACAGTGCTGAAGGGAGGGGAAGGGTGTTTTGCCTACACTGACTGAACAATGATCAAGTTTTTAAAAGCCTTTTAAAACCTCAGAAAGAGAATGCTCCCATAGGTTAAGGCTACATGTTTAATATTGGTTTTGAATGTAAGATTTCCACTATGTAGTCATGGAATTCTCAGGCTGAGGAGGCCTCCAGAGGTCAAATTAGTCCTTACCTCTGTCTACAAAGTAGGCCTACATTTAAATCGTCACAGATGGGCATCTGGAAAAGGAATTACCACAACATTATCTGCTACCCATTTCTAAAATGAAAGAACATACTCTCAGGAGGTCTGTCATGAAATAAGTTAATGGAACATTGGCATTTGTATCTGAATATTACTTGGAACTTTGTATATAGTGTTTAGTCAGTAGTTGTGAGTTTTCCCAACATTATCAGAAAAGTAGCAAACCATCAAATAAGGAGAGCTTTCTAATTCATTATATATTTTGCCCAAGGACGTTAAGGAGAATCCCAATAATCAGTGCCATCATCATTTTTTGACCGGGCTTACCACCCTACGTTTTATGGAAATACATTTTCAGGTAGCAGTGAGCTGCTGTTCTCGACCAAGCCACCCAACAACTCTTAAGTTCCTCAAGACTGTCCCTGAAAATAGATCTCCGATTTTGACGAAGACCTTCAGCTCCAATTTTAAAGTTTTCTGCAGCGCAGCCAGTTTTTACAAACCTGTTTCACTAGTCTTCCCCAGAACACCAGATTTCTCAATTTGGAGGTCCCACTTGGAAAATTGCAACGAGCTAATGGGCAGAGATTTTGATTGATATTTTTTCTTTCCTTCCAATTTCAGAGTTTTGAGTCCTCTGTCTACTCAATTCTAAATTCATTTTACTGCCCTGGGAGCCAAACTGAACAACTGCAGCCTCCTGGGCTTTTGGGAGGAAGAAAGCCCACTTAATCAGCTTAAAGACGTATATTTAGGAATATTTTTCTTACACCTCTTTCTCACCCGTGGGTTTATTTTTGCCATGCGGAGGAAGAGTGGAACTACTTTGTAATTATGCAGAAGAGTAAATTACTAGAAGCATCAGCAAATTCAAATTTATTTCCTTATTTGAAAGGCTGAACTGGACTTCTAGAGATATGAATGGAAGATGAAGAGCATGGATCAGTCTTTCTATCCTTTCTCACACAGTGAGATGAATAGTTCCATGTAGAACCTCTTGCCTTCAAGTCCTTATAAAGTTCATTGCAGTATAGGTATCTAGGCTGTAGGTAATATTAAAAATAATTGTATTAAGTGCTTAGTATGTGCCAAGCACTGTGCTAAGTGCTGGAGTTGATTCGTTATAAGCAGGTCAGACACAGTCCTTGTCCCACTTGGGCCCTACAATCTAAGTAGGAGGGAGTACACGTTATTGGTCTCTAGTGAGTTAAGATATGGCAGATCCATGTCGAGAGAGGTATGTGCTCATTAAAACTGAAGTCAGAAACCAGGCTCTCTCCATTTCCTTCATTTGATCGGAGACCTAATGAACTAGATAGGAGCCAGTGGCTGTACCTTTCAGAGAGCAAGGCTTCAATACAGGGAAGGCGGGGCCCCTTTCACCGATATCCCCAGTGAATTAGATTAAAACTGTAACAAGAATGGATAGACCCCAGTCCAGTCAGAGTTTAAAAAAACCCAACAAAACCCTGCAAGTATTGAGAACTCTGAATACCAGGCTGTAATGAGCTCATGTGAAGAGGAGTATTTTGACGAGGTAGTTGGAGGCAGAAAAAGAAAGTCTTTTCTAGTCGGTGCCTCTAATTTTCCCTCTACAAATCCCTCACCTCCATCCTGAGATAGGCAGATGGAGGAAATACTGTTAAATGTTGAATATTCACACTCATCTCCTGGCCCACACAGCAAGTCTTCTCCTGAAACCTAATTTTTATTTATTGATTTACTTTTAAATGATTTGGCAAAACTTGCTGAACTGAGGTGGATCTTTGGGTGTTCTCTCTCTCCTGCTGGTGGGGTCCTTTTTTCTTTTAGGTCCCAAAGAATTCCCCCTTCTCCATGGTTAAAATAACATGAAAGTCCTTATGGTGTAAAGCATGATGGTGAAGAGAAGGAACTGACAGTAGCGTTACTTGTAAGTAACACTTTCATTTTAACTCAACAGGGACCCGAAAGAAGGGTTAAACTTGGCTTTTGCCCAAAGAGTGGGTTACTGAAGAAACTGTCTGAGTTGGAAGAATGGTTTGTGGCCAAATATGTGTCATTCACCCCAGATTTATTTCAGGAACATGAAACTGCAAGAGTAGCTTCTACGTAAAAGCACTGTCCATATTCTCACTTTCTAAGACCATCGTTTCCCTTGGGAACGTTGAAAGATTCGGTGGAAGATGCAGTCCTCTTTGTTTGCCTTAGTAAACCTTTAGAGCAGTTATACCTTCTCGGCTTTGAAATTAAGAGCTCTTTTCCTAACTCATGTCAATTTCATTTTTCTCCCTTCTTCTACGTTGTAATTATGTTTTGAGATGCTACCAAAATAGAATTAGGTATGAAGCACTGTTGACTGTCCAATGAGGAAGACTATAAAAGCTGTTATAAGAAATTTTTTTTTTCCCATACGTCTAGACAGTTGTGTTATCTGGAGTGACTAGTAGATCCTGAGCATCTTACCGTTATCATTCTTTTCCCCCACCTCATCATTTTTCTCCAAACTGCACACTCATAATGCTCCACTCTTTCCTTCTAGGTGGTTAGCCAGCGTTTTCCTCAGAACAGTATTGGTGCAGTAGGAAGTGCCATGTTCCTCAGATTCATCAATCCTGCCATTGTCTCGCCGTATGAGGCTGGGATCTTAGATAAAAAGCCTCCGCCTAGAATTGAGAGGGGCTTGAAGTTAATGTCAAAGGTGAAGTTTTAAATTGCTGCATATGGGCCTTGGAGTCTTACTTTTCTAGCTGCCTTAAATATCCTCCATTTCACTCCAAAACCGAACTGTGCTTTGTCTGCTAGGTGTTAGCTTTCCAAGTTCAAAATACATTTGGAAACATGTTAGAATAAATTGCATATTTTCTCCCACTTCTTTGTTAATTTTCTCATTGCCTATGTGGCCCAATGCCCGATCTGGAATACCATCATGAAAGGATGGTTCGCAAATGAAAAATAATTTCCCGTTTAGATTACCGTCGGTTAACTCTTCAGAAGGGGAGATCCTATTAGGGCCTGGGGAATTGAGCACAATAAGGCCATTTCCACGTCTATTGGGCAGCCAGCCTACCAGAAAGGAAGTCCGTTATAACTTGGTCACCCCCATCAGTGAGTTAGTCCTGTACAGTGATGGCCTTTTCACTGGTGGGGCCTGCCTGCTGTATTTCCTCTGGGGATAATTGAGATTGCAGAATGGGAAGGAAAGCAGAGAAGGGCTTTGTTCACACAGCTGTCAGGCTATTACATTGATTTGGTCTGCCTAACACTCCCTCCCTCCCACCCCCCAAAAAATTGGGTTATTTTTTTCCCGGCATCTTCTCCAAGAGTCTTTCCCGCTGAGTTTTGTGCTGGTGAAAAAGCTGGCAGAGTGTAGGAGGATTCTGCCAGCCTCAGGAAAGCTTTGAACATCTCTTCTTGAAAAGGGGTTCAAGCTTTGTTATTTAATCATTACCAAGTTTGGGAAATGAATGTAATTCATACATTTGGAGATTACATACATTTTATTGAATCGAGAGAAGTGAATTCCACTCTGACATGACTGGCTCACTCACTGTACGTAGAAATGGCTTCCAGAGTAGGTGTATGGATTTGATTGCCCTGATGCGTACGTGCAAAGGTTTCTAATACTATGTTATCATGTAGATACTTCAGAGTATTGCCAATCATGTCCTGTTCACAAAAGAAGAGCATATGAGGCCTTTTAATGACTTTGTGAAAAGCAACTTCGATGCAGCCCGAAGGTAAGCGACATGGCAGCGACTTGAAACGCCTTTGCAGAGTTCTTCCTGATGAAATGCAAAAAGTGTTTGAGAATGTTCTGTTCTCTACCATTTGTTTTTCCAGTTTGACTAGACCATATGCTTTTTGGCAAGTAACTGCCACATAGTTCTTACTCTTTTTTGTGTTGGGTGGGTTAGAGACGAGAGGCGATGGAGTCCTCATTTTCTTTTGTCTTGGTTAAAGGTTCTCATCTTTTGTTTAATGGGGCCATTGGCTTAATCAGGATTTTGTTTTAAATAAAAATCTGGAAAAAATATCACTACGTTATTCTTCTTCAGTGGATTGCCTAGGGTATTGTTGCATTAACTAACACCCTTTTGGTTTTGTATGTAGTCTGTGAAAGACTTGTTCCACAAAGAAATTTAATACATTGTGATCTGTAAGGGTCAGATGCTGGATTGGGCTGAGAACCCTAACTGAGCAATTTGGTATGTTTGTAGGTTTTTCCTCGATATAGCGTCTGATTGTCCTGCAAGCGATTCAGTAAATCACAGCCTCTCCTTCATCAGTGATGGCAATGTACTTGCTTTACATCGTTTGCTCTGGAACAACCAAGAAAAGATCGGCCAATATCTTTCCAGCAACAGGTGGGGTACCTAAATCTTGGGAGTAGTGAGGAAGGTTGACGATGCATTTAAGATCATCGTGAAAGGATTTAACATGCATGTTAAAAATGCAGTTTGTCTCGATGAATTAAAAATCGAGGTTTAAAGAGGGCGGCGGTCACCGGTTTTTATACTGAAAAATTATGTTGCAAACAAAAGCCATGATAGGATAATAAATCAGTAAGCCAGAGGTGGTGGTGCTGCAATCAGTCTTAATAAATTGCCCTGGAAATTTTACAGGCTAAAATATAATGGACTGGTGCCTTCGGGCTGGTTCCAGCTCTTCTCAAGGGGGTCTGACGAGATCTGATTGAGATCGGAAAAGAAATCAGACCTCAAGCCATCAATACCTGTTAAATCCTTCAGTGAGCAATGCATGGTCCTAACCACTGGGTCTTTAATTCCAACATAGTCCTTGATCCACAAAATGCTGTTAGTTTAATAGGTGGATGGGAGCAGACACACTGGAAAAAGTCAACCGTTTAAGAAAACAGAATGGTGAAAATTCTTCCAGGAAAAATATCAACAGCAAAATTATAAACTTTGGACTCCTTGCTGCTTAAGGCCAAGTGACCTGAGTGAACAATGGCTACCTCCTTTCCAACATTCAAATGTCCAAGTAGGAATTTCCTCCTCAATCCCTCTCCTATGGGGAGAAGGGACCGTAGGCTCCATGTGGGCCAAGGTCTGACCTGAGCATCTTGTATCTACCCTGTCAGTACAGTGTTTGGCACATAGTATGCACTAAACAGATGTTGTTGTTGCTTATCCCTGACAGTGGTGGGCAGAGGCTCTTATTTCTAGATGGAATAGGGTAATGTTTTGGCCATAGTGTTTGTCCTAGGAGGCTGTAAGAGCGCTAGTGAACCACCGGAGTTATCATGTCTATGCAAAAGCATTACCCCTCTCCAGCCCAAAGCGGGCTTTAAAAGGAGGAAGGACTTTGTGGAAACATGTGACAAATATCCACTTGGGTCCAACTCGTCACAGCTCCAAGGACTCAGGACCATGAGTCACTCCTGTCCTTTGCAGTGCGGTAATCCCAAAGAATGTGGCCTCTTGATCACTTTATGATTTAAGAACAGTTTCACCAGAGGACTCAAATATTAAGTACCATTGCACTGTGCCAACTGTAGATGCCAATAAATTTACCACTTACCAATCAGTGGTATTTACTGAACCCTTACTGGGTTTCAAACACTGTAATAGGTGCTTGGGAGGAAACGGTATGGTGGAGATAAGCACATTTCTTGCCCATGAGGAACTCACGAAGGATCTGTTACTAAAGTTTCCAGAGCAAGCCATTTGTTTACAGACTTAAAGCTACTATGTGCTTTGCACGTTGACAATTCCAAGGGGCCTGGGGGGGAAATTTGGCAATGCTTAGAGCAAGGTTGTGTCATTCTGCAAAAGAACTTTCTATTATAATTAGCAATTCATTATGTGTCTTTGGCATTTACAAGGGCTGTTCTGATTTTTCTCCTCCTTGAAGAATTCTTGCTTGACAGAGGGCTTAGGTTTTTTTTCCCCCTCATAAATAAACTCCTATTTCCTATCTCTCCTAGATGAGTGAGAAATGAAGAGGGGGGAAAACATTTTTCAAGCTTTCTGGCATCTGGTATTTCAGATAGTTGATAGAGGAGTAAATGAAGTAAAAATCCTGAGATGGGATTCAAGGCCCAATTTGTATTTTAGAGGGTGGCTAGGGAATCAGGTGAACCTAGGCAAAGGTATTGGTCGATTTCCCGAGATTCCTGTATTTGCATCAGAAATTCCTCGTCTCTGACAGGACCATTAGATTAGTTGAACACTGAAGTCTGCAAGAAAGGACCATGTCACAATTCAAAAAAATTACATTTCATTACGTAAGGTTTCAGAATAAACAATTTACTTACATTTGGAATCTTGATCTGCCAAGAAAATTTTATCTCTGCCTGATTTTTTTTTTTAATGCTTTCACTTTTCACAGAGATTTTATTAAGGTCCATTTTGACCCACACGCAGTAACAAAACATCAGGGCCAGTGTATCTTAGACCCTTAATGGAGTTAACTGAGGAGTAGGGTTTTTTTTCCACTTTTCCTGAGAACTGGTGAGCAGTATTGTCATTACCGTGTTAGGTGGTCTAAAAGATTATCCTTTAGGAATTCTAGAATGGGATGTGAACTCTTTTTTTTTACCTTCCGTAGGCATTTAAGTCCTACAGCTGGGTCAAAAGCCCATAAACCTATTCGTGGTATATAAATGACCTATAAATATATTCTTTACATGTGCTGTGTGAAACTAGTAGTAACCCACAGTGTCCCGAAAAAGGAAAGTTTGACCAAATAATAACTTATGGGAGTTACTGTAAAGGAAAAACTGCTGTTTCTCTAAAAGGTGAACTGTTTTTAGGGACCACAAGGCTGTTGGACGTCGACCCTTTGACAAGATGGCTACACTCCTTGCGTATCTGGGCCCTCCTGAGCACAAGCCCGTAGCAGATACCCACTGGTCCAGCCTGAATCTGACCAGTTCCAAATTTGAGGAGTTCATGACCAGGTTTGCATCCTTTCACACATCCTTCAAAATTAGGTACACCCAGTGAACTCTGAAGCACGGGAGAGTTAGTACCGCAGTAGCAGAATGTTCGTTAATCTTCCCAATACCCCAGGTCTTCACACCACAGTGCGAAAACCATGTCAGTTCTCCTCTGATTTAGACTTCCAGAATGATTCCACCATTATAACTTACGCTCTTAATTCCTTTGAATTTCAGACACCAGGTACATGAAAAAGAGGAATTTAAAGCATTGAAAACATTAAATATCTTCTATCAAGCAGGGACTTCCAAGGCCGGGAATCCAGTTTTTTATTACATTGCACGGAGGTAAGAGAAACACCACACTGTTCCCTCCCCAGCCTAGGATTCAGGATTTTAATAGCAGATGTAATGAATGTCAAGATTTGTTAGGAAGCATGACCCAATATCTGAGTTGACAGACATTGAAGTGGCTGACTCTCTTCAGCATTGGGATTGTGAACCAGAGTAAACATGCTCATGCTCTAACTAGAAGTTGCTAGGGATATTTGAAGTGCTTTCACTCAAGCCATTTTATACATTTTATTTCTGAAAGATAGTTGCCGAGCCTACGAAGATGAGGGCCAGAAACACGGTATTTGCTTTGTGGTCTTTAGTTCTGAGTTATGCAAAATATGTGCATCTTTTTCAACAACCTGTTTGCGAATGGACACAGTCACCTACACTGTAAAGCCTTGAAGGGAAAAGAAGTATCATCTCTCCTTCTGGGAGATGGACACATTACTGTAATCATGTAAAACCAAAAGCGCATTTAAGACGTGCATATAAGGAAGTTGCTAGGAGAAACAAAAGAAAATGAGCCTCTCAAAGTCCAGTAATTCCTTGTGTCTTAAAGATGGTTGAATATCATCATCATCAACGTTACTTATTGAGCACTTACTGAGTGCAGAACACTGTACTAAGCACTTGGGAGTACAGTACAACAGAGTTGGTAGACCCGATTCCTTCCCACAACAAACTTACAGTGTAGTGGGAGAGAATATAGCCCAAGTGAGCAGCTGATTATCTAGTGGAGGGTTTTATGGAGTTTTCTATCTCTGGCTGAACCCTTCCTTCCCTCCTTTCTCTTTGAGCCTCCTTGCCCAAGTTTCAGGACATCTCATTTTTTGCTTTAATGCTGTCATAACTGTGCACTGAAATCCAAAATAACTGCAAAATTCTCAGACCTACAGCCCACCGCCTGCCATTGGGAAGTATTACATTAAAACCATTCCCAAAGAAGAATAATGTTGGTATTTGTTAAGCGCTTACTATGTGCAGAGCACTGTTCTAAGCTCTGGGGTAGATACAGGGTCATCAGGTTGCCCACATGAGGCTCACAGTCTTAATCCCATTTTACAGATGAGGGAACTGAGGTACAGAGTAGTGAAGTGACTTGCTCACGGTCACACAGCGGACAAGAGGCAGAGCTGGGATTCAAACCCATGACCTCTGACTCCCAAGCCCGGGCTCTTGCCACTGAGCTACGCTGCTTCTCAATGGACCAAAGAATGGTCCAGTGTTTATGGGTCTATTTCAAAATCAAGTATTTCCAGTTGTATTATTTGGGACTCCCTCAGACCCAATACCTTTTAGCATGGGGATCAACTTTCACCACCCTGAAATGAAGGTCAATTCAGGAGATTGGTCTTTCTCGTAAAGCTCACATTCATTTTGAAAAGTCAGAAACCCTAGCCAGAATTCTGCTTCTGCTTCTTAGAATCCTGGGGAACATTTAAGTTCATTTAAATCACCTTTGCAAATTGTACTGTCAGATACTAGAAAAATCTTTGGTGTGGTTGCCAGCATAAAATGTGCTCTAATATGTATGGGGTCATACAGGAAAAACCTCAAGAAAATATCCCCAACATAGCTAATACCTGGGATTTTCTTGGCTTTTTGGTAGTGCCTATCAGGGAAAATAGGCTGCTGCAGCCTCCCTAATGGATCAGGCTAATGGCCTATCCAGTTCAATATTCTATTTCCCAACAGTGACCGTTGCTGCGAGTGTTCTCTTTAGTCCCCTCACCGATTTTCCCTGTTGCCTCTCGCTTCCCCGTCCCAGGAGTTCAAAGCACGGCCATTACCAAATCCTGAAAACTTCCTCACTTCCCTCTTTAAGCCAAGAGTTTTTAGTACAGGTGAGTGTTTCATGAAGCATTCTTTTTTTATATATCTTCAGCCCTAATGTGGCAATCGTTAGAATATAAGAAGTGTCACACCAAGTCAGACGGATGGGACTTGTCTAGGAATGGGAATTGTATAAACCGGAGCAGTTGGAATAATATAAGCTGGGCGCTTATCATGCAGACAGTGAGGAAGAGTGGCCCAGTTCCCTGACTCAGCTCTCATTTGCCTTAACCATTTTCCCCTCAGTTATCACCTGTGCTACACTTGGATCTGTACGCCATAAGCCCTTGACTTTCGCCACATCCCTAACCCCACAGCACTTGTGTACCCAGCCTTATACTCTGACGTTTTCCCATTCTGTAATTTAGATCAATGTCTGTCTCCCCCTGCGGACTCCAAGCTCCTTGGGGGCAGATATCATGTCTACCAACTCTTTTGTGCTTCCCCAAGTGCTTAGTACAGTGTTCTGCACACCGTAAGTACTCAGTAAGTGCCCCTGATCAATTGAACTGCGGAAGGTAAGCGTACGTGGCTCCTGGGCTCAATAAATTGATCCACACCTGTGGTGTGGTGGCCGTTATTGTGGTGTCCTAACTGCTCCAATGGGAACAGGGCACGAGTTCGGATAGCGCAACCTAAGTGACTCTTGCCAATCATTTTCAAGGGACAAACTGAGATGGGGAGAGATGTGGGTGCTAGTCTGCAGCTTCATGTATCATCACTGGTGCCCAGGGAATCCTGGCCAACAGATAATTGGCCCCTGCGTAAATCGTGATGCAGCCGAGTGGTGCTCAAATCTGGGGGATATTTGTGTGGTGTCAGAAAGGGGCAGTCAGTGTGTATTCTGTTTCCTATCTAAAATTTATTTCTTAATGAAGACTAGTTTGTCTAGAGCTAGTTCCAATCAGACAAGCTCTCATTAAAACAAAAATGAGCGTAAGCCTATTCAGTTGTAAATCAAACTCCTGAGTGTGTGGCTTTGAATTTTTGTTTGCTTATAGTTCAGATTTGCCCGGTGATGCAGCTGAGCTGGCCTAACAAGTTCCCCCAAATAGGATGTCCCAGGGGGTGTGAAGCAGGGCCAGAGACCAAAGCCTTCAAAATGTATTTCCTTATCCACCTTTCTTCCATACAAAACCATTACTCTTGGTAGAAGGGAGTGTGACTTCAAAGAGTTTCTTCCACTTTCTAATCCCTCCATTCTGGTATCATCTGAGCTCAAATTTGAGTGTATAAAATGCCAAATAGCCAAGACTTAAAAGTGCATTAGACTTATATCAGTTTTTCAAGCGAGTCTGTGATTGGAAGAAAGAGACATGGTAACCGATCGATCAGTCGTATTTATTGAGCGCTTACTGTGTGCAGAGCACTGTACTAAGCCTTTGGGAGGGTACAACATAACAGATTAGGTAGATGATCCCTGACCACGAGGAGCATATAATCACAGAGCGTTTATTGAGTATCCATTATAGGCATTGTGAATCATGAAAATAAAAGACAGCATCACCATGGCAGCTCCCCATTCCATGTGGTAGTAAAGTGCAACATTTGGTGATGTCAGTATGCAGCAGAGAGTAAACACAATTAGAAAAGTCACAAATACATTCCATACTAATGTGCATAGAACAGCAAAGCTGCCATCAAGAAAAAATCTCGGATGGTGACTGTACTGAGTGCGGTGCTGCCATTAGGTGTTAAGAAGGTGGATGGTGGTTGTGTTGCTGTTGCTGAGGCTGCTGGTGGTGTTGTCGTTGAGGATGGTGGTGGTGTTGTCACTGAGGATGATGGTTGTGGTGGTGGTGGTGATGAAGGAATTTCTGTTTGGCTTGTTGTTGAGGCCAGGGTTGTACTCTGCCCCATTGCCATCCCCCAAGAAGCAGTCCTTCCATCAGGTAAATCAACCTCTCCATGCAGGAGCAGTAGACTGACCATCCAGACCTTGAACAACATCCTTGTTCTGTGTTTGAAAGAACATTTGAGTAATGCTTTTTTTTATCTAAGATCAGATCAGAGAAAGATCTCCAGCTCTGTTTATGTGGAATATAGATTGTGAGCCCTATGTGGGACAGAGACTCTCTCTGACTTGATCACCCTGTACTTCCCCAGTGCTTAGAACAGTGCTTGACACCTAGTAAGTGTTTAACAAATACCACAATTACTATATAGATAGTAGACCTTCCTAAGCAAAATAGAATTAGAGTTCGCTGAAGATAATGTTAGTTTTCCTCCCACTTATGGGTAGAAGAAACCTATCAACTCATGTGACTACAAATTGTAATCAGTACAATTTTTCAGTTGCTTTTGGCAATATATTAAGATTTTACTACTTCAAGTGACAGTATCAAAGCATGAGCATAATGTTTTGGACCTTTCAACAACAAATGAGGAAAACATTAGTATTTCATCTTAAGCTGTTGGTACTTTGTGACATTTATAAAACAGAGCAAAATGTTAGGTAGCCAGGAAATAGTTAAATGGCAGTATAATATTTGTAATTGGAATTCGGACATTCTACCTATTTTAAAATAGCAGTTGGAACTAATAAAGCCTAAGGGCTTCAAAGTTGGTTTTACCTTTTTTTGGTGTCTTGTCAGAGTGGAAAATGCACCAGTCCTTTGTTTTCCTCAGTGTCTCTGATTTCTTCACTGCTTGCCATTTAAATATGGTTTGTTGATCCAGTGATGCAATCGTATACTGAAGAGGTGATTTGTTCTCTTGATTGCATCCCTCCTATAGGGCAAAAGCCTCCCAAAGCAACCAGCATAAACAAAGCATTAAGACAACAGTGAAAGAATTCAAAATGCAGATTTAACCTCATTTAGTGAAAGCCTATCTAGTTCAATCCTAAATTTACCAATTTACACAATTCTCAATAATCACTTGCCTTTTTTTCAGCATGGTTTAAGAGTGTAAGATATTTTAGTTTTAGGAAAGGAGATTTTATATCCATGCATGCATGTCCAGTTCACTGTTGCTTGGCTTTTCAAAGATAACATGTTCTACATTAGAGTTTATATTATAAAAAGTTATCTTTTATAATTCAGGTTAATTACATCTCTGTTTATTTGAGCTTTTTAACATGATTTTTCTTTGGACATATGAGATCCAAGGAATGTTCCTGATGCTTCTGCCAGAAGCAAATTCCTAATATAAAAAAATTAAAGCAACTTTATTGTCGGAAGTAATTTAAAACTTTCTAAAAGTGATAGGCAAGGAATGGATGAAAGGAACATTAAGAATATTGGTGTTGTCATTAGGAGATTCCATACTGACCAAGCCCCAGTAAGTTTCAGATATTGTTGCTCTTATTCCCATCTTGTACAGTGAACAATCATTTTGAGGAGTTAATGGAGCAGGTTCAGATCATTTTCTTAGGAATTAGCACACCCGAGGAAGTTGCGTTGGAAGTGTCTTTTTCAAAAGCCCGCTGCAACAGTCTGACGATGAAGTGTCATAAAGAAAGCACCAACTAACTAAACGAAAGTAGTAACTTGTCTCTGAAAGAATATTTGTCCTCATAGACCCAGCAAAATCCCAGCAAAAATTGCCATTTTAATGAACAGATCTAGAGCGGTACCCTCTCAAACAGGCCCAGGAGACCCCAAAAGTTAATTTTCATCACCTAATGCAAAAGTTCAGTTGGTTAGCCATTAAAATAATAAAATAGTTTTAAGCGTCTCTTGGGTGCAGAGCACAGTGGCAGGAACTAATTGGGACCTTTAGGCCGTTTGATTTAGGAAAGGCTTTAGTGTCCCATGTGTTTTGCCCTTCCTAATAGCCTCTAGCCCGTCTTATCTTTTCCGTGGTCAAAGCTAGAGGTGGGACTTCTTTAGGTTGTATCCTAGTTCACGTAAATATCTTGCTGTATCGCCCCTGTTGGAGAAGCGAGATGCGGCGTGGCCCAGTGAAAAGAGCGTGGGTCTGGGAGTCGGAGGACCTGGGTTCTAATCCAAGTTCTGCTACTTCTCTGCTGTATTACCTTGGACAAGTCACTTCACTGTTCTTTGCCTCAGTTACCTCATCGGTAATATAGGGATTAAGACCCTGAGCTTTACATGGGACAGGGACCGTGTCCAACCTGATTATCCTGTGTCTACACCAGGGTCTGGCTCATAGTAAGAGCTTAATAAATACCATTCCCAAAAAGCAGGCAGGGAGAAGTAGGACACCAATTCCCACCAGTGGTAGCGATCACATTGTATCTGTCAGAAGATAGAAGCCCAGGCAAGAACCATCTTCCACCACCACCTCCCCTCTCTGAGACTGGCTCTACACCATTCATATTCTGATAGGGTGCCGAACAGAGGGCTGGAAAGAGAAAATGTGACGTAAGGAAAGAAATGACATTAAAAGTCCATTCAGTCCTTTATCCTGGATCCAAGAGGAATGTCACGACGCCTGGAGGAGTCTTACCATGGTTTCCCTCTTTGGATTCCATCCTGATGTACCCTCAAACACCCTGTATTCATTCATTCATTCATTCATTCAGTCAGTCAGTCAGTCATATTTATTGAGTGCTTACTGTGTGCAGAGCACTGTACTAAGAACTTGGAAAGTACAGTTCCAAGTTCCAAGGAGAAGCAGCGTGGCTCAGTGGAAAGAGCACGGGCTTTGGAGTCAGGGCTCATGAGTTCGAATCCCAGCTCTGCCACTTGTCGGCTGTGTGACTGTGGGCAAGTCACTTAACTTCTCCGTGCCTCAGTTCCCTCATCTGTAAAATGGGGATTAAGACTGTGAGCCCCACGTGGGACAACCTGATTCCCCTATGTCTACCCCAGCGCTTAGAACAGTGCTCGGCACATAGTAAGCGCTAAACAAATACCAACATTATTATTACAGTTCGACAATTTACTTTGCTCTATCCCTAAATATCCCTCTTTTTTTTTGTGTGGTATTTGTTAGGTGCTTACTTTGTGCCAGGCACTATAGTAAACACTGGAGTAGATACAAGCTACTTGTCCCTCATGGGGTTCACAGTCTTAATGCCCATTTTATCAATAAGGGAACTTGAGCCCAGTGAATTGACTTGCCCAAGGTCACACAACAGGCAAATGGTGGAGCTGGGATTAGAACCTCGGTCCTTCTGACTCCCAGGCCTTATCCACTAGGCCATGCTGCTGCTGTATAACTGATTATCCAAGAATCTGCTGATATTTTTGACTTGAACAACTTGATTTAGGAGCTTGTGAATTCTGTGTGCTTTGTCATCCTCTATGTGAAGGTTGGTGACTGTTTGAAGCAAGAGTAAGTCCATGTCTAGGGATACTTCCTTTTCAAAGTATGCGTGCTAACATTTCTGGTTATGGGGACCTCCCAACTTTCCTCATCGATATTGACCGGAGACATAGGATTTGACATTTCACCTGAACTTTCAGTAAGACCAGGTGTTCCTGTTGCTATGAAGTGGGGATGGGCGACGGCCACTCACTTTGGAGTTCAGTGTGTTTATAAAGATGGTTATTCTGAAGTTTTTCTCAGTTGTGCCCAGGCCATTTTTGTATTCTGGTTCATTAATATCATAGGCGTTACCCTTCTCAGTAATCCCAGGTGAATCCATGCCTCTTGTGTTTAAAATTTAGCTTTCCTGCCGAGGCAGCATTATCTGAACGCCGTGCTTCTCTTTCCAGCTGTAAAGAATAAAAAATACCTGGAATTGATGTAAGGCCTTTCTTTCTAGGAACTCCCAGAATTTCTCATCTGTCAGCTCAGGTTTGGTCCCTAGACTCTCTGAGATAAGGGCTGGGTGGGAAATACACTCCTCATCCAGGGAAAAAAAAACCAATTCCTGAAACAAGAACTCCTGGGTCCCTCTCTAAGTTTACGTGTGAATGTTTTAGCAACCTTTAGAAATAAGATGGTCCTCTTTATTGAAGCCTATATACTTGGCTCCGTTCTGGGGAGCATCGTGATTGTGTTGATGGTGAGATAGGAAACAGATTGAAGCTGGTTTATACCAAGAAGTTAACATGAATGACATTTCTCTGCATGTAATTTTAGGAGAGAATTGTCTGTAAAGACAGCTTCAAAAACACAACTTTTGATAGAAAATGACAGCAGCTGCTGGCATGCACGCTAGAGAAGCAGTGTGGCTCAGTGGAAAGAGCCCGGGCTTGGGAGTCAGAGGTCATGGCTTCGAATCCTGGCTCTGCCACTTGTCAGCTGTGTGACTGGGCAAGTCACTTAACTTCTGTGTGCCTCAGTTACCTCATCTGTAAAATGGGGATTAACCGTGAGCCTCATGTGGGACAATCTGATTACCCTGTGTCTACCCCAGCGCTTAGAACAGTGCTCTGCACATAGTAAGCCCTTAACAAATACCAACATTATTATTATTATTATTTGTCAGTGACTCTTATATGCCCTTGAAGATGTATAGATTTTTGCTATGTTTCCCTTTTATTTTTGTGTTCATAGAAAAAGAGCTCTGGCTCAGAAAATAGCACATGTATTTCACTGCTTCCTGAAAAAAAGTTGGACACACCTATTCTCATCTTTGACCAAGTTTAGGTTGTCTGTGATAATGATAATGTTAGTGGTGTTTATTGAGTGCCTGTTGAACACAGTGCTCTGTAATAAGTGCTTGGGAAGTACAAAAGCAGAAGGCGCCTTCCCTAAACGGAAGGAGCCTGACGCTAATGGACTGTAAGAAGGCAAGGTTCATGTCTCCTGTTTTACTCTTTAGAATGGTTAGTATAAGTGATCTGCACTCAGATACTTCATATGTACTATTGATTTGATTAATTGGGAGTTTCATGTGTAAAAACAGCTTGGTGTTTGTTTGAGAAGTTGCCTGACAATTCATTCCTTATTTGGAAAGAACATCAATGTAGAAGAAAACATCTCCGAAGTACTTGAAGTAACAGGCCTAGCCTAAAATTACCAACTGTATAAAATTCACCATCATTTAGCACGCAAGGTGTAGATTTAAAAGTGACCACTATTTCTAATTAAGGAAAAGCAGAGCTAGAATACAGGAAGTAGGGTGGATATAATATTAGCATCCAAAATTGAAACCGCATCGAGGTACAAGGGTTACTGAGATCATTTGGGCTACTAGACGCAGTGATGTTTGGTAAAGGCAAATGAAGCCTGCCTTCATATATTTGGTTGGAAAAAAATAGCCCGACAGGAAGGAGATTTACTAGCCAAAGATTAGGTTTTTCTCTTGCCAGCTTGTAACCTAATTTAAATCCTTAAGTATATTTTGCATTTTGGAGGTGTTTCAATCATATTTATTGAGTGCTTACTGTGTGCAGTGCACTGTACTAAGCACTTGAGTGACTATGGTACAGCAGGGTTAGAAACATTCCCTGCCCATAACGAGCTCACAGTCTACAGGGGAAAGCAGACGAGAATATAATAAATGAAGTAAGGGAATGGACAGAAGCACCGTGGGGAGCAGATCAGAGTGATGCAGAAGGGAGTGGGAGAAGAGGAAAGGAGGGCTTAGTCAGGGAAGGCCTCTTGGAGGAGATGGGCCTTCAATAAGGCTTTGAAGGTGGGGAGAGTCATTGTCGGATATGAAGAGGGAGGCTCTTTCAGGCCAGAGGCAGGACATGCAATTTATGAGATTTGGTTTTGCTGTTTTTCCTCGGCAAGTTAACCTTGCAAGGAAGTAATTCCAGGTAAGCACGGTGTCTTGATGCCAGGTTTAATTTAGGGAAGATTAACACATCAAAGGTTTTTAAATGGTATCCTTTTAACATGCATGGTACTTCATATCGCTACCTAAAGCCATTTAGGAAAGCTAGAGGCGTCTTTAAAATGTGCTTTTGCCAGGTGTTTGAGAGCTTGCTTAATTGAAAGCAGCAATTAATTTGTGACTTCAGATCAAAGTGTCCATCTCCATTCTTTCAGTCATATTTATTGAGTGCTTACCGAGTGCAGAGCACTGTACTAAGCGCTTGGGAAGTACAATTCAGCAACAGATAGAGACAATCCCTGCCCACAGCAGGATCACAATCTAGTCTTCAGAGACATTTATTACCCAGTCATTTCACTGAGAAAGAGAGAGCTCAACTTGTTATTGCAGGATATGCCTATCTTGAAGGAATCCAAAGAAGGGAATGTAAGATAACAGATAATCAAAAAGACCTTCAGTTTAGCACTCTGGAAAAGGTTGGAAGTTTTTCTGCTCAGGCACATCATCATGCCTCCTTCTCGGGCAGCGTGCCCGAGCTGGAAAAACTTCCAGCCTCTGCAGGGTGTCTCCCAGGAGTCCTTCCTTCTGATTGTCTGCTTCCATTGCTCGCATTTTACCATCCACGGGCTAAAGATGTCAGACACGCTGCCAGCTGGGAGGGCCTCCCCTCTCTGAGGGTGTGTGGGGAGAGAAAGGCGGAAAAGCATTTCTAAACCAAAAAAAAAAAAAAAAACCCACCAACCATCTCCACAGGAGGTGTGCCGTCGGGGGTAGATAAGCCAAGCTCTTCGCTCTCATATTCATGGCAAAGGCCAGAAGGCTTCCATCCTGGGTGTATTACTGCCGTTTCCCCTCACCATACACACACACACACACACACACCAAACCACCCAGCTCCAGGAAGGGCATAGATAAGCCGCAGGTGGATAAAGGAGAGTTCACTGTTTGGACAAGGTGACTTTGGATTGGAATGAGGAAAGATTAGCTGGGCCTAGCCCAGGTGGTGTTGATGTATAAAGTGATGAGTATTGTTCCCAGTTTTGTTTATAGCCTGGCATTGTTTGAGAAAGAGCAATCAAAGCTGAGGCTTTCTTCGTCAATGCTTCTCTACCTCCCGCTTCCTCAGTTTACTTACTGTTGCCATGATCCTGCTTTTGCTCATTTCACAAAAAGCCAAACAAGACCTTTCTGCATGTAATGAATTTTTTGTTTAGATAAAGATTTGCCAAGGCATTTCCGTCTTTCAGGTGCCAGAAGCATTTGTATTTTGTTTCGTTTGGGTTGTGACTATGGGCAACATTTGCTGGAAGTTGGTAGAGGAACTGCTGCTAAAATTGAGAAACCTGACATTTCCCAGTATTTCAGACATGTGAAAGAAGACCTTTGAGAGAATTTTAAAAAGCCTAATTTAATATTGTCACCTGCTCTGAGTAGCCTAAATGAAGAGGAAAACCCATATTTTTTAAAGTTGTGAATGCAACTCGATGTTTACTCTGGTAATTGTTTCACATTGTTAGGATCAAGTTCTGTTCTCTCTCATCTTCCCCTTGTAACCTAAAAGAAACCCAGGTTTTGTCCAAAGCCAAAGAGATTTTCACCATGACTTTTGGAAACCCTGTGTGGTGGCCACAGCAGGAATCCCACCCATCTAAAGAGTTGGGTCAGGGTTGTTATGTAAAAAATATCTATACTGGCTCTGTTTCCCTTATGGATTTTCTGTGCAGTTAGCAAAGAGGGCATTTAAGGTTTAAGAAGCAAATCTGCTTTGCTATTGTGAAAGACTGTTTCCTAGAAGCTTGTTACTTGAAAATCCCAATTTGCCTTACACCTTTCCAAGTGATGAACAAGCTAATCAGCCTAGCAAATTAGCACTTGAGGGAGGGTTTTTATTACCTTTCAGTCGAAAGACTTTCTTTGAGCTCTTCACTGTACAGAACTAAAGTTTCTACAAGTTAAGGAGCTTTCTGTTAAAGCATCTCTAAGGCAGACCCAAAACTTCAGAGTTAGTTGTGTATTTGAGGAGTCCAGATGCCAGGTTCTCCCTACTTTCACTGCCCCCACCCTCCAACCCCCGTCATTTTGAGTTCTTTCCTTTGCTGTATCTAGTTTTGTCCTCCTTGTACCCTGGTGGCTGTTGAAGATGAATGGAGAAACCTAAAAATCAAGGCCAGGACCCGCTAATCACCTGACTGCAGCTTAGTGTCAGCTCTGACCACTTCCTCCATTTTGCTGCTGAATGGGATTGTGCAGAAAAGAGCTTCCACTAGTGGCTTTTTGTGGGGAGGGTTAGGAGTACAGCACATAAAAGTCATCTCTCCTTAAGGACAGTTGGATTGATGGGCCTTTTAAGAGTGAATGCTGGTGACTTTTGTAATGCAACGTTCAGGTCTGAAGTGCTAGATGGGACAGAAGAATAAGGGATCAAAGCTTTTATTTATTTATTCATTTTAATAGGTTTTTGGAATTTCCAGAACCCAGTCAGCAAGCACATTCAAATCTGGTTTCGTCTTGTTTCACCGAGAACTTGATTGTATTGTTTACTTGCTTCAGCGATATGTTTTTTTCTTTCCTCAAGGAGCTGAAAATATCTAAAGACCTCAATTAATGCTCCGAGGAGTCTCTGTGAGGTAGAGAGCAGCTGGATTCTAGCTATTTCATTAATCTGAGTTGTGTTGCTTGATGAGTCATTGACAAGGCTAAGAATAGATTCTGATCCCTAACTCTTGTCTAGAGCTCTGTTCTCAAAAAAAAAAAAAAAAGAAGAAGAACGTGGAAAGAGTGTTATTGGGTGTGATTTTTTCTGTGTAAGTATGATCTACTCAGAATCTAGAGCCAATACAATAAAAAATAAAATGAGGAGTGAGGAGGCTACCATTTTATTAGACAGGTGAGGTCAGTGTTTTCTGTCCAGACCATGTATTGTGCTTTTAGTCATGTGATGCTTTTTTTTTTTTTCTTTTGGATAGTCTTTTCTCCTTAATACATTTGCTTCTTGATGAGCAGCACTAATAGGGAAATGGAAGACATAATTCTGTATGCCCTAACTAGAGTAATACTATTAAAACTAAGCATGGACTGATTTTCAGAAAGTAGCCTGGAAGTCTGGAGTCCTGGTTTCTATTTCCCATCTTATCTGACTCTTGGTGGTTGTTGCAGAGCTACCATTTCTTCCAGGTATTATTACAAGCAAATTATTTTCTCAATATTGCACTATCATGCCGTTTAGCCCAGCTTCAAGAGCTCCATCCCCACCTAAACGAAAAAGACCAAACCATGTTATTTCTCTCCAGATTGCCTACCCCATCAGGGTTTCTTCTCATCGGATGTGAAGGGACGAGAGAGAGAGAGGATTTGTTGTTCTGGTTCTGCCTTCTCCCACCATAACTAGTCTTAAAAACTGGTCTTATTAATGAAACGAGTAGTGGTTATGACTTAACCGAATATGAGTTTCCCAAGCAGTGCCAGCATCACTTCTGGCAATCACATGATCAGGAACAATGCCTTGTCACATTTCTATCTGCTTGGTTGTTTAATGCAAAAGTTACTCTCTTCTTTGATCACCGGGGTGCACAAGTCAGGTATTTTTCACTGTCATTTATTTGCCTGTTTGTTCCTGGCAAACGGGGTGGGCAGGTGCTGGAAACGGATGCCTTTGGAAAATGCCCAAGTGATATTGGAGTTACTGGGGAGCAGGAGGATTGGGTGACAGGAAATGTACCTGCCTTGTTAATAATATTAAGAAAACCTGTTCTAATCATAATAAGTGCTTAATAAATAGGATTGACTGAAGATCTAAAACTGGCCTGATAAGATCAGGAGACTGGGAGTTTGGACTCCTTGTTTCTAATCCCAACCCTGTCAGTGACCTACTGTGTGTAATCTAGGAGAAGTCATTTCACTTCTCTGGGCCTCAGTCTTCATCTGTAAAATGGGGATGAGACTCCTGCTTTGTGCTCTGGCAATGTTATCATGAATCATCCGTTGACGCCAGTAAATCTGGAGCCATAGGACAATCAGCATACTAATACCTTGGGGCAGGTTGATCTCCTCTACCTAGGTGTGGGGCCCAACAGGAAAAAGCAGGAAAATTTAGAATGTGAGCCACAGGAAAAGCCCACCGTGCCTCTCAGACCACTTGGAGGGTTTTACGTGTTAATTAAATATATATGGAATGCAATATGTAACTCAGTCTCTTTTTCCAGGGCTCTTTATACCTGAAGAAATTTACTTCAAGTTCAGCCTGTCACCTGTTGAGTAGAGTAACATGATAGCACATTAAATTCTCAAGAGCCTACGTTTCTTGTTCACAATCCAGAGTTAGACCAAGATATGCAAACTACAACCTACAGGGCAGACATCTTGGCCTGATTCTTGCTCATCTCATTACAAGTGTGCCTGGCTGGCATCAGCCGAGAAGAATGGGTATGGGCATCGATACCTGTGTTTGAAATGACTGTGGCATTTTTGTGAAGGTGTCATGTCCAGTTTGCAGTGGCCCCCTCCCTGACACAGTCTACTCTTCAGAAACTTCCCTTCAGTGAACTTTCTATTTCAGTTTAGAATAGAAAGCCCTATACTTTGGAAAATGCAGGATACTTTTTCGCCTAGACTGGCAAGCAGGGTCAGCTTAATGCATTATTTAGGCTTATCCAATCCTATTGTTTAGCATTCCTTACCATTGTCATTTTTCCCATCCTAAAATCAAACCCAGTAAACTTCTTTAATAATAAGAATAATAATAAGAATAATAATGGTATTTGTTAAGCACTTACTAAGTGCCACACCACTGTTCTAAACGTTGGGATATATACAAGTTAACTGGGTTGGACACAGTCCCTGTCCCACATAGGGAACTGAGGCACAGAGAAGTTAAGTGGTTTACCCAAGGTCACCCAGCAGGCAAGTGGGAAAGGCGGGATTAGAGCTCATGACTCCTAAGCCCGTGTTCTATCCACTAGGCCATGCTGCTTCTCTTTAACTTGGAGTCAAAATGCAGAACTTCTCACCAGGTGTTGTTGGGGCCATTGTCCATTATGGAATATCTTGGAAAGAGGCCAGACTTTCTCAGAAGGCACAAAGTCATGTTTGTTTTTGTAGTGGATGTTTTTGAGGGGCTCATGGATTCATTTTTATCAGCTTTAAGTGCTTACTATTGGTCAGGTACCATTCTAAACACTGGGGCAGATGCAAGTTAATCAGGTTGGAAACAGTCACAGTCTAACTAGGAGGGAAAACTGATATTTAATGTCAGTTTTGCAGATGAAGAACCCGAGGCACAAAGAAGCTAAGTAACTCGCCCAAAGTTGCTCAGCTTGCAAGTGGCAGAGCCGCGATTAGAGTTCGGGTCCTCTGACTCCCAGGCCCCATGCTCTGTCCACTAGGTCATGCTGCTTGTAGGTGGTTTGCATATGGTGAAATCGTTTAAGATATTGGAGAGGAACTACATTTTCATTGAATAGGGTGACCACGAATGTAGCAGCCAGTTGCTTGTATAGTCCCATTTGAGGGAAAGTTCTGTTACTTTGACCCAAGACATCCAGAGGATTATTTTCTGACTGATGAGTAGGTTGAGTTTAATCGTAAGCAGTGTGATGTTGTCATGGGGAAAGATTAGAGAAGAATGAACGTAGGCTACACGTTTTATTTTTCCAGATGTTTAATGATGTAAACATACAGAAAATACATATTAAAGTTTAAATGCTTTATATATTGTGCAAGAAAAAAGCTAAAATACAAAATAAACATTTCAATTAAAAAAAAAAAAAACAAAACAAACTCAGGTTAGTTTCTGCTCAGGTAAGACAGTAAAATAAATAGCAGCAAGTACCAACACATTATTTGTGCACTTCTTGTAGTTAGGACAGGTTACTTCATTTGGATCAGAATCATATTAGCAAGACTGGCCTTCTTGTGTGTGTAATGTAATTTGAATCACTGGTTAGAGACAGGCATTTTTCAGTCCCCACTATACATCAGAAAGGAGTAGTTTCATTAGTTTCTGAACCCCAGGCCCTCAGGTAATTAGAATGACCGCTACATTGAGCATCAAGATATAAGGGGCATAAACCTTCCAAACGCTTGCCGTGGAGCGTAAGCGTGTGTTTAAAATACTCGTGGTTGTCTCCTCTCTTCTCAAGGTAACGGTTGTGCTTTGAGGCATTTCGGAGAAGTTGGTCGGCACGCCGCTGGTGATGCTCAGGACCATGGGAGTGGTGGGGGATTTTGTGGTGTTGGCAGCAATCGCATCTTGAAGGCGAATGGTACGTGTGGCCGCCGCCGCTTCGTGGGATCTTGTCTGTTCGGTGGGCAGATCTTCCGGATAGAGGGCCAGAGGCTCATCTGTGCTTGTAAATAGGACACTTTGGCTGAGAGTGGCACTTAACGTTGACTCCGCTTGAAATCGTCTGGGGACTTTGGTCACTTGGGTGGCGTGAGTTATCAAATTCAAAGGACTAACGGTGTTCACCGCCTGTATCCCCTGAACGGTGAGGGTACCCGAAGGTGCGGAGGATGTAGCGTACGTGGTGTTCTCCTGCCAAGGAGTTGTTTGGTTCGGGCACGGAGCGCCTATCACTTGGGCGTTTGTTTCCGTCACCCACTTGACTAGATAGGTGATGTTTTCTTTGTCGTTGCACGACCACCGGTTGTTTTGCAGGGTTATGACTTGCAGCTGAGAGAGCTGGTCTAAAGCCTGGTCGGGAATGGATGTGAATTTGTTGTTGTGCAGGTAAAGGTGGGTGAGATGCAGCAGCTCCTTCAGGGTGCCCGGCAGGATCTGGGTTAACGAATTGTTGGAAAGATCCACCATCTCTACATTGGAGGGCATGTTGGTCGGCACGGTCCAGAGTTTGTTGCTGCTGAGGTTGAGAAACTTGAGGCTGCTCAGAGTGTTTTTGATGAGAACAACCCTCTCCACCATATTCTTGGACACGTCAAGCACTTTAAGGTTCCACTGGTAAGCCGTGTCGAGTTTGTGAAGAAGTTTGATGATGTTGTCGGTGGCAAAGATTTCCCACAGGGACCTGGGGAGCTCAGCAGGGAGGTGCACAAGCCTGTTGTGCGAAATGTCGAGGGTCCTCAAGTTGCTGTATCGAGTTAACTTGTCATCGAGATCGGTGAAGTTGTTATACGACAGGTTTAGATGCACGATATTGTTTTGAAGTCCGGGTGGCAACGTAGACAAGTTTCTGCCTGAACAGTCCACATGCCTATGGCTTCCTGAGCACAGGCATTGGGGAGGACAAACGCACAGAACGCTAGGTATAAGAAATAGAAGGATGAGCAGGCAGGGAGACATTTTCAGTGTCTGATATTCCAACGTTGCCTGGAAATAGACAGACACACCAAAATGATACCCTTTTTAACGTGCAGATGTAGCTAAGGCATCTCTCTGAAGAAACTGCTTAGCATTAGGCAGAATTATCCCCCCAAAACAACCCTTTTGTTGGCTCCTTTTATAATTGTTCAGTGATTAAACCCACAAAGCTTTCCTTTATTTACAGGAGCTGTCTGGCAGAGGGAGACTTTTTCCTCTTTTGCTCCTTTCTCTCCGTCTCCTCATTCCCTTATTTTTTTCCCTCCTTTTCACTCTCCTACTTCTCCATCTCTCCAAAGCCTCAATGCTCAGATACGAGACCCCATTCCAAAATGACAGTTTCTTGTATAAAAAGAGGCTCTGATCATTACCGCTGATTCCAGGCTATATTGTTTTCGGATTCTTAGCTTTCTTACTTTAAAAAAAAAATGGCTGTCATCTGTATTTAAAATCTCTGCAGTAATGTAGCTGTCTGAGAATGGGGTGACATTTTTCTTTTTCGTGTGGTGATTTAAGAAAAATTACCATGTAAGAGGTCTTTTTCCAAAGACCTATTTGCTGGGTTTTTTAAAAAGCATTTTAGACGTTTGAAAATTCAGACCCCATGCTGCCCCCAAGTTCCACATCTTTCAAGATGATGTTTTTCCGAATACGCTTTTCCTGATTTACACAGGAAAACCATTCGTTATACTTACAGGGCAAATCTTTTTTATCACGAAATCTCTCAACTACCACTGCAGCAAATATCTGGTGCATGCACTTACTAGTAAAGACTACACAGCCCGCCGTCAAACTGCCCCTCAAGAAAAGCTGCCGTTGATTTTTGTCATCATTTCTGAGATCGGCTTACCGTAATGTCGTCTTCCGCATCAGCACATTTTTGTTTTTTCCTCTCCCAAGATTTTAGCTTAAAGGTCGTCTTGTTGTGGGGAGTAGCTACAGTTTCTGGCTGTGGATCGTGCTTGCCTCTTCAGCTGCATTGTGTTGCTATGAGCTGAAGCCCTGCAACCACCTGATCAGCACCACATCGGAGGACTGCAGAGCTGTCATTGGTGCTGACTCCAATTTATTGCGTGGGGCGCACGCTCCCAAAATGGACAGGCTTTCAACCCGACGTTGAACGGACCCGGGAATCCGGTTGAAAATGTAGGCTGGACCCACCCCCTCCCCACTTTAGCGGCTCTGCCTTGCTTTGGGCCCCGGCCCGATTAGCCGAATAAGTCTCGTTTCGCTTTCTCCGCCGCCTTTTACTTTTCATTCGAATCACATTTTATGGCTGGAAATTGGGTCCCTCAGTTCCTGCTGGTTTTCCAAGGATGTGGCTTTGAGTGCTTCAGTAATTGTCCTGATTTGAACTCTGCAAGAACGCTGGAGTTTGCCCCACAGCCTGCAGTTAGGAAGTTAACTAATTCTACTATCACATTTGAGTAGAGGCATGCAAATCAGCTGGTTTTTGAAGGAGGGGGGTGGGTGGGAAAGGGAGGACAACAGTTCACAATTATTTGGTGAGCATGTTTATTTTCATCAGCCTTTTTTTGGTTTCTTTAAGATGCCGATTTAAATAACTCTTGCTTTGTTGAGGGATTTTAATGGAAAGGTGGATGGAGCGTACTTAAAATCAAGGTTTAATAAGATGTGGATACTCCAGGCAGATTGCCTTCATCTGATGGTCAAGTTAATCGATGTAGAGTCACGCCGCCCGTTTAAAATGCCTTTTTTTTTTGTCTTTGTTTTCTTTCAGTTTTGAAAAAGAAAAATTATTCAAGGTAATGCTCTCCTTTATAATCCCTACTGCTGATGAGTCTTTTTCCACTAATAAAATCCCTGTGCCTTAGCTCCCTCCACCTCTCTTTGCAAAACTCCCCAATTACCACTACTGAATCCTGAATGTTTTAAGTAGTGAAATATATATTGCTACCATTGTAAGGATTGTTAGTCTCTGAAGTCTTCTGCTAAGTGAATATTTTTTAGTGGAATGAATGCCTCTCGTAGGAAGTCCAGTGCTTGTGAATTCACTGCCAAAACCGTCTTCAGCATTGTGGCATTTTCTTTTGTCCGGTTTAATGTGTTAAGAGGCTATCCCCATTCTATGAAAAGTGGATTTTTAACGTAGGTTTTGAATTCACTCTGATCAGCCAAAACATTTCTCATTCGGTCAGCCTGCTTTCACTGTGGCATTGCTAAGTATAGTCATTCCTTATTTTGGGAAGGAAACTGTGCCATAGTCGTCCATTCTTGACCCGAAGAAGCTGATAAATTAATTCTCTGAGTTTATTATTTGAAGTCAGCAGCATTATGGATTTCGTACACTTTGAGTATTTTACCTTCACTGTAATTTGGGGAAGAAGGCAGACATTTAGTGTTTACAGACCGGAGCAGCGGGAAGGAGTTACAAATATACAATAAGTAGTAGTCCCCTTATGGCAGATGGGAGTAGCCAAAAACATAATTGAATATATGATTAAGCTTGCATATATACATAAGTGCCGTAGATGGGTTTAAGTATCTAAGCGCTAAGGGACTTGGATTTGTATTCCCTTCCTTCAGCCCCACAGCACTTGTATACATATCCATAGTTTTTATTAATATCTGTCTCCTCCTCTAGACTGTAAGCTCATTGTGAGCAGGAAGCATGTCTACCGACTCTGTTGTACTCTCCCAATTGCTTAGTACAGTGATCTGCACACAGTAAACGCTCAAAAAATATAATTGATTAATGGAGACTGTTGACACAACTTGGTATACAGGGAATTGATCGGTGTAGACTTTTTAAGGGGCGATTTTTATAGGAGGATTTTGAAGATGGTGGGGAAGACATGGCCTGATTGATATGAGGTCCGGTTAGAGGGGAAGCAACATGGGCAAGGGGCTAGAGAGTGATGGGCAGTTAAGGGTAATGGGAAAGAATGAAGAGTTCAAGCTGGTGAGGAGAGCCCAACGTAAGAGTAAGAAAGCTCTTGCAGAGACTTGAAGCCAGTGGCATGGAATTTCTGGGTGATGTGGAGCCATCTCCTCCATAGGACAACAGAAGATCTAGAAATGGGTAAAGTGGATGTTTTACATGTCTAGGATTTATGGTTTTGAAAAATACTTGTTTTATGGCATCTGTTAAATGCTTACTTTGTGCCAGGCACTCTGCTAAGCACTGGGGCCAATCTAATCAGGTTGAAAACAGTCCATGCCCCACACTGAAGCTCACAGTCTTAATCCCCATTTTACAGATGAGGTAAGTAAGGACCAGAAAAGTGAAGTAATTTGCCCAAGGTTACGCAGCAGACAAGGGGCAAACCGAGATTAGAACCCAGGTTTCTTCTGACTCCCAGGCTTGTGCTCTATCCACTAGGCAGTGCTGCTCTTAATAATTATGGTGCTCTGTTTTGTCAAAGACCTGAAAACTGAAATCTGGCATCCTCTTATATTGAATTGTTTCTAAATTTCTATGTCCTTCATTTAATTTCAGTTCTTTTAGAAACAAATACTGATTTTAACGATGAGGATTAAAAAGCTCCAAATTAAAATATATTGGTCTCTTCATTTAAAAATGATCTACAAGGTTGAAGATATTATTGAGCCAATCTTTCCCTTTGGCTCTGTGCACCAGAATTCTTAATAACATTGCATTGGTACACTGGCATCATCCTCAGTGATATTAGTGCTTACTAAAACACTGTATAAAGCTCTTGAGAGAAGATAATAGATAGGAGATCCAGGATCACTGCCTTTCAGGAACTTTCAAACTACTGGGGTGGGTCAGATGATAAGAAAGTATTTGCAAATAGTGGGACTAGGAAGAAGAACAAAGATCTAATGGGAAGCAGTACAGATGTATCAGGGCAAAATAGCTGTATAAATAATGTAAATATATAAAATTATTATTGTTAGTAATAATAATAAAATAATAAATGCTGAGAATAAGGTGGTAGTGATTCAGTGCTATCAGTGGGATTGGGTGGAAATGACCAGAGTGCTATGAATTTGTTAAATCTTCCCAGAGGGGATGAGATTTCAGAAGGGCTTTGTAGGTGGGAAGCGCTGTGGTGATAATAATAATAATAATTATGGTATTTGTTACACGCTTACTCTGTGCAGATGAGTGACGAAAGCCAGTATGTCAGACAGAGAAAGCTGATGGAAAGAGCCAAGGTGATACTGAAGAGTTTCTCTGTGCCCTGGTGAGAGCCAGTGGAAAGTTTTGTTCCAGTGAGCTCAGGTTAATAAATCTTTAGGCAGATGAAAATGATTTAAATCACCCAAACTTAAGAAGGCCAGTGGTTTGCATCCAGTCGATTTGGGCTCTTGCATGAAGGCAAATCTTGACAATTGCAGTTTTCAGGGTGGTGGGAGGTCCCACCGTGGTCTAACAGTGAAAAAGAAACACTCTAGAAATTGATGGGATTCCTGATGGGCCCATGAGAAAGAGATGGATGGGGAGTCCTCCATTTATAATGAAAAATCGGGGATGTTTTTGGCTAGGTTTAAATATTTCTCTCTTTGTTAGTATTGGCAGAAGAGATCCTTTAGTTCTGTGTCCTGCAGTTTCAATCTGCAATGGCTGTGTGTTCTGGGGTTTCTTTAATGTTTAATTGTGAGTTTGTCCCCGTTCCCCCACTCCACCTTCCCTCCCTCATTCCCAACACTGTCCACTCCTGTAGGGGCTGTTTTGAATGTATTTCATCTTTTTATATCCCCCATGCCTAGTGCTAGATATACGGCAAGCACTCAGTAAGTACTAGTAACGAATGAAATCGACGCTGGCCACAGGCACACCAAATTCAGAGAAGCCTCTCTTTTTTACGTCTGTATCTTAACCAGCTATTCACTGAGTGGGCAGGGAACATGTTTGCCAATTTGGTGATATTGTACTCTGCCACGTGCTTAGTATCGTGCTCTGCACACAGTAAACGTTCGGTAAATGCCATCATTTGATTGGTTAAGCTCCTTCACACTTATCACTCGTCGATTACTCTCTCAGAACCATGCAATAGAGATCAGACTACTCCAGCCCAGTACATTGGGCAACTTCCCCCGATATCAGGCCATTGGGCACGACTTGTTGGAGACCAGATGACTCTTGGTTTGGGAAGTCTTGCCAACGGTCACTGAAGAAAGCAAGGAATCAGTGCTTCTGTTTAATTAAGCTAATTAATGCTGTGGCCTCACAGCACTATTCTTTTTGCTTTCCCCTTTCCCCAAAATGAGTTGACTACCCTTTGGGAAACATGTAAATAGCCGGGTGGGCTCTGGTGGTTCAGTCCGGGCTGCAGGCCCAACCAAATGACCATACTGGTGTTTAGTTAATGTGCAGTGTCTTGGTCATTACTGTCATCGGTCAATATTTGGGGAGTCACAAGGCTGAGCCCTGGGCTAGCTATTATAATCGAGTGATGAAGATTTACCTGTTGAGTGGAGGCTAATCTCTTCTCTTTAAAGCACCATGTAGCACTATTGTACATAATTGCCCTAGCTTTTCTCTTCAGTGATTATCATTATTATTATAATGGTATTTAAGTGCTTACTATGTGCCAGGCACTGTACTAAGCCCTGTGGTGGATACAAACACATCAGGTTGGACATGGTCCCTGTCCCATGTAATAATGATAGTAATGATGATAATGTTGGTATTTAAGCGCTTACTATGTGCAGAGCACTGTTCTAAGTGCTGGGGTAGGTACAGGGTAATCAGGTTGCCCCACATGAGGCTCACAGCTAATCTCCATTTTACAGATGAGGTAACTGAGGCACAGAGAAGTTAAGTGACTTGCCCACAATCACACAGCTGACAAGTGGCAGAGCCAGGATTCGAACCCATGACCTCTGACTCCCAAGCCGGGCTCTTTCCACCACGCCCTGTTCCTTCTAATAAATAGTCTAGCTTCATTAAAAACTTTGAGTTGAAGGTAGATAAGTGTGAAGGTGGTGTGATTTTTAAAAAAATGTTTTTTTTCCAACAGGAAATTAAGTTGTTACGGTCACTGACTCATATTTACATGAGCTTGATTAAAGCATAGTGCTTATAAAAGTGCTTTTTTTGGTTAGTCTTTTAAATGAGTGATTGCTAAGAATCCTGGAGTCAAATTTCAGGTTTCATTTTAATCAAAGTCTCTGCAGACGCTTATGTTTTAAATTTTTAATCACCTAGAATAGTAAATGAACAAAATGCTTTCTTTCAGGTTTCTCAGTCTAAAAAATACATGAAAACATTTTGTTTGTGGCAAGATCTGTGTTCATTCACGTGATGCCCGTTTCTTGACATTTATTTCCCAGAGGTATCAGAACTCTTAAGATAATTTGCCAACAAGAGGTTTTTGTGTGTCTTGAAAATCAGCTAGTATCATTCCATCATCTCTTCTCGGGGCAGCATCATCAACAAACGACACTATTATTCCTAAGAATGGTGGCATTCGTTCAGTGCTTACTCTGTGCCAAGCACTGTCCAAAGCACTAGGATAGATACAAGACGATAAAGTTGGACACATTCCCGGGCTCTCACCAGACTCACACCGTTAGTCATTTTTTTTTGTTTCCTTGGCATTTTCGTATCAACGCGGACTTTGTAAATGGGTGGTAAGCGGATCATTACAGATTTTCCAAACTGAAAGCTGTGATTTCGTAGTACTTTCCCGACTCAAGCCAGCCAGTTAGGAGATACGTAAGATCAACTGAAAACAGCAAGCAGGGATAGTTTATAGCAGTTCATCAGGGGGCGGAGGCAGTATTTTGTCTAGGTCGTGATGAACCAGATCTGGAGGAGTAGGAAAGTGATAAGATTGAGTCTCTAGTTCAGGGGAAAGTGACTTGACCTCCTCAGAGGTGTGGTCTTGCTGGACTTTGAAACATTCCGGGGCAGGTGGCAAACTGAGGGAGGCAAGAGGAGGTGGAGGAAATGACTCTTGGTCGTCAGAGTTGGCCCTCTGGACCTGGTTGGAATCCCCCGGGGGCAGTGGCAGATCAAAGGTGTCAGACTGAAGGAGTAAAGTGGGTGGCTCGCATTCCTGGTTCAGTGTTTCCAAATCAACAAGAGGTGGAGGGGGTGGTGGTAGATCTGGATCATTCAGCGGACAAGCTGGACTGCCAACTTCTAAGTCATCAGTGCTGTCCGACGTAGGGTCTGTTGGGTCGTGCATTTCATCTTCAGTCAGGTAATTTGATGATTCCGTGTTTTCTCTTGATTCAAACAACTTAATATCTAAGTCATCTGCTAGTAGAGTGTTTTTGCTCAGCTTCCAAGGTAATGAAATAATGGAGGTGCGTTTTGTGATTTCCTCATTTTCTCTAATATTATCCATATAGATGTCAGGGGTGTCACCATCTGCAAATGGAGAACGACCAGCCCAGTTCTGGTCATTTCGTTTTGGTTTTTTCCAGCATTTCCATAGAACAATTACTATTATAAGTAGCATCATAGCAGTCAAAATGATCCCAATTAACAGCGCAGCTGCTGAATTTGCATTAGAGTACCGGGACTCAGTTTGAGAACCCACTTTACTGTTAGCTTCCGAAAGAAACGGGGGAAACCTATCCCTTGGCGACGTAGAGGAAATCGAAGTAGGGCGTTGCGTTGGCTGGCGGGAAGGGGCCGTGGACAGTTGGGTTGTCTGACTGGAAGGGGCGGGTTGCGTTGTCCGGCTGGAAGGGGCCTCGGCCGGTTGGGTCGGCCGGCTGGAAGGGGCCTCGGCCGGATGTGTCGGCTGGCTGGAAGCGTCCTTGACCGGTTGAGTTGGCTGGATAGGAGGCACCCTGCTCGGTTGGGTCGGCTGGCCGGAAGGGACCCAAGTCGGTTGGGTCGACTGGCTGGAAAGGGATCCGTTCAGTTGGGTTGACTGGTTGGAGGGGACTTCGGCCGGTTGGGTTGACTGGTTGGAAGGGACTTCGACCGGTTGGGTTGACTGATTGGAAGGGACCCCGGCCGGTTGGGTTGGCTTGTTGGAAGAGACCCCGGCCAGTTGGGTTGGATTGTTGGAAGAGACCCCGGCCAGTTGGGTTGGCTTGTTGGAAGAGACCCCGGCCAGTTGGGTTGGCTTGTTGGAAGAGGCCCCGGCCAGTTGGGTTGGCTTGTTGGAAGAGGCCCCGGCCAGTTGGGTTGGCTTGTTGGAAGAGGCCCCGGCCAGTTGGGTTGGCTTGTTGGAAGAGACCCCGGCCAGTTGGGTTGGCTTGTTGGAAGAGACCCCGGCCAGTTGGGTTGGCTTGTTGGAAAGGACTTCGGCAGGTTGGGTTGGCTGGTTGGAAGGGACTCTGGCCGGTTGGGTTGGCTGGCTGGATGATTTTTCTGTGGCATTTTCCCTGTCACCTGAGGTCCCCGTTATCGTTGAAACAAAAATAGTAGGCAGAGTTGACATTGATGCTGTTTGAAAGCTGTGTCCCACGTTTCCACAAAAAAATATTACGATAAAATACTTGATAGACATTTCATTAGGTGGCAAGCGATGTTGAAGCGGATACTATAAATGAAAAGAAATCCGGTTAAAGGTCATCAGTCAGTAGTTAGGCTTTATTAACCTTTTGTAAAGTGCAAAACACTTAACTAGCACTAGGAGTTGCATATTGGGGGTAATTATTGGCCCTGCTGAAATAATAAAAGCTTGGTGTGATGTTTCTCCTAATTTTATCCCTTTGATATACTATGGGCCAATGTAGCCACTCAGTCAGTGTATTGAGTGCTTTCTATGTGCAGAGCACTGTACTAAGTGCTTGGGTGAGTACTATATAACAGAGTTGGCGGATGTGTTTCCTATCTACACCCGGATATTCAGGGGAAGTTTATTAGCATTCATTCACTGATTTATTTTGAGTGCTTACTGTGTGCAAAGCACTGTACTAAGCATTTGAGAGAGTATGACGTAACATCAGACACAGTCCCTGCCCACAACGAGCTCACAGTCTAGAGGGGAGACAGACATTAACATAAATAAATAGATAAATAAATTGCAGATATATACATGCTGTGGGTAAGGGAGGGAGAGAGGGAGGAGCAAGCACGAGCGCCGCAGAAGGGAGTGGGAGAAGAGGAGAGGAGGGCTCTTTCAGGAAGGCTCCCTGGAGGTGATGTGCTTTTAATAAGGCTTTCAAGTCGGGGAGAGCAATTATCTATCTGATACGAATAGGGAAGGCATTCCAGGCGAGAGGTAGGGTGTGGGTGAGAGGTAGGCGGCCCGATAGATGTGATTAGGGTACAGTGAGAACCAGAGGAACGAAGCGTATGGACTGGGTCGTAGTAGGAGAGCCAGTGAGGCGAGGTAGGCGGGGGCAAGGTGGTTAAGTACTTTAAAGCCAATGGTGGGGCGTTTTTGTTTGACGCGGAGGTGGATGGGTGACCACCGGAGTTTCTTGAGGAGTTGGGAGACGTGGTCTGAACGTTTTTGAAGGAAAATGATTCGGGCGGCAGAACGGAGTTTGGACTGGAGTGGAAAGAGGCAGGGAGGTCAGTAAGGAGGCTGATACAATAATCAAGGTGGGATAGGTTTGAGAAGCAGCGTGGCTCAGCGGAAAGAGGCCGGGCTTGGGAGTCACAGGTCATGGATTTTAATCCTGGCTCCGCCGCTTGCCAGCAGTGTGACTTTGGGCAAGTCACATCACTTCTCTGGACCTCAGTTACCTCATCTGTCAAATGGGGATGAAAACTGTGAGCCCCATGTGGGACAACCTGATCACCTTGTATCCCCCCAGCGCTTAGAACAGTGCTTTGCACATAGTAAGCACTTAATAAATACCATCGTTATTATTATAAGTGCTTGCATTAATGTGGTAGTTTGGATGGAGAGGAAGGGGTGGATTTTGGCGATGTTGTTTTTCCAAGTCTTTTACTTCTCTTCTTGTGCTTTTTAGTCATTTTCCCGTTGGCCCCTCCAGAATCTGTTCTGCTCCTCGTTATCACTTCTGGATAGGTGTTTTAGGGATTACGTTTTCCCTTTTCCATTTCCAGAGATAATGGCATTAGTTGCCAGTCAACAACATGTATAGAGCAAACATTCCTTCTACACTTTAGACAAAGGTGCTTTTTTTTTTTTTAACAAGTTCACATAAATTAAAAGTTAGTCCAAAGGAATGGCCACATGTGGAGCCCAAAGCATTTTTTTCTATTGTGAATTTGCTTGCCGGGAGACTAACCACTGTGTTTTCTTTGTCTGTTACTTCAAAAGGACATTATTAGGAAGGGACATGATGCCAAAATTGAATTATTGATCTGATTCAAGCCTTTAAAGGTTTTTATCATTATTGTTTTATTTAATTTCCTGTATAGCAAAAGAGGATGCGAGCATAGCTTCAGGTTCTCGATTCATTTGTTTTCACTAGCTGACCCAAGATTTCACTATCTCCCCTTTTCTCAATTTGCCCTTTTCCCTTCCTCCCCCGCCTTCTAGCGATATGTCAGCTCTGCGAAGCCACTTTTCAGTAGCACATGTGAAAACCCTACAGTGAACAACATAAGGAGAAAACAGAGTTTCTCCTGTCCGCTAGACTCAAAGCAGCGCTGATAATGCGGGGGTAGGTCAGAATCCCAACAAGAAGGCCCAACGATGTCCACTTGAAGGCCTGGAATTCTTATCTCTGCGGTGTCTGTGCATGCACCAAAGTCCCTGGTCACTTCCTGGGACTCCAAGTCCAGCATTCAGTAGGGGCTTTTGTTTATTTGCCCTCCAATTTGCATGCCACAACCTTTGAGTCCCCACAACTCCCTCCTTTGTGCTGATATTAAATTTGAGCCAGGTCCCAGGGTTTCAGTTCCGACAGTCCCCCTGGACTGTAAGCCCGTTATGGGCAGGGAAGGTGTCTGCTATATTGTACTCTGTCAAGCACTTAGTACAGGGCTCTGCACCGGTAAGTACTCAATAAATACAGTTGTCTGACTGGCAAGGTTCTTGTTCAAAATGAACCATTTAGGGAAATAGACATACTCTCTTATTACATACCCATTAGCCCCATTGCTTCTCCGTGTACTGGCATCTTTACCACAACACTCTCCGTTTCAGGAACTATGTTAAGATCCTCTTTTGAAATCATCAATGAGGAAGGCTCAGTAGAAACTTAGTTCTGCCAGGAGCGATTTTAATCTAGCATTAGAAGAGCTCGAATCATTAGTCCCAGAAGAGTCCAGAGATGAGATTGTTGGATTGAATCTGGTCACTGATTTGAAGGCAGTCCAGTCCTGAGATGATGGTGTGAGTCCCTGCAGCCAGTGCTAAAACTCCCTGGCCTCCCACCATGAGCTTGGCTTTCAACTTGCTGTGCCTTTTTTCTTTCATTTGGTCCTCCAGAAATTATTTCAAGTTGTAATAATGGCAAAATTTGTGGTATTTAAGGACTTACTATATGCCAAGCTATGTACTGCCCGCTGGACTAAATACAAGATAATCAGGTCAGACACAGTCCCTTCCCCACTTGGGACTCACAGTTTCAAGGGGAGGGATAACCGGTATTTAGTCACCATTCTACAGATAGGGAAATGGGCTCAGAGAAGTGAAATAGTCTACTGGATGGAACATGGGCCTGGGAGCTAGAAGGAAGTGGATACTAATTCCACCTCCACCAATTGTCTGCCATGTGACCTTGGGCAAGTCACTCTACTTCTCTGTGCTTCAGTTATCTCATCTGTAAAATGGGGATTAAGACTGGGAGCCCCGTGTGGGACGTGGACTGTGTCTCACCTGATTAGCTTGTATCTACCCCTGTGCTTTAGCACAGTGCCTGACATAGTAGGCTCTTAACAAATGCCATTAAAAAAAAAAGTTACTTGCCCAAAGTCACCCAGTAAGGAAGTGGCGGAGCCAGAATTAGAACCCAAATCCACCGACTCTTAGGTCTGTGTTCTTTCCACTATGCCTTGCTTTTTCTGTTTTGCCGGTAACAAAATAATAAATTCTCACTGGGACGATCCCCATTCCCAATTATTTGAAACACTGGACTTGGAAATTTGGTTCTCGGTGTTGATGTGAAATCAGGAGAATTCTGAAGTTTTTGTGGTGTTATATTTGCCGGGTTATATTCGGTGGTGATAGAAAAAGGTGTAGATGTGTAGCTAAAATGCTATATCGTATTATATAACAATTTACAACAGTCATTGGATTTGGGGCAAGATTAGGAGTAACTGATTTTCAGAAATGGAGGTCACCGCCTATCCTGAAAAATCAATTTGAAGTTGTTGAGATTTGGAGAACAGTATGGGAGCCACACAGAGGCATAACAGTGCTGTAACTTTTTCCTTCATTTTGAATAAAATCCTGTCTTTATTGTAACTTCTCATCCTACACTTCTCCCTCTAGGCTGTAAGATTCTTGTGGGCAGGGAATGTGTCTACCAATTCTTTCATATTGTTATATTGTACTCTACCAAGCACTTAGTACAATGTTCTCCACAGAGTAAGAACTCAGTAAGTATGATTGATTGTCAGTGAATTGTAATCAATATCATTAACGCCTTCTCTCGTTAGATTCTAACGGGAGGGAACCAACTTTATTTGTTTTTAAAGGTGTACTCTAGGGACTTGGGATTGTGAGGATCTACTAGGCCGACCCAGCTTCTCATTCCCTTCGCAGTTGGGTGATGAGTCTGTCCCAGCTGCTTGGAGTCTCAGAGCTCATATATCTCCCCAGGATCCCCGCAACAGGATAGAATAAGAAGTTATTAACAATTAACAATAATAGGTGATAGAATAATTGAGCAGCCCTGCTAATGACTGCTTCTCTAAATTCAGACTTCTGGGAACTGGAGGTTTCACGCTTTTAAACGGGTTCTCGATATATAGACTTTCCATCGTCTGGTAGAGGCTGGACTGGTTTGTCACTTGTGTGACATAGTTCGGAACCTGAGAGCCTTTTAACTCAGTGGTTTTAATAGTTGTGAGAGAATCCAACATTTACCATAGGTATTAGAGTAGATAGGGTAAATTTTACGATAGGGAAACTTTTAAAGATCAGTGACAGCCTCTTAAGGGACATAAGAGAGGTGCCATCATTTCCAAGAATGAGACCTGCATGCTTTCGGAAAAGTCACAGTAATTTGGAGGAAATGATGGAAAAATGGAGAACTCTAAAAAAAAAAAATAAATAAAAAATTATGCTTGAAATCTACCAGTTTTGCTGAGCCCACCAGGGTAGTTACCAAAACCAATAGAGGTGGTAGTAGGAAGCAAGTATTCTATTTGTGCTGAAAACCCAGAAAAGTGGCCCAAATTGCAGCAAGAGATTTTAGGCAGGCTAGATATTACAAAGACTTTATGAAGAACAGTGATGAGAAGCGGGGTTGCCTTTTGGATAGAGCACAGGCCTGGGAGTCCGAAAGACCTAGATTCTAATTCTGGCTCCGCCACTTGTCTGCTGTGTGACTTCGGGCAAGTCACATGACTTCTCTGGGCCTCAGGTACCTCATCTTTAAGGTGGTAATTAAGACCGTGAGCCCCATGTGGGACGTGGACTCTGTCCCACCTGATTATCTTTTATCTACCCCAGGGCTTAGTACAGTACCTGGCACATAGTAAGTGCTTAACAAATACCATTTTGGAGGAAAAAAAATTAAAATAAATCCTGGTCCTCACGGCTGAGTGGTAATGGGTTGTGCTTCACCTAAATAGCATTTCTGAATCATTTCTGGAAATAAAAAAATGTAAATGAGTGCCTTCTGGGGGTGGTTTTGGTACCATCCTACCTAACAGCAGGGAGAAGAAAGAAATGGTTCTTGAGAATCCCTTCCAGCCCTGTGAAGCTGTAAACACAATTAAAAGCCCACAGCATGCTGAGTAGGTCACCTGAAATTGCTGGACTAAGTGAATTACCTGGAAAATTCTGGGAGACCTGAATTACCTTGGGTGTTTTCCAAGAAATCCTTTACATTCCAACAGTGTTCCAAGAGTTTCAGAATATCCTTCAGGGAAGGTCAGTTTGGAAATAGTAGAGGAAATAAGAGGAAAAGAATCCCAAAGCCTTTGGGCACTCACTCAGACTGTCTTAAAGGAAGCCAGAAATCGGAAAGAATGACAATTAGGAAAGGGGCTGGGCCTTGTTTCTTATTTGTACTGTAAAGTCAAAGGAGATCAAAAATGGGTCATAAAATCAAGATTATATTATAAAATTTTCTTTAAGCATCTCTGTGAAGGAAGAAAATAGGAATAGCTGTTGGTTTTTCTTAGGCAGAGAAAGCTCTCATATAGCAGGTCTGGTATTCTGAATCCACGATGGGATTATAAAGACAGCTTGTTGAGGATAGGTTGAATTTTTTACAGCAAGAATAATTTTCAATTTTGTTGCTTTTAAGATGTTCAGTTGTTATACCAGAGCCCAGAGTGCCTTTAGCTTAGTCAAGCTACTTGAATTTCTTTAATGCTTTTGATTCCAACTGACTTTAATTCACTCTGTTCCCTGTGAAGTAGGCCAGTTTTATTGTTCTCCCTTTATAAAATGGGGAAAATCAAGGCACAGAAAAAAAGTTACAGCGGGGTATAGGGAGAACCGTTCTGCAATATACTAGGCCAGTTCAGCTTTGTTCTCTATGGGGAGTGTGTTTGGCAAATTAAAGTGTTTTTGTACTAAACTGATAGACATTATTTAAAATGTAGGTAGCCTAAGCAAATAAATGCACATAACAGCAAATAGATACTTATTCTTCTAGTTGTGTGTAAGATGAAGAGTAAAATTGTTAAAAACAGGCATTTTAAATATTTTAAAATGAACAGTTGGCAAAAAGAAAATATTGACGATTTGGACAGTTTATCTTCCTCCCTTTGATTCTTGTAAATGAAGCTGAACCTGAATGTTTCCTTGGAGAAGACTTTGGTGCTTTAATATTAAAAACACACTAAAGTTATGGTAATGTCGATGCTGTAGCTTCTCGGCTACAGGGTAGCTTGTGCTGTAAACAAAGCAAAATAGAATCTTGTAGTTCAGCATATTCTCCCTCCTGCTTCGGTTTATTTTTTAGTCCACAACACAACAGAGGGCAGGGGCCATTGTTAATGAAGAATTCTACGTACCGAATCCACTTGTAGTAAACAGGCAGACTATCGTGAATTGTTGAATAAAATGCCTAGGTGAAAACCCAAAATTACATAGCCTAGAATCCTTAAAGCAAGGAATCTTTTTTTTATTTTCCAATAACAGAACTCTCTCTATATGTTTAGGAGCCAGTAAAGTGAGTCCCAACAAGAAACCCACATCGTCGTGGAAATCACCCATATTGATCAATTTCGTTTTTAAACTAGCAGACCATAATGAAAGACCAAAGATTTAAATTAAGCAGGCATCCTGTTTCAGACAAAAGAGACTGAACAAAACTGGCTACTTGAAAACTGTAGCTTACCTTTTCAGGAACTTCTCTTGCAAGAGGCTGTGTTCTTCTACTAAAGGGACATTTGGGTGGTTTAAGACAAAGGAAAAAATAGTGGTTGAACTCAGATTAAAAATGGTTTGCTCTAGTGACAAAAATGGTTTCAGAGAAAAAGAGGAAGTTTTTCAACAGTCACACCAGGAAGTGCCATAAGCAATGAGATGACTAAGAATTTCACCGTTTTAAACCAAATTTTGCATTAGATGAGTAGGTAAACATTTTTGAGCAGTCCAGGTATTCAGATTTTTGAATTGGTGTCTAGCACCTTTCCCTTGCAAGCCCAAAGTATCTTAATTACCTGCTTACGATTCACAGTAGTGGGTGAGGGAGGAAAATCATGGATGGTGGTTATTTCTGTTTAGTTTTTTAATGAATTTGGGCAGTGCCACCTGGAGCAACCCATTTTGACTCCTCTTTTGGAATGACTCCACTGTGATATTCTACACTGTTGTTTCAGGTAATAAGAGTAATCGGGGTATTTGTTAAATGCATACTAGGAGTCAAGTGCTGGGGTAGATAAGATAATCAGGTCCCACATGGAGCTCACAAGCTAACAGGAGGGAGAACAGGCACTGACTCCCCATTTTGCCCATGAGATAATTGAGGTGCAGAAGAGTTAAGTGACTTCCCCAAGGTCACACAGCCTACAAGGAGTAGAACCAGGATTAGAACCCAGGTCCCCTGACTCACAGGCCCTGGCTCTTTCAGGGAAGGCCACGCTGTTTCTCTTAAAGATCATGTAGATAAACAGTTTTGCATCTAAATTGAATTTACCCATTTCAGCAGTTCCATCTTCTTGTCTGCCAGTTAAAATGCTGATCAGTAAGAGGGATGTGAGGGAAGGGAAAGTGAATCGCAGTCCTTGCTAATTTGAAGGGTATACTTAACCCATTTAGGATCCAAGATGAAGCCAGCCTGCCAAGGCTTACCTGTCATTTAAATCAGGGAATTAAAAACTACACCTGAGAGTTCAGGCAGTAAGTCAACTTGTGGATGTTTGATTTTGAAATGGATGGTGATTGATAGATGCATTGAATGTCCTTGCCAGAGGAGGCTTGATTTTGGCAGAAAAATTTGGGCCTATGGCATAATTGTACAGAAATAGTACACTCGGTTGGATTTGCTCTCATTAACGGTCTCATCAGGTTGAGCCTACGTGTTTTGTAATGAATATGATTTGATATTTGAGTGAAAGAAACAGCTTGATACGGAAACTTGTCAGATTTTTAGCAGTTGACTGTTTTGTTTCGTTTTCCCCCTTTAAACCAGAGTTAAATCCTACACCAAGAAAAGATGGTCCTAATACCTGGTGAATTTTATATCTAAATTTTGGAAGCCCCATGATCTACCAAAAATAAGTAATATATTTTTCAGCCTTGTTTAGGAGCCAATTCCTTTAATGGACTTTGCCAGTTCCTTTAATGGACTTTTTTAGTGGTGCAGCCTAGACTCTTACAGTGTCTGCTGCACAGCTACCGGAAGAAAATTTACTGACAACGTGAGGAACAATTGGTAAAATTAGAAATATGTCCTAGGTGTCTCTTGGCCTTCTCTAAAGTGTTGCTGAAGTGAAGGTAGGTTCTAGTCTGGACTCACTTTCCTCATTTTCCTTATGTCTCTGTTTAACATGCTGCCAGTCTTGGTTTTCAGTCAGTTACAAATGAGGACAAAAGCAGCAAATAGTCTGCTTGCAGTTTATATTTAACAAAGAGATAGATCAAAGATGAATTCTTAGTTAATCCCATGAATCTATTTTTGAATGTAATAGGTCTTTTTCTCTAGGAATATTTCTCTGGTGAGGCTTTTTCTCCAAATATCTGTAGCCCTGTTATTGGCAATTTGCAAACGGATCTCCTTCTGCACAGCCAGTGCCAACACACCACCCTTCCTGGATATGTAATAACTGTGGAATTGCTCAAGTGCTTAATATGTGTTAAGCACTGTACTGAACACTGGTGGTAAGTCAAAATAACCAGGTTGGGCACTTGAAGGAATCAAAAGGTAGCTTCATCTGTTTATTTAAAGATCTTCTGTCATCCTTGAAATCCACTGTAGCTATTATTTATTTACATTAATGTCTGTTTCCCCCTCTAGACTGTACACTCATTGTGGACAGGGGTTGTACTTGTTTATTGTTATACCGTACTCTCCCCAGCGCTTAGTACAATGCTCTGCACCCAGTACTAAGTACTTAGTACTAAGTACTAAGCACTAAGCATTTTTGCTCTGTATTTGTCCTCTACATTGAAGAACTGCTAGACTACCATCTGCCTCAGTGGACCTCTTGTTTGTTGCTGTTCTTGCCAAAGGATAGTTAAGTAAAATAAAAATGTTCAGGTTTACATGTGTTTAGTGGACTTTTATTCATTTAAAGTTTATTTCAATAATATTAATAAAGCAAGTTTTCTGTGCCTTCATGCAACACGTGTTGTAAAATTCATCCTCAAGTAATGAAGGTCGTCCAGCTAGATCTTGCCATCTCCAAAACAAAAGTACATCTTGGCAGGATAGCTTCCTGCTTTAAAATGAGGGGTTTTTTGGTCATAATGGCTCTTATTAATGGTAATCCTTGGAAGTGGAAATGTATTACTGAGTGTTAAGATGTATTTGGTTAGTCACCTTTCTTTTCTCTGCCCATATTTCTTCCTTGAAATGGGAGGGCTGTTTCTATAGAGAAGCAACTCTTCCTAATAGTTCTGTAAATTACCAGCTTTTACTTGCACTTTGAATAAGGACCCTTAAAAGGGGTATGCCTCAAATATTGTCGAGCCCTCTTTACCACTCCTTCCGAGATTCCACAGCTCACAGTCTTTAAAGACTTCTGGAAAATCTTTGGATTCTCAAACGATCCATTCCATGCGTTGTAGGCCTTAGAAATAATCACTGTTAAGGTTTAAGTGCAGCTAATGAAGTGGTTAGGTGTGTCTTCCCCATCCCCACCCCCACAGTTCTCCCACAATTCTCCTCCCATTGTAGAGTGAAATGTCTGTTGTGTCAGTTTGGGGGGGCATAAGCGTTTCTTTAAATTTCGATCCGAGACGAGACGAATTTCCTTTCACGTCTTCCTCGTGGCCTTCGCGGTGGTCTCTTGTTTTTTCTCCACGTCGATTCATCCATTAGTTAGCCAGTTTCCTGGATGCTTCCTCATCTTCTCCCTCCCCTAGAGCTGTGAGAGTTCCAGTGGATTGCATCATCAGGTTGGGCCCTGTGAGTTGTTTTGCTCTTTTCCATGTGTCTGATTCAGCCGGCCACAGGCCGCTGTTTGCCAGAAAATCTCCGTTGCTTCTGGGCAGGCGTTTGCCCATTTGCTTTGATCGTTTGAGGGCTGAAACTTTGTTTGCCAGAACTACAGTCGACAGAAATAAAAGGGTGCAAATAAGAAAAAGCACCGCGATTATAATTAAGCAAACCAGCATAGCCATTTTATTATTTTCTTCACAGTTACTCGCTTTGGTACTTTCATTTTGGATCTTCCTTGTGGTCCCAGTACCCCATGTTGTAAGAGAGCTGTTTGGGGTAGGGGGTGGTGTAGAAAGACCTTCTCTTGAATCAGGAGCTAAAGATAGAAAAGCAGATGATGTTGGCGTTGCAAGAGTACTCGTGGATCTGCCTTCGTAATCTGCCTCTCGAGTCACCGGGTCCAAACTTTCATTTCTCCCGTCATTGTTTCCGTTTGTTTGGTTTGGGATGGTGTGATTCCAGTCGGTACCGTCTGTATCCCAGAAATACGTGTAGTTTGCCAGTATTTGGGGAGGAAGGGAGAAGGACGTCGTTACCAGGAAAGCAACACACAGGTAGTGTTGCCCCATCAATCCCACGTCCGTGAATACTCGTAAATCTGTAGGGAGAGAAAAATGATGGGTTAAGGCTTTGTAAAATAGTGCTTCCGATTATGTGGTTTTTATTTGAGGGGGGAGGCGTAAGGTGCTGCTGTCAATCAAGTAGGATTTCAAGCATTTCAAGGCTTGCAACTCTAAGATCTTCAAGTCAGCTATTTTATTTGTACCTTTGAACAAGTTAATTATTACCTCCTTTGAAACTGTCATTTTGGGATCAGAAAAAAAGTGAAACCGTTCTTATTTTAGTGGCAGCAGTTGGAGATGAGGACATCACTAATGTGTAGTGAAGCCTCACAAAATGGTGTCCAGAGAAATATGTAGCAGTTTCTTCCTTCACAACATATCAGGGTACAGTAGCCTGGAGACTGTTACTTCTGCTTTGGAGATCTTTTTTTAGTGTTTTCTAAAGCCTTTTAAGGATTATTTGCAGAAACTTCTCCACCCCTGGAGGATAACCATCTTTGTGAAAAAAGGAGTAATGTAGGCTTTAGCATTATACCTGCAATAGAGCAAAGTGAAAGAAAGGGGAACAAGACAAGCCATCAGAAAAGAAACCAAAAGATTTCTTGATGCAACATGATCGCCCGGCCCAAATCAGCTCTTTGAAGATGGAGCACACAGGTGGTTCAAAGATGGTGTATATTTGTGTAAATCATTTCTTTTATCTTTTCATTTCACACTTTATTTTGCTCTGCCTTAAAGTCTTTTCAGCACCCGAAAAGGAAACACATTTTCTGCTGAAGAAACTTAAATATATAGCTTTCTAAAGGGATTAAGTGGAATTGGCATTTGGGTTCCTGGTACTGTACTGGTAACCTAACTGTCTCTGGCCATTGTTAAATTCCAGTCAAACAACTGTAAATCCACTTCTCTCTCATACACAAACACATGAGCACGCCCCCACCCCCCACCCCATATTTAGGAGCCCTGTGGCTCAGAATGTTTCTGTTCAGTATTCTTGAGAAGGAAGTAGAGAGAGCACGTAGGCCACTTTGCTCCGATTAAAATGGCTTCTTATTAAGAATCCAGGGTATTTTCTCATAACCTGCTATATGTAGTACTCATTGTCATTTTGATTACATAACAGCTGTAGCTTGAGACTAAAATGAATATGGCATTGTCTTCACTGAATTTCTTTCAGAGAAAATTATTATGTGGAAGTACTGTGGACTGCTAATTGAAAATTGACCCCCAGATTTCTCCCTTGTAGCATGATTTGTGGAAAAAGACCTCTTGTAGAACTAAGGGGATGAACATTAACATTTGAATTATGGGCTCCAAAAACCAGAAGCTGATGTTAGCATGAGGTTTAATCCACTAGAATAGGTGCTTTAGGATTAAATTTAGGGCAGACTTTCTCATTCTCATGTCATAATTATTTTATAAATAAGTCAAGAAACTTCTCGGTGCCTCAGTTCTCCCTCCTACTCAGACTGTGAGCCCCAGGTGGAGCAGAAACTGTCCAATCTGGGTTGCTTTTATCTATCCCAGCGCTTATAGAGCACGGGCCTGGGAGGCAGGAGGTCGTGGGTTCTAATCCCAGCTCAGCCACTTGTCTGCTGTGACCTTGGGCAAGTCACTTCACTTCTCCGTGCCTCAGTTACTTCATCTGTAAAATGGGGTTTGAGACTGAGCCCCACGTGGGACAGGGACTGTATCCACACAGTTTGTTCATACCCACCCCAGTACTTAGTACAGTGCCTGGCATGTAGCAAGTGCTTGACAAATACCATAGTTATTAGTATTATAAAATAGGCATTTAACAAATACCGTAATCATAATATTAGAGTTATTTTGAAGGCTACAGTATTATCCATTTTAAAGCAGTAAAGCGCTAGTGGGAGAACTGTCACAGATTATTTACACCTGATTCAGTAATAAAGTTCTACCTAAAATTTTGGAAAAAGTAAACTTTCAGGGCTTTAAAATCCCTGGTAGTTTTCAAATAACCCAAAATGGAGGAATAGTGCTGAATCTCGTTCTTTGACAATGTCAAAATAGTAGCTAAAAACACAGAACATTGCTTTTTGCACAATTGTAACAGGGCTCACCACTGACAGGATAATAGGTCTACTGTTGATTGTCCCCTGCCAGATGTACTGCCATCCAGAAATAAACAAACTGTGTTGACAAAATAAGGGCTTCACTTAACCTCTCAAAAGCAAGAGAATTCAAAATTAAGACCTGCCACTTGGTCCTAAAATCTCCCCATTGTAGCTAAACGATTCTCCCGCAAGATGCTGAACTGTAAATTCTGAGGTGCCTAGGCATGACGGGACTGTGAGTTGAGTTAAAAGAGAGAGTGCTCTTTTAAAATTAGAATGTCATCATTTTAAGCTTAACTAGCATCTGTTCCATTTACAGAGTTAAAATTGTCCATTTGATTTTTCACGCTAGACATAGCAAAAGAGAAGAAAAATTACACTTTATTACTTATGACCTGAGTTGTTAGTGAGGTTCTTCATATTTGAAAAGTGCATTCCTGAGTTACAGCCCTTCACCGGTTTTAACGGATTTCTAAACAAAGTTAAAGTATACCCCCCCAAAAAAGCATCTACATAAACCTACCTTACAAAACGCTTTGGTCAAATCTGATTATAAAGTGAATATTTTAGCAAACCACTTCTTGGTGTTTTCTCTTCTCGAAGCACCGTTTACGTATAACCTAAAGCAAAGGAGACGTACAGATTTTGAAATTAAAAGTAAACCTGCAGCAAAAGAAGGATATGTTCTGCTAGCTTTCCACTTTTAAAACTAAACCACAGATGACACATTTCCTTTCTGCTGCAAGTACAGCACGTCAGAAAAAAACTCCGTCTCGCCCAATTTGCCACTGGTATGACAGGAAGCCGTGTGGGACAAATCTCCGCCTCCAAGGCTGAGTAGATTTTCCACTGACCGTATTCTTACCTGATGATTATTTTTTATTTACTCTTGTATCTGGTTGCGGGCTTTCAAAACCAAATGGGAAATGCCATCTTTAGTCCAATCGCGCCTATTAAATGATTTTGTTACTCCCCCTTCCCCCTCCAACACACAAGATTTATCACCCTGTCCTGCTTGGTGCCTTCTAAGGGGTGTCCAGTTAATGTTAGGGAGAGCTTACTATAAACAGACCTCTCCTCAAACCGGGAAGGGAGAGGGTTTCATTCGGGATCGGTTCTAGCAATCGGTTCGGAGATTGCGTTTGGGGAGAGGGTTGCATAGGGTGGGGGCCCTTAAAAAGGGCTAGAAAATGTTTTTATAGCAGGAAGCGGTGGGGTGCTTTAACGAGGAGAAGAGTATAAAGCTCCTTTAAATCAAAAACTGCATCTTTGAGGAAAGCAAGGATTGGGTCTGTTTCCCGGGTATTTGGGCACGTCCAGTTAAGCAGGAGGTTTGCCAAGCTTTCCATCTGCAGCAGATATAATGGTTGAGTTACAAGCTCTTCAAAAGAGGTTTGTAATGGAAATGCCAGCAGACTTTTAATTATAACAGCACCACTGAAGTCAATAACCTTTCCTGCATCTCAACCTGGGTGTGGCCTCAATAGATGGAGAAGTGAATTAGCGTGTGTCTGAATATGAATCCAGCCTGAAAGAATGCAGCCTAATGTTTTGCAAGAGATAATTAACACTTCCATTCATTTCCTTTTGGTTATTCTGTTGTTGGTGTTCCCGTAAATTCTCCCCTTCATTTGGTCCAATGAAGAGAGCCTTTCTTTTCATCCCGGGAAGGCGCGCACTGATGGCGTTTTTCTTCCTTTTTGAATTGAGAGCTGTTAGGGTGGCTTGGCTTTTTGGCACAGTTGGTCGTTTGCAGTAGCTGCTTCTTCTCTCTTTTCTCCCTCTGCCTTCAAACTCGCCCACTGTCTCCCCGGTCCTGGACCCCACTGCACCACCCAGCCATCTCCGTGCAGCCATTCTGCATTCAGTGAGAAGCAGCGTGCTATAGTGGATAGAGCACGGGCTTGGGAGCCAAAAGGACCTGGGTTTTAATCCCGGCTCTGCCACTTGTCTGCCATGTGACCCTGGGCAACTCACTTCACTTCTCTGGGCCTCAGTTACCTCATCTGTAAAATGAGGATTAAGGCTGTGAACCCCATGTGGGACAACCTGATTACCTTGTAATCTACCCCAGTGCTTAGAACAGTGCTTGACACGTAGTAAACGCTTAACAAATATCATCATTATTATTATTATTATTACTATTGCCCTATCTTCCCCCTCCCAGTCCTCCCTGTATTTCGTGAATAAATTTTGTATTCCTACTGCAACTCCATCTCCCTCCTGGTTCCAAAGCAATCTGGTCTTCTCCTGCTTCCCTCCATGGAGTCCTCTTTTTCTTTAATGATGCTCGTTAAGTGTTTACTATATGCCACGCACTGTACTAAGAACTTGGGTAGGTACAAAATAATCAGGTTGGATTTAGCCCCAGTGTAAGTAGGAGCAAGGAGGATTTAATGCCCATTTCACTGATGAGGTAACTGAGGCACAGAAAAGTTGTGACTCACGCAAGGTCACACAGCAGGCAAGGGGAGGAGCCCGGATTAGAACCCGGGTCCTTTGGCTCCCAAGCCCATGTTCTTTCCTCTAGGTCACGCTTCTCCCTCTCTATAGTCACCAATGATCTCTTTCTTGCTAAAGTTAATGAACTGTAATTCATTTTGGGGTCTATCTCCCCCACTAGATTATAAGATCCTTAAGGGTAGGAACCAGGTCTCTTCATTCTCTTTCCCCCAAGCACTTAGTACAGTGCTTTGCACACAATACGTGCTCAATAAGTACTATTGATTGAATGTGATGAATGACTAAGAGAACATTCTTCCCACTCATGAGTCTGTTGTCCGCAAAATAGGCCACATTGATTCAGTTTAGGGAGAAATGGTTGTGCGTGTGACATCATTGAATGCAAAGCTGCTGTATTGCTGATCCTGTCTCAGCTTTATTGTACATTCTGGCACTTTGTGTTTCTTCTTTTTTTTTAAATAGCATTTATTAAGCGCTTACTATGTACCAGGCACTGGTCTAAGCAGTGCGATGGATACAGAGTAATCAGATTGGGCACAGATCATGTCCCACAACCTTTATCCCCATTTTACAGGTGAGGTAACTGAGACACAGAGAATTAAGTGACTTGCCCAAGGTCACGCAGCAGACAAATAGAGCTGAGATTAGAACCCGTCTCCTTCTGGTTCCCGGGCTCATGCTCTGTCCTTTTGCTGCTGCTTCATTTTTTTATAACTTTATAATATTTAATAGTAAGTTAGCAGTGAGTGGCGAAGTCACAATTAGGTAATCATCTAGAGTAACAGAGGAATTTATACTGAAAAATGTATCCCTGAACCGTCTACTTCCTAACCCATTAATTCCCATTGAAGCAGTGATTACTATGATGTGATTTTCCCATAACATGAGCACAACTCCATCAGCGTGGCGTAGTGAGAAGAGCAAGAGCTTGGGAATCAGAGGACATAAGTTCTAATCGTGGCTCAGCCACTTGCCTATTGTGTGACCTTGGGTGAATCATTTTTCTGTGCCTCAGTTACATCATCTGTAAAATGGGGATTACAGTGAGCCCCATGTGGGACAAGGACTGTGTCCAATCTGATTAGCTTGTTTCTACCCCAGCACCTGGCATAGAGTAAGCTCTTAACAAATACAATTTAAAAAAAAACCACCTAAACTCCCCGTATTTTTCTTTAACCTCTCTTCACTACTGCTCCAGATGAAGGTCCCTGGAGATTAGTTCCTTAAGGCTCCAAGAGCCATTGAATCACTTAGTGCAGTGTTCGGGATGTATTTGAACACAACTACATCCATGCCATCCATCTGCAAGATCTTGGTAGAGGAATTAACACGAGGGATAAGTTGGGTGTGTAACAGCCAGTTTACTTATTTGCATCCCTATGTCATTTTCCTAGGTTCAAGACCGGTCAGATCAATGGGGATTTGCTGATATACCACGTCTTGCTGACTCTCAAGCCATATTATGCCAAGCCATATGAGATCGTCGTGGACCTTACCCACGCCGGCCCCAGCAATCGCTTTAAAACAGACTTTCTCTCCAAGTGGTTTGTCGTTTTCCCTGGCTTTGCGTACGAAAATGTGTCTGCTGTTTACATCTACAACTGTAATTCTTGGGTCAGGGAGTACACCAAATACCACGAGAGACTGCTCACTGGCCTCAAAGGCAGCAAGAGACTTATTTTCATAGACTCGCCTGGAAAATTGGCTGAGCACATCGAGCACGACCAGCAGAAACTGCCGGCTGCCACTTTGGCTTTAGAAGAGGATTTGAAGGTGTTCCACAATGCTCTCAAACTGGCCCACAAAGACACCAAGGTTTCTATTAAAGTAAGCTTCATTTCACCTTTCGTGAATGATTAACGATCTTGTTTCACAACCTCCACTCCCTATTCCTGAGACCGAGCTGAGAGGAGAGCCAGGACTTCCTAGGAAAGAGCAGAGGCCAGTTGTGGTCTTTAAACACTTTTTAAAAGGTGAGGCCTAAGCCTTCCGGTTGGGAAGAGTCCGCCTCTGGAATCGTACTGTTAGTAATAACGGTGTTTATCAAATGGCCCCCGATTGCACTGCATGCTACTAGACTATAATTTGTCTTTAGACTAGCTCACTGTGGGCAGAGAACGTGTCTGCCAACTCTGTCGTGTTCTCCCAAATGCTCAGTACAGTGCTCCGCACATGGAAAGCGCTCAGTAAATACCATTAAGCTCTTGGGGAAGCCGAGCAGAGGCACAGGACGTATTCCATTTCCACAAGGAGTTTACGCTTCTGACAAGAGGTAGAGAGGGGCATTAAATACTCGTAAATAGTGAACTCGGCACAAGTAACCAAATATACAGTTGAATAGACAAACGCCTAAGGATAAGTGTAGGAGAAATAAGAGTTTCGACCAGCGAAAGGTGTCCGGCAATCAATCGGATGTGAGTGCTTTTGCAGCTTGGGAGCACCATGAAACATTCTTTCTTGAAATTTGACATCCAAAAAGTAGCCTTCCCATAAAAGATCAAAAACCTCGTAATGTCTGACCTTCCTGTTTTTGTCACTCTTGAGACTCATTTCTGTTTTCCTTCCCCCCTCGAGGTTGGCTCGACTGCCGTTCAGGTCACATCAGCCGAACGGACAAGGGTCTTGGGGCAGTCGGTTTTCCTGAACGACATCTATTACGCCTCAGAGATCGAGGAGATCTGCCTCGTTGACGAAAACCAGTTCACTTTAACCATTGCTAACCAAGGCACTCCACTCACCTTCATGCACCAAGAGTGCGAAGCCATCGTTCAATCCATCATCCACATACGGACACGGTGGGAGCTGTCTCAACCCGACTCCATCCCCCAGCACACGAAAATCCGGCCGAAGGATGTCCCCGGAACGCTCCTGAATATCGCGTTGCTTAATCTGGGCAGCTCAGACCCTAGTTTACGGTAAAAAAGATATCTTAAATGTGTTCGCGTTTTATCCAGGACACTTTCCAAATGGCTTTCCCACTGAAAACATGACTGTGTAGCCAGCATATGTACCCGAGTCCTGAGGATTGAACCGGATTTAAAGCCATTTTGCACCATCGGCTTTTGCAGTAAACCAAATGACCTGCAGGCCGGTCCCTTTTGTCCGTACCCCAGTACTGCTGTTAATTTCTGCACGGGCCCAAAACAAGTTACACTTTTCCAGTTTTTGGCAGTTTCCTGAAACTGCCCATAGAGCATAAACCCAGATTATCCCAGGTCTACCCCAGCAATATGTTTGGGCAAGGAACGGGTCTACCAGCTCTGTTGTACCGTACTCTCCCAAGTGCTTAGTAAAGTGCTTTTTACCCGGGAAGTGATCGATAAATGCCATTGATTGAAAAGGCACTGGTGTTGCCTTCTGTGCAGGCAAAAAATTTATACCATTACCAGAGTCTAAAAAAAATCCTTGTAGGACTAAACATGGTTTAATCATCCTCCTCCTCCTCATCACTATCAAATGACACAGTGAGGACTAGTGAATAGAGCCCAGACTTAGGGGCCAGAACACTTGTATTCTAATCCTGGCTTTGCCACTTATCTTCTGTGTAATCTTGGCCTAGTCACTTCACTTTTCTGTTTTTCAGTTTCTTCATCTGTGCACTGGAAGTTAAATCCCTGTTCTCCCATCCCTTTAGACTGATGAGAGTCCCATGTGGCCCAGGGACTATGTCTGATTTCATAATCTCTACCTCAGCTCTTAGTACAGCGCTTAGCACATAGTACATGCTTAATAAATGTCACACTTTTTTATTATTATTACTCAGTTTTTCATCATCAACTTTCAGTCCCCGTAGTGCTCCAGGCAGTTGCCAATCAAAGTAAACCAAGTTTCTGCCCACGGGAAGCTTTCCTCATAAAACAGACCACGTTGAAGTGGCGGCTTCCAGAAGGCACATCCCCTCTTACCTCTTTCCCTTGTCTCCACCTAAATTTAGCCGTGTTCTTCTTTTCTCCAAATTTCTGACTGAATTATCAGTCTTTGAATTTTTATAGCACTTTCACATCAGTTAACTCTTTTAGTTCTCGTAACGTCCCCGGGACTTAGGAAAGAGGCTGGTCTCAGTATCCCCATTTTACAGATGAGGAAACTGAGGTCACAGAGCTGGGACTAGACCCCAGGTAACCTGACTCCCAGACCCTTGTTCTTTCTCTTAGGCCACAGTGGTTGGATAGGTACAGTTTTTGAATGTTGTAATACACACCCCTAGAAGATTTATCAAGAAGTGGTTTCTGCTTCACCAAGAAAATCTCAATGTTTAATCGAGTAGTTATGTAGTTAGAAATTATACCGAAAAAAAGAAGTTAATGTCTGAAAGGGAACCGAAGGATTCAGATGTTGACTGAGTCGGGGTCGGTTCTGGCAGTAAATCAGTTAAGGGTATTTGTCGAGCGCTTACTTTGTGCAGAGCACTGTACAGAGAGTTTGAGAGTACCATACAGCTGGTAGGTGTGCTATTTGCCCTCACGGAACAGCTTACAGTCTGTGTCTTAATGCCCGTTAATTTTAATGCATTTCCTTGGATGCTATGATTAAGGGCCCAGTTCGTCTCGGTTTCTTGAGACACGAAGGCTCAGTGCCGGAAATCCTCCCTCAAGTATCGGCTATCCCAGGTAGCCAGATGCAGCCCCCACCATTCCCTCCCACCTGGGCTTCGGCACTGTCTTCCGAATAAAGATTGCTCAAACTGAACTGCACCCTCCTCCTGTCCGCCCCCCCCCCACCCCCCCCCCACCCATGAGGTAGTTTTGGATGGGCAGGAGTTTAGTCTTGATTCAGTACACTTCTAATGTCTCTAGCCATCAGCCAGAGGTACTCGATCATTAGTAATTGTGTTATGGGTGGTGTCTCCCTTCTGCTCTCTGATTCAGAAATAAGTCCCCTTAAATAAGTATTATGTTTCCCCAAGAACAACCTTACCCCCGTGGGTTTCTTCCCCTTGCAGACAGTGTGTGTCTTGATGAAGTGGTGAAGGAACTTTCACTTCTGCTTTCCCAGAAAAAGAACCTTCAAGCCCTTTCAAATGATAATGACTATTTCTGACACTTCCCCTGGTTGTTTCTTAATTCTTTTGGCATGTGTTGAATGGTTCAGCAAAATACTTCAGTGATGTTGTTTAAAATTTTGAGATTTTTAACGGGGCCTTCCCCAGCCTGCCCCCACTTTTTTAGAGCTTACAGCATCTAGTTGCATCATTACACTCTTCACATCCGCTCTCTCTCGAAATATGCTTTATCCAAGCACATGTAGGTTCATTTGCATCCTAAAACCAGCCCCCCCCCCCCACAAAAAGCAAACTGGATTTGTGCCTGTTATTTTGATTTCATATGAGAACGAGAGACTTGCTTGTGGATAAGCCTCCCTCCTGGTCCAAAAGGCGTCAGTATGCCTCACTGCATAGGCGTTCAGTGCAACATTATGACCGAGGAAGCCGTTTTGAACCCCTTAACCTAGACCATGGCTCCTATGGGGGGCAGTCCCAAAACCTCCCCTGCCTCCACCACACCCTACTTGAGAGCCACTAAATTCTGGGCCCAGGTCTCTGTTCTCATACATGGCCATCTACATTTTAGCCGCATGCCCTTAAGCGATCTGCCTCACTGGTTTACGGTCTCAAGTCAGCCCTGCTAGGATATTAAATCTCTCTCCCCCGGGCTTTACAGCCTCGTGGATGCAGGACTTCAGGGCTTCAGGTGAGCATCCAAGGCATACAGGGTTGGATGGGCCTGGCTCCCGAAGGAGGCTTTTAAGGCCATTCTAGGTACGTCAGACATGAACCCTCGAAAGAAGACGATCCCTTGCAGTGTAAGAAATTCCAGTCTGACCTCAGAACTTGAGCTTCATAATGCTTATTGATCTGAAATGTAAAAATAATTCATTACCCTGAATGGGTTGAAGATAGAGTAATTTATTATTGATACTTGCTGTGTGATGACATGTTTGGACTTGGTAGATGAAAAATGTTTTTAAATGGCTTCACTTGTGTTTTCTTTCAGGTCAGCTGCCTATAATCTTCTGTGTGCCTTAACCTGTACCTTTAATTTAAAGATTGAAGGCCAGTTGCTAGAGACTTCAGGTCTGTGTATCCCTGCCAACAACACCCTTTTTATTGTCTCTATTAGTAAGACCTTGGCAGCTAATGAGCCACACCTCACCCTGGAGTTTTTGGAAGAGTGTATTTCTGGATTTAGCAAATCTAGTAAGTAGTGGTCATTTATTTTTAACTATAATAATGAGTCTGAGGTCATTCAGAGGGAATCACTTTATTATAGTGTTCATAAAGTGTAGCCTCCCTGGGTTGTTAACAATCTTGCTGTAAAGGGACAAATATAATAGTAATGATAATTTAAAAAGCAGACTCTGGTTAGCAAAAAAAAAAATAAGGGCATCTGAAGCTATTCTTGTTTGGCCAGTTCTCTGGGCTGATCATCAACAGGCAATATGAAATACTGTCAGGCCTTTCACCACTGCCCCCGCCCCCCTGCCCCACAAGAAATCTGCTAATGTAGACAGTTACAAAGCTAAAATGATGGCATTTCACAGAGAAGACAGCCACACCTTTTGTTTGACATTGCTAAATCTGAATTCCAATTTAGGAACTATCTCTTTCTAGTGAAAGGTTGAAAATGAGTATTGAATAAGGCACCCAAGTTGACCCAGGCCATTTCCTGATTTTGGTCTCGGTAGTGTATTTTACTGATCGTTTGAGGCACAAAACCCTAAATCTGGAACAGACCCTGAATCAAAGGAATGTGAATATTTTTTAATGAACTGTGTTTTACAGCTTTACAATAGCTGCTAACTCCTAATCAAAAAAGACTTCTCGGATGGTGACCATAAGGCTGTTCTTCACCATCTCTCCTCCCCTGCGGAACATTCAATCAGAAGTACTTATTGAACACTCTGTGCAGAGCACTGAACTTAAGCCCTCGGAAGAGTACAGTAAGCATTAGTAGACATGATCCCTGCCCTCAAGGAGTTCACAGCCTAGAACAAAAGTGGAAAATGTTTTTTCTGCCATTCTACTCCAATTTAAAATTCTCTCATAAATTGTGATGGAAAGCCTTGATTTTGCATTAGGTCATTTTCTGGAGATAAGGCAGATAGGATTACTCTTCTTGTCAACCTGATCAGGACTCTTCCCCAGTTTTCAAGTGCCCCTAGATATATGTATACTGTGTGTGTATATATATTTATATATACATATATCTCCCTATTTCAATTCTTTCAGGTAATGGGTCTTGCTCTTCTACCTCTTTCTCTTCAGAACACCTACACTTAATTTTGGAATATCCACATTTTAATCAAGGTGTGCCAATCATTCTGCTATCCAAAGAAAAATGACTCAGTGGTAGGCTCGTCGAACACCAGTTTTAATAAAGTGCACTTATTTTCCAGGTATTGAGCTGAAGCACCTTTGCTTAGAATATATGACTCCCTGGCTATCAAATCTAGTGCGTTTCTGTAAACACAATGATGATGCCAAACGCCAGCGAGTCACTGCTATTCTTGACAAGCTCATAACAATGACGATTAATGAGAAACAGATGTATCCATCTATCCAAGCCAAGATCTGGGGAAGTCTTGGACAGGTAGGACATTTTCAGGGTGATTCCTTTCATGCCGAGGTGAAACCTTGATATAACAAGAGGTCGTAAGGTCGGACTGCTTTCAAAGTCGTACCCCTGGGTCCAATTGAGATTTAAGAGAACTGAATCTTAGTGAAACCTGAAGAAAAAGTGGTGTTGAACATATTTTCCGTTGCTATCTTAATCCATTTTTGTTTGCCAGAGAACGTGCTCTTTTGATCTTGAACTAGGAGAGATCCAGAAAAACCCAGGAATACTCGAGCTATCTCTTTTGGCGGACGAGACAAACCCAAAACGAACCCATCGAGCAGTTGATGTCCAAAGAGCCTTATTTATGGCCTCTCGCACGATGTCACTTGGTGGCGTGGGGGATGGAGAAGGAAGGGAAGGGGAAAAGCAGGGAGAAGGGGGAGGCAGGAGGTGTGGTGCGGAAGGCCGGATTTGGCAAAGGTTAGTTTGGGTTTTTTTGAGCTCTGCTGTACAACAAGCTTGACCACCCCTGCTCTAAAGAAGATCTACCAATTAATCCCTGGTATTTATTGAGTACTTACTGTGCCAAACACTGTACTAAGCACTTGAGAAAGTACAAGAGTTGGTAGACACAATCCCTGCCCAGTAGGAGCTTACCATCTACCGGCTGAGTCTTCTCGAGCATTATTGGATATGCCCTGTTAAATAATTAACAGCTCTTCTCTAATGGAAGTTTTGGGATGAAAGAACAGGGGTTTTTCTTGCCTAGTGGTCTGCTCCCTGAAAGTTTTTGGACAAAACACTCAGGTGGAGTGATGGGGCTGGAAAGCAAGAACAGTCCTTTTACGCATTTTCTCCATTAGATTACAGATCTGCTTGATGTCGTGCTGGACAGTTTCATCAAAACCAGTGCAACTGGTGGCTTGGGCTCTATAAAGGCTGAGGTGATGGCAGACACAGCTGTGGCTCTTGCTTCCGGAAATGTGAAACTCGTTTCGAGTAAGGTAGGGCCTTCACCTCATCCCTTCAACCTTCTCGACGCTTACTCTATAGCAGTCCCAGATGGAGACCTTTTTGACCTTGCAACCACAGATGATCATTCTGAGGCTAGATGTAATCCTACCCTGATGCTGTGACCGAGTCCCCTGCTTCTTTCCAGGTCATCGGGAGAATGTGCAAAATAATCGACAAGACCTGCCTGTCTCCAACTCCCACCTTAGAACAACACCTCATGTGGGACGATATTGCCATCCTTGCCCGATACATGCTGATGCTGTCCTTTAACAACTCTCTCGACGTGGCAGCCCACCTGCCCTATCTCTTCCATGTTGTTACTCTGTTGGTGGCCACTGGTCCTCTGTCCCTTAGAGCTTCCACTCACGGACTGGTCATCAACATCATTCATTCTCTGTGCACTTGTTCACAGCTTCATTTCAGTGGTAAGTTCCAACAGGAACTTTTATTGCCCACATTTACTGCATTATTCCTAAGAGAGAAGTGTTTCCTCTGAGAAAATTGAACTTACAACATCTGGACTTAAGATGCGGTTTTCAGGAACAAATTGTATCATGATTGCAAGGGGCTCCTCTATCGAAGAAAGTATACAACTCACAGTGGACCATTGATCTGGCCCAGTAATTAGGTTTCTTATGTTTTTATGTACTGAAAATGTAAATATCCTGTCACACCTGCCTGAAGTAATACATAGGAAATAACTATTATACCAGGACTGAAGCAGCGTGGCTCAGTGGAAAGAACCCGACCTTTGGAGTCAGAGGTCATGGGTTCTAATCCCGGCTCTGTCGCTTGTCAGCTGTGTGACTTTGGGCAAGTCACTTAACTTCTCTGTGCCTCAGTTCCCTCATCTGTCAAATGGGGATGAAAATTGTGAGCCCCACCTGGGACAACCTGATCACTATGTACCCCCCCCCCCCCCCCCCAGCCCTTAGAAAAGTGCTTTGCACATAGTGAGCGTTTAACAAATACCATCATTATAGCCTATCCTACTTCAGGATATTGTTTAGAACTTGCAAATTTGGTAGCTATATGGACCACTTGGAGGAAACATTCTGTCTCTGGAAGACAGTAATTACCCAGCCATTTGATCAGAAAAATATGAAGTCAGAGGGCTAATTGCTTGGGGGATAGAGGAAAATAATCGTATGTTCAGATACTGAAGTAACATTCAGCTTCTCGGACTACGGAATTATAAATAGCATTTGAGTTTTGGAAAGTTCACATTTGGTTTTGTTTTGTTTTTTAATGGTATTGGTTAAGCACTTACTGTGTGCAAGGCACTGTACTAAGTGCTGGGACAGATACAACCTAATCAGGTTGGACAGAGTCCATGTCCCAAATGGGGCTCACAGTCTTTATCCCCATTTTACAGATGAAGTAACTGAGATCCAGGGAAGTGAAGAGATTTGCCCAAGGTCCCACAGCAGACAAATGGCAGGGCCACGATTGAAAGTTAGTTCCTTCTGACTCCCAGGCCCATAGTCTATCCACTAGGTTACGCTGCTTGTCGACTATTGAGTTTAATATATTTATATGTGTTTTATTCAACAGAGGAGACCAAGCAAGTTTTGAGGCTCAGCTTGACAGAGTTCTCATTACCCAAGTTTTATTTGCTGTTTGGCATCAGCAAAGTCAAGTCGGCAGCTGTCATAGCCTTCCGGTCCAGTTACCGGGACAGGTCTTTCTCACCTGGTTCCTACGAGAGGGAGACGTTTGCCTTGACATCCCTGGAGACCGTGACAGAGGCTCTACTGGAGATTATGGAGGTAGGATGGGCAAGACAGCGGGGTGCTGCAGGAAATCGATAATGGAAAAAGGGACGTGAGTTTTGCTCACAGCAGATGAGAGTGGTATAGCTATGCCTGGATTAAGGATATAGCACATGCGTAAATTGCTAATATGTGCTGTATGACTGTACGCTATACTGTGAGCTCGTTGTGGGCAGGGGTGTGTCTCTATTGTTATATTGTATTCTTCTAGGTGCTTAGTACAGTCCTTAAATACCACAATTATTATTATCATTATTTAATGTTGTACTTAATCACGTGTCCCTTTATGCTCGTATTTTGTAGGCTTGTATGAGAGATATTCCAACGTGCAAGTGGCTGGACCAATGGACAGAACTAGCACAAAAGTACGTGGTGTATCATGAATTAAATCTAAACTTGAAGGGGATGTGTGACGTTCCGTAGGCAGGTGTTACCACCTCATAAGCTGTCCTGTGGGTTTCCTGAGCTGTAGTGTGGTGTGAATGTGGTAATAGTAAAAGCTCTTAATATGAAGCTCATTTTTTTACTTTTTACAGATTTGCATTCCAGTATAATCCATCACTCCAGCCAAGAGCCCTCGTTGTCTTCGGTTGTATCAGCAAAAGGGTATCTCACGGGCAGATAAAACAAATTATCCGTATTCTTAGCAAGGTATTTTTTTCCCCTTCCAAACCTTCTTGATGCGTCAATTCTAAATTGTGTCCTAGGTTAATTTGTCTTGAATGTAAGAAGATGTTATATTTCACTCTTGAATGAACCCTTCTGAAATGTTTTGGTTATTCTGATCTGTGATTCCTCTGTGGGGGGGAACCATGAAAGTTATTTTTAAAAATGTGAGATGCGACTTTTGAGCCAAGGAAGCAGCAGAGTTCTATTGTAATGAGATCTTATCAAATTTGGTTACTTTTGAACCCTTGGAGAAATTGCCTTTTAACATTTTGAAGGGTTAGTTAATTTTTCAATGCCGGTGTCCGTTAGTTATTCCATACTTTCCAAGCCCCTTTTACTGTGTTATAGTCTACAACAAGTGAGCACCCGGTCAATGTTGCTGCTGCGTTAAGCGCTTATTATGTGACAATCCATAAATCGTATTTATTGAGCACTTTCTGTGTGCAGAGGACTGTACTAAACTCTTCGGAGAGTGCAGTATAACGGTCGATAGGCACATTCCCTGCCCACAGTGAGCTCTCAGAGAGGGAGAGCACCGTCTAATCCTGCTGTAACCGCTGGGTAGTTAGTGAAGCCGGACAGAGTCCCTGTCGCACATAGGTGTCACAGTATAAGTAGGAGGGAGGAAACCATCATTGACTGTCTGTTTTGCAGTTGAGGAAACACAGGCACAGTGAAGTGACTTACCCAAGGTCACACAGCAGGCAAGTGGTGGAACCGGAATTAGAACCCAGGTCCTGGCTCCCAGGCCCATGCTTTTTGTACTAGGCCATGCTGCTTCCCATGGCTTAGCAGAAGTCAGATGGACAATATAGAAGTACTTTCTAATAGTTCTGTACAATACTGCTGGTTAGCAGTGGATCTATCTTTTGCTGTCTATATGTATTGCATTTATTGTGGCCTCTCAGTTTATTAAAAGATAAAGTTCATTCTCTTGTGATTGAGACAGTACTCCTGAGTCAAATTCACTTCAGAGCAACCGTGGTCTTGCAATGTGCTCATATATTTTGCCACAAATGGCAATTGGAAAAAAAAAAAAAAGAGAGTGCTTTATAGTAGTAATCAAAAAATGTAGATGCTTCATTCTTTTTCTGTGGAAAAATTGCCACCAATCTCCCATTTACTTTTACCTTCCTCCCTCTCCCCCTTCCCTCTTCCCTCTCGCTTCACTGTGGGCAGCACCACCATCCTTCCTGTCTCAGAAGCCCCTAAAAATGGCATTACCCTTAACTCATCTGTCTCATTCAACCCACATATTCAGTCTGTAACCAAATCCTGTCAGTTCAGCCTTCGTAACATCACTAAAATCTACCCTTTCCTCGCCATCCAAACTGCAGCCACGTTAATCCCGGCACTTATCCTATCTCACCTTGATTATTGCATCAGCCTCTTTGCTGACTTCCCTGCCTCCTGTCTGTTCCTACTCCAAGCCATGCTTCATTCCACTGCCCAGATCATTTTTCTACAAAACCATTCAGTCCATGTTTCCCCACTCCACAAGAACCTCCAGTAGTTGCCCGTCTACCTCCACATGAAACAGAAACTTTACGGTGGGCTTTAAAGCACTCCTTCATCTTGCCCCCTTCTATCTTACTTACCTTGCTGCTTTCCTACCACAGCCCAGCTCGTTCTTCTAATGCCTACCTATTCACAGAACCTCGATCTCATCTATCTCACTGCCGACCTCTCACCCACATCCTGCCTCTGGCCTGTGGAACACCCTCCCTCTCCAAATTTGACAGACGATCACTCTCTCCTCCTTCAAAACTTTATTAAACACACACCTCCAAGAGACCTTCCCTGACCAAGCCCTCATTTCCTCGTCACCCTTCTGGCTCATCCTTGCGCCTGAATTTGCCCCTTTTATTCACTCCTCTCTCAGCCCAAGAGGACTTATGTACATACCCTTAAATTATTTCTGTTAGTGTCTGTTTCCCCTCTCTAAACTGTAAACTCGTTGTGGGCAAGGAATGTGTTTACCAACTGTGTTATATTGTACTCTCTCAAGGGCTTAATACAGTGCTCTCCACACAGTAGGCACTTGATACATATGATTGTTTGGGACCTGTCAGAGATTTTCTTTTGCTCTCCTTCCTCCGTCCGTCCACTGGTGACGTGGTCCGGTACGGCTGCACGCCTGAGTTTTTGCCATCTGTGAGGTGCAAAATTCAGTCTGGGTGTATCAAAGGCACATATCCTTCGCAATTTATAAATTTCCCATGCTGAGTCACAGTAGCAATAAAGCATGCCTATATAACATAATAATAGGCTTTTAAAAATGAAATTGTATTCCCCTTTGTAGAAATTGCTTTGGGGCTCATATATCTTTATGCTGACTCCAAGCTATATTTATATATGGTGTAGAACTTAATGAAAGTGGATACAAATAATTCACTCTGTTTTTCTAAAATAGGGACTTGAGAGCTGTCTAAAGGGACCTGATAATTACAACAGTCAAGTTCTGATAGAAGCCACAGTAATAGCACTGACCAAATTACAGCCACTTTTGAATAAGGTAATCATTAGAAAATGAATGCCCAAATGCAGTTATCCAAGGTAAGTAAATCTTTTAAAATGACTAGGACAGAGAGCTATTAAAGTACTAGTCATTGAGGTCTTCCTTCTCCCTTTAAAAGATCTCATGCTACAAGGTTAATTTTCTTTGAAATAGTATGGAAGGCAACCTTCAAGGTGGGATTGGAGAACTCACATCATTATTAAAAGTTCCTATCCTCCTGAGTCATTCTCCTTTGGTAGGGTGCAGGGCCTTCATGTATGCCTATTTCATGAGGAATAAGTGCACTTAATGCCTCGGCAGGACACCCAGTGGGCTGGGCACATGTGGGTTGCTGTGATTCCAGTCCGATTGACTCTCTGCTTGCAAGCTAACTATTGCCTGGAACCAGTTAGGAGAATCCCGGCAGGGGAGAATAGAGGAATTTCTGATCTCCAGGGAATCTTACCACCACTACACCCCACTGCTCTCAAGTACTCGCCTGCCCATCCAGCAGCGGCCCTGAGTGTCTAATTTCTTGTCCTGAGCATCAGATGAGGATCTCTAGTAAAGCCACCAAGCAAGATTGATATTTTGAAGGGATAAAATGAGGCTGCTGTAATGGAGAGAGATCACAAAGACCCAGTCTGTCCTGGCTTTGTTTGCCTGGGTTAGAGAAGAGACATTTTTTCCTAAGCACACAATCCCCATAGAAAATAAATAGAATGTAGTGGAGGAATGGGCTCAGGGGGGCGGGGGTTGCTTTGTTTGACCTCGAACGTGTTTTGAATGACCATGTAATTCGGATATTATTAGCAATTAACGTTCCGAGCCATTTCTTCCCTAATAGGATTCTCCTATGCACAAAGCCCTCTTTTGGGTGGCTATGGCTGTGTTGCAGCTGGATGAAGTTAACTTGTATTCAGCTGGGACAGCACTTCTTGAGCAGAACCTGCACACGTTAGATAGTCTCCGGGTATTCAATGACAAGGTATGTATCCTTTCCAGTGTGACCCAGTGTTATTATTGTGAGTTCATTTGTACATGGAATTCCCAAGAGTTTTATTTTGTTTAGTTTTTATTAAGGAACCGGTTGGGATTCTCTTCCCTGACTGAAACACCTCGATTCAGGTGCATGCAAATGAGAATTCAGTTTCTCAATGAAGAAAAAAACAAGCTTGAAGAATTGATGGCTTATTGTGCTTTCTGAAACTGTCATTTGTCATGCATCACTTTCTGTGTGTCTCCTTAAAACTCCCCTTTACAGAAGTTTGCCCCACACCTGCAAATGATTTTCTCTAGCTTTATGCAGCCATTCTGCAAATACCCTGGGGAAGGTTTCGTGGGACTTGATAACAAAACCAATCGTTTCTTTTGTTGTTTTTTTTAAGTGGTATTTCTTAGGCACTCATTTTGTGCCGGGCATTGTTAAGTGCTGGGGTAATAATAATATTGGTATTTGTTAAGCGCTTACTGTGTGCAGAGCACTGTTCTAATCGCTGCAGTAGATACAGGATAATCAGGTTGTCCCATGTGAGGCTCACAGTCTTAATTCCCATTGTACAGATGAGATAACTGAGGCACAGAGAAGTTAAGTGACTTGCCCACAGTCACACAGCTGACAAGTGGCAGAGCCGGGATTCAAACCCATGACCTCTGACTCCCAAGCCCGGGCTCTTTCCACTGAACCACGCTGATACAAGCAAGTCAAGTTGGGCAAGTCCATGACTCATATGGGCTCACAGTCTCAATCCTTGTTTTACAGATGAGGAACTGAGGTACAAAGAAGTCAAGTGACTTGCCAAAGGTCACACAGCAGACAAGTGGCGGAGCTAGTTTTGAACTCAGGTCCTTCTGACTTCCAGACCCATGCTCTATCCACTTTTCAGTGATTGAGAATCACTTCAGGATATCTACAGCACAGATAGTGGCAGAATTCAGGCCTTTCCTGAAAATGATTATTTAGTCAACTTGCCTTTGTGGGTCTAGACCCCTGTAAAACTTTATCTGTAACTGCAAGAGAAACCTAACCTGAATACCACCCTTTGCCAACAACTCTTTTCAACAGAGTCCAGAAGAAGTCTTCATGGAAATCCGAAATCCGCTTGAATGGCACTGCAAACAAATGGATCATTTTGTTGGACTCAATTTTAACTCTAATTTTAATTTTGCACTAGTAGGACACCTTTTAAAAGGTAGGAATATTATGTTAAGATTATTGCCAAGAGAAGCAGGTGGGATTTAAAAAATAACCAAACTGTAGGCAAATTGATATGCCTTTATCTGTCTGGTCCTAAATTAAGACCGTGTTACTTAGGAAATGTGTAATTCAGTGTGTAATATTTTTTGCTATGCCTTCATTAGCATACCCCCAAATGTAACCTCTTTCTGAAGAAAGAAATATGGTTCATCAGGTATATATGCCAAACAGTATTTATTTATTTATTGTATTTATTGAGCATCTAAATAAATGTTAGTTAGCATGAAATAGCCTGTACATATTAAGCATTATAATTCATTCAATAGTATTTCACTGTTGTACTTATTGGGTGCTTACTGTCTGCAAAGTACTGTACTAAGTGCTTGGGAGAGTACAGTATAACAAATAGGCACATTTTCCTGCCCACAATAAGCTTACAGTCTAGAGGGGAAGGCAGACATTAATATTAAAAAAAATTGCAGATGTGTATTTTATATCTAAATACAGATACTAAATGCTGTGGGCTTTTTTAATGGTGTTTAAGTGCTTAGTACGTGTCAAGCACTGTTCTAAGAGCTGGGATAGATACAGGTTAATCGGGCCAAATACAGCCCCTGTTCGACATGGAATGGGAGGGAGAACAGGTACTGAATCCCCATTTTGCAGTTGAGGAAGTTGAGTGATCTTACACACACTACCATCTCTGGTTAACAAACATAGGAACTGTGACAAATTTGAGGTGAATACCCAGAGTGTGGCTTACTTAGCAGGTAAAAACTCAAAACATCTAAACAGAAGTTGAGGCATGGAGAAGTGAAGTGACTTGCCCACAGTCACACAAAAGCAAGTGGCAGAGCCAGGCCTAGAGCCCAGGTCTTCTGGCTCCCAGTCCCGTGCTCTACTGAGCACTTAATAATATTAGAATTAATATCAGTAGTAATGTACAGATTGTTCTCAGCCAGATCCTTGCCTGTGTGATCTGGTTTGGGGCAGCATATTTGGGGACCCAGTAATAATTAATAATGATGATATTTGTTAAGCACTTAGTATGTGCTGAGCACTGTTTTAAGAGCTGGCGTAGATACAAGGTCTTCTTAATCCCCATTTTACAGATGAGGTAACTGAGGCACAGAGAAGTGAAGTGACTTCCCCAAAGTCACTCAGCTGATAAGTGGCGTAGCTGGGATTAGAACCCACAACCTCTGACTCCCAAGCTCGTGTTCTTTCCACTAAGCCATGCTGCTCCCGATGAGGCATTCTTTCTGGTAAAGTGAAACTGCCTCACTAAGATTTTTCGCATTCATTCAGTTGTATTTATTGAGCATCTAAATAAATGTTGTTTAGCATGAAATATCTAGCCTGTACATATTAAGTATCAAAATTCATTCAAAGCACTGTACTAAGCATTTGGGAGAGTACAATGCAGCAATAAACAGACACATTCCCTGCCTGCAGTGAGCAGTCTAGGTACAGAACCACCATTTCAAGGAAAATCCCGCAAAATAAATTTCAACCTCCTCCCCCCTCAAAGAAAAGGGGTGGAGGGACACTGGAAGCCACACTTTTCTTCTCCTCTTCCTTCTCCACCAGCAAATTCAGTGCTGCACAAGATGGGGTTCAAATTGTACTCCATTTTTAGCAGTTTCATTTTGAACGAGTCATGGAGCTTATTTTGAACTTCCTCTTGGGTTATTAAAGCACTTTTGTGTCAATAACTTGTGTGGAAAAATTGATGGCCTCTCTTCTAAGATGGTGATAGAAAAGTGCCCAGAGAAGTTATGTTATACAGTCCTCTGGAGGAAAGAAGATTTTTTTGGGGATTTTACTCCCACAGAGTGCTTTCATGTTCTGAAAGGTCAACAGGTTTCATTTGTATTTGTAATATCTTAAAGCTCAAAAAAAAAATCAAATGCCAGTAATGATTGCTGTTCTCCAGCAGCATTTTAACTCATTTGCCATCTTGTTTTTTAGGATACAGGCATCCTTCTCCTATCATTGTTGCAAGAACAGTAAGGATCTTACACACACTACTAGCTCTGGTTAACAAACATAGGAACTGTGACAAATTTGAGGTGAATACCCAGAGTGTGGCTTACTTAGCAGGTAAAAACTCAAAACATCTAAACAGAAATTGTTGTGGAAATTTCCAGTGAAACCAAAGTGGGCATAGATAGTCTTCGGGCCTTGAGTTCATCCAAGTGCTTGACCAACTAAGCAGAGTGAACCAGTGGTAGGAATAATCTGGGCTGGGCTTTGAGTTCAATTATTTGAAGATGAGAAAACCTCAAAGGTCTGCCAAGGACTTTCTTTAATGAAGAAGGCAACACCAGCCAGGGCATATGTGCCAGGGTGTGACCATTCTTGGAAAACAGGGGCGGAGAAAGATTATATCTCTTTGCTTTACACTGGGCTGAGCTTTTGTTCGTACACTGAAACTTCTCTTTGTTTTTTCAGCTTTGCTTACAGTGTCTGAGGAAGTGCGAAGTCGCTGTAGCCTAAAACATAGGAAATCACTGCTGCTGACAGATGTCTCTATGGAAAATGTTCCTATGGATACATATCCCATCCATCACAACGATCCCAGCTGTAGGCAAGTGAATTTTAAGCAGTGCGGTTCTTTAAGGACCTCTAGGTGATATAGAGAGCCAAGCAACAGAGTACGGTGTTAACAAAGATAAATACCCTTCTCTGTCTAGGCAGATAATTTGTATATGGCTTTTAATATTTGTTAGGAAACATTCCCTCCTTCCAGGCCTGCCCCAAACCCATCTCCCTCTAGTGGGTTAAGCCACTAAAGAGACTATGTGAATATCATAGTCCTGCTTTTGGAATGAGATTTATAACTTTTTCTTCTGTACTCTCGTAAGACCGGTCTCTCTCTGTACTTGTCTTTTGCCTCATCACCTGGGCTCCTTGATCCTTTTCCTTTGAGGGCTATCTTTACTCTATCCCAGGGCCCTGCTTCACGTATCACTAAGACCAAGTTTTAATGATCTGTTTAATTACAATGCCAAGTATTTCACAAGAGTTAAAATACCGTAATTAACTTAGGTTTGTTTTCACATTACTTTTATGTCATACCTACTTCTGGTAAGAGTAAGGATAAGATAAAATGCCTTCTTCACTCCCCAAGTGTGTCAACCTAGGTTTATTTTCTTGACCTCCAAGGCTCAAGGTAAGGCGTGGTTCCTTAAACCAACTTAATTTAGCTGGGTGGCAAGAACCTTCTATTTTGATGTTTTGTTGACTCTTGCAGTCAGTTGCTGGAACTCTTTTAATTAGTGCTACTTCGGCTTGTCCTCTGAGGCCCTTGTAAGAACACGGTGCCCTTTTAAAAAATCAGTTGGCTGATTCATGTTGATAATTGAAAATTTCATGAAAAAAAAAGGCTATTTCTATGGTTGAATTGAAGCTTTCACTGTTTGACACTTTCAGGACACTAAAGGAAAATCAACCATGGTCCTCCCCAAAGGGCTCCGAGAGACATCTCGCCGCCAGCTACCCGACTGTTGGTCAGACCAGCCCCCGAACCCGGAAGTCCATGAGTTTGGATATGGGACAGCCTTCCCAGGCCAACACTAAGAAGCTGCTTGGTTAGTCTGCATGTACTTGGTTAGTTTGCATGTGCTGTTAGGACTGTGTTTTTTGTGTTTTTTGTTTTTACACCCTCGCAGGTTAAAACATTTCTGTCGGACTGGGATAAGGAATTACTTGGCTCTTTGGGAATAAAATTTGGGGCTTTTGTGGGAGGGAAAAGTGGTTGATGAGGAAAAGGAGGTTTTTGAAATATTTAGTTTGGCAGCATCTGTGAAGAAGTCATTTAGATGAGCTTCCTATCTGGACAGCGAGATCTTGGGAGGCAGGGAGTGTGTCTTCTCACTCGATTAAACTCTCTCAAGTGCTTAGTACAGTGCTCTGCTTGCAATAGGCACTCAGTAATACTATTAATTGAATGACTATGCTAAGCCTAGAACAGGGAGTTAGATGCTTTCCTTAATTAATTTCCTCATCTTCTCCCTCAGCAGTGCCAATAGAACACTTGGAGGAACCCTTACATTTGCCCTTGAAACAGCCACCCTAATATTTAGAAACATAGCAGCCTCTCCAACTCTCCTGCAATAGTCTTAATTTTCCTTTAGTAACCTCTATTGGATTGCTCATTTATGAATGTATCCAAATCACTTGAATCCCTTGATGTTTTTGGCTTACCCAGCTTTCGGTGGCAGTGAATCCCATTTGCTTCCCCTTCACCGTAGCGAGAAGTTCCTTTCTTGGGTTTTGTGGTGGCGTGGGATGGGGCAGACATTAATTCTGGGTTCACCTCATTGATTATTCATCATGCCATCCTGTCTCATCCTTCAGCCTTCCAGAGTGAAGACCTAATCTTTTTGGTCTCCATTCTTTTTGAATCCATTCTGCCCTAATGATTTGTGTACATCGAATTTTTCAGTTTGTGGTAACCCCCAAGAAGCTTAAGAGCAAATGAATATAGTTTCCCTGCCATCATGGATGGGATCTTCTGTATTATCCTCTTTAGGAAAAACTGCACTAAAGAAGTCATTGAGTGCCTCAGCTTTCTCGGGAGTATCCTTTTTTATACCATGATCATCAAATGGCCACATTGATTCCATATCTGGCTTCCAGATATAGGGGTTCCTATATCTCATCATCCTCTAAGCTTTTGGCCATACAAGTTTAGTACTGTGGATATTTTTAGGAACTTAGCCCGTGTAGTTGGCGAGGGACAACACGCGTGCGTTCGTGTGTGTGCATGTAAAGATATTTACAGATCAGTCAGTCAACAAGTATTTATTGAGCAACCACAGTATTGAGTACTTAGTGAACGTGTTAGGGTAAACAGTCCTTTTTTCCCCTTCCTCAGCCCAACATGTAAGTGTACACATGCACGCACACGCACATCTACCTAGTTGTGCCCAGATCCCTGCCACCCACCTATGTCCCTGCTGCCTCTCCCCTCTACACCCATGCCTCTGCTCAAGTATCAGAGTGTTAGCAGGAAACCCAAGACCTAAGAGCAGCAGTGTCCTTAAGAAGCATTAATGGCATTAATATCACTGCAGAAGCTCCACAAAGAAGTCATATGTTCCAGGCAGTGGCACAAAGCTCATTTCCTCTGAGCTCCTCTCTTAACCAGCTCGATAAGCCCTTGTCATTTACTGCCTAAAACCCCATTCCTTTTCTGAATGAGAGAAAACTAGAGTTTGAGTTGCGCTTTCTTTGAAAGTTTGGGATGGCCAAATATAAACTTCTCATTTTACCTTTTCTAACTGCACTTACAAGGTCTCTCTTTTGGACTCAGAAAGACAGAAAAATGAATAACCAAATCTTTAGGCCTTAAGTCAGGTTAAAAATTTCCCAAAACCTGAGGGAGGCTCTCACTTTCCCTGTAAAATTTTCAAAATGAGGGCCACAAGTAGGGCTTCCCTCTCGTGTTTTTTCTGACAGCCAATTTTTGCTTTAACAGTACTGATGTTCTTATGTCTTTTGTGTTCCTTCAGTGGAGGGCTACCTTACTAATTTTTTAGTTTAAAAATAAATAATAACTCTAAGGTGATGAAATGTGTAATGGATTGTGTAACCAATCACATTCTGGAGTGAAAAATCTGAGGCCCACTTAGACCTCCACTGAAATAAGAATCCACACGGAATCCTTTTGTCATTGAAATAAAGCAAAGATCAGTGAGCACCCACAATGGTGGACCATCTGGCCCAGACAGAATTGTGCCAGGCCCTCAAATATGGACCAGTCAAAATCAACTTTGCCCCAGACCTCTTTTTATATTTAGACCTTGGGCTTAAGGTGTTCTGTAATTTTGGGATATGTTGTTTTGTTTTTAGGAACCAGGAAAAGCTTTGACCACTTGATATCAGACACAAAGGCTCCTAAAAGGCAAGAAATGGAATCTGGGATCACCACCCCTCCCAAAATGAGGAGAGTGGCCGAGAATGACTATGAAATGGGTGAGAAATGACTGCCCCTTTTCTCATTAAATGACATATATAGAATTGTTACTGCCTTCCATTTGCTTTTTAGCATCTTTCCAGGAGGGGGCATTGAGCTACTTATGTAAAAATTTGTCATCTCTAGAATCAGCAGCTTTCCACTGCTGATATAAAAAAGCCAAAATACTGTTCGTAGCATGCAGATTCATCAGGCATTATTGGCAGGGGGTTGGCATCTGGGAGAGCAGCTTAGTGTAGTGTAATATGCCTGAAATTTGGAGTCAAGGTACCTGGGTTCTGGTCCCTGTCCTGCCACTAACCTGCAGAATGACCTAGGGGAAGTCACTTAACCTCTCAGTCTCCTCATATGAAAATGGGGATAAGATACATGCTCTTCTTATGTCTTTGATTGCGAGCCCTCTGTGGGAGGGGGACTGTGTCCAATTGGATAATTTTGTCTCTTCCTCAGTGCTTAACACAGTGTGTTGGCACCTAGTAAATGATCAATAAATATTTTAAAAGGTAAAAATTATCATTTCAAGGTGCTGAAATGTGATTGTTGTCAGAAAAGGTGTATCATGAGGTAGTTCAGATTTGATCGAGTAAGAGGAAGAATTAGGAAATTTCAAACTTGCATATTGTATATTTGACTGTGGCCATCACTCTCTTCTGTGCAGAAACCCAGAGAATCTCCTCACCTCAACAGCACCCACACCTGCGCAAAGTTTCTGTGTCTGAATCAAATGTACTTCTTGATGAAGAAGTTCTAACCGATCCCAAAATCCAAGCCCTGCTGCTTACTGTCCTGGTAAGAAAATACTTGCAAGGTTTGTGTGTGTCTACTGTTTTGCGGCCCTCGCATATTGCAAGCCTTTTATGGTTTAAAAAAAAAATATTCAAAGATAATCAACCCCTACTTCCCCTCTCACCAGGCCAGATACGAAATAATTTCTCGTCCTGGGAAAAGCTTCCAGATTTAATCTAAGGCTGACATCAGTGCTTATCTCTCTGTTTGAAAATAAGTTGACATGGATCCATGTTTATTCATTTTAATATTGTTACTTCTCTTTTGAAATAAGTGGCTTGCTCAAAGACTAAGAAAACTTGTAGCTATCATTAGCATTATAGGATTTTTTTTGCAGACATAGCAAACTAAAGAAGCTCCTTCCTCAGAGGAGCATTTAAGGACAGATCACAGCGTCAGTGGTAGATGTGAATGTTAATATCTGATTTTCCTCCTCTCTCGGGCAGGCTACACTGGTAAAATACACTACAGACGAGTTTGATCAACGGATCCTTTATGAATATTTAGCCGAGGCCAGTGTTGTCTTCCCTAAAGTTTTTCCAGTTGTGTAAGTAGTTAAGATCCTTGTTTTTCACTTCCCTTCAGTCAGATGCTTTACAGAGGCTTGGTAAAACTATCATTGGGCAATATTTAGGAGCCCCAAGAAGTGGGGATGGGATGGCGTTTAGCGTTTCTGATCTTTAACGATATGATCAAATGAGCATACTTAATCACTGGCCACACCTTGACTCGTCATTGTGGAGCCCAACTGCAAAACGTCAGGCATTTCCATCAGAGCATCACTGTGGCCTTGGTTGCGCTGTTGAGCGTCTGAGTCCCAATTTCCCCAAATGTAGAGTAGGAAGAGCAACCCCACCTCTATTCCCACATTGCTGCTTCCCAGCTGAAAATCGGAAGTCAAATCCTGAGGATAGAGCTGGCTGGCAGCCTGCCGCTAAAGAAGGGAGTAGCTCTCTTGGAGCAAAGGTTTCCTCTGGAAAGCGAGCCGAGCAGGCGAAAGAGACAACAGAGCCAGGCATTACAAACATTAAGAGCAACACAGCAAGGAGTAACTTTTTTATGTGCTCCATTTGGCTGGGCCTTTTCAACCACACATGCACTCGTAAGTGAACTCCACTGTCAGTGCTGTCTTCTCTGAATGTGAACGACAACTATAATATGCATCTGTATGTATGTGTGTGCCTACGCGTATGAGTATACACCTGTATGTGGGTATGTGTGTGTGTGTGTTTATATGTGTGTTACTATATGTGTGTATATGAATGTATTTGGGTATATGTATGTGCAGCGTGGCGCAGTGGAAAGAGCACGGGCTTTGGAGTCAGGGCTCATGAGTTCGAATCCCAGATCTGCCACTTGTCGGCTGTGTGACTGTGAGCAAGTCACTTAACTTCTCTGTGCCTCAGTTCCCTCATCTGTAAAATGGGGATTAAGACTGTGAGCCCCACGTGGGACAACCTGATTCCCCTGTGTCTACCCCAGCGCTTAGAACAGTGCTCTGCACATAGTAAGCGCTTAACAAATACCAACATTATTATTATTATTATTATTATTATTATTATTATTATTAGGATGATAGATTTTCCCCTCTTGAATGAAAGACAAGCCCAACACAAAAGACCGAGGCACCAAGAACCTGTGCAAAGGGGTTGATTATAATGCTAGTGGTTTCCGTGGTTCCCCTCGCACACTCCCCCTCTCCCTACCTGGGGGGTTTCCGCTGGGGCAGAAGGTGCCACAAGTGAGCAGGTGGGAAGCGAGGAGGCATATTGCGGAGTGCATGGGATCATTTTATACCCGCAACTCATTTACATCCAGAGCGAGGATGAAAGTATTTGGGGAATATGTGTTTCACGTGGTTGTGCTAAGGTAGCCGCTCTGATTGTTTAGGCGAGAGTATGAGCAGAGTAATCCAGGTTCAGTCCCTTAGAAGTTAGAATGATCATGTTTGGGTGCTGGTTGACTGGAAGAACTCACTGTGATGTAAAGTGAATATTTTGTGTAAAGCCCGTTTTCTTTGTAGCCTGACCTCCCTCTCCCCAGTGCCAGGATATTCTACATGGCTAATTTCATTTGAGAGTTCAGATATTTCTAATAAATTTTAATCTAGGGTCCCACTGGGATAAGAAAGGGTGTCCTTTATTCTCCCTTTTCCTGTCACCTGACGAAAAATAAAGACCCTCTTGTTTCATGTAGGCACAATCTGTTGGACTCCAAGATTAATACCCTTCTGTCGCTATGCCAAGATCCAAATCTACTGAATCCAATTCATGGGATCGTGCAGAGCGTGGTCTACCATGAAGAGTCGCCACCACAGTACCAAACCTCTTATCTACAAAGTAACTATCTTTGGGAGGGAGGGTGTTGAGACCTGCTGGAAATAGTCTCCATATGAAAATGCTTAAATGTACCCACCTCTTCGATTAGAATTTCCCAAACATTATATTTCGACCTGCTGTTCTGCTAAATTAAAAATGATGACAACACTCGTTTCTGTAATACAGGGTTTACATTCTTTCATTTATTCATTCAATAGTACTTATTGAGTGCTTACTATGTGCAGAGCACTGTACTAAAAATGTAGGGACATTTTTGTCAAACCCCCTCGCGTTCTAGTCCACATGGCTTGACCAGTAATGAGTGCTTGTCCACAACTGTTTCTTCACATCTCATTCTATCCAGAGAGGCTTACCCTTTGGATAACCTCATTCTTTCCAAAACGCACAGTGAAAGAGTATATGAGGGAAGAACTGAGTGTATTTGAATTATAAAACCTCTCCCCATTGACGGTTTTCAGACCGCTTCATCCATCTGACATCATGTTGAACAATTGTTTTCAGTGTTTAGACAATGAGGCAAATCTTGTAACTTATTTGGGGTTTCTTGGGTTTTGTGGGCAGGGAGGTGTTTTTTGAAAGGCAGTATTAAGTGCAAAAGTTGATGATATTTGATTTATTATTGTAGGTTTTGGTTTTAATGGCTTGTGGAGGTTTGCGGGACCATTTTCTAAGGTAAGAATATGTGTTCCACTCTCTTACAGCCTCCTCAAAATATTTCTGTAAATAGTACTGATGACAAAAGTATTTATTGAGCCTCTGAGGTACAAAACACTATGCTTAGGTATAGCGGAGAACATTCAGAAGGAACTTTTCTGCTCATAGTGGTTTTCCTGTCCTTAACCAAGAATGGATGTACCTTCTTTCAGTTTCTCAACATTAGAAAGAAGCAGAAGAGCTGTTTAAGGACTGCCTCAGGAACATTTTACTTTCCATCCTCCCTAGACTTTGGGAATCAGGCTTTGAGCTGATGGTATTGCTTAAATCTATTCATTCGTGTCTTATAACCTGTAGGGATTACAGGTTCTGGGATAATGAACTGAAAAGCTACCCTAAAATGTAAGCAGTCAGTATCCAGTACAGGTCTAATCTAGATTCTGAACAGCCACAGTGCATAATAATAATGATGGTATTTGTTAAGCACTTATTATCCACCAAGCACTGTTCAAAGCGCTCGGGTAGATACAAGGTAATCACGTACCACGAAGAGCTCATGCTCTTAATCGCCATTTTACAGATGAGGTAACTGAGACACAGAGAAGTAAAGTGACTTGCCCAAAGTCACACAGCTGATAAGCAGCGGAGCCAGGATTAGAACTCATGACCTCTGACTCCGAAGCCCATGTACTTTCCGCCAAACCACGCTGCTTCTCTGCATGTTTTAGATACATCATGCTCGAATAGCTGACAAAGTCAAGGATGCCTAAGCCTCGCGCGATGTTATGTCCAATCGCTGAAGGGAGGATAAATTCCTTCCCCAACCCCTTCCTCTCCCTGCCTCCCTCCCTCCAGCAGCTTAATTGGTGACTCACGTAGGCCAAATTCTCCACTTTGTTGGCTAGGGAAGGAGATGGCGTGAAAGTGCAAGTGGAAGGGGCAGAGGTCTCTTCTCTTCCACTCTGATTCTCTGCAAGGAAGTGAAGGAAATAGTGTGTAGGAATCAGTAAAACAGCTGGAATAATGAAGATTCAATCCCTGTTCTCCCTCCTACTTAGACCGTGAGCCCCATGTGGGACAGGGACTGATCCAGTCAACTTATATCTACCCCAGCATTTAGTACAGTGCTTGTCACATAGTAAGTGCTAACAAATGCCATAATTAATTACTTATGGGGCTAGAGCTTTACTACACTGATGATCAACAGGAGTCGGGTAGGAAGGAGGGAAATTGTCTGATTTTTCTGCATTTGGCATAATCAGCCATGAGTCTTTCTTCCTGATTGTGCATCCAGTGATCCTGATTCAACTTTTATCAGTTCAGGTCTTTCCCAGGAGTAGCAAAAGGCAGAAGAGGTGAATTTTAGGATATGCAAATTTATCTGAAGACATTAAATGTAGGCTGGCTATTGTCTATGAAAGGGAACCCTTTGCGGCTACTTGAGTGCAAAAAAAGTAACCGCAAGGAAATAGTACATTTATCTCATAGGAAAAAATGAGTGCGTCTTAATGACAGCAGAGAGAATCATTGCGAAAAGGAATGCGCCACAATTGACTTGCATCTTCTCTTACAGCAAACCCAAATTCCAGACTATGCTGAGCTGATTGTGAAATTTCTCGATGCCTTGATTGACACGTATTTGCCTGGAATTGATGAAGAAGCCAGTGAGGAGTCCTTACTGACCCCCACCTCTCCTTATCCTCCAGCAGTGCAGAGCCAGCTGAGCATTACTGCTAATCTTAACCTTTCTAATTCCATGACCTCACTTGCAACTTCCCAGCATTCCCCAGGTCAGTCGGTATAGTGTCTCTCTAAATACGGGTGTGGATCTTCTTATCCGGGGACCTCAAAAATTCCATTTTTGTATCCGACCCACCACTAATGTAAGAAGGCACACTCTAGGATATTGGATTATAACAAGTCATTTGGAATGCTCCGTTGGCTTCGAGCTTGATTTGTGTTCCTCCTTAATGTTTTCATTGAGTGATGCCCTTTGTCACTCTGCATAGGGCATGTTGGGCTTTGGATTTCCAAGCGTAGATCAGCTACTGAGGAAATTTTCAGTGTTAGAAGGGTCCTGACCAAATCTGCCATTACCCCAGGTGGAGAAACTCTGGTGAGGTAGCTAGAGAAAAGGCACTTAGCTACGACAGCCTGCATCTGAGAAGAAGTTTCATTTCTCATAGTGTCCAGCCCAAACAATAAGGGTTGGGTGAGTTTGAAATCTTTGCATTCACTCAGTCAGTTCTAAGTGGGAATGTTATGTTCTTAAAAAACTCTTGTGTGAGGGATTACACTGTAGTATTTATGTCCTGGCTTACACCACATTCATATACAAAACTGTTTCTTCAGATGTCGTCAGGTTCCTTAACAGACTTGCATTCGTGGAAGAATGTCCCCTTAATCCGCAGTCGCGTTCTGTCCAGAGCAAGTATCGAAAATGTGCTATGACTATTGAAAACAAAATACCTGCAAAGCCCTTTTTTGTAGTCATTGGTATTCATGATCAAAATTCTCCTTAATATTTTGCCCAGACACCTTTACATTTTAAGAGTCCATTTGATGTGTGCAAATGATTGGCTAATTTAACAAGCACCGAACTGCGCAGTTCAGAAAATGAGCTAGTGGAGTAATCAGTAAAGAGACACGATGTTTTCATCCAACAAGCATCGAGAGATCAAAGGTAGTGTCAGGAGTTTAATTATGAAGTGCTGTACTTCAATCACTCAATTCTTTTGTGACTTGCAAGTCAGGCCCACATAACACGTCAAGCCTTTGGCCTGGAACATCCTCCCTCCTCATATCCAACAGACAATTACTCTCCCCCACCTTCAAAGCCTTATTGAGGGCCCTTCTCCTCCAAGAGGCCTTCCTTGAGTAAGCCTTCTTTTCCTCTTCTCCCACTCCCTTCTGCATCGTCCTGACTTGCTGTCTTTATTTAGCCCCCCTCCCAGCCCCACAGTACTTATGTACATATTTGTAATTTATTTATATTAATGTCTGCCTCCCCCTCTAGACTGTAAACTCCTTATGGGCAGGGAATGTGTCTGTTACAGTGTACTCTCCCAAGCGCTTAGTACAATGCTCTGCACACAGTAGGCGCTCAGTAAATACGATTGACTGACTGACCAAATCCGATTCTCCCAGGTAATAATCAGTATTTTTAGCAGCTCCTGTTGGGGTGTCTTCTGTCACTTCTAGTTTAATTTTACAACATTCTTGCTTCCGGTCTATTTTTCCAATTCTAATAGCATCTCATCTACCCAAGGTTAGGACGAGACCCTGATAGCTCAGCGAAGCTGCCAAAGAACCAGCACTCATTGTAAAGAGTTTTTATCGATTCTTGCTTCCTCCAGGGATTTGGATCTATCTTGCTCTTCCAAAGTCAGCAATCCGTTTTTACTCTGGATCTTATTCATTCATTCCCCTAGAGTGTACAGATAATTCTTTGATTTAGGAAATTAAGCAAGCATACCTTGTAAACTCCATTTTAAAGATGGTAATGAGAAGAGTGTCTTGGAAGTAACAGGGTTGCTTCCCTGAGCATTTCTCCAAGGTGGCTACCTAGCTCATTATGGGCAGGGAACATGTCTGCTAAATCTGTTGTATTTTACTCTCCCAAGTGGTATAGTACAGTGTTAAAGCACATAGTAAGCGCTCAATAAATACAATTGATTGATTTGATGTTCACTTAAAGGACCGCTCCACCCACAAAGACCCTTTACCTGCAAAAGACAGATGTGCAAATGTGGCTTTTTTTGTTTTTTTCCATTTCTGTCTTTGATGTTTGTTTACTCATGGCATTTTGGAAAGTGGTACCTCTTTTGGAGAGGAGGGTAGGAGACTAAGCGGAAGGATGAAAGAATGGCTAATGTGGGGAGCTCACCCTTCCTCAAGTAGGCTCCCACCCTTAAAAAAACAGATACGATCACAAATCTGTCTTTCAACAAAACCAGTAGTTCAGAAGCAAACCCTGTGCTTGAGTGATGTCTGTGCCGTGCCTTCCCGTCTACTAAGCACAGAGTAGTTTAGAGCCTTCACAGATACAGAATCTGTTGCCTGGGCTAGAAGTAGATCTGGGCCAAATCAGAATGGCTGTATCTTCAGTTTTGAGTGGTACTATTATTATTATTATTATTGAAGAGCGTGAGTTTGGGAGTCAGAGGATGTGGGTTCTAATCCTGGCTCCGCCACTTGTCTGCTGTGTGACATTGGAAGCCACTTAACTTCTCTGGGCTCCAGTTACCTCTTCTGCAAAATTGAGATTAATACTGTGAGACAACCTGATTACCTTGTATCTGCCCCAGTGCTTAGAACAGTGCTTGGCACATAGTAAGTGCTTAACAAATATCATTATTATTATTGTTGTTATTAGTTAAGCACTTACTGTGTCTCAGGCTCTGTACTAATCACTGAAATAGATACAAACAAATCAGATTGGACATAATCCCTGTTCCACACGGGGCTGACAGTCTTAATCCCTATTTTACAGATGAGGGAACTGAGGCACAGTGAAGTGATTTGCCCAGAGTCACATAGACAAGTGGTGGAGTCATGATTAGAACCTGTAACCTTTTGACTTCCAGGCCCATGATCTTTCCACTATGCCATGCTGCTCCCGGTGGAGCCCCAGATGGTGGACTTGAAGTCCCCGAAGCTCCTGAGAAAACTGCCTTTGTGGTAAAAAGCCCCAAATCCCTGATTAGACCTATGCTGTGGCCCCACGGCCACCCTGACCACATCCTCGGACTCAGGAAGCTGCAGGGTCCAGTCGGTCATCTGTCCTCGAACTAACCCAACTGATTCAGCTTTGAGATTGAATCAGCCTGAGGATCCTGAGTTCAAAAAGCCAAGTTGAGCCAGGCCAAGATGTAACACAGCCAAGGTTCAGGTTGCGTGTCTCCATATTTCTTTTAACTCCTGATGAAGGACTGTAGTTGAGGTTGGGGGAGGATCGCAGTCATCCATGCACAGCATTCCCAGGGGCCTCTGGAGATTAGAAGTCCTGCTAGTCCTTGGAGACCATCACATGCACTAGGCTCTTTTCTGGAGCCAATCCAACCTAAGCCAGGCTAGATCACCTCAGTCTAAGGACACAGCTCGAGTCTTGTCATTGGAAAGGGTCAAAATGGGGTCCAGTCAGGAGTCTATAGAAGCCGTCTTTGCAGCAAGGGCATTTCTATGCACCCAAAATTCCAAATGGGAACTTTCTCATGGATGTTACTGATCGAGTACTGTCCCTCGGCCCCACCACGCTTATGCCCATATCAGTATTTTTACTTATTTATATTAATGTCTGTCTCCCCCTCTAGACTTTAAGCTCATGGGGGGCAGGGAACATGTCTGTCAACTCTGTTGCATTATACCTTCCTAAGCACATAATAATAATAATAGTATTTGTGAAGTGTGTACTATGTGCTAGGCACTATACTAAGCACTGGGGTGGATACAAGCAAATTGGATTGCACACAGTCCCTGTCCCACATGGGGCTCACAGTCTAAGTGCGGTATTCTGTACACAGTAAGCGTTGGATAAATGCGATTGAATTAGAGAATTGGCAATGCCTTGACAATTTCACCCAGATTCCTGACCCCAGCCAACATCTCAGCATTGCTGATGGTCTTATCATAGGAATATCACCTCCTAGGTTGAATGGTCTCTGTGCCTTATCAGTGGAATTGAGAACAGATTTCTCAGAGGACTTCACAGATGCCAGAGACCTTGAAAAGCTAACAGTTGGTATATCAGTGAATGGACAGTTGTAAATTGAGAGATTCGAGTGGTTCTTAGCATATAGATTGTCGTAAGTTTTGACTATGTGAGGTGAATCATTGACAGTGTTCTCGGGGGCAATTTCTGTGCACAGCGAACTGAACTAGGCACTCGGGGTCTTAGGATTGAATTCCTACCCCTGAGTGGCTTACAATCTAATGGAAGCATGGTTATATAAACTGATGAAATAATAGTTAAGAGGGTGAGAGTAATATAAATAATAAGCCCAAGGGGATGAGTAAATCAATAAAAAAAGAATCACAGAGAATTGCCTCTGAAGGTTTTGAGTAATTCAGGGAGGGGCATGGCCAGAAAGCTGGGATGATGAATAGGAGAATACTGCGTGGGAATGAGGTGGCTTTTTGCAGGTGGGAATTTAAGTCAGGGTTGAGGTCACCCTCCAGGTCTCTGATACTTAAACTGCAAAATCAACTCGGACTGTTCTCCTGCTCCCCTACCTCCTCCGGTGCCAAATCAAACAGGCTAAAGATTCCTGTGCTTTGGCATCATCCATCATCCAGACAGGCAGCCATGAAGCTCTGTGGCAACTGTAAATGCTAATTCATCAAAGTGATCCCCCTTTGGAGAAGTGGTAGTTACCGAAATCCAAGCACTGCCCTCCGAGGGTGTTCCCCCTCTGATGGATGAACACAATCCACTGGTCCGTCTTCCCAGTGTCAAGGAGAGTAAGGGGAAAACCTGACTCTCTACATTTGGGAAACTTCAGTGCTCAGTCAGAGACAGCAGATCATCTTGGTACTGAAGTTCCAACTCTCGCACCTCCATCTAAATGGCAGAAAGCTTGGCGGCTCTGGATTGTATTAGGTGATCTTGGAGAATAACCTTTTAAAGTGTAGTTCATTGCAGTGCTTCCCATCTGGAGAACTGCCATCATGTGTAGGTAGAGATTTTCTGTTGGAAAGGTGGCCGATTAATTAGCCCAAGTGCATCCCAGATTGATGTAATCTTTGGAGAGGCAGGGAGGGCCAGGATTATATTTTTTTATCTTAAAAAAAGCTCTCCCCTGCAATCTTCACTCTGTCTTTCAGGTATGGATTTTTTGGGTTTGACCTTTTCCATCCCCTTCTCCCTCAATCAGTCTCTTAAAATTAGGGTGAAGCCTGAGAAAAAAAAAAGTAAGCTTTCTAGATTCTACACAGATGTTCTTAAAAGTTCCAGTGGCCATAAATCAATTGATAAATCCACCCTACTTACCCATTGTCCACTTAAGTTGTCTTAAAGACTCAATCAGTAGTATTTATTGAATGCCTGTTGGGTGCAGAGTGCTTAGGAAAGCACAGTAAATTTCAAAGATGTTTTCTTTGGAAACAAGGAATATACAGTGTGGCAGGGGAGACAGGCCCAAAATGAGCCACAGATAGGAGGAAGGGAATTGGGAGATGGATACAAAGATGGGAAAGTAAAGTAAATGTGCACTTTTACATTTTTTACATTTTTACATGACTGCTTGTTAGTAGTGTCTTGTCTGTCAGTAGCAATAGAATCAGTGAGTATTTTGGAAGTCAAGAGTTGGCAGATTTAGTCACTTGAAAGTTCATTATCAGATTATGTCTTCAGGGGGATCTCCCTTCTAACCTCTTGGTAAAAAGCCTGGGGGGATTTTCCTTGGGTAACTAGCACCAGTGATTAGTGTTTGTGAATCTCTCGGTGACAGCGGGACCTAGTGCTGTCCTTGAGTCTGGGAGTTAGGCGATCTGGGTTCTAATCCCAGCTCCACCACCTGCCTGTGTTGTGACATTGGGCAAGTCGCTTAACTTCTCTGTGCCTTAGTTTCCTTACCCATAGAGTGGGGATGAAGCCTATGACCCCATGTGGGGTGTGGACTGTGTCCAACTTCATTAGTTTGTAACTACTCCAAGGCTTAGTACAGTGCTTGGCAACGTAGTAAGCGTTTAACAAATCCCATTCAGAAAAAACTTCCAAAAGTAGTTAGTTTCCATCACCTATGTTTGGGCAGCAGGAAATAGGAATGTAAAAATAGGTCTTTCTATCACCACCACATTTCAGAGAGAGGCAGGCTCTGTTTAGATTCAGTTTTGCTGGGTTATCAACACTAGAGATGTCATTGCTGGTGAGAAATTAAGGAAGAACTAAAATGTCAATAATGTTCTGGCTATTTTGCTTACCTCTGAGTAGAAAATAGTTTTCTTATATTACAAACCTTTTTAAAAACTATTTAATTTTGTTTGTATAAATTGTTGAATGGTAAAACATACCACTGACTTTGAGCTTATTACTTCGTTTTGAAAAGTATCTGATTGGGCAGCATGCTCTGGGAGCCAGAAATCTGCCCCGTCAGTGATATTTATTGAACGCTTACTGCATGCAGGCCACTGCACTGATCACTTGGGAGAGTACAATCCGACAGAGTTGGTAGACTCGTTCCCTCCCCTCAGCAAGCTTTCAGTCTAGAGGACCGTCTCTTAGGGTTTTCTTCCAAGTAGCTGCGCGTTCAATTGTTGATGTTAGAGAGGTAGTGGGTAGGGAGGGCATGCCGCCACTAATTTTAGGTCTGTGTCTCGGGTATAAATGAGAAGGCAGCCGAATTTAGCAGCTCGGGCTCAAGGCTGGGAGTTAGAATGCACCCACTTTGAAAATGTCACTGTGACAGGGGTGACTTGCAGGAAAATCTTAAGGCTTTTGATCTGCCACTCTTTCCTCCCGTAATTCTGGCCTTCCGCAATGGAAGCTATGTGGGTCAGGCTGCGATTATAAATGCTTAGAATTCCCAAAAGCTTGTGCCACCTCATGATTGGCCATATTTAGCTTCAATATTTGTGATCTAAACTTAAATAAGACCTCATTTCCTCTTCTCCCACTCCCTTCTGCATCACCCGGATTTGCTCTCTTTATTCATCCGACCTCCCAGCCCCACGCACTTATGTCTATATCTGTAATTTATTTGTTTATATTAATGTCTGTCTCCTCCTGTAGACTGTAAGCTCATTGTGGGGAGGGAATATGTCTGTTTATTGTTATATTGCACTCTCCCAAGCGCTTAATACAGGGCTCTGTATAGTAAGCACTCAGAAAATACAATTGAATAGAATTCAGTCCTCATCATCCCTGTGCGTGGTGAAGCAGTGACCCACTTAGCAAATTATTAGTGCTATTGCCAGAGAGAATGATTCTGAAACTTCAGTAGTCATTTCATGCTTTTTAAAATGTTTTTCATGATGAGTTTACACCTTAATTGGAGGTCTCTGACATCTTTGTAGTCTAGACTTTCCTTTCTCCCTTCCCTTGTCTCCCCTCTACTGCCACCCAATTCTGAAAGAGAGAAATTATTTCAGACTAATCAACTCGGTATATATTTTATTAGGTGCTATTTTTGTTTTTACTCCAATCATAATGGCAGTGGGCACACGTTCATCAATTGTGCAGATTTTACAAGATTTATCTCTTGGCTCCAAATTTGTATGTCTGAAATTATTTTTTGCCAATATCAGACAGACTCTTCTGCGCCCCGTCACCCTTCTTTAATTGTTCCTGGAAAACTCAGGCCAGAAACAGTCATTTTTCTCAATATTTGGTTTCTTCACCCATTTTTATTCTCATGGACATTACTCACTTTTGTTTTTTCTTTCATCCCATGTCTGTGAAGCTTCTCTGCCTTGCTCTAAATCGGCAGTTTTCATGCAGCCGCTTCCTCATTCAGGTACTCTTTCAGTTTACTTTCATCCTGTTTGCACGAGATACCGCTTTGACCTGCTGCACCAGGGCTGGGCACACGGCATGAAAAGTGATTTACTAATCCCCACAACCACAGGGCTGGCTTCAGGTAGCCAAAAGGAAATCTACCAAGCCCCTCTCGTCAAGCTCAATTGCAGGGTGCTTCCTGGAAGCCCTGGACAGGCGCATTTTCTCTGTTGAGGATGTGAGGGGGCACCTTGAGCACCCAAGAAGGACTCCACCTAAAACCCCCAAGCAGGTGTGCAGCGTAGTACCCCAATATGGCTTCCCCCATTGGAAAAACAGCTAGCGTAGGCCAGAAACAGAAAATGGGGTTAGGCAAAAAGCTCACACTTGCTCTTCAGTCCAGAGGATCACCATTTTCTAAAGACTCACAGTTCAGCCTCAGCTGGTCCCTGACATTTCCTGGGAAAAGAGTGGGCCATACTGCCTTCTCTCCCACGTGTGTGCTGAGTGCAGGGAGCTCCGCCATTGTTAACCAAACTTGGATCCCATTCAGCTGCCAAGACGTTTTTCTGCCCACCAGCCTCTGCCGCAACCTGGAGCAATGAACCTCAAAGTGCTACAAAAATGTTTTTCTCTAACTAAGGAAAAACTTTATTCAATCTCAAACCTCTGGGTCAGGCAAAGTGAGATTGAAATAGGTCTGATGTGCCCTCCAAATTAAACCCCTCACCCAACAAGCCCTGTCATATGCTCCTTGAAATTGGCAATCAGACCTTCCCCCGTGTCATGAATAGAGGAACATCCTCCTTGAAGTAATTTCCAGGTTTTCATTAAGGAAACTTGAAGGGGGTCAAGCCCCAGTTGGGGCTCTTGTGGTCGCGTGGAAGTGCATGCAGGCGGTTCAGCTCTATTTCAAGTTTTCATGTTCTGACTTGCTGTGACTGACTTCTGACAAATCGCCTAACTCTCTGGGCCTCAGTTTCCAAGGAAATGTCAGGGTTTTAATCTTCTTTACCTCAAGAGGGTGTTGAATACTGTGATGGTAATATGTTTCCTAGTAAATGAGGCAGCCCATGCTCTTTGACTCCTCTGGGTCAGCGAGGGTTTTTCAGCCCGTAAAGCGGGGCCAGCAGTAGGGGTGGATTTAGAAAATCATTGCCAGAGGGCAAACACACCCCGCTTCTCCGGGCCAACCAGCTGCTAAAACTTTTTCCAATTCTGACCAGGACTCGATCCCAGACCGTCCCTAGGAAATTTGGCCGCCGCTGTCACGGCTAATTCATTTGGCCAAACATTCGAACTCGAGCCGAATATCCACCCAGCCAACCTAATCGGTTTTGAAGGATTGCTATGTGTTAAATGCTTACTGTGTGCCAAGCATTGTGGCCTAATATGGGAAGCAGAGTGACTACTGGTTAGAGCATGAGCCTGAGATTCAGAGGATCTGAGTTCTAATCTTGACTCTGCCGCTTGTCTGCTGGGAGACTTTGGGCAACTCACTTCACTTCTCTGTACCTCAGTTACCTCATCTGTGAAATGGGCGTTAAGGCTGTGAACCCCACCGGGACATGGACTGTGTCCACTCTGATTAGCTTGTATCTACCCCAGCACTTAGAATAGTGCCTAACACTTAGTACAGTGCCTGGACCCAAAGTAAGTGCTTAACAAACACCATAAAAAAATTAAAGACTACTGTCCTAAGCACTGGGGTAGATGGAAGATAATCAGGTAGGGCACAGTCCCTCTATCACATGGGACTCTGTCTAAGTAGGAGGGAGAACAGGTACTGAATCCCCATTTTACAGAGAAGGGAACTAAAGTATAAAGAAGTTTAGTGACTTCTCCAGGGTCACACAGTGGAGGTGGAAAGTAATAATAATAATGATACCTGTTCCATTATTGTTCTAAGGGGTAGATACAAGTTAATCAAGTTGGACACAGTCCCTGTCCCACATGGGACACTCACTCTTAATCCCCATTTTACAGATGAGGCACAGAGAAGAGAACTGACTTGCCCAAAGTCACGTAGCAGACTTGGCAGAGCCAGGATTAGAACACAGATCCTCCAGACTCCCAGGCCCGTGCTCTCTCCACTGAGCCACGCTGCTGCTTGTTGCTGTTTGCCAGGATTGAATTAAGGTGAAGTTTTACCCGTGTGGACTGAAATAGGAATTCTTCAGAGAGATGGCTCTTACTAGTTAGGACGCTCCCTCTCCTGAGAATGCAGCTTAAAGAGATGCCCAGGAGCAGTTTACCCAACAACATGAACCTCGGAGGGAGGCTAAGGAACCAATTCAGAGGTGGACCATAAACCTTCCTCTAGCCAAATGTACATTTTTCCTAATCCTGATCTGTGCACACGGGCTGAGGAAATGAGTGTAAAACTCAGTTTAGAACTCCGGGTGTGCAGTTACCTAAGAAAGCATTTCTGTCCCGGCGTGCCACCTTGGTAGTTCTGTAGGGCCCTATTCTTATTATTTCACATCTGCCTTAGATTTGTTTACGTGGCTTTTAATCAGCCTCATTTATCATTTAAGCGCCCCATAGATTTACTTCCAGCAAGTGAGACTTGAGCTAATTCCGTTTTCCCTTCTAGTCTGTGATCCTTGGCCCCACTCTAGATATAAAAGAACCGTCCAAGGCAGTTATGGAATCGAGGCATTTGAGAAGCAGCCTCAAGTGGAAACGAGGGACTGGATTGAAAAGAGTATAGAAGAATGGTGACCTGCGTGTGTCTTGTGCACTAATAGAAGCGTATTGTGTTGGGCCAGGAAAGAAATAGCTTTGAGTTGAAGTTGGGGGTTTAGTTGGACTCGACACAAAAACATTTTCCGTGACCTCTTGGACACTTGCCGAAGGAGCTCTACGCTCAGAGACACGAGGTAGAGCCGAGCCATGGTCGGGTTGCTGGAGCCAGACTCGAAGGGCCTGGATGAAATTGGATGTCTGGCTCTCCCAAAGCCCTGGATTTTTGCAGACCTACCAGTCCCGCAGAGCCAACTGATTAAAGAGACTGCAGCTGCTACTCTTCGAAATGGCTCTGGCTGGACACCCTGCTGGCCAGCGAGCAGGGGGAGCGTTCCTAAACTCTTCTCTGAACTGGCCTAGCCGCCACAGGCCCCAGAGTGGGGAAATGCAGAGCCGCAGCAGCGAGCAGAAAAACAGTTCTATCGTTCTCTTTGTCTTGCCCTTTTCTGTTGACCTGGCATCTGTTTGCAGAGCACCCAGCCCTGCTCAGCACAGCACTGTGGGCTAAGAATGACTTGCTCCTGACCAGTCCGGCAAGCTTTGGGCCCGTGGACCAGCTGGCTGCTGGAAGCCATGCAGTGCTGGATTAAGGCAAGGACTTAGAAGTAGGGTGGCCTAGTGGATAGAGCACAGGTTGGGAGTCAGAAGGACCTGGCTTCTAATTCCGGCTCCGCCACTTGTCTTCTGCCGGGTGCCCTTGGGCAAGTCACTTCACTTCTCTGTGCCTCAGCTACCTCATCTGTAAAATAGGGATTAAGACTGTGGGCCCCAGGTGGGACACGGACTCTGTCCAACCTGATTACCGTATATCTACCCCAGCGCTTAAAACAGTGCCCGACACATAATAAGCCCTTAACAAATGCCATTAAAAAAAATGCTCATGGGTGGGGGCTGAAGTCCAAGGCCCCCAGGCTAAGAGCTCTCTGCCGGTATCGTCGCAACCTCCACCGAGGGCCGGCCTGCAAGCGTAGCCAAATGGAGCACGTCTTCCTCCGGATCAATCCTGATCCCGTAGTGAAACTCCCTCCCCTCTCTGCAGTTCTGGCCTGTTGCTGGGAATGGAGTGCAAGAGGGGCGAAGAACAACAGTCCTAACCCAACCAGCTCAGACTCTGAAAGTCAGGAAGGGGAGAGAACCCCCTCACCAGCAGGAAGAGAAGTGGAAGTGGTGGATCGCCCCCTCACTTGTCCTCTCCTCCCCTTCTCCTGGCCCCCAAATCCTCTGCAGCAACAGAGCCTACCTGGGCCGAGCTGTCCCAGCTGCGACCAGAAAGCACCCGTCCTGGGGCCCAGCTGAGGTATTCACGCACACGGCGGCTGTGCTCAGAAAGGCATATCGGGGCCAGGGGGACTTCTCACCGGGTGCTAATTGGTCGTGCTGGAGACACGCTCCAGTGTCGTCGTACCCAGGGCAACAGGCCCATGGGGGAGGGTGGTCTTAGCCGGCTCTGGTGCTCTGGTGCCAGGTCCAACTCTTACACAAGACCCAGGAGATTTTTTATTAGAGCAAGTTGGGGCTGAATCATGCCCGTGGCTTTTGTTTTGAGTGTTCCTGGCCCAACCCGTGTCCTGAATTCCCAAGAGTTCTAGCCATTGCCACACCGCGTCTGGTTTTGTCTAAAAAACAAAGCAATAAGCCAAAATTCAGCAGAATAAAGGCTAACCTGGAGAGGAGGAAGGAAGAAACTTCAGAATGGGAAATCCTAGATGAATTCTTCCCTGTCACCCTGGGGGCTTCCCAGACATTGGTATACATCCTGAATCCCGACTTCCAAGACTCCTCTCTGGTTTCCTCCTTCTCGGTGTCCTTTTACCACCCCAAGCCTTGAGGATGGAAGAGGGCAAAGTGAGTCCCTAATTGAGTTGGTTTTTTTTTGGCTACCAGTGTAGCAGAACCACTGGTGAATTGTGCATCGGGGATGGTGCATCTTGGTGGGAAGACAGCCAGTACCAGCCTGGCAACTGATCTGGCCACCAATTTAGATTTGTAATTGTTATTTCGACATCTGAGTCTCTCAATCCAGTTTTCAAATACATGTACAAACTCTCCAAACTCTGAGGGTTCTATTTATCTTCATCTCTCTGGAAAACTGGTGGGCATGCATTTCTCACAAATATTGCTCAAGATATATCATTGTTTGGAAAACGGGTGCCCTTGTGCCTATTAATAAGGTATCTGGGGAGTAAAACAGATGGCAAGATGCGGTATTCCAGGCAGTTTGTTTCTTAAACTCGTAGATTTTCTTTTGTGTAGGTGTAGTGGATGGTTAACTTATATCCATACCTGAGCTAGGTAGTGAGTGGACTTCAATCTGTGTATTCTCTGCATTTACCTCTTAAATGAACTTGCAGTCAGTCTATGCTCATTGATTTTACCAAGGTGGTATATATGATAACCTGTTAAGTTAGGAAGTTGAGAGATGTGAAGTAGTGGAAAGCTGTGGTCTTTGGGATTGAAACTTCCCACGTGGGAGAACCTCAAGCAAGACACTGATGGGCATACCTTCTCCAAATGAAAAGTGAGATCATTATTATCCATCAGAAACCCCCAGGTGTCCAGAAAGTGGTTTATCTGACATAGTAACGTCAAAAAACTTACCTAGTTTTCCGTTGAAAACGTTGGCTTCTGCTTGAGTTCAGCCCACCATGTCTTGGGAGATGATGGTCTGTGAGGGGATGTGAATAGCTGTAGTTAACTGGAATCAGATGCCTGCTGGAAGTCCTTGGTAAGATTTGTGTTGAGTCTGCAACGGGAATTCCATTCCCTGATGGCCAGCCTTAAAGCCTGCCTGCTTCTAGCTTCCCCCCCGCCCTATTTCTTGTTTTCTTTCCCCTGCGCTGTTTTGGGCCATTAAACCTTTGCTGAAAGGAATTCGAGGTGTCCTTCAGAGCACCTTTGAATATTTCCCCCGCTGTCGTCACCAGTGCCGTCTTTTGGCTAAGTGGGAGGAACTGCAGGAACGTGGGCACCTCCCCTAAAAGCGAGCAAGGCCATCGCAAAGTTCCCCCCAGGTCGAAGTAACCCCGGGTGCCTTTTGTTTCCCTCCAGGCATTGACAAGGAGAATGTGGAGCTCTCTCCGACCACTGGCCACTCCAACAGTGGGAGGACACGCCACGGCTCCGCAAGCCAAGTGCAAAAGCAGCGAAGTGCCGGCAGTTTCAAACGTCACAGTATCAAGAAGATCGTGTGAAGCTTTTTTCCTCTTCTCTCCTTCCCCTCGCACCCCCCCCCACCTTTTTTTTTTCTTTCGGAAAACAGACTTAACCTAATGTGGGCTTCTCACTAGTGACCACTCCCACCACCACCGCCAGTCGTGATGCTGCACTTTTCCCATTTCCATTCAGTCAGCCATGTTGCCAGACGATCAACTCCTGAAAGCATTGCCCAGATTGAATGTCCCCATTTCTTCTTCGATTCCACCGTCCTTCCCTCCCTCCACACAGCCGTTAGCGTCAGCCTGTTGGTTTAAGCCAGTGTTTCTGAACAACTCCAGTGAGCAGTTGGAAGACTAGGAAACTTGGAAAAGGATCATTTAAATGAGGGGAGAGGCTAGGGTTTTTTGACCAGTTCTCTTGAGGTTTGAAAGCCATTTGTCGTACAGTTCTACCTTGCTTCTGTCCTTTGCCTTGTCTTCTAAAGAAAAGTGATAGTCTTATTTGCACACTTTTCAAGTTAGTGGCTTTCTGGAAGAAATGGCATTGTGATCCCACTTTACTTGGGTCTGATTCTTAATCAAGGACTTTTTTCCCACCATCCAAAGGCGAAAAAACCCCAGGCATTGTCCCTCGACGGCATGTCACGCTGTAAGCCAAACCAGAAGAGGTACTTTGAAGAAGACTGTGCATTTTGTTGTATGTTCTTGAGAAAATATCTCTTGGGCTTTAGCAATAATTACAAGAGGGAGAAGTGTTCTCGCACATATCTTTCCATTCCCCAACTCTAAACTCGACCTACCAGGACCGAATAGAAGACTTAGTGGAATGCACGCTGGGGTGGGCTGGTTCTGGTATTTTTTTCCCCAGTTATTCCTCTGTTAAACTCTGAATTCGTGAACACAGTTATGCTGTGAATTCAGGCCAGTCAAAGCCGAGCATGCCTACGTGTTTCTACCTATCCCTTACTCTTCTCCTTCCTCCTGCTTAATGCCCTGTCTCAAATTCTCGTCTACAAGTAATTCCAGGCAGGATAGCCTGTGAAGTTGGAGGTGGAAATCACCAAAAGGGAATTCTCATATACGCTGGCATTTAATTAAGGAAATTTCAATCTTCCCTCCCAACGAGCATTTGCTCTTGAGCGAAGTGAAAATGGTACGAGATTTATTTTGGGGGGGGGGGGGTAGATTAACTGACACTCCTGCTTTTCCTTTACTGAAATGCAGTCTCAGACGATGTATGCAGTGCAATTTATGTAAGCGATTTTCATGGTAAGTTGTGCTGTGGAATTGTAGTTCGAATTCGGGGAAAAAACAAACAAAACCCAGCAGGGGGTGTGTGGAGTTGATGCTAAATCGAAACTGCGTCCATTCACTGTGAAAGCCCGGTCAACCTGCAGTAGTGAAGTAGCAAGACGTGGCGAAGAGGTGCTGCTCTACCCAAGGAGTGGAAGGTGGCCGTGCCCCAGCCGTGCCCCAGCTCTGCCGGACGGTTAGCAAACTGCCCCGAGAGACTCGGCGTTGACTGGGGGTAATTTGAAATCCACGGACCTGACAGCTGAGGGTTCAACTTTAGGGCTACGGTTACGTTTGCTGCAAAAGGTATCGTCAGCTTCCTAGCACCGGGTCCCTGTCGCATGTACGGACTTTAAACACTTCATGAAAGGCTCTGAAGGAAAGAAATCTCGTTTAGCAGTTTATTTTTCATTTGGTTTTTTGGTTGGTTTTCTTCCTCTAGTGCTCTTTCATTAGTGGCTTTTAGTGAATCCAATTCCACAGCTAAGTTAATAGAGAATGGTACAAGTAGGTGTTCAGATTTTAATAATATAGCACATAATCCACATTTACTCACACAGTAACAGCGTAATAAGTTGATGTAAATAAAAAATTGCCTTTATTGTATTCTGAAAATAACAATTTTTTTTATTTGTTTACAGTCCTGGAAAAACTATGAACACAAACTTAATATGCAAATAGTTTGCCAAAATAAGAGAAGACGTAGTGTTAGTAGTTATATTGAAGTAGATAGCGTGGGAAAATATTTGACGACTTGTGCAATTTCACCAAACTTTTTAAAATGGGAAATCCTTGATCCTATAGAAGCTGCAGTAGAAATGTAATAATTCAGAGGGCCTAACCCGATGAAGGCGCTAGCTAGGAGCATTTAGAACTGGATTTTGGAAGAGACCAGTGACCCGTGGCCAGGTACTGAACTATCGTGTGTGTGCTCTCTTGGTTCTCCCACCCAGCTGGTTAGGTGCTAGTCCAGATCAATCAGTGTAAGACTTTGATGATTTTCATTCAGGCTCATTTTAGGTAGTTTTTTCTAAGAGTTTGGTATCTGAGGATGAACATTAGGATGCTCTTTAATTCTTCCTTCAAAAGAGAATTTGAACAATTTGTTATGCTCATTTATGCTAGAGAGATTGTTAGCTTTTTAATCCATTTGACTTGTGTCTCCCCCCCGGCCATCCCATGCCAATTTTCTAAGGCACTGATCCCCTGACTTTGATTTAAGGATTCATTCCCCTCAGCGTTCTGTCATGTCATGTGATAAATGTGGCACAGATCAGAAGCGAAGTGCACCAAAGTTTAGGTGATTGACGAGTGTTTATCTTAGGAAATTGAAAACCGATTTAGATGCAGAATGTCTCCAATCGCATAACCGTGCCGGACAACTGAGGAAAACTAAGAATTTCCAGGTGACTAAAATGAATGCTGTGTAAGTTTGGCCACGAAATGGAACTTTCTCACAAATCTTCTTCCCTGAACAAATTAAAGCATTTTTTTCAGACCTGGTACTTGAAATCTATTGTTTGCCTATTTGAATCTTAGAGCATGTTACTCGTTGTGCATTACCCAAGTCAAGATGTATAAAATCCCCCCAAAAAATCATTTATAATTTCCCTTGTTTTCCTTTTTGAGAGGGAAGGGAGGCTAACTCAGTTATATTGTAATAGTGCATAACCTATTAAACCAATGGCTCAACTCATTTGCATGCACTTATTTTCAGTAAAAGAGAAATATTTTGTTAGGTTTTGGGAACTGAGCTTTTGGGAAAAGTTGCCATTGCTCTACCCCTAACTGATCGGTAGGTTCTTAGGGCTTTCCGTTCTAGAGTTTCATTTTATTTTTAATTTTTTACTTTTCCAGATGTATTGAAGCATGTCTTATTAAAAATATTATGCAACAGACTTACCACCGAAAGGTCACTCAGTGTCAGCCACATGATTTTTTTTTAATGCAGTATATTCACCTGTAAATAGTTTTTGTGTAAAATTTGACAGAAAAGTATATTTACTACACTGTAAATACATGTGATGATATATTGTATTATTTTGCTTTTTTGTAAAGCAGTTAGTTGCTGTACATGGATAACATACAAATTTGATTATTCTCGTGTTAGTATTGTTAACTTCTCTCTCCTTCCCGCCACCGCGTTGTCATTTAAAGAAATGCTGTGTACTATAAACTTACATGGTGTATGATAACTTCCTCTTCTTTCCATCTCGGCCTAAACTTTGACAATGTTTCCTTATCTACAATCCTGTTAAAACTGTAAGCGAACGTTACGCCAGCAGGAGAAATACTGCCGAAAAAAGCCAGAATTGGTCATTGTAGGTAAGACTGTAGAAGTCACGGTCTCAAATCATTGTTGTTCTCCACCCCGTTACCTTCCTCATGTATGTACTTCCCCTTTTTTGGAAGTAAATTGTAAATTCAACTTACTCTAAGAGCTGCAGAGTTATTTTGTCACTTTGTCGATCAGTTAATGGTTTTTATTGAGCGCTTACTTGTACAGAGCGCCGTACTAAATGCGTCAATGAGGGTGATGTGCTGTTGGGTCTGATTTTATTTGGCGGTGGCCAGTGTTCATTCGTCGCCTTAAGGAGGGGATACATCTGCCACTTAGGGGGATACAGTGACTAACTCTTTCCCAACCCTTCCTCTCCCTCTTCCCCACCGCCCCCATCTCGGACCTTACTATGTACAGACATTTTCTAGGAGGTGAAAGTAGACTCGATCACTGAGATGCTTTGAACCGTCTTGGGTGGTCCTGATGAAACAGGAGGAGGGGCTGCAAGCGTTGAAGAAATCTGTCTCCATTTGCCTCACAGAGTATAGATAGTCTCTAGAGAATATGCATGTGGTCAAGTGAAACAGTCTTTTCTCCTTAAAGAAAGTGCTTTATGGAAGGAAGGCGACGAATGAACGCTGGCCACCGCCAAATAAAATCAGACCCAACAGCACATCACCCGTAGGCTTGGCCATACCATCCTGTAAATTCTAAGGCTCTTGGGCGAGGTCTGCGGCCTAGTGGATCCAAAAAAGTCCAGATTAGGTCTGGGAACACCCCCTCTGGAGCTCTAAAGCAATTCCTGCTGAAAACTTCAGCTAATATTTCTTCCTCCAGTTTTCCCGAGGGAGGTGAACACTCCCAGTTGGGAAGTTGGGATTTGTGAAAATTCTTATGAGACAGAATCTTCACCTCATATTTTTCCTCCAGTTCTCCAGAGGGAAGTGAACATTTCATTTGGGAAGCTGGGATACATGAAAATTCCCAGGAACGTCTGTAGAGTAGAAGCGATAATGCCTGTATCTCCATTCTCCTAGACTGTGAGTCATTTCACAGGTACCTATGGCGGGAAGGAGGTGACGTATTTTTGTGCTCCCCTAACACTTACTATAGTGCTCTGCACAGCGTAGATGCTCAATAAATACCATTGATTGATTAAGCAAAACCTGGATAAGAACCTTTACCCAGGATCCATTCCCAAAAAGCCTTCCTTTTGATATGCTAATTTATTTTCCTGTAGTTTTGACACCTGCCTGCTGCATCAGAAAAGGTTAGCATTAGCTGGAGTATTTAGGCTTTGCTATTTTTGGGGCATTAAATCTCAGTTAGTAATGACTTGGTAACATCTAATTGCAGAATTGTAATTCTATCTTGTATCTACCCCAACTCTTAGTACAGCTTGGCACATAGCAGTTAACAAATACCACATTTAACATTAGTGTTGTTATTTTTTTTATCATCATCATCATTATTCTTGAGGAGCAGCGTGGCTCAGTGGAAAGAGCACGGGTTTAGGAGTCAGAGGTCATGGGTTCTAATTCCGGCTCCGCCACCTGTCAGCTGTGTGACTTTGGACAAGTCACTTTACTTCTCAGTGCCTCAGTGACCTCATCTGTAAAATGGGGATTAAGACTGTGAGCCTCACATGGGACAACCTGATTACTCTGTATCTACCCCAGTGCTTAGAACAGCTCTCTGCACATAGTAAGCACTTAACAAATACCAACATTGTTATTATTATTATTATTATTATTATTAAGGGCAGGGAGAGTTCCCAAACATAGCGTATTCTCTAGTGTTCTGTGTAGTGACCCATGGCTCCTCGGGGACTGATGGGACCAACAGAGATGTCTGATGGCGACTCTCCCTCCCTCTAGTTTTGTGTACCTTCCATACCATTTGGGTTCTTTCTCGAGAGGCTTGGGAAGGGGGATGAGAGGCTAGAGAGAGGGAAAACTTAGGAAATAGAAACTGCGAGAGTGTCAGTGATAACATTTTACCTTTAGAAATTACTTGAAAAGGCTACACGGTTGACAGAGGCATTCCGCTGAAGCAGCACGGCCTAGCAGATAGAACACGGCCCTGGGAGAAGGACCTGGGTTCTGATCCCGGCTCTGCCATTGTCTGCTGTGTGACCTTCGGCAAGTCATTTCACTTCTCTGTGCTTCAATTACCTCATCTGTCAAATGGGGATTAAAACCGTGAGTCTCGTGTGGGACAGGCATCTACCCCACTTTATTGCCATTGTTCTTGTCTGTCCTTCTCCCCCGATTAGACCGTGAGCCCGTCAAACGGCAGGGACTGTCTCTTTCTGTTGCCGATTTGTTCATTCCAAGCGCTTAGTACAGTGCTCTGCACATAGTAAGCGCTCAATAAATACTATTGAATACCCCAGTGCTCAGAACAGTCCTCAACATACAGTAAGCACTTAACGTAGTCCATGGTTCATTCATTCATTCCCAAGTGCTTAGCACAGTGCACCGCACACGATAGGCATTCGGTAAATACCGCCACCGTTCCATGCCACCGGAACGGGTGGTTTTCCTCAGGTCCAACGTCGCGGCCTTAATAGCGGGAGACGGAACAGGTGGCTTTCCTTAGGTCAAACATTGCGACCTTAATAGCAGGTGAGGTGACACCAGCCTATATAGGAAGTCCGGGTTTGTTGATCTGGGGGGAAATAGAAGGTCTTTCAGCAAGACTGTAGCCTCATCGGATGCTGAGGTGGATCAAGCCAGAGTGAGGGTGTTAAAGTTCAGAGCCTGGGGGTGAAATGGACAGGCAGCCCTTAGTCTCTCTGGCAGGTGCTTGAATGACTCAGCCTCTTCTCCACAGAAAGGAGCACAACGGCAGTTGGGCCGCTTTTTGGACACTACAGAGAGATCGGGAGCCAAGGAGAAGGGCAGTTTTACGGCAGGAGTTGGGTAAGGAATGACTGAGTGGGTGGTTTCCTCATCCCTGTGTGGGAGGGGAGAGAGGATGCCTTGGAGCTGTAAAAACGGTAAGGCAATCGTGGTCGTATAGCGCCCCCTATTGATCAGTGGGGGGTGGGAAGGAGGGAGGGAGGCAGGAGATTCCTCATTCAATAGTATTTATTGAGCGCTTACTAGGTGCAGAGCACTGTACTAAGCGCTTGGAATGTACAAATCGGTAACAGATACAGTCCCTGCCCTTTGACGGGCTTATTGTGCTGCACACCACAATTCCGCCACAATCTTTCACCGCGTCTCTTGGCTAGAGCACTGTTCGGGGGCTAGGGAACATTCATTTTACAGCTGCGTGACCTTAGGCAAGTCACTTCGCTTCTCCGTGCCTCCGTGTCCTCATCCGTAGAATGTGACATCTGCGAATGTGATTGTTAAACGCTTACTATGTGCCAAGCGCTCTTCTAAGCACCGGGGTAGGTACAAGCTAATCAGTTTGGACACAGTCGCTTGCTGACCCTCCTCCTGTTTCATCGGGACCACCCAGGATGGTTCAAATAACAATAATAATAATGTTCGATTTGTTAAGCGCTTACTATGTGCAGAGCATAATAATAAATAATGTTGGTATTTGTTAAGCGCTTACTATGTGCAGAGCACTGTTCTAAGCGCTGGGGTAAACACAGGGGAATCAGGTTGTCCCACGTGGGGCTCACAGTCTTCATCCCCATTTTACAGATGAGGGAACTGAGGCACAGAGAAGTTAAGTGACTTGCCCACAGTCACACAGCTGACAAGTGGCAGAGCTGGGATTCGAACTCATGAGCCCTGACTCCAAAGCCCGTGCTCTTTCCACTGCGCCACGCTGCACATACATATACCCAAATACATTCATATACACACATATAGTAACACACATATAAACACACACACTTAGAGCACTGTTCTAAGCGCTGGGGGAGATGCAGGGTGATCGAGTTGTCCCACAGGAGGCTCACAGTCTTCATCCCCATTTTCCAGAGGAGGTCGCTGCGGCACAGAGAAGTACAGAAGCAGCGTAGCTCAGTGGAAAGAGCCCGGGCTTGGGAGTCATCAGAGGTCATGGGTTCGAATCCCGGCTCTGCCACTTGTCAGCTGGGTGACTCTGGGCAAGTCACTTAAATTCTCTGTGCCTCAGTTACTTCATCTGTAAAATGGGGATGAAGACTGTGAGCCTCACGTGGGACAATCTGATTACCCTGTATCTACCCCAGCGCTTAGAACAGTGCTCTGCACATAGTAAGCACTTAACAAATACCAACATTAAAGTGACTTGCCCACAGTCACACAACTGACAAGTGGCAGAGCTGGGATTCAAATCCATGACCTCTGGCTCCCAAGCCCGGGCTCTTTCCACTGAGCCACGCCGCTTCAGGCATCTCAGTGACCAAGTCTAACATCTGTGAGCCCCGTGTGGGACGGGGAATGTCCAGCCCAAATTGCTTGTATCCATTCCAGCGCTTAGTATGGTGCCTGGCACACAGTAAGCACTTAACAAATACCACTAATATTATTATTATTCACCCAACGACACAAGCCCTGGGGTAGATATAAGCTCATCAGGGTGGACACGTTCCCTATCCCGCATGAGGCTCACAGTATTAATCCCCATTTTCCAGATGAGATAACTGAGACCCAGGGAAGTTAAGTGACTTGCCCATGGTTGCGCAGCAGACAAGGAGCAGAGCCAGGATGGGAATCCAGGTGGTTCTGACTCCCAGTGTTCTATCAACTAGGCCACGTTGCTTCCTTAAAGCGGGGTTTAAGTTCCTTGTGGGCAGGGAATGTGCCAGCTCTGCTATATTGTACTCTCCCCAGCACAGTGCTCTGCACAAGGTAAGCGCTCAGTAAATAGGGTGGTTGATTTGGTTAAATCATAATGCCTGCATTCTAAGAGAACTAGCTATTACTGCATTTTGCAATCAGTTTTCAATCAATTTATTGAATGCTTACTGTGTGCAGAGCACTGTACTAAGCCCATGGGAGAGTACAATATAACAATGTAATAGACACATGCCCTGTCCAAAACAAGCCTGAGTTTGCCCACTAGAGTGTACGACCCAAGGGAGTCACCGAGGGAATCGGGGGGAGTCACATCTTTCTGGGGCAAACGCAGGACCGATGGTCCTAGCCAGATCATCGGGGCGAGGATTTATTTTCCGAGACCCGGCCTGCAGAATTGGAGCTGGAAGCCAGAAGTTGCGGACTCCCAAGGCTGGAAAATCAGCACTGCCGCTCTCCGGTAACGGGGGGGCCTCGGGAGGGGTGAGGGTGGAGGCGTCCAAGAGGGCTGACTTCATTGGACTTAATTGCAGTGTGCTTTTCTGCATGACTTCCCAGGAGCTAACACCAACTTCCTGCTCAACTGTGGGTTTAGCTCAAAGTGAAGGGAGGCTTTGAGGCTTACTGAGTAAAGGAGATTAGTTGGGTTCTGCTGAATCGGGTCAAGGATCATGGTCGAAAGCCACTGTGTGTTCTGTCTCTGGCCAGGTCCGTCACTCCCCGCTAGGCAATTCCTTCCCATGTTTCTTCGCTCTGCATTGACCTCTGGGGCAAAACTGGAAGATGCAGAGCTCCTGGTGAAGCATCCTAACCTCTTTGGTCGTGTGGGACGGATTTTTCTTGGGCTCCGGAGAAATGGATCAGGGAAGAGCCACGGAGAGGCTTTTCCTTTGCTTTTCTATTCTCTGACGCTAGAGAGTGACCGTGAACTCAGAGTAAAGTGCTTCGTAAAAATCCAGTGACAGTTAATGGTTTGACCTGGGGAGCGGGATCTCAACGGAGCACCTTTCCGGGGCTCCTGGGAGGACGTAGCCCTCCCTGCCCCAGTGTGCAATTAATGAGAGCCATGAAGGAGGGGGAGGCCCAAGGTTATAGAACCTCAAAATTCAGGATCAAGAGCCTTGCCAGTGAGCCAAAAAAAATAAATATCCCACCCCTGTAGAACCAAACTGATGCTTACCCTTGAGAAGTAGCATGGCCTAGTGAATAGAGCACGGGTCTGGGGGGTCTAAAGAACCTGGATTCTAATCCGAGCTCTGCTGCTTGTCAGCTATATGACCTTGGACAAGTCACTTCTCGGTGCCTCAGTTCCCTCATCTGTGAAATGGGGATTAAGACTGAACCACATGTGAGACAGGGACCGTGTCCAAACTGATTAACTTGAACCTACCCCAGTGCTCAGAATCGTGCTTGGCACATAGTTAGCACTTAACAAATACCAGCATTATTATTACCCAGGCCAGTGGCAGACCCGAATTAAGAGCGGGAACGGAGGGAGTCCAGCACTTCATGGTGCTGGGCTGCCCCTGCCTTCACCCTTCTGTATAATTCCTGGTTTGGGGGTTGTAGAGGAAATGGTATCTATTGAGCACCTATTGAGTGCGTGGCTCTGTACCAAGCGCTTGAGAATGGTATAATGAAATGATAAAGTACATTCCCCGTCCCTAAAAGAGCTCACTCTCTTAAACGAGGAAGACGGGCAAAAAAAAATAGTAGAATCACAATAAATAGATTGAACGCTCGACTGCAACAAGTGCAGACACCAAGTGCCTATACCAATTCATAAATGCCACAAGTGGAAGATGGGGTGATTCGGGTCATGCCAAGTCCCAGGATGGAGAATTTATCGAGTGCTTTTCATTTTCCTAAGCGCTTTCATTTTAATTATCCTCCCGGCATCCCTATGGGAGGGAAGAGCAGACATTATATTTCTCATTTACTAAAGTGGAAACTGAGGTAGAGGGGTTAAGAGACTGGTCCAAGGTCGCTCGGCAGGTCAGCGGCAGAGCCTGCAACTCAAATCAGGGTGTCTGGATTTCCTGACCCGAGCTGTTTTCCGTTAGCCCACCCTGCCTCTCAGAGGATGTGAGGTCAATTTGTGTGCGGCTCATGTCCCTGTGGAAATGAGCCCCGAGGGGACTCGCCACGCTCGTGGGATGTGGGAACCCGGTGAAATCGGCCAAACCTGAACCGGTTGATGCTTTCATTCCTCCGGGGGCTCCTGGAGAACCAAATGGGAGCTGGGAAGAGCGGCCCTGATTTGTTCAGCAAAGGGGGAGACCCCTTGGAGACTTGAAATAAGATTTGAACTTGGCTCCCTTTCAGAGCGTGACAGAGAGCTGGCTGCAGACAAGGAGGGGGGGAAGGGCTGGAGAGGCCCTCAGAGTTACTGGGGTCACATCTGGCCGAGAAGCCGAGATCTGGGATCTCCCTGTTGTCGAGATGAGGCGACAGCCTCAAACTCAGCCTTCCACCCCATCTCCTTCCTCTGCCCCCTCCTTTTCCCTTCAAGATTTTAACTCGGGACCAGCGAGAAGGGCCCTGCAGCCAGAGAGCCCATCCGGATGCCCCTCCTTTCATCACATATGCAGGAAATAGGCTCCGTGGGGAAAGGATCATTCTTCTGCCGACTGGCGGAGGGAGGTTTGATTTGAATTGCCCATAAGCTGGTCTGAGTCCTGCTCTCGCTGCTGCTTCTGTTGGCAGGCATGCCCAGGTCTGAGAACCGGTGCATGAAAAGACACGAAGAGACAGAGGCCTCGGCCGCTGGTAATTCGAGACTGCGTCAGTTCAGTCAGTCATTCGGATTTACTGAGCGCTTACTGTCTGCGGAAAGAACACAGGCCTGGGACTCAGAGGACCTGCGTTCTAATCCCGGCTCTGCCAACTGCTCTGACAGTTGCTTTGCCAATTGCTTGCTGGGTGACCACAACTTCTCTGTGCCTCAGTTTCCTCAAGTGTAAAACAGGGATTCAACACCCGTTCTCCCTCCTACTTTAGACTATGAGCCCCATGCGGGACAGAGACTGTGTCCGAATTGATTTACACCTACTCCAGCGCTTAGAACAGTGTGTAACTCATAATAAGCGGTTAACAAGCCCCATAAAGCAAGGAAGCAAGCACTGTAGTCAGCGCTTGGGAGAGTACGATATAGCAGGAAAACAGACACATTCCCTGCCCACAACGAGTTTACAGCCTAGTGGTAGTTAAGGTGGGCACCCCGAAACCTTGGCCCCACGTTAGCGGGAGTGGGCAAGTACCCTAAAAGATATAAATAAACTAGCCAGCCACAGAAAACACTTGACCCTGGTTTCCATCTGCATTCCGCATCCTCCTGGCTGTTGGCTGGGGAAAGTGGTGTAATAAAGGGCATACTAGCAGTCGGGCCCCTAATCAATCAATTAATCATATTTATTGAGCATTTACTCTGTGCAGAGTATTGTACTAAGCACTTCATTCAATGGTATTTATTAAATGCTTACTGTGTGCACAGCACTCTACTAAGTGCTTGGGAGAATACAATATAACAGAGTTGGTAGACGTATTCCCTGCCCGTAACCAGCTTACGTTCTAGAGGGAGAAACAGACATTAAGATAAATAAATGAATTAAATGAGGGATATGTAATGCTGTGGGGCTGAAGGAAGGTCCTAACTGCTTTCCTGAATTAGGAAGTTGCCCCTTCCCCAGACAGGAGCCAGGAAGCTGCTGGGCCACTAGTATAAAATGTTCGTTTTAAAACCAGAAGTGTGAGTCCACCTGGGCACTGAACACAGGGCACACAGTTCCAATCAATGGTATTTATTGAGCACTTATTCTTTGCAGAGCCCCGTACTGAGCATGTTTGAGAATGCACCTGAGTAAGTAGACACAATCCCTGTCCTCAATAATAAAAATAATTGTGGTATTTGTTAAGCACTTACTCTGGGCCAAACTCTGGGTTGGATACAAGACAATCAGGTCGGACCCAATCCCTGTCCCACGTGAGGCTCCCAGTCTAAGTAGGAGGGAGGACCGAGTATTGAATCCCCACTTTACAGATGAGAAACTGAGGCCCAGAGAGGTTGTGACTTAACCAAGGTCACACAGCCGGTAAGTGGAGAACAGGGATTGGAACCCAGCTCCTCTGACTCTCAGGCCCGTGCTCGTTCCACTAGGCCACGCTATCCCCCAAGAAGCTGACCATCTAGTGGGGCAGGTGGACATTTGAAGAGGGAGGCTCTTTTGTCAAACCTTTCCCTTCGGACTCATCAAACAGGGATATTGAGAGTTTACCATGTGCAGAACACTCAACTAAGCACTTTGGAGAGTATAGCATTTACTCCCAGCTCTGCCACTTGTCTGCTATGTGGCCTTGGACAAACCACTTCCTTTCTCTGTGACTCAGTTAACTCATCTGTAAAATGGGGATAAGAACCCCACGTGGAACAGGGACTGGGTCCAACCTGATTTGCCTGTGTCCACCCCAGCGCTTCGTGCCTGGCGCATACTAAGTGCTGAACAAATACCATAATTTTTTATTATTATTATTATTATTCCACTGAGGAGCCTTCACAGCCTGAGGAGAGAGCTGCTGCCCCATCGCTGAGACGGGAAGAGCGAGGCCGCTCCGCTCCCAGAGTCACCACAGCTCTCCGAGAGGGGCTAGGGCAAGGAACGGATCGGTGGACCGGCCTCTCTGAGACCCTCCCACCTTCCCTGCTGCTGCCGTTGAGCTCTTGCCGGGAGGATCAGGGGTAACAGAGCCGACACTGGCTGGATTCAGTCGCCGGAGCCAACGCCGGAAGTTGGACCCGCAGCGGTCAAGCTTATCACGGTGCAGCCACGAGCAGCAGCCTCTCGTGGGAATCGCCATTTGAACTAGGCAGGAGTCTGTCCTGGAGCCGGGCCCCGGCTCCCCTGAAGCTAACAGTCCCAGGGTAAGGAGCGGAATTGGGCCCGCCCTGATTGTCTTGGATCCACCTCAGTCCTTGGCCCACAGTTAAGTGCTTAATAAAATATCACATTTATTTGCTAGGAAACGTGTCTTGCTTTGGTTGTACTCTCCCAAGTGCTAAGTACTCAATAAGTGCTCATTAAATACCACTGATTGATTCATTACTGATGGCATAGTCCCAGCAGGCATTCCCTAATTTCCGGCTGTTCCCTTCCCTGACCCCAGTGAGCTATGGCTCAGATTTCTTGGAGGGGAGGAGGAGAATACAAATCGATACATACTACTGAATGAGTGAATGACAGCATTCTCTCCTCCCTCCATCCCTCCCTCTCTCTTTCTCTCTCTCTCCCTCTCCACAGTGCCTGGAATATAGCACCTTTTTTATGGCTTTTGTTAAGCACTTGCTATCTGCTAGGCAGTGTTTTAAGCACTGGGGTGGATAGAGGAAAATCGAGTTGGACACAGTCCCTGCCCCACATGGGACTTAATCCCCATTTTATAGAAGAGGGAATTGAGGCACAAAGAAATGAAGTGACTTTCCCAGGGTCACACAGCAGACAAGTGGTGGAGGTGGGATTAGAACCCAGAGGGATAGGTTTGACTTGAGATGATGCTGGTCCGAGTCGGAAATTAAGAAGTGCCCTTCTGTTCTTGAAACTAGTCTAGTCGTGGCAAATCCCGGCTCTGCCACTTGTCAGCTGTGTGACTGTGGGCAAGTCACTTTGCTTCTCTGTGCCTCAGTTACCTCATCTGTAAAATGGGGATTAACTGTGAGCCTCACGTGGGACAACCTCATTACCCTGTATCTACCCCAGTCCTTAGAACAGTGATCTGCACATAGTAAGCGCTTAACAAATACCAACATTATTATTCTCATTAATAAATTATAAACCCGAAACTAGAACCCCACAGCCCCTGTCTTCCAGAAGACACCTTCCAACCCTGATCAGAGGGCCATGCCAGGGAGTTGTCACAGGGGACTCAGAAGAGTCCCCGCAACCCTGAATGAATGACCTTGATTTTGTCAGATTGGTGGGGCAGAGGTCACTGTAGACCTGCAGCCACCCAAAATCTAAAACCATAAAAAAGTGAACAGGAATTCCCTGAGGTGGATCCGGGGTCTCTTTTTACTCTTGGAGCCCCTTGGAGGACCGGATCTGTGGCTCATCTGATTAGCTTGTCTCTAGTGTTTAGCAGGATGCTAGGCAGATAGAAAGTGCTCAACAAATAAATACCCCAGCTATTATGATGATGATGCACCCCAGTTGTGATTCCCACTTAATAATAATATTTGTTGAGCGCTTACTCTGCGCCAAACTGGGGTGGATATAAGCAAATCGGGTTGGATGCAGTCCCTGTCCCACCTGGGGCTCACAGTCTCAATCCCCATTTTACAGATGAGGTCACTGAGACCCAGCGGCTTACCCGAGGTCACACAGCAGACAAGTGGTAGAGCTGGGATTAGAACCCACGACCTTCTGACACTGAGGCTCTTTGTCCCACAGAGTCATTCTCCGGCACCCAACCTGCATTCATGTTCTTCTTCCCACTGGAATGCCTTTCCTCATCTCCACCATCACCATGCTCCTCCCTCTGTCCAAAAGGTGTCAGGCACACCTCTTCCTGGAGGTCTTCCCAGTTTACCCCATCCAATCATTTTGGTTTCAGCCAACTCCTCCCCCAAAACAAGCATACACACACACACCTGCCTGCACGGCCTCCCCCCCCCAACCCCGGCCTTCATTTACCTCTCAATTCCAGGCTTCTTGTCCTTGCCTTTATCTCTCTTCATTATTTTATACCTCTGGTTCATTTTCTGAAAGCACGGCAGCTGCAGGAGCCCCCTCTAGACTGTACGCCCATTGTGGGTAGGGCTATTGTCTCTTGATTGCTGCATTGTAATAATAACAATAATAATGGTATTTGTTAAGCGCTTACTATGTGCCAAGGACTGTTCTAAACACTGGAGTAGATACAAGGTAATAATAATAATGTTGGTATTTGTTAAGCGCTTACTATGTGCAGAACACTCTTCTAAGCGCTGGGGTAGATACGGGGTAATCAGGTTGTCCCACGTGAGGCTCACAGTCTTAATCCCCATTTTACAGATGTGGTAACTGAGGCACAGAGAAGTTAAGTGACTTGCCCAAAGTCACACAGCTGAGAAGTGGCAGAGCAGGGATTCGAACCCATGACCTCTGACTCCGTCAGGTTGTCCCGCATGGGGCTCACAGTTTTCATCCCCATTTTTCAGATGAGGTCACTGAGGCCCAGAGAAGTGAAGTGACTTGCATAAAATCACAAAGCTGACAAGTGGCGGAGGAGGGATTAGAACTCATGACCTCTGATTTCCAAACCCATGCTCTTTCCACTAAACTACGCACCCAGCCATCACTCCACAAATACGTTTGAATGAATAATAATAACAATAATGGTATTTGTTAAGCACTTACTATGTGCCAAGCACTGTCCTAAGCGCTGAGGTAGATCTGAGGTAATCACATTGTCCCTCGTGGGGCTCATAGTCTTCATTGAGAAGCAGCGTGGCTCAGTGGAAAGAGCCTGGGCTTTGGAGTCAGAGCTCATGAGTTCGAATCTCAGCTCTGCCACCTGTCAGCTGTGTGACTGTGGGCAAGTCACTTGACTTCTCTGTGCCTCAGTTACCTCATCTGTAAAATGAGGATGAAGACTGTGAGCCCCACGTGGGACAACCTGATTCCCCTGTGTCTACCCCAGTGCTTAGAACAGTGCTCTGCACATTGTAAGCACTTAACAAATACCAACATTATTATCCCCATTTTCCAGGTGAGGAAATTGAGGCCCAGAGAAGGGAAGTGGCTTGCTGAAGGTCACACAGCACAGACAAGTGGCGGGGGCGGGATTAGAACCCATGACCTCGGACTCCCAAGCCTGCGCTCTTTCCACTAAACCACGCTGCTGCGCACCCAGTTAGTGCTCAATAAATAATAATATTTATTGCTATATAACTTATGTGCCAAGCACTCTTATAAGCGCTCAGGCTAGAGACAAAGTAATCAGGTCGTCCCACGTGGGGCTCACAGTCTTCATCCCCATTTTCCAGATGAGGGAACTGAGGCCCAGGAAATAATAATAATTATGGTATCTGTTAAGCAATGTGCCAAGCACTGGGCTAGAGACAAGGTAATCAGGTTGTCCCACACGGGGCTCCCACTCTTAATCAGTGTGGCTCAGTGAGAAGCAGCGTGGCTCAGTTAAAAGAGCACGGGCTTTGGAGTCAGAGGTCATGGGTTTGAATCCCAGCTCTGCCACTCGTCAGCTGTGTGACTGTGGGCAAGTCACTTAACTTCTCTGTGCCTCAGTTACCTCATCTGTAAAATGGGAATTAAGACTGTGAGCCCCACGTAGGACAACCTGATTCCCCTGTGTCTACCCCAGCGCTTAGAACAGTGCTTGGCACATAGTAAGCGCTTAACAAATACCAACATCATCATCATCATCATTAATCCCCATTTTCCAGATGAGGGAACTGAGGTCCAGAGAATAATAATAATAATGATGGTATTTTTTAAGTGCTTAGTATGTGCCAAGCACTGTTAAAAGTGCTGGGCTAGAGACAAGGTCATCAGGTTGTCCCACACGGGGCTCCCACTCTTAATCCCCCTTTTCCAGATGAGGAAACTGAGGCCCAGAGAAGAAGAAGAATAATAATGATGGTATTTGTTAAGCCATGTGCCAAACACTGTTCTAAGCGCTGGGCTAGAGACAAGGTCATCAGGTTATCCCACACGGGGCTCGCAGTCTTAATCCCCCTTTTCCAGATGAGGGAACTGAGGCCCAGAGAATAATAATAATCATGATGGTATTTGTTGAGCACCGCCTATGTGCCAAGCACTGTACTAAGCACTGGGGGGAGGATACCAGGTGAGGAGGTGGTCCCCCGTGGGGCTCCCGCTCTTCATCGGGAAGACTGCTTAAGAGAAGCAGCGTGGCTCAGTGGAAAAAGCCCGGGCTGGGGAGTCGGAGGTCATGGGTTCGAATCCTGTCTTCACCACTTGTCAGCCGGGTGACTTTGGGCTAGTCACTTCACTTCTCTGAGCCTCAGTTCCTGGCTCAGTGGGAAGAGCCCCTGCTTGAGAGTCAGAGGTCATGGGTTCGAATCCCAGCTCTGCCACTTGTCAGCTGTGTGACTGTGGGCAAGTCACTTCACTTCTCTGGGCCTCAGTTCCCTCATCTATAAAATGGGGATGAAGACTGTGAGCCCCATGTGGGACGACCTGATTCCCTGTGTCTAGTGTGGCTCAGTGGAAGGAGCCCGGGCTTGGGAGTCAGAGGTCATAAGTTCGAATCTCGGCTCTGCCACTTGTCAGCTGTGTGACTGTGGGCAAGTCACTTCACTTCTCTGGGCCTCAGTTCCCTCATCTGTAAAATGGGGATGAAGCCTGTGAGCCTCACGTGGGACAATCTGATTACCCTGTATCTTCCTCCAGTGCTTAGAACATTGCTTGGCACATAGTAAGCGCTTAACAAATACCAACATTATTATTATCACCCCAGCGCTTAGAACAGTCCTCTGCACATAGTAAGTGCTTAAAAAATACCAACATTATTAAAATGGGGATGAAGACTGGGAGCCCCACGTGGGACCACCAGAGAAGCAGCATGGCTCAGTGGAAAGAGCAGGGGCTTAGGAGTCAGAGGTCAAGGGTTCTAATCCCAGCTCTGCCGCTTGTCAGCTGTGTGACTTGGGGCAAGTCACTTCACTTCTCTGGGCCTCAGTTCCCTCATCTGTAAAATGGGGATGAAGACTGGGAGCCTCACGTGGGACAACCTGATGACCCTGTATCTCCCCCAGTGCTTAGAACAGTGCTCGGCACACAGTAGGCGCTTAACAAATACCAACATTATCATTACCACCTGATCACCTTCTATCCCCCCCAGCGCTCAGAACAGTGCTCGGCACATAGTAAGCGCTTAACAAACACCAACATTATTATTATCCCTCCCAGCGCTTAGCACAGTGGTCTGCACATAGTAAGCGTTTAACAAATACCAACATTATTAAAATGGGGATGAAGACTGGGAGCCCCACGTGGGACCACCTGATCACCTTGTATCCCCCCCCCAGCGCTCAGAACAGTGCTTGGCACATAGTAAGCGCTTCACAAAGGCCATCAGTATTATTCACCCCCCCTTTCCCAGAGGAGGGAGGTGACTTGCCCACAGTCCCGTCCCCGCCCCCCCCCCCCGCCAAGGGTGGGATTAGAACCCAGGCCCCGTGCCTTCCCTCCTCAGCCACGGAGGGAATGAATGAAGGAAGGAACGAATGAGTGACAGGAGCCCGGCGGGCGGCGTGTTCTCGCGAGAGCCGGGGAGGGAGGGAGGGAGGGCGGGGCCCCGGGGCGAGCACGCGCGCGGGGGCGGGCGGGGCGGGGCGGTTGCGGGGCGCGCACGTCGCGGCGCGCCCCCGGTATTTAATGTGTCGGGGTTGCACGGGGCCGGGGAGCACGTGGGGGGCGGCCGGCCGGGGACCGGCCCGGAGGAGGAGGAGGAGGAGGAGGAGAGGAGGAGGAGGAGGAGAAAGAAGAAGAGGAGGAGCAGCAGCAGCAGCAGCAGCAGCAGCCGGGGGCGGCACGTGGGGGCCGCGCACCGACCAGCAGCTCGTAAGTGGGGGCGGCCGGGCTGAGGTCCCCACCTTCCCCGTCCACCCTCCCGCCCTTTTCCCCGTCCCGCGCTTCCCGCCGCGCCCGGGGCCGCCCTTCCTCCGGGCCTTGCGACGCCCACCCTGGCTGGAAGGGCGGCAGGGAGGAGCAGCCCCCTCCTCCTTCCTTCTCCTCCTCCTCCTTCTCCTTCCTTCTCCTCTTCCTCCTCCTTCCTTCACCTCTTCCTCCTCCTTCCTTCTCCTCCTCCCTGCCATCCCGCATCCCGCCAAGGACTGCCCCGCGCTCGGCCAAGGTCGCCCAGCCCCGCTGGCATTTGCTCTCTCAAAGGTCGTGTGTGCCCGGCGGGCCCGGCCTCTGCATTCCCCCGCCCCCACCCCGGGACACCCCCCTCGTGTGTCTCCCTCCTGTGCCCCCTGCTCCCGGGCAGGCCCAGGCACATGGAAGCCATTGCTACCTGCCTTGTCAGGAGGCCGCTTGGCAAGCGGGCGGCTCTGATTTCCCTTCCCCCCGCCCTGGGGAGGGAGAAGCTTTGGTCGTAGTCCAGCAGCCCGGGAGGCAGGTGGATTTTTTTTCCACCCCCCCCCCCCCATCGATCTGCTGAAGCTCTGAATTACCGTGGGCTGTGCCCAACCTCAGCCTGCCCCCCAAAATGGAGCCACCCAGCAGCTCCCTCCTTTCTCCTCCCGGGTGGTCGCCCCAAAGAACACCCGCACCCAAGACGACAGGACCCACCGAGCTGTAGGCGGGGGTCTGCCCCAACCCCCTCCCTCCTCTGCACCCTCCAACGACCCCCAGCCAGCGGGGAACACCATCTTTTTGGGGGCGGGGCCTCGTGTTGGACCATCACCTGCCCCCCGAGGGTGGTACCTGCGGGGTGGGGATTCTCCCCCCACCCTCCAGGCGGGGCCGAGCAGGTGAAATAGGGCGTAGGGTTCAGGTGGTTGTGGTGCTTGAGGAAAAAGAGCAGAAGGGGGTGGGGGGGGGAAAGGGGTTAGAAGAGAAATGAAGGGCTACGACCTGATTCCCTGGGCGAGCGCCCAGCACTGGAGGCCGCCTCTCCCATCTGCCAGTGGAAATAGGCATCTAGTGGACTTTGCTCTAGGTCAAAGAGGAGGCCTCGTGTATACTTGGGGGGGGGCCACAGTGGAAGCCATACTATAATAGCGATGGTATTTGTTAAGCGCTTACTATGTGCCAAGCACTGTCCTCAGCCCCGGATGACGGTATTTGAGCGCTTACTATATGCCACGCACTGTTCCGAGCGCCGGGGTGGTTACAGCAGGTTGTCCCACGTGGGGCTCACAGACCTAATCCCCGTTTTCCAGATGAGGTCACTGAGGCCCAGATTAGGGAAGTGACTTGCCCAAAGTCACACAGCAGACAAGGGGCGGAGGCGGGATTAGAACCCTCGTCCTCTGGCTCCCAAGGCCGTGCCGTTTCTACTAAGCCACGCCGCTTTCTCCTGCTTACCTTATTCCTGAGCCGTGGCTGCTCCTCCCCCCTAGGCTGTAAGCTACAGGGCATGTAATAATAATAATGTTGGTATTTGTTAAGCGCTTACTATGTGCAGAGCACCGTTCTAAGCGCTTGGGTAGATACAGGGTACTCAGGTTGTCCCACATGAGGCTCACAGGCTTAATCCCGTTTTACAGATGAGGGAACTGAGGCACAGAGAAGTTAAGCGACTTGCCCACGGTCACACAGCTGACGTGGCAGAGCCGGGATTCAAACCTATGACCCCTGACTCCCAAGCCCGGGCTCTTTCCACTGAGCCACGCTGCTTCTCTAGCTGCTGATTCTGTTGTATTCTCTCCAGAGCGCTTAGTACAGTGCTCTGCGTGTAGTAATTGCTTAGATAGCATTGATTAATTCACCCTTCTGCACCTTTGCAGTTGAAAGAGGAAAATCTCAGTTGTAGACTGGCACTGCCCGAGTGGATTGATGGGCATCACTGTTTTGTGAAGTAGGGGACTGGAAAACTACTACTGTCACACAACCTAAAAGTAGAAGGATATTTCTAGAAACTACTGGCTCTGAACGCTGGTTTCTCTCCCCCGCCCCCTCTCTCCCCCTTCAAAAAAGGAGGGAATCCGTTCTCTGGGATTTTAGTCCCTTGGAAACTTGATTGCCTCTCTCTCATTCTTTAGAGGGTGAAGCATCATTGGCCATGAGTTTAGTAAGGAGAGCACTCACCCCAGATTCCTCAACAAAAAGATGCCCTTTAAGAAACAAAAAGCCGTAAGCACTAGTACAACCTGATTCTTCCTCTAATGGTACTTTATCTGCTCTTGACAAGTTGCTTTTCTATTTTGGTGCACACCAATCCAAAGCATTTTGTGTGGATGAAGTATTCTTGGAATTGCATTATGGTCTGTCTTGCTGCTGCTTGGTTACAGGGGTGGCGCGCACTTCACCTGTTTGGTTTAACCAGGCCCTGGTGGGGACTGTACCCAGTTGAGGATGGTTTTGGATGGCCGGGGAAACGGGCAAGCTGGGGAGGGCACTGACTCTTCCAGGCCTTCTCCAAACACTAGTGTGTAAGGCTACTTCTCCAAAAGTGAGGCTAACTTTTCAACAAAAATATGAATTCTTCTTCCTCCCTGCAAAACACCCCCCACCCAAAGTTTCTCTTTCCTTCATCAATCAATGGTAATTTTAGAGGGCTTACTGTATGCAGAACACTGTACTAAGCCCTTGGGAGAGTGTAATGTAACAGAGTTGGTTTGACACATTCCCTGCCCATTATGAGCTCTGTCTCCCTTCATTTCCTTGGTTATAGAGGGAGCAGATGTCAGGATGAGGGGAAATGCATAAATATGCATGTTCTGATTCAGATAATTCATACTGTGAGAAGCAGCGTGGCCTAGTAGAAGGAGCAAAGGCCTGGGAGTCAACAGACTGGGTTCTAATCCTGGCTCGGCCACGTGTCTGCTCTGTGACTTTGGACAAGTCACTTCACTTCTCTGTGCCTTAGTTTCCTCATCTGTGAAATGGGAATTAAGATTGTGATCCCCAGGTGGGACATGGACTGTGTCCAACCTGAACCTCTTATATCTATCCCATGCTTAATACTGGGATATTGTAATGTGAATACTGAATGCTTAGTATGGTGCCTAGTAAGCGCTTAACAAGTGCCATTAAAAACAAAAGACAAACTCAAATCTGACAATTATTCTCTCCACCTTCAAAGCTTTACTGAAGACCCATCTCCTTCAAGAGGCCTTCCCTGACTAAGCCCTCATTTCTTCTCCCATCTCCTCCTGCATCACCCTGTTTTGCTCCTTTTATTCACTCTTCCTCAGCCCAACACTAACGTGCATATCTGTCATTTGTGAGTATTGCTGTCTGTCTCCCTTTCTAGACTGAAAGCTCACTGTGGATAGGGAATGTGGCTGGCACCTGTTATTTTTCTACTCTCCTAAGCACTTAGTACAGTGCTCTGCACGCAGTATTTGCTTAACAGATATAATTGATTGATTGAAGGTAGAGCCCAGGATTCTTTTTTCCTTTGCCTTAAAAGCTCAATCCAAAGAATCTAGTAGCCTCTGCTGTAGATCGACCCCCCCCCGGATCATGTGGGTCTTGAGCTCATTTCCAGCATTTAAGAGCATGCAAATATAGTTTGACCAAGATCAGGTTCTGAAAATGAATACTTTATAAAGCATTTGGTGTAATAATAATGACGATGGTATTTGTTAAGCGCTTTCTATGGGCCAAGCACTCTTCTAAGCATTGGGCTAGATACAAGGTAATCGGGTTGGCCCACGTGGGGCTCACAGTCCTAATCCCCATTGTCCAGATGAAGTAACTGAGACACAGAGAAGTTAAGTGACTGGCTCAAAGTCACACAGCTGATAAGTGACGGAGCTGGGATGAGAGCCCGTGTCCACTGACTCCCAAGCCTGTGCTCTTGGCACTAAGCCACGCTGTAGTGTCCCTACCCACTGTTTGGGGTTGGAGCCTGGGCCCACTTGTGCTTTCCACTAGAATTTGGCTGAAGAATAGATTTGGGCTTTCAGGGACTTTGCTGCCTGGTGAGAATCTGAAGGAAGCCCTCACTAAGCCAGTTCTGACTTCCCATTACCTCTTCCTTCACTTTTTCTGTGTATTTTAGTGACAGTGTTACAATAGAGTAACTTTAGATGAAGAGGATAATTGACTTGACTGAAGTTGTGGCCAGCTGGCTGGGTTTGTCCTGGTCGGTCTCCTTCAGGTGACCTCTGAAACCCCTTGCACCTGCTCAGTAGCCCCCGCCCCCAGCTTCCCCGGACTATTCCTAGCCTTTGAGACCGGTCAAACTCTGCATGGTTGTGTCAAGCGGTAACAACTCTGTCCTGTTGTCCCTCCCTCTGTCTCCCTTAGCGTGTAAGCCACCCGAGATCAAGAAATTGACCCTTTTTCATTGCCCTCTTGGTGTCTAGTTAAGAGATGCTTGATGGTGATGCTGGAATCTTCCATCACAAACAGTGGGCAAACATCGGTCCAACCCAGAATCTACTCGAAGGCATTGATGACAGGGCTAATGACTCGTGCCTCTCGTACACCCTCACCCCGCCGGCCATGTTTCCGCTGGGGCCACAGGGGTGAAGTACCCACCGGAGTGTGATGCGCAAAACCTTCTTGAAGTGAAGGAGGCCACAGCACCTTGAACTGGGTAACTGCTTTTAGCTCCACTCTCTTCAAAAGGCAGATGTCTTCAGGATTCCTTCCCTGTCCCCACCACTCAAGACTCTCCTGGCTCTTCTTTAGTCAGAAATTCTTGCCACTGATGGCCTAACCTCCTAACCTTCCTGGCTGTTTACCCTCCTCGCCCACTTGAAACCCTCACCGCCACAGTACCGTGTGGATCGCATTTTTGGGAGACCAGGGAAGAGCTTTTTCCATAGGTACTCTTGATTCTCATGCTTCATCCTCAACATTCCCGGAGTACCCCGAGGGGATGTGACAGAGCCCCCGTGGGGTTTACCGTGATTCAAGGAGGATAATCATCTTCTCTCCCCTCTAGATTAACCATACAGAGGCTGGCTAGCTCACACACGCTGAACTGCACAGAACAGTATTACCCCATGCTTAATGCAGTGCTTGGCACATAGTAAGCACAAAAAAACCCCACAGTTATTGTTTATTTGTTGCTGTAGCACTGGTCGAGCAGGGCAAAATGCCATATATCCAAAGGGTTAGTAGTGTCCAGACACTCTTTCCGCACATGTCTGCCTGCCTGCCTAGGGCAACAAACCAGGTAAGGTTGGTTCATCCCGCCAGTGTCGGTGATGGATGAGGCAGACACTTCTGCTTTGGGACAAGAGCTAGTTTCTGTTTAATTTCTTCAGTTCCCCTAAGGTCCTAAATCCCTCTTATCTTCACTCCCTCCCCAAACATACTCGTTCCTAGAGAGAAGGGTAAAAGTCCCTAGTTCTTCGGCCACACCTTGGAAATCTAACTACCTTCAAATTTATAAATCTCAAGCAGAGAAACTGTACAAAGTCTGATTGAGTTGGTGACAATTTAACATTAAGAACAAGCATGGCCTAGTGGGAAGAGCATGGCTGTGGAAATCAGAGGACACGGTTTCTAATCCTGACCGCCAGTTGCTTGCTGTGTGACCTTGGGCAAGTCACTTAATTTCTCTGTGCCTCAGTTCCTTCAACTGTAAAAATGCGGATTAAATCCTACTCCCTCCTACTTAGACTGTGTGTTCCATGTAGAACAGAGACTGAATCCAGCCTGATGAGCTTGTATCTACCCTAATGTTTAGAACAGTGTTTGACGCATAGTAAGCGCTTTAATACCATTTAAAAATAATAATCTGGTGGCGCAGTGTGAAAACTGAGATGGTTCTCGATCGCCAAGTTGGTTAGAACAGTGAGCAGAGGTCGGATAACAAATGTACAGTCTGCATAACCTGTTCCGCACTACTCTAAATAAGTTGCCCGTTGAATGTTCAGTAAGCTGAGATGCCGTCCAGGTTCCCCTCCAGCTCTTGCCTCCGTCAGAACGGACCTGGTTTGAAGCCTCGGCACCTTCAGAGTATAGCGTCCTTCTAAAGCGTTCTTGTGCCTTTCCCTTCCTTCCTAACAAGATTCTTGCGTAGTTAGGTGTCCACTTCAGCCAGCAGAAATCTGGCCCAGAGTGAGAGCACCCAGCTGATAGATAACCCTCTGGTTTCTTTCCTGGTGAAGCTTTTGGGGCGGAGGGCAGGAAGTGTGATCCTGTGTTCATTTTCTGGTGAAAAGGGCTTGTCGTTGTGGACCAGCAGAGCCTAAACCTGTTGCTCTTTGGGATCCAGTGAGCCGGCCTCTTTATGACTGACTTATGCAGGGAGGCAGGCTGGGCTCCTTGAGTCCTGTGAAGAGGACTTAAAGTACAGAAAGATATTCTTGATCAACCTCACCCAGCCAATCGCGTTGTGGATCAGCCGGGCCCGACCCACCAACGCGATGTCTTGTCCAAGTCTGGGGTTTCCAGCTTCCTGCCCCATGAGGCAACACTTGCAGGTTTGGGATGTTTTCGTGTCCAGGGGTGTCGCCCCATCGGCTGCCGTGCAGCACAACTCAGCTCGGTGTTTCTGAAGCTTTTTGGATCCTCTGACCTTTTTCACTTTTCCACTTTGCCTAGCCAGGGTTAGGCTAGGGTATTTTTGATTTGTTTTTGTTTTTTTTTCCTTAAATGGTATTAAGCAGTTACTAATCATATTAATGTCTATCTCCCCCTCTCAGATTGTCGTGGGCAAGGAATGTGTCTGCTATTCTGTTGGATTATGCTCTCCCAAGTCTTAGTACATTGCTCTGCACATAGTAGTGCACAATAAATGCGATTACTATGTTCCAGTGCTGGGCTAGATACAAGCTAGTGGGGTTGGACACAGCCCATGTCCCACGTAAGGCTCACAGTCTTTCCCCATTTTACATATGCGGTAAAGGTACAGAGAAGTGAAGGGACTTGCTCAAGGTCATATGGTAGAGAAGTATTGGAGCCAGAATTAGAACCCAGGTCCTCTGACTCCCAGGTCTGTGCTGGTTCTTCCATGCCACGCTGAGCGTTTACTGTAGCATTTGTCCTGGGACAAAAAAGCATAGGCCACTCAAACAAATTTGTAAACTCAAACAAATGCAGGTGCCTGCAAGTGGTGTAGGATCAGCTGCCGCGGAGTTCCGATTTGAGGCCTTGTGATCCATGGCTCAAACCTCTCTGACATCCAACTTGAGGAGGATCATTTGTGCCAGGGGTGGTTTCGCCCTGTTCGATGCTCATCTCTCGTGTAGTGGGTTCTTGACCCTCAGAGTTTATCGGTGGTCCTCCCTGGGACCCAGGGGAGAGGAGGTGAGTAGAATCTCTGCCTCAGAAGACTCCCTGGAAATGGTAGCTCCTACTCTTTTGCCCATCTTGGGCTCCGTTAGCCAACAGAAAGGTGAAGGAAGGAAATATTGAGATCAAGTCGCAGAAGGACATCAGAATGGGCAAGAGCCACAACCGTTAGTTCAGGTAGTTCAGCATCTGGAGATCAGGGACCTGGGTGGGGGGGGGTCAGGTGAGGGGCAGGAGGCTGGGTTCTGTCCTCTGTGCTGTTGTGGGCAGGGGCGGACTCTCCCGTTCCCACGAAATAGGGCAACTCGGTCTTGAAAACGTGTGGGTGCCGTGTTACTGTGCCACTAAGACGGCCCCGGCTTTTCAACTGTAGCAGAAAGCCAAATTGGAAGTCACCTCTGCCGTTATGGTCTTAGTGAAACTTGGAAACTTCCCAACCCCATCCCCGTCCCAGCTGCTCCCTACTTGGGAGGCTGAGATTGGATGTCCGGGGCTTTCAACTCTTCTGCCGGATGATATTCTAGTGGAACGATCCTGCACCAAATGGAATCTTTCTTGTGTGTGTGTGGCTCGGCGGGGAAGTGCAGCAATCGCTTCAGAAAGCCTCTGTTAAACTTGAGCTCAGTTCTTTGGTCAGTCGGTCGTATTTATTGAGCCCTTATCGTGTGCAGAGCACTCAGCTAAGTGCTTGGAAGAGTGTAATAGAACAATATAACAGACTCTGCTAATCGTGCCAGTTGGTGCCGCACATGCCGTGTTCTGGGCTCTCCTTCCTGGCCCAGCTTCACCCAGCATGGAACTGTGAGTTCCTTATGGGCAGGGAGCATGTCTGCTAATTCTGCTGTACTCTTAGTACAGTGCTCTGCTTACAGTAGGTACTCAATAAATACGTTGATGTTTAATACCCCAGCCGTCTGTGCTTTCTCTGAAAGCTGTCTTGGGGCTCACTAGTTGGTTGTGTGTGTGTGAATGGAATTTAAGCCTTTACTATGTTGCAAGCATTGTATCAAGCCCTGGGGTGAATACAAATTAATTTGGTTGGACACCGTCCATGTCCCACATGGGGCTCACAATCTCAATCCCCATTTTACAGATGAGGGAACTGAGCCACAGAGAAATAGTGTCATACAGCGGTTAAGTGGTGGAGCCTGGGATTAGAACTCAGGCCTTCTGACTCCCAGGCCTGTGCTCACTGACAAGTCCTGAACTCAGTCTCTTGAGTGGGGCAGAGATTAGTGGCCCAGAAAGTCAGTCGGCCACACTGACTGAGACCCTCTCTGGTCCAGCCTTCCTTCCTGAATGTCATTTGTAGTGCTCCTCTCCGCTCTGTGTCCTGACTCTGCTCCAGTAGACTGACGGCCAGGGCAGGCATGTGCTCCTGGGCTATTTTTAGCAGGTGGAAAAGTTTCAGGAGCCCCATGTGAGTGCAGCAGTGGGGTCTGGCATTGGCTTTGTCCAGCCTGGACACAGATGTGGGGGTGTGGAGTGTGCCTGGGAGAAGGCTGAAGCATATTGAGGTGGTGGCTCTTCCAAAGTGGGGTTTGATTCTTTTGGTATTTAAGCACTTACCGTGTGTCGAGCACTGTTCTAAATGCTGGGGTAGATAGAGACTAACCAGGCCAGATCCAATCCCCCTCCCACTTGAGGCTTACATTCTAAGTAGGTGAAAGGACAAGTATCGAATTTCTGTTTTGCAGTCGAAGCCCAGAAAAGTAAAGTGACTTGCCCAAAATCACACAACAGGCAAGTGGCAGCCAGGATTAGAACTGGTGTGTGTTTGCACAAGCCTTTTAGTTTGGGATTAGGGGGAGGTGGGGAGAGCATAGGGCTGGAAGCAGCAGAGGGAAATGAGACCCGGAAAATGAAGCATGGTAGTGAACTAGGATTTGGCCACGATGCCTTTGCAATGGCCAGGAAATTGTACACCATCTTCATCTGTGTTAAAGAAATCAGCCCCTTTTTTTCTTTTTTCTTTTCTTTTTTCCTTTCTCCTCCTCTCTCTCCTCTTCTTCCCCCACCTCACACACACACTCACTCACACACTTTTATTTGGGCCAGAGTTCTCGGGTCCATCTGCCTGCTTCTCTCTGGCAAGTCATCCGGCCTTATAAGGTGCTGTGTTTGCCGTGGTTTATGTTGGCTGGGTCCCTGCTCACATGAAGTCTTGATTCAAGGAAGCAGGGTGAAGCTTATCCTCTTCCCACAACAGTCTCTGGCCCCAGTCTCCAGGCTAACTAGTATTCGGGAGGGCAGAGCTGCCTGTCACCAGTAGCGGGGCAGGTACCAATTTTTGCCTTGGTGAACATCCCCAGCAAGGAGTTTGGGGCTTCAGGAGGGCTGAAGCCCCACCATTTTAATAATAATATTAATGGTATTTATTAAGTGCTTCCTATGCGCCAAGCACTGTTCCAAGCATTGGGGTAGATACAGGGTAATCAGATTATCCCACGCGGGGCTCACGGTCTTAATCCCCATTTTATAGATGAGGTAACTGAGGCACAGATAAATTAAGTGGTTTAGCCAAGGTCACACAGCAGATAGGTGGTGGAGCCAGAATTGGAACCCATGCCCTCTGACTCCCGAACCCATGCTCTTTCCACTAAGCCACGCTGCTTCCCGGCACTCTTCATAGCTGAGTCGGAGCTCTTGTCCAAGGGCTGAGATTCTGGGGTTACTGCCCCCGTGTCCAGCAGGTGTTCATTTCTGCCCTGGGGGCTCCTCACCCTCCAACGTTCCTGGGTTGCCGCACACACCCTGTCACTGGAGGGTGTGGATTCTGGGTTACTAGCCAGCCACCTGAGTCAATTTGGCCAAGAAACTTGCCTAAAGTTGAAGCCGTGTCTACCCACACTTTATATGTACTCTGTCGTAGCAGCGTATTAACTCTCTTTTTTTGGCACAGATCCTTAGAGCAGCTTCTGTTCTCGGAAACGAGTACTTTAAGGCAAAATGTTTCAAAAGCATTGAGGCTGGAGCGGGGGAGTTTTCTGTTTGGGTTTTGGTGCTCTTGTGGTCCCTCACCCGCTGCTGAGGCCGAGAGTCAGAGAACTTGCCGGGGTCCGGGAGCCTTTTCCGGGATAATGACAGAGTTGGGGAGGGAGAGAAACGGCTTGGATCTCCAGTGTCCCAGGAGACCGGAAACGATCACTTCCTGCCGGAGGCGTGGCTGGTGGGAATCCCTGTGCCTTCCCCCCCAGTGTTGGGGGAAAGGCAAAGCTGTCACGGAGGTCCTTGGTAATTCTAGGAGACTCTGAGCTCTTTGCAAAGGAGAGGGGGAAATGTTAGCCAGCACCCTAAGCGAGTCATCCTCCTGTTCCCCATCCACAGGTGATGACGGTGGTATGTGGCTACCTGGCAGAAAACCCCTCTCTGCCGAAAGTTCGGATTCAGGGGCCGGAGCAATACCGGTCACTTTCCGTCCTGCATAGCCTTAGCAGGTGCTTGTATGCCACATGATCAGGGAACATGTCTACCGTCTCTGTTATAGTGTACTCTCCCAAGTGCTTAGAACAGTGCTCTGCACAGCGTAGTCACTTAATATATGTGATTGACCGTTCAGATGAGTCTCTCCCTAGGGAGAACTTGAGGGCTTTGCACCTGCACACGTCCGGTAATGGTGGTGAAGGCATAGGTCAGCTGAGAGGCGGCCAGCTACAAATACTTCTTGGCGTGGTTCCTAAGTTGGCAACAACGAGACTTTCTTGGTATTGCCTCTCGGGCCACTCATTAACTTGGGGAGCCCTCTCGTTCCCCAATATTTCCTGTTCACTTTCTGTTCTGGGAGGCCTTCCCTGACGACTTGCCCAGAGAGCTCAACTGGATGACGGAGCGGGCAGCCACGGCGAGAACCCCTCTGCCCACTCTCCCGCCTCGGTCCCCCGAGGCAGCGGTTCCTCCGCCTTCCTCCGTGACACCTCCGCCTTGCCATCACTAGAAACCTGGGGCTTCCTTTCGAGGCCTGACCCTTTGAGGCTCCCTTCCTTTGCCCTGCGCTCAGCACTCTGGAGGGAGTAGTAGTGATAGCGTGAAGTTCTCACTGTGTGCAGAGCACTGTAATACCTGCTGGGAGAGAATACACATAGGGGAAATAAACATGGTTCCTGTTCCTCGGGCTGGGGGAATTGGTGGGGTGGGGTGTTTCACCTGGCAGCACTGGCCTTGGGGAACCCCTCTTGGTTCAACCCGAAAAGGAGCCATGTGACTAGCTCAGCCCGTGTCGATGTGTAGTCCAGCTGCTAGGAATAGCCAGACCTCGCTCTGAAGCCGTCTTTCTGGGGTGATCGCAGCGAAGCAGTAGAAGACGATTGGAGGAGTGGCACAACACTACTGTGAGCTAATTTGGAATCTTAAAGACCTAACAAACCACCCAGCTCGGACATCTTATGGGACAGAGGCAACCTCTCTTTGAACGCTATGTCCTCTCCCTGACCTGCCTCTGAACCAGGGTCGGGGCTGCTAGCCCATCCCCTGGCCGGAGCCATGCGGCCAGAACCGCGGGGCCCGGATCCAGCCTCTCTGAGCCCGGAGCGCGGGATCGACTGCCCTGCCTAGGAAGGTAGGAGATGAACCTGACTCTGCCGCAGAGAGCTTGTTGGTTTTTGCGATATTGCCTCCCTCCTCCTCTCCTGGGTTTTCTCATCTTGGGAATGTAAGCTCCTTAGGAGCCCATGCTGTGGACTCAAATACTTCATAAATACAGGAGCTGGTGAGTGGGTCTAATAGTTCTGGGAGCATCAGCTCCATAACTAAGCCCACTGTGACCTGAGTAGAAGCACAGCAGTGAATTCCAAAGGCTCTTGATCTTGTTTCTAAATAGCTTGAGCTCTGCAAAAAGATGGAGAAGGTACACGGGGGTTGCACTTAGCCCAAAGGGTAGGTAGGGGCTGTGTGTATGTACGTTTTGGCTTCCACCTTCAACAGTGTATAGCACCCACTCTACAAAGCGCTCTATACTAAGGCACCTCTCTGGATTTCCTTGTTCCAAGAGAGTACTCCCAACACCACCTTGCTTTGTCCCTGTATCCTCTCAGGTTGCCCGGCTCTCCCTTAGATAGTTAGCCTCTGACTACAAAAGGTTGCATTGTCATTGAAACAATGGAGAAATGTTAAGTAGCAGGTACCCAGCTCCGCCTAGCTAGACTGGAAAAGATTCCTCCGACTCTGGCCCAGGGCCCAGCATGCAACCTGCCTGCTTTGCTCTTGAACCCTCGTTGTCCACTTGAAGGACACACCTACTGCTTGCTCCCACCTTTCAGTTTCCTAATAATGGAACAACAAGGCCTCGTAGCCTTGGCCTAGTGCAAAGAACACAGGAGTGGGAGTCGAGACCCCGACTGTCACGTAGCTCCTCGGTGTCTCCCCTCATCTGTAAAATTGGAAGTAAGATACCCGTTCTCTCTCCCTCTTACATTGAGTGAGCTCCTTGTGAGCCAGGGATTGTGTTCCAGTATGATTATCTGGTAAATGCGTCAGAGCTAGGTATATAGTAAGTGCTTACTAGGTGCCAAGTGCTTGGGTAGATACAGAAAAAGTCAGGGTCTCTTTTTTTTTTTTTTGTGGTGGTGATAATTGTGGTATTTGTTAAGCGCTTTATTATGTGCCACGCACTATACTAAGCGCTGGGATGGATACAGGCAAATCAGGTTGGACACAGTCCCTGCCTCGCGTGGGGCTGGTGGTCTCAATCCCATTTTACAGATTAAGTAACTGAGGCACAGAGAAGTGAAGTGACTTCCCCCTTCTAGATTGTGACCCCGTTGTTGGGTAGCGACTGTCTTCTTCTGTTGCCAAATTGTACTTTCCGAGAGCTTAGTACAGTGCTGTGCACACAGGAAGCACTCAGTAAATACGTTTGAATGAGTGACTTGCCCAAGGTCACACAGCAGACAAGTGGCGGAGGCAGAAGTAGAACCCATGACCTTCTGACTCCCAGGCCCGTCCCCTATCCACTATGCCATGCCGCTTGGTCCTCGTTAAGCACACCAAGCTGTGTTCTGAGAGCTGGGTTAGATAAAGGTGGACACCACATGGGGGCTCACAGTCCGAGGTGAGAGAATAGATAGTCATCTCCCCATCTTACAGGTGAGGAAACTGAGGGACTTGCCCAGGGTCACACAGCAGGCCAGTGGTGGAACAGGGATTAGAACCCAGGTCACCTGACACCACAGCCCGAGTTCTTTCTACTAGGCTACACATGTTGCCTCTCAACACTCATCATGATTATTGCCAACGAAGATACTCAGGGACAGAAGCTTCTTACCATTCAAGAGGCTCTTGGGTCTGTACCCTTTGGGCATTTGGTATTCACCCAAACCTCAAACCCTACAACACTTATATACATAGCTCTAAGTTATTGATTTATATAATAATAATGTTGGTATTTGTTAAGCGCTTACTATGTGCAGAGCACTGTTCTAAGTGCTGGGGTAGATACAGGGTAATCAGGTTATCCCACATGAGGCTCAGAGTCTTAATCCCCATTTTACAGATGACGTAACTGAGGCCCAGAGAAGTGAAGTGACTTGCCCACAGTCACACAGCTGACAAGTGGCAGAACCGGGATTCAAACCCATGACCTCTGACTCCCAAGCCCGGACTCTTTCCACTGAGCTATGCTGCTTCAATTTATATTAACGTCTGCCTCCCCGACCCCTAGAATGTAAGCTCGTGGTGGGCAAGGAACCTATCTCTGAGCTCTGTATGGTACAGTGCTCTCCCCACATTAAGTGCTCATGTACCACTGATGGATTGATTTCTAATCCTGGCTCTGTGAGGAGCCTGCTGTGTGACCTCGGGCAAGTCACTTAACTTTGTGCCTCAGTTTCCTCACCTGGTGATTCAGTGTCATGTCTTCCTCCCGCTTAAACCGTAAGCCTCATGAAGGACAGGGACTGTCCAACCTGATGAGTTTGTGGATTCAGCGGTGATCGACACATAGCACTTAAAAACCTTAACAGTAGTAATGGTGATTGTTTTGTAAAGGGAGCCAGTTGTTTTGGAAGTTGAGCCGAGAGCACCGCATTGAACTCTCTAAACGTTTTCTCTGGGCTTGTGAAACACCAAGATGGCGGCGGCAGCAGCTGCTCCTTTTCTGTGGCATCAGACAACTGTTTAGCCCTGTATTTTAGCTCTCCAGGCTGTGAATTCCTCAGAGGGAGGGGGAGAGGCATCCTTCTCTTCCCTTTTTTTAAACTCCAGGCAAACGAGCAGATGAATGGTGTGACCATCGGAGGCCTGCATGAGGCACAAGGCAGTGCCTTTAGATTCGTGCAACTGTCTGGCAACTAGTCAGCAAAGCTTGATTTGGGAAACTGGGCAAATGGCCCTTCTAAAAATAAGCTTCAGAGCTGAAATTGAAAGCAGTTCACTGCAGAACAGTCAAATAAACCCTTAGTACAGTTCTGTGCGCACAGTAAGTGCTCAGTAAGTACCAGTGATTGGGAAACAGCTAAGCCTCCCCCACCCCACCTAGGGTTGGGGGTTGGCGTTGTAGAGAAAAATCCGGTCGATACAGCTTTAGGCAGTTGTGCGGAGGAAACGACCCCTCTATCTGGAGTTGGCAACGGCCTTTGGTGAGTCTTTCTGTAGTCCCCGGACCCAACTTTCAGAGGGATATGTAAATTGTCCTTAGTCCCGCATGGAAACGAGGATCACTCCCCTGGGCACCTGCACATAAAGAGGGGGCCAAAGGGAAGCAAGGGTTTCGGGTTGCGAGGTACTGAGGCATGGTAGCCTTTTGGAGTGTTAGAGGAACCCTGGCTACTGCCCGAGTCTGGAGGATCTGGAAGCCAGAAACTGATTCTGAAGGGAGTTGACAGGGTGGGCTATCTTTCACATTGCAGTTGAGTTCTCTGCAGAACAGGTGGAACCTATAAAGAATTTTTGTTTCGTTTAATGGTATTTAGGCGCTTACTATGTGGCAGGCACTTGGGAAGCTACAAGATAGCTTGGGCACAGCCCACGACCCGCATGGGGCTCTGCCTTAATCCCCATTTTACAGATGAGGTAACCGAGGCGAAGAGAAGTACCTTGCCCGAGGTCACAGAGCCGACAAGTTGTAACTCTTTGCCCAGGGTGGGTATCCTCTGCAATCCTCAAGGTGAGGAGGATGGTGATGGTATCTCCTTATCGGGAACCCAGATGAGCCTCCACCCTGAGACTTGAGGATGGAGAACTTGTCAGACGAGCTCTCGGTCATGCCGGTGCCTTGTGCGGCACCACTCTTGCTATCCGTTCCCACCGGGGCCTGGCGGCCAACAAGTAATTAGGCAGGGGGTGGGGTGGGGGCCACTTGGGAGCTCCTGGATTTCATGGGGGCTACAGGGGCTGGCAGGAAGCAGCAGGCGCTGAAAGGGGGTTGGATCTGGAGGCTGCTGGGGGACGAGGGGGGCATCTCACTGGCAGTCTAGTTGAGCACTGTGGAGAGCATTAAGACTCATCGACTTTGAAGGTGTACGCAGATTCACGCATTAGACCTGAGAGCAAGCTGTGCCATGCAAAACGGAGAGCCCAAACTGAAGGCAGGCAGTCCTGTCCCCCGCCCCAGCCCAGGGTGGTGAAAACACTCGTGTCTGCTGCCTAGTTTGGGTCCCCAAGTAAAACCTCATTTCCCTCCTCCCCGACTCCTTGATTTGCTTCTCTTTAAGTCCGAGTCCTTCTCCAGAAGTGTATGGGGTGACTTTTTATGCTGACAGTTCTTCTCGAAGAAAGTGACTCGCACCCACCCTTCTGAGTACCTCTTAAATGCTAGCTGCTTGGAGTTGTCTCTCAGCCAGTCAGATAAGCAGTGGGAAATGTATTATGCAAGGTGATGGGCGGTGAGGGTAAATAGATGGGGAATGAAGGCTTGGAGTGGAGGAGTGGGGGCGTTGAGGAGAGAAGAGACCATGTTGGCTTCCGCCACCGGGTGAAGTCCTTATGCCTCATGCCCCAGGTTCTTACCTGCCACTGACTGCTGCCCGTTTTGTATCTCCCACAGGTGTAACCGCGGGAGGGGTCCAGGATGGCTTTCCGGTTCCGCACCATCCTCCCCTACGCCTTGCCGGGAGTGCTGGCACTCATCGGCTGGTGGTGGTTTTTCTCTCGGAAAAAGGAGCGAGTCGGCAGTCACAGCCAGCCGACGAGGGTCGTGCCCGAAGACGTGAGAACGGGCATGCCCATTGAGGAATCCCTCTCGGGGGAGGAAGCCGGCTATGTCAGGGCGGCGCCTGTGCTGCCTGAAAAGCCAAGGCCCACAGGGGACAAGTCGTCTGTGGAGCCTCTGACTCTCCTGCGGCCATGGCACTCGGCACCAGAGGTGCCGGATTCTTCTCCCGGCTTCCCTGGAGCGATGGGGACACGCGAGGACGACGACCATCAGCTGGCAGTGGCCGGGTCTGGAGATGAAGCCAAGTCCGCTGCTGCTGTGCAAAAATCTGTCCTCCCGCCCCTCGGGGGCGCGTGGCACCACCCCGGGACCGCAGACCTGATTGGTCCAGAGTCCACCTTCAGCAGAACCCCCGGAGAAGGTCGGCCCGTACATCTGGAAACCGCTCCGGTTTTACGTGGCTCCGAGGAAGAGGTGGCGGAGGTGAAGGAAACGGAAGGGACTGAAGTTACCGCTACCGAAGGAGAGAGCGCTCCGTCCCAGACCTTCGGCATGCAGCAAGAGAGCAGCGGTGAAGCGCCTGGCCAGGCTGCCCTGAAGGAGGAAGAAGAGGAAGAGGAAGTGAAGGAGAAGGAGGAAGTGGAGGAGAGCCCCTTGCACAGAGCTGGACCAGCTCCGAGCAAAGAATGTCCAACTGGGAATCTACTGAGCAGCTTAATCGAGTTAAGCGGGACGGAGCTGCCCAGGCGAGAGGAACGCGTGTCGCACCAGAGGGGAGGAGGCAGGCGGCCTGGGGAGAGGCCGGAGGAGGAGGGTGGGCCGGCCCAGGGGCCGAGCCGAGCGGAGAACCCAGAGAGCAATGAGAAGATCGAGCAGGCGGCCTTACAGATCATCTCCAACGTGATCTCGGCCGCGACGGAAGAAGTGCTGGCGGGAGCCGTGGGCGGCCTCGCGGACGGGCCAGGTCGGGCCTCGGACGGTCACGGTGCCGGCCGCGAAGAGGAGAGCGTTGCCCCAGCCAGCCAGAAACCTGCGCTGGGGCAGAGCGCCGTGGGCCAGGGGAGGGGCGGCTGTGAGACTGCCGCCGCCCAAGACCCTCCCCTCGTCCCGACCGGCCCCCGGGAGCACAAGACTTACGCCAGCTGCCTGCAGCACGGCCGCCTATCCAGCCCCATCTCGGGGGACCCGAAGGACCGCAAGTCAAAGAACTCGGCCTACCGGGTGCCCCCAACGCCCTCCCAGGGGGAGTCGTCTGAGGAGCCCGATATCGGGGCGGAAGACTCCGGGTGCAGCGCCTGCATGTCCGAGGACTGTCCGAGCGTCTCGTCGGCCGCCCCGTCCTCTGACCCCGTGGACGCCCCTGGGCTCGGAGACTCTTCTCTCGACCCAAACGCGGACCCCGACGACAAGCCGCCGGCCCCTCTCCGGGACAGTACCGTGCCCTTCAGCAACGGGGTGCTCAAGGGCGAACCCTCCGACCTGGGGCCCGAGAGTCGCTGGACTACCGAGGCGGAGGCAGATCAATCTGGAGGTAGGGATGCTCTCGCCGGGCCCAGTGTCTTAAACCCCCAAACCGGCCGGCTTCCATGCTCCTTGGGCCCAGTGCGTTGCACGCAGTCCCTCCCGGTTGCCTGGACTCTAACGGGCCGGGGCTCCGTGTCAAGACCCTGCCCGATCAAGTCCAGCACCCCTCCCTGCGGTGTGAGGCCATCTCCGGGAGGTTCGGGGGTGGGAGAGGGCGCCCTTACTCCTCATTTTGGGGAGGGAAGAAGAGGAAGGACGTCTGGTGGCCACGTGGGTCCAAAATGTCTAAGCCACAGCAGGCACCCGCAACACCTCTTTCTCCCCGCTTTTATCACCTGCTTCCCTTCTCCGGGAACCCTAAGGGGAAGACCCTTAACCAGCCTCATTGCCAGTGGCCATAGGCAGCTCTGGCCTCTTTTTTTTTTTTTTCCTCCTTTCAGTAATCATGAAGTAGAGGAAAACTGATACTTTCCTCATCTGTAAAATGGGGGGAGAAGAATAAGACATATATGGAACTAGTACCCAGCCCTGCGCCCACTGTGCTAGACTGCGCTGCCTCAAGCGGGAATCTGGGAAACTTGCTGCCATCCTCAGGCAGACTGGATTTTCATTTTGGGTTTCACCTACTTGGAAGCTCACTAATCCACAGAGCCCTCATTCAAATAGGCTCTGGTGGAACACGGTGGGATTTGAGGAGAAATTTTGCGGTGTATAAATAGGGACCTGCCTTTGCCTAGTCAAACCCTCTCACCTGCAGCTCTGGTCCCCAAGTCATGAGGCAGGGTCAAAGCCTAGGAGCCAGATGGAGAGTGAAGGAGGATGGAAACCACCCCCGGACCTGGATTTTAATCCTAGCTCGGTTACTTGTCTGCTGGGTCCTGTCGGGCAAGTCTTCATTTTTCTGGACCTTGTTTTCCTTGTCTGTAATGGGAATTCAGTACCTATTGTTCCCTCCCTCATAGACCGTGAGCCCCATGAGAAATGGGGTCTCTATCTGACCTGATTACCGTCTATCTACTCCAGCGTATGGCACGTATGAGGTCAGCGATTCCCAACATTACTATGCAGCTCATCTTCCCCATCTTGACTTTAAGCTCCTTGTGGGCAGGGAGCATCTGCCAACTCTGTACTCTTCCAAGCACTCAACTTAGTACAGCGCTCTGCACACAGTAAGCAGTCGATAAATACGATTGACTCATTGGTCCTCCAGTAACGGCCTTGTCTGGAATCTCCACACATTCCATCACATATGATCCAGTATGGTAGAGGCCGAAAGGAGCCATAGGATGGGCACTACCTGCCCCTCTAGTCTGGCGTGCAGAAACCCCACTCCCTTGATTCCCAGAAGCTGAGGCCGGGGTTTGGGGTGGGCCGTCTCAACTCTGGGGCGGGTGTCACAAGTTCCCCTCTGCCCCATATCCCTGCTTCTGCCTGCTCAATAGATGGCCCTCGAAGCGAGTAACTGAGCAGCGGCTTGGCCGGCCTTGTTGGGGTAGCACACCATGAGGGCCCCTTCTCGGGAGAGATGGTTGTGATCCAACAGTCAGGTTGCTTCCAGGTGACAGGATTGGTAGGAGCTCCAAGAAGACCAGTCCTCCCTCTTGAGACGGCTGCTCTTAAGCCAGATCGCCTCCCCCCAAGCAGTTCAGCAGACGGCCCGTTTTGTGGTCCCCGCCCCTCCACCCTGGTCCCCTGAAGAACTGGGCCTGTGTCTAAGAAGAACCAAGGCGAGGGGCTGCTGGATGGCTGAGGTCCAGCACACCGCTTCCCCAGCCTGACCTATGTCTTGTCTACCAGAGAGCTCTTAGGACTTAAAAGGGCAGCCTCCCACTGAGAGCTGGGTCCTCCCCCGGTGGTGACACGGGGGGCACGGGGCTATTCCCTTTGGCGTCGGGGCGAGGGAGGAGCGGGACACAGCAAAAAAGAAGCTTTCCCAGCACCATTTGTATCTCTCCCGCTTCCCTCCCGCAGGTTCAGACGTGAACAGCATGGACTCGGTGGACAGCGGCTGCGCCCTCGGGAAGACCGAGAGTCACCAGGGCTCCAAGGCGGGATCCGAGCCCACCAAGGCTGAGCTCACCGTGTGGGAGATTGAGGTGCCAAAGGTGAGTTACCCCCTGTCCTGCTCCCCTGCCTCCTTAACTCTCTGGATTTGTTGAGGGGATGTTTGTTGAGCAGAGGCCTGGAACATCCAGTGGGCTCTCATTCCCCCACCTCCCGTGGACTTAAAGGAGCAAGCTTGAATTGAAAGCCTCCTGAAACCTCACAGCAAGGACCCTGCTGCCGCTGCTTACAGCTACCCACCGTAATCCCAGCAGCATCTTGGCATAGTGAATAGATCACAGGCCTAGGAGTCAGTCATGGGTTCTAATCCCAGCTGCTACTTGTCTGCTGGGTGACCTTGGGCAAGTCACTTCACTTCTGTCTGCCTCAGTTACTCATCTTTAAAGTGGAGCTTGAGACTGGGAGCCCCGTGTGGGACAGGGACTGTGTCCAACCTGATTAACTTGTATCTACCCCAGTGCCGAGAACAGTGCTTGGCCCACAGCGATGAACAAGTAGTAGTATTTTAAATTATTATCCCTTCTCTTCCTTGCCCCTTTCTCCTCCTTCGTTTCTGGGACTTTTTTCGTGCCTGTTGGGGGCTAGTTCTGGGGAGTCCTAGAGTCTCTGAGGACGGCAGCGGCATACCCTGGAGACACTGAGCAGGCCGGGACAACAGTGAGTCGGCCTGTGACTAGACACTGCATCTGTGACTCATCCGTGTCTCAACACCTGCGGAAACCTGGCTGGAGCCAGTGGCCTTTTCGCCTGGCTCATGCTTTGAACCCTGACAGGCAGCTCTGCCCCTTGCCCAAAACCAACTTATCAGTTACCTGCTCTGTGAATGGCCTGCATCAGCATTTTACAAATAATACTTGAGAATGTTGCCCCCAGCCTGCTCCTCCTCACATTCTTTTTCTTCATCCCCACACCGAGGCTAGAGCAGGGATGCCTGTGGCCAGGGAAATCCCCGGCCTGGGTCATTCCTCCCCTGCTATTATGGCATCATTTGGGCTAAACCGTGCCCGTCTCTGCCAGTAATGGAGGGTTGGTGCTAAATCTAGCTGATGTCTAGGGCAGTGGCCTGAGGGTGGGGAGGGCGGAGCAGAGAGTCCTGTCCCTCGGGCCTGACTTCTTTTGGATTTGTTCTGGGTGGGTGACCTTGCTTTGGAGCATTCCAGCATGCCTGACGGCAGTGAGTGCCCAGATTGGCAAACACGTATATCCAGGCTGCTCCAGATGGGGTAGTAACCTCAGTCTATTAATCAGTTTCCCAGGCTTCTCCTTCATCGAGTGAAGTTTTCCCTCCTGCTCCCAGGATTTCCGAGTTAGGATTTATTAAACACTTATTGTGTGCTGAGAACTGTCCTAAGCGCAGGGAGAAGCGGGGAGAGATCGGGTGTAGGCGGTTGTCTCATTACTGTTGACTCCCTCCTCTGTGGAGCACGGTCTGCCTCGAACCTCGTGTCTTTGTGTCGGCTGACTGGTTCAGGCACCTGCCCTGGACTTGGCTTTTTGTGCCGTCTATTCCCGGGGGAGAAAATGGGAATGGACTGCTTCATGGGCGGAGTAGGGCAAAGACCTGACCTCTGGCCTTTCATGTGGAGATTATACTCTTCTATGCCCAAGTGGTGTGGCCTAGTGGAGAGAGCACAGGCCTGGGAGTCAGGGGTTCTGATCCTGGCTCCGCCACTGGTCTGCTGGGCAAATCATTTCACATCTCTGTGCCTCAATTCCCTCATCTCTAAAATGGGGATTCGATACCTCTTCCCCCCTCTCCTTAGATTGTGAGCACTGTGTGGGAGAGGGACTGTGTCTGACCTGATTATTTCGTCTCTTCCCCAGAGTTCAGGACGGTGCTTGGTACATAATAAATGCTTAACAAATACCATTGTTATTATTGTTATTACCCCTTTTCTTTCTCTCTCGCTTTTTTTTTTTTTTAAAGCATTTAGTTGGTCGGCTAATTGGCAAGCAAGGAAGATATGTGAGCTTTCTGAAGCAAACTTCAGGTGCCAAGATTTATATCTCAACCCTTCCCTACACCCAGGACTTTCAGATCTGCCACATAGAAGGTCAGTGGGGTCTCTGTTCTGATATGTCACTCCCTGCTCTTCAGCGTCAGTGTGCCCCATCTCTTAAAAGCGCAGGCTTCCAGACTTGCTTCCTCTGGTCTAGAAATAACATCACCACTCTCTTCCCCAGGCATTCTTTGAGAAACTGTTTATTTTTATTTTAAAAGAAGAAAATATCTTTACCATACTCTGGGTTACCACCACCTGGCTCTGTGAATCTGGGACTGCCAAGATGTGGCCAGGCCAGCTGGCTTCCAGGACTGAAGCCCTTCCATACTGTGGTCAGGTGGTGGCAGCGTGGCTCAGCAGAAAGAGCCCGAGCTTGGGAGTCAGAGGTCATGGGTTCGAATGCCGGCTCTGCCACTTGTCAGCTGTGTGACCGTGGGCAAGTCCCTTAACTTCTCTGTGCCTCAGTTACTTCACCTGTAAAATGGGATTAAGACTGTGAGCCTCATGTGAGACAACCTGATTACCCTGTACCTACCCCAGCGCTTAGAACAGTGCTCTGCACATAGTAAGCGCTTAACAAATACCAACATTATTATTACTGCAGTTATTGCGAGTGCCACACCTCTAATTTACCTTTAAAAGAATTCCGGGAGGCAGAGTATGGACAGAAAATAGTGCTGCTGGTCACCGGAGGCTGGATTCCTGTGAGTCCCATAAGACTCACAGGAATAAGACGGGGACTGTTTCTAATTCCCACCTATGTATTCTCTCCCAGCGCTTAGTACAGTGGTGTGCATATAAGCTTAATAATGCTATTACTGCTACCCTACCCACTTGCCTGCAATGGCTTGGTACAGTCCTGGGCTCATGCCCTGGTTTCCTTGGCCCAAAGGAGCCCAGTCCCCACATTCGTTAGGAGTTCACATCACCGACTTAGCAGTGGCATCTATTACTGGAAAAACTGTCTCGTTTAGGAGGGTCTCTGTTGGCTAAGCTAATCCTCTGCTTCCGTAGGAACAGTGCATTTGAAACCCGACTCCTTGGGTCTCCCGATTCACTGAAGGATCGGGGTGGGGGTTTTTGTTTGTGTGTTTTCTCCTTCCCCTGGGATGACTATGCCTGTTACTGTGGGAAGTCACTCCAGGGTGTTCTGTCTTCCCTTCAGGCTCTCAGCATCACGTGGATAAAGCACTAAACTTGATTGGCAAGAAGTTCAAGGAACTGAACCTCACCAACATCTATGCCCCGCCCCCACCTTCTCTGAACCTGCCTTCTCTTCCAATGACCTCCTGGGTAAGGGCTCCTTCCCAACGTGAAGGGTTTCCCCCTAAGGGGACCTGCGTGTCATAGGCTGTCCGGTTGGACACGGGAGCGGGTGCAGCCCACCACCCCAGGTGGACCCTCCTCACCCCCGTGTCTCTGCTCTGGAGAGAAGCCTTGGCCGGGACAGGCCTGGTTCTGCTACTGCGCCGTCCATCGGTCCGTCCGTCCGTCCATCCTACGCTTGTGTCCCGGACTAAAGTGCACTGGTGCCCCCTGGTGGGAAAACAGCAGTCCAGGCGGAGTAGCCCGCTCCGCCCGTGAAGCCAGCGGGGGTGTGAATTGTTCGTTCTCCCAGGCCTTAAGTTACTCTGAGGGGCGGGGACGGGGGAACCACAGTGAAGCTGCTGCATGATGAGCCCCTGGACTCCTCCTTCCCTTTCTCTAGTGCCCTTCCCTTTCTCTACTGCCATGGTCCCTGTTGGATCTCTACAGCCACTCCTTTCTCTCTCTGTCTCCTGCTCCCACTCAGCAACGGTCTCCCTCGAGGTCCCCGCAGCAGCCCTCGCCGGTCTCGCCCCACCGCTTCACACCCGGACACAGAGTGGCAGGGGTTCACTGTCCCGCTGGCCCTCTGCCAGTCGGGCCAACCCAGGCAACCGCTGGCAGAAGACTTCAGACGGATGTTCACTGGTGCCCCCCCCCCCCCCCCAGTTGGCACCTCTTGGGACTCCATGTCTGGTTAGATGATGCATTTTGATACCCCCAGATATGCCGAAGGCAGAAGATCCCAAACCTAATCCCAATTAATGGACCTGTAGAGAAGTGTACATCTGTGACGGACCCAACTGCCCCCGGCCCACAGACCTCTGCTGGGGCGTAAACACTTAAAGTTGCGGCTGTTCCATATTTCCCTTCTCCCAGTTACGGAGTGACGGTTGCGTGGAGAAGCTGGCTTCTCCCCCTACCCCCTCAGTGGATGTTCTGAGAACTGCTGGCTGGCTGGCTTCTTTTGAAATCACATCAGTCCTTCCCTCAGAGGGAAGCTTGGCTTGGCCCTGTGCCTGCTCTTACTTTTTAATTAAATGGCTTTCGCTGTTCTCTTCCATTGGCACTTAGTTTACTTAAGCGCCTGGGTAGAACCGATCAGTAAGCCTGTCCCTCAGCAGGCTGAAGACCGGTGCTGAGCTGACCACTCCCCACCAGCACACAAGCTGGGAGGGAAGGCGAAGTGAATGAAGGAAGGGAGGGAAGAAATCTCCGTGGCCGAGAACCCCCGGCAGAAGCAAGACTTGTTGCATTCTCTAAGAGTGAGGACCAGTCTGAGCTGTCTTCCCACTCGACGTGCTGGGCTGATCCCAGACCAGGATACAGGACCAGAATAGCAGAGGGGTCACCCCAAGCTTGGCAGCTTCCCCCCAGTGCCACTTTGGGGATCCCAGCTGGGTGGGTGAGTGGTTTCTGGAAAGCCCAGCTCTTGGGAGTTGCAGAAGAGCTGCCAAGATATGAGGGGTCACCGCTTCCCTAGACCTCAGGGAAGCTCTCCTGCTTCCTGGGCACCCCCATCTACTGGCTAAACTTTTCAATGATGTTACATCAAACACACACACACTCTCTCGCTCGCTCTTGCTCTCCTGTCCTCCCCCCGTCCAGGCGTTCTTTCCATCCACTTATGCCTTCTTTCTACACGTTGCCCCCACCCCGAAGTATTTCCTTTCCAGTTAGGATCTTGCTTTCCTCTCCCCGGCCAGAACCCGAGAGGGGGCCACCGTGAGGCAGTCGGGGCACAAGCCTCAGCCAAAACCTCAGCCCACAGCAGCCCTGAGCTGTGCATGACTGGGCAGCTGAGTGGGGTCATCCCTTCTGTTGTGCACGACAGTGGGGTGGGCTCCTGGTGCTACCATCCCCAGGACTTAAATATCTGAGCTGCTCCTCCCCTGGGTTAGCTGGGGCCTTCCATGGAATACTACTAGTGCCGTGGGGAAACTCCACAAGTCAAGACAGGCTATTTTTCCTGCATCTCAAGATGTTCCATCGCTGCTGCTGCAGAAGGATCTCCAGAAAGAATTGCAGTGAAGTCCCCGGGCCAGATATCACCTGGATCTTGGTCATTTCTGGGTGGCCTTAGCAGGGTAGCTCGAGATGAGAGGGAACTGACATGGCTCTCTCCTCCCTTTGGCAGCTAATGCTCCCGGACGGGGTCACCGTGGAGGTGATTGTGGTCAGTCAAGTGAACGCCGGCCACATGTTTGTCCAGCAGCACACGCACCCCACCTTCCATGCCCTGCGCAGCCTGGACCAGCAGATGTACCTCTGCTACTCTCAGCCGGGCATTCCCACCCTGCCCACACCCGTGGAAGGCAAGTACCAGCTGGGTAGAGTGAGGCTCTGGTCCCTGGGCCCCCAGACTTCATGTTTGCGTGGGGTCCCTGACCTGACCGAAGAGTTTCTGGGGGCCTGCCAGAGGCCAGGTTGCCCACTGCAGATGCAGCAGACTGGCCCGTGGGGGACTCTGGCCTGGGAGGGCTGAGAGAGCCTAGGCGATGTTGGCTTCCGCTCTGGGGAGGGTGGCTATTGGGCTGTGCTCAAGTGGGAGGTTTGAGGTCTGATCGATCCGGGTTTATTGCAGACGGAGACTGGGACCCTGGTGTCCTTCCAACCCATTTTCTCCTCCTCCATCCACTAGTCAGTCAGTTGTATTTCTTGAGCACTTACTGTGTGCAGAGCGCTTGGGAGAATATAGTATAACAATAAATGGTTACATTTTGTACCCAGAAGAGCTGGGTCTGTCTAGAGGAGGTGACAGACATTGATGTAAATAAGTAACAGATCTGTACCTAAGTGCTGTAGACCCACCCAGTGCCCTAATAGAATAGAATGGAAGGCTGCATTGGGTTCCAGTGCCCTTAACTGTGGGTGATAGGAAAGTGAGCAGCAGCAGCTCTCTAGGCCCCATCCTTCCCTGCCCGCCCCACCCAGCTGAAGGGAATCTGGCCAGACCTCTGGAAGAGGATGACTGGTTCTGGACACTGCAGGAGGGAGGGTGGACTGACCTTGGCCATGCCGGTCCCTTGGCCTGGCCCTGTCCAAGTGTAAGCTGCTGGAGGGCAGGGAACATGTCACTCTGGCTTCTTTATTTCCAGATGGGTGCTCTAATGCTGCTGCTCTTGCAGAGGGAAGCTGGGGCAGTAACCATTCTCTCTCTGTCTCCTCTTCCCCCCACCACCCCCCTCCCCCACCATGCTTGGCAGTGGGTGTGATCTGTGCAGCCCCTGGCGTGGATGGGGCCTGGTGGCGAGCCCAGATTGTGGCATACTACAAAGAGAGCGGCGAAGTTGAGATCCGCTACGTGGACTATGGAGGATACGAAAGAGTGAAAATTGAAATTCTTCGACAGATCAGGTCAGCCCCTTGCCTCTTCTCCCCCCACCCCCGCCGGGGCCTGTTTTCCAGCCACAGAGGTAGCCAGCCACTGGAAGAACCAAAGATGCTGACACGAAGGAACCGGAGCTTGGCCTGGAAGCTAGTGCCCATATCTTGGTGGCCCTGACCCCCGTGACTGACAGGCGCGAGCCATAGCCGGTCAGGGAAGGAAGGCTGGGAATCCAGGGAGCAGGTGTACAGACGGCTCTGTCGTACCCATTCCGGGTCTGCCCTTCCATCCCCCAGTGGCGAGCATCAGGGTGAGAATTGAGACAAACACCCTTCAACTCTGGCTTTCGCACTTGGCAGGTCTGACTTTGTCACACTACCATTTCAAGGAGCAGAAGTCTTATTGGACAGCGTGGTGCCTCTTCAAGGTAATGGAGTTGTCTGTCTGCTCTTGGCTTTCCTTTTGAACTGTTTGGACCCGTTGGGCTGTGAGCCCCTGGGAGGCCGGAGCGCCTTCCCCGCCGCCCCCCATCCTCCTCACTGCTGCTCTGTCCGGGGCTCTGGGTCAGACCCCTAGAAGAGAGGAAATATCCCTTCACCTGTTGTGTGCTTGGGGGGTGCTTCCCCCTCGGGCACACTGCCAACATGCAGGTTGGGGTGTCACTGGACAAAGCGGGAGCCGCCCGGGTCCACTATTCTGGGGGCAGCCTCCCTCCATTCCCCCTTCCACTGCCGCAGGGCAAGGGGAGCTGCCTGGGGTGTGGCGGGGAAGGGGTGGGCTCTGGCCTGGGGTCGGGGTTTGATAGACTGCCTTGTCTTTCTGCTACATTTACCCTGGTTGATAGAGCTCATCCTGCCTTCCCGAGGAGCACTTCTTCCCTACCTGTCTTCTGCCACACTCCCAACCATAGGTGAACCTCTTGATAAGCAGTGCCGTTCACTGAACACGCCCTCCCCCAAACCCAGTGTGTGGGGATCCTTGTCCCTTTCCTGAAAGTTTCCTGACTCAGCCCCACCTTCAGCCTGACCTGTTCTGTTCTGGCTCTTCTCCCCAAGATGAAGATCACTTCTCATCAGAAGCTGATGCGGCTGTGATCGAAATGACCCGAGGCACAGCTCTCCTTGCCCAGGTATGATGGGGTGAGGGAAGATCCTGGATCTGGGGAGCCCCCCACCCCCATCCCGCCACACACACACAGCTCAGCTTGGGCTTCAGAATCTATGGGAGCCATCTCTGAGCTTCTGGTACCAAGTACTTCTCTGGTCTCCTAAGGCATGTTTTTGGTCTTCCAGGTTACAAACTATGACAGTGCCACGGGCCTGCCTTTCATACAGCTGTGGAGCATGATTGGAGAGGAGGTATGGATCACTCTGTCCGTCTGACCCTCACTCTACCTCAACTCCTTTTCCTTCCCCGAATTGGTTTTTACCACTTTAAAACCAAAGCTTCAACTTGGCTTTCTGACCAGCTTTGGCACTCTCAGTGGGGAAACAGTTCAGGGATTTCAGAAAATGAACGTGGGTTGTCAGGTCTGGGCCCCACCCTCCTTGATGATCTGAGAAGTGACCTGTTTCCTGATACTTGACTTACCCCCACCTCTCTCTCGTGCTCTAGGTGCTGTCTATAAACCGGACTCTGGTGGAAAGAGGATTTGCTCAGTGGGTAGACAGCTACTAGCCAAGCCTCTGCACCCCCCCTAAACCCCCTTCTTGCACTGTCTTAGAATTGGGCTTGGCAGTCGGAGAGCTCACGGTCACATCGCATTACCGAACACTGGCCTCCCCCCAGGAGTCGCATCCTTTATGCCATACTGTGTTCACTTTAAGAAGACATACCTCATCTACATAAGGCAGGGAATTCTCTTTTTTAAAAAAGCCATAAAATGGTAGCTTTACAGCCTCCTCTCCCTACTGGAGTTCCAATCCTAAAAAAAAAAAAAAAAGCAAAAAAAAAGAATCCCACACACAAAGTTAAACTTCAAATAGGTTATTTAATCCAGTTATCCCAAAAGGAAATGTGGCTGGCTTCTTCTTAAAGGTCTAGTAGATCTGGTTGACACAGGTGCAGATGAGGATTGATTTTTTTTTTTTTCTTCTAAACTTGCTGCCTCAAGATCAAACCTCACTAGTGTCATTAACTTGCCACAGCCTGTGGGATTTTTTTTTTTTTTGTGAAGGTGTTGATCTCCCAACACCAGTCAACACAGGCAAGTTCCACCCATGGCACTGAACCACTGTAAGGCACCTCAACCAGGACCTAAACCACTCAGCCCACAGAAAAGCATGTGCTTCCACACAGGCCTGCCTGGGGAGAGCAGGCATTGTCCCCACCCCAAACACTGCCAAGCCCAATTGTAACCTGTAACCATTTTCTATCTGTGCAAAGTCTGTAAATATATATAAAAAAAAATCATTGTAATATTTTGTACAAGAGAAACACTGGAAACAAAGGGAACTCAAGTCTTTTTCACACCAAATGTCATCGGGGCAGTAGAAACGGTTTGTGCGGCGGGGGAACTGACCCTCTCTGAGCCTGTGGTCTAGAGGTCGCTCCTGGATACGGAACAGGGGCCGGCCTGGCTCTATGGTAGGTATGACCGGGGATCAAGGCATTCTTTGCTACTTGGCTGTACAGATCTGTAAAAAGTAACACAAGGCATTAATATTGCAGTGGTGTGGTTTTTTTTGATTAAATTAATCTTGCTCTTTTTAGATCGATATCAGATGTGCAATTTAAAATTGTTAAAAGTAATTTAAGCTTAACTTAAAGTTCTATAAAAAAAAAAAAAACTGACTTGTAACAGCTGTGCACGTGAACCTGTGTATTGAATGGGGTGGAGCCTACCCACACCCAACTGTGCGTAATGACGGGCAAGAGCCACTGGTGTCAGAAACAAGACACGGCCAGGGGATGTGGATTTCTGTTTGGTTTTAGGTTTCTTTTTAATGGTATTGTTTACTCTGCGCTAGGCACTGTACTAAAGACTGGAGTAGATCCAAACTAATGACTGGACACAGTCCCTATCCCTATTTTATGGATGAGGTAACTGAGCCCCAGAGAAGGTTGTGACTTGCTTATGCTTGCACAGCAGACAAGGAGCAGAGCTGGGATTAGATCTCAGGTCTTCTGAATCCCAGGTCTGTGCTCTTTCCACTAGGCCAAGCTACTTCCTCTTCGCACTGCCCCCATCTCACAAAAGCGAGATCAGACTGCTTTTCTGACAGGCCGGGCACAGGTGAGACAGTTCCTTCCCCTCCTGCCAAACAGTCTGCCCTCAATGACTAGCAGCTGGTTTAACCGGCTCAATGGGTCAGGGGTGAAGGAAACCTCGAACTCAGCCCTCCTGGAGGGCACGTTCTCTGAGTGTGGTGGTTATTGTGGAAAGTTAAATGATTTTTGCTTTATACCTAAAAAATAAACTGGGTTTCCAGAAATCTTAAAGGGAGAAGCTCCCTCATTGGAGCAGGGCTTGTTAGATGATTTTTGCTTTATACCTAAAAGTAAACTGGGTTTCCAAAAATCTTAAAGGGAGAAGCTCCCTCCCCGGAGCGGGGATTGATCAGTGAACTCCCAATCGTCTGTATTTACTGTGTTTATTCTCCGCTCCCTTAGTCTTAGATTGTGAATCTCTTGAGTCTGGAGTCATCTGTGACTCACCTGGCTACTTTTCCGGTGCTTCGTACAGTGCTCGTGCACAGAGTAGGCACTTAACACCGTTACTATTTAGTGCCTCGGATCAACTATCGGTTCGTTGGCCCTCTTGAAAATGCTGATTTATTGGAAGCGACGATCCTCGTGGTGCCTCCATCGAACAGAAGATGGCGCCACTGCCCCAGTAATGACCAGCATGGCCTCCCAGCTTAGCTGGGGCACCAATCTCCATCCCGTGGGCAATGTGGGCATAGGCTGGACAGCTGGATCCCTGGCACCGCATCCCACCTAAAGGGGAAGAAGCGGGGATGAGGAAGCCAGGATCTCGACTGTGCAGCCTGGGCTTTTCTTTCCCACTCCCTGCTGGACCTACTCACCCTCCAGGGCCAGCTAGTTTCTCTGGGCACCACCCCCCTTCCTCCATTCCAGGGGAGGCAGGCTTCTCTTAAGCCCCAGCAGCAATCCTGTAATGAACAAGAACCTCCTGGGTCCCCTGGACGCTTGGCAAAAATTAGCTCTGAGGAGCAGGGGCGGTTGGGAAAAGTGGCGTGCAAAACTGACCCAGGTTCTGGGCCCTTGTAAAAACCATTCTGCTTGTGTGGTGGCTGGTGCTGGGGGGGTTTGTGTGTCTTCAGATAGGACAGAAGCCCTGCAGGTATCACGCATCCCGCAAACCCCCATGAGGAGAGGACGCGGATGGACGGTCGACTTTGAGCTCCTGTAACGACACCGGACGAAGTGGGATGTGAGGGTCCCAAAAATGGAGCATCACTTCTGCGGTAAAGAGGACCACATTCTGAGCCCCCTCCTCTCGAAACCTTGTTTAGCGCTCCTTGACCCTGGCACCACCTGTAGTGACTGCCACTTAGAGGGGAAGAGGCTGTGAAGCCTGGAGAAGCCTTGTGTGGGCAAAAGGTGAAGGAAAGTGGATTTAAACATCTGGCTGTCCTCTGGGGCTTATAGGGGTCTCGAGGCCTGCAGCGGGAGTGAGGGTGAGGAAGAGTGAATCATAGGAACCAGGCCGGGTAAATATCCATCATCTCCTTAGGCAAAGACTCAAAGGTGGGCTGGTCTCTTCCCCACCTACTTGGAGTCACTTGACACACAATGGTGTCCTTCTGTCCCAGTCTCACCAGAAATGTGGGGATCTCTATGACAGCACCAACCTGAAAGCCAAGCTGAAGGGACACTGGGTTAACCCTGAAAGGCCACTGGGGCCAGGTTCGAGAATTTCCCGTGCTGATGGGGGAAGAAAGTGTGTTAGCATCTGGGGCCCTCTAATAGTGTAATATCTTTGCTTGTCGGCTGGACGGTTGCCAGAGTCAGTGGCTACTGAAGTTGCCTTAAGTGGTTCCTGATGCAGCAGGTCTCAACGGGTCCTTTGTCCAAACTTTTTGGAGAAAGTGGTGATGGTGCATCTGTCTCACCTACTAGACTGTACGCTCCCTTAGGGCAGCGATCATGTCTGCTCACTACTGTGCTCAGTACAGAGCTCGTCACATAGTGGGCACTCAATACATGCGGTTGACTGAGTAGGGACTCCCTCCAAGAATGAGGTGGGGGCTGATGGCCCCACACGCAGGGAGCGGTGCGCCACCCCCGGACCAGGGCCAACCTGTGGGAGGGTGATGCCACCTTGGCCTGCAAGTTCCGGGCATGGTGGGATTCGCCGGCTCTGCTGAACTGCCCCAGGCTGGAAGGTTGGGTCCTGCCCCAAGAGGGCTCCCTGGCCATTTTCTGGGGAAGGAGTGGGTTTGGGGTTGGGCAAAGCTTACTTGCTGGGGAAAATTAATGTTCTTGGGTTCCTCAGTGGGCTGCCTCCCCTCCCTGAGTGAAGAGCGGCTCCCCCCCCAACCCCCAGTGCTTGTCCTGGGGTCACGAGGACGGGGAGGGGCCAGCACTGCCCAGCTGGCAGGGCCCACACCGGCTCTCCCCAGGCCAGCACAGGAGGCCACCTGGGCCTGTAATTACGGCTCCATCATGGCTCTGCCGGGGGAACATCTGCTCTCCCGAGGCCGCCCGGATCCAGGCCCCGCTCTTCAGCACGTCGGCTACGTCTCCGCACCCGCCCGGGCCGGGTCCCCAGCTGGTTTGGCAAATTCCCATCTCTCTCCCTCTGGTCTTGTTTTCCTTCCCATCAGCGTCTTCATTACATCAGCAATCTCACTCATCAACTTATCGAACCAGCGCCTGCCTGCCGCCCCTGCTTCCATGGGCTTTCCTGCTCTGGGCCCCACACTCAATCTCAGCCCGCTCTTCTTCCCTTTCTCAGCTCTCGTCTACCGCTGTCCTCTCCAGGCTCCCCCGCTGCTTGTGATGGGGCTGCTTCCTCCACTTCGGTCCCGGTGGCGGTCTGGGGTTGGGGGGTGGTGCAGGGGCGAAAGACGGTAAGGGTGGGGACAGGGCCTCAGCAGCGAGGGGATGTGAGGCAGAACAGACCCGGATCGGCGACTACTTGCCCAGCAGGAACTCTGGGCTAAGATTGGTGGGGGCTGGGGGGTTTGTTCCAGAGTTCCCACTGGTTCTGTTCCATGGAAGACAGCGTTTTGGGACCACCTGGCGCTGCCCTGGCCCTGGACAGCCGTTTCTTTCCTCCCACCACTCCCCCTCCCCTCCCCTGAAGAAGATCCAGTTTCTTCCCTTCTATCTCCCCACCACCACCCCAGGAGATGAGTGGGTAGAACTGGCAGTTTTCCCATTGAGCCTCTTCTCCTGGACTGATGGGGAAGTGGCTCCTAGGAGGCCAAGGGATGTGGGCCAGAGGGTCTTGTCTCCATGGAGCCAAAAGACCCCCTTCTCCCAATGCCCCATCCTTCACCTGATCCTACTGGCAGAGGATAGCCACAAAACCCACTGGCCCTTGCCCTCTGGTGGAGCGTGCGGGTTGGGCTGGGCCATGAGGGTTCGGGGTAAGCTAGATAAGGGATTCAAGGGAACAAGGAGCAAGCCTGATTGCCTCCGGGTTACTCGCCACCTCCCTGCTCAGCCAAATCCTACATAATGACCAGGTGTGACCCTGGGCCAGAGACAATTGGTTGGACGGTGTCAGGTTGGGGCCACTCTCCAAACACATCAAATCCATTCCTCCAGTCAGCGGGCTGCAACCATCCAGGCCAGCCACGGACGTGCACCCTGTCGCCAACCCCCTGCTCACATCCTCCGTCCTGCCTGCAACTCCTTCCCCCTTCACGGACCACTGCTCTCCCCCTCTTTGACATCCTTCAGAATTACATCTCCAGAAAATCTTCCCTGACTAACCTCTCATCTCCCCACCCTATCTAACCAGATAATAGAGAAGCAGTGTGGCTCAGTGGGAAGAACCTGGGATTGGGTGTCAGAGGTCGTGGGTTCTAATCCTGCCTCTGCCACTTGTCAGTTGTGTGATTTTGGGCAAGTCACAACTTCTCTGGGCCTCCGTTACCTCATCTGTAAAATGGGGATTAAGATTGAGCCCCACGTGGGCAACCTGATTATCTCGTATCTATCCCGGTGCTTAGAACAGTGCTTGGCACAGAGTAAGTGCTTAACAAGTACCATCATTATTAGTATTATTATTAATAACTCCCACTGCCGCTTCCACCCTTCTCCATCACCATCGCCTTTGGGTCCTCACCCCTAAACACACACCACCCAGCACTTAGGTACATATATTTAAACTCTAGTTTATTTTAGCATCTGTCTCTCCTGCTAGACTGAGGGCAGGGATTATAAGTACCAACTCAAATGTATGCTCCTAAGAGCTTAATACAGTGCCCTACACACTCATTACTCATTAAATGCACCATAGGAAGCAGAGAAGCCGTGTGGCCTAGTGGATAGAGCACCCATTCGGGAGTCAGAAGTCCTAATCACTTCTCTGGGCCTCCGTTACCTCATCTGTGAAATGGGGATTAAGACCAAAAGCCCTCCGTGGGACAGGGACTGGGTATCCACCCCGGTGCTTAGAACAGTGCCCGGCCCATAGCAAGCACTTAAATATAATATGGACACAGTTGTGAACCTCGAGGCCTTCCAGGTGGGGCCCCGAGTGGGTGGGTGGCACGGTGCCGGGGGATGGTGACTCGGAAGGGCTAAGGCCCAGGTCCGAGGGGAAGGGACAGGTGTGGGCATCCCCCAGCCCCACCCCTCGAAAAAACAAAGCAGAGCCTCAGTCGGGGCCCTGGGGAGCCCGCCCCCCCTCCCCCCGTGCTCCCGGATGTTTCTTTTGGAGGGCCGGCTGGCACGTTCAGTCCGGCAAAGTTGCACACCGATGCTTTCCTTGGCTAAAAATATCCTTTCTTCCTGTTTCTCCTCCCCGTGCGCCCAGGAGGAGGAGGAGGAGGAGGAGAAACCCGATCGCCGAGGTTTGGGTTACTCACCTTTATTAAAAAGGGATAAAGGCTGGGCCCCCCTCTCCCGGCTGACCCCGGCCCTGCCCACCTTCCTTCGGCCTGCGGGCCTCGTGGGAGTCGGTCCTTTGGGCGGGTGGGCAGCCCAGGGGAGGGGGCCCAGGGCGCCGGGCCGCGGCTCCCTGCCTCTCCCAGCACAACGGGGAGCTGAGGGGCACAGCCCAGCACGACCACACCTCGGAGAGCGCCTGCCCTCTGCTCCCGGCCGGGCCTGGCCCGGGGCCGTCGTCCTAGGGAGCTCGGCGCTAACCAACAGCCTCGTCACCTCACGCCGCGAGCTCGACCGTTTCTCCCCAGCCCTGGAGGGGCAGGCCTCCGCACACAGTAAGCGCCCAGCAATTATAACCGTAATAACCAATTATGGTATTTGGTGCCAGGCACTGTATTAAGCGCCGGGGGGAGGTACAAGCAAGTCGACATGGACACAGGCCCCGCCCCCCGTGGCACTTAAAATCTCCATCCCCATTTTACAGATGAGGGAACTGAGGCCCGGAGAAGTAAAGCCATTTGCCCAAGGTCCGGCAGCAGACAAGGGGCAGTAAATCCCGAGGATTGCCCAAACACTTCACCCCGCTAATGCCAACCTGCCCCTCCACCGACCTCTTGCCCACATCCTGCCCCTGGCCTGGAACACCCTCCCTCCTCATATGCGACCGACAACGACTCTCCCCACCTCCAAAGTCTCATTAAATGCACATCTCCAAGAGGCCTTCCCCGACTAAGCCCTCCTTTTCCTTTTCTTCCGCTCCCGCCTTCATTGCTCTGACATACTTTCCTCATTCATCCCCTCTCCCCACCCCACAGCACTTTTGTACCTATCTGCAATTCAATTTATTTATAGTAATGTCTGCGAGCTCGTGGCGGGCAGGTAGTGTGTCTGTTACTGTTGATAATATTGTTGTTAAAATTGTTAATATTGTTGTAGTGTACTCTCCCGACCGCTTAAGTACAGTGCTCCACACACAGTAAGCGCTCAATAAATTCTATTGACTGACCGACTGACTGACCGCACTGACCCTCATCTCAGGTTCAGCCCAGTGGATGAACGACCCCGGAAGAAAGTCACTAATTTTTCATGTTCTACCTGAAACCCAGAGTGAAAGCTCACATGGTAAGAGAATTAACTACACTATTAATAATAATTATTATTATTATAATTGTAATATTTGGGTGTGTGCCAAGCACTGTGTTAAACCCTGGAGTGCCATCTGGTCGGACACGGTCTCTGTCACACACCGGGTACACGGGCCGAGGGGAAGGGAAACCTTTTGAACCTCCATTTTACAGATAAGGAAACAGAGGTCCAGATGGGTAAAACGACCTGTCTTGATTGAGAGCAGCATGGCCTAGTGGCAAGAAACACGGGCCTGGGAGTCAGAGGACCTGGGTTCTCATCCCGGCTCTGCCACCTACTTGGTGTGTGACCTGGGGCAAGTCACTGACCTTCTCTGTGCCTCCGTTTCCCCAACTTTGAAATGGGAATTCAAAATCTGTTCTCCTTCCTACTTAGACTTGTGAGCACGATGTGTGATTGGAATTGTGTCCAACCTGATTAATTGTATCTGCCCCAACTCTTAGAACAGTGATTGACATATAGGAAGCACTTAACAGTGGCAAATTAAAATGAATGGTATTTTTAAAAAAAGTGCTTTCAACCTGCTTCAGCTGGGGAGTTCCCGTCCCCTTCCATCAACCCCCAAGCCGAGACCCTCTCACCCTAACGAAGGCTTGACTCCCGCTCTGTTTATCATGTGTCCTTGTTGGGCGTGAGGCAGATGCTTCCTGGTGAGGCCCTGAGTGGCAATACTTTTCAATGTCTTCAGAAACAGAAGCAAGCGGGCTCCTCTCCTGCCCGCAGGGAGCTTCCCATCTGTGTAGGTGGGGAGCGAGTTTACTGGGGTGCTAAGTAGCTCCGGGAGCTGAGCGGCGAAGTTTTCTTTCGGTGGAGATCTGATTGCTTATGTAATCTACATTTTTATCATTCCGTGGTTAGAATGAAATTATGTGCTTTAATCCAGTTAGAGCTGCACTTACCAGGCGTAACTCATCGTGACTTATAATGCCGGAATGTAAAATATGGTCTGGGGGCCACATGTGGCTCTGGGTATCTCTGTCTCGTTCGTAGATTTTCAGTCTATGCCCCCAACTGTCCATGCACATGAAAAGCCTTCTCACGGCTCTGCCCACAGGGGTCTTGCCCGCACAGAGCGGAGCAGAGCCACAGCAAGGCACAGCAATGGGTGGATGTGGGTTTTCAAATCCTTTTTTTTTTTTAATGGTATTTGTCAAGCGCGTATTCCGTGCCAAGCACCGATCTAAGTGCTGGAATAGGTACAAGCTAATCAGGTCAGGTACAGTCCCTGTCCCACGTGGGGCTCACAGTCTAAGTGGAGAAGAGGATGGGTTTCATGCATTGCATTCCTACCCTCAGCATTCATGCACAATTTCCTGTCTTTATTTATTTGTACACTCAGTTACTGCACATTTAGCTATTTCATCCAGATATAATTTTAATTCTTCCTATTCTGGACTTATTCTTTCTCCACTTTTTTTCCTTCTTGATTTTTCAAATGTTCTTTTAAAGTAAAATAAAACTCCACTGGAGCTTCCTCTCCCAAATCTCCACCCAAAGATTATGCCATAAAATGGCCCCAGTCTTGAGAAAATGCTAGATTGTTTTTGGTAAGAATTATTGTCAATTTTAAATCATTCTGAATTGGGACCTATATCAGGAATTCCCCCTAATCAGAAGATCTGGAGTCAGAAGAGTTGGATCTTAATTTATAATCCCAGTTCTGCCACTTTTCTGCTGTGTGACCTTGGGCAAGTTGCTTTGTTTCTCTGGGCCTCAGTTACCTCATCTGTAAAATGGGGATTAAGAGTGTGAGCCTCATGAGGGACAGGGACCGTGTCTAACCTGATCAACTTGTATTTTCCCCAGCGCTTAGAACGGTGCTTGGCCCACAGTAAGTGTTTAACAAGTACCATAATTATTATTATTATTACCTCGTGTCTACTCCAGTGATTAGTACAGTGCCTGATACATAGTACGCGAATAACAAATATCGTAAAAAAAAATACTTCAGGGTTTTTAGGTAGTGTGTGTTTTTCGGTACATCCGTTTGTAGGTGTGTCTGTGAACCTGGGTGGATTTCTAGGTTGTGTCTTTGTGTATGCTGTGTGTGCCTTTTGGTTGCACAGTGTTTGCACAGGGTCTGCATTTCTCTGTCCCTGGGACCAGATCCTTTTGTGTCACGATTCCTCTGCTATGTAGGGCAGGGCTGCTTCGCTGCAGAATGCCTGGCAGCTCCCGAGAGCCTCGGCTACAGAGCGAGGTCTCGTCAAGGACTCCTTTCAGGAGGCAGAAGAAACCTTCCGTTGCTAAGCCCTGAAGTGAAGCAAAAGTGGCAGGCCCGCTTCCTGATCTCCAGGCTGGCCTGCCCAAAGGGAAATGGAGGAGGGTCCAGGAGGGAGAAACCAGGAGAGAGTCACAAAAAGGGAGAAAATGAGAAAACACAGTGTTCTGCATATGACTATCCAAAGGCATTGTTTTTTGGGGTTTTTTAAAAATGGTATTTGTTAAGGGCTTATCATGTGCCAAGCACTGAACTAAGCATTGGAATTAGATAGAAGGTAATTGGGCTGGACCCAGTCCGTTGTCCCACATAGGTCGCAGAAGCTTAATCACCGTTTTACAGATGAGGTAACTGAGGCACCAGTGAAATGACTGAGCAATGAAATGACTGGCCCGAAGTCCCACAGCAGACAAGTTACAGAGGCGGGATTAGAACCCAGGTTCTCTGACTCCCAGGCCTTATCCACTAGGCCACGCTTCTACACAGTTCTTTGCCACGAGAACCCTGACAGTGACCTGTGGCTTGTGAGGGTCCAGGAGAGGGTCCCCAGCCCACATGTCAACTGAACTCACCCCTCGGAGGTAGCACCGACTCCACGGATGTCGCGTCGATACTGGCTAGGAAAGCCCAGAGCTGCCGGGCTACGAGGGACATCGGGATGTGGTGCTGTAAGCCCGGCATCGGGCCCGGGAGATCAGGTGATGTGGTGCTGCAAGCCCAGCGTCGAGCCCCCGCGATCACATGCATCTATCTGCCGGTCTGTCAGCGGGGGCCCACGTGCCCGGGAGCACGGAGGTCCAGAAAGGAAGGGCAGACCGGCTTAGAGAGGGATTCCGGGTCGGGCTGGGGCCCAGGGAAGGGCTCTCTCTGGGCCTGAGCCTGACCTTGGGGGTCTCGTTGAAACCAAGGGGACACGCTCTGAATCTCGAAAGCAGGCTGGCTCTCCAGCCGGCGTGAGAGTCTGCCGTTTCCCCCAATGGCGGCAGCTCCCTCCAGATCCCAAGGATCGATCTCATCAGAATGCCGCACTTAATGAGCCGCTTCGGAAAGAAGTTCCCGCACCCAGACCGACGGCGGTCGACAGCAGATGGATCAACTCCCCTTCGGAACAGTTCGAGCGCTTCAGGAAGACACGACAGACACTGACACGGTGATGGTAAGATTCCTCCGGAATCTGCGGGAGCTCAGCCGGCTGGCATGTTTGAGGAAATCAAGACTGTCGAACCAGGTGGCATTAAGGGTGCCAAAACCCTCTCCGGGCATCCGGTTCTCCCCAGCGAGCCTCGGCCACGCTCCGTGGCCCTCCCCGTCCGGGTTCTGGGAAGGCCCGTGGTGGTTGAGGGGTCAGGCGGGGGCTTAGGGCTCCACGGCGGGCCGCCCCGTCAAGTCAGGATCTGCTCGCCGAGGGTCTGACTTTTAGCCACTCCTTCCCCTGGCACGATTCTCCTGCGGGCTGCTGGGATCCTGCTGACGTCATCGGCTACAGCGCACGTGGAAGAGACACAGGGCATGGCTCCAGGCCTTATGGCGTTAGGGCTCTGAGTCAAGCCTCTAAATAGAGGGAACCACGTCACCTCCTAGAATCAGCAAGGAGCGGAGGAGCAGAAATGTGCCGGCTCTAGGCCTAGTCTTTTTTCTTTTTTTTTTTTTTGAATTGTACTTGTTAAGCGCTTACTACGTAGCAGGCACCGTACTAAGTGCAGGGGTAGGTACATGCTGATCAGATAGTCAGCCACTGTTCCACATGGGTCTCACGGTCTAGGTCAGAGGGAGGAGGATTTAATCCCTGTTTTACAGATGAGGTAACTGAGACACAGGGAAGTGAAGTGCCCTGCCCAAGGTCACACAACAGACAAGTGGAAGAGCTGGGATTAGAACCTGGGAGTCAGATTGAAAGGAGCATGACCTCGTGGATGAAGCTCAGGCCTGGGAGCCCGAGGACTTGGATTCTAATTCCAGTTCTGGCCCCTGCCCTGCCACCTCTAACAGGTCACTTGACCTCTTTGGGCCTCAGTTTCATCATCTGTAAGATGGGGATAAGAAGCCAGTTTCTCCCTGTCTCAAAATGTTAGCCCCGTGAAAGGCAGGGATTGTGCCCGAACCGATTATCCTGTCTCTACCCTAGCCCTTGATGTAGTGCTTGGCACAAGCTAAGAGCTTAATGCTGTAGTCATAAATGATTACTGTGGATCACGATATCGTCCACCCATCCCATACAGTCCCACTGAAATAGTGCTGCTGTTTGAATAGCATATGTCTACTTTGTGACCTTAGGCAAGTCACTCCATTACTCTAGGCCTCAATTACCTCATCTATAAAATGGGGATTAAACGAGTGAGCCCTATGTAGGACAGGGACTGTGTCCAACCTGATTAACTTGTATCTACCCCAGCTCTTAGAACAGTGTTTGCCACATAGTAAGTACTTAACAAGTATAATAATAATAATAATAAGTGATTTGCAGAGGGAATGAAGGTGCTTCAGGAGACTCTGTCTCTGTCCTCACCTCCCTCCTTCATGGCCCATCCCAGAGGGCTGACAGTTTCATAAAATAATAGCAACTGTGGAAATTGATAAGCACTTACAGTGTGTGGTGAATGGTACTGGTTGTGGCTCTGGGGGCTGTGGTTCCCTCAACCCTCCCACCCCACACCCCGTTCCTGCCGAGGCATGAAAACCCGGGCCCTGGGCTCCTCTCTCTCCAAGGCAGACAGGCCAGGCTGGACAGCTTCCTGGTCAAGGAGAAGGAATTGTATCTGCTGTGTGGGATTCTTGCTCTCTGCTGGAAATGGGAGGATAGAGATATCCATATGTCCTCAGTCAGTCAATCAATCATACTTATTGAGCTCTTACTATGTGCACAGCACAGCACTAAGCGCTTGGGAGAGTACAGTACAACAGTCCTCTCTGTGAAGCCCAGAGAATCGGCTAACTGCTACACTGCCCAGTCAGGGGCCCTGGCAGTCAATTAATCAATGGGATTTCTCGAGTGCAGAGGACTGAACTGAGCACTTGGGAAAATACATAGAAGCAAGTTATAGGTTCCCAGCCCTAGAGGGGTTTACTGATTGATACATATATATACACACACACATATATAGATATATAGATATACTTGATCTCTGTTGATATATGAAATGGGGATTCAATCCCTCTTCTCCCTCCTACTTAGACTGTGAGCACCATATGGGACAAGGACTGCCCCTGACCTGATGAACTTGTATCTACCTCAGTGCTTAGAACAGTGCTTGACACATAGAAAGTGCTTAACAAATATAATGATATGTAATTGATAAAGATATAATAATAACTGTAGTATTTATTATAGGAGGAGAACAGGGATTGAATCCCCATTTCACAGATGAGGAAACTGAAATACAGAGAAGTGAACTGATGCCCAAGGTCACCTATCAAGGAAGCAGCAATGTTTGGATGAGAACCCAGGTCCTCTGCCTACCAAACCCATGCTCTTTTCACTGGGCCACGCTGCTTCTCTACTATATAATTTTTATGAGTATCCTGAGCAGAAAGTCAAATAGGACTGAATTGAAAGCAGAATTGCAGAAAGGGATGAAATGCTCCGGAATTTCAGCCAATCATGGCTACCACGTGGCTCCTCATCAGAACTCCCTGAAATCTGTAGGCGAGAGCGGATATGCAGTTCTTGAGGTGATCAGGTGAAAACTAATCAGTAATCCAAGAGTGAGATGTGGAAAACAATTCACCTCCAAAACCCTGGAATTCCACTGATGTATGACCCAAAGGCCAAACCCCAGGAAGAGAAATGACAGATTTGAAAAAAGATAAGAGGATTGGTTGAGAGTGTTTTGTGGGTTGTTGGTTTTTTTTTTTAAAAAAATGCTTAGAATTGCCTGGAAGTAGTAAATAGAATTACTCATTATATTTCTAGAAAGATAAAATTATGAGGGCTGTTTGTAGATATCAAAGCTGAGGAAAACAAAAGCAGGCTTTGAAATCTTTCCTTGTGGATTTTTTTCCGATCTTGTAAGAGATGGGGCCGATCATATTTAGTCTCTTCTTCTTTCTGAAACAGTTGAAAGTGCCAGTTTCTCTGTTAAAATGGAAATCTCATTTCTAATTAGGTCAGGTAAAGTAACACAGATGATCTAAATCTTTCAAAAGGGCAAGTCGAAATAGGAATCACATTCTTTCCCACTGTAGTTACTCCCCCACCCCCCCCCACACGCACACACACCTCGCCTCCCCGGAACTCAAACCCTGGCCTTTGTGGGAGTTTATTTTTCTTTTAAATGCACATGTGCCATCTGGATGAATAACTTCTTCTGGAGGCATTTTCCCAACAACCGAAACAAGAAGCAATTTTCCATCTGCTCAGAGCTACAGTTTGCAGTATTTTTGTTGGGGTATTACAAGCGGGGAGGGAGGAGCAGGGCTATCCCTCCACCAGTATAACCAGGACAGGGAGCTGGGGGTAGGTGATGGTGAAGCAGTAGTCAGGAGTAACAGCCTTGATTAAGGACGCGGTTTGTGGAGAGCACTATATTAAGAGCTAGGTGAAAATGCCCAGGTGAGAGTGAGAGGTGGTTCCCAGCCCTCCAGGGGCTCTCACAGCCTAAGAATGGGGTGGTCCTGCCTCAAATCCCGCCAAAGCTGACCAGTGCTTACCCAGGGCCAGACATGACTCTGCACACAATGCAATCTTTGACAGACATTGAATTTCCCCACCTTCAAAGCCTTACTGAAGGCACATCTCCTCTAAGCCCTCCTTACCTCTTCTCCCACTCCCTTCTCTTTTGCCTTTACTGGCTCCCTTTATTCATCTGTCTCCCAGCCCCATATCACTTATGTCCATAAGCAGTAATTTTTTTATTTATATTATTGTCTGTCTCCCCCTCTAGACTGTGAGTTCACTGTGGTCAGGGAATGTGTCTGTCTAATGTTATAGTGCACCCTCCTGAGTGTTTAGTACAGTGCTGTTCACACAGTAAGCGCTCAAAAGATCTGACTGGCTGGCTGCCTGTTGCCCGGGGCATTGGGTGCCCAGTGGGGGAGGTTGGATTGTGTGGCCACTGCAGGCTCTCTCTGAGTGGCCAGTTCCCCTTCTCCTCTCGTGGCTGCCCGGGCCCAGCTGGTCCAGCCAGGGTTCGCACGCTTTTCCTCTTCCCCGAGTGCCCGGCCATGGCCTCCTCAAGGAGGAGAATTGCTCTGACCTGAGGAGGAGCTGATTAGGCTGTGCAAGCTCCCGCACCTGCCACTTGGCTCTCTCCGAGTCTCCTTCCCCACTCCGAACTGGCGCTCACACAAACAGCAATCACCTCCCCCAAAGCCCAGAGAAGACATTCGGTCCTTTGGACGGAAAACCTCCCTGCCTCACCCATCTAAGCCTGACTCACACGCAAAGTCTACCACTCCAAGATAATCAGGTGAACACATTCCCAGACTACACGTGGGGCTCTCAGTCTAAGTAGGAGGAAGGACAGCTCTTGAGTCCCCCGTTTACAGAGAGGAAACTGAGGCCCAGAGAAGTTAAATGACTTCCTCAAGCAAGCAAGAGGTAGACGGGGTGGGAGCCCAGGTCTTCTGGCTCCTAGGCCCGTGCTGTTTCCACTAGGCCTCACTGCCCAAATGACATGCCCAAAGTCACCTGGCAGGCCGGGGAAGGGGCCGAAATTGAACCCGAGTCCCCTGATTCCCAGCCTCCTGCTCTTTGCACTAGACCACATAGCTACTGCTACACTACTGTAAACATGGTTGGCAACAAAATCAATCAAGTCCGGAAGGTGAAGGGGTGACTTTTTTTTGGTTATTGATGTTTAACTCCCCTCCCCACCCCCTTTTTTTCCCCTTCCGGTTTCTCTTCTTGATGGCTGGGGGAAGTCAGGGAAGCTGTTAGGCACAGAAAGCAAAGAGATCAGGAAAATTGGGCAGCAGCTTTCCAAGGATAATCAAGGAGTCAGAGAGAGGGGAGTTTTACTGAGCTACTGGAGTTGGAGGTTAATAATGCAGGCTTTCTGGGGTTGCTGTAGGGGCTCACTTCTGGAGGTTTGGGAGAGAGACTGACTCAGAAAAAGAGTGCAGGCCTGGGAGTCAAAGGACCTGGGTTCTAATCCTGGATCTGCAATTGCTCTCTATATGACCTTGGGCAAGTCACATCATTTCTCTGTACCTCAGTTACCACATCCTCCTTCCAAATTAGACTGTGAGCCCCAGGTGGAACAAAGACTGTGTCCAAACTGATAAACTTGTATCTACCCCAGTGCTTAAAACAGTGCTTGAAACTCAACAAATGCCATAAAAAAAACCCAAAAACAGCCTCTTTCCCATTTGCTCCCAGTGTGGAACAGCATACAGTGACTGGAGAGTTGTAAAGGCTATTCATCTCACTGGCTTTACTCACTGGGCAACTCTGAGAGTCGACTGGTAACATTTGTGGAGGGCTGAGTATTAACAATGATAATGATTGTGGTATTTGTTAAGAGCTTACTGTGTGCCAAGCACTGAAGGTCAACACAAGATAATGAAGTCAGGCCCAGTCCCTGGCCCCCACGGGGCTCATAGTCCAAGTAGAAAGAAGAACGGGTATTTAATCCCCATTTTACAGATGAGGAAACCAACCCTCAGAGACGGGAAGTGACTTGCTCAAGGTCACACAGCAGGCAAGTGGCAAGTGAACATCAGTCCTCTGACTTTCAAGCCCAGGATCCTTCTAGGACCAGACAGTTTGTATTTAAAAGCTACTTGGAGGGAAAGGTAGAGGGAAAGGTACAACAAGAGGCCAGCAATTGGTCATCGCTGCCCTCCAGGGTCCGCAGCCTCCAGGCACCCCAGCCCCCCAGCGGGGCCAACACTTGGGGAGCAGTAGAACTGAAACCAGCCCAGGACTGGGAGTCAGGAGAGTCAGGTTCTAGTCCTGGCTCTGCTGCTTACTTCCTGCGTGACCTTGGGCAAGTCATTTAACTCCCTTGGACCTCAGTTTCCTCATCTGTAAGCTGGGGATACCTCCTCTCCCTCCTCCTTAACTCATGAGCCTGTGATACAGGGATTGCATCTAATCCAATTGAACCATATCAACTCAGGGCTTAGGACAGTGCTTGGCACATAGTAAGCATTTAGCAGATACTGCAATTTTTGCTATTCAATTGGAATGTTTGATTATCACTCTATTCATCAACATTTGTATGTCCTCCTCCCCCATGAAGTATCATCATCGGTGGTATTTATTGAGCACTTACTGTGTGCCAGACACTGTGCAAAGCCATGGGAGAGTATAACAGAGTTGGCATACAGTTTCCCTGACATCAGTGAACTTACTGTTTAGAGTGTCAATGGGTAGGGGATGTGACGCTTGTGGGTAGGGGAGGTGACGCTTCTCTATTTTGTACTTCCAAGTGCTTAGTACAGTTCACTACCCTCCGTGGACACCCAATAAATAACTACTGCAACCCTTGGCTGTAAGTGTTCTGGGGAGTAGTTGCTTCTGTCAAGTCACGATCACCCCAACGTGTCCCCCCATCCACGAAAGTTGGGCGTGAACCTGGCTGTCCTGTGTGTCTCCGTGATCAAGGGGAGAGGTTGTGAAGTAGAGGAACATACATAATATAGATAGTACTTTGTTTATCGCAAAAGGGGTCCATCCCCCTTTCCCTCCCCATTATCTGGCATGGCTCATTCCAAGCTCGACAGGGCCAGGAGATGCCACCAGGAGAGCAGGGGACATGAGAAGGAAGACACAGTGACTATAGTGATGAGAGGGAATGGGAACTGGAGGTGGAACAGGGAAGGGGAGGAAAAGTGAGACTTTGGGAAAGGAGTCAGAGCAAGGTCCTACAGTGGTGAGGGTTTGAAAGCAGAGAAGTGCTGGCACCAAAGGGAAGCGTCCAATCAATCGATCAATCATTTTGATTGAGCCCTTACAATATGCAGAGCACTGTAGTAAGTGCTTGGGAGACAATAGGATCTCTTTATTGCGGCATGGTACTTTCTAAACGCTTAGTACAGTGGTCTGCGCACAGTAAGCGCTCAATAAATACAACCGAATGAACGAATAGACATGTTCCCTGCCCACAGCGAGCTTACAGTCAAGAGAGGGGATAAATCCATGGTATTTATTGAGTGCTTCCTGCATGCACTAGCTATACCTAGAACTATACTAAGTAGCCGGGAGAGTACAGTAGAGTTGGTAGCAGGAATGACAACAGAACCCTGTAGTAAATGCTGGGAGAGAATGCATAGATGGGAATTAGACATGGTCCCTGTCCTTTGAGGGGCTCACCATCTAAGAAATGATCTGGTAGACATGATCCCTGCCCCCTAGGAGCTTATAACCTAGCCAGGGAGACAGACATTAAAATAAATTACAGACAGGGGGAAGTAATAGAATCTAAGGGTATGTACAGAAATAAAGGAGAGAGTGAAGAATGGAGTCAGTCGACAAAGTATCTCTGGCCAGAAAGTTGTAAAAGTGGTACTGAGTTGTGAACTGGGGTCTTCTAAAGGGAGGTGGGGGTGGAGGAGACCTCGGGAAGCCTGTATATGAAAATGGGATTCCTCGGGGTGCCATTAGTGGGGAAGAGGGGACATCAGAGGCCGGGCTCGGGGGCGGGTGAGAGAGAGGCCTCCATTTCCTCCAAGGCCAACGGGGGTGCCGGTGGAGGTCACTGGGAGAAAATGTTTGGGATGTGCTGACCTAGAACAAACAGGGCTGAGTGAACATTCAACTTGCTGACTCAGCTGGCGGGAGAAAGCCGAGCCTGGGACATCTGTCTCAGCTGGGAGCGCTGCAGAGGCCCCGGCTCAGATGCCCCCAGGGTCCGTCAATCAGGGCCCGGAAGTGAGCTGATTCTTCCCGGGTTGGAGAAGCCGTCGGCCTTCCCTTTGGACTCTAAACTTTCCATTCACTCCTGGAGGGGTTGATCCGAATGCTGTCCCTCGTGATGAAAACGGCCACCCTGATTTAAACTGCAGAGAAACTCCAAAACATCTGGATAGCGATGGCAGCAGCTTCGCTGCCCGCTTGATAAACACAAACTCTCCCTCACAAGCCATGCAACTACCGGGTTACTCCACTTTACAGGTAGGCAAAGAGAGAGAAGGTTATTAGCCAAAGAGAAAGGGCAGGATTAAAATTCAAGATTCCTACCACCCACACTCTTGGCAGGATACTCCTCTTGCTTTTGAGAAGTCACCCAACACATATGGAGGGAATCTTCATCCTTGGTGCCCTCCATCCTCGAGAAGCAGAGTGGGTTAACCGAGAGGGCTCAGGCCTGGAATCAGGAAATCCTGTGGCTCACTGTACTAGGTACTTGGGAAGTACAGAATAGCCAAATGACCCATTCCCTGCCTATACTCTGAAGGAGGTGACAGACATAAAATTATTTCAAACTAGAGTAGCCAGTTTGCATTCATTAGCTGTGCTTGGTCGATGGATTGGTGACACTGCATAAGAAACTGGATATCCTTTTTTTAATGGGGTTTTCTAAGCGCTTACTATCTGTCAAACACCGTTCTAAGCACTGAGGTAGGTACAAGTTACTTAGGTACAAGCACTGAGGTAGGTATGGGAAGGAGAGAGAACATTTTACAGTTGAGGAGACTGAGGCACAGAGAAGTCAACTGACTTGCTCAAGGTCACACAGCAAGCAGCAGGGCCAGGGTTAGAGCCCTGATCCTCTGATTTCCAGGCCTGTGCTCTTTTTATCAGGCCACGCTGCTTCTGTGGTAGATCCAGTTCTCCCAGCCATAATATAAAAGAGACTAGACACCTGTATGGCGTTATAGACCTTCAGTTTAGTTTGGTGCTTTATTGTTGCCAAACTGCCTGACTAGCTCCCAAAAGCCAAGCCAACCTTTTCATTTTTTTAATGGTATCTATAAAGCACTTACTATGTGTGTCAGACACCATATTAAGCTCTGGGGGAGTAACAAGATAATCGGGTTGGACCCAGACACTGTCCCACATTGGGTATATGGTCTTAATCCCCATTTTAGGTAACTGAGGCACAGGGAAGTTGAATGACTCGCCCAAGGTCAAGCATCCCTATCTTATACCATGAGGAAACTGAGGCATCGAGAAGGATAAGTGATCTGCCCAAGGTCTCACCCGGAAAGCCAGGGGCTGGCCATGTCTGAAAGCCAGGGGCCAGGCGATGTCCGTTAGTCCGTCTCGAGATGGCCTGACCAGGGGATGCCCCCAGAAATAGAAGTCATTGCTCCTCCCCATTTGCATGAGTATGAATTGCTCAATTATTCAGCAAGGATGTGGATCCCATTTCCTTTCCACTTCCAATTCCTGATCCAGTGAGAGGGCGATAGTGTCTGCCCACCTGTGTCGAACCCAGTTTCAGACGTCAGGGCCTTCACGCTCTGGTTGTGTAAGTGGATGAAATGACCGCTGACAACACATGTCAAACGCTGCTTTATTTACAAACCTCTCTTGTTGGTTGTGAATTCTAATGAGCCTACCCCTCTTCTGCCTGAGATCTGCTCCATATCCTCTTCAGAGGGGAGATAAAATATACGACCTTTTGTGATTATCTTAATGTCAGCTGTTACATTCCTTTTAAAAAAGTGTTAGTGATCGAATCAATTTCAAAGGAGATTCTGAAGTCTGACCTTAACATGAAAGGTGAATGGGTAGTGATTTCTGGAAAATGGATGGCAGAATGTTGCTCACTGGGTAGAACAAAGGACTGTGGGTCGAGGATCTGGGGTTTGCTTGCAGCTAGCGTGAGAATACTGGGAAAATTCAAGGATGGAACCACCATTTCCTTATGATCCCGGAGGCCGGATTTGACCCTGCACTCAAGCACGACCCACCCCCCAATTCCCCAGCCCCCCCAGACGCAATTCCCTCTCCCCTGCCCACCTCTTGGCCCCCAGAGAGGTTGCCTGGTGTAGCGGTCACCTGGGTGGATGGAGGAACACAGAGAGAGGATGGGAGCCCTGTGGTCCTTTGGGGAAGTCTAAAGGGAGGGGATCGCTGGATTGTCTGAGAGTGGAGGGATACAGCTGGCAGGGCACTGGTCCCCCCCACACCTGCTCTTCGGGCTGCCCGGCTGCTGCTGTGGAGCAGTGAGACTGTGGTGAACAAGGGTCTTGCCTCAGGCAGGACAGTCATGAGCTTTGGCCTTCCATCCCTCAGCCTGGAAAGCTGGAGATAGGTCCCCTTAAGGACGCTGTATGTAGCCAGGTTAGAGCCCCTCTATCGTGCGGGTGATGCCGACGGGCTGCCATTGCCATCACTGAAGAAGGAGCTAAACTGGCTCTCAGAGAGCCACCAGTGGGAGCTTACAATGGAGTACTGGTACATAGTAAGCGTGTAGGTGGTCTGACTCCCAGGCCCATGCTCTTTACCGTGGTACAGTGCCTTGTCTGTGGTCAGTAGATGCTGTTGATCGAAGGATTGATCGAAAGTTGGTTCTGTTTCACATTCAGATTAGAATGGACAAAGGAGGAAATTAAAGCCCCTGTTATCGGGACCAGGAATAAAATGACCTGCTACACCTTGCAGTTGCAGTCCTTCCTATATCTAGGATTTTGAGGGAAATTCTCGTAGCTCTCACAGTTTGTATCCAACTGCCCCGGAAACCACCTACAGTAAATATCCTGGATTCAGAGTAAATGCCCCACTGTAAATCTCTGCTGTTCAGGTAGGGGGACCTTACCCAAACACCCCCCTGCTGCCCCCTCTTTTGTGTTCTCCTTCCTCCCTACAAGCCCTGAGCAGGAAATGGTCTCACAAGGAATGTGGGAAAATCCCAATAATGTGAAAAAAAATGCCAGTGCACTAGATCCCTATCAAAGAAAACGGGCAAAATATAAAACCTCCCCGGCATGAATAGGCAGGTTGTTACAAATCAGTGCCTGGCAAAGAGCATCTTTGGGGCTTTTATTCCCAACCAGGCTGGAATCCAGCATCCGGCTCTGGATGAATGAACTCCAGGCTTCGGATCCATGAGAGAATCTTAAGAAACCGAGCCTCTTCTGCAGCGGGCCGCAGAGAGGGCTAACCCCCGAACCACCTTTGACCTCGAGCCACCCTCGGGGGCTTCACCGCTCCCCAGGCTGGGGAGGGGACACCCCTTCAATGGAGTCCTGGCCTCATCCGAGGGTGGGGGTCGCGTGAGCCCATCCACCCTGGATCCCTTCTGCCAAAGACTGGCTTTCCTTCCCTGAGTTAGCTATCACTGTCAAAAGCCTGGTAGAGTTTAAAAAGCCAAACAACCTCTGTTTCCTTCCCTCAGGTTACACTGGAACGGGAGGACCCACGGCTCCCGGCAAATGTCCGCACGGACTAACTGTCCGTACGGACTGTTTGTTCCCGGATGTCCAAAGCAGTGGGCATCAGCTGCTCTTCACAGAGCCTCCGATCATTCGACTTCCTGAACCTCGACTTCCCAAAGGGGGAAACTGAGGTCTAGAGAGGTGGAGTGACCTTCGAAGTTGCCCAAGGAAGATCCAGAAACCGAACCAGGAACTTCGAACAGAGACCATGTTGTCCACTCCCTCTGGTTGGACTTTCCCGATAGCCACCGTGACGGAAGGAGCCTGACAATTAATGCCTAAGCATTGCTCTTAGGGTCTGGGCTAAGATGCACACAACATTAATGGAGGCCCCCTCCACTCACCTCAGCAAGTCCAGCACACTGTCTTGATTGAGAGCAGCATGGCTTAGTGGAAAGAGCACAGGCCTGGGAGTCAGAGGACCTGAGTTCTAATCCCTGCTCGCCTCTTGACTGATGTGTGACTTTGGGCAACTCGCTTAACTTTTCTGTACCTCAGTTCCCTCAACGGCAAAATGGGGATTCAGTACCTTTTCTCCTTCCTACTTAGACTGTGAGCCCCATGTGGAACAGGAACTGTCTCCAACCTGATGCACTTGTACCAATCCCAGCGCTTAGAACAATGCTTGACACATAGAAAGTGCTTAAAAAAATACCCTAAAAAAAGGGTCCTCTGACTCCCGAGCCTATTTCTCTTTCCACTAGTCCATGATGTGTCTTGCTGAGATCATGCTATTGACCTAGGTGTTTATCCCTCTTCTGCCACTTGCCTGCTGTGTGACCTTGGGCAGGTCACTTCTCTGCACCTCAGTTTCTTCCTCTGTAAAATGGAGATTCAATGCCTGTTTCCCCTCCTACTTAGACTGTGAGCCCCATGTGGGAGAGGGACTGTGTCATGTAGGACAAGGACTGTTTCCAAATGTGATTAACTTGTATCTACCCCAGTACTTAGAACAGTGCTTGACATGTAGTAAGTGCTTAGCAAATATAATAAAAATAATAATAAATTCATTTATTCCCCCTAAAGTCTAGGCAGCAGGCCCGCTCAGAGATCAGGGTAACCAAAAGGTGTGGCTTAGGAGGAGTAGGTACCCTCTGGTTCTGACCTTTTGGTTGGTGAGGGGAGAGCCCACCCTGCTGGAAACAATCCAAATCATTTACTAACCTGTCTGCCAAAAAGACCCTGAATGCTTGTAAACCTGGATTCTGCACAATTATTCCTCTGTATCACAGCTCTTGTCATCTTGCATTAAACATGAATAACTAATCAAGAAAACACAAATCCACTGATGAAAAAAACACACATATTGAATCTAGTACGTGAGCGGGGTAAAAGAATAATATTAATTTCGTTGGTAAATAACAAAATGGAAGCCCAGCATAACCCATGGAATACAAAGACAGTGTTGGTGTCTCAAAATACATCCGGGAAAGGAAAGCGATCGGGACACAGAGGAAAAGGGAAAAGAATAAACTGTTTTGAATCCATTTGAAGTCTTCTAAAACTGTTTTTTTTTTCCTCCCCTGGCTCTTTCTAGTCCAGAAACATCACAGAAGATGAAACAATTCTCCAGGAGACTGACATATTGGATTTCCCATCTGTTAGACAAGAGCAAGGTAGAATCCTGACCTGAGGTTCTTTCTCTTTCTTCAAGTTGTGCTTTTCACAACTCATCCAGCTTCCCAGAGCAGCGGGCAGGGCACTCAGGGATTTGGGTTCTCTTTCCGTTCTGGGATCGAGGACCCTTTGTAAATCCCTTCACCCAGCTTGACATATGGGTTCCCAAAACCCATCATCTGACAATCATTTCTAGCAGCCTTTTTACCCTTATCGGAGACAAGAGTTGGGGCTGCATCTATTGATAGTGGGAACCAGAAGCAGTACAGTACTTTATTTTCAACGCCAGGGAAATAGTGTGGCCTAGTTGAAAGAGCAAAGGCCTGGGCGTCAGGGACCTGGGTTCTAATCCCAGGTCTGCCACATATCTGCTGGGGGACCTTGGATAAATCGTTTCACTTCTGTGTGCCTCAGTTACTTCATTTTAAATGGGGATTAAATCCTCCATCCTCTGACAGGACCATGAGCCTCAGCGGGAATAGGGAATGCTTCCAACCTGACTGTCTTATATCTATCCCAGTATTTAGTAAAGTGTCTGGCATATAGTAAGCACTTAATAAAGTACTGTTAAAAAAAACAAAAAACACAACAACAAAACTTCCACTGAACCTCCAATTTGCCTCAACTCGATTGCTTTTAAGCTTGGCCTCATTGCTGGGTGACCTTGGGCAAGTCACCTGACTTCTCTGGGCCTCAGTTACCTCATCTGTAAAATGGGGATTAAGACTGTGGGACAGGAACTGTGTCCAATCCAATTACCTCGTATCTACCCCGGCGCTTAGAACAATGCTTGGCACCTAGTAAGTGCTTAACAAATGCCATGGTTATTATTATGATTATTACTACTACTAATAATAATTTCAGGCCTTAGACTCAAGGGTTGAGTCTGCTGTGGATCAGCCTCTCTAAGTCTCAGGCTCTCCATCACCGGAATGGAAGGAGTAAGTCCCTCACCCCACCGTGATGTTCCGATGCTGAGAGGAAAAAATCGGACAGCCCTTTGAGCTCATTGGAAGTAAGGTGTTGAATAAAATTGGCCACATTATGATGCCTTACTCATATTATAACTATTCATATGCCCCTTGCAAGCACAGTAACTGTTGGGCCTCAGCAACCGCCACAATCAAAAGTTATAGTGGTTATGTCATCATCATCATTATTGATTTTTTGTTGACCCGGGTTTGATAGAACAGGACAGAATTTGGGTTCATTTTCTTATTATATGGTGTCTGTGAAGGGCAGATAGTGTCTCAGGCATCGGTGTAGTTCATAAAGACAGATTCTGTCACACTAAGAGGGGGTAAAGGTGAGGGTTTGCGGGTAGAGGTGAGGCCCCCATTATGTGCCGAGCCGTCTGTGAGGTCCATAAGACAGACTGCTCTCTTGGCTCCCTTCTGGAAGTGAAAGGAATATCAGTACCTAGAGAGCATCGACTAGCTTTAGGGTTCATTCACATTCGGCATGCACTTTTGTGTTTGAATTTCTTCAGGCGAATGCTGCATTTCATTCTAATTCTGGGGGTGTAGGTCAAAGGGTCGCTAATTCCTTCCTCATTCAGGTGCATCTGAATTATTTATTATGCTTTTTCCAAGCGCTGTCATTATTTTTCATATGGATACCTTTCTCAGCAGTTTGCCATGAGATGCTTCTCATTGTCTTCCTGCCTGATCTTTGCGTGTGTCAGTACCGTGTGTGACTGAAGTAACTCCTTCTTGGAGCTTGTTACAATGCTCTTTACTCCTTACCCCTAATTCGTTTCTTTTCAGACACTCAATCCATCGCAAGCATTCACTGAAGATCTGCCAGTGTGGAGGACAGTGCCAGATGAGCGGGAAAGTAGACTTGGGGTTTCAGGTGGACTTGGTAGCTAGGGAGGGCTTTGGTCTGGTGGATTTGAAGACGAAAGGAGCTCCAGGCAGGAGGAAAGACAGGGCCATAGGGTTGGAGGCAAAAGAGTCATGAACAAGGTACTATGGGAAGGTCGAGAGTGTGAATTGAAGCGTAATAATAATAATAATGTTGGTGTTTGTTAAGCGCTTACTATGTGCAGAGTACTGTTCTAAGCGCTGGGATAGACCCAAGGGAGTCAGGTTGTCCCACGTGGGGCTCACAGTCTTCATCCCCATTTTACAGATGAGGTAACTGAGGCACAGAGAAGTGAAGTGACTTGCCCACAGTCACACAGCTGACAAATGGCGGAGCGGGGATTTGAACCCATGACCTCTGGCTCCAAAGCCCGGGCTCTTTCCACTGAGCCACGCTGCTTCTCTAAGCGTAGTGGGAGAAGAGCGCCAACAAGTGAGATGGAAAGAGTGGATGGAGTGCCCTAAAGCTGATGGTCAGGGCTTTCTGTTTGATGTGAAAGAGGGTGGATGACCACTGTAGGTTTTGCAGGAGAGGAGAGAAGTGGGTGGACCAGTGTTTTAGAAAATGACCGGCTATTTGGGGAAACTGCAGCCCCGGTGATTGTCATGGCTCTTGCTTCATCCGGGTGCCGTTATTGGTGCAGGGACAGGATTGGAATGAGGGAAAGTCTATCGACTATATTGCATTTCAGTCAAACAGTGGTGTTTACCGAGCATTTACCATATGCAGAACACTCTACTAAGCACTCGGGAGAGTCCAATGCACTAAAGTTGATAAGTGCAATCTCCGCCTGCAGTTAAGCATTCAGTAACTATTACTACTAGATGGAACTGTGGTTCTCCAAAGCTGGGGAGCCAGTGCTCTACCTCACAGACCTCACCTGGGAGCAGCATGGCTTAGTGGAAAGAGCACGGGCTTGGGAGTCACAGGTCGTGGGTTCTAATCCCAGCTCCGCCACTTTTTCCGCTACGTGACTCTGGGCGAGTCACTTAACTTCTCTGCGTCTCAGTTACCTCACCTGTAGAATGGGGATTGAGTCTGTGAGCCCTACGTGGGACAACCTGATTACCTTGTATCTACCCTAGCGCTTAGAACAGTGCTGGGCACATAGTAAGCGCTTAACACATGCCATCGTCGTCATCTCACCTGCTCGGCCAGCAGAGGGAACTCAAATCCCCTGGAGTAGGTTTTCCTCGGATCAACCAGTAGAGGGCAGTGATCCCTATTCTCACAAAACCCATCATTCATTCATTCATTCAATAGTATTTATTGAGCGCTTACTATGTGCAGAGCACTGGGCTAAGCGCTTGGAATGTACAATTAGGCAACAGATAGAGACAATCCCTGCCCAATGACGGGCTTACAGTCTAATCGGGCCCATAACTCGCATTGGGCCTAAGGTTCAGCCCCTTTTGCCCTCCAGCTCAGAGAATGTTTTTTTAATTAAAAAAATTATCATTATGGATGATGCTATGGTTATTTTTATCATTGATAATAACTGTGGTCTTTGGTAAGTGCTTACTATGTGCCCAGCACTGTCCTAAGCCCTGGGGTAGATACAAAGTACTCAGTTCGGACACAGTCCGTGTTCCTCATGGGGCTCACAATCTGCCCCATTTTGCAGAAGAGGTAACTGAGGCCCAGAGCAGTTAAGTGATTTGCCCAAGGTTACACAGCAGACATGTGCCAGAGCGGGGATTAGAACCCACGACCTCTGACTCCCAGGCCTGTGCCCTTTCCACTAGGCCATATTGCTTCTCTAATTACATCTGTCAAGTGCCAACCTTATGGGGAAAGGACCAGGGTGCGACTTCAGATACTGTCCTCACCATCTGATAGAGCCAGATTAATTCCCTGCACCCAAAACCGAGCGAACAAAAACCACCCCAAACTACCGAGTCCCACCGAATCAATCAGGGGTACTTATTGACCGCTTACTCTGTGCAGAGCACTGTACTGAGTGCTGGGAAAATACAGTGCAATGCACTGGGACAGTTTGGTGGTGAGTAGGGTTGACTTTGGACATTTGGTTGCCCGAGGCAGTGAAAATCTCACTCTCCCCACAGCCATCCCCCCCAATCCCCCCAGCCCCCATTCCATATGTCGTTCTCAGATTGCGTTTGATATGCATGCAGTGTTCTTAGGACCTTGCCGTTTTATGTGGTGGGCACACGCGGCATAACCTAATGACACCACGTGGCAATCCATCCCCACACCCACCCCGCCACCCCCGCCGCTCTGAAGTTGTGCCCACAGAGCCGTTCCCATCATGCCAGGTCACCGCCTGCTCTCACATCACATCTGTTGTTTACCTCGTCCACCATCCAAAGCCAGCCCTGGTTGGGAGAAGGGAATCCATGTCACTGCCGTAGGACAACCTACCCATCTATCACCGGTATTTATTGAGCGCTTAACTCTGTGCGATCACTGCACCGGCCGCTTGGGAGAGTCCAAGAGAGTAGACACGGTCCCTGCCTTCTCCAAGAGCTTATAATTAAGCAAGGGAGGTAAGGTGAGGGAGTTTCACGCCCCGGTGACCTGGTAACAATACCCACGGCAGGCTTGGGCCTGAGATTTCTGGACTCTGAGCCTGGAATACAGGCTGAATCTCGAGTGTGGGACTGGACCCAAGAGGCTGAGCTTCCTCAGCACGCACCCAAGTGCAAGGGCGCCTTGTGTCAGTCATTTCCAGATCGAGCGTCAGGGTTGGTCCCTGGGCTCGGCGGGTCCTAGAGCCTCAACCGAGATCAGGCTGGTAACTTGACTATGTGTGAGGGAATGGAAGGCCTGACATGAAAGCCTCGAAGAGATTTCCATCTGGGCTCCGCGCTGAACTAACTGCAGTCTAGGTCGGAAAGACCACCACCGCCCCCCTCCACCCCGCCAGGGCTCTCCCAGAAATCCACCCCTGGGTACAGGCCAGAGACGTGAAGAAAGTGGCTCTATCGTGGGAAAGCAACAACGATGATGATGTTGAAAATATGTCAGCGGGAGATAATAATACTATACTAAACGGCAAAAAGATGACAAACAGCCGGTGGAAGCAGCATATGGTCCAATATAGGGAGCGCCAGATTGAACGCTCGCCATTGTTTTGCGATCATGGAGACGTTAACTCGATTGAGACCGTTGCTGAAGTCTGGGGTCCCAGTCGTTTAGCGGGGACCAGGCCGTTCCGGCGTTTATTCGCTCAACACTTGCAGAGGAATTGCAGGTCGGCACCCTAATCTGTGGCCTCTTTTAGTGCTACGGGGATAAAGCCTTAAAGCTGCGAACGTTTTCCGAGTCATAGTTACTGTAGAAACCTGACCACTTTTTACCTACGTAAGAAGCAGGTGGAAGTTCAGGGCTGGAATTTAGGTCTCGGAAGCATTTCCTGTATTTCATTTTTCCCTAGCAAGACCCTTTTGCGGGAACTCGGGGAAAGGTGGCCTGAAGACAAAGAGCAGAAGGAAGATTCTTCTGCGGGCTCTGAGCCTCCTCAAGGTGAACCTTGGGTTTCTATAGGAGATGGACGAGTTGAACTGACTATTTATTAGGAGTTGCCTATAGCACAGAGGTGGAGCTTAATACTAAAAGTAAACAAGGAGCGCTAAGTGGCAAAAGAGCAAGTTAAAATTGATCTCTCTTTTCCAATTTTAACCCCGCTTGGGGTTGTTCATTACAGACTTAAGGCATCGTTTTATTCATAATTTTTTCTTTATTTTGACAGTGACCTTTGAAAAGTGTGCTCCAGGGATAGAGAGATGACTAGAGCGATATCCTGAAAGAGCATTTCAGGTAATTGCATGTGAAATGTGTTGCGATCTAATAACATTGATGGAAGTAGCAATACACGAGTAGAGATTTATTCTATAGTGCCATTTGCTGAAGTACCTTACCTCAGCAGCTCTTCAGAAGCCCTCCAAGATGAAATCTCATAGGAACCCACTCATGGGGACCGAAGTTCCTGAGTGCTGAGGTCCTGCGTCTAATAGAGGGAGTCGCCATCGGTGGTCCGGTACTTGACGAACAGAACCCAGGCCTCTCACTCCCACTCTGTTGCTTTAGCCACACTTCCTCTCATTAAGCCTCTCCACAAGCAAAACAAAGCATAAACTCCCATATGTCTGAACTCGCTGCTAAAACCCGGCTCTCTGGATGACCGCCTTCCTTCCTACGGTGGAAGGCTCTGCGGCCTAGTGGAAGGAGCACAGGTCCGGGAGTTCGGGAGACTTGGGTTCCGGTTCCGCCGACTTCCCTGCCGTGGGCAAGTTCCTTAATCTCTCTGGGCCTCAGTTTCCTCATCTGTAAGATGGGGATTCTCTCTCCCTCTTTCTCTCTGAACCCTGGTAGTCGGCACATCGAAAGCACTTAACGAGGACCACGAGCACGATTATCTTTTTGAGATGGGTAACGAATCTACTCTCTGCTGTGAGCAACTAAAAAATCCGAAGACACCGTATTTGGCTCGTCCAGGCCTCTCTGTCCTATGGGCGATCGAGAGAAACCTTCTTGGAGGGCTATGATCAAAAGAGAGCCCCGGATTCCAGACTTGTGACCGTGTGCTCTCGGGCTAGTCATTTCAGTTTTCTGGCTTTTGTTTTTCAGTCTTTAAATGGGGATGATGCGTTTCTCCTTTCACAGGGACCCCTGCGTGCCTGATAGAAGTTCAAGCGCTTTGATCACCGAGGTCACAGGATCTTAAAACCCCGTGAGACAGTATTATTATCGCACCTCAATGTCGGGAGCGAACGCGATCTCCCCCTCTCCACCCAGGTATGCAGCTTTCAAACATGACTTTCCCGAGGCCAAGGTCAAACGCTTTTGATTCGGAGCAAATATTCAACGGGGTCAAAACGTCTCATAAAATGAATTTAAAACAATAATAATCAGGTGTTAAGTGCGTTAGGCTAGTTGGGAAGAAGGAGCCCTATACCTTTAAGAGAGGTTTGCGAAGAAGAATGGAGGTTGCTGAGGAATGCTGGGGGGGGGGGGTGTTCAGTGTCTGACCAATGATCTTCTTCCTGAGAGAATTTGTTTAAGGAGGACGGGCTTCGGCCCAAGCCCGTGGGTCTCGTTTTATTTTAGTAAGGGTACAGTTGGCCAGTCCTGGGTGATTTAGGAAATAGTCAGATGCTTCCCATTTGGATTAAGTAAACCCACGAGCGCCTTCCAGAGCGGTCCCCCCCCCCCCGCCCATTTATATCAGATCATTTTTACCTGATGCATAGATTTTCTTCATGTCAAAATCAGTTGACCGTGACCTCGAATTGGATATTAACCCCCCCCCCAACTTCATTATCCATCCAGAAATGTGGAAGGGGGGGGGTGTCACTATTCCCTGACTTTGACCATCAGTTTTATAACAGGGAATTCGGTCCCGGAGAGGAGCAGAGAACTTTTGTTCCTGGGGGGAAGAGCGAGGAGGGGATTCGAGGTGATCTGGCAAGAGGGCGAGGTCAGGGACGGATTCAATTCATTCATTCCACCCGTAGTGCGCCGAGCACTGTCCTAAGCGCTGAGGAGAGTCCTAAAGGCGGCAATAAAGAGAGACCAGCTTTGCTCCCAAGGAGCTCGCACGATGACCTAGAAAACTTGAGCGGACTTTTACGGGGGTGGGGGGCTGCTCTATCGCTGCTATTATTATTATGATGTGATGATGATGATTTGCCCCGCCCTTGTGACCCCGGGAAGGGCCTGTCCTTGTCGGCTCCGAAAGGGCGGGCGGGTGTCGCTCGGCGGGGGGGGGAGAGGGGGGGTCTGGGTTCGGATTCGGCTCGGTCCATGGGGGGGGGGTGAGTGTGTGTGTGCCGGGCCCCTCCCCCCGGGGGGCGTGACGTCACCGGGATTGGTTACACGACGTTCTAGAACTCCGCCCCACGTGCGCCCAGGGAGCGGGGCGGGACCGGCCTGGGCCCCGAGGGCGGGGGGAGGGGGAGGAGGAGATGATGATGATGATGATGGTGATGATGATGATGAGGGGAGGGAGGGGGAGGGAAGGCGCTGAGCTGAGCCGATCCCACGTGTGACGGATCTCGCCGCTTCCCCGGCCCCGTGGCTCGGCCCGGCCCGGCCCGGCAGGGAGGTGGGGGGGGGAGGAGGAGGAGGAGGAGGAAGAGGAGGAGGAGGAGGAGGGAGATCTCAGGCTCCTCTCCGACCGCGGCTCCCCTCGGATCTCACTGTGGGGCTGCATTTCGGGGGGCGGGGGGGCGGGGGGGGCTCAGAGATGGAGGCAGATGGGAGCCAGGCCACCTCGGGAAGCCCCAACGACTCGCAGCACGACCCCGGGTAAGTTTCCCCTCCCCCAACCCCTCCCCTCCACCCCCCACCCCCTCCCGGGGTCGTTCACCCCCGAGCACGAGCGGGCATTTTGGGTTGCCCATCCCCTCCCCCGTGGAAGTTACACACCTTTGTTTGATTGCATTTCACCGTCACCTTCCCCCTCCCCACCTCTCAGTTCTTTCTCTCTCTCTCTCTCTCTCCCCCCCACCTCTCTTCCTTTTAGCTTTTGTAAGTTACACGTCAAAATGGCCGATCTGACATCTGTGCTCACTTCTGTTATGTTTTCTTCCTCTAGTAAAATGTTTATCGGTGGCCTGAGCTGGCAGACCTCACCAGGTAAGGGAGGGGAGGAGGGGGGGAAGATCAGATGCCCCCTTCCTTGGCTTCTTTATGGCTCTTTGTTATCCCAGTGCAACCCCCCCCCCCAGGCCATTGACTCCCCACTTCTGTGCAAGGTTATTTATTTTAAATAGCAAATCCTTTTCGAGCCCTCTATTCGACCTCCGTTGCCATGTTTCCCCCGGTGTGTTCAAGAAATGGGGGCAAAAAAAAAAAAATACATAAACAAGTAGTTTTGTTTTCGTCCAGCGTTCCAAATTTGCATTGCTGTTTGTGTTTTTTCTTTCCCTCTCCTCTCTTTACAGATAGCCTTAGAGACTATTTTAGCAAATTTGGAGAGATTAGAGAATGTATGGTCATGAGAGATCCCACCACAAAACGCTCCAGGTAAAATCATCCCCTTGGGATTCGGCTTTTATTTAGAACAAAGTTTAAGTGTTATGGTGGGGTGGGGGGGGCGGAACCTGCAGAAGTATCAACGGGTCAGGATTTAAAAAAAATTAATTGTTTGATCTTGAATTCTCCTCCATTCTCTCCTCTGCCCTCCGAAGCAAGGTTCTTGTGAATCCTCACTTTGGTGTTGGGACTCATTTCTGGGCTTTGGAGCATGTGTTTCTTCATCTTCTCTTTGGCATCCAGAATGTGACATTGGGCTTCGTACACTTTTGCAAATAGTTTTTTATTTTTTTATTTTTAAATTTCACTTCTCTCAAATGATCTTTCCCAGGTCTTGAGCCTCCTCGCTGGAAGGTGAACCTCACCCCAAAGTGCCCTACATGCTTCAGTATAAAACAAAGTTTTAAGAGGGGGAGGAGTGGGGCCAAGAGGGAACTGTGGTGGCCAGTGATTGGCGACAGACACCAATCTCCAAGTTGCCTCTTCTCCCCCCCTCCACCACCTTCACCCATTGAACCGAATGTATTTTTTCCTTTTTTAACCGGGGGGACTGGGAAGGATAGGAGGATTGGGGGGGGGGGGGAGATTGTTTTGTCCTGCTTTCCTCTTGCTCTCCTCTCTGCCTTTTTAAAAAAAATTTTTTTTTCTAATTTTTCTTGTTCTTTGTCTCGTTTCAGAGGCTTCGGTTTCGTTACGTTTGCCGATCCAGCAAGTGTAGATAAAGTATTAGCTCAGCCCCATCATGAGTTAGATTCCAAGACGGTATGTTTTTGTTGTTCTTCGCTCCTTTTCTGCAATGTTACGACTATGACAGGCTCATTTAAAGGGACAGTGTCCTTGTGTTTGGTTTGCTGGAACTGGGCATTTTTAAGGGGCGGGGGAAAGATGTAATTTGAATTTTTAATTTCGGGGATTTTTAATTTTTTTTTTTTAACATTGCCCCAGTTTCCACTGTAGTTGAGATGAGGTGCAGACCGTCGAGTTTTGTGGCGACCAAGCTTGGGGAACTTTTCAAACAGCCGAGTTGTCTGAAGGGTGAAAAAAATCTCAACAAAATAGAGCGCACGGTGGGACCCCCTATCCGTGAAATTCATTTCTGGGAACCAGTTGTGGCCTCTCCCACCCCTGACCAGTGGGGTGAACACCAGGGGGTCAGGTCTCAGCAGAGAGGAAGTGTTGGGGTTTGGGATTTTGGGAGGGGGCCGGGAGGACACATCCCTTTACCAACCGACCTAGAGGATGTGGGAGTCTCCTGGGCTCATAAGGCCTTGGACTGGGCTGTTGATTTGTTTTTTGTTTTGTTTTTCCCTCTGGGCTTTGACATCTTATCACACCTAAAACTTTGATTTGGAGTAGTGTGGGGACTCTGAGCCGGTTGGAAGCCTCAGCAATCCCAGAGGGAGTGGCAAAAGACTGGTGGAGTTCAGAAATGTTGTTGGTCCCATCTGAAGAGGGAGAGAGAGACATTTGATTCGGTTTTAACTCCTTGGTTGAACATCAGCGAAATGGGGGCCGGGGGTGGGGGAGTTTCAGCAGTTTGGTGTTATTTCAGACTGTCTTGTGTGGCTTGTGGTTTGATCTGACCCCCCAAAGCAAAGTTTTATTTCATTCTACGGCGGCTGCATTAATTAGGGGGCCAGGTTGACACTGCCATTTTATATTGGTGAGTCTTTGATGTCATTTAGCTAGGGAGGGTTAGGATTATTGCAGACAGCCTAGGCTGTTTGAATTTTCACTATGCTCCTGAGATTCTCTCTTCCCAAAACAGCAAGACTATCAGGGCACTTTTCCCACCACCCTCCCCCCGCCCCCTTTTTTTCTTTTCTTCCAAATTTTCCTTCTGCCAGGCTTGCCAAAGTGTGCAACCCTCAGCCTTCTGCATTCTTGGATAATTTGATTTGAGGTGTAATCAGTTGTAGTGTGATAACCAATTCATCTGGCCAAAGAATGCATTTCTCATTTCCATTCTTGGGATGGAGAAACTCAAAAAGAGAACACAAATTAATATTACAGTACTGAAAAATGAACCCAGGAAAATATTATATGAAAGACTTACGAAATTCTTCTTTAGCAAGAGACCTAAGAAATAGTTGTTTGTCTGCCCCGAACCCCAGAATTGTCCTTTCAGCTCCGTCCCTCTCCCTTTTCCCCTGGCAGAATTTATTTTGGCGGCAGAATAATTCATTACCATCAGGCGGGTGGTTCTGTGATAATGGAATCCACTTGCAGGACAAAAATAAATCCCGTCTCTCTCAGGTGTAAATCAGTTCAATTTTCACTCATTATTTGTTGACATGTTTCTAGTTATTGTTATTTAGTATAACATAGCCTTTGACTTTGTTTCAACGTGTTCAGTGCAGGAGGCAGATCGGTTGGAAACGGCGATCTTGTTTACAGTTACCTTAAAAGCTTTGTTTAGGTAATGGCCATTCATTGCAAAAATAGTACCCTAGTCACTTCCTAGAGGACTTTTGTAGCTACAGTAAGTAGAAATGTACCTAACTAAACTAATTTATTTTGGTAGTTTTCATTTTTATTATTATTATTTTTTAAATAGTTGACAGGGATTTACAAAAGGTATGGATTTGCCATGCTCATCTTAGGGCTCCATTGAACACTGTGATACTCCCAAAGTTCCTTCCCCCAAACAAAATAAACTGCCCTAAAGCAAACCGCCATTCCACCTTATGGCAATGGCGTCTTGAATTCTGAGACTTGGCCTTCGTAAATTAGCATCCTACTTTGAAAGCTCTTTGAATGGCCCTTCCCCGTCTCTCGCCCGGTCCTCTCCCAAATTGCCAGATTGTCCGAGAGTGCAACTGTGCATTAGTCCCATTGTGTGCTGGCCAGCCTTCCCTGTTTATTTTTTCCTTCTGGAAATGGTTTCGAAAGGTTCATTCCTGCCTTAATTTGGTCAGCAGAATGGAAAATCCACACCTGTTGTATTTCTCTCTTAGACGAGTATCTAGTCAGTACTGCCTACATCTGTAGACAATGTTAATCTTTTGGAAGGGTAGCTTTCTAGATAAAGGATAATCGTTTTTTGGGTTTTTTTTCTCTTAAAAAAAAATCTCTCATTTCTCAGGTGTGTGCGTTCAAAACAGGAGCCCGGTTTTTACTTTAGTCCCTTGGATTTTTGATGGTGCATTAAATGATTATGTAATTGAAATGATTCCCTGTCACCTTGTGACATGACTCCTAGAAGAAGAGCCTCAGAAGAAATAAACTGAGTATTTCATCCTTATCTGGGCAGGTTGAGGTTTTGTTTTTTTTAAAATTCAAGTTTCACTTTTTCTTGTGGTAGACTATGAAGTTCAGACTTACACTGCAAAATGAAGCAGTTTTCCCTCTGAAAGCCTGGAGTTGGAACAGCTCATTTCTGGCGGGCTTTAGCCCATTCTCTCTAGTTTGCCCAAAGACTTTAGGACTTTGGAGAAGCCTAAAGGAGAGCTCCCAAGACAAATGCTTGGATTCGGGGAGCCAGTCCTACTAGCCATGTCCCCAAAGCAGGCCGAATGCTTTCGTGGGAAACTTTTATAGTGTGACATCATCGTCCCTGGCTAGCAGCGGATCGGGGCCTAGGTTTCCTCCGTTGTCTTATCTGGAAGCTGTTTTTCTTGTAATTAAAGAACAAACTCTCTTCAGCCCTTTGCCTTGATTTAAAAATTATCTTCGTTTCTTTCATAGGATGTGAGGGCCTCCCCCACTCCTCTCCCTTCTTTCCCCCTCACCCCTCTTCCTCTCCCTCCTCTCCCCTCTTTCTCTCCCTCCTCTCCCCTCTTCCTCCCCCTTCTCTCCCCCTCCCTCCTCTCCCCTCTTCCTCCCCCTCCTTTCCCCTCTTCACCACTCCTTCCTCCCCCGCCTTCCAGTGTCCTTGCTTCTCCAGATAGTTTTAGGCAGCTGCTCATGGGAAGGTGGTGATTTCTTTTTTGGGGAGAGGGTGGGGGGAAGAAGGGGAAGCAAGAAAATTTGGACCTGGAACCCCAGGAGTTTTTAAGAGTTTGTTTTATCTGTCTTTAAAAAACAACAACAAACCCCTCCAAGATTGGGCACCCCAGCCCTTTGAGGGTAACTGAAGAGCAGATGATCGAAGACTATAATGTAACAGAAAGCTCTTTTGAAAACTCTGAAGTTTGCTAAAGTGATGTTGCTTAAGCAGAATTTTGTTGAAGTCTGATGTATCAGGCCTCCCCCCAACCCCCGGTTATTTACTTAGTTATTTTATCAGCAGGGACAGTGAGTAACAGCAGATTACCTATATAGTCAGTGATGTTTCCATTTAATTAGGAAGTTAGGATTTGCTGTATAAAAATCCAAAATGATGTTCCATCTTATCTCGCAGCAGTGCATCACAAATTAGAAGCAGGCATTATTCAGTATTCAATGTTTAAGTGTTTGCTAGACCTTTGTCTCAGTAACCTAGAACATCTTGTGAATTACAGTTTGGAATGCATTATGTGAGTTCAGAGAACAAGAGCAGTATGAATTTTGTGTGTGTCCCATCCCCGACAAGAGCCCATTTGAGAGACCCTTCCCTTCCAACTGGCCCAGAAGGTTCTACAATGTCAATTTCTAAACCTGAGAAATGAGGGATTAATAATTGGGATGCATTTCTGCTTTTCTCCTTTTCTGCAAGTACCACCGCACTGACCGGCTCTTCTCTCTCTCTCCTCAGATTGACCCCAAAGTTGCATTCCCCCGTCGGGCACAGCCCAAGGTAAGCGAGCGCGCAGAAGTTTTTGGCCAGCAGAGCTGGCGTGGCCAGGCAGTTCCGGTTTCAAAGGGGGAATGGGCAGGGCAAGGTTTTGAAGCTGGAGCGCGGGGCGTCTTAGGGGGGCTGGCCTGGGGCTGGCCTGGGGCTGGGGGAGGGTCGCGTGCGAAGGCGCTGCCCGTCTCCCTTCCGGATCCCTTCCGGACAGACTCCCTTGGGGGCTGGGGGCCAGGCTGGGGGGGATGGGCGGCAGTGGACTCTTTGGTCAGGGCTCTGGGCCTGCAGCCTCTGCTTCCCGGGGCTGTTGGTCACATGTTGGTCGGAGAAGCCCAGACGACCCCAGAGTGACTCCGACTTAGTCGCAGCCTTCGGACTTTCCTCTCGCAGTGTGGGTGTCAGGAAAGTTCCCTCCGGATAACCTTTCGGACCACTGTCCGGAGGCTTTTGGAATGTAGTCTGAATCACAAAACTCGCAGCAGCAAGTCACATAGAGGGAGGAGAACCCTGGCCCCTGGATGCGGCCAGCGGGGGTCAGCGGGACGGCAGAAGGAACCCGCCCAGGCCGAGGGGCTAAAGTCGATGCTCTTATTTTTATAGGGTAAAACTGGAAATTGCCGGGAGGATTTTTGGGCCGGGCCGCCCTGGGTCACGGGCAGAGTTTTGTTCTGACTCTTGATGTGTCGGAGCACTGGGACAAGATTGAGAATTCAAACCAGACTTGCCTTTTACACGAGCCGGTGGAGCGAGGGAAGTAGTTTCCTTGGGCCGGGGATGGCTTTTAGGTTGTCCACGATTTTTAGATCTAGGGGCTCCTCTTCAAAGGTGCATTTGAGACTGGACTGGACCACTGTTGGAATCTACCTTGCATTCTTTCTCCCTGGGCAGGGGTCCTCCGGGACAAGGGGTGGAGAGGGGAAGCACAGGTGCTCTATAAGGGACAGGAGCTGGATCCGGAGGGGAAGCCCAACCCCATGGTTTTGGCACAGTCTCCCGGGAGAGGGGAAACATTTTAATAGTGCGGGGGAAGGGGATGAATTGGGGTCCCTAAAGAATAATCAATGTCAGTCCCTGGTATTTATTGAGCACTTCCCGTGTGCAGAGCGCTGTACTAAGCACACTTGGGAAAGTACAATTACAGCAAAATTAGCAGACATGTTCCCTGCCCATAATGACCTTATGGTCTACAGTCTTGAGTCTACACTCAGGAGAGTTGCCTGCTGTGTGATGCGAGGCAGGGGTTTTAGATTCCAACCTCAGAGACAGTTAAGGAACGGCTGTTTAAAGAAAAAAAGGTGTCACCTAAAGGAAAGAGAGTTAACTCTTTCATACCACATCTTGCTCAGAACGGGGCTTTTACTCTGACCCGGGGGGCCTGTGGCGTATTTGGGTTTTTGAGCCATCAGAGTACTATTTCTAGATTTGTTTAGTAATCTTAAAACAATGGGGGAAGGCTTCACATTTCAAAACTCCACGCTAGCTCTGAGGCTTGGATTTTGTGCCGTTCATTTTCCTCCATCAAGATCTTGAAATTTCTCAGGACTTAGGTTTCTCAGGCTGGGAATCAAACTGAAAGTATCTTTGACCTGTAACAGAGGTGGAAATGACTTGTCCAAGGTCTTTAGCCTGACTTGTCCCCGACCCCTCCCAACTATCAAGACCCCCCCCCCCCCTTATTCTTTGTGTTTTTCCTCTGGTTTTGGACAGCAAAGTAGCCACTGGATGTTATAGGATTCTGTAGGTCATTTTAGCCTTCCTGGTTACTTGATCTCCAATGAACAAAGAATAATAATGATTACTATTGTAATTGTTGTGGTATTTAAGCACTTATGTGTCATGCACAGTTCTAAGAGTTGGGGTAGGTGCAAGTTAATCAGATTGGACACAGTCCCTGTCCCACATGGGGCTCACGGTCAATGAGTCGGAGGGAGAAAGGTATCAAATCCACATTTTACAAATGAGGAAACTGAGGCATAGAGACGTTAAGGGATTTGCCTGAGAACATAGAGCAAGCGGTTGGCAGAGCTGGGATTGGAACTCAGGTTTTCTGATTCCCAGGCCTGTGCTTTATCCACTAGGCCACCCTGCTGCTCCTGAAAATCTCACAATTGCAAGGAAGGCGTCCACCATAATTACAGACTAAATATATCCCTTGAAATTTTGGATGGTGGAATTCTTAGTTCAGGCTTGTGACAGATGAGCATTTTGCATGGATGGCTGTGGATGTGAATGGTTTTTTCATCATCATTAATAAGTCCACCAATCAATGATATTGAACACCTACTGTGTGCAGAGCCCAGTTCTAAGTGCTTGGGAGAGTATGATGATGGTGGTCTTGATTATGTGCTTACTATGTGCCCAACATTGCGCTGAGCACTTGGATGTCATTAGATGGAACTCGGGTCATGTCCTACATGGGACTCAGGGTCTGGGAGGGAGGAAGGCTTGTGTCCCCCGATGCTTTCATGCCCCGGGTGAGTTGCAACCGAAATCCAGTAGCCAAGGCACAAAGCCTCCGAGTCATCCCCAAGATATACAAGTGGACGGTCGGCAAGAAACAGTCGGAGGGTCTGAGGAGTGAAAGAGGAGGTGGTAATGACTTGTCCAAGGTGTTTAGTCCTCCTGATCGCTGACCCCCCCATATTATCAAACTCCTAGGATACTGTGGATCATTAAGGGTATTCAGCCCTTCCCCTGTGCTCAGCACTGGGGTAGGTCCAGCAAGAGTTCAGACAGAGTCCTGGTCCCACAAGGGATTCAAGGCCCAAGAGGGAATTGTTTTGCAAGATTCCTCCACTTTGAGCAAAGACTTTGCTCACTAGATTGTAAGCTCCAGGAGGGCAGGGAACCTGCCTTTGAACTCTGATGCATTGTACTCTCTTTCCCAAACGCTCAGTGTGTAGTACATTGCAATGTAGAGCCTCAGTAAAAACCCCCTTCGTTGATTGAGGTGGTGTGCGATGTAGTGGGAGGCACCCACGGCGGGGGCAATGCACCGTACTAAGATCTTGGGAAGACGTGACAGAAGACCGAGACACATTCCTCTCCCACAAGGAGCTGACACTCTGAGGAAGACAGACAGAAGAACATTTCCCTATGGGGCGGTAGGAGTAGATTGGCCGAACCGTCGAGGGTGCATGTGTTCTCAAGTGTTGATTGAGGGTAGAAATAAGAGTGAACCCGGGAAGTAGCTGATGGGTAGGTGCCACTGCAGGAGAAGGGGAATCAGAGCTTTAGGGGGGAGGCTGTTCCTACCTCTGCCCCCCTGCCCTCAAGGAAAAGAAGTCTGGGATCGTCCCCCCTCTTATGTTTGGGTTCATCCTGGGGCCCTTTGGGGTGTCCGTCTCCTCAGGCACAGGATCGCTCCATGGAGGGTGTTATAGGAGGGAGGATGGGGATAAAGGAAGAGAAACACAATGTGAAAGGAAATCACCAAAGCAGAGAAGATTTCCCATTAAATGCCATTATGATACGTTCTTTAATGCATCTTACACATAAATGTCTGTTTCGACCCACTCTGTCTGGAACGAGGGGCCGAATGGAGGGTTTCGAATGAGGCCATGCATTTCTCCCCCGCTGCGGACTTCAGCAGTCTGGGCCCAAAGCAGAGTTACATTTTATGAACCGGTCGAGAGTCGAGGGTTCGGAAGTTGACGGGTATCAGTCCGTCGGGTGTCGTGTGGAATTGGCGTGGAAGGTGGGCCCGCCTCCTCCTGCCCTGTGCGTTTTACCGTTGCGGCTTTCATTTGGTTGGGGGCAGGGGTGACCGGATTTAAAAAGATCATTAACCTGGGGCCCGGTGTTCCCCCACCTCCGTCTTCACTCCCATCTAACGTCCTCTTTATTAGTGTTTTGCTGTGACTCTTAATGTGTGTGGCTTGTTGACCGGAGGTGGGCGGGGGTGGGGGGCGGTGGTGTGTGTGTGTGTATGTGTAGCTGTTGGGAGTTTGGAGTTTTTGTTGTCAGAACAGAGCTGCTTGGTGGTGTTGGATCTGGGGGCTCCTCACATGTTTGTCCAGACGCTCAGCCTGTTGCCCAGGCTGTCATTACCTCCCAATTATCCTTGTGTGAACAACAACACTGAGTCAGTTTTTTTCCATTCCTCATTTTTTTCTTTCTTTTTTTTCCTCAGGAGGGGGACCTCATGGGCTCATGTAGGCACCCCTTGGGCTTAACTGGGCACAGCTAAGCTCCTTTGCCCCCACTCTTCCTTCTCCTTCCTTCTCCTCCTCCTCTCTGCTCCCTCTGCCCCTGCTCCCCATCTGCTCCTCCTGGTCACTTCTAATGTTGTGTTTCCCCTCTTTACCCGTCATCTTCCTCACTTCTCTCCACTGTGCTACTGCTGCTTTCAGGGCCTGAGGCCTCCACATCAGTATTTGAGCGCTTACTGTGTGCAGAGCACTTTACTAAGCACTTGGAAGAGTACAATGTACCAGAGATGATAAACACGTGCCCTGCCCAAAAGGAGCTTACAGTCTAGAAGTCACATGGTCAGACGCTGCGGCTACCGGGCACCGAATTGGGGCTGGTTGTGGCAGCGCTAATGCCTCTGGGTCAGGGCCGGGCCCCTGGACTCCATCGCCCCCTCTGGGGTTCCCTCTGGCAGCTAAGGGTCCTGGGAGCAAGGCTGCACTAGGCTTTGCCTCCAGCTCCGAAGGGAGGATCGGGGCTGCTGTGCCCGCTGTGCCCGCTGTGGGGTCTGGGTCAATGGAGGGATGGGTGGGGATTGCCACGGCACAATCAGGCGGCGTCTCGTCCATCAGTTGGGTGGTGTCTATTGAGCACTCACTGTGCAAGAGTATGGCGCTGAAGGAGTGTGCTGTGTTCCCAGTAGGGGCTGTCCTCCCCAGCTGTGCCAGGCTGTGCTACTAGATGAGGGCACCCTCTCTGCGCTGTGCCAGGCTGTGTTGGGCTGTGCTGATCTGTGCTCCTGGCAGGGGGCATCCTCGCTGGGCTGTGCTCCTGGCAGAGGGTGTCCTCCCTGGGCTGTGCTGGGTTGTTCCAGGCTGTGATCCCAGCTAGGGGCGTCCTCCCCAGGCTGGGCATCCGACAGGGGCATCCTCGCAGGGCCAGGCTCCCCATCCTGGCAGGGGGCATCCTCCCCCAGGCGGGCTTCCGGCAGAGGGGCGGCCTCTCCGTTCCTAGCCTGTGCTTTGCTGCTCCGTCTTGTCTAGCACTGCAAGTCGAGGTGTGGGTTTTTTTGGTATTTATTTTTGCTGTTCATTCAATCGTATTTATTGAGTGCTTACTGTGTGCAGAGCACTCTACTAAGCACTTGGAAAGTACAATTCGGCTTGGGTGTTCCCGGGTATCTCTTGCTCCACACCGCTTCAAAAGATAAGAACCCTATTCAGACACCAGGCCACCAAATGGTCTCTTCTCCTTTCCTACCCCCCGGTTTGCCAAGGCACGGCGTCTTGCCCTCGAGGAAGCCGGCAGAGTTTCCATTATCCCATGTGCCAACTGATGCCCTACCACCGTGGCATCTTCTCGGAGACAGGCGGGGCTGGTCAGCCCCTCCAGTTCTTCCCCGCTGGACCGCAGACTGGAGCTCTGGGAGCAGGGGTGGACCATCCAGAGGGTGGGCTGGGAGATGGTGGTGGTAGTAATAATAGTAATGCTAATAATAATAATGTAAAAGTGATATGTTAAGTACTTACTAGGTGCCAGGCACTGTGCTAAACACTGGGGTAGGTTCAAGAACATCAGCTCAGACACAGTCTCTTCCCCATACATGGCTCACAGCCCAAGAAGGAAGGAAAACAGATATTTGAATCTCCATTTTACAGATGAGGGAACTCTGGGGCACAGTGAATTGACTCACCCCAGGCCACAGCAGGCAAGTGGTGGTCGGGATTAGAACCCAGGTCGTCTGGCTCCCAGGCTCTTTCCCATCTGACTCCAACCCGAGGCATAGCCCATCAGAGTGAGTTCCTCTTCTGAGGGATCGTTGGGGGAGGCAGTTGTTGGGGGAGGGAGCGGCAGGATTTTATGAGCGTGTCAATTAAAAACATCACATTGAACCAAAATTCCTCTCCCAGGAGAATTTTGTCCAGAAAATGCTTGAGGGAAAATGGGTTGGCACTCAACAGTCTAATGTTCCTTTCCCCCTTTCCCCACCGTCCCGCTCTCGAACCCTCTGGCGGGAGGATTCTCCTGCAGGCCCCTGGCCCCGCAGCTCTGGTGGTGAGCAGCGCTCCCGGAGTTGCCCAAGGGACAGTGGACAGTGCCCGCTGCCCCCTCCTCCTCCCCCCACCTCCTCTTCACTCCACCCAGACCGTGGAGCCCCCATCTCCTCCCCCCTGTGAGCCGCCTGGGCTTTATCTGCCTAGGGCTAGGTCCCCTAATGACTGATCTAAAACCATCAAATTCATTTATTTGTCACTGGCCGTGACAGGCCGGTTAATGCTAATGGATTCTTTTTTTAGCTTGTTGTCTGGGATGAGTTTCTCCCAAATGTCCTGAAATCCGAAGCATTAGGGGAATGTGTAACTCCCGGGGCAGGAACGGCAAAGGAGAGCGAGCGAGAGGGTGTGTGTGTGTTTGTGCAAGAGCCTGAAATTTTGGTGGGGAGGCAGGGTAGCCCCAAACTTCCATGGGTTTGGAGGAAGTGACTCGCTACCTTGGGCAAGTCACTTCACTTCTCTGTGCCTCACTTACCTCATCTGTAAAATGGAGATTGAAACTGTGAGCCCCATGTGGGACAGAGACTGTGTCCAACCCAATTTGCTTGTATCCACCCCAGCGCCTAGTACAGTGCCTGGCACACAGTAAGCACTTACCAAATACCTCAATTATTATTATTATCCGACTTCCCGGCTGTCTCAGTTCTGGGGCCCCTGCCAGGATCTCCAGGCTGTCCCCCCTGCACGCAAGGACGGGAAGTGTTTCTGCCTGGGGGAGGGGTCCCCTGGAAAGGGTCTGGAGGTGGCCCCCGGGATTCCTCTCCGCCTTCTGTTCGACTTCCTCCTCATCTTTAAGGGCCAGAGCAGGTTGTTGGAGTAGATTCAAGAGTGTATCGTTCATCCAAATAAATATTTCCTGTAGAGCAATTACAAGTACGAAGACCCCCCTACCCTTGACACACTCTCTCTCTTCATGCCTTCACTTTGTAAACTGATATCAAAATGGTGGTGGGGGGGGGGGGGGGGTGGGTGTGTGTGTGGGGGAATATTGTGTTTAGCAGAAGGAACTAGGGGAAGGGCCAGGAGGGCGAGGGCCTAGAAAACTTGTCCTTGTCTGTCCATTAAGACTGGTAGTCATTTTTCCCAAGCAGAGGGTAGCGGAAACCCCAGGCAGACCTGTAGTGGCCTGGGCGGAAAGAAGCAGTGTGAGGGACGTTGGTGAACTGACCAGGCTGCTGGGAGAGAAAATGGAAGAGACAAGTCACTGGTGAATAAGCTGTCTTCTCATGACTTGGAATTTCAACTGAATTTGTCTCCTACTTTGTGCTTGGGGTGAGTGTAGGGATGTCTGTGAGCGTACACGGAAACCTTTCTATTGCCTTGGCTCCTTAAGTTCTTGGTTGACAATTTCAACTGGAAACCCAGATGACGGTTGCCTGCTAATGTCCTCCTCCTTTCCCCCCACAACACATCAGGGTACAAGACCCTGTTTTCCCCCTGCACCCTGGGAGTAAACACTGAAACCCAGGAGGCCTTGGGGCTTAACCTCCCGGCTTCCTGGCGAAGCCTTGGTGTCACCATGTGAGGCTGACACTGTGGCGCTGAGCACAACTGGAATATGAAGATTGTGTGTGCCAAGAAAATTCAATATCACCAAGTCTGAAATTAGACACTGGGGTGGGGCCGGGGCCGGTGGTGACGGGAGAAGCGGGCCAGGGTTCAACTTCATTAAAATGCCCAAAACCAGTAACCCTATTAATATCAGAAGCCCAGTGAAAAATTCAAGTAGTTCACCGTGACTGTTCTGGTCTAAATATTTAGGTCCTTGGAAACCGTTTTCTTTGGTGCCATTTTGTAGTCCTGCAAGGGGGTCGTGGGAGCTCCTGGCTTTTAAGAAATAACAGAAGCAGTTTGGGTAGAAAATGCTACAGGTGGTGGGGAAGTCTGGTGGGCTTTTCCCTGCTTTCACATCTGTCATATTGCCTGACCTTGGGAAGTTGTCTTTGCCTCTTCCGGCTCTGGGCTCCTCCTGGGAGCGGGTCTGAGCTGGGATGGTCCACCGCCAAAGAGCGGTTATATATTATTATTATTAAATTTGCTAAGCACTTACTCTGTGTCGAGCACTGTTCTAAGTCCTGGGGTAGATGTAAGCACTTAAGCAGATAGCACAATTAGTACTCTAATTATTTCTATTATTGTGATGGTGAACAGGGAGGGTAGGTACTATTGCTTAGCTGAGGATTGCCTTAAAGGGTCCTCCCCAAAGACGGATTGGGTCTTGGGTTGGCTGAACATAGAGCTTAGCTGGTCTCAGCCACCAGGAGCAGGACTCGGCCAGAGTCAAAGTGGAAGTGTGCAGAGAAACGGCAGTAGATTGAAATTGACTAATTACAGGAAAAAAATCATATTTGCTGCTCCATTACGTGATTGCTAGGGTATGAAGCAGTTTATTGTAATTAATGCAGAAGGAGCAAGTAAGTTTGAGTTTTGAAGTTACAGGGCTCCTTTGTTTTTTTGGTTTAGTTCTTCGAGCTTTTTGTTGACCCTCCTGCCCACTGGTGACCTTCAGAAGCGGGGGTGGGACAAGGGCTGGGTCGGACAGGGTGGGTTCGCCCCAGGTCCTCGGTGTTATCCAGAAATGGGGGTTCCGGGTCATCTGCTGTTGAGGATATGAGTTGGGGAGTAGAACCTCTTGAGTTCTCTATCAGAGACTTCTTTTTCTTTCCTTCCTGTGACTGCTGTTATTTCTAATATTATTTCAATTGCTGGGCAGGCAGGTTGCACTCAAGTGTAAGCTCTTTAAGGGCAGGGATCGGGTCTACCAACTCTAGGGTATCATCCTCTCCCAAGCATTTTGTCTGGGATTCTGCATCCAGGAAGCTCCTGATCAATCTTACTGATGGAGCGATCGAATATCAATCCATCAGTGGTATTTATTGAGCCCTCATTGTATGGAGAGCACTGTACTAAGTGCTTGGGAGAGCACACTAGTTGGTAGACACGTTCCCTGCCCACAACGAGCTTACAGTCTAGTGGTTGCCTTCAGGTTCAAATCATCAGAGCCCTTCATCCTCAGGATGAAATGGGATGGAGACAGGACCCCAGCCGACCTCTCCAAAACCTTCCCTTCGGAGGGTCCGCATTAATCAGCGGCAGTTCCGGTCTGGCCTCTTCCCTTTGGGCAGGTGATGTCAACCGAGAGAGTGTTGTGTGTTCTGCCAGGTGGAATTGGAAGGCCCTGTGAATGAAAGGATTCAAAGTCGTTCTCCATAGGATGGCTCAGTTCAGTAAGCGCTTAATCAGTACCACTGACGGATTGACTGATTGGAAGTTACTGGATATAGAGTTTCTGTGAGGGCCACGTGGGTAGAAAATGGCTGTCATTCCGCCTGTCCAGTTTAAAATTGCAGCCTCTCTCTGCCATTTGAGGGCCCAAACCAACCCCAGAGGGAGACATGGAGTCAGACCAGCAGGGTTGTTGAGCAGCCAGCCTCCCACCCTAACGGAATCCAGCAGGTATCTCCAGCAAATGAACCAGGAGCTACACCCCCGACTTGCTCTGGTCAGTAAAGCACTAGCCCCTCGCTGCTCCATGGCACCAATATTGCACTTTTGAAAGTCAGCGGCCCGTTGAATGGACGGGAGCGTTGACCTTTGAGGCCAGAGGTTGAATTTTCAGAATGACTATGACCCAGTCACTTCCCCTTTCGGGGGAATGAAGTGAATGTCTGGTCCTCTACCTCCTCTCAGAGGAATACAGTAACAGCATGTATATTTATTAAGTTATTCCTGTGCACTAGGCACTGGGGTGGATCTAAGGTGATATTTATTGAGCACTTACGGAGTGCAGAGCACTGGACTAAGCACTTGGGAATGTACAATACAGCAGAGTTGGTAGCTGGGTTCCCTTGCCATAAGAAGCTTACTGTCTACAGGTCAGATTAGACAGGCGTTTTAACGTCGCAGATGAAGAGGTAGGGAGAGTGGGTATCTTATCCCCGTTCTGCAGATGAGGAAACTGAGGTCCAGAGGGATTAAGTGACTTGCCCGAAGTCACACAGCCGGCCTGTGACTGGGCAGGACTAGAACTCAGGCCCTCTGACTCCTACCCCTAAGACCAGGCTGCCTCCCAAGCGAATGAAATCAGAAATGGATCAGGTTTCCTTTGCCTCTCAGTTCAGCCCTTAGCTCCTGAGAAAGGAGGCAGTTATCTCCCACCCCTCAGCTCCGGGCTCCTGGGAACACTGTCCCTGCCACCACCAAGTCCCGCCCCTTGCCCCCACATGAAGCGGGAAGCAGGTGAAATGGGCCTGTCAGGAATTGAGGCTGTTGGGGAGGGAGAAGAGGCAAGGACATCAAGAGATTGGCAAGGACATCAAGAGATTGCGTGTGTGGGGTTTTTTTGGTATTTCATTATTGGTTGTTTCTGTTAGCCTCTACTCCCCACCTCGTTGTAAACCCCTTTTAAGGAAGGACCGTGTTTAACTTGTGTCTTTCCTTTGGCTATTCCCAGGAGCCTGGAGTCTAGCAGCGTCTTGCCTAAAGCAGGCCCTCAGCAGATGTTAGTGAATAAAAATCAATCAGTAACTAGTTCCAGGACAATGCTTGGGGTGGCCCAGTCAGAGGGAGACACGAGGTCATCATAGTCACCCATTCCCAGGCCCTTTGCAGTTCTCAAGCCCCAGGCCGGAACAGAGGCCAGAGTCTCCAGGGATGCAGCCATCCCTCCTTCCCTCCCACCCCCCGGCATCAGCCCGAGTAGTGTTGTCCCCTCCGAGGACTCAGGGTGACCGTGCCGACTTGCCAAGCCACCCACCACATTTGGCCGTCTGGGTCTTCACAGAAAATGCCCAGATCTCTCTGAGCACCTAACAACCGCTGTCTGTCTGGGGGAAGGGATACTGCTCTCCCCATTTTGTGGGGTGTGGAAGAGGGTTAAGGGAGGTGAAGGGAAAGCAGCGTGGCCTAGTGGAAAGAGCGTGGCCCTGGGAGGCAGAGGACCTGGGTTCTCATCCCGGCTCTGCCACTTGCCTGCTGTGTGACCTTGGACAAGTGCACTTCACTTCTTCGTGCCGCAGTTCCCTCATCTTGAAAATGAGGATAAAAATACCTGCTCTCCCGTCCCTTTTAGACTGAACCTCGTGTGGCACAGGAACTGTGTCTGACCCGATTATCTCGTGTCCACCCCGGTGCTGGGCACAGTGTCGGGCACATAGTAAGCGCTTAGCAGCCCAGTTATTATTAAGGCTGTAGCTAGTGTGGATCTCTCATTGGGTGGGTATCTGTTGACTCTTGTTTTGATCAGGGCGAGGGCTGGAGAGTGGGGGGTTAGGGTTATAGGAAGAGATCATCTCGGTCTCCAAGGCCCTCTCCCCGGGAGGTGATGCAGTGAATCGTGGGATCCTTTTGGGGCTCATGACCCTTTCACCTTCTTGGGAGTGTATGTGATTGGGAGATGGAGCTGTCACTCATATTTTCTGCAAACCCGGTGCCCAGGTGCCGACTTCTCTGGGGCTTTAAGGCACCCGCCCATTGATCCCGTGGGCTGAAAGCTTTTGTGACCACAGTGTCACTCATGTGAAAGCGGAGGGGCGAGGTGGGGAGGGCTCCCAGGTAGCCAGCGGGGGCAAAGCCCCGAGTGGAAAGCACGTCGGGAACGATCTGTAATCCAAGGGACTTGCCTGACAGAGCTGGCGTCGTACGCCAAGCCGATCAAAGACCGCAGGCTGTTTCATAACGCTCTTCACACGGTCGGCAGGTGCACCGGGCCTGCTTCCTTGCTTCCTCCAGGCTCTTGTTCTCTCCTTCTTCCAGGTGCAGGTTGGGGGGTGGGGGGCCTCAGCCACCCCGGTGGAGGGGAGGGGCCCCGGCTCCTGCGCGGGCTGCCTGGGGACTGCTTCCACCAAGGTGGGCGAAGGAGCCTTTCAACTCTCCTCTCAGGTGGAACAGGGAACGGCCGCCCTGTGAGGCAGCGGCTGCTTTTCAGGGTGAAACCTCAAGAGAGTGGAACGGCGGAAACCTCTCTGCCCAGTCAGCCTAAAAAATGCTGGTCAGAGCGGTTCCCATCGGAGCCGTAACCCCCGCCCCCCCAATAGGCGAGAACATCTCACTGCTTTGATTTGAACTCCCCAGACGCTGAGAAGGATGCATAGCCTCCAGTAGATCGATCAGTCAGTCAATGGTATTTATTGAGATACTCCAGGAATCGCTCTTCTGATTACCAGGTCTGGGAGGAGGCATGCAAAGAGTCCAAGGTCCATGCCACGAACTCCTCTGGGACCAGGATGACCAGCAGGGGCTGGCAGGCTCCTTAGGGTTCGGGGGGTCTAGGCCTTGAGCTCCTGGAAGGCAGGAATCACGCTTGTTTGTTTTATGGTACTTAAGTCCAACACTGTTATAAGCACTAGGGTAGGTACAAATCACTTAGGTCAGACACAGTCCCTATCCTGCATGGGGCTCACAGTCTAAAGTAGGAGAGAGAACCGGTATTGAGCCCCCATTTTACGATTGAGCAAACTGAGGCACAGAGAAGTGAAGTGACCTCCCCAAGGTCACAGAGCGAGCAGTTGGCAGAGCTGGGATTAGAACCCAGGTCCTCCGACTCTCAGGCCGGCGCTCCTTCCACTTGGCCGTGCGTCTCATATCTAATATGTCAGACTCTCCTGAGCACTGAGTACAGTGCTATTCTTAGAATGAGTGCTCAATAAGTAGTCCCGGTTGACCGATCTCCCTATGAGCCTATAGCATTTACTGAGCCCAGGAGGCAGCGCTTGGAGAGAGAGGAGGAGGTAGAAGATACGCTCCTTCCTCTCTCCCCATGGAGGAGTTTGTAATCTAACTGGCAATTTGGGGGCTCATTTGAGCAGAACCCAAACCAGAAGGCTAGACCCAGGCAGGGCTTAAAGCACCGCACCCCCCCCCCCCCCGCCCCAGTCATTTCAAAGGTGTGGCAGTCGGGTCCTTTTCAGGAGCAGCCCTGCTTGATGGAGGAGGATGGGGAGGAGGATTGGGGTCATGTTGGTCAGCCTCAGGGTGAGCCTGCTGTGCCCGGGCCAGGTCTCCTCGTGAAAGCTGGCCTCCTACCCATCCCGCCATCAGGTGGCACAGCTGCTTCTTTAAAAAAACCAAACCAAACCGGGGTGGGATTAGTGGGGAGACCCCTGCCCGGGTGGGCATTGAGGTCTTGGTCTGCTCCAGGCCCAGCTCAGGACCACCCCGGCCCCTAGGGCATGTGGAACTGAGCCTGGGATTGAGCCCACCTCCATCAGGAAGTTGGCCTGGGTTCCACCTCAGGGACCCTCTGCCCACACTTTTGCACCGTGAAGGCTGCTCCGGGGACTGTGATCCTAGCGGGCCCGGTCAGCTCCCCCAACTTCTGCTGGTTTGGCCGCCCGTCCTAGTCCGCCAATCCCGAAGCCCCCAGATGGGGAGGGGTACCCAGGCTGGCCTGGTTTTACCAGGATAATAATGAATAACTGGAATTTGTTAAGCCCTTACTGTGTGCAGAATGCAGTACTAAGTAGTGAGGTTGATTGAATGTCAGCAGATTAGACACAGTCCTTGTCCCACGTGGGGCTCACAGACCAAGGGGGAGGGAAAACAGGTATTGAATCCCCATCGTACAGATGAAGAAGCCGACTCTCAGAGAAGTTAAGCGATATGCCCAAGAACACCCAGCAGGTAAGTGGCAGAGCCGGGATTAGAACCTAGGTCCTCTTACTCCCAGGCTCTTTCCACTAGGCCCTCCTGCTTTTCTGTGGCACGGAGAAAGCTGGGCGAGATCAACTTGTACTTTGGTTATGGGATTTTGCTGAGGGCGATGTTTCCACTGCCCACAGAGGGCAGCGTGGTAAGGAGGAAGGAGCTCGAGGTTGTGAGTTAGAGACCCGTGTTCTAAACCCAGTCCCTGCTTCTGGCCATCTGAGAGAATTTAGTCAAGTTGCTTCACTTTTCTGGCCCTATCTGTAAAATATCCACCGTCCGTCAAAGCCTCCTGCCTCGAAAAGCAGCATGGCTTGGAGAAAATAGTTTGGGATTTGGAGGCAGGAGAGTTGGGTTCTAATCCCAGCTCATTCACTTGCCTACTGTGTGACTTTGGGTATGTCACTTAACTTTTCTCTGCCTCGGTCTTCTCATCTGTAAAATGGGATAAAATACCTGCATTCCGTCCATCACGTCTGCGTCTGAGTTGATGGTATTGTTTCTACTCTGGTGCTTTGTATCTCCTCCAGCGCTGCGCGGTACCAGACACATTGAAAGCACTTAACGAACGCCACATTTATTATTATTGTTTATTATCATTAGTGGGGGGTGAGTCCCATGGGGGACGGGAACTTTGTTTGATCTGATGATCTGGCCCAGAGTAAGTGCTTAGTAAAAGATATTTTAATTCTTTTTCTGGCTTCGAGCACCTCCCGGGTTCTCAGGCGATGTCTGCTTCATGGTTGGGGAGATCAGGGAGTCTGGGAGTCTGGGCTCCTAGGCTCGACTCTTGGTTATGCCACTTCCTTGCTCTTTGACCTTGAGTTTGAGTTCCTTTTCTTTTTCCCTTCTTTGTAAAGTGGGTATTTTAGGACAGTCTGCCAGTTTTTGGTGCCACGGACCTTTAAATGAAAGCCTCTGCAGAGGGTTCGGCGATCAGGGTGCTTAGGAACAGCCTCAGAGTGCCCTGGATTTATGGTGGCTTCCCAAAAGCCCGGGCATAGAGGTCCCGGGGCTCAGGGACTCGACCCTGACCATTCTTTCCCCGAGGACCTTCCTGGACTGAACTAATTCTGAGGCAAGGGATAAAAGCGATGGACAGGCCTGGATGATTCCTGGTCTGCACTGCATAATAAATCAGATCCTAAAATTAGTGTCAGGTTTCTTGCACTCTAATTCCTGCTGAGAGTCTGTGTGTTGGAGGGGGCTTGGGGAGTGGTTTTCTGTGGGTATGGGGTCTCTCAAAGGGAGAGGAGGTGGCTTCAAAGTCTCCTGTCTACTTTGGGTAATGATCCCTTGTCCTCACTTTGGCTGCTGCCCCCCCCCTTTTTTTTTTTAAACAGGGAGGTGTGGGACTGGAGAAATGTTTCAATCTTTCCTCCTGTTTGTGCTTGGTTAAGCCTCTGTCACTGCTGGCGGATGAGTTCCCTAGGAACCCTTCTGAAGGTTTTGTAATTGAGTCTTTTACCTCAGCGACAAGATATTATTAACCTTCAGTAAAGCAATTTACTCCGTGCTCCTTTGTGGGGCTGAGTTTTTTCAGGAAAATATGGACGTGGAGGAGGCTGACGTACCAGGGGGGCCGGGCGTCAAGCGGCGACTTCTTTAATAATTTACATGGATTCTGGCCCCCTCCGTTGGCGTCGGTTAAAGGCAGCCCCTCTGGTCACGATTATTTCTCTCTTAAAATAACACATTCACCTTTAACTGCAAATGGCTCGGAATGGGTCGTATTTAATTTTGAATTGCTCTGCGTTTAACTGCCCCTGTTACTCTGGAAGCGATGAAATGTTTTCATCTCCCTGCAGCTGTGAGGTGTGTGTATGTGTGTGTGTTCATGCGCGCACACACACCCGCACATTTTTTTTTTATCCCCACCCTGTGCTTTTCCCTTCAAACTGCTGAGAACTTCAAAGACCCTCTTTTCACCAGAGAGAGTATTTCCACCAGTGGGCTCTTTTACTAAAAAAAACTCTCCCACTTCACTTCAAGTTAAACGGGAACCTCTGGAGTCCTAGACAGTGGCAAGTGCTAGAATTAAAATGCTTCTCTGTTGAGCAGGGTCCACCAGCCCAGATTGGGGGTGGATTTGTGTTCGGTATTGATCAGTGCCCGATTTGAGTGCTTTGTCCCCGGTGGCTGTGTTGGAGACAAGTCCCGAGACTTCAGTCACTGGCACAGCCCTTAAGATAGGAAACAGTCCAACGTGCCCAGGCCCCGTGGGGAGCGGAGGGAGAGAGGGTCCAGTGGGATGGGGGGATCTGATCTGAGCCAGGAGTTGGATCTCCGGTGAGCCACCTGGCAGATGATGGCCCGGGGGTCAATATGGTGGCCCTCCTTGGAATCGGAAATCATGAACCTGGTGAGAGCATGGCTGAGCCCATTGTGTCGGAGACCCGATGGTTTAAATTGGAACAGGAAGGGTGAGTGATTTTGGAAGGAACTGGCTCTTTTTCGCTCATGGCAGTAACATTTTCGCTTCAGGATGCCCTTGTGTGGGGAAATAATTGCCGTAAACCATATTTAAGTAGCCCGCTGCCAACCAGAAGAGCCTCCCTCCCCAAGCTAGGCCAGGGAGCTGAGGCTGTTGGCTCAGGCAACCTGAGCAGCTTTCTGGGCTGCTTGTTGTGACGAAAGCATGTTGAGTTTATTTTCCTTTTTAAGACGGAGGGGTGGAGGCTTCCTGGGGTTGTGCAATGCCTGGTCTGGGGTCTCCTCTTCTTCCTTATGTCTTTCAGCATCCAGAATCGGATGCTCTTGGTGTGTGTTCTGGCTTCTGGCCGTGTTGGATGTGTTGCAGCAGATGTGGATTCCCTCTCTTTTGCCGGCCCTTACTGCTGACAGTCCCAGAGTGCTCCAAGCCCAACTTCTCTTTGCCTTGCTCTGAGGGTGTTCTCACTCCTGCTTGGTTTATGTAAGGCTGCAAGCTAGACAGTAAGCGCCTTCCTTCATTCATTCAATCATATTTATTGAGCACTTACTGTGTGCAGAGCACCCTACTAAGTGCTTGGAAAGTACAATTTGGCAACAAATAGAGACAGTCGTACCCAACAATGGACTCACAGTCTAGAAGGGATCGTGTCTACCAGCTCTGTTGTACTCTCCCAAGCTTTCAGCATAGTGCACTGCATGCAGTAAATAAATAGAAAATGGCTCCATTTAACTAGACCACCCTACAGTGGTCAGGTTGGGGGTGTATTTTAAATAATCCCCATTGAAACACACACTCTTGCTCCAGTTATTTTTTAGCTACCCCACCCCGGATCTTATTCAGATATTATGATAGAAGTCCATTGAAACAGAAGCAACCTTTAGCATCTAAGGAAACAGGGTTGATGAAGAGAGATGAAGAGAAAGGGGTGAGATCTGTTTCCGAGAGGATGTGGTCGCAGATAGTCCTTGGCTGGGATGACCTCAGCTGACCACCACAGGGCCTGCCAGAGCCCCAGGAATCTTCGAGGCGGCCCTCTCCTGTTGGCTGGAGTCACACAGCGAGGCAGATGTTCTCTTTTTTCCTGTCAGTAGGTTAGAGCAAGAACTCTGTCTCCATTTCTCTCTCTCTTTTTCTCTCTCCCTCTCTCTCCACATCAAGTAGGGAAGTAGCATCAGCATTATAGTTGTAGTTTGTGACAGTTAATGATGCTGGGGAAGATTGTGGTGTTCGTAGGTGATGAAGCATTGGGTTTCTAGGTGATGAAGCCGTTCTCCACCCCTGCTTCCCCACCTTTCCCCCAACTTCCCTCATCCGGAGCCACCTCGAGCTTGTAGAAGAACATGGTTTCCTTAGGGTAGACCTGCTGGGGCTTTCAAAAATAGAACCTTTGTTCCATTTAAAGGCGGTGGCGTCTCTTACCAAATAATATTAATAGTGGTATTTGTTCCAGGCTCAGTATGTGCAAAGCACTGTATGAAGAGCTGGGGTGGATACAGGATAATCAGGAGGCACCCAGTGCCTGTCCCACATGGGGTTCACCTCAGATGAGAAATTCACTTGTTTCAGCTGAGCTCAGCACTGAGCTCTGGTGTTTGGACAAGCTGTACAATTCAAGGTTAGATCGCGGCATTCAACTCGGGCATAACTAAGAGTAGCGAAGGGCCAGGAATTCATTAGATTCAAGGTTCCTCCTTTCCCTTCCCAAGAATTGCAGCTTGTTTCTCATTCCCGGGGATGGCCCCTTTTTCGTTTTCTGCCCCTGACTTTTTTTTTCCTCTCCCAGCAGCCTTTCTGGAAGTACAGGGATTTTATAAAGTAATTGCTAGAGCGAAATGCGGCGGATCAGAAAGTTGCAAAGCCAAGATTCTTATTTGCAGTTAAGGCTGTTGGAGAAACTGTGGGGCTGAACTCGAACGGCAGGCTGGCCTCGGGCTAGCCCATGTATTCATTCATTCAGTCAGTCAGTCATATTTACTGAGTGCTTACTGTGTGTAAAGTACTGTAGTAAATGCCTAGGAGAGTACAGTATAAGAATAAACAGACATATACCTTGCCCACAACCAACTCACAGTCTAGAGAGTCACCTAATAATGTTGGTATTTGTTAAGCGCTTACTATGTGCCGAGCACTGTTCTAAGCGCTGGGGTAGACACAAGGGAATCAGGTTGTCCCACGTGGGGCTCACAGTCTTAATCCCCATTTTACAGATGAGGTAACTGAGGCACCGAGAAGTTAAGTGACTTGCCCAAAGTCACACAGCTGACAAATGGCCGAGCCGGGATTTGAACCCATGACCTCTGACTCCAAAGCCCGTGCTCTTTCCACTGAGCCACGCTGCTTCTCTACCTACTGCTGGCCTTCTTCTTTTTTAAAAGTGGTATTTGTTAAGTGTTTACTTTGTTCCAGGTACTGTACCAAGCATTAGGGTAGGTGTAAGATAATAATCAGATTGGACACAGTCCCCTCCGACATGGGGCTCACAGTCTTAGTCCCCATTTTACTGTTGAGGGAACTAAGGCCCAAGGAGGTTACAAGTGATTTGCCCAAGGTCATGTGAGTGTGTGTGTGTGTGTGTGTGTGTGATTGTACACACAGGTGTGAAGGGGTCAGTTGTTCGCATGGCTCTCCTAAACGCTTTCCCACAGGTCCCTGGCCAGAGGAAGCCTAGAGTTCATCGGGTAAGTGTTTAAATCCCTGGGAGCCTGCCCTCCAGATTCAGCCATCTACAACCTTCCTTGCGGCCCCCTTGTTGAAGCCAGGGCCTCGGTTTTGTTCTCCTCCCCTCTCCCCACCCCCCTCGCATTCTGACCCCCAGATCCTTCTGGGAAATGGGATGGGGCCCATCTGTGTTGGGTTTGACGTCAGAGTTACAACCGAGCATACATCTTCCACCCACCATCTCCCTCAGTACCCCCAGGCACTTCTTTGCAGATCCGTAGACTCTATTATTTCCCCTGTCTATCACTTATTTTATTGTCTGCCTCACCAGTAGACTCTAAGCTCCTCGTGGGCAGGGATCATGCCTCACAACTCTGTTGCTTTGTACTTTCCATGGTGCTCGGTACAGTGCTCTGCATATGGTAAGCGCTCAGTAAATACCATTGATGGATTGGGTTATTTTCTCAAGCACTCAAAGGGGGGAGAAAAATAAGTCCTGAGGTGGAGTTTGCTCCGAAGCGATGTGTCCTTGCGTTTCCTTGAGGGTTGTTAATAAGAACTGCTGGCCCGAATCAGTGTCTCTAAGAATCATTGATTCACTAATTGCTGATAATCAAGTCCCGGCTTCCCCCTCACGCTGAGAGCACTTTTGTTTTCTGCCATTCCGGGAGGAATTGGATGGCATTCTAGAGTGTTGAAGAGGAAACCAATAAAAGGGGTTTGGAGTGCTAATGTTAGTAATTGGCCAGGCTCCCCAGAGGTGACCAAATTCATTGGCGTTCTGGCTCAGGGAAGCCACAAAGCAGGGCCTGGTGGGCCCGGTGACCTTTCCCGGCCGAGAGCTAAGGGCCGGGGGAGAGGAAGGGAGGGGGTGGGGAGGGGGGTCAGGGAAGGGGGGTAGTGCTGGGAACGGTAGGCCTGGGGGCTGTGCGTTCTTTCCCTGGACAGAGCGGCATTGGGAGGAAGCCGCCGTATGGCTGCGGAAAGCCAAAGCAACTCCCAAGGAAGCTGCTCTTGTCTCTGAGCAAACAAACAAAATAACGCGAGCCATCTGGAGCCTAGGTGAGGCTGAGACAGCAGAGTTGGGGGAGGGAGCGAGGCAGGGGGGAGAGAGAGGGAGGGAGGGGCAGGCCTTCCACCTAAGGGTGGTATTGAGTGGGTCAGCCGGCACTCTTGAACAGGCCGGAGAAGAGGGTTGGCCGAAGCACGGGACAGCCCCCACTGGCCATCATTCGCCTTCAGCCGGAGGAAGAAACTCACAGCTGATGATGTTTTTCATCCAGAGTCCTGTGAAAGAGCAACATTTCTTCTAATGGTTGGCAAGACGCAGACCTCCCCCAACTCCAAGCCAACCTCTCTGCCGGAACCATTCAAACCCACAGGCCCAGAATTGACCTTAGGTTTCTTGTCCAAGTCCCCAGTCCTTGATCAGCAGGCCCTTCCCGAGGGCCTCGATTCAGTGGCGAGACTGCCAGGGTGGGCACCCCGGACTTTTGGAAGACTAGAAACTGGTTTTCCACCCCACCCAAGGCCGGCGTGCTGCATCCTGGCCGAGGGTGGAGGTGGTAGGTTTACTTGCAAGTACTAGGATTTGCATAAGTGAGTCCTATCGCCTTTCCAGCCTTGCCGGGGGGCAAGAAAGGAGTGTTGTAACCAGATGGAGAGACTCAACATATGATCGGTTCCCCAGAGGGTCACTTGGAGAGGCCCTCTTGGGTTGAGGGCTCCAGCTATCAAAATGCACCACTTTCCTGTAAGATGCACATTTAGCAGAAAGTGGTGTCCACTCAGCCAGTTTGTCAGAGCTGAACTCGCCTAGAAAAATGTCGCCATGGTATTTCCCATTGCTGCGTTGCTGGGCCTGTTTGGGGGTTTCTGGTCTCTCTTGGCCGGGATAACACCTGAATGTAATTTTCACCTTTAGTTTCCCTACTTGTTTGATGTATTTCTTTTTTACACAAGGGCCACGTGAGGTTTGGTTGAGACAAGCTTGTAAATCGTCACCTCTCTCAGCTTTTAACTGGGACCGCCAGAAACACTTGCCCAAGAAAAGTAGCATGCGTTTTCCGGCATATAATTTGTTTAAACCTCCGTCTTTTTACAAGTTCCAGCAGTTTCCAGTTTTCTCTTTGTAATTTGGGGGCAGAGGGATTCGTTTATTTAGAAAGCTCAGCAGGGAGGCAGAGGGAGTTTCAACATGTTTCATATTTTAGTGACTTTTATTAAACCTTGCTGGGTGCTCAGCCCTGGGACGGTGACCAGATAGATAATCAGATTGGGCACAGGCCCCCTCCTCAATGGGGCTCATAGCCTAAAGAGAAGGAGCAGGTGAGGGGGCGTATTTCATTTCCATTTTACAGATGAGGAAACTGAGGTACAGGGAGGGTAAGAGACTTGCAAGGTGAGAGTAAAAACAAGGTATGTCCAACTTATTAGAAGGGACAGTCTGGGAATTGAAACTCTTGGGTCCAGGTATTCGCAGGAGCCTGGTACTGTCTATCCATCAATCGAGAACCAGCTTGCCCTGGTGGAAAGAGCAGCCAGCCTGGCATTCAGAGCACCTGGGTTCTAATCCTGGTTCCGCCACTTGTCTGCTGTGTGACCTTGGGCAAATGACTTACCTTCCCTGTGCCTCAGTTACCTCCGCTGTAAAATGGGAATTAAAGCCATGAGCCCCATGTAAGACATGGACTGTGTACAACCTGATTATCTTTCGTCTACCTCAGTGCTCAGTACAGTGCCTGCCACATAGTAAATGCTTAATAAATACCATAAAAAAATCCAAGGTATTTACTGAGGACTTTCTGAGTGCAAAGCACTGTACTAGGTAGAGTACAGCACTAAAGAGGGGAGGTATAGATGAGCCCTGCTCATGGAAAGCTTGCAGTCCAGAGGAGTTGTATGTGTAAAGGGATTGGGTAGAATCAAGTGAGATTTTCCCAGGATACGTTAGAAGCGTCCATACAGTGGGAGCATGAAACAGTGGATATGACGTTGGCCGTGGTTGGGAGGGTCCTAGAAGTCAGGTGGTGAAGAGGTTGGGAGAGGGTGTCAGATGCAGTGAGTTAGTCCAGTGGAAGAACAGCAGAAACTATTTAGGCTATTCCCCTCTCATGGTTGGAGTGGAGGCTAGGGGGAGCCATGCCGTCCCCCAAAATGAATCGCAGAGGATCGCAACGCAGCGAACAACGTTGGGTAGTTGCGGCAGGACAGGCCGAGGGCGGCTTGCCTCCAGCCGCTCCCAGATCGTCAGGCCACCCGCCCCTGGGAAGGTAGGCTGTCTGTTGGCCGCTCGCACCGTGGCTTGGCTTGGCCGTCCTCGTCCTCTTCCGTGACCTCGGGGAGAGGCGGAGCAGGAGGTGCCAGTTTGAAACCAGTCCTTGGCCCCCAGCCAGCATAAGGAGTGGGAGTGTCGTACCTAGTTGGAACAAAATGAATCCATGTTTAATTGCTGGTGTGTCTTCACCCCTCCGGGAGCTTTTATTAGGTGGGAGGCTAGAGAGTTTCTTCTCTCCGTTACCCGGGGAGAGGTCGGCTCCTCTAAGTCCACGGTGCTCTCCCAAGCGCTGAATATGGTGCCGTGTTCACAGTAGGTGCTCGACAGTTACTCTTGGGGAGTTGATGGAGTGGGTCCGAAAGGGGCCTGGGAGCTCAGAGATCCCCACGAGAGCCCCAGGAAGAAGTAGGCCTTTTGCAGTGTAGGACAGGGTGGGAGAGGATGCCGAAGGAATTCTCTCCGGAAGGTGGCCAGCTGAGGACAAGGCAAACTGGCCAACAGCCCAGCTGGGCTCCTCTCTTCGGGGCCAGTGATCCTGCTTTAGAGCTACTCATAATAATGAGAAGCAGCGTGGCCTAGTGGCTAGAGCCCGGGCCTGGGAGTCGCAAGGGCCTGGGTTCTAATCCCAGCTCAGCCGCTTGTAATAATAATGTTGGTATTTGTTAAGCGCTTACTATGTGCCGAGCACTGTTCTAAGCGCTGGGGTAGACAGAGGGGAATCAGGTTGTCCCAAGTGGGGCTCACAGTCTTCATCCCCATTTTACAGATGAGGGAACTGAGGCACAGAGAAGTGAAGTGACTTGCCCACAGTCACACAGCCGACAAGTGGCAGGGCTGGGATTCGAACTCATGAGCCCTGACTCCAAAGCCCGTGCTCTTTCCACTGAGCCACGCCGCTTCTCTGCTCTGTGACCTTGGGCATTTCATTTCTCTGTGCCTCAGTTACTTCATCTGTAAAATGGAGATTACGAATCTACGCCAGCCCTTAGTACTGTGCTTGGTGCATAGGAAGCGTTTAACAAATACCATAAAAAAAAAAATGATGTTGACGATGGTGAGCCCTGAACTTAGCATTGGAGTGGAGTGTGTTTGCGTGGCGGGGGAGGGAAGGGGCAGATAATCAGATCGGACACAAGTCCAGGTCCCTGGTGGGCCTCTGGCCCCTAAGCTCATGGTTGGTGCCAAGTGAAATGGAAATCTCTAGACTTGAGGGCAGGGATCGTATCTGCTCACTATAGTGCTTCTCCCAAGCACCTAGCGTGATGCTGGCTCACGGTGAATGCGCAATAGATTCTGCTAATTGACAGAAATGGAAATGTCTGACAGCTCACATTTAGGTCTCATAAAGGAAGTCGCTAAGGACCCTCCCCCCACCTGCCATGGTCTAAGGCCTCTGGTGCCACGGGCTGGGCCAGTCCTAGCCAGTCAGCCAGCTCCACTTGGGGGCCGGGGGGTAGTGATGGCGGCCGCCTTGGGGAGGGGGCCCAGAACGGGGCTGCTTGTTTTATACTTCTGCTGCTTCCAGGAATTTGTGTGTGGAGTGTGCACGTCTCTGATCTCTGTTTGTGTTTCTCCCCTGCCCCCTCCGGTTCCCATTCCCTTTCCCGAACAAGAGTCTTCATCTGCACCTACTAAAACCGTGTTGATTTGACATGAAGAGATGAATCGATGAAGAAAGCTTCATTTGCCAAACTTATCAATCAGTCGTAATTATTAAGTGCTTACTGTGTATGGAGCACTGTACTGAGCATTTGGGAGAGTACAATATAGTAGGCACGTTCTCTGCCCACAGTGAGCTTAGAGTCTAGAAGGGGAGGCTGACATTAATATAAATTACGGACCGGTACATAAGGGTCTTATTTCTTCCTCTCCCCAGTGCAAGAGTCCCGCTTTTTGTGGTTGGGCTGGGGGTCTGCAGGATTGATCTTGGAGATGGACTGGCAGATGGAGGAAAGAAGCGTGGCCTAGTGGATAGTGCACGGACCTAGGAGCCAGAAGGACCTGGATTCTAATCCCGGTTCTGCCACTTGTCTGCCATGTGACCTTAGGCAAGTCACTTCACTTCTGTGTGCCTCAGTTCCCTCATCTATAAAATGGGGATAAAGACTGCACTCCCCATGTGGGACAGGGACTGAGTCCAACCCGATTAGCCTGTATCTTCCCCAGCGCTCAGTACAGTCCCTGGCACGGAGTAAGCGCTTAACAGCATAAAAAGAACCACTGTGTCTGCTGTGCTTGCTGAGGCCATCAGGGTCCCCTGGAACCCAGTGCAGCTCTCTGATGTAGAAAGAAGAGGAGACCCAGGGCTGGCGTCCCTCTCTCCAGGATGCCGTCAGTTCTCGTGGCCTGCCCATCCCCAGCTCCCACAGATGACAGGGGACCTGTCTAGGGACCTGGCGGGAGCCTGAAGGAGGAGGTGCTCAGGGAAGACGGCCCTGGCATTCTCAGGTTTCTCACCATGGTTTGTCCCCTCAGCCCGGAGAATGCCAGTGCTGGGCAACAGAGGGAGCGAAATCTGGGGATTCAGGCCGGTGACTGGCGGGACCACCTCTGGCATGGACCTCACTGGTTGCTGCTTCTCTCTTCCTCCCGGGTCCGCTGTGCTCTGCGCTAGGACTTTATGGGAGTGAGATTCTTCCACCTGTCTTCCCTCCCTCCCTCCCTCCCTCCCTCCCTCCCTCCCTCCCTCCCTCCCTCCCTCCCTCCCTCCCTCCCTCCCTCCCTCCCTCCCTCCCTCCCTCCCTCCCTCCCTCCCTCCCTTCCTTCCTTCCTTCCTTCCTTCCTTCCTTCCTTCCTTCCTTCCTTCCTTCCTTCCTTCCTTCCTTCCTTCCTTCCTTCCTTCCTTCCTTCCTTCCTTCCTTCCTTCCTTCCTTCCTTCCTTCCTTCCTTCCTTCCTTCCTTCCTTCCTTCCTTCCTTCCTTCCTTCCTTCCCCAAGTCTTGGACTGTTAACCCCAGCCCCTGGACTCCAGAAAAATCTGGTCACTGCTAGTGACTGTGGGGAACTTTAACCCCATATCCCAGTCATTGTTGATCAAGGAAGTGAGCAGCCCTCCTCACGTGCCCCAAAGGGGTCTAGGAGGGGCCACTAGGGCTATGCCCAAATGCTGGAAAGGCAGGTGGTTTGGCTTTACTGTTATAGTTGGGGAAGCGGGCAGTGACTGGGCTGGAATGTGGACATTTCCCCCACCGTTTTCCAGGGGCAGTGAGGCTGGGCAGTGCTCGGGGCAGACCTTGCCTCGGCGGGTGGTCTCGTCACTGGGACATTGCATTTGGCCTCTGAGGGCCCAGGGCTGGCCTTCTCTCATGGTCTCCGGGCAGGAGGAAGAGGGGGCTTCCCAGGGTTCTTTGGGCTGAAGGACTTCGAAGAGGGTCACCCAAGGGAAGCCGCAGGGATGTCTGACTTTTCTCTACCTGGTCTCTGATTCAGGGAGGCACCAGGAGGATTGGGAGTGGTGGGATTTATGGAGCACCTCCCGAGTGCAGTGCGCTGTACTGAGCTCTAGGGAAAGTTCAGCAGGACCCCAAGGCACGTTCCGTGACCACAGGAGAAGCAACATGGCCTAGTGGAAAGAGCTCGGGCTTGGGAGCCAGAACCTGGCTCCACCACTTGTCTGCTGTGTGGCCTTGAGCAAGTCACTTTGCTTCTCCGAGCCTCAGTTCTTTCACCCACAAAATGGGGAGTCAGTACCTGTTCTCCTACTTACCTAGACTGTGAGCCCCCATGTGGGATCTGATCGTCTCCTACCCACCCACCCTGGCGCTTAGTGCCATGCTTGGCATGTAGTAAGTGCTTAAGAAATCCCAGGATGCACTTTCACTCCGGCACTACCATCGATCCCTCCGTGCGTGTTTTCGGTTCAAGGAGGTCGGAACCGAGAATGCTCTGTTGTGCGTGTGCACGCATGTACACGTGAAACAGGGATGTGGGTGTTTTCGAACAGTAGCAAGAAGCAGATTGCCAGACTTAGTTTCACGTTTCCTTTCCTGGCCACGCACACAATGTGTGACCGTCAGCCCAGAGAGTTTTGAAATATAGCTCTGCGTTTCTCCCCAACTGTTCTCTCTCGGAGCACGCCGGAAACAATTCAGTACCGATGATCCTGAGCAATAAATAACCGAACGAAGATGAATAGCCTTGCGTGGTGGTAAATTAAAGTTGATGCATTGCACAGAATATATACAGGTGCTCCTAACGCAATTAAACAAAAGGCTTTTAATGTGCCCCAAATCGAAAAGTCAACCCAAAAATATCGTGCTAATAAGGCGTATCGGAGGCCGGTGCCTGTGACCTGCGGAGGGGGCCCTGATGCCTAACCGGCTGCCTTCATTCTGGTGCTCGGCAGGGGGGCCCAGAGGGGCCGGAAAAGCAGGCCTCTGCCGGCCTAGCTGGCTGACTGCTTTTTCTTCCCCCTTTCCAGTTCACTGTCCTTGTCTGACAAGGTCAGCAATTCCTGTTTGGGAAGGAAAATTCCCCCCTCCCCTACAGTCTTACTTTTTTCCCTGCCCTTGTCCTCCCCAAGCTGATCTTCTTGGGAGTAAAATCAGGAAAACACATTTCTTCCTTGAGGCTCAGCAGGACAACGTTTTCAGGTATGAACCTGGGGATACAGGGGGAGTTGAGCGGACCTAGGCTGCCCCCTTCCTCCCCAGTTTTGAAAACGCTGATGGGGAAGAGCCCACCCATCTACTGGGCCTGGGGTGCTGATATGACCTGTGACGCTGTTGACTGCATGTTGGACAAGTCACTTCACTTCTCTGGGCCTCAGTTTTTTCCTCTGTAAAATAGGATTCAGTGCTAGTTCTCCTTCCTAATTACATTGTGAGTCCCACAAAGGACAGGGACTGCATCCAACCCGATTATCTGTCCTACCCCAGTGCTTAGCATAGTGCTGGATGCGTACTAGACATTTAAATCCCCCCAACTTCTTCGTAATATTATTCACGGACCCTGGCCCTCAGGTGGCTTACAATCCGTAAACAGAGGGGACAAGAGGACTGGCTACAGAGATGTAGAGGGGAGATGAAGCAATAAGAGGCCCAAAAGAACATAAAAGATGAGAACGGCAATAAATCCAAAAATAAAACTGAATAAAACTAACTTGGAAATTTTGTGAATGAAATGTAGCCGGCTGGTGAGCCAGTTCTTTTTCCAGCCCACGAAGGGGGAGGCTTTTATGCGTGGCATGTGTACCTACGTGGGCGAGCCTGTGGCATGGCACTGGCGCGGTCCAGGGCTGGAACGACCCTAGGCTTCCCCCGCCCCCCCGGGCCCAGCTTGTTGCTCTTGGACAGACACGGTGCATCCTGGGTGTCGGAGTACCGTGGCTCCATCCAGCAACAAATCGAACATCCGTTTGACCTTTTAATTCCTGCTAGCGGGAAGGAGTCCAGAGCTTCCTTTGTCATAAATCTTGCCTGGCCGTTTGCTTTGGTACAACACTTGAGTTAGGCTCAGCGAGAGCCTCCACTTTGAAGCCTGAACGGCTCCTTGCCGGCAGATGCCGATGTTGGGTGCGTCGGCAAGGCGGGAGGAGTGCTTCCCTGGGGGGGCCGGGGGCTGGGGAGGACTGGAGGGAGGGGTCCCGGCCACGTCCGCGGAAGCGCTGTGATCTCCGGCGGCCGGACCGGCAGGCCGTGGGCTCCGGACGGCTCCCGAGGACTTCCTGCCGAGTCTGCGGCCGCAGCGTGGACCGATGGCGAGGGGTCTAGCGGGTGGAGACCCCGCAGGTCGGGTGGCCCGGAAAACGGCGGTCCAGTTGAGGCAGAGTGAGTCCAGGGTCCCCGGGGTCTGGGCCGCCTGCTCTGTTGCTCTGCTTCTCCCAGGAGAGCACGGAGGGCTGTTTGCGAGGGGCTTCAGGGATCGGGTTGGTCCCCTGATGGATGCAGGGGGCGAGGTCTGGATCTGCTCCCTGGATGCAGGCCAGCAGCTGAGGCCGGTGGGCCTGGGTTGGTGGCTCGGCCCACCCAGGCTCCTCGCGACGGGGGGAGCCTGGCCCAGCCCGGAGGTGGGCTTCGGGGTGGGGATTTGGAACCGGGAGCCGTGCGTTTTCACCCCGCGAAACTCCCGGCAGACTCATGGTCGCAGAGCATGTCAAGGGCCAGTCCTCTTTAGATGCATTCCCCAGTGGCTGGTCCTGGGGCAGGTAGCCGGCCAAGGGCTTTCCAGAGACAGTGATTTATGGTCCCGGTGTCTATGTTCCCAGTCGGGTAGCCCCTAAACCCTGCCCATCGGTTCAAGAGTGGTTCTGAGAGAGCAGTCCAGGCACAGACACTTCTCCGTGAGGGGAAAGAGAGGGTCAGAGGTTCGGGGATTGAAGCTCTCTGGGATGAGGTGGGCCAAGAAGGAGTGGAGAAGGGGAAGGCTGTTGAAGCATGTTGGCAGAACTCACTCTCGGGCCTCCAGGGCTAGTGGAAGGCCTGGGCTTCTCTGGCTGACTTCCCAGTTCTGGGGCCACAACTGGCCCCTGGTGTGACTGCTTTTTGTCAGGGCGGAAGCCAGTCCCATCACATTACCCGTGGCTCCAGTGCCTCCGGCCCCTGGGTTCATGGTGGCAGTAGGGCTTGGTGCATGCACTGTCCGAAGTGTTTGGGGAAAATGACAGCAGCACGAAAAGCTGTGGGACCCAGTACCAAGAGCCCAGGCCTGGGTTCTAATCCTAGCTACACCACCTGCCTGCCGGAGCCTTGGGCAAGTCACTCTTCTCTGGGCCTCAGTTTCCTCATCTGCCAAATTGGGATTACACACCTGTTCTCCCTTCTCCTTGGCCTGTGAATCCCGTGAAGGATAGGAGCTGTGTCCATCCTAATTATTATCTTTTCTCACCCCCAGTGCTTAGCAGTGCTTGGTGCATAATAAGCACTGAACAGATTCTCAAATATCATTATTATTATTGTTGTTATTTTATAACTGAAGGCCACGACACCTTCCCTGTCCTCAAGGCGATCAGCATCCATTTGTTAAGACACATTATTGACAAATAATTACAAGCAGTGGCCCCTTTGTGGTGTTGAGATCTGGGGAGTCTCTGAAGAGCTTGCTGAGATGTATTTTTTCCAGGCCTCTCAGATGAGATTTCGCTTGGGTCCAAGTTAGTATTCCCATCTCCGTCACCTCAGATCCCCGACTCCCCACCATCAATCAATCAGTGGTATTTTTTTTTATGGTATTTTTGTTGTTGTTGTTTTCATGGTATTTGTTAAAAGCTTAATATATGCCAGGTACCGTACTAAGCATTGGGGTAGATATAGGCTCCTCCCTTTGGATATAATCAATGTCCCACTTGGGACTAAATATTAATCCCCATTTTACAGATGAAGTAATCGAGGCACAGAGAAGTCAGGTGAATTCTTGACTTGGCAAGGTCACATAGCAGACAAGTGGCAGAGCTAGGACTAGAACCGGGTCCACCCGACTCCCAGGCCCGAGCTCTATCCACTAGGCCCCGCTGCCTGTGCTTACTGTATGGAGAACATGGTAGTGCTTGGGAGCTTGCAATACAAACGAGTTGGTAGACACAACCCCTGACCATTGGGAACTTACAGTTGAGGAGAACGTAGACATTGAAGTAAATTATGGTTATGTACATAAGTGCTGTGGTCCTGAGGGTAGAGTGAATATCAAGTGGATAAAGGTAATAATAATGTTGGTATTTGTTAAGCGCTTACTATGTGCCGAGCACTGTTCTAAGTGCTGGGGTAGACATGGGGAATCAGGTTGTCCCACGTGGGGCTCACAGTCTTAATCCCCATTTTACAGATGAGGGAACTGAGGCACAGAGAAGCTAAGTGACTTGCCCACAGTCACACAGCCGACAAGTGGCAGAGCTGGGATTCGAACTCATGATCCCTGACTCCAAAGCCCATGCTCTTTCCACTGAGCCACGCTGCTTCTCCAAGTGTATGGTTGAAGCAGGAGGGAGAGAGAGAGTGGAAATGAGGGCTGAAGTTGAGAAAGGCCTCTTGGAGGAGATGTGATTTGAGTAAGGCTTTGAAGGTGGGGAGATTGGTGGTCTGTCAGATAGGAAGGGGGAAGGAGGTCCAGGCCAGAGGAAGAACATGAGGAAGAGGTCAGCAGCGAGACAGAGGAGAGCTAGGTGACCAGGTTGACGTTAGAGTGAGGCGGGAGATCTGGATTGTAGTAGGAAATGGGTGAGGCGAGATAGGAGGGGACAAGCTGATCGAGTACTTTAAAGCCGATGTAAAAGTACTGACACGGAGTATTGTTTGACTCAGAGGTGGATGGGCAACCACTGGAGGTTCTTGAGAGTGGGGAAACACAGATTGAATGATTTTCCAGAAAAATGATCTGGGCAGCAGAGTGAAGTAGGGACTGGAACGGGGAGAGACAGGAGGCGGGGAGGTCAGCGAGGAGGCTGCTGCAGTAACCAAGGCAGGATAGGATCAGTCCTTGGATCAGCATGGTAGTGATTTGGATGGAGAGGAAAGGACGCCAGAGAATCCAAGGTGGTTGTGCTCCGCATCTGAGGGTCCTTGGGGTGGTGTTGGGGAGAGTGGGTCAGAGGAGAGGGTGGAAAAACGGGGGGGCAGGGCAGGCCAGGGATTCACCCAGGTCATCCAGACTACAAAGGGAGCTGACATCAAAGAGGAAAGAGGGCAGAGACGGATGGGGGCCGGTCGAGCCCACTGAACCTTTAAACAAACACACCACCCCGGCCAGGCCTGGCAGACAAGAAGCCGGCCCACGGTGGCGGAGGAGTGCTTGGAGGGAAACCTACACTTTGGCCCCCGTGCACCAAGGAGGATCAGGCCCAGAGCTGCTGAGGGAGGGATCTTCAAACTCTGGGGTAGACCCGACAGGCAGCGACGAGTCCAGGTTTGGTGTGGGTGGGTTTGTGTCATCGTTCCTCCCCCTCCCCCGAATTCCTCAATTTCAGCCAAAGTTTTATTACAGATACGAATCAGGGGGGCTGAGAGGAAGAGAGGAAATCCATCCCTGGAAGGGTTTCTGTGTAAACAGCTGGTCTGACTGATTCAATCTACAAAGTGGATTTTATTGCCACAGCGTTTGTTCTTGCTTTAAAATGCCAAAACACCCGGCCATCACTTCCTCCCCCTCAACCTCTGAGCCTCCTTCCCCCCACCCTCCGAAAGGCAGGTCTGCCTGTGCCCCCAGAAGGTCATCTCTGGAGCAAACTGGTTTCTATTCACTTTGTGTTGAGGGTAGGGTTCAGATGCCTCTTTTGGAGAGAAATGAAGCCCCTGGTGGAGCTTAATCACTTCTAGATTTGAGTCTGGTACTCTTCCTGCTCCCCTGTCCTTGAGAGCAGGCATCGTGCCTGTTAACTGCATTGCACTCTCCTAAGTGTTCAGTACAGTGCTCTATGCCCAGTAAGCACTCAAGTTCCCATTTGGTTATCTTACCTGGCTTATTGCTTACTGCGTGTAGGTGTGTGTGCTTGTGTGCACTTGATTGTGTGTGTGTGTGTGGGGGGGGGTGTTTTCATTTGGTTTTGTGCTGTTTTGGCATTGCCGTTTTGACGTAGCTGGTTGCCCCGAGATTAGTAATAAATTGGAACGGTTAATAGCGTGTGACAGAGAACATATATTTTAAAATCAGTTGGAATGGAAATCAGGCCTAATGCAAAAAGTTATTATTGCATATGTGTGCACGTGGGTGCGTGAATGCACGCACATAAACGAGAGATGCTGTGCTGGATTTTTGTTGGACGATCAGAATGCTTTGGAAATTAACTTCGCCCAATTGCTGTGGACTGATGCCGTGGAGGGAGGCCGGGCCTGGTGGGACTTGTTTGAGGTCTTCCCCGTTTAGATCAGTGTTCGGTTTCCTTTGGATGCTAGCGGATACCCTTTTTGTGTCTTTGCAGAGATAATGTTTATGTGCTCAAGGCGATGGCTGAATTATTTCTTCCCATCAAAGGAAGCAATGTTTGACACTTCTCACAAAGTGTGGGCTTGTTTGAAATCAGACTACCCTTGGTGTGTCGCTGCAACCTGTCTACTCTGTTGGATTTATCCAGAGTATCTCTTATTTTTCTCCCAGTATCTCCGTCCAGGGGCCGTGGGGGTGGTCGATTCATCAGCACAATTAGTTATTGAACATCTGTCGGTGCCTCAAAGACTGTTTTGGGTGCTGGGAAGACAGGACAGAGAGACGGCCTCCAGTTCTTAAAAAGTTCCAAGGGTGTCCAAAGGACGGGGTCATGATGAGTGAAGAAGTTCAGCCTTCTTTTTTTATGGAGATTAGCGGCCCAGGACCTGAGTGGAGCATTTCCACTGGTGTGCCTTTTTTTAAAATGGTATTTGTTAAGCACTTACTATGTTCCAGGTACTGTATTAAGTGCAGGGGTCGATAGAAGCTCATCAGGTTGTTAATCTCCATTTTACAGATAAGGGGAACTGAGGCACAGAGCAGTGCCATGACTTGCCCAAGGTCACCCAGTAGGCGAGTGGTGGAGCTGGGATTAGAACCCAGGTCCTTCTGGCTCCCAGGCCCATGCTCTAGCCACTAGGCCACGTTGCTTCTGTCAAGCAATGAGTTGCTCGTGGGAGCTGGAGCTTGGCTCGTCTCAGCTGTCCCTTAGTTGATCTCTGGAAGGACCTCCCCAACCCGCCCCCCCCAGCCTCCCCCGGAGTCATGGCTCGGCCTGCCCCGTTCAGAAGCAGGCCCCATTAGAAGGAGCCCGGGAGTTCTGCAAGTCAGGAGAATCCGGGTTCTCGCCCTGGCTCTGCAGGATGTCTGAAACAAGTCCTTGGACCTGTATGGCAGCTGATAGGTATAGAGGAGGGAAGGGGGAGACCCTGGAAATGTCTGGGAGGAATAATCTCCAGGATTTGGCTCCAGGCCAGATGTGGGGACTGAAAGAGTGGGAATAGTTCAGGCTAATGCCAAGGTTGTGAGTTTAACCGAACTATCCCAACGGAACAGTTCCCGAAATGGCTCCTGAGAGCGGTGCTGCCTTGGCTTGGAGAGGGGAAGCCCCTCTACGGGCTGGGTACTCTTCCTCCCTCACTCCCTCTTTCCGTCCCCTCTAGACTGTAAGCTCATTGTGGGCAGGGAATGTGTCTGTTAATTGTTATATTGTACTCTCCCAAGTGCTTAGTACAGTGCTCTGCTCACAGTACTGCTCAGTAAATATGATTGAATGAATAAATGAGTGAGCTTCCCTGGTGGTTTGCCTTTTCCTTGGAGGAAGAAATGGGGAGCAGCAGGGCTGGCTTCGGTGTCGGACAGTGACCCTACCAAGAAGGATGCAGTTGGTGGTAGCCATTCCCCAGAGCTTGTCCTGGAGGACAGAGCACAGGTCTGGGAGTCAGACGGACCTGGGTTCTAATCGCAGATCCGCCACTCGTCTGTTGTGTGACCTTGGGCAAGTCACTTTTCTGTGCATCAGTGACCTCATTTGCCAAATGGGGATTAAGACTGTGAGCCCCATGTGGGACAGGAACTGTGTCCAACCCAATGAGCTAGTATCAACCCCAGTGCTTAGTATAGTGCCTGGTAAATAGAAGAGCTTAGCAAATATCTTGAACAAAAAAGAGCCTGGACTCTTGGCTGTGTGTGGTCTTGCTCACATTTTCTTCAGACTTCGAGAGATGGCTTCGAGAATCCTCCCTGCTTTCTGCGGGAGTTGTTGGGGGATAAAATAAGGGGAAATAGGTTGTGGGGGAATGATAATTCTGGAGTTTAAGCACTTACTATGTGTCAAGCACTGGGACGAGCACTGGGGCAGAGACCAGGCGAATGGAGTAGCTGCAGTTCTGGTCTCGTAGCGGGGCCCACACTCTAATGGGGAGTTAGAGATAATCTCTGTTGTAGTGAGTGGCTGAGGGGCTCCAATCCTGTGAGGAAGAGCTTGCCCGTTGCCGTCCCAGGCCAAACCGGCCCCACTGACTTCTCTTTATCTATTAAAAGCCTCCAGCCAACCCTTCGGCTAGCTCCAGCTGGCCTCTTCTCTGTTTGACGGACAGCAGACCACGCTGCCCCACTCTGTGTTCCCTTTAAAGATAAGTATATGAAGAACGCCCACAAGACTCCCTGTCAAGGTGCCCAGGGCCAGCCAGGAGCGGGAGCCGCTTTCTATCCTCGCCCCCTGCCAGTCACCTCTGCCAGTCTCCAGGTTGGGTTATGGACGTCACAGTGGACCCCAGTCACCATCGCTGGGGCTAGTCAGATGCTAGCCAGAGGGGTGGGGTTGTGGGCGGGGGGGTGTTCTCCTGTGGTTTTGAGCTGGAGAAATGTTTGTCCAAGGTAGGGAGGGGGAAAGGGCACTGGGGCTTAAGCTGAGGTTCACAGTTGGCTCTAGGTTCCTGGGGACTGGTTGGGGGGCAGGGAGAGAGGGAGGTGGGGGCCGTGGAGCCAGGGGTACTGAGGCTTCAGGGCATTGGGAATTTCCCTGCTTCTGCTGAGGATGGAATGGTGCCATGGTTAACATTGATGGGAAGGAAGAAAATGAGATTCAACTGGGGACAGGGACGGGCGAGGATGTCTGTCGGGTGGTTGGGAGCTTGGAATGGGGCGGCCCTCCAAAGGGAGGGCTTGCTGCTACTCTGGGAACCCCTTGAGAGTTTGAGGCAGGGAGAGGGGAAATCAAAGTTTTCCAGCCCATTGGTTCCCCATCCTGCTTGGCATCAAGCGGAAATTCCTTCCTCTCAGCTTTAAGACCCTCCGTCAGCTTTCTTCTCCCACTCCACCCTACCTCTCACTATTTGCTTCCCCCCAGCTCTCCCTCTCACTGCGCCTCAGTCCTGACTCTTCTGCCTCTGAAGACCCTTGCTCAGGCCCTCCCTCTTCTCTGGCACCCTCTTGCCCAACTCCTTAAAGTCCCTTAGGCTAGGGAGCAGCATAATCGGGTGGAAAGAGCCTGAGCCCGGGAGTCAGAGGAACTGGATTCTAATCCCAGCTCTGCCACTTGTCTGCCATGTGACCTTGGACAAGTCACTTCACTACTTCAGGTTCTTCAACTAAAATGAGGCTTCACTGCCTCTTCTCCCTCCTAGTAAGACTGTGAGCCCCGAGCAGGACAAGATTGGTGTCCGACCTGATGAGCTTGTATCTACCCCAGTGGTTAGAGCAGAGTTTGACACGTAGAAAGTGCTTAACAAATACCGAATTTATTGAGCAGTTACTATGTGCAGAGAGCACTGTACTAAACTCTTGGGAGAGTAAAATCAATCACTTGTATTTATTGAGCACTTAACTATGTGCAGAACATTGTACCAAGTCCTTGGGAGAGTCCAAAATGAGTGAGTTGGTAGACAGGTTCCCTGCTCACAGCAAGTTTACAATCCAGAGGGTTCAATAAAATGGACTTCTCCCTATTACAGTCCTCTAGGCTGCAAGCTCATTATGGGCAGGAAACATGTCTGCTAGTTCTGCCATATTGTACTCTCCCAAGTGCCTAGTTTAGTGCTGTGCGTTCAATAAATACCATTCATTGATTGATACAAAAATCCTTTTGGCCTCGAACTTTCTCCAGGAGGCTTCCTTTGGTGAAACTCCCCCTCCAACAGCTGCTCTGAGCCTGGATGTTTATTGACCTGGCACTTACCCGGATTTTAGAGTTGGAGTTCATGATGCTTCCTCATTCCTCTAGTTTCTAGCTTTTGTGAATGGTTGGTTGTCACTGTCCCCCTTTTTGAAATTGTACATCCTTGAGCCCTCAGTACAGTGCTCTGGATCTAGTAGGTGCTCATTAAATACGTGTCTACAGACTGTATTTTATCATTCTCTCTCAAGCGCTTAGTACACTCCTCCGTGTACAGTAAGTGCTCATTAATTGATTCAGTTCGATCGATTGCACAGGAGAGGATTCTTCTGTAATTTAAATACATCTTGTAAAATGAGAACCAGATGGGCAGGTGATACTCTTGTGTGGTCTTTTTGATTCCTTGAGGGTCTTCACTGGCACACCGCCTCCTCCCGCCCCCTCCCTGCTCTTGTTCACGGGTGCGATTCCGAGATGTGTCTCTCGCCGCAAGATCTTCCTTTTGGGGGTTCCTCTGGGGGACCGGGGCATGTGGGACAGGGTGGCGAGGCTGTCTCTGTTGCCTTTTTCCATAGCAACCCTCACCTGGAGGCAGCCCTGAGCTTTTCTTCTAAACAAACAGCTCTCTGGAAGAGTTAATAAATTAATCTCCAGGGAAAAGAATTTGCTTTCGTGCCAGTGAGGACTTGAGCTGCCTAGACAAGGGGTTTTGTTATTGCAATTAGAAGAGGCCCTGGTGAGGTTTTTTTTCTATCGTGTATAATTGGGCCTCTGGTTTGACGTGGTGTGGGTCAGGGGATTTAACCCAGAGGTGCCTGGAAATGGAAGATTTGGATGTCCTCATCCGCCCGTTTCTCCTAGACGCTCCCCGACCCTGAGCCCAGCCGCTTCGAGCTTGGCACAGCCTCTGCCGAGTATCCAGGGCTGGGGGACAGGTCGGGGTCGGACTCGTAGTCTCCGCCTTCAGTGAAACAGTGGGGCAATGGGAGTGTCAGTCAGCACTCTGCTTTCCAGACCAATCCAGTCCGACCAGGGGCACTGTAATTAGTAAAGTCAACTTGGCTTAGTGGGAAGCAGCGTGGCCTAGTGGAAAAAACAGGCCTGGGAATCAGAGGACCAGTACAGGCTCTGCCTCTTGCCAACTGTGTGACCTTTGGCAAGTCACTTTACTTCTCTCCTCAAGTGCACAGTGGAGATTGAGTATCTGTGACCTCCATGTAGGAAAGGGACTGTGTCTGACATGATTGACCTGTATCTATCCCAGGTCTTAGAACAGTGCTTAAAACACAGTAAGTGCTTAGCAAATACCATAATAAAAAACAAACGACAAAAACACCTTCCTGCACGATTACCAGGCATTTTTGCAGTTAGGAGAGAAGGAGTGCGGTTTAGTGGGAAGAAAACTGGATGGGGAGTTGGGAGATCTGGGTTCTAATGCTGGCTCTGTCACTTGCCTCCTGGGTGATCTTGGGCAAGTCAGTTCAGTTCTGTGTGCCTCAGTTTTCTCATCTCTAAAGCAGAGATTGAGTACCTGTTCTCTTTTTTCCCTTTATGTGCTATGAGCCCCATGGGGGACAGGGACTGTGTCTGATCCATAACTGGTGTATCTACCCCAGTGGTTAGCAGAGTATTCGACACCTTGTAAGCCCTTCTCAAATAGCACAGTGGTTCTGATTGTTAGTGTTGTTGGTTCTGTCTCAGCTTGTAAACTCCCTGCGCGTCTACCCTCAATCCCACGGCACCGAGGTCATTTCCTCCCAGGAAGGCCCGGGAGCCCCGGTCTCACCCAGCCTCAGGAGTGCATTCTGACTGAGAGTTAGCCATTTTGTCGGACTCCTGCTCCTGCTTCCTTACGGTGACTTTGGAAGGTGGGATAAGGGGTGACTGAGTGCCCCGACAGACGCTGCCAGGCAGACTTGGAAGATTTTCTCAGGGAAAGCTCGGAAACATTTGGCCAATAGGAAAGGGGAGGAATTAGGCCCCTGCACAGTTTCCAAAGGGGGTGGTCATAAGGCCCCATCCAGACATGCCATTTTATTTATTATTTTTGTAGGTGACTCCCTTCCCCCCTGAGTCACCAGAGACGAAACTCAGCCCCAGGTTTCTTGGCGATTGCAGGGCCTTGTGAAGCAGAGTTATTTTGAGCTCGTCCCCGTTCTGCCTCCCTTCCCTGGCCCTGTCCTGTGAAAGGATTCGATGGCAGGAAGGGAGGTCGGATGGAGGAGGCTGCCGGACGAGTGAATGCCCCCACCCCTTCGAGGGCTTTCTGTCACTGGGCCCTTGGAGGTCACCTGGTCCTTCCCTTTGCTTCCGGGAAGAATGCGGCTCTGGGATGATGCTAACGGTTGGTAATAATACTTGCGGTACTTGTGAAGCACTTAATATCTCAGGTGCCAAGCATCATACCAAGCGCTAGGGTCGATACGAGGTGATGCAGTCAGGCATAGTCCCTGTCGCAGACAGGGAGCACGGTTTAAGAAGGTAAGGAGAATGGGTATTTTATCCCCATTTGAGGAAGCTGAGCCCCAGAGGCGTCAAATGACTCACCCAAGGTCAGACAACAGGCTGGGACTAGAACTCAGGTCCCTTGACTCCCAGGCCTAGGGTCTTTCCACTGGGTCACGCCAAGGTCGAATTGACCTCCCTCCAACTCGGGTATAGCCGACTGCGTCCCCATTCTGCCATCTGTGGGTTGAGGGATGGGTCGGGCCAGCCTAGTCCTGACAGCCGCGGCCTGGCTGTGTCCGCCTAAGCCTGGCCTGGGGTTCGACAGCGACTCAGACCGCAGGGTCTTTCGGCTGCTCTTTGGCATTCGCGTGCATAGGGCATCTTCATCCTCTTGGGTGAACGCGCTGTTCTTCGAAGTCATCAGGCGGCCCCCAGTCACCCCGTGACTTGGGCGTATGCAGCTCTCGGCGAATGAAATGTGCAGGTGATTTGGTCGATAGTGCAGATTAATTACTCCGACTGTTTAAGAAGGAAACCACAGTCACAGCTTGTTTTGCCGCAAACGTCATAAGCGCTGTCGGGAGGGGCGGGAGGGGCCGAAAGAGAGGTGTGGTTGGAGACTGGGGCCAGTGGTGGCCCTGCGGGATGGGGGGGGGCTGTTAGGCCAGGGAGCGCAGGAGCTGGGCTGTGTGGGGAGGGGACAATTAACTAATTACACAGTAAATCTGTGGGCCGCGAAGCTGGTAATGAGGCTGTTACGCAGTAGATTGCAGCTGGTGCCCCACTTCCCCATCAGTCTCAGAGAAGCTTTTCAAATACATTTATAAAAGGAAAAGTATCTCGCCCGTTTTTGAAAGGGAATAAAAAAAAATGTTGTAATTTCTACCTGCCCGATCACCGGCCCTCCAAAACTGTGGACTATGACAGCCCAGCCCGCACGCTTCGGTCCTAGAACACCAACCTCCTCACCGTACTTAGATTATGTCCTTCTGGCTGCCAACCCCCTACCCACGTCCTCCCTTTGGCTTGGAAAGCCCCTCTCCCTTAATGTCCATTAAGGACATTACCTTCAAAACCCTCCTAAATTCACATCTTCTTCAAAAGGACTTCCCTGGATAAGCCCTCTCTTCTCCCACAACACCCTCCCTCATCCAGCGCTTATGCATTTAGTTCTGTTCTCCTTAAACACTTTGATATTCACCCTTCCCCAAGCCCTATAATACTCAGCTACTTGTGTGTCTGTCTGTCTTTTTTCATTTTCATCTGCTCCCTTAGTCTGTATGATCCTTGTGGGCAGGGATAGACTATACCTTCTCCTTTGTATTGTGCTCTTTCAGGTGCTTACTACAGTGCTCTAAATTCAGTAATACTAATGATTGTGGCTTTCATTAAGCACTTAATGTATGCCAAGCGCTGGAATAGTTATGAGATAATCAGCCCTCACAGGGGGCTCACAGCCTAGTAGGAGGGAGAGCAGGTATTGAATCTCCATTTTACAGTTGAGGAAATGGGGGCACAGAGAAGTGAAGTGACTTGCCCAAGGTCTCAAAGCAGACAAGTGGTGGAGCTGGAATTAGAACCCAGGTCCCCTGACTCGCAGGCCTGGGCTCTTTCCATTAGGCCACGCTGCTTCTCTAAGCTCTCACTAAATAGCATTGATTGTCTCCACCATCTGTAGGAGCATCACTGGATGGCCTGGGAGTTGTCGACTTAGCTGGTCCTGGGTAGTGGGAACTGACAGAACATACAAGCTTAACCCCTTCTACCACCCCCCACCCCCTCCCCGCTCCTCCAGGGCAGCTGGCACCTGTGGGCCCCAGGAGGGAGGCTCAAGGTTAGAGCCAGTTGAGGTTTTTGACCTCTTCCGCCTGGGGACGGGAGGCCCGGGGCATCGGGGATTGCAGCATCTACCCAGTTGAGATGACGTCCTCCCATGTCCGCACCCAGAATGGCCGTCTCGGAGGCTCCGGTGGGAAACCCCCGCTGGTCTGGGTTTGGGTGGCATCGTCCGCTCAGGTTGGAGGGTGCCACTCTAGCTTCTAGGCCATTGAGACCATTGCCACCGGAGGAGGAGAACGCTCCTCCCTCCACCGGCCCGGACCCCATGCTCAGTAGAATTGTCCGGCCCCCACCCGGGCAAAACGACACACGGGATGTCGCGGGATGGGCCAAACCGCCGCCTCCGCCCCAAGAGCCCGCTTTGCCGCTGCCAGCTGGCCTCTTGGGGTCTGTTCCCTGCCGGGGCCCTGATCCCGGCTCAGCCTGGAGAGGGAGGGTTCTGCTGTTTTAATGAAAATTTCAGCCTCGTTCTTACCGAAGCGATCTCTTGAGCTTTATTTAATGAAATGGAAGAAGCAGCTGCATCTTTATCAAACAGATTATCTAATGAAAATACAGAAACAAGCTGACTTTACCTCTCCCCTACATCGTCCTCCGAGCAGCCCGCGCCACCCGCCCGACAGCAGAACCTGGAGCTGGACGATTCTTTGCTGTGTTGGCAATTTGCCTGGGGCCCCGGGAGCAGGGGGAGAGAACATAAAATGGAGCAGGCTCTGGCAGAGGCCTATGTTTTGAAGGAGAGGGTAGAGCTGGCCTCCATCACAGTGGAGAGCGGTGGGTGGGTGAAAATGTGTCTTCTCCCAAGCGCCGAGGGCAGGGCGCCGCACAGTCAGAGCACTCAGTATAGCCTCTGGAGTGATTTGTAGTTAGACGGCAAGCTCCTTGAGGGCCAGGATCGAATCTGCCAAACTAGGTTGTACTCTCCCTTGAGCATAGTAAGTTGCACGGCACAAAATCCTTAATAAATGCCAAGGGTTGATTTGATTGCTCAGTACAACTAGTAGCATTACTAGTAGTAATTTAAGTAGTAGTAAGTAGTTTAGAGAAGCAGCGTGGCTCAGAGGAAAGAGCACGGGTTTAGGAGTCGGAGGTCATGGGTTCTAATCCCAGCTCCGCCACCTGTCAGCTGTGTGACTTTGAGCAAGTCACTTAACTTCTCGGTGCCTCAGTTCCCTCATCTGTAAAATGGGGATTAAGACTGTGAGCCTCATTTGGGATAGCCTGATTACCCTGTATCTACCCTAGCGCTTAGAACAGTGCTCAGCACATTGTAAGCGCTTAAAAAATACCAACATTATTATTATTAGTACTACTGAGGGCAGTGCAAACAACTTGCCCCCTCCCTGCCATCTTCACCTGTTGGTTCTCCAGTGGCTTCTTCCTCATTGCTTTCAAACATCGCCAAGGCTCCCCATCCTAAAAAACCCCTCCCTTGACCTCTTGGTCCAGTTATCACCCCATCTCCCTCCCATTCGTCTCCAAACTTCTTGAGACAGTTGCCTGCACCTGCTGTCTGCTCCAGTTCTCGCCTCGACCCCCTCCAATCTGTCTTCTGTCCCCTTCGCTCCATAGAAACCACCCTCTTGAAGGTCACCAATGATCTCCTTCTTGCCAAATCCAGCAGCCTCTACTCCATCCTTACGGCCGAGGTGGGCTTGAAGGACATGGAGGAAAAGACTCTAGGGTGGAAAGAGCGGAACAAAGCAGATCAGAGAGCTTCCAAGGGAAAGTTGGAGCCTTGAGAGTAATTAATTCATTAATTAATGTTGGTATTTAAGCGCTTACTATGTGCCGAGCACTGTTCTAAGCGCTGGGGTAGATACAGGGTAATCAGGTTGTCCCACGTGAGGCTCACAGTTAATCCCCATTTTACAGATGCGGTAACTGAGGCACAGAGAAGTGAAGTGACTTGTCCACAGTCACACAGCTGACAAGTGGCAGAGCCGGGAGTTGAACCCATGACCTCTGACTCCGAAGCCCAGGCTCTTTCCACTAAGCCACGCTGCTTCCCCAAGAGTAGGAGCTGAGCAGTTGGGGGACTACCTCCCCAAGCTTCCCCCGTGTTGGCACGTAGACAATAATTGCCAAGAGGCCTGCGCCTCTGCCCTGAGAGAAGATTTGGGTGTCACCCCACCAGGACTGGGATGGGCAGAGCAGATATCTCCTCCAGGACTCCCCACCTCTTGCCCGCCCCCACCACCTGGCCCTTCTTAAAACAAAAGGTGGAGGCAGTGTGGCCTAGTGGAAAGATCACTGGCCTGGGTCTCGAGAGACCTGGGGTCTAATCCCGGCTCTGCCCCTGGCGTGTTGTGAGGCCTTGTGCAGTACACATAGCTTTTCTGTGCCTCAATTTCCTCATCTGTAAAAATGGGACCATTCTCCTTCCCCCTTAGACCGGAATCACCATGTGGGATGGACGTCTGTGTCCGATCTGATTATCCTGCGTCTGTCCCTCCACTTAGCCCAGTGCTTGGCACACAGAAAGCGCCTAACATAGTGCCACAGTGACGATTGCCCCATGTTGGAAGCGGCACACACTTTCAACACCACACCCCATTGGACTCAGAGCTATACATGGTTTGGAGAATGTTCCTGACTTCATTGGCGCGGTGCTATCCAAAACGTTCAGTGAAAGGCCACATTGCTTCAGAACTGACTGACCGTTCTCCTTCTCTCCCACACTCCCAAAGGACTGGGTGTCTTCTATTCCACAGGAAGCAATAATCCCAGCTTAGTTTTTTTTTTCCCTCCGTCCATGGAGCTCAGCTCCTTTTTGAAAGGCACTATTTCACTCAGCCTCTTGTTGTTTGGGGAGTCAGAAACAGGTTAGGGCTTATGACACCCCCCTCCCGGCCCCATTTCGCAGAGGGAGAAACTGAGGCACGGGGACCAAGGAAGTGGTTGTTTCCAAGGGACCCGGCAAGTTAGTGTCTGAACCGGGGTTTCATCTGGGGACTTTGACTTCCTAGCCCAGTGCTATTTTTGTCTAGTGCTGTTCTTGGACATTGACAGGCGAACAGGAAAGGGTGAGTGTAGCAGGCAAACAAAAATTCCCATAATGAATATGTAGGATTTCACAATCTCTCTGTGCATTATTTGCAAGTCGGGTGATGGTTTCATTTTCATATCAGAGCTAACTGGCTTAGTGGAAAGACCCTGGGCCTGGGAGTCAGGAGACCTGGGTTCTTATCCCAGCTCTGCCACTTGCCTTTTGCCTGACTAGTCAGTTTCTCTGGTCCTCGGTTTCCTCGTCTTTAAAATGGGGATGAAATCCTGGATTTTCCTCTCTTTAGATAATGAGCCCCATGTGGTAAAGGGATTGTGTGACCTGATGATCTTGTATCTACCCTAGAGTTAGAGTGCTTAGCGCATAGTAAGCACTTAATAGATACCACCATAATTTTGTGTATATTAGATGATTGATTGTAGTATTTTTTCAGATTAATTTTAGAGCTGTGGTATATCAGGAAATCAAATTTCAATTTAGCTATTAGAATGACCAACACTAATTGAAGAGATTCTTGTGCAATCTGTAATAGGGGAAGTCTCCAGTTCATTAAAATATGCTTATTTTTTAATGGTGTTATGCACTTACTGTGTGCCAGGCACTGTACTAAATGGATACAGGATAATCAGCTTGGACACGTTATATTGAACTCTCCCAAGTTCTTAGGTCAGTGCTCTGCACACGGTAAGCTCTCAATAAGTACAGTTGACTGACCGACTTATTCCTTGTCCCGCGTGGGGCTCAAAGTCTTGATAAGGTTAACTAGCATGGAGAAGTGAAGTGATTTGCCCAAGGTAGAAGTGAAGTGATTTGCCCAAGGTCACAGAAGACAAGTCATGGTGTTGAGAGTAGAATTCAGGTCCTTTTGACTCCTTGGCACGTGCTGTATCCACTAGGGTACCCTGCTTCTCTCCAAATGTTTCTCATCCTCACCCTCTTCCTAGCCCAAGTGTATTGACCTACATCCCCACCCACCAAAACAACTTCTATTTAATTTCTTGAAAGTTTGTATTTTTAGAGAAAGGTAAGAGCTTACTTTACCAGGACTTCCAACTCGTACAAAGCGGAGGCTGGGGTCAGTGGGTCTGTCTGTCTGTCACTGTCTCTGCCTTTCTCTCTTTTTTTCTGTATCTCTCTCTCTCTTTCTCTACTTCCCTCTCCCTGCCTTCCTCCTCCTTTGTACTGCAGTTAAAATGTACGTCTCTCTCTCTAGAGACCAAACCCTCAGTTTGACAACTGAAACTGAGTATCACAGAGTGGCTAAATGGAGTCTCTAACTTGAACGCAGAGTTCCACTAGGGCCAGCGGTTTTCTTTAATCTTCCCTAATCTTTAAAGCAGCCTCTGGGAACCCCATAAGAGTCATTCCCTAATATAGTTGTGACCTATTTGTGAAAGTTTTCTAAAAAGGTTATAGGAATATGTGGTCTCAATTAGATTATAATTAGAAGTTACAGTCTGTACTTAATGATGATGTATTAGAGCTTTAACATGATCTGAAATTAAAACGATCTTTGTATAGGTTTTGGGGGTTTTTTCCTCAAGGAAAAAAAAATTGAGAGCAGTTGATTAAATTAAGCAGATTTCAGTTCTTTGAAATTATGGATTTGAATCCACTCTGAAGAGGTAGTCCCGATTCTAAAAGCCTCTGCGGTCCGTTATGGCAGAGTTCAGACTAGGCCTGGTCATTAAAAAGGCTCATTCAGGGGCTGTGTGCACCAGGTAGAGATTTTCAATTATTTTAAAACTAAACATCATCCAAAAACTCAAACAGCATTAGCCTGGAGATCTGGATCGGGCAGCCTTCATGGCCCTCAACTTAACCTTAATTCTAGGGAGAACTTCTGTGATGGAAATCTTTGTAATTCTGATTTCCAGCTAGATTGGGAGACCTGGTTGATAGCCCTCACCTCCAGAGCAAGTGTTCCCCTGCCTCAGCAGTGGAGGAAAGACGTTGGGTACTGTGAATTTGTGCGGGGCTAAGAGGATGAAGGGGAGAGAACATTGGAACGTGCTGTGTGTATTCTTCAGCTCATCCACAGAGTACACAGGCCGTGGGGAGAGGGAAAGCCCCACAGATCCTGTTTGTCCATGAGAATATCAGTGGGGGACCTAAAACCCTGCTCTACACAGTGCCGGGTGAGTCAGAATCCATCCTGGGGCTTCTGCGTTCCCAAGTGCTTAGTATGGTGCTCTGCACGCAGTAAGCGCTCAATAAATACCATGGTTCATTTGATTGAAGGAGCGAGTCGGGGAGGCATTGGCAGAGCCCTGCCCCCGGGGGGTTCCCCATGTTGGCGGGGATGGAGGGAGGGAGGGCTGGGTCTCTCTTTGGACCACCGGCATCTCGTCTTGCAAGTGCCCAGAACTGGATCTTGGCATTGGTTGCCTGGCCGTGGAGATCTCTGCCATCATGTGGCTCCATCTCTCATTTGACTGGACCTGGTCGGTCTCAGGATGGTTCCCAAAATTCCATTTGGTGATGATGAGGATGGCATTAAGCATGCTTGCTGTGTGCCAACTACTGTGCCAAGCACTGGGGGCTAGCATAAGGTAATCAGACCAGACACAATCCCACACGGGGTTCACAGTCTGGCTCGGCCCCATTTTACAGATGAGGAAACTGAGGTCTAGTCGCAGAGCAGTAAGTGGCGGAGAGGCAGGATGCGAACCCGGATCTTCTGACCCTCCACCTCTGGTCCCACGTTTTTTCTGCCAGGCCATTTGCTATTAAAGTGAAAGAGAGTGATTGCTGTGTGTTTCACCAGCCCAGGACTGCAATACCTTAGTGGCCAGCTGAGGGGTTGTTCTCAGATCGAAAGCCCTTTGGAAAGGGCCCAATACCCCACCCAGCTCCTGCTTCCCCCAACCCCTTCTTCGTCTCTCCCATCTCTCCTTCACCCTCCCCCCTCAACATCCTCTCGTAAATAGGCCTCAAGTGTAAAAAGGGGGATCTGTTCCCGGACCGGACCGTGGGTTCTTGTGAGGATCCTGTAGTTGATGTGTTAAAATGCGAAGTTTCCAACCTGGGTTCCTGAGTTGTGCCCCAGGGTGCACGGCGGGAGGGGGTGGAGGGCAGAGGAAGGAGGGCTGGAGCATCTCCCTGCTCCAGTTACTAGCGCCATCGATGCCCGCACAGCAGCTAAAATCCATCGACCTGGGCGCGCAGCGCCATGTGACCGGACACTGTGGACCTAAGCTGTGGGGGCATCTGTGGCCTCTGCATTTTGGATTTGGGCTCACCTGCCCTCCAGGCCCGGGGGATGGGGGTGGGGTGGGGGGAAGGAGCGCAGTCATCATCCTGCTCCGTTGCTACCCCTACTTGCAATTTAGCATCCATCTCCCCTGTTAGTGTCCCCCTCTAGACTGTAAGCTCATTGTGGGCAGAGAATGTGTCTGTTATATTGTTCCATTGTACTCTCCCTAGTACAATACTCTGCACACAGTAAACACCCAATAAATATGACTGACTAATTGACTGCCAGCTTCTTGAGGACAGGGATGGTGCCTACCGACTGTATTGTCCTCTGCCAAGCAGTGGGAGCCAGGCCCTGCTTCCTCGCAGGAGGGGACTCCTAAGAAGTGGAGCATTCCCGAGGAGTACGCGAGGAGACCGACTCGATAGTTGCGATCCATGCCCTCAAGAAGTTTACAGACTTAAGGGAAAGACATCGATTCTCCCCTCTAGACTGTAGGCTCATCACAGGCAGGGACCGTGTCTGCTAATTCTGTTGTCCTATACTCTCCCAAGCACTTATTACAATGCTCTGCACGCAGTAAGCACTCAGTAAATGCCACTGATTGATTACAAGAGGTTACAGGCAGAGACAAACAGAAGTGCTCTGAGGAGTTTGTTTTATTTGCCTCTTGCCAGCCCCACCACCTCTGGACCAGGAGAAGGTGACTTTGGCCTCATAGCTGACTGGGCCGGAAGTGAGGAAGGACTGATAGGAATCAGGCACCGGTAAAAGGGACTCAACCCTCATGCCTTGGCCTCCCCCGCTCCCAGTGCAGGGCTGAGCGGCAATGAGCCGGGGGGCCACCAACAGGACACAGAGCCGGAGTGGCTCTGTGGTGCCAGCTAATAGCAATCCATCAATCAGTCAGTGGTATTTGAGTGCTTACTATTTGCAGAGGGAGAAGCAGCAAGGATAGAGCATGGGACTGGGAGTCAGAAAGTCATGGGTTCTAATCCCAGCTCCACCACTTGTCTGCTGTGTGAACTTGGGCAAGTCCCTTCACTTCTCTGGGCCTAAGTTTCCTCATCTGTAAAATGGAGATTGGGACTGAGAGTCACATGTGGGACAGGGGATGTGTCCAACCCGATTTGCTTGTATCCATCCCAGTGCTTAGTACAGTGCCCGGCACATAGTAAGTGCTTAACAAATACAATTATTTTTATTATTACAACAGAATTAGCAGACATTTCCCTGCCTATAACGAGCTTACAGTCTAGAGGAGGAGACAGACATTAATATGAATAAATAAGTGATTTATAATATATACTTTAAAGATATGTAGACTTGTGCTTTGGGGTTGAAGGTGGAGTGAGTATCAAATGTCCAAAGGTCACAGATCCAAGTGCGTAGATGACGCAGAAGGGAGAAGGAGCAGAGGAAAAGAGGGCTTATTTGTTAAGTGCTTACTTTGTGTCAAGCACAGGATTAAGCATTGGGGTAGGTACAAGGTCATCAGGCCTCACATGGGGCTGACAGTTTAAGTACGAGGGAGAACAGGTATCAAACCTCCATTTTGCAGATGAGGGAACGAGGCCCACTGAAGTGCAGCGATTTACCCAAGGTCCCACAGCAGACTGGTGGTTGAGCTGGAATTAGAACCCAGATCCTCTGACCCCAAGGCCTGGGCTCCTTCTTCCATTAGGCCACGCAGCTGCAGACCCGCCTGTTGCTCCCGTTGTTTCAGTCAAGGAGGCACTGTCCCCTTCTCCCGACTCAGGCTGTGGGCTGTGCCGGAGTCTCGCCCTGGTCACGGTTTGGCATGCCTTGCTTTCCCTTTACCCTGTTCCCCATCTGGTGCTTGAGGGTGCATAGTAGACGAAGATGATGTGGTTCCTGCCCTCAGAGAACTTACTGTCTAGCTGCCCGAATCTGTCAGGAAGCCCGAATCTGTCAGAAAGCCCAGTGTATCTCCCCCAGGCCAGCCAAGAGCATGTGTTGGGGATTCCGCTTGCCCCTGGCCTGGGCCTCTCCCCAGCTTTTACAAGTGTTTGCTGCAGAGGTGGTGGGGATGAGAGGGACAGAGGGCTGATTCTCTCCTCTCTGGATTCTGACGGAAGAGGTCCGCTTTTCCCTGGGGCCCGCCAAGGCTATGAAGGGCCTTTGATTCCCTTGATTCCCCTGGATGGCCTGGTTGGCTGCCGAGTCTCTCCCATCTCTCCCTTTAGTGTCTTGTCAGTGAGTGGGCAGCCCGGTAGGGGCGAGGCGATGTTCCCAGTCTCAGCCTCCGGCAGTTGGGGCAGGTAGGAACTTCAGAGGGAGCAGGGGAGGACCTGGGGTGGGTGGCGACAGTGGTAGCATCAGCGGTGCCCATGTTAACGAGCCCCAGAGGGAGCCACTGCTGTTTGAAGTAGGTGGCCCGACCAACTAGGGTTTCCATGGTGCAAAGCACCTTAGCTGGAGGAGTTTGTGGGTGACCCTAAGAGGCGGGGGGAGTTAGGGAGAAACTCCACCCTCAGGCATGATGGGGGTAGGTGATGCCTCCCCAACAGTAAGACTGGACAGTTGGTAATTGAATCCTCCCTCCGTCCTTTTAAGAAGGGAAGCACTCCGATAGATGTCTGTTTTTCTTCGCACTGTGGTGGTCGTGCCCTGTGGTTCCTGGTGTTGGCACGGAGGGGCCCCCACCTGTGGCCCGGGCTTGAGCTGGCATCTTAAAACTACCCCTAGGTTGTGGCTTCTGACTAGCCCCCTCACCGACATTGCCCAGAGGCGTTCTCTCCATTGGGGAAGGACTCTGAAAACCCAAATTTAACACAAGCCCGATCTCTCGCTAGCATTTATTGAGCGCTTGCTGAGCACTGTGCTAAGCCCTTAGAGTCGGCAGGCATGATCGCTGCCTTCTAGGTGGTTATAGTCTAGCAGGGGAGCCAGACACTGAAAGGAATTAAAGTTAGGTAGCAGCAGCGGTTAAACTCTGAACAGAAGTGCTAAGGAGAGAGCGAGTGTCCATGAAGGAAGCTCCTTGCGGGCAGGGATAACTACATCTACCAACTCGAATTGTAATAGTGATAATTATTGTGGTATTTGTTAAGCGCTTACTATGTTCCAGGCACTGTACTAAGCACTTGGAGTAGATAAAAGTTTGTCCCTATCCCATGAGGGGCTCACGGTCTTAATCCCCATTTTACAGATGAGGAAACTGAGGCACAGAGAAGTAAAGTGACTTGCCCAAAGTCACACAGCAGATGAGTGGCAGAGGCAGAATTAGAACCCAGGTCCTTCTGACTCCCAGGCCTGTGCTCTTTTTCACTAGGCCATGCAGTTCCCGCCAAACAGTGATATCAGAGCTGGGGCCCACCTGCTCCTTTCTGGCTGTGGTGTTACTGTGTCCTTGCCCACTTGCTGGGTGCCAGGATCCCTTGGCTTCTTGCTTGTGTTTCATAAAGAACAGGCTGGGGGGTGTGGTAAAAGCCAAGAGCTCCCTTGCAGCTTTGTGACAGTGTGGAGTTTCAGAGAGCCCTGAGTTTTGTCATTACTTCACCAATAGCAGTGCCCCCAGACCTGGCAGTGGGGCCTAAGGCGAAAGAACCCGTGCCTGGGAGTTAGGGGATCTGGGTTCTAATTCCGGCTCCTCCAACTCCGTCTTCTGTGTGACCCTGGGTGAGTCACTTCACTTCTCAGTGTCTCCGTGTTTCTTCACCTGTAAAATGGGGATAAAATTCCTGGTCTCCCTCCCTCTTAGATCATGAGCCCTATGTGGGATGGGGATGGTGTCTGACCTGATTATCCTATATTCATTCAATCGTATTTATTGAGCCCTTATTCTATGCAGAGCACTGAACTGAGCTCTTGGGACATTACAGTGCAACAATAAACAGACACATTCCCTGGCCACAATGAGCTTACAGTCTAGAGGCGATGAGATGGACATTAATATAAATAAATTACAGATATGTACAAGTGCTGTGGGGTTGGAAGGGGATAAGAACAAAGGGAGCAAGTCAGGGTGATGTTGAAGGGAGTAGAAGAAGGGGAAGTGGGGGCCGTAGTCAGAGGCCTTTTGGAGATGTGCCTTCAGTAAGGCTTTGAAAGGAGGGAGAGTAATGGTCGGATTTGATAAGTGCTTAGCAGAGCAGTTTGCCCCATAGTAAGCCTGGAAAAAATACTATTTTTCCAATACTTAGTCCAGTACTCTGCACCCAGTAAGTACTTAATAAATAGTATTATTACTATTATTTTTCAACTAAAGTCTTCCTTTTCAGGATCCTGGATTACTCAGAAGCAAAATACTTAACTCACTAAATTTACCCTGTCAGATCATAAGTATAAACACCCATTAAGCAGGAAGGGGTGATAACCCCGCTTACTCCCCCACCAAAAAAAAAAAGACAGGAGGTTCTTACCTCTCCCTATGTGCTATGGAGCAATGCCAGTACTGTCTTGGGGATAGGCAGAGGAGGGAGAATAGAGAAGAAGAGGGCTGAGCTGTTGGCTTAAATTACTTTTCTCAAAGGTATATTTATTTACGTGCGTGGATGAAAAGTAGTCTACACTGGTTTTTCTTCTTCCCTTTCCCATCCCTGCCCCACCTCTACTTCCCCCCCCCCCCCCATCTCATTTGAGCCTTAACTCTCTCAGCTAATCCGTCCAACGAATTCAGCCCAGCTGGCAGCCCCGTTAAAATCAAATCAAATGGAACTTCTCTTTTTCTAGGTAACATCATTTTGCGGAACGGATGCGGCGGGTGTCGGGCGATGCAGCCCACCCTTTCATTTAATTTTAAGGCCCATTAAAAATGAGTAACCGTGCCTACCAGATGAACCCGAAATTGTATATTGCATCCCGCTCTCTGTGGGTCAGATAGCCTCATTTAACCTCTGTGCGTTTCTGCGTTTGGTGGCCTCTCGGATACAGCTCCTGCATGGAAAAAGTTCTAAATATAGGTCCCGTTGTTGAGTAATAACGCCAGAGCGTGGATGGTCGAATTTCTTGTTCCCTTCGGGCCGCAGATGAGTTGAAGGAATATATTGGAAATGAGGACTTGTCATTCGGGGCGAATGTTCAGGCCTGCCGCCGTTTACCGGGTAGCCTTTGGTTCAGGGAAGTAGATTTGTTTTTTCTTCCTGAAAGCAAATTCCTTCCACATCGGCATAGGTTAATTCTGTAACCAAGATTCAGGGTTTTTTCTGGGTTTCGTCAGTCGGCCGACATCCCCCTTCCTGTCCTCCTGCATCTTCGGGATTGGATCGGTTGGTTGGGCTTGCCAATATGGGGATAAACTCCAGAAAACTCCTGGCCTGGGGCCTGTCTTGCAGCCGTGGGGGCTAAATGATTCTCTATGGCCCTGGGTAGATTTGGGTCCCGTGGGCTTCTTGGCATATGATGAGGCCTCAGTCCGAAAGCGGTCTTAGTCAACCATTGTTCCTTAACCCCAGGGAAGATACAAGCTAATCACATTGGTCACAGTTACAAATGGCGGAGCTGGGATTAGAACTCAGGTTCATCGACTTCCCTGCCTAGGTTCTAACCATTAAGGACATGCTGCTTTTTGAAAAGCAGCATTTCCCGTGCAGCGATTTCTTCAGTGAGTGTGTCCACCGGCAGTAGATCTGGACTTTGCTTAGGGACGCAGCAGGGCCTAGTGGAAAGTGCACAGGACTGGGAGTCGGAAGACCTGGCTTCTGATCTGGACTCCGCCATTTGCCTGCGGTGGGACCTTAGACAAGTCACTTTACCCCCTTGGGCCTCAGTTTCTGCATCAGTAAAATGGGGGAAAGATAGTCTTTGAGCTCCATGGTGCACAGGGACTACATGTGATCCCATAACCTTAGCACGTACGGCATACCTTATTAGTGCCATTGCGAATATTATTATTAGTGCCATCCAACATTCCATCTGATTATGGGACTTAGGCCCAACGCCCCATTTTAGGAAGGGTGGAAGAAATGAATAAAGTTGGCTGGCAGCCGTGTGGGAAACAATGTGGTCTTGACCCAGTAAGCTCTTCAATACGGTTGATTGTTGGATTGATTGATTAGCAACTTGTTTCATCACATTTGTCCCAAATGTTCAACTTGGCAACATTTAGCGAATCTCCCACCAGGAACGTACTTGCCCTTAGACCAGTCCCAGGGTCTGTTTTTGTCACCTAGGTTGCTCAATTTTTGATTTTTGATTTTTGGGGGTGGGGAGGGGTGGGGGTTGTTGTTGTTGAAACCTCTCTCTTCCTCATTTTTTGATATAGCTTTTTATTTAGTGCTGTGGTTGGGCCTGTGTAATTGAGTGAGACCACAAAGCAGATAATGTGGGATGTGCAGTTAAAGCCACCGTTTCCTGCTCCACTTCCTTGACCCTCGCTGCCATCTCTAGGACGACTCCAAAATAGGAAACGGGGCCTTGCTGCCCCATTGGCCTTCACTTTTTATTTGCCTTTTTTTCCCCCTCCTCTCCCAAGAAGGCTTATTCTTGGCCAGAGGCAGCGAGGCCCTAGAAAACCCTTCCTGATAGGGATGGCAAATTCTAGACATAGTGTCGCGGTCTTCCCACTTGTGCAGGAAAAAACGGAATTGTATATATTAAAAAAACAACAACTTTCAGGCAGATTCATGAACATTAAAATGAAGGATGCAAATAGTGGTGGTTTTTAGGTCAGACAGACAAAATGGCAAAACACTGATTTTGGGGTGTCCCTTAGAGCAGTCCTGCCGGGCCAGAGTGTGAAACCCTCAGACCCTGAGCCCTCTCACCCATCTGCCTTGGGTTGAAAGCAAATCTAGTTGCTTTTTGGGTTGGGAGGAGGATTATGGTTTTTAAGCACTTACTATGTGTTCTAAACTCTGGAGTAGATACAGGCTAATCAGGTTGGACACAGTCAATCCCTGTGTTTCAAGGGGCTTCACGGTCTTAATCCTCATTTTACAGAGGAGGTCACTGAGGCCCAGAGATGTGAAGTGACCTGCCCAAGGTCATGCAGCAGTCAAGTGGTGGAGGCGGGATTAGAACCCAGGTCCTTCTGACCTCCAGTCCCATGCTTTATCCCTTTATAAATATTTTCATGTTAATCTCCCCCATTAGAGTATAAGTTCCTTGTGGGCAAGGCTTCATTATTCATTACTTCCCAAGTACTTTAGACAGTGCCCTGCACCAAATAGATGCTCAGTACAGCTGCTTCTACTGATGCTCTTCCTGATTCATTCAGTCATCCAATCGTATTTATTGAGTACACACTGTGTGCAGAGCATTGTACTAAGCACTTGGGAAAGTACAATACTACAATAAACAGCGACAATTCCATGCCCACAACAAACTCATTGTTTAGAGTCGGGGAGACAGACATCAATAAAGTAAATAAAATTACTATTCCCGATCCTGATACTATTACTCCTATTACTGGTATTATTTCAACTACTACATGCCCTTACCCTGACTGCAGCCCACGCCTGACCCACTCTTAGAGACCGATGCTGGCACGTTTCATTTAGCCACCCTGTGTTCCAGATATTTCTCCTTGTTGCCGTGCTCTTGAGCGGCTTCTGCTTCCTCCCCAGACCAGACTAATTGGCTGACTACAGAATAGCCAGAAGATTGGCCAGTCTGAGTTACTCTAATTTTTGGCAGTCGATTAGCTTTGATTTATCTGCCGGGGTAAATAGCAATATTGTAAAGATATTTTTCCCCACCCTCGTACTCTTGCCTCTCCAAGTTAATTGACGCCATGTTCCCGCCGTGTTCCATGCTATATCCCCTTAGGGTGTCCCAGAATATATTCAGTTCATTTAGGTGTATTTATTGAGCACTTACTGTGTGCAGAGCACTGTACTAGGCGCTTGGGAAAGTACAGTGCAACATTAAACACATATTCCCTGCCCACAGTGAGCTTACTATCTTGGTCATCTTCTCATTTCCCCTCTCGATGGGGGCTGTTCTGGCCTCAGTGGCTTTTGGGGCGAACCCTCTGCCCACAGCACAGGAGAAGATCTGGGGCCCTCTTCTTTGCCCAGCCTCATCCTCACTGCCTCCCTGATAATGAGGCCAGGTAGGCTGACAGATCAGTCCATCGGTGGTATTTATTGAGCACTTACTGTAGGCAGAGCTGTGGTGAGCGCTTGGGAGAGGACAATAAAACCGAGTTAGTAACCATGTTCCCTGCCCACAGTGAGCTTACAGTCTAGAGGGGGAGTTGGTCAGGGAGCCAGGGTCCACCCTTTAACGGACCTGGTGGAAGTTGCGGATTCAGCTCCCCAGAGTTCCTCTCCCACTCCAGGCCCGGGAGGCGAGGAGAGGAGCGGGACTTGGCCTTCTGCCGGGCTCCCGAGGGGGACCCTGGCTGGTGGGAGGCGGAGGCTGGAGGCAGCGGCCAGAGGCAGCATTCCAACCCAGGTCTCTGCAGATCTGGGAGCCTGGGAGAGACCCTCCTGTTGTCCATCCTTAGCAGGCCCAGGCTCCCCACGGATCCATTCCAGGGTTCAGACCCGCGGGCGAGAGCGGGGGCCCTGAGAGTCAACCCCCACCCCTGGCTTGGCCCCTATCGTGTAGTTGGAGGGACCCACCTCTCCCAGGGGTTAGAGGCGAACCTTGGATCTAGGTTGTGTCCTGCCTGAATCAGTTTTCTTGGTTCACACGCCCACCTGTCCTATTTCCCTCGGTCCAGTAAACTCGTTCTCATAACAGCCCTGTGTTAACGGTGTTGGTACGGTGGATAGAACAAGCAGGAGCTGGGTGTAAACAGCTTTGTTGGCTGCTTTAGCTTCCCGGGCTCTTATTGTACACCTTAAATGTGCTTTTTTTTTTTTTTTTTTTTGCGGATAATGGTAAAATCACCGCTTGTGGGAAATGCCATAGATAATACAAAAAGGCCTTTGAAAAGAGCTTTATCAGAGTACAAAGTACTTGGAATTGAAAACCCCTAGAGGGCTGTGCCTCTCTCCCCTCACTCTTCTCTGCTCTCTCTCTCTCCCTCTCTCCTTTCTTCATTCAAACTTGCAGTGGAGCAGGAGCAGGCTGCATGGTGCCCTATTTTCAGCTGATTTGCATGTTAGAGAGAGCAGAGTAATTGGTGTTTAACCAGAACAAAAGAGGATCTGTTTTCTAAAAAGAAAAAGAATTCTTGAAGTAGACCCTAATGCATATAGTGCCTTTGTCTCTCCTCTCATTAGGAATTGAATAGGATGGCCTGGTAATTAGAATGTGGAAGGCTCTGCTTTGGTTTGGATGCTTTTTGAGCTAATTGGTTTGAAAATTATATTTGATGTGGATCCGGGGGATGTTGGCAAAACACCTCGTTGGGACAGGGACAGGATGTTGTCCTCAGCATCAGGGGGAGAAGCAGACACTCCTTCCAGGGCACTCGGAAGCCACGTTTACCTACACGGTGGCCCACACAGACCAAGGCCAATCCTGAGATTTTGACCTCTGCTGGAAACCTCTGGCTCTGGGCTGTTGGGATGAAGCAGAGTGGCCTAGTGGTTAGAGCCCAGGCCTGGGAATCAGAAGGACCTGGTAGTCTAATCCCAGCTCCGCCCCTTGTCTGCTGTGTGACTTCGGGCAAGTCACTACACCTTTCTGGGCCTCAGTTACTGACCCACCTGATTAGCTTGTGTTCAGCCCAGCGCTTAGTAGAGTGCCTGGCACATACTCAGTAGTATTTACAGAGTGCTTACTTAGTGCAGAACACTTTTCTAAGTGCTTTGGAGAGTACAATTTAGGATAAATTAGCAAACACATGCCCTGCCCCTAATGAGATCACAGTCTAGAAGGGCTTAGTGAGTACTTAACGAATGCCATGGGAAAGGAAGCGGGATGGGGATTGGCTAATAGTAATGGTGGTATTTGTTAAACCCTTACTTTGTACATAACACTGGGATAAATACAAGATCATTGGGTTGGACACAATCCCTTCCCCCGCATGGGTCACAACCACACAGGGGACAACAGCAACAGTGCCAAATTCTTCCTACCCAACCCTGAGGAATCCTAGGGGAAGTGGCTCCCTCGCCATTAAGACTGTGAGCCTCACATGGGACAGCCTGATTACCTTGTATCTACCCCAGTGCTTAGAACAATGCTTGGCACATAGTAACCATTTAACAGATACCATAATTAGTATTATTATAATAATGGAAATACACAAAGGCGCCCCTGATGCAACCTAGGCAGCAAGCAAAGTGGAAGGGGGGAGACAGGGAGGGAGAAGGGAAAGGGTAGAGTAGTTGGGAGGGCAGGGAGAGGAGAGAGAGATGGGGCAGGGATGGCCCTCCTCTTTCCCAGAATTCTCTCCCCCACTTTCCTCTGACCACCCTACTCATTCCCTTCTTATCCAGCCACCTCCTCCCAGAAGCTTTCCCGGCCAGCCGTCCACCTGCACCTCCCATTATCTGTCCGGCAGATACCACATCCCTCTATCGATTGTCCATCCAGGACCCAGCCATTCCTCTTCTTCATATCATCCCACGTGTTGATTCCCCATGAAGCTGTTGGTTAGCTCAGGCACCCATTCCCTCTCTCATATGGCACTCACATTCTAAGACAGAGGAAGAGCAGGCTTTTGATCTGCATTTGGCAGATGAGGAAACCATATAACAGAGAAGCACGTGACTTGCCCGAGGTCACAGAGCAGGCAAGGGGCAGAGGTGGGATTAGAACCCAAGTCCTTAGACGTTTCTGCGCTTGCAGAATCCTAATCAGAGTGAAGGACTGTGTGAGCTTCTGTTTGATAAGCAGAATGAACAATCCCATTCCCTTTCCCTGCCATCCTCACTGGAAATGTGGAATGCATCCTGGCTCAGGGTTTTCCCTCTGGCTTTGATGCTTTCAGTAATTCTATCGTGGGCTTGATGGAGTAAAATATCACAATCTAGGCTCAGAAACATGCAATTCCCTAAATGGTGTTTCTCAGTTCTATTCTGGAAGATCAGTCCTGAGACTTTTTTTTTTTTTTGAAGAAAGCATTCTAGAAAGAACAATGAGTGTCATAATCAGGGTCAGCTAGGTAAATATTGCCACCAAGTCTGCTATAAAGTTTAGAAAGTGATCTAGTGCCCACTGAACAGTTATGAAACACATTGTCTATTTTCAGTTTTAATTTATGAAAGACAACACTCTTATCTTTCGCCCCCCTCCTCAACTCCTGGGCCCTCCTGAGCTCCAGTTTATCCAGGCAACCAACCCCCTGGTGTGTAAACATGTTGAAATGGTCTTCTGGGAACACAGGTACACACGTGCATTCAGTGTCAAACCCCGCCACTGCCCACCTCCCATCTTTCATCTCCCTGCAGCAGGGAGAAGCAAAATCCCTCCTCAGAATCTCGATCCAGGTTGTGACATCCCAATTCTGACCCTCGGACAGTCCGAGAATCTTCCAGGGCACCAGGAACATGTGTGATCCCCTCTCCCTCCCACATCAGGGAAGACAGCGGTGATGGTCTGAACACCTGGAGCCCCTGAAATGACGGAAGGATCTGGGAGCCAGGGCTAGATTGCACAGCCCCAGAAATGGCTGGGGGTGGGAGCAAGTGACCCTCCGGAGACCCTGTGCCTGAATGAGCTAGATGTACAAATTTGTATGGAAGAGAGTGTGAATGATTTGGTGCAAGCCATCACCACCACTGCCAAAACAATTCCAACACCGGTCTCGCTTAACCGTTAGTGTCTGTGTAATATTCATCTGAATGGCAAAGGGGCACTGCTTGAGTCTTATGGGCCCAGGGCAAAAGTGATTATCACGATGAGTGCCACTTGGCCTCAAATACAACCTGACCGTCCGCAGCAGGATCCTCCCCCAAGGACGACTCTCTAAATCGTGATTCTCTTGTGTGACGGGGGCCATTTCTCTCCTTCTGAATCCATTTTCCTTCTGGCTCATCCTCCTTTCAAACCCATCTCATTTGGGAGCAGAAATCTCTCATCTGTCATGGAGGCCCTAAATTCCCAGTTGGCTTCCCACACCTCAGTTGTTTGCACTGCTCCAACATTGTGAAACTCCCCCCAAAATCTTGCAGATTAGAATTTCAGCGGGAGTTTTTTGGATTTGGGCAGGCTATGGCCGAAGCCAATGCCAATCTGTTTCCAAGCGGTTTGGGAGGTGTTTGACAATGCTATCCATTACGCTGTCATGGACATTTAGCCTGACTTTTGAATTTGATTGAGGTCACTTGAATTTTCTCCATCTATCTCCCCCACCCCCGACCACAGGTACTTTAGGTTTAAAAAAAAACAACCAAAAAACTTCCTAGCGTAACATCAATTTCCTTGGCATTGAGTTTTTGATTTACCCATGAAATGAGTGTTTGTGCTCACTCAAGAACAAGTCTTAAGCGTCTTGACTCTGCATGTGATTTTTTTTTTTGATCGCTTCTGAACCCATCCTGGACCTGCTGTGTGTTCCAGGCCCTTGTCGGAATATATTCCAGGAGGGATTTTTTTCCACCTAAAAAGTCAGAAATAATCACAAAACCCAGTCAGGGCCCTTTCCAGCGTCTTAACTGTGGTTCCCGGGTTCGAACCTAAATCCTGCAAATTGGCTGGTACGTTATTGCCACAAATAATGAAAGCGGTCGGCTCTTTTAAACACCTTCCCACCTCCCCACAGTTGAGTCTCTGAAATCCTATCTGGTTTCTCCCATGAACGAACTCTCCAGGTTGATGTCAAATGCCTATTCCATTTGGCAACTGGAAAAGAAGGGCAGCACGATATGGAAAAAAACGAAACAAAAACCCATTGTGAAGTTGTCTGTGTGACACTCCTGATAACGTGCACTCTTGTTGGATTCCATTCACAGGAATTGAGCCCTCGCAAACTTGGCTAGATGGTTCTTGCTTAACCCAGGGTAGAAAGGCAACAGAAAGGCAATCCGATTATCTTGTATCTACTTCAGTGCCTAGTGCAGTGCCTGGTGCATAGTAAGTGCTTAACAAATACCATAAAAAAAAATTCCCCCGAAAGCAAACAAAAAGGGTAATGAATCATTGCTGTAGACTGTAAGCTCCTTGTTGGCAGAGCTCATGTCTGCCAGCTCTCTTGTATTGTACTCTCCCAAGCGTTTAGTTCAGTGCTCTACACTGGTGCCTGGTAGCCTGTGCCTTCTCAGACTTCCTGGGTTGGCAAAAGTACTCTCCTCCCCCCATCCCTCCCACCTTACTCTGCCCTCCCCTCTGTCCGCCCCTCTGCTTTTGGGGGTCAGGGAGACTTTCCAAATCTGCTTTCTTGGAGTTGCTCTTCCTTACGTCCCAGTGGGATAGGACTACCTCCACATCTTGAATCCAGTGCCTCTGGATTCATTGGGGAATATTTTTCTCCCAGCAGACTTTCAGAAACCCAACAGAATTCCAGAGAGAAGAAAAAAAAAGGTTAGGTAGTCCCAGTTCAGAAGTCCAGGTGCAACTGCAAATTTCCTTTAACTCATTTCCCCCTCCCTTTTTGGAGAAAAGGCACTGGTGAGTAGAGGAGGAGCCCCTGGAGCAGGCGAATCCGAAATGAGCCATATGGAACCACTTTAGTTTAAGGAACTCGTGTGTTCCAGTGGTAGTTATTTAGGTTGTAATCCTTTCAAAATCTGCTGTTAATGACTAGTTAGTTTTCACCTGAGGTCGTTAATGCTCTGGAAGCTGTGGTTAACTGAGCCAAAGACAAATTTTGGTTCTGGGAGCGGTATTACCGCGAATCATATTTAACGGTCTGGTAGTTTTCATTTTTTCTCCACCGCTCAGGCCCAGTGCGTTTTTTTAATGGTCACAGCTGTAAATTTGTTTATTTTCCCCCTCGTCAAATGACTGATTTCCAGGAGGTTTGGGGGAGGGATGTGCTTCATCGGGTGCTTGGAGTTGGAGCAGGCCCTCGTGGAGAACCGTTTAGGGAGTGGATGGAAGAGGAAAACAGAAATAGGGAAGGAAGGAGAGAAAAGAAGGAAGGAGAGAGCAGGTTTGGCAGAGAAGCAGGCAAGGAGCAAATTCAGAGAGCCCACACAGGTCTGAAGTGCTGGACTCAGACTATCTACAGTCCACGTGAGATGTACTACTACTAATAATAATTATCATACTTGTTTAGCACTTACTACGTGCCAAGAACTGTTCCAAGCACTGAAGTAGATATAAGTTAATCAGGTTGGACATAGTCCCTGTCCCCCATGGGGCTTGCACTCTTCATCCTTATTTTATAGAAGAGGTAATTGAGGCCCAGAGAAGTTAAGTGACTTACCCAAGGTCACATAGCAGATAGGTGGCATTGGTGGGACTAGAACCCAGCTCCTTCTGATTCCCAGACCTGTACTCTATCCAATAAGCCAGTCAGGGCCTAGGCACCGCGGGCTCTGGCGCCATGCGAATCTGCATCCAGCCCCACGTGGGTCCATGCCACCCCTTCTTGCTTCCTCGGATAATTGTGCTACAGGTTGCAATTAGAGGAATAATGATTGTGGTACTTGTTAAGCGTGTACTTTATGCCAAGCAGCATACTGAGAGCTGGGGATTCGCATTTGGGACAAAGTCTCTGTCCCCCGTTAAGTCCATAGGTTAATGGGCAGCAGCATGGCATAGTGCATAGATGACAGGCTTGGGAGTCAGAAGTTATGGATTCTAATCCCAGCTCTGCCACTTGTCTGCTGTGTGACCTTGGGCAAATCACTTCATTCCTCTGTGCCTCAACTCATCTGTAAAATGGCGTTTGAATCTATGAGCCTCGCGTGGAACAGGGACTGTGTCCAACCTGTTTACCTTGTATCCACCCAAGCACTTAGTACAGTGCTTAGCACATAATAAGTGCTTAATAAGTGCTATAATTATTATTAATGGGGGAAGGAGAACAGATATTTCATCCACATTTCCTGGGTGGGGAAACTCAGGCACCAGGCAGGTTCTCCCAGCGGGCACGTGGCAGAAGGGATTGAGAACTAAGATCTTCGGACTCGGGTCCCATGCTCTTTCTGTTAGACTTGGCTGTTCCACTGGGTCACCGTGCGGTCCTCTCCTTTCAGACCGGTCAGCCTGGTCCCTTCCTGCTGTCACATCCCTCTTCTGGGCCGAGGGCTCTGAGGCACTGTCGGTCACAAGATTGGGCCTTGAGGGCAAATAACCCAGAGTCCACATCCCTTGGGGCCAATGACAGAAGGAAGGAGCTCTCCGAGAGGAAGCTTTTCAGGAGGTCAAGGGTCTAGCCTTCACCAGTGGTATTTTTTGAGCATTTACTTTGTGCAGAGCACCGAACTGAATGCTCGGTAAAGTACCGTGCAACAGAGTTGGTCGGCATGTTTCCTGCCTATAGTGAGCTTTCGGTCTAGAGAAGGAGATAAACATTAATACCAATCAATTTGCAATGTAAAGTTTTATATAAAATACATATAAGTGTTCGGCCTCTGCTAGTAGGGCTGCACTTGGGGTAAATGCTTTGGCCTCTAGAACCTTTGAGAAGCAGTGTGGCTTAGTGGACAGAGCCCGTTCTAATCCTGGCTCTGCCTCTTGTCAACTCTGTGACCCTGGGCAAGTAATTTAACTTCTCTGTGCCTCAGTTACCTCATCTGTAAAATAAGGATGAAGACCGTGAGCCCCTGACACAGTCCAACCTGATTAGCTTGCATCTACCTTAGAGCTTAGTACAATGCCTAGCACATAGTAAGTGCTTAACAAATATCGGCAGAAAAAACAAACAAACAAAAAAACCTCTGAAAAAAGCCTTAGGGAGAAGAGGCTAAGAGCTGAGCACTTACTGCGTGCAGAGCACTGTACTCAGAATTAGGGAGAGTACAGTATAACAGACACATTCCCTGCCCACAATGAGCTCGCATTCTAAGGGATATTTAATATTAGTAAGGCAACCGCCTGCTCATTTATGGGTTTATGGCCCAGCTCTGGCCTTCAGCTGTGGTCACTTTATTGGGTCCTGCACTAAGGACGCTCTTGGCAATATGCTGCAGCCCTGCCTATCTACTCCTTTATGGTATTCGTTAAGCGCTTACTATGTACCAGTCACTGAAATAAGCGGCAGAATAGATATGAGCTAATCAGGTTGGGTACAGTCCCTGTCTTGCACAAGGTCGTCCGGCCGACAAGTGAGGGAGCTGAGATTAGGACCCAGGTCCTCTTGACCCCCAGGCCTATGCTCTATCCTCTAGGCCACACTGCTTTCTACTCTCTCGTGCCCCAGCGGGAACAGGACTGGCTGGGAAGAGAAACCCCAGGAGATGTCACCCAAACCTCTAGCACTAGAATCAGTTTCTCCTCACGGGGTCTCGGGACTGACCCTCAGGCCCAAGGCTTCTCGGTCATTTGCGACAGGGGGCTGACCCCATCATCCCAGCTCTTGATTAGCTCCCATCTTTCCCTGTGTGTCCGGCCAGAGGGGCCCTAGAATTGAGGGCAGAGTGAGAAAGAGAACAGGGAGGCACAAAAGAAGCAATGAAGCACCCCATCGGGATTGTTTTGACTTTTAAAAAGTCGAAGCATTAATTCATTCTCTGCACTTCTGTTCTGTTACATCGAAGAAGCAAAAAATAAATAAAGCTAAGACAGAGAACTTCCGACTAACACCCTGTATTTCTGGAAAGTCGAGTCATTTAATGATCTGAATATCCACAGTGTGCTGGCTAATCTCTCCCTCGAGGATTCCAGCCTTCTCCTCCTGAGGAGAACAAATTCCCATACATTAGCGTGGTGAGAACCTGGACTGGGGCCTCATTGTGAAGCCAGAATGCCATGTCCTCCGAGCTTCTAGAATGGTTTTAGCTTCTCCAATTCATCTTCAGGATTTTAAGTTTGACACCCCGCCCCTTAAGAGTTTTAAGGTCCTTGAGGGCACAGGCAGCGTCTTGGCTTTTTCTCAGGTTTTCCCAAGTGCCTAGTACAGTGCTCCCTTGGTATAGAATGGGAATCAGGATATCCTGAGGTCTAATCCCGGGTCCACCACTTGCCTGCCTTATAACTTCGGGCACGCTAATTCTCTGGGTCTCAGTTTCCTCCTCTGTCACATGGGGATTAAATACCTGCTCTCCCTCTCCCTTAGACTGTGAGCCCCAAGTGGGACAGGAATGGTGTCTGATCTGATTGTAACATTTCTATCATAGTACTTTGCACAGAATATGCACTTCGACAAATGCCATAATCGTTATTTTGGGGGGATTAGTTAGCGAACCCCCCACGAGTGAAGTGAAACAGCAAATGTCATCTGCACCCCACAACGAAAACATAATGACTGTGAGAGGCCAGCCGGACTCTGAAGGGTTGGGCCTGGGTGTAGGTGAGATGATGGCTCCAACAAACCACCTTTACGGGAAACCACAGACAAACATTGGAGAATGTCAGGTTGGGATTACAGCGTAGTATGATGCACTGGGGGCGCTGCCTGTTTTACGCAGTCAGCACAGTTGTCCCACCCCTTCTCGGTTGGGCTGCCAGGGCCTCCCATTCTCTGCTGCGAGCCCTCGGCCAATTTGTAGAACGCATTTCGTGGATGGTGCTTGAAATTGGGAGTTCGCTTGGCATCACCCACGAAGAGCCCCTTCTTGGCTCTGATACCAGCCTCGGGCTGCTAGGTTTCTGCTTCTTCATAGTGATATTTATGGAGTGCTTAACCGCGCTTGCTTCCCCCCATCCCTTCCTCTCCTCCTCTCCCCAAATCATTGGGAATGGGAGGTGGGATGGATGACCTCATTGACTGACACCCAGTTACCTTCCAGAGCATGTGGGAGGAGGCATATATGATAGGTCTGTCCCTTCCATTAGAGTGGAAGCTCCTCGTGGGCAGGGAATGTGTCGCTTGTTTTGCATGTTTACTCCCTCGGTCCCTTCACCCTGTAGGCCACCCAAGAAAATCTATTGCTCCGTCATCTCTTACATTGGATATTCTTGACCACTTGACCCAAGGTCCTCATTCTGGTGTTCTCCAGGCCAGTCCAAGACAACTCCTCCCTCTCCCCAGTTTTTAATGATATTTGCTAAGCGCTTACTATGTAGCAGACACTGTATGAAGTTCCGGAATAGATGCGAGCTAATCAGGTTGGACACAGTCCATGTCCCACGTGGGGCTCACAGCCTTAAGCCTCATTTTACAGATGAGGTAACTAAGGCCCAGAGAAGTGAAGTGACTCACCTAAGGTCACATAGCAAACAAGTGGCAGAGCCAGGATATGGAAATCCAGGTGCTTCTGACTTGGAAACCCTGGCTGTGTTCATTAGGCCACCCTGCTTCCGACTCCGCCCGGAAGAGATTGTGTTTAAAACTGTGTTCGATCTGATTCTCCTACTCCAGTTCTTGGCACAAAGCACCAATTAATATCACAAATATTATTATAATTGTTATTATTATTGTTATTATTCCCATATTGGCCAGGAGAGGAGCCTGAAGGGCTGTCATATAAAAAACATTCCAGAGTGATGAAGGGAGTAGGCAGGGTACGTGTCTGTTATTTTGTCTCCCAAGCGTTTAGTACAGAGCTCTGTACACGGTAAGTGCTTCACAAATATAATTGACTGACTGCTGAGACCAGAGACAGCCTTCCCTGCCCCCTCGCCTTTGATCCTCTCCCCTTCCTGGCCAAAAGTCTCCGCCGACGACAAATTTCATCCCATTTCATCATTGTAAATCAGTGTCCATTTCTGGTCCCGTTCCCTCTGTCACTCGGCAGCTTGTCCTTAGTAGTCGCTGAACCAGGAGATGGTCATCGGGGACTGACACTGGGGAGACCCGTTCGGCCTGCCCCATCAGCCAATCGCAGTCCCGCACAGACACCAGCTCAGATTGACAGAGAGGTGAAGACACACTATAAATTGATAAGATTTCCAACCAGATTTTTTTTTTCCCCCTTTTCAGATACTCAGTACATTACTATGTAATCACCCGGTTCCTGCATTCTTTAATTAGGTCTGTGGTTTAGTCGCATTAGCGGCCACGTCTCAATACACAGATGGTTTTTAAGAAAAAAAAAATTCAAATGTTAATTTCCAGTGACTGATGTTCTGTGCCTGAAATCATTTTCCATTGTTTGTCTTCGATAAGAACAGTATTTGAACTGCTCCTTTTAAGTAGGATTCTTTTGTAAAGGGATTTAACTTGGTGGTTTTACAGGTGTAGGAAATTGCTAAGCTGGGTATTGTGTCCAGAGTTTAAAAAAAAAAAAATTCAGCTAATTTAAGAAAAAATGAAACAGGTGATTAGCAGCTGCCTCAGGTTTTGAATTTCCCCTCTTGGGAGGTTTGTTTTTGCTTATTAGTGTGCAAATTGGCGTGGTTATACACTGTCCCAACAAACTCTTCTCTGCCTTGGTTCTCGCCACTGGCTTGTGAATCCTCCAGGCCAGCCCACTGTCTCTTCCCGGTTAATGGACTTTTCTGAAGCACTATTCTAGGGAGTAGAAGGTGGAGCCTTAGAAAACAGGTGTTTTCAACCGTCTAAGGCACTATAGCCCCCTGGCCTCATAGGTTATAGACTTGAGGGCAGGACTTGAGATTTTGTTCTCTCCTACTCTCCCTCATGCTTAGGACAGTGCTCGATGGTAAGCTCTGGAGGGCAGTGATCAGTTTTACTAACTAGTGTAGTTTCCCACGGTCTTACTGCCTATATACTGTGTACTGATTAATGGTCTGCTTTTTACTTTTGGAGGCAGGAATGGTAGGTTTCCCCAGGGCGATAGCTGTCCCTTCTCCTCTCAGGAAACTGCTCTTAGTAAATGTTGATTCTAATCAGTCATTCGGTATTTGTGAAGCACAAACTGTGCGGAGCACTGTACTGAGCACTTGGGAGGGTACAATAGAGTACAAAGGCATGATCTTCGCCGTCCAGGAGCTGTCAAGGAGAAACAGGAGAGCCTGGACCTGTCAGTCCCGTCTGTTCTGAACTTTGCCCCTCTAGAGCCCCGGAGTCCTTCAGTTATGCCAAAATCACTTCCCGAACAGGAAGCCGGTGGTGTGAGTGGGCTATTGAACAGTTTTCAGTTGGGAGAGGGCTTTGCCGCCATCCAGGAGGGATTTGGGCCAAGTTCCAAGGCCTCTGCCTTCAGTGCCCCACACCCCTGACCAGGAGGTGGGGGGGATTGGCATGCATGGCTGCTCTCTTGTTCCTGATGACGCAAGTGAGAGCTTTGCTTCAGGCTACCTTTCCAGGACACTGGTGCTGAGAAGGCTTATTCGAGGAGAGGGAGAGTTAAATCCCAACCTGCCTGACTTGAAGTTTCACCTGGTGGGGGGTAGGGGGAGGGAGAAGACAGAGAGACAGAGAGATTGCCTTTCCTTAGCCTGGAGTTAGACTTTCCTTCATGCCGGAGAACTCGATAGGCATTTCACAGGAGAGTTCTCTTCACTGACGTTCCTAAAATAAAGTGGCGGTGGGGGGAGGGGAAGGAGATGTGATCATCTTTTTCATCACAGAGTCTCACCAGTGCCACAGGGATGGCTCTGCCAACCAGTGTGGAATTAAGTAAGAAGCAGTGTAGCCTAGTGGACAGTGCAGGGGGTTGGAAGACAGAAGACTTTGCTTCTAATCTGAGCTCTGTCATTTGTCTGCTGAATGACCTTGGGCAAGTCATTTAACTTCTCTGTGCCTGAATTCCCTCATTTGTAAAATGGGGATTAAATTCCTGTTCCCCCTCATTATTATTGTTGTTGTTATTACCATTATTACTATATTAAATGTTTACTATGTGTTAAGACCGTTCTGAGCACCAGTTAATCAGGATGGATACAGCTCCTGTCCCATATGGAGTTCATAGTCTAAATAGGAAGGAGAACAGATATTGCATCCCCTTTTTTCAGATGAAGAAACTGAGGCGCAGAGAAGAAAAGTGACTTGCCCAAGGTCACACAGCAAGCAAGTGGCAGAGCCGGTGTTAGAACCCAAGTCCTCTAACTCCCCGATCTGTGCTTTTTCTACTTGACCACCCTGCTCCTCTATTACTATTATTGATAAAATTAATAATGATTAATAATCATCAATAATAACCGTGATATTCATCAAGCACTTACTATGTGCCAAGCATTGAACTAAGTGCTCGAGTAGATACAAGATAATCATCGTATCAGAGATAGTCCCTGACCCACATGGGCCTCACAGTCCAAGGAAGGAGAATAGCTTTGTAATCCCCCTTTGACTGTGAGCCCGTGTAGGAAAAGCACTGTGTCCAACCTGATTATCTTATATCTACCCCAGAAGTTAGCATAGTGCTTGGCATATAGTAAGCACTTAACAGCCCAATATATCATCATTATTATCATCGTTGTTATTATCACTATAATGGTCCATTTCCTTTACTGTTAGCTGTAAGCTAATCAGATTTAGGGCAGCCTTGCTTCAGGGCTGCCTGCTTTTCCACAAAAACCTTCAAAGCCTCCAACGTGGAATGTGTGATATCGTCACCTCGCCATTACTCTTCCATGGTTTTGTAGTTCGATTTATAAAATCTTCTATTGCTTCTACAAAAGAGAAGTCTTAAATGATGGGCCCCCAGAATATAGCATTCTGTTCGATTTCGAAAGCTAGATTAGGGACAAACCAAAGGCCAAGGCGGGTGTCTTTCATCTCCCTGCAGTACTGGAATTCACCCGAAATACCTTTGAATGACAATATTAATTAATCACTGAATCAGTGCTGTTTATTAAGCACTTCTTATGTGCAGAGAACTTCACTAAGTGCTTGGGAGAGTGCAGTACCACAGAGTTGGTAGACCTGTTCCCTGGCCCCAAAGAGCTTAAAGACCAGACTTGCTTACTAGTAAAGACAGCGCTGCATGGGTGCTACACAGAGTTAAGCTGCAGATTTCAGAATTAATGGTTTCATCTTAGGAGTTTCTTGCTTGTCCACAGCATGTGCTCTCTCAAGAGCTTAGTACAGTCCTCTGTACATAGTTAAATGCTCGAAAAATACCATTGATTGTGGGAAGGGGTCCTGTCTACTAGGACCGTGATTGTCTCCTAAGCACCTAGTACAGTGCTGTTCATACGGTAAATGCTCAGCAAATGCCATGGATTGATTCACGAGGGATTGATTTGCTGCGGACTGAAGCCAGCGTTCTTTGGTTTTTGTGCAGTTTCACTGTGTTACGTCTCCCTGCCTTGCTGACCATTTCCTTCTGGACTTTGGAAGCATAACCTTGCTGAGTTGATTGTGTGTTGAGGCTCTCCTGAGATTAGAAGGCTATTGTGGTTATTAGGATATAGGATTTTATCCCTAGGGTAATGGCCCCAGCCAGATCTGCCATGGAGGATGTCATTTGTGAGACTGAAAGTAACGGCTGGTTTGGCCGTGGCTTGACATCGTCCTTCTGCTTCCTGAGCCGTTGTGGTTGGTTGTTGAAATATAATGGCTGTGGAGCCTTAGAATAGGTGTGTATGTGTGAGGGGAGTGTGTGTGTGTGTGGGGGGGGGAGGTAAATAACCACTTATTGAACTAAATATGTCCTCTAGACTGTAAACTCACTGTGGGCAGGGAACTTGTCTAAGCACCTCTGTTGAACTCTCCCAAATGCGTAGGACAGTTCTCTGTAGTAAATGCCCAGTAAGTACCTTTGATTGATTCTGGATCTTAGTGGGAAATAAGAGGCTTTTACTCCTGTTTTGGAAGCTACGACCTTCTTTACTAGATTATAAGATCCTTGAGGGGAGAGATTATGTCCATTTATTGTAGTCTCCCAAGCACTTTCTCTGCTCGTAGCAAGAGCTTAATAAAAATCGTTGAGTGATTTGAGTTCTAAGGCTACTTTGTGAGATGGAGGAATGTTTCAATATAGTTTTTAATATCATTACATGGATCCCCCAAGCCATTCGTTCTAATCCCATTTTTGAGTACATATAGGGATCACATCCAGAAACCGAATCATCCTTAACCTGGCAGTGATGATGAATTTTTTCTTCCCAAGTCCTCGATGCCCAAGCCTGAAAGAAGGTGTTTGAGTTTTTTCTGGATCAGGAGTGTTTGAGCATTTTAGAGAAGCAACATAGCCTAGCGGAGAGATCACGGCCCAAGGAGTCAATAGGACCTGGGTTCTAATGCTGGCTCTGCCACTTATCTTTTAGGTGACCTTGAGTAAGTCACTTCACTTCTCTGTGCCTCAGTTACCTCATCTGTAAAATGAAGATGAAGACTGTGAGTCCCATTTGGAAATGGACTGTGTCCAACCTGATTTGCTTGTATCTGCCCCAGTGCATAGTACAGTTCCTAGAATATAATAGTACAAAACAAATACCATTAAAAAAATAATATAGGTACACATTTACTTTGGGGAACTTCAGATGTCTTTAGGAAAGAATGAGGTCAACTGGTGTCCAAAGGGGAAAGCCTACTCTTTCAGATGCCCTTGCTGATTCTGCCACCGACAAACATTACGTGCAGTGGAATAAACCAGTCATCGTTGAGAATGTTTCCCAAAGTGTGCAGTCTTGGGAGTGGCCAGCCAGTCCACCCCTCCAAAGCCTGGGGACTCCAATGCCATTGGTAGCCGGCCTGTGGAAGCCTTGAAATCCAAAGGCCTCAACACTGCAGGTTTGTGTCCTAGCAGCCTCCCCTGTCTTCCTTGGTTCATCCCAGGGCCTGGACAGCTTTTAAGGATCGAGTGTTTGCCCGCAGTTCTGTCCGTCTGGTTCATGTGACAGTGACCAGGTTCTAGCCTGCTCCACTTTTCGGCATTTAATAACCTTCTGGAGTTCTGGGAGGTACACTGCAAGAGGAAACGAAAGCCAAATCAACCCAGGGGAGGTGTAAGAGTCGATTTTTTTTTTCTGAGACACAAGCCCTTGTTGGGAAGGAAGACGGTCCCCTCTTGGTGAAGACTGAGAAAAAGACAAGCCTAAAAATAAAAGAAAATACATATTTTTCCATTCTAACTGTGGAAACATGGTTCGTTCTAGCACAGCAGGTGGCTAAGGAACTCAATCTGTGGAAAGCAGCAGTGCTTTCAGTGCAATCAAAGTTAAGTGCGGAAATTTAATTAAACGGCATCAAGGCTGGCAGAAACTTTGTAAAGCAGTAGTGCATTGTCAAATTCAACAATTATTTCAAGGAACACAATCCACAGATGGCGTCTAATTGATAAATTAAGGTTCTGGTACTCTAATCTGCCTACAGTTAAATCCCTCTCCCAACCCTGCTTTTCAAAAAGAAAATCTTTAAAATTTAGGTTTGGGTCCCTCGGCAACATCTTGCTGAAAATTACCTCGTGGTGCTGTTCTTTTTGTGCACGTGAGGAAGGACCGCCCCCTCCCCCACTGCCTGGCCTCAAAGTGGAAGCGGCTGGAATTCTCTGAGCTTCGGTGGCCTTCTCTTGCACCCAATCGCTCAATCAGCCAATAGTATTAATATATTGACTGCTTACTGGGTGTAATGCATTGTAGTAGGCAGTCAGGAAAGTACAGTATAATGAGGCTGGAACACCTAATCCCTGCCCTCTTTTTTTTTTTTTTTTTGTAATTGTATCTGTTAAACACTTACTATGCAGTAACTGGAGTAGATAAAAGCTAGTCAGATTGGACAAAGTCCCTGTCCCATATGGGGCTCATGGTCTTAATCCCCATTTTACAGGTGAGGTAACTGAGGCACAGAGAAGTTAAGTGGCTTGCCCAAGGTCACACAGCAGTCAAGTTCCCGATCAGAACCCGTAGCCTCTTGCCGCTTCCCTGTTTCAGTGCGGCACACTGAACTAAGCATTTGGGAAAGTATAACAAACAGAATGCTCAGGAGCTAATTGGGGGAGCAGACCTACAAAATATTTGCAAGTAATGGGACCAGTAGGAAGAAAAAACATCAGAAGGACAGACAAAGATGTCTGGGTGAAAGGTCAGAATAAGTAATTGAAGGTGCTGCCCATCCAATATCTGGGTGAACATTAAGAGCTGAGTGGTCATGAAGGCATCATAAGGGTTAGGGGTGGCTCTTTGAAATGACTCGGGGTACAGGGAATAAATTGGGGGAGACTCGGAGGAGATGGAGTTTTAGTGACTTCCCAAAAGTCACACAGCAAACAAGTGGCGGATCTGAGATTAGAACCCAGGTCTTTTCACTCCCAACCTTGTGTCCTTTCCACGAGGCTGCTTCTCTAATAAGGCTTTGACAGTGGTGGAAAGTGATAATGTTTCTAACGCTTCTCCCAGGGCCTTAGGACAGTGTGCCAAACTCATTAGGTGCTCAAGAAATATCATTTCTACTCACCTAACTCCCACCGTCACCACTGCCAATCACTATTACTCCTGCCGTCACTACTACTATGAAGGGAAGAGCTGCCACAGAGCCATTCTCTGTTTGTCAGAGCCTAGTTCATGGTGCCATCCCTTGAAAGAACACGGGTCAGAGCTCTTACTCCGCCAGACGCCACGGTGGGAAGGGCCTAAAGAAAAATGTGTATATATTTTATAAGCACCCAAGGGCAGAGATCCAAATATCCAACCAAGGGCTTTGACGGAGCCTGAAAGCAGGAACCCTTTAGATGAGAGACGTTCTCGTATTCCTTTTTTTTTTTTTTCTTTTTTTCCCCGAGCGCTATAGTGGAAGTGGTGGCGGGGCGGGAGAGTGTTGAGTGCTGAGATCAATTGCAAAACTTCTCAATGGCTTTCTGAAATAGCGAGGCTTTTTATTATGTGCAATTTGCAGCTGTAAGGATTCCGCGAATTTCAGGCTGAGTGATGTCGCCAAATCGCTGTGTGCTATTCATTTTGTCGTCTGCTGTTCCCAACAATACACTTGAGTTCAGTAGCAAAACAGAAGCCCCCTTTCCCCCCAATTCCCCTCTCCCTCCCCCCACCCCCGGCTAAATATATCCAGTCAGTCAATCAACCCTGGCAGCCGTCAGTGCTATGGCTGTCAGATTGAGTTAGCTCTGGCGCCACTGAACTACTGGCTTGTTTGCCAAGCTCGAAAATGTATTCAAATAGTGATATAGAAATTAGACTTGCAAATGGATGCTTGGGTAGGGACCCTTGTAGAGAGAGAATGATGCAGCATTTTAGCGTAAGGTGGATTTGGCTCCCACCTCACCATTGGGTTGTAGATGGGAAACAGAGAAAGCCAGTTCACCTCTTGGTCTTGGCCACATGCTTCCGTCCCGGGGGGCTGTGGGGTGAAGGGGGATTTGTATCAACTGCACACCTGTAAGCTCCATGGGACTGGGAAGGGGAGGAAAGGAGTGAAAGAATCAGTAGCTTTATTGGGAAATTTTTGCCAGGGAGGATTGGCAGTGGCCAGTCTAGAATCGCGTTTCCGTGTCAGTCATTTAGTGGTATTTATTGAGCACTTACTGGGTGCAGAGATCTACAGAGTAGCAATGTGGCCTAGTGGAAAGAGCAGGGGCCAAGGTATCAGAGCACCTGGGTTCTAATCCCACCTGCCTGCTGTGCGACCTTAGGCAAGTCACCGTACTTTTTCTCTGCCTCAGTTCCGTCATCTGTAAAATGGAGATTCGGTCCCAGTTGTCCCCACCCCTTCGACTGTGAACCCCTTTGCCCATCCTGATTATCTTGCAAGTCCCCAGCACTTAGCACACAGTAAGAGCTTAACAAATACCACATTTATTATTGTTGTTGCTGTCATTATTATTATTACATGCCTGGCCCTTCTCAGATGTTTACAGACCTCCTGTCCCCAGAGAGCCTTTAGGCACTGACCGAGGGCTGCCATTTCCACTGACCCATCTTTGCCTCAGTTCCCCCCACACAGAGAGAGAAATAGACTTTCATGACGCAAGTGTTGTCATTGAATTAGAGGGACATCAAGTGAAGATGGGGGTATTTAAGCACTTACTCTGGGTCTGGCCCTTGTACTAAGCCCCGGGACCAATACAAATCAGGTTCAACACAGTCCCCTTGCCACATGGGACTCCAGTCTGACAGCCAGGACTAAGAGCAGCCTGAGCGAGGTGAAGTTGGAAAGGTTACCACATGGATCCAGGTTTTAATCACTGTTTTCTCCACCCACAGTAAGACTTGAGAAGCCCAAAGGACGATAGCAAGAATTCCCACAGATTTATTTTTGCGTTTGACTCCCCGGGAAAGCTCCATGGTGTGTTGATCCATGCCTAGCGAACAAAGCCCAGGACCAGATATTAATAATAATATTATGGTATTTGTTAAGTGTTTACTATGTGTGAAAAACTGTTCTAAGCACTGGAGTAGATGCAAGCAAATGAGGTTGGACACAGTCCATGTCCCATATGGGGCTCACAGTCTTCATCCCCGTTTTACAGATGAGGTAACTGCAGCACAGAGATGTGAAGGGACTTGCTCAAGATCACCCAGCAGACAAATGGGGGAGTGGGATTTGAACCCAGGCCCTTCTGACTCCATGGCCCAGGCTCTATCCACTAGACCACTCTGCTTCTCTCATTTCAGTCTCGGTTCTGTCTGGACTGTGCCGCTGGGCCAAGTGATCCTGGCACCTCTGGGTCTTCTCCCGCCCTCTGTGCGAGAACCAGCTGGCTGCCCCGGTTTAAAAGCCAACTTGTCATCTAGCAGCGAGAGGCTTCCTTTCTCCGTCATCGTGCCAAGGGATGAATAATGGAGGCCGCCTCAATTCCCAGGGCCAAGGGGTTCTGTGCCCCAGCGGTCCCCTCGCAGCTGCCCGCTGGGCAGCCGACAGCCCCAGCCTCGCCGGCGGAAGGGATGAGTCTGGGAGGGAGGCTAATTTTAGGTGGCTCCTGGAACCTTCTGGAAAGGGCAGATGGGGTCAGGGGAGCCGAACCAAGGGGAGTTGAAGAGGGAGGGAGAGAGGAGCCAAGATGAGGCCACCTGACTACTATCCCCCTCCTCTAACCTCCCCCCACACCGTGCCCAGGAATGGATTATTGCTCCAGTGACCTCATAAATCAATGGACTAATTAAAAATCAAGAGCGGGACGCTTAGCTGCGGATCCAGTTTGCAGAGTTAATTGTAAACCTACATTCGAATGGTCCAGTCGGCCCAGCTTGTGGGTCTGAATTATTAATCAAGCCAGTTAACCCAACACTATGCCGCCGGCTCAGATGTGTCGCAGACCCGGGACCTGTGGGGAAAGGAAATGTTTTGGGCCCTCCCATGTCTGTGTTGGCCTTGGGTGGGGCCCGCTGACGAAAGGCTGCATAATAATAATAGTGGCATTTAAGCACCGACTATGTGTCAGTCCCTGGGGTCAATATGAGCAAATCAGACACCGTCCCTGTCCTGTGTGGGGTTCACTGTTTTAAGTGGGAGGGAGTAGGTCTTGAACCCACTTTTGCAGGTGAGGAAACTGAGGCACGGAGAAGTGAATTGATGTGCCTGAGGTCACACAGCAGGCATGTGGCAGAACTGGGATTGAAACCTAGAACGGTGGCTCCCAGTCTTGTGTTCTGTCCACTAGGCCACATTGGTCACATGTGCCCCTGAATGTAGGAAACCTGGTGAGGAAGGCAGAATCTGCTGCTATTAGTAGCTCCCCCTTCCCCAGTGCCAAGAGGCAGCTTGGTCAGAGAAGCAACTTGGCCTAGCAGCAAGAGCACAGGCTTGGGAGTCATAGGTCATGGTAGGTTCTAATCCCAACTCCTCCACGAATTTGCTGTGTGACCTTGGGCAAGTTGCTTAACTTCTTTATGCCTCAGTTGCCTCATCTGTAAAACGGGGATGTGGGACAGGTACTATGTCCAACCTAATTACCTTGCATCTACCCCAGCGCTTAGAATGGTACTTAGCATATAGTAACTTTTAACAAATACCATATTATTATTATCGAGTGACTACTTGACTTTTAATGAACCAGGCCTTCCCTCTCACCCACCCCAAATGAGGGAAGGAGGTGGGCTTGTTTCAGCTTGCCTTCTTGGTACCCTCTAAAGCTCCCACCCTGGAGTTCCCAAGGTTTGGGTCCATTTCTCCCCAACTGACCTTGGCTTGGAATTTTAATTCCACCAATAACACTTTCCCACATAGGTGAAAAGATGGGAGTAGAAGATATTAAAAGTTCCCCAGGAGGAGCAGGGTTTCATGTTCGTTGTTTTTGGAAAACAGTTTCACCCAGAATACAGTGCAGCACGTTGAACCCACCTGGACTGCTTGTAACGGGGATTAGGGCAGGGGAGCTCCCCCTGGCATCACACCATTCCTCCAGAACTCGGGCTGTTTCCAAGTCTGGCTAGCGAAGCCGTATTCCCAAGGGGGGAGGGTGTAATGCCCAGGTTCCTGTGGGGCAGAGGCCCCTCCCTCCCTGGGGGCAGCCCTGTGGGCTCTGGACTGGCATCAGAGAGTGCCAGACCCTCAAATCCTCTTCGCCAATCCATCCATACATAAACGTAGGAAGGGCGTCAGAACACCACCCACAGAGATGTCCTAGGCCAACTCTTGCAAAACCCCCAAAGTTCAATGGGTTGGGCTGGTGAAGTAAGCCTCCGTGGGCTGAGCCCTGCAGAGCCCACCGCCCATTAAGCCTTTTCCAGCTTGTCCGGATCAGGGAGCTCTTGTGTCGTGTGCATTTACGGGGAGGAGGGCCTGTTTCCCTCCGGGTTGCCTCCAGAGAGGGAATTCACAGCTTGCTGTTATAAAAGACATGACTCACGACTCAGTCTCCCTGGGGCTCCACAGCAGCTCTTCTCCGTGGCCTTCCATCCCGCCTGCCTTATGCCACCCCAGCCGGGCAGAAGGAAACAGCCACGGCCTGGTGCTGCCTCCACAAAACCCTGCCAGGGCCGTGGCGGCTGTAGCGGGCACTGGTAAGAGTAATGGTAAGACTGGTAGCGTTTGTTAAGTGCTTACTTGGTGCCAAGCACTGTATTAAGCATTGGGGTAGATAGATCATTAGATGGGACACAGTCCCCATTCCACATGGGGATCACAGTTGAAGTAGGAGGGAGAACAGCTGTGTAGTCCCCATTTGACAGATGAGGAACCAGAGAAGCGAAGTGACTTGCCCCGAGGCCCACAGCAGACGCGTGGTGGAGTTGGGAATAGAACCCAGGTCTCCTGACTCCCGGGCCTGGGTTCTTTCTACTAGGCCATGCTGCTTCTTGCTGTTTTGGCTGCTGTAGAAGTCCCTTTGGCTATGGGTATGACCTAATTTCTCCCCCTGCCTCCTCTGTGGCCTCCTGAGTCCCGTGCCCCCACCGAGGGCAGGGAGCCCTCCGTCACCACCCCATCCGGGCCCCCCGCCAATCTCGCTCCCTTTTCCCGCGGGGCGCCTTCCTCGGCCCTGCCTGTCGCTGCTCCGTGGCGAGCCGCTGGACGGAAGTCGTGATTTATGAGACGTGTGTGGCGGCCTTTGTTTTTTGCCTCGTCATCTATCAGGGAGAGAAAAACGAGGCCTGATCGGTCTTGGCACACCGAATTTTCGGTTAAGAATGTCAGCTGTCAGACCGTCAAGAGAAGTTATTTCTCGGGCGGTGGGTTTTTGTGGGTTTTTTGGGGTTTTTTTCCTCTTTCTTTCCCCCCTCCTCCTCCATCCCCTTTTGTTCCTCCTTTGAAAGCGGTGGGGCCCCTCTCCTTCCTGCAGGATGCTGATAAGAGTTCTCTGGGCCTGCCAGAGAAGGGTCTCTCCCGTGGTAAGGCAGTTGCAACCACCTGACTTCAGCTCCCCTCCTCTTTTTCCATGCCTGACAGCTCTTGATTGCTTAATAGAAAGAGGCATTCCAGGTCCTTTCTTGAGGCTCTAGGTTTTTCTGGTTTGATAAAGAGAAGGCCCCTGGTGGTGGTGCTTTTGTTTTTTAATGGTAATCGTTCTGCGCTTACGGTGTGCCAAGCCCTGAATTGAGCAATGGGGCAGATCCAAGGTAATCCAGTTCATTCATTCAATCATATTTATTGAGTGCTTACTATGTGCAGAGTGCTCTACTAGGTTCTTGGGATAGTACAATACAACAATAATCAGACACATTTCCTGCCCATAATGAGCTTACAGTCTAGAGGGGGGACACAGTTATGACACTGTCCCTGTCCCACATCAGCTCACAGTCTAAGTAGAAGGGAGTAGGATATAATCCCCACTTTACAGATGAGGTAACAGGCCCAGAAAAGTGAAATGACTTGCTCAAGATCACACAGGCATTTGGACAGTCAGGATTAGAACCCTCTGACTCCCAGGCCTGGGTGCTAGGCCTCCATGCTGCTTCCCAGGTTTTCTGGGGTCCTGTGTTTGAGAAATGTCCTTTTTATAAGGAGTGTAGCCAGGTAAAATAAATAGGCCTGGATCAGAGGTCCTTTAAATATTGGGGACTTGGGGTGCTTCAAGCATGGTACCGGAAGAAACAAGCAAGCTGTCCCAGTCAGGCCCCTCTGGGGTTGGTTGGAGGAGCTGGGTATTAAAATGCCAGGTTGGCACCCACCCCTGGCCCACCACTTCGATTAGGCGTTTGCTGAAATGTATCTACATCATCTTGATGTGGTGTCTGACAGTCATCTGGAGTCAGTAGAGTTCAAGTGTGAAATCATTCCTACATTAGCCCCCAGAGCACCTAAATAAGTCTTTAACTCTCAGCCTGTGATCTAATGCTGGCAAATGAAGGACTGCTGAACATGAGCAAAATGTCCAACCGATCCATCCAAACCTCCGTCTTGGTCGGGCATAGGCCTCACCACAGGATCAAAATGTGGAAAGCGAGCAGGATTGGGCAGCCAGTTACCCAGCAAGCTGAGCTAAGTGTCCCCTGCCATGCAGGAAACAGCCACAGCCCCAGGGAGATGGGGCGGGTTCTGTGTTTTCCTTCCGGGACTAAGCTGCCTCCCCTGGGCTGCCTCTTCAACCTCAGTGAATCAGTGGTAATTTATTGAGTGCTTAGTATGTATGTATGTCCAAGGGTTTGGGAGAGTACAATGCATCAGAGTTGGGAAACCTCCCGTAATCCCCTATTTGTGGACTCCAATTAGGCTCGGTTAAGGCCTTCTGTATTTTTTGCTCTCTGGACTCACTCCTTCCGGGAACCCATCCCTTCTCCAGGTTTCAGCTATTGTCTTGATGAGAAGCAGTGTGTTCTAGTGCATAGAGCCACAGGACTGTGTTCTAATCCCAGCTCTGCCTCTTGCTTGCTGGGTGACCTTGGGCAAGCCGCTTGAATTCTCTCTGCATCTCCATTTCCTCATCTGTAAGATGGGGATTCAGTCCCTGTTCTCCCTCCCCCTCAGTGTCTGAGTGAGCTCCATGTGGCACAAGGACTGTGTCTGATCTGATTATTGTCTCTGTCCCTGGTCTCCCTCCCTGTACTTAACAGATAGTAAGCACTTAACAGCTTCCAGGTATAATTGTTATAAGGCTGACTCCTAAATCTATGACCCCGGCTCTGACCTCGTAGTTCCTCCTGCATCCTAGACATCTCCATCCGGGTGACGCATCAGGACCCTATATTCAGTTGGTCACAGTGCTTGGGAGAATGTAAGACAACAAACAGACACATTCCCTGCCCACAACGAGTTTACGGACTAGAGGGGAAGACAGGCAGATTAATATAAATAAATAAATTGTACAGATACGTACTAAAGTGCTGTGGGGATGGGAGGGGGGATGAATAAAGGGCGACGCGTAAGGGCGGGCTTGATCTGATCCCGGGCCTACTTCACCGTGAGTGTTGCCTGTTGTTGGAGACTTGGGGGTTGGTGTGGGCTGGGGGTGGGGGAACATGCCTCTTCACCGACGAAGCAGAACGCTTCATCATTTACTACTCATAATGACTCCACTATTTGTTCAGTGCTTACTGCTAAGCGCTGGGGAAGACAAAGGAGGAGAAACAGTGTGGCCTAGCGGAAAGAGCATGGGCCTTGGAGTCAGAGGATCTGGGCTCTAATCACGGCTCTGCCAAATATGTGTGAACTTGGGCAAGTCATTTGACTTGTCTGTATCTCAGTTTCCTCATCTGTAAATTTCCTCATCTTCTCCCTTCTACTTAGTATGTAAGCCCCATGCGGGACAGGGACTGTCTCTGACCTAATTGAACTGTACCTCCCCCAGCGCTTAGAAGGATGTTTGACACGTTGTAAGTGCTTACTTAACAAACACCATACGAAAAAGAAAAAAAGATCAGATTGGCCACAGTCCCTGTCCCACCCCGGGTGCCCAGTCTAAGGGGAAGGGAGAACTGGTATTGAATCCCTGTTTTGCAGATGAGGAAACTGAGGACCAAAGAGGTTAAGTGACCTGCCTGAGGTCACACAGCAGGCAGTTGGCGGAACCGTGATTAGAATCCAGGTCTCTGGCCCCAACAAGGGTTTTGTGCCTGGCGGTGATTCTGTAGGAGACAGCAGTGAGTCCAGTACGAGGTTTGGAACAGAGATGGAGTCTGCTGGCTCAAATGGCAGCCTTCCATGGGGCTCCCTTGCGGGGGAGGGGGATGGGTGAGTGTATGAGTGCATGTGTGTCTCTAAAGATGTGTTTAAGATTGTGGTTCCAAAATCACTTAAGTTTACAGTGGTAACAAATTTAAAAATCAATTCTTCCCAGGAATAACTGATTTATTAGATGCTTACCCTTTGAAGACAAAGCTGATCATAATTAACATACGCGGTGGCTGGTAGCAGGCATCATTCTGAGCAATAAATCTTTGGATGCTGGATGGGATGTTAGACCCATGAAGTCTTTGGAAAGTACTCTCCAAACCCAAACTGGGCCCTGCCACCCCTGTGGTGACGGTTGACCTGCAGTTTGGTCTGGCTCAATCAGTTTATTAGGCCGCGTATTGGTTTCTGAGGGCATTTCAATCATTAATCAGTCAGTTTTATTTATTCAGCACCTGCTGTGGGCAGAGCATTGTGCCAAGCACTCTGGAGAGTAAACTAGAGTGAAATGGCAAGATTTCCCTCAAGGAGCTTTACATCTAGTGTGGAAGGGGGCTGGATAGCTTCAAAGACAGTTCAGGGAAGCACAGGCCTGGGAATCAGGAGACATGGGTTCTAATCCCATCACCCAGATCATCTCCCCACCCCATTTTCCCCTGAAACACATCATCAGTGGTATATATTGAACATTCACTATGTGCAGAGCATTGTACTAAGCCCTTGGAGGATAACACTGCAACAGAGTTGGTAGGCACATTCCCTGCCCTCAGCAAGATCCACCTGAGTCATCACCCACTTCCCTCTACCCCTCCTACAATGTTTATGTTCATTTTTTTAAATCGGTTCCTTCCCCCTACCGATAATTTGTTTTCACGTCTTTCTCCGCCACTAGGTTACAAGCTCCATGAGGGCAGTGATTGAATCTACTAACTCCAGGGTTTAGTACAGTGCCTCCAGTGCTTAGTACAGTGCCTGGCACATAGTAAGCATATAACAAATACCATTATTATTCTTGTATTGTCACTCTCCTAAGCATTTAGTTCGTTTATTCATTCCATCATATTTATTGAGCACTTACTTTGTGCAGAGCACTGTACTAAGTGTTTAGGAGAGTTTAGTATAATTATAAACAGACACATTCCCTGCCCTAGTTTACAGTCTAGAGGGTGCAATGCTCTGTTGCGTGAAAACACTCAGTGCATGCTAGAGATCGGACTGAGTGAGAGTGGCGCTCTCCTGGAGTGTCATCTCTCCCTCTCAAGCTATACTGCAAAATAACCCCCTCTCCCCCCACAGCCACCTCCCCCAATTCCAGGCTACCTCTGTCCTGCTGCTAGGTAAAGAGGACAGTCCAGGCTGCCCTTGTAGCTGAGAGCGCCAGGGACCATAATACCTACAGACCTGCCCTAAGTGATGTAAGTGGAAACACCACCACAGCTCTGAAAGAACAAGAATGTTCCAGGGTCAGCTACGGTCCAGGTGGGCCGAGTTCCATTTGATGGACTCCCCCCATCCCCAGTCCTCTCTTCTCCGCCCCTTCCAGGGAACCAAGATGCCTCTTATGGGAGGGTTTCTAAAAATACGTTTGCGGCGCAAGGAGGTCTCGACCTAGTTAGATATTGGGGTAGTCAAGAATTTTTACCCCGGAGCCTCGGATTGGTTTCCCTTATAGGTTGGAAGTCATCTCGTAATCTTTCGGAGGGAGGGGTCCGGCTGAATAAGTGCAGAAAATACCCTGTTTTGCATTTAATATTGATTATTGAGGAATTGATTCAAGTGTTCATTGTGTGCCAACCATTGTGCTTAGTGTTGGGGTAGGTACAACGTAAGCGGATTTAGCCCTCGTCCCTGTCCCGCTGTCTAAAGCGGAGGGAGAACGGTTATTTTATGCCCATTTTACAGATGAGAAGTCTGAGGCACAGAGAAGTTGAGTGGCTTGCCCAGGGTTGCCGAGCAGGCAACTGGCAGAGTCGGGACCTGCATGCCCCACCTACCCATCCCTAAACCGTTGGTCCCCCATGTGATGTCTGAGAGGTCCCCGGGGGTGGGGAGAGCCAGGCAGTGCCCCCCATTCCCAGAGTGGTGAGAAGCCCGTCTTGACCCCTCTGGCCTCTTTGTTCCACACAGGTTTGGTTTGAGCACGGCTTCCTCTGGGGAGGGATTAGCTCACAGGCTCGCAAATCAGACCTTCGGTAGTATTGATTGAGCACTGCTGGCTGCCAAGCACTGTACTAAGCACTGGGAGGCGCCGTAGAACTAGTAGGCAGGACTCCTGCTCTCCACACTGTGCTTTTCCTGACGGGTACAGTTGGTGTGCTTTTTGAGAGACCTGTCCTATTGTGAATGGGCCTTCCAAGCAATGCCCCTTGCCTCGTGGGCTCGGGCAGACTGTGACCTTTTTCCTCCTCCCCTCGGTCCCTCCTCCCTCCCCCGGCCTCCCTCTGACCCATCCAGACTTCGAGATTTCCCTCGGCTGAGCCTGTGGGCTAATCCGGAACTGGAGTCTGGAGTCTCCCTCCTGCCCCATATTCTCTTCATCCCTTCAATTCACTCCTTTTCTCCCCTGCAGCCACCACCCACCTTCCCCGTGCTGGCCTAGAGGAGCCTTTGGGCACTCTCAGAAAGCACCATCCTTTGGCTCAAACCAAGTGGAGAGTTGCCTAGACATCAGCTTCGTGTAACAGATTAGATAAAACCTGCTCATCAAGAACTGATTGCCATGTGCATCTAAAATATGCAGATGAAGTTAATCAAGGCTAAGGGTTAAGGCTCCCATTTGTTCTTTCCCTGAAATCAGCTAGAGGACTTGGGGTGGGGGGCGGGCGGGGGAAGCTGTGCTTCAAACTCAGCCTTGGCTGAAAGTTTTTCTTTTGGGGAGTCTTGGGGCCTATTTTATGCAGAGCACTATATTCTGCATTTTCAAGAGTCCAATAGAGCCAGCAGGCACGTTCCATGCTCTCAAGATGCTTATAGTCTAGTTGGGGAGACTTAGGCTACACTAAATTACTGGGAGGGGAAGCAGCAGAAAATAAATACATGAACAAAAGTGCTACTGGGGGTGTGGGAAGGGGGTTTTCATTTGCTTGAAGGCAGGGTGCAGGGCCACTTGATCCCAGAGTGTGAGTTCAGATCTATAAATCCCATGTTCTACTTCTACACCGTGTGGGGTTCAGACCCTCTTGGCTGCCCTGAGGTGAGGAGGTAGAGATTGAGGGGGTGAGTGACATGGGCCCCCAAGGGGAAGATGAAGCCCAGAGGAGAACTGAGCAAGCTGGGCGTGCCTGGCCCCGGCCCCCACTGACCATCTGCTGGTGAAGCTGTTGCTATAGGCCACAGCCGCTCACGGGGTCCAGCTGCGATACCCCGCCCAATCACCCTAACAACCAAGCAACCACTAGGGAGTTCAGAGGTCATGGGTTTGAATTCCAGCTCTGCCACTGGTCAGCTGTGTGATTGTGGGCAAGTCACTTAACTTCTCTGTGCTTCAGTGACCTCATCTGTAAAATGGGGATTAAGACTGTGAGCCTTGCATGGGACAACCTGATTACCCTGTATCTACCCCAGCACTTAGAACAGTGCTCTGCACATAGTAAGCCCTTAACAAATTCCAACATTATTATTATTGATCGAGCACCCCCTGAGAGCAGAGCCCTTTACTGAGCATCTGGGAGAGTTTAAAAGGAACAAATCCCTAGTTCCCCATCTTCAAGGTGGTGACATTTGGGCCGAGGCCTCTCCTGGCTGGCCGGGGCTAGGGCAGCAGCTCTGGTCCAGGCCTGTCCTGGGAGCCCACACAGCCTTTCCCGGGCCCTCGCCTGTTCCCAAAGGATTAGCTGTGCCTCTGTCCCATCTGTGTGCATTCGGGACTCCCCTTCTGGAAGCAGGAGCAACCCGCCGCAGGCAAATAGAGTAACTGAGGAAGAGACTTATTTCATTTTGCTTAATGCCACCGCTGTAAAGGATTATGGCTTCTAATTGCATTTACGTAACTGTAATCACTTAAATATTGGAGGGACTCAGGACTGTGGTCCCAGAAAGGGTCTAAAGGAATCAAATTGCCTGGTCCATTTGTTGTCGTTTGGAGGAGACACCAGGGGATCCCACAGTGGGAGCTGAGCCAAATGGTCTGTCTCAAGGGCTGGGCCCCTTTTCACCGGTCCTTCCTCGGTGACAGTCCAGTCCCCAGGGCACCCTTTCCAACCTTGGAATTCCCATTTTCAGCCCCAGGCACGGTGGCAAGGCAGCAGTGGGGCCTACAACAGGGAGGCGGGGTGGAAGGCATGAAGATGGCAAGGTGGTGCCCCTCCCGATGAGCCTGCTGGGGGCTGGCAGCCGAGCAGACACCTCGGGGAGCCCTGCTGCAGGGAGAGTCCAGCTGGAGGCCACTCTGGGGCCTGGCTGTGGTGGCCATGCTGGTCAGGGCCTTTGAAGCATTAATGGGCTGCCCCATCTGAGACTGGCCATTCCAGTGCCTTGCTTTCTTTCCCTGCTGCCTGTCTGACTCCAACTCGGCATACCCAGGAAAGGCAGAACCATCTCTCTCTCTCTCTCTCTCTCCCTCTCCCCTCACCCCGCCTTCCCCCAGCTGTCTCTCGCTCTCACTCTCTCCATATCTCATCCCCTGACCAACCAGGCCCCAGCACCATGCCACCTCTGACTTCTTCATGGGGAACCAGAATGACGTAGGGAGTTGTGGGTGAGGGGGCACAGGGACGCAATTGTACCTATTGAGTGTGGATGAGATTCCAGGAGAAGGCAGAGTGGGAGATCAGAGCCTGGTCCTACTCCTATATCCCTTTGTGGGGTGGGGTGGTTCCCCCCCGCAAGAGCCAAGAGTCCCGGTCTCTTTAGCTCCTCTCTTCCTTGCCCCCTGACCTGGCTAGTGCAGTTGAACATTCCTGATTCTCCACTAGGCAACACTGTGTGTGTCTCCATTCCCCATGTGCCAGTCCGACCCCTCCCTTACCTTCCCCTGCTGGCCACTGGCCTTATTAACCAAGAACCTCCGGGGCCCCGGGCTCAGTATGCCGAGTGCCTGGCTTCAGCGTGGGTATTTGGGGACGCTCTTTAATTTGCCTTGCGAGGCTCAGAGGGAGGTGGGGGCCGAGGATCTTCAGTTGAGTTGTGTCGCCGAAACCCACTGGCGAGCGGGTGGGCCAACGCACACATTTAGTACTTGGACATTGCCGCCCAGGCCGGTCTCAGGGCAAGGGGCTGGACCCTGGTCTCCTCCTCCGGCCCACAGACCGGTGCATTGGGCCTGGATCTGGAGGGTTGAGTTCTCCAGCCCGAAGTCCAAGCTCCGGTCCAGAGTGGGGCAGGGGTCAGAAGGAGGGATAGGAAGGTAGAAGCATGGAGAAGTGACTTGCCCAGGGCCACACAGCATGCGCCTAGCAGGGTTGGAACAGGAGCTCATCCTCCTGACCCCATGGTCTGCGCTCTTTCCATTAGGCCGCATTGCCTTCACCCCTCCCACGGTTCCCATTAGGAGTTAGCGGCAGGCTGGGTTGACCCTCGGCGAACCTTGAGCAGCCCGACTCTGGCCGGCCGATGAGGGAGGGAGGGAGGGTTTTTTAAATGAACCCGGTCACCTGCCTGTCCCCCAGGCCATTGGCTCAGAAAACCAGGGCTTGGCTTGCCTCCTCAGACTCCTGGGGGTCCCGAGCCCAGGACAGGATCCGTGGCCCATTAGGGGAGTGATTGTCATGTTCATTGGCGGGTATGTTGGGAAGTGGTGTGACCTAGTAGATAGAGCCCGGGCCTGGGAATCAGAGAACGTGGGTTCCAGTCCCAGCTCCGCCACTTGTCCGCTATGTGGCCTTGGGCAAGTCACTTTACTTCTCTGGGCCTCAGTTTCTTCACCTGTAAAATGGGAATTCCCTACCTGTTCTCCCTCGTACTTAGACTGTGAACCTCATGTGGGACAGGGACTATGTCCAACCTGATTACCATGTCAAATCTTAGAACAGTACTTGACATATAACAAATACCATAAATAATGATAGTAATAATAATCTGACCATGGAGCATAATTGAGGGGTAAAATAGATCTGGGCCCATATAGGCCAAGGGTTAGAGAAGCAGCGTGGCTTAGTGACAAGAGCATGGGCTTGGGAGTCAGAAGTCATGGATTCTAACTCTGACTCCGCCACTTATCAGCTGTTTGACCTTGGACAAGTCACTTCACTTTTCTGTGCCTTAGTTACCTCATCTGTAAAATGGAGATCAACACTGTGAGCCCTACATGGGACAACCTGATCACCTTGTATCCCCCCAAGTGCTTAGAACAGTGCTTTGCACATAGTAAGTGCTTAATAAATGCCATCATCATCATCATTATTATTATTATAAACCCATTCAGAAGTCATAGGGCCCCAAGAATGATGGGTTGTCAAATGAGGGGAACTGGCTCACACTTGGGCTGAGGTGTCTAGAGGGGAGATTTGGTGAGTCAGTCGGGCTTCTCTGTATAACTCGATTCCTCCACAGTGAAATTATTTCGGCAGTGAGGACTGCAAATGGAGTTCCCGAATCAGGCTCAGCTGAGCGGACCAAGCGGATGTCTGGGGGAGGCTATGGATAATGGATGGAGGGAGCGTGGGCAGACAGCAGCACTCTTGGTCTGGTAAATGATGGCTGTTGGCTGGGCCCTTCTACCTCTGTCCCCCACCCATAGCCCTCTGCACCATCCTTCAGGAGTTTGCTCTGCCTTACCCTGACCCACTTCGGAAATACTTAGTCTAAAACCTGGGGATCATTTTGCAGGGTTGGATTGATTCTCCATAAAACCCATCCCTCTTTGCCACCCCTCTTTCACCCTCCCCCACCAACCCCCGACTCCACTCCACATCCATCACCCCTGTCCTTAGAACACAAGAGGCAAGAATGTGGTGATAAAATCATGGTGAGGGAGGCACCAAAGTGACTTTGCCTGCCTTGCTCCCCTCAACCCATGTCTGGAGATAATAATAATAATAATTATGGTATTTAAGCGTTTACTGTGTTCCAGGCACTGTACTAAGGACTGGACCTCACAGGTGTCTTGGTCCTCTAGACAGCTCCTTGAGGGCAGGGATCATGTCTACTGATGCTATCCTCCTCACTCAAGAGTTTAGTACAGAGCTCTGCAAGCAGGAAGCACTCATTAAATGCCCTTGATTGATTAATATTCCACCAGGTCTAGAACCCATCTGTCCACCCTCAGAAGTTTATGGTGTGGATTAGCGTTCCAGGGGAAGGCAAGGTGTTTCTTGGTGTTGGGAGTGTTCAGAGCCAGGGGGATCAGGATGGGCTTGGTGCATAAACCATGGCACTGGAAACTAGGGCTTCTAGGTCTTCAGTCCAACCCACCCCTCTCCACCCCGCAACCTCCCTGCTTGACCGGGAGTCAGTCCAGAAATCAGTTGGTAGTATTGAATATAAGGGACCAACCACAACACTTGGCGGAGTAGACCAAGAGCAAGACAAGTGCTTGTTGCCTTCCAGAGTTTACAGCCTAATCAGTTGGATTATCTGTCTCCCTATTTTTCTGCCTGGAGGGGAGAACCAGCCCGGAGCCCAGCTGAACTGCTACCCTAAGGGGGTTGGTGGGGAGTTTTTTATGGTATGTGTTACGCGCTTACCGCGCTTACCGTGTGCCAGGCAGTGGAGATAGAGCTCTAAGCAGTCTCACTAAGCGCTGGGATATTCAGGTTGGATGCAGTTCCTATTCTACATGGGGCTCACACTCAATCCCTATTTTACAGATGAGGTAACTGAGGCACAGAGAAGTGAAGTGACTTGCCCATGGTCACCCAGCAAGCAAGTGGTAGAGGCGGAATTAGAACCCAGGCCCTCCCGACTCCCTGTCCTGTGTTCTTTCCGCTAGACCACGTTTTTTCCCCGATGGTGTGTTGTGCTGCGCAGGGTGAATTCGGTGCTCCAGGGTACCTGTCCCCAGCCAAACCCTAAGGTGAGCCTCAGGTTGCTGGCACTGTTGGCTTTCTGGAGGGCAAATGATGGTGGCCAGCTGAGGAAGCCAGAGAGAGACCCTAAAAGATTCTATTTTTAAGTGTCAAGCTGGAAAGAATCGCTTAGGCAACAAATGGCCCATATTCTTTGGCCAAGGGGAATTGCGCCTAACAAAGGATCTGAAACATCTTTTCAGGAAAACATAAACGGCGAGACCAGACTTAATTTTGTGGTCCCGCTCTTGTTCACAACCGTAGCTCTCAAAGCCGTTAACGGCCTCACGATGCATCTGTCAGCATTAAAATGCTCATTTCTCCCGGCTGTCATTAGCAATGATTCCTTGACCGACGCTGGCCAGCCAAGCGCTTCTCTGCTGCGATCTCCTTTCAAAATGTGGCTTCTGCTTCCCTTCCTAAGTCTCCTTTGGATTTTCCCTCTTGGGAAAACAAAAATACGAGCAACCTGATGCCGTAAACACGGCCCCAGAACCGAAAAGGCATTATTTAAAGTAGTTGTTGTTTTATTTTTTTCTCTGTCACTAGATTGGCCACATTTCCAGTCAAACGCCCGGAGATAAAGGACTCTTGACAGCCCTAAAATTGCTTTAGTTAGCAGTTGGCTTGGGCCAGTTCTTATTTGTAAATGACAATTTTGCCACTCCGAAATGAATGTTGGAGTTTCAATTGTGGAGCAAGAGATTCATTTGTGGAAAGCTTTACATGTTTGAACGCTCATCACCCACATCGCCAATCCTGCTGCTTCCTTGGCCTCCTCCTCTACCCCTCTTACTCCTCCTGTCTTCCCTTCTCCCCTCTCTTCTGCCCTCCCCCAGCTTTGGCCCTAACAGCTTTTTTTTTAAAAAAATAGGACCGTGGGATGGTCCAGGCTGCCATCTCTCTGAGATGGGGGCTACCTGGAGGCTTTTTTGAGCCCCTGGAATTTGGAAACAATGAGGGAGGATCAGACCTCCTTAATCTGCTTCCCCAGAATGGGGAAGAGAAGCAGCATGACCTAGTGGCAAGAGCACAGGCCTGGGAGTCAGTGGACCTGGGCTCTAATCCCAACTCCACCACTTGTCTCTTGTGTTACTTCGGGCAAATCGCTCAACTACTCTGTGCCTCAGTTACTTCATCTGTAAAATGGGGATTCGATACCTTATTCTCCCTCTTACTTAGACTGTGAGCCCCCTGAGGGACAGGGACTGAGTCCAGCCTGATTACCTTGTCTCTAGCCCCCAGCGCTTAGTACAGTGTTTGACACATAGAAAGTGCTTTACAAATACCACCATTCATTCACTTAGGAAGAGTTGCAGGTAATGAGCAGTTCCTGGCCCCGGGGGTCTGTGTTAGCTGAAATTTTGGGGTACAACAGTCTGAGTCAAAGTGGTTTCTCTAATCAGTAAATTAATCAGTCGGTCAGTGCTGTTTATTAAGCCCATAAAAGTTACTGTGTACAGAGCGCTGTCTTACGTGCTTGATAGTATAATACAACAATTGGTAGACATGATGCCTGGCCTCAAGGAGCTTTCAGTCCAGCTTGGAGCTCAATGCAGTGGATTGTTTTATTGGGGAACGGGCCCTGCTCAAACCCCTTGCAACCCCAGGAACAGGAGGACCCGCGAGGGATGTTTGACTTAGGTTTGGCATCTTCTGGTCTGCCCAGTATTCCCAGCGAGACACTGAGGGTATGAAGGGGACGATCAGTGAACCAGTGGAATTTATAGAGCACTGACTGTGAGCAGAGCCCCGTACTAAGCACTTGGGAGAGAACCACAGCGTTGGTAGACACTATCCCGGCCCTCGAGGAGCTTCCAGTGTGGCGGACAGCGCAGCGACCAGGAATGACACCCGACTCTCTTCCTGGGTCTCTGCCTTTGCTTCTACCCAGACCCTTCTGGGCAATGAAGGGGGATAGGATAGCCTTGGATCGTAAAGCTTCCATTCCCAGCGGCCAGGCCCCCCCAAGAGGGTATGGGTCTCGGACTGGAGACCACCCTTATGTGGACGCAGCCTGCTCCTTCCCCAAGGTGCTAGAAAGGACTCCAAGCATGCAGCTCCCCTTCTTCGCACCTTGTCTCTGGTGAAAGGACTTTGAAGGGAATTGTGATGGATTCTTTGTGTGCAGGCAGGTGCGAAAGCACAATCACCCTCCAAGCAAGTGCTGTTAGGGAGAAACGGCAGCTTCAGGGACCTCTTTTTCCCCACTGTGGCCCTGCCGGGACCTTCCACTGACCCACCCTGGCCCCACTGGAACCTTTCCCTGGCCCTGCCAGGACCTTCCACCAGCCCGCTGTGGTCCTGCCGGGTTCCATCTGTTGGCTCTTCTTGGCCCCGCCAGGATCTTCCACCAGCCCAGCTCTGCCGGGAATTTCCACTGGCCCACCCTGGCTCTGCCGGGAACTTCCACTGGCCCGCCGTGGCAGTGGAGGGATTGTGAGCCCGGAGGAGAACCTGGTTGCCACCTCAGAAGCCTCAGCCCAATGGTCAGCAATGGAGCCATTCCCAGAGCAAGCCTCATCTCCTTCCCCAGCTGGGGAATGGGGAGAAGCATCTGGTCTTCCCTGCACGCCCCCTTCCCCTCCATCCCCAGCTGGATTCTGACTCCAGCCCAGGCGGTGGGAATCTCACTCGTCATGTGTTTCGCATCTTTCTACCAGCCTCTCCCTTGTGAAAGGTTTTGATTAAACGTAGTTTCCTTCTCAAGTCGGCTGAAGGGGACGCCTTGTGGTTCTTGGGGAGGATGTTTGAGTGACTTAGATCACCACAAGAGGCTCTGGGCAAGTGAAAGGTTTTTTGGATAAGTATAGGGGTGTAGGCTAGTAGCCAATTCAGTCTCCCCAGGCTTGCTTTGGATTGGCCAGAGCAAGGGGCAGGAACTGGTTGTTCTAAACAGGTCCTCATTTGATGCCACCATCTAATCTGTCAGTCAAGAAGCAGTGTGGTCTAGTGGCTAGAGCACGGTCCTGGGAATCAGAAGGACCTAGGTTCTAATCCCAGCTTCACCACCTGTCTGCTGTGTGACCTTGGGCAAGTCACTTCCCTGGGCCTCCGTTACCTCACCTGTAAAATGGGGATTAAGATTGTGAGCCCCAAGTGGGACACGGACTGTGTTCAACCTGATTAGATTGTATCTCCCCGAGCACTTAGTACAGTGCCTGGCAAATGGTCAGCACTTAAATACCGTAAAGAAAAGAAATCCAACCAATCAATTTATTTCCCTCCTAACAAGATGCCCACCCATCTCCTTTCTCAGTACCAGAGTCTCTAAGGGATTGTATCTGTTTGGAATGAAAAAATGCTTTGTCCATTCTCTCTCCTGGTGTCTGTGTCCTTGAGGAGGGTTGGGGTTAGGATTTCAGTCAAGCAGTCAGTTGTCAATCCGGAGATTCTTGCTCACTTGCCACAGGGAAATGAATGCTGAGGGATGTTGGGGAATGTGTTGTAATGACTTGGCACTTAGGGGAGCCTTGAGTTGGTGATGGCGAGAGAGGGGAAAGGGCTGAGGCAGGGGCAGTTTTCCCAGACCCCTGAAAGGATGGCTGTGGGGAGGAGCCCCCAGTCCAAAGAGCTGGAGTAAGGTTTTTGAGGGCAAGTACCATGGGTGCTCATTCTGTTGTCTTCTCCCAAGTGCTTAGGTCAGTGCTTGGCACGCAATAGGGCTCGAGAAACACTACTGATTGAGGGCGAAGATGGAGGGCATCTGAGGAGGTGGTTAGAGCAAAAAGGAAAACTACCAAGAAACGATAACTGAAAGCAAGTGTGTGGAGAGAGGTTCAATCAATAGTATTTAATGAGTGCTTCCTCTGTACACAGCATTGTACTAAGTGCTTGGGAGAATAAAGGAGATCGAGTAGAGCCCCAGCTGCAAGGGACTGACAGAGCTGTGAGTGGAGATGACCTCAAGTCTACCACTATAAATTCCAGAATTTTCCAACAAGTTCCGGGTCTCAGTCCCAATGAGCTCGCCTCCCCGGCAAAAGAACAACATGGCAAATGGCCCAGCCAGTGAGTCCGGCCCCGACTGGGAGGCCTGGTGGGAGAAACTGAAATTGCCAGATCGCCCGCTCGATTGCTTCTGCACGGAGTAGCTAGCATCCCCTTGTCTGAGCTCTGTGCCGACCTCTGGGGAGACGTCATGGACCGGCCTCCCAGTCTCCTGCCGGGAGTTAGCTTGACAAAGGGGGCGTGATCCCAGAAGCCCTCCAGAGTGGTTCCTACTTGCTATTTGACCAAGTGACTTGTACTCCATTCCGTGTTAGAGTAACTTTGATTCCATTTCTCATTGGATAGAATAACTTGTATTCTGTTCCTTGTTGAATAGAGTAACTTGTATTCCGTTCCTGTTGGAAGGAGTAAATTGTCTACCATTTCTCTTCGTATAGAATAACTTGTGTTCTGAACCTTGTTGGAAGGAGTAACTTGTATATCTTTTCCCCACTGGATAGAGTAACTTGCGTTCCATTCCTTTCTGGCCAGAGTAACTTGTATATCATTTCCCCATTGGATAGAATAACTTGCGTTCTATTCCTTTCTGGACAAAATAACTTATATTCTATTCGTCGTCGGACAAAATAACTGGTATAATAGTCCTCACTGGATAGAGTCACTTGCATTTATTCCTAACTGGACAGAGTACTCTATATTCCATTCCTCAGTGGTCGTAGAAAGTTGTATTAGCTTCTGCATCGGCCAGTGGAACTTGTATTGGTTTCCACATTGACCAGTTCTGTGGGTGTTTGGTTTTTCATCTCACACTTCTCTGCTGGATTCTTGTCCTCTTTCTGAGGACCATTGAAAAGGGAGTAAGGGACCTCTCGTGTGAACATCATCTGTTAAGCTCCTAAATTAAAATGGGGCCACAGGTACAGTGGCTATTGTTCAGACACCAAAAAGTCTGATTTGTGACTTGGTGCATTTGAAGCTTCCAGCCGTCTCCGGCTTCCTCCCCTCCTCCCCCCGGTCTCAGGGGTGATCTTGGGGGCCTGCTCTGTGCAAGATCCACGTTCACAGTCAGGCTTGGGAAAATAATTTTTTTTTTCTGCCTGCCTGCCTCACCTGCATGTGTCACTTCTAATTTCTTGCAGATGGTCACGAGGACGAAGAAAATCTTTGTCGGTGGATTATCCGCAAACACGGTAGTGGAAGACGTCAAGCAATACTTTGAGCAGTTTGGCAAGGTAAGAGCCGCTTGGAGGGCAGCGGGTCATGATGAGAGATGGCCGTCAGAAAGTGAGGCTGTGACACCGATGCGCAGCACATCTGGATGCTGGGGAAATCTCGGGGGGCTGGGAGCGGGGATCAGTGGGATTTGGGGTGTCCGGATGAGTGGGGGTGCTGGTGGTACCGACTGAGCACCTGCCCTGTTTCGTTCCATAGTTGATGGGTGGGTGAGGGGTACTGCTGTGGTTTCGCTGAAGGCATTGGGGTTTGGACAGGGAGAAACGAGGAGGGGAGGGAGTCGGGCTGATGGCTCAGAAAAGCATGGGGGTGCCAGCGGGGCCTGGTGACGAGGTAGGTGGGAGTGGGGACCCTGAACTCAGGCCTGTCAGCTTGCAAAGTCCACTGGGCTGTGGAGCGAAAACACCGCTCTGGCCAAGCACCGCAGGAAGCCTGGAGAAAATGACAGGTCCCACAGCGGTCGGTGTTGGTGACTCGGAAAAAGAAATACTGGAAATGGGCCGGGAGAGCCATTTAAAAATGAATCTCCAAGCCTGAAGAAGAGCAGGGTGGGCGACACGGACTTCGGTGGTAATTTTTAAGAAAGCCTTGCAGGTAGGCCACTTGTTTTCTGTCCTGAAGTGGACTAGTGGCCATTCCCATTGGGCACGTCAGAGCTGTCCCTCTTGTCTTCTTTTATGCTTTGCCTGCCATATGCCCAGTCCAGAAACGGTTGGGTAAAAAGTCAGATAGATGGCACATTTTTTCCCCCTCCCAAACAACCCTCAGTCTCCTGACTTGGATTGATCAGTAAGTCAACCCAGCTGTTCACGTGTGACTACCTCCTCCAGGATCTGCTGTCCTGGAGGTCATCCCCTCTTTTAGGGCTGTCCAGTCAGAGGTACCCAGGAGCATTTGGGGCTTTGCCCACCTGTCCGGCTTGCTTCAGCATCATCAGATCCCATTTATCGGTGCCATCAAACCTCTTAGAGGTGTTCGAACCGCCGTGGGGTGGGGCGGGAGTCAATGCAGAGCGTGCCCCCGAGCAGCATACAGTCTCTGAGAGATCAGAGACGCAGGGACGTGTGCGTGCACACACACTGTGGCTCCGTCAGAAATCCCGGTTGGAAGACCAGCCCCTGACCGGGGAGCAGAAGGCTAGGTTAAATTACATTTGCCAGGCCTGGAGAAAGAGGGGATTCAGGAATCTGGGCCAGTTTTGAGGAGGCCCCATCTGGAGAAGGGTAGGTAAGGTGCTTGGCCCACTTGGGGTGGCGGGCTGGGCATGGGGGGAGGTGGGGAGTTGGGGACCCTTTGAAGCATCCTGGAACAGAAGTGCACACCATTTTGTCCCCGGCCCTCATCAGCATTTCCGGCCAGGGGATAGAGACTGAACCTGGTTCTAAAATCACCCCTTTGGGTATCAGTCTGTTGCCACAGTCTCAGAAGGTTGCCCGAACCTTTTGATATTAGCCCTCTTCACACCACATAATAAAGATAATAATAATCGTATCTGTAAAGCAGTCTCTGTCAAGCTCTTTGCTCCACAGTGGGGTAGAGACAGTGCATTCAGAGTGATCCATTCACCTGGAATGCCACTCATTTTTTTGGTCCTTTTAAATCAATCACTAGTATTTCTGGAGTTCCTTCTCTTTGCAGAGCAGTGCACTGAGTGTTTGGGAGAGTTCAATAGAATTAGTAGACCTGGCCCTGACCCTCAAGGAGCTTAGAGTCCTAGTTTACAATCTAGAGCCCTTGACCAGGTTCTACCGGTAATGGAAGTGAAGTCCTCGCTCTCCACACCAGCTTTGGCCATCGGACCATGCCTCGTATACCACCTGTGTAACCCTTTCCTAAACACTGTTATTTCTTCGTATGGCGTTTAGATTATGAGCTCCTTGAGGGCAGGGATCCTTTCTTTTGACTCTGTCGTACTGTACTCTTCCAAAAACCTTAGAAGACATGGGAAGCTCTTGAGAAGTTCTGTTAGTACCGATATGGGGACTGTCATCAAGGCTGGCTTTAAGATTGTCTTCCGGCTAACCAGAGGGGCAATGATTTATAATGAAAGAGCGTAAAGGGAATGGGATTTATTTCTGGGCTTGGATATGTCTGGTTCTTCTCTGCAAGACTGTTTTAAGCCCTTGGTGGTGTGAGCCTACCCCAAACCCCAGTGGCCTTAGAAAATGAGATTACCAGCCTCCTCCTTTACGAGCCCCTGAAAACAGGGTCAGCAGGGTGAAGCGGTCAGCTGTATGATGGAACCTTTCTCATTACTGAATACCCACTAAGCTTATGGCGGTCTCAGTGAAACACCAGAGCAGGGGTGAGGAGGCAGCCAGGACACTGTAACCTTTAAGTGTGTGATCTTCACTCTACCCTCAGCCCCACAACACTTACACACGTATCCCTAATTCATTTATATTCAAGTCCTTCTCCCCTTCTAAACTGAAAGCTCCCTTGAGGGCGGGGAACTTCATTGTATTTTCCCAAGAGCTTAGTACAGTGCTCTGCACACAGTAAGTGCTCAATAAATAGTAATGATTGATTGGGCACACAGATTTTCATTGCCCAGGGGTGAGTCCACCCGCAAGCATGGTGATAAGATGTGGAGCTGAGGTCTGGGTCTGCCTTTTGAATGACTGCCCTTTGTCTGAAAAGGGGTTAAGCCTAGCTTCCTCTGGGGGGTCGCTTGCTGTTTGGCAACTGCTCACTTGCTTTGCAGATTCCGGAAACTTCTCGAGCCTCTTATTAAAGGACTAGGGCGGCTTTGGAGTGTGTCTCTTCCCAGGAGTCATCGTCAGCACTGGAATCCTCTCTTCCCCTGCGGTTTGGGTGTTAATGATGGCTTTTATGCACATGTTTTGGTCACAGTCTTTGTTCCTCGCATGATTGGCCAGCTGGTAGCCTCACAGTAGTATCCTGCTGGTAATATCCTGCTGGCATTCTACTAGTAGAAGCAGCGTGGCTTACTTGATAGAGCAGGGGCCTGGGAGTCAGAAGGACCTGGGTTCTAATCCTGACTCTGCCACTTATCTGATATGTGAACTTGGACAAGTCACTTCTGTGGGCCTCAGTTAACTCATCTGTGCAATGGGGATTAAGGGCGTGAGCCCCATGGGGACAGGAACTGTGTCCAAACTGACTAACCTTTATCTACTTCAGTGCTTAGAATAGTGCTTGGCACTAGTACTCACCCTCGTGGTTGTCAGTAGTCTTCCCTCTAGTAGCCCATTATCACTACCCCTAGTATCACACTAGAAGTGAAAGGTTTTATAATAAAATTGCTGATATCACGGTAGTGGTGTCACTGGTTTTCCCCCTCCGCCCCCCGTAGTTAACTGGGTATTAAAACAGTATGACGAGTATCCCACCACTACTATCCTTAGTGCTCTCCTCAGCATCCCACTATTAGCAAACTAGGTTTTATAGTAGAATACTATTATTCATTCATTCAAAAGTATTTATTGAGCACTTATTGTGTGCAGAGCATTCATTCAGTAATATTTGAGTGCTTACTATGTGCAGAGCACTGTACTAAGCACTTGGAATGTACAGTTCAGCAACAGATAGACAGTCCCTGCCCAACAAGGGGCTCACCGTCTAGAAGGGGCAGACAGACAACAAAACGAAACAAGCAGACAGGCATCAGTAGTATCAAAATAGATGAATAGAATTATAGATATATACACATCATGAATAAAATAAATAGAATAATAAATGGGTACAAATATACACAAGTGCTGTGGGGCGGGGAAGGGGGTGGAGCAGAGGGAGGGAGTAGGGGCGATGGGGAGGGGAGGAGGAACAGAGGAATGGGGGGCTCAGTCTGGGAGGGCCTCCAAGAGGAGGTGAGCTCTCAGGGCTTTGAAGGGAGGAAGAGAGCTAGTTTAGAGCAGCAGCATGTCCTAGTAGATAGAGCAAAGGCCTGGGAATCAGAAGGACCTGAGTTCTAATCCTGGCTCCACCACTTGTCTGCTCTGTAACCTTGGGCAAGTCACTTCAATTCTCTGTGCCTCAGTTATCTCATCTGTAGAATGGGGATGAGGACTGTGAGCCCCATGTGGGACCTGGACTGGGGCCAACCTGATTAGCTTTTATCTAGCCCAGCCCTTTGTACAAAGCCTATCACATAATAAGTGCTTAACAAATACCATGAATAAAAAAATTAGTTCACACTGATTGTTCATTCATTCAATAGTATTTATTGAGCGCTTACTATGTGCAGAGCACTGTACTAAGCGCTTGGGATGAACAAGTCGGCAACAGATAGAGACAGTCCCTGCCGTTTGACGGGCTTACAGTCTAATCGATTATGTCACTGGTGTCCCCCTAGAATATTATAGTAATATTCTATAATATATTACCAGTAGCCCACTTGTGCTATGAGTGGTGTCACCAGGATCCCATTAGTAGTGAGCTGTGTTTTACCATGCATCCTCCTGGAAGCATCAAGTATAAATTGAATAGCGGAGTGAGGTGTAAGGGGGACAGTGAATCTGGGGACAAGTTCTTCCTAGGAAAGGGTGGGACAGTAAGCCCTCCCCTGAGGGTCAGCTTTGAACTCTCTCTCTTGGGAACCTTGGGCAGCCCTGGGGCTACAGCGATTTCCTCTTCTCTTTCCACACCCTGCCTCTGCCCCCCACATCAGAAGCCCCAGGCAAGAGCAGGAGCCCCGAGGGAGCGAGCGATCGTGTCCAGAGCATCCCGGGCATCCGAGCCCAAATCAGTCGATATGAGTACTGGGTGCGCACACCCTCCGTTGGTTGACACTCTGGAGCCTGGGCTGGATTGGGTGCCGCTGCTTCTGGAATCGGGGGCTGGACTAGATGGGCCTTCTGGGATCCTCCTTCAGCATGCATCATTTGTTTGGCCAGTGCTGATTTGGGGACAGGCCCTGGCATGGCCGTCTAGTCCAATCCTCTGCCTCCAGGTACATCTCCATCTGTCGCAGCCCCAAATGGATGCCTTTTTCAGGATCTTTGAGGAAGATTGCCCTTCCCTCTTCTTTCCCCCTCCCTACCCTCATTTGGCTCAATGTAGTTTCAGGATTTGGGGCTTGTGAATTCTGTTTTTGTTTTTTCCTATATCTGAGGAAGGAGAGAGAGAGAGAGGAGGGAAAATGTCACCTCGAACAGTAGGGAAGAGCCTCTCCTTCTAGACTCTAAGCTCCCTGTGGACAGGGAGCATGTTTGCCCTCTCTTTTATATTGTTCTCTCTCAAACACTTAGCAAAGTGTTCTATGTAGAGTAAACACTCAGTAAATATGATTGATTGATTGGTAGGATGAGTGTTAGGGTTTATAGATTCATGAACAAGGCACAAATGAAGATAGCCATGCAGAGAGTTTCCTTAATTCTCTTCACTCAGCTGGCAAAAATATTCTAGCTCTATTCCCTCCTCCAGTCCTAGTAGTAATAATAATAATATTGGGAAGCAGCGTGGCTCACTGGAAAGAGCACGGGCTTTGGAGTCAGAGGTCATGGGTTCGAACCCCGGCTCTGCCACTTGCCAGCTGTGTGACTTTGGGCAAGTCACTTAACTTCTCGGTGCCTCAGTTCCCTCATCTGTAAAATGGGGATTAAGACTGTGAGCCCCACGTGGGACAACCTGATTCTCCTATGTCTACCCCAGCGCTTAGAACAGTGCTCGGCACATAGTAAGCGCTTAACAAATACCAACATTATTATTATTATTATTAATAGTGGTATTTGTTAAGCGCTTACTATGTGCCAAGCACTGTTCTAAACACTGGGGTAGATTCAAGGTAATCAGGTTGGACATAGTTCATGTCCCTCATTGTGCTCACAATCTTGATCCCCATTTTATAGAGGAGGTAACTGAGGCCCAGAGAAGTAAGTGGCTTGCCTAAGGTCACACAGCATACATGTGGCAGAGCCGGGATTAGAACCCATAACTTCTGACTTCCAGACCTGTGCACTTTCCACTAGACCATGCATAGCCTGCCAGGAAGGGGGAAGGTCCAGCATGGGGGCGAGGGGAGCATTTGAAAGGATTAAATTCTTCTTGGTTGGCCTGATTCAGCCCTTTCCTGACCCGATTCCTCTTGAGCCCTCTCGAGCTGTGTCCCCTAATCGTGGGGCTGAGGGGCAGGTGTTCTTGTGTGTACGTGTGCAAATGGGCACGCCTGTCTGTAAGCATCCATCCTGCCTCTCTCCATGGCCCCTGGGTGAAAGCCTCCCGCTTCCTTCATACCTCTCCTCAGCATTGAAAGCCTCCTGCTTCAGGCACTGTTTCCTAGTAGCAACCAAAGTAGGCGAGTCTGTTCTCTGGCTGCTTGGGTTGGGGAGGGGGACCTCGATTGGAGGCTGGGAATGGGTTATTAATCAAGTGGCGTGGGCAGAGAGTGACACACAAAGGGAGCTGGAAAAAAAAAAAAGGACCAATTTTTGAAGGTTCTGTGTTGGAAATGAGAAAACCTTTCCATTAGCTTTGGCTGCTTTTCAAGGTCACTCTTGAAATGTTTGTGGGGGGACACGCAGGGGTTGTGAAGAGTCACTTTTTTTTTTTTTTTAACCTTTTCAGCTGGCTTATCAGTTTGGGCCATAGGTAATGGGGAAATCAAACCTTAGGCTTGCAAACCAATGGCCTCTTGCGCAGGAGGAGCGATCTCATTGCGGGTCAAATAACCAATAAAGAAAGCTGATTTCTTTAGTTTGTTTTATTATCCGGTGGGAGGGTGGGCTGGCTAAAGGAATTTGAGATCAAATGTTTATACTTAGAATGACCTCTGGACTTAACTCTCTGGTTGAAGAAGGCACGGGGTTCGGTGGTGGTGCAGAGGCCGGGAGGGTGGGGGGATGCCCTGGAAAGAGAAGGGATTCTTTCTGTTTTTTGACCTGGGCAGTGGCAGAGGATGTCAGAGGGTGGGAACGTGTGCTGGATTCCAGACCTCTCCAGCCTAATTCCCCAAATGTTCTCTAGTTCCCCGCACCCCCATCCCCTTACCTTTGATGGTGCTCTGCGTGCAGCAAACTCACAGTAAATACCATTGATTGATTGGGCTTCATTTCCCGACCCTAGGGCGTGCCCAGCTGCACTGGGGTCCCATTTTATGACCTGTGCTGGGGGGTGCAGGGGTGTGTGCCCCAGAGATCAATAATAATAATGGTATTTGTTAAGTGTTTACTAGGTTCTGTACTAAGCACTGGGGTGGATACAAGCAAATTGGGTTGGACACAGTCCCTGTCCCCCGTGGGGCTCTCAGTCTCAATCCCTGTTTTACAGATGAGATAACTAAAGCCCAGATGACTTCCCAAGGTCACACTACAGACAAATGGCGGAGCAGGGATCAGAACTCATGACCTTCTGACTCCCAGACCCATGCTCTCTCCACTATGCAGTGCTGCTTCTCAGATGAGAAAGCCAAGCCCAGCCAGAGGCCAGAATAACCGTGCCCTTCCCCCCCCACCCCCCCCAGCACCACTGTCCACTAATCCATACTGTGACCACCTGATAGTGTTGGCCAAGGGCACATGTCAGCACTGGATATGAGGTGCTTGTGCATGCGGCAAAGGTACAGAGAAGCCGCATGTCCCTACCTGGCCTGATACAACGTTTTTGCCCCATAATTACGGTGGACCGGGATCAAAGAAACTTTTCTCTGGGCCTAATCTTCCATTCCTCTCTCCCGCCCCATTCAAGCACCAGTGTCTTCAGGTTCTCTCCTCGAGGATTTGGGAGGTCAAAAAGAGGCCTTTAAACTTTAACTGATTTTGTCCTTCTCCCAGGACCGGGCTGCTTCTCTACCTTCAAGCCGTCCGAGGCCCGGATCGGAGCTTCTCCGCCGCCCCGGGTTTCTCCTGGGCCGTGCTCACTTTTATATAACTCTCGTGAAAGTAAAGCAGTCCTTATTTCCAGGCTTCCAATTATACTTCACACGGCGAACTGTGTAATTAGTTTGGAAGACTTATGCTTAGTCATTGGTTTATCCTAATCGGCTTTGGCTTTCCCCAACAACAAAGTGAGCTTATTTTGCTAAGCTGAAACAACTCTGCTCCCTTTGTTCCTCCTTTTATTGTCTCATTCCTTTCATTCTGTTTTACTGCCAAAGTTCTGTTTCATTAGGCCTAAGTCATTTCCAATCCAGTGGGCTGCTACAATCAAGCCTTTATAACTGGGCTGCCCCGCTTCCCATGTCCCTTCTGGTCTAGTGCCACGGCCCGACGGCGACACAGGGGTTTAACCCGTTCCTGGAACCCCGCTCCTGGCCGCGTGGGCGGTTGATTGGAGGGAAGGGAAGGGAAATCTGGGAAGTGCAACTCCGAAACGGCCAGCGGAAGCCCATCCAGGGAACCGCGTAGGAGCGCCGAAGGGAGTTTTGGGCAGCCCTGGCTGAAAATGCGTGTTGATTGACAAGAAGTCAGCTGGGGCCTCTAGGGAATAAGAGCCTCTAATTAGGCGGTAAACACTTTCTTCCCCTACAAAGAGACATTTGGAGTGGATTGTGGAGTTGGAGTCTCCCAGACCTGCATATATTCTTGGTTGTGTGTGTGCGCCTCTATCTGAGACAGCTTTGTGAGCTGCTGTGGTCTAGGTACTCATTTCTATCTTGCTTTTTAAGTACAAAGTTGTATCAGAATGGAAATGTTATAAACCTACTTAAACCGTGAGCCCCATGTGGTACAGAGTACGCATCCGACCTGATTATCGTAATGCAGTGCTAGACACATAGTAAGTGCTGAAAAAATACCATTAGTGTTCAATAAATGTTAAAGGTAAGAGGACTATAACGGTTTCTGATTTGTGGGGTGTTTGATTTTGGAGAGAGAATTTTCTCCCTCTCCCAGACGCTTACAGTCAGTGAGCGTTTGATTGTTTGATTGTTTGATTGTTTGACTGACTGTTTGATTGTGAGGCCCTCCCCCAACCCCAAGGGACAGGGACCTTGTCTAATTCCCAACTGCATATTCATTCCCAGTGCTTAGCTGGCTCAGGGCGATCCTTTCAGTCAAAAGTTGAAAAAGCAAAGTCCCCTCTGTCCCAGGGACCCCGAGTATAGTCCTTTCCATCCACGGGGTCGGGGGCAGACATGGGGAAGCCCCACGTTCCTGGGGTGCAGACTGAAGGTTGTTGCTGAGATTTCCACCTCGCTGTCGCTTGCGAGCGGGGCCCCTAGAGCGGCTCCCTTCTCCTTGGTCTCCCATCAGAGAAAACAGCCGCTCTCGTGTTTCATCTCCGGTGGCCCCCCTCGTGTGTGATTCTTTGCTGTTTACATTTTCCTCCCCAGTCCAGCTTGGAACCAGGCCCTCACTGTCTCCCCACCTCACTGAACCCTCCGTCTGGTTTGTGTCTCCTCCTGTCCAGGAAGGGACCTGCAGGAAGGAGGTGGCTTTATTTATTTGACTCTCCCTCCCTAGCCCGGCTTGGGATCTGGAAAGGCCCCGTTGGGGTGGGCGGCCACAATTTCGGGCCCTTCTAGCCATACTTCTTACTGCCTTGGTTTTTCCACTGTATGCAGTTCTTTTTCACTGTGTCTCGATATTGCGTGTCTTGCCGCCCACCCCTAGCCCTCCTCCTGACTCCAGCCTGGAAAGCCCTCCCTCTTCAAATCTGACAATCACTCTTCTTCCCCCCCACCCCCCAGAAAAAGTCCTATTGAAGGCACATCTCCTCCAAGAGGCCTTCCCAGACTAAGCCCCACTTTTCTTCATCTCCCACTCCCTTCTACGTCACCATGTTTTGCTTCCTTTGTTCTCCCCACCAGCCCCACAGCACTTATATACATATCTTTAATTTTATTTATTTGTATTGATGTATGTCCCCCCACCCCCGATTGTAAACTTATTTTGGGCAGGGAATGTATCTGTTTATTGTTATGTAGTGCTTTCACACAGTAAGTGCTCAATAAGTGTGATTGAATGAATGAAATCCAAGCAGAAAAACCACTAGCAGGGGTCATCACAAGCTTTCAATCAATCAATGGTACTTATTGAGCACTTACTATGTGCAGAGCCCCATACCAACAGTACAACAGAGTTAGCACATATGTTCCCTTCCACCAGTGAGCTTAGGGTCTAGAGGGGAAGACAGACATTAAAATAAATAATTTGTGACATATAATTCAAAGATAAATACATAAGCACTGTGGGGTTGAGAGTGGGGCAAATATCAAATGTCCAGAGGTGACAGGTCTTCTGCCAAGTAGAAGTTCTGAGGTCATTAGGGTCGGTGGCTTGCCAGGGCTACAGCCAGTCACAGGACCACAGGAGAGAGCGAGGGAGGGCCCGGGATCCCATCGGCACTTTAAACGTCTCTGTGCATTATCCAAGAAAATTGTGCATTTCCCTCATCCGAGCATGTATATAATAAACTAATCTGGCCGGACCCAATGCCTCTTGCATCATAACCAGAAGACTTTTTTTTTTGCCAGCCCAGAATAGCCCTCGTTTAGGCAGAGTGTGAGTTTAGGACAATATAAGCCTGCATGTTTCGTCCCTTGAGACAGAGCTGGCCGAAGTGACCTGTTGTATTTTGGGTGGGTGGACAGGGCACAAAGTTGGCATCCTAGGAAGTCCCTTCCAGCTGGACAAATGGGAGCTGTGTGAGGTTGGGGGAAGAGGGAACTTGCTTCTGGAAGGGCTCTTAGGGGGAGAAGGAGGAGAATGAGTTAACGTGCCAGTAGGGCATTGAGCAGGCCAACGCATTACTTTCCCAGAGGCCTCTGAAGATGTCATTTACAATGGAGTTGTTAGCATGAGAAAAGAAGCCTGTCTCTCTCTTTTTGAACTCATCTGGGAGATGGAGGGGAGGGATGGGGGGGCGGTGTGGAAGGGGTGATTTAAAAGTGAAATTGCCCTTCAGCCCAGGGCTGGGGCATGCAGGGAGAAAGCCCAGTTCATTTAGACTTGGCATGCCATTTGGATTCCATTGTTTTGGCTATTGGACATTGATATGGAGATTTTTTTTATGTATTTTCTTGGTAATGGTCAATGGGACACCCCATTACACAGTGGATGGCTTATTCTGCAAAGGGGTTTCAATGCAGCCAGCAGGCTGGGGTTTGACAAGTTATTACTACCCTTTAAATTTTTACAGCCCGGCGTTTCCAGATTCAGATTTGTGAATAGTTACGTCGGAAAGGCAGGTCTGGAGTTTATTTACATTCGAAGCGGTAACGGTCAGAGCCCCAGAAACGTTTTAATATGCAGTAATGTTCTGAATGTGTTGGCGTTTTCGACGGCCGCTAACCCCGCCAGAGCCTTTAAAACCAATCACGAGCTCCGCGCCTGATATTTAATAGCTTTTAGCTGATTATTTTTCTTCTTCTCCTCCTCCTCTTCTATCAAAGTTGACCAGGGTGGACTGAAGCGGAAATGAAGTCATCCAAAGTCTGAATTAGAATAATCACAGTTCTCTAAGAACGAAACAGAGAGATGGGCAGGAAGGAAAGAAAAGCCCACATTACCAAGGGCTGGGAAACTTTGTCAAACAAATAGCAAGCTTCATGAGGATGAATATATATGCACCGTCTCCTGTTATTTCAGTTTCTCCACAGTTGCTTTTATAAGATTATGAAAGGTGGAGGTTTTTTTGAGCTGTGCCCATGTTAATTTAAACTATCTCTTTGAAGAGATAGTTGGTGGGGTGGTGGTTGGGGATTGGGGGATGCCCTCTGGGGGCTTCCGGAGTTCCCTAGAAGGTTTCAGGGCCAGAGGGAGCATTGGAGATGGAGCCCAGAGAAGTGTGACCTGGAACCCACCTTAGGGAAGGCGGCAGATGGCAGTTCTCTGGGAGAGAGGAGAATTGCGGAACTGAAACACAGCCATGGGGCAGAAGGGATGGGGAAACTTGACTTGGAAGCACTGACAGAGACTCTGGAAAATTCAGCCAAGTGCCAAAATGGATGGGTGTTAGGAAACATTCAGGAATCTCTAGTCGAAAGGGATGATTTGGTACTTGGGGTGTGGAGGCAGCTTCTGTTTTGAGATTCTTTACACAGCACCTTTAATAAATTCTTCTAAATGATCTGCCAAAAGTGAGCTCCTGTTTCTGAGGCTGAATAAGGAATGAATTATAATTAAAACCAAACGAGAAGTTTTGTTCACAGGAAGCCTGTGTCTAGGTGGTCCGTAGGAGATGGACTTTATGGAAGTGAACAAGTTACCAATTAGGGATCGGTCCCTGACATTTCCACCAAACTATTATAATTGGGAGCAGAGGGGCGATTTTGAGACTAACTTTACTGTGTGCAGAATCAAAGAGTCTGTGGGGTTTGGTTTTTGTTTTTAATTCTATGGGAAAATGGCAGCCTTTTTTGAGTGTTTGGGGGGGGCTGTGAATCAAGCCAATTACTCTTGCTGGGCCTTGGATCGCTAATGGTTGACACCCTACAGGACTTAATGTTTCCCGTGAGGGTGCGCGTACTTTTGAAATGGATTCATCAGCAGTCGGCCACGCTGAACGGAGCACTCTTTGCTTTCTTGTTGGGATTTCCGGAGTTTGTCAAATTGAAGTGTGGCGGAAGGTGTCGCCTTCCTGCCTTGGTGAACAAATGCTGAGAGTAAGGCCCGGATTCCCCAGGCTTGGGGACCGGTCCGCCCCCACGGGTGGATCTGCGCAAAGCGAGTATCCAGCAGAAGGGTCAGTCTACTGATGATGGAAAGCTTTTTCCTCTTTCTAATGGTAAGAGCTTACTCTATGCCAGGCACTGTACTAAGAACTGGGTTAGATACAAGCCAATCAAATTGGATACAGTCTCTGTCCCAAGTGGGGTTCAAGGTCTCAATCCCCATTTTTCAGATGAGGTAATTGAGGCAACCAGTCATGAAATGCCTTGTTCAGGTCACAGAGCAGACAAGTGGTAAAACTGGGATTAGAACCCAGGTCCTTCTGACCCCTACCTGTACTCTAGCCTGTATGCCACCCTGCTTCTCACCTTCTGTGAACAGCCACAGAGAAGAAGCGACTGCTGCTGTTTTGGGAGCTTTCAAAATCTCAGACTCCGGCTGCAAAGGGGAGAGGGGAGACCTTTGACTGGTGCCCCTCCAATATAATGATGACAGTGATGATGATTCTAAGCACTCACTGTTCAGTAACGCTGTGTGGGCAGGGAACATGTCTGCCAACTCTGTTGTATTTTAACTCTCCCAAGTGCTTAGTGCAGTGCTCTGCACATAGGAGAAGCTTAATAAATAATGATGGTGGTATTTGTTAAGCGCTTACTATGTGCCAAGCACTGTTCTAAGTGCTGATTCCATTGATGATAATGATGGTGATGGGATACAGCCTAAAGATGATCAACTCTCAAGGCTGGGAACCTTTGGCATATGGCTCCCGAACCGATGCTGGAGAAACGCGTCTCTCCAAACCAGGACTGTGACAGGCAGAGCCCGGTCACTGCTTACCTGTAGGGTTTTTTGTGGGGTTGTGGGTGGGAGGGGGGAATTTAAATTTTATTTTAAAAAGTCACTTTGAAGTCTCCTTTCATGTTTAGGCCTCAGAGGGGGTTATAAATCACCTCCGAGTGATCTTCCACTTCACATAGATCACTAAATGAGAAAATTGCCAACGCTCATTACTTTCAACCCTGTGTGGTGTAAATTAGGCCTGCAGCCTGCTTCTCCTGTGGATAAAGAAGTGACCGTGGCAGGCCCCCTGGAGTGGGTCTCCCTAGGTTTCCGGTGACAGGTTGAGGGGGTGGGGGGACACCCATTCCGGTTGCTCAGTAAGGCTAAGAGTCGTGGAGAAATGATGACCCCAAGCTCAAAACTGGGCCATTCGGGCCCCAGCAAGGCACAATCCCTCAAGCTAGGACTGGTTGAACCCAAACCCATATGGGTCAGGCCATGCAGCGGCTGCTATGGGCTAGGGACTGGGGTTGTCACTCATAAGAAATATCCAAAATGGCATCACTTGCTCATCTGGTGGGATCGGGCTGCCTTTTTGTTTTGTTTCGTTTTTTGTTTTCGAGTGGTATTTGTTAAGTGCTTTCTGTGTGTTGAACACTGTTTTGAGCGTCTTCTGGTCCTTAAAATCCCAAGGGCTTTGGATTCACTGTTTCACAGCCTTAGAGAAAGGCACCAAGGCTACCCTAGGCCCTCAGTCACAACCACAAGAACACAGTCCCGCTGTCCCCCACTGCCGAGTAAAGCCCTGAATCCAAGCCTATAACTTAATCAACCACCCACCCTAACAATCTCTGACTCTTCTTTGTATTATTGAGGTAGATATGACCACAAATCCTGCCACTTGATGACTTGTTGGAGAAGCAGCGTGGCTCAGTGGAAAGAGCATGGGCTTTGGAGTCAGGGGTCATGAGTTCGAATCTCAGCTCTGCCACTTGTCAGCTGTGTGACTGTGGGCAAGTCACTTAACTTCTCTGTGCCTCAGTTACCTCATCTGTAAAATGGGGATTAAGACTGTGAGCCCCACGTGGGACAACCTGATTCCCCTGTGTCTACCCCAGCGCTTAGAACAGTGCTCGGCACATAGTAAGCGCTTAACAAATACCAACATTATTATTATTATTATTATTACTTGTTGATAAAGAATAATAATGATAATAACAATAGTTGTGGTATTTGTTTAAGCTCTTACTGTGTGCCAGGCACTCTACTAAGTGTTGGGTAGATACAGGGAAATCGGTTAGACACAGTGCCTATCCCACATGGGGCTCACAGTCTTAATTCCCATTTTACAGATTAGGTTACTGAGGAACAGAGAGGTGAAGTGACTTGCCCAAGATCACACAGCAGATAAGTGGCAGAGTCAGGATTAGAACCCAGGTCCTTCTGTTTCCCAGGCCACTTGTCTGCTGTGAGACCTTAGACAAGTCACTTCACCTCTCTGTGCCTCAGTAACCTAATCTGTAAAATGGAGATTAAACCTGTGAGCTCCGTGTGGAGCACGGACTGTATCCAACCTTATTAGCTTGTGAATGCACTAGAACTTAGTACAGTGCCTGACACACAGAAAGTGCTTAACAAATACCACAAAAAAAACCCCCAGCATTTTCCTGCCCAGAGAAATACCTGGAGTAAGAGTAACTCCATGCAGCGAAACCACTGTGAGCCAAATGGTATTATCTCGTAGCCAGACTGGGAAAAATTATCGGCTTTTGTTGAGAAGATAACTCTTCCAGTATGGCAAGTGCCAATTTTCTAGTGAATACGAGGGTCTTTTAATGGGAATCTTCCCAAGGACTCGCTGCATTCCTAGCAACCGATGCAAGCGATGCCGGAAGTGAGCACTGTGGTCTGAGGGTGGGGGGTGGGAAGCGGCGGAGTAGGGGGGCGTTTTGTTTATTTGCAGCAAGAAATGGGTTTAATGCGTCTGAGGCCATGAGTCAAAAACGTATTTTCCGGCAGCTTTATAGACTGAACCGGAGTGCCCCTAGGAGCCGAGCACTTTAAAAATACCTGTGGGGAAACTTTCATCCTTAATAAATAATTCTTGCCCATGACTGGGATTAAAAAAAGCCCATGTGGCGGGAAAGCAGCCGAAAGCCAATTTCCCTCCCCATCGGAGAGGACTGCCCTGGCCCACTGGCAGGCGATTTCAAAAGGTAGCAGAATTTCAGTCAATTAGAGCTGAGGAAATTTCTAACATTATCCCCTCTCAAATGACCCCCTTCCTGACAGGTACATGTCTGCTCACATTCTTCTCTCGCCCTCCGAGCTGCTCCTCGAACCGCATTCTGCTTTGAGCTAACTGCCTAAGCGCTGATTCATTCTAGCCCCACGCCCACATCCGCCTGGTCGAGCCACAGGTTGCGGAAGGCAATTGGATCTGGAGCATAGGGAGTGTAGAGAGAACAGCAGGGCTGCCCCTCTGAAAATCTTAGGTGCGGTAGGCACAAGGCGGATCAGGGACTGTTGGCCATTTAAAAGCCACTGGCGCTACCTGGGAATCAGAGGGACCTGGGTTCTAATGCCGCCTCTGCTACCTGTGTACTCTGTGACCGTGGGCAAGTTACTTCACTTCTCTGTGCCTCAGTTACCTCATCTGTAAAATGAGGTTATTATTATTATCGTTATTATTAATAATAATGGTATTTGTTAACCGCTTAGTGCAGTAAATGAATGAATAGAAGAATTGAGGAAGATACAAGATTATCAAGTCTCACTTGGGGCTCACAATCCAAGTAGGGAGAACAGGTATTGAATTCCCATTTTTCGGATGAGGGAACTGAGGCACAGAGAAGTTAAGTGACGTACCCAAGGTCACATGGTAGGTAAGTGGTGGAGCTGGGATTAGAACTCAGGTCCTCTGACTCTGACCTGTGCTCTTTCCACTAGGCCATGCTAAATCCCCTCCCTGTGACTTAGACTAGTGAGCCTCATGTGGGCAAGGACTGTGTCCAACCTGATTACCTTGTATCTACCCCAATGCTTAGAACAGTGCTCTACACATAGTAAGCACTTAACAAAAACTATAATAATAATATTATTATCATTATTATTAAAGCCACTCCACAGGAGAATGGAACTTGTCAGCTCCAGTGCCGTGTCCAGTAATAATGGTGGTTTTCATTACATTCTTGTGATGTGCCAAGCACTGTGCTAAGTGCTGGAGGTGATACTAGACAGTCATAGCAGGAAAAGTCTATGCCCATCATGAGGCTCACAGTCCAAGGGAGAATGGGTATTCAATTCTCATTTTACAGATGAGGAAGTGGTTGCTCAGATAAGTTGTGCAATGCCCCTGCTCACACAACAGGCAATTTGGCTGAGCCAGATTTAGAATCTAGGTCCTCTAACTCCCCAGCTCTTTCCAAAAGGCCGCACTGCTTCGAGTGCAAGACGTTACTTAGGGTGGATGCTCAATAAATTCCACTGAAGGTGCTGGTGATCTCTATTTAGCAGGGAGAGGCGGGACCAAGTCCCGAAATGACGAGAAAACCCAATTTTTATTATTTTTTAAAATTTCGATCTAATGTCAGAATTCCATTGAAACGTGAAATCTGTGTTCAAAAACAAAGAACCTTCCTCCAGCTGAGAGGCATCTGTGGAAGGATGCCTTGTATTTCACCACTGCGGGCTCTGGGTCAAGGTTGTTGGTGTGAAATGCAATTTGCACAATTTAGTCCAACACAGGTAGAGTGTGAAATTAAATTGATGCCTTGATTTCTGCATTCCTTCACATGGAGCTCTCAGGGCTTTTTCACCTTTAATAATTAACAATTTTTGTCGTATGTGGTAAGCGCTTACTGTGTGTCAAGCACTGTTTTAAGTGTTGGGGTAGATCCAAGTTAATCAAGTTGGACACAGTTCCCCTCCCTCGGGGGGCACTCGGGGCACTCAGACTTAAGTAGGAGGGAGAACAGTTATTTTTTTAAATGGAATTTAAGTGCTTACTGTGTGCATTTTTTTAATGGAATTTGTTAAGCGCTTACTGTGTGCTAGGCATTGTACTAAGACAAGCTAATTAGGTTGAACATAGTCCATGTCCCACAGTGGGCTCACAACACTAATCCCTGTTTTACAGCTGAGGTCACAGAGAAGTTAAGCGTGTTGCCCTTGGTCACCCAGCAGGCAAATGGCAGAGCGGGGATTAGAACCCAGGTCCTGCTGACTCCCAGGCCCATATTCTGTCCAGTAGGCCACACTGTTTCAGAAGCAGGGAGTTCTGTTATGAGAAGGCTGCATATAAAATTCTAGCGCTTTGGATTTACAGGGGTCAGAGGCCCCACTGGACCAAGACAGGGGAAGGGGCAAGGATCGGAAGGTAGGAACGTATAGAACTTCCATTATACAGGTGAAGAAACCAAGGCCCAGAGGAGTGAAGTGACTTGGCCAAGGTCACATAGGCAATTGGAGAATTAGAAAAGCAGCATGGCCTAGTGTAAAGAGCACAGCCCTGCGAGTTAGGAGATCTTGGTTCTAAACTTAGCTCCACCTCTTGTCTGCTGTGTGACCCTGGGCAAGCTGCTTCACTTCTCCCCCTCTAGACTGTAAGCTTGTTGTGTCCGTTTATTGTTATATTGTACTCTCCCAAGCGCTTAGTACAGTGCTCGGCACACAGGAAGTGCTCAAAAAATGCGAATGAATGAATTAATGAATGAATTATCTGCGCCTCAGGTCCCTCATCTGCAAAATGGGGATTAAAAACCTGTTCTCCCTCCTACTGCGAGCTCCCTATGGGACTCGATTATATTCATACCTACCTCGACGCTTAGTACGGTACTCGACACATAGTAAGCGCTTAACAAATATCCCAGTTTATTTTATTTAATTGGCGGAGCTGGATTAGAACGCAGGCTCTTGGCTTTTTCCACCAGGCCACACTGCTTCATTTATGATCCATAGGCCTCGAAGGCTAGAGCAGGGATTGGGGTTGGGCAGTGGGGAGGAGCAGGGGAGTAGTAATGAGTTCTTGTGATGGGGAAGTGGAGAGTGAGTGGTAACCTTCGACACCTGACAGCCCCCCAACACACACACACACACACACACACACACACAGACACACACTCTTAAGTGACGTCCCAAGGGCAGTCCTGACCAGCCTTGAATCCGGAAACACCCAGTGCCACAAAGGGATAACATGCATGTTCCACTCCCGGTGGTGGCGGCGGTGGCTGCGAGAGCTGGACAGGAACAGAAGGCTAATCAGTCTCTCAGTCCGAGATCCCCCAGGGACTGAGATGAAGGCAGAGGAGCTCCTTTCGAACCACTCTAGGTAATGAATGGAAGGAGATACGGAGGATTACACGTCTGCTCACCAAAGAGGTCGCAGTTCGACCGTCCTTCGGGCCAGAGGCTGGCTCTCTGCGGACCAGTCATCCGGCGAGGGGCCGGGTGAGGAGCCGTCTTACCCGGAGGGCGAGAATATCTGGTTGCTAAAGGAGCACTCTCAGTGCCCTTCCCGCCTTCCGACCCTTGCCCCATCTCCCCTTCCCCCATGCATCCCCCCTCCACTGGGGCCTCTGACCCCCGTAAATCCAAAGTGCTTGCACTTTATGTGCAGCCTTCTGATAACAGGACTCCCTGCTTCTCCACTACCCTTTGAAGTGCACCCAGCTAAGCCGGTTGAGAGCGAAGGCCAAGAGAGCGCTGAGCTCCAGCCGAGGGCATTCATGCTTTCCGTTAGTCCATGGTGGCAGCGGGGGCGGAAATATAGCCCCCTTTGCGGGCTTTTGTTCTCGACTGAGTCAGCGTGACGGGGCTTGAAAATTGCCCGTTGTTTTTTTAATGATGATAAATGTCCGTAGCGGGTTTTTTTTTTTAATTGAACGTGCACAATCCATTTGAGTCCAAGGAACTCTAAGACCGTTATTTCAGGGACTTCTCCAACAGTTTGTTTCTGGAAGATGTAAAGTTTACAGTCCCCTTTGGATTTTCCTAATTCGTTAGTTCCCCCGGTGGCCCAGTAGGCTTAAAAATAGAGAGGAGCAGGAGAAGAGCAAGGAGGCCAGGTGGAAAGAGCTCCAGCCTGAGCGTCAGGGGACTCGAGTTCTAAGCCCAGCTCTGCCACTTGCCTGCTTTGTGGCCTTGGGCAAGTGATTTCACTTCTCTATCCCTCAGGTTCCTCATCTTTAGAATGGAAATTAAATAGCTGTTCTATCGCAATCAATCAGTGATATTTGTTGAGTGCTTAAAATGTTCAGAACACTGTACCAAGCTCTTGCGAGAGTACAATATAACAGAATTAGTAGACACATTCCCTGCTCGTGAGCTTAGACCGTGAGCTCCATGTTGGACAAGGACTGTGTCCCACCTGATTATTTCGTATGTACCTCTGCACTCAGTACAGTTCCTGGTACATAGTAAGCACTTAGCTGCTATTATTATTGTTGTTGTTATTATTTTGATTATTTGGAGGAGAAGGAGAGCATTTTCTCTGGAACTGGGGAATCACTGCAGTTTTCTCCAGCTTTCCATGAGTCTCCATCCCAATTGTGGGTGAATGAGAGGAGGTGCTTACTGCCCCCTTTTTGGTAGGTGGAGCCCTCCCTGGGGTCGTGCCCCAAAACAGGCTACTGACGAGGGTCGCCCCACTAGGACTTCCCTCTCAGCCCCCCAGTAAAGAAGGCCAATGAGCAGTTTAATTTCCTCAACAGCAGGTGCCTGTCATCCATCTGAAGATCGTTGCCAACATCTGGTGCGATTGCTTGAGCAAACGCAGTAACAAGGCGGCCCGCGGTTCGGTTGGAGCGAGCAGCGCCTCTTTAATGATAACAAGCTGTTGGCTCCCCCTCAGAGAAGAATTCATCTCGCAGATGTTGGTCTAGTTTTGGCAATCTTCGCACTCTAAGCTTTGGTGATTATGCTCAACTGGAGACTATTACAATGGGAAGAAGTTGGAACCTGTTTCAGTTTTACATTCTTCCCTCCCCCACATCCCTTCCCTAGTTATCATTTATTCCAACAACTGGAATCCCGAACCTACTGCCTAGGACCCTTCCCTTGAAATTATATGTCATATTAATGTCTGTCACCCCCCACTAAACTGTAGGCTCATTATGGGCAGGGAATGTATCTGCTGATTCTGTTGTAGAATGCTCTCCGGAGCACTTAGTGCAGTGCTGTGCACATAGGACGTTCTCGATAAATGCCGCCGATTAACCGATCGATAGAACCGAAGCCGACATCCTGCCGTTCGGCCCAGGCTGTTAACTTCTTGCAGTTCCGTCGATACTTCCAGTGACCTCTCTTTAATGTCCCTGTGGTACTTGGTCCTTGCCTTCAGTCCCATTTCACGTTCACCCTGAGTGTTCATGGTGTTGTTTTGACCCTCCCACAGGCTGATTTTTTCAGGGGCAGGGGGTGACCGATGGGTCGTATTGGCACGTGGAAAGGCTTGTGGGCAGCGGGTGGGCCCCAGAGATGGGGCGACATTTCCCCAGATTCCCTCGGAAATCTTGAGACCAGGAAGTCAGCCGTCCGCAGAGAGTCGCGAGGCAAACCATATCCCTGTCCTGGGCCGCCCAAGAACCTTCTCCCTGCCTTTCGGCCTCGACTAATTTTAATTGTGATGCACGTTAAGTGCTTACTCTGTGCCAAACACTGTACTAAGCCCTGGGGTAGACACCAGATCTTCAGGGCCCACACCGTCTGTTATGTAAATGACAGGTCTGGGTTTCAAAGATTCAGTCCAACCTATAAATCACTAGAGCGCCGTTTGACATTCCAGCCTTCTCGGGGTTTAATTTAGATACTACTCCGTCTGAGAGTGTGCAATTCAGTTCAAGCGCGAGGCTATTTTGGGCTCCGCTCTTATGAGCAATTGAGTCAGACCTGAATGAAGATGTGTCACCGATGGCGGGATCCCACGTGTTTAATTCCGGGTCCAGAAATAGCTATCGATCTGTGAACTGGTGCGGTCGGAGCTTTGTTCAGAGGTGTGTAAAAGAGGAACTCGGTGCAAGCGTCTGCCGCTAACCTGGTGGGGGACAACTGAATTTTGCAGAAGCCTTTTAAGAGGGGCTCACCTCTCTCGCCACAGGTTTCAAAACACAAACCGGAACTGGGATGGCTTTGTGGGTGTAAATGAGTAGGATACCTTTGGTCCCCAGGCACAGACCGCTTTTTGCTAAAAGGCAGGGGGTGTGTGTGTATTTGTGTGTATGTGTTTTTGTGTGGGTGTGTGTGTTGTTCACACCGTTCAGTCTCTTGAAGGAAAGACTGGTCTTTTGGGTGCAGCGCCAAGAGGAAAGTCCCCTAAGGACTCACTTCTTGACAGAACACTTGACTAGGCTTCTTAGAAGCAGCCAAATAAGAAATCTTCCCATTCCTCCCAAGCCCAGCAATGTGCTTCAGACGTCGGCTTGCCAAGGCTTCGTCCTGACCATCAGAGTTCATCTTCTCTATCGCCTAGGCCTGGGGATAGGCGGTTAATTCCCTGGCCGGCCTGCTGGAAAACGGGCTTCCTCTTCCCCTCTTTCCCTCTGCCCAAATCGATCAACTTTTCACTTTGTGGAGCCGCCACCCGTCAACAGAGATGCAGCAAACATGTGGGGCTTAATTTTCAGTTTGCTCTTGCAGTAGTTACAATATTATTAAAAATCCATTAAATTTTAATGTACCCCATAAAGTATGTGCTTTCGTGAAAGCAAGCACAGATAATTATTTCTGATGAATAAACCAAGAAGACAAGTCTGTATGAAGTTCATGCTGCAGCTTTCAATTTTGATTATATACATCTCCTCCAGGGGCAATCATTGTGATGTTCCAGCTGGTTATTTCCATGGCCCGGCCCTCCTCGGAGATGGCTGGTGGTAATACGAGCCTTGAACCAGCATAAATGCCCGTGTTTTCCCAGGGAGCGTGAATAGATGAAAATGAAGGAGGCAAACGCCTGCCCGCTCTCCCCTAGAAAAAACACCACCTCCCAGAGGCCCCTGAGAAGTGGGGCGTGGAGTTGGGATAGATCCAAGAAAGGCCCCTTTCCCAGCATTCTCGATGAGGCATTTGCTCTCTCTCTGTGGGGGCAGATTTTCTGATTCAACAGGGCAGCCGAGGGAAGCCCATCAGGGAGAAGCCACTGCATGGACTCAGGAGGGTGGAGTTGGACTGCCTTGGCCAGGCAGGGGAATGACCTAGTGGAAAGAGCACGGACCTGGGAGTTGGAAGACCTGGGTTCCAGTGCCATCTCCTCCACTTGCCTGCTCTGCAAGTCACTTTGCTTCTCTGTCCCTCAGTTCCCTCATCTGTAAAATGGAGGTTCAATACTCATCCTCCCTCCTTAGACTCTGAGCCCCTTACGGGCCAAGCACGGGTTCGGACCTGATTATCTGCCCCTTGTATCTACTCCAGCACTTAGTTCAGTGCCCAGTACATAGTAAGCGCAGTCAGTTTTAAGTAATGGTCACTGCTTTAGCCCCAGGGCTCATGCCTTTCCTGACTTAAAGAAAAAGCTGGGCTTTTGAGGTCTTCTCCTGGCTTGCTGGTGACTGTGATTTATTATTATCATTATTATAGTTATTATTATTTAATGGTATTTAAACACTTACTCTGTGTTAAGCACTGTCTGAGCTCTGGGGTAGAGAAGCAGCGTGGCTCAGTGGAAAGAGCGCGGGCTTGGGAGTCACAGGTCGTGGGTTCTAATCCTGGCTCCGCCTCTAGTCAGCTGTGTGACCTTGGGCAAGTCACTTAACTTCTCTGGGCCTCAGTTCCCTCATCTGTCAAATGGGGATTAAAAAACTGTGAGCCCCACGTGGGAAATCCTGATCACCTTGTATCCCCCAGCGCTTAGAACAGTGTTTGGCACATAGTAAGCGCTTAACAAATTTTGATTAGACTGTAAGCCCATCAAACGGCAGGGACTGTCTCTATCTGTTGCCGACTTGTTCATCCCAAGCGCTTAGTACAGTGCTCTGCACATAGTAAGTGCTCAATAAATACTATTGAATAGATACAGGTTAATCAGGTGGGACACAGTCCCTGGCTTATATGGGGCTCATGGTCAAGTAGGAGGAGAAGAGGTACTGAGTCCCCATTTTACAGTTGAGCAAACTGAGGTACAGAGAAGTTAAGTGACTTGGCCAAAGCCATCCAGCAGGCAAGTGGTGGAGCCGGAATTAGAGTCCAGATCCTCTGGCCTTTAGGCCCTTGCTTTACCCATTAGGCCACACTGCTTCATCCTGATTACATGCAGAGCGTTGTTGTCGAGCTGAGGTTATAAGACCTGACCCAAGCCCTGTCCCACATAAGGTGTACAATCTGTCTAAGCCTCATTTTACAGATGAGGGAACTGAGGCCCAGAGAGGTTAAGAGACTTGCTCAAAGTCACACAGCTGGCCAAAGGTAGAGCCAGGACTCAAACCTTTATCTTGTGACTCCTGGTCCCCGGCTCTCTCCACAAAGCCCCACTAACTCTGCCCGTGGGTCCAGACGGAGGGTGTTGGGCCAACTGGGAGTTTCATCGATTCTGGCTATCGACCGGCAGCCGGCAACGCTTCCCTGCCCCCACTGCGATTTCATACCAAACTCCAGGAGTCGAGCTTCGCTTGGTGTCCCCCCTCAACATTTTCTGCTTTTAATTGCGACTATTAATCACGCTGTCGTGCTGCACTTCATAACTCCTCCAATGAATATTAAGATTTTTTTTTCCAAATTGGGCATTTCTAAATTGAAAGACCGAAAAACTGCACACTTAATGTGGCTCCAGTGGGAAGAGCGTGGTAGAAATCCCCACATGTGGGTTCTGGAAATTGGAGCGGCGCGAGAGAATATGTGAAGGAAGCCGTTTTAGAGTCCCCTTCATCTTCATAGCAGAGTTTGGCAGGGAGGGGGCATCCAGTCACAATTCTGGTTCACCTATGTTTGTTGCCTTCGATCACTTTGTCCTTGAGATGGCAAACAGAAGGGTGTCCCTTCGGATGGAGCTCTTTTACGCTACAGTTTAGGCTTTTTCCCCTCTTAGGAGAGCCGAAGACCTCGGTCCCCTTTCCCTCCCCACAACAGGAGGGGCAGAGTCTGGCCCTGAGGGACGGTACTACTTGCTTCAGTCGTGAGCAGAAAGAGCGCAGCTTCTGAAGGGGTGGCAAGAATGCCTTTGCTGTCACAGTGTTCCTTGCTGCTGTGACCCATTGGCCAGCCGTTGCCAGTGAGCCCCAACCGCCAGTTCTCCCTGGGCATTACAAAGTGGGCAAAAACCGCACCTCTGATGTGTACCTGCAGTGGGATCCTTTTGACTTCCCCCACACCCCCACGCGTCCCTGAAGCGGCAAGGGTTGGACGTGGTAGGGCCTGCGTTCTTCGGAGGTAACGGCCAATCAGACTTTTCTAGTGGCTGAGTTTAATCACTGAGATGCAGAGCACTGATAGCTGGACTCCATTTAATTTCTGTTGCTCTGTGACAGGGTGGGGAGGAGAGAGAGGAAGGTCAGGACAGTTATACATGGCACAGTTGGGTTTCCACCCTCTCCCCACCCCACCTCCCTCACATCTTCCCCCTCGTGTATGCGCGCACATGCACACATATGCATGCCCACACACATGGGTGGGTCCAACAGCTCCAAGATTCTGGCCAAGGAATAAAGTCAGGTAGTTGTCCTGAAGGGTGGAGAGGCCTTAGGGAGAGGGACACAGGAGGTGGGCTTGTTTGCAGAAGAAGGAGATTCCATTGCCCCCCTGGAAGTGCCCCGGGGGAAGGGAGTCACTCCAAGTTTGGAATTGTTTCGGGGCTTTTGAGACTGGGAGAGTACCAGTACCGTAAGCAAAGTCTCCCAACCTCGGTCCTTCTTCCCTTGCCCTACGACCACAATACTGTCCTCGTTTGGGGGAATTAAAGCCAGGGAAGCGGGATCCTAGCCTGTAGCTGACGACTGGCCCCCATTTCTTCCATAACCCCCGAGTTTGGAACTTGAGTGCGCTTGCTTTGGGCTGCTCCAGTTAACCTCTTTAGGAAATGTCTACCTATTTGTGCAAAAATGTTATGGGACTCCATTATGATAGTAGTAATAGCAATGGTGCCTGCTAAGCGCTTACTCTGTGCCAAGCACTGCACTAAACATTGCAGTAGATTCAAGGCAACCAGGTTGGACACAGTCCCTTTTCCACATGGGGCTCCAAGCTTAAGTAGGAAGAAGTAGGATTCAAAACCCAGCTTTACAGATGAGGAAGCTGAGGCCTAGCAAAGTTAAGTGACCTGCTTCAGGTCACACAGTAGACAGGTGGTAGAGCCAGGATTAGAGCCAGGTCCCCTGACTCACATCTGGGCTCTTTCGACTAGGCCATGCCGCTTCCTAATAATCTTGGTATTTGTTGAGTCCTTTTTGTTTACCAGGAAATCAATCAGTGCTATTTATTGAGCACTTCTTATGCTGGAGCACTCTTCTAAGCACTTGGGAGAGTACAGAGCTAACAGTCTTATGGAAGAGATAGGGGACAGGGCAGAGTAGAAGGGTATATATAGAGTAATAATTGTGATATTTAAGCACTTACTATGTGCCAGCTACTGTACTAAGCGCTGGGGTGGATATAAGCAAATCAGGTTGGACACAGTCCCCGTTCTGCATGGGGCTCACAATCTCAATTCCCATTTTACTGATGAGGGAACTGAGGCACAGAGAAGTGAATTGACTCGCCCAAGGCCACACAGCAGAAAAGTGGTGGAGCAGGGATTAGAACCCATGACCTTCTGACTTCCAGGCCCATGCTCTATCCACTACGCCATGCTGCTTCATGCTGCTCTGTGCCACGCATTGGGGTAGACAGATACCAGGTAACCAGCAGACACAGTCCCTGTCCCTCTTATTCAAAGATGGGAGAACAGATTGTGGATCCCCATTTTATAGAGGAGAAAACTGAGGCAGCACTTGGGCCGACATGTCTAGTGAAATTAAGAGTTATTGCAGCAGAGCTGATTGTAGCTTTGATGGTGGACGTTGGATCAGAAGGCAGAGAGTCCAGCTGGAGCTTTGATATGCACATTAAGAGAAAACTGGACTGCATTAAAAAAAAAAAAAGCCAAGTTTGTAATCAGTGATGAAAGAAACATCTTCAGATCTGTAAGGACAGTGGCCCCCTCAGAAGAGTTATCCTGCGTTGGAGTGATCGAAGTGGGACTCTTTAATGTTTATACAGGGGTCTTCCGTCTTTAATCATGACTGCCAGAGTGTTTTCATGCTTTTGTGACCCAACGCCACCAATTTTGCTAAAATTTTCCATGTGCATTCATCTTCTAAGTTATTATTACTATTATCATCATTATTATTACTATTATCATTATTCAAATCACCTCTTCTCCAAGATGTCTTCCCCCGTTAAGTCTCTTTTCCATTAAGCCAACTTCCTCTCCCTCCTGGGTGGCCTTCGCACTTGTATCTGTACCCTTCAGCACTTGATAATTCACCCCAGCCCCACAGCACTCAGGTATGTGTCCATAATCTAGACTCTAAGGTCCTGGTGGGCAGGGAATCCGTCTACCAACTCCATCATATTATCCTCTTCCAGGCACTTAATACAGTGCTCTGCGCACAGTAAGTGCTCAGCAAATACCATTGATTGATTGATTGCCAAGGAGGGGTGTCCCCTCAGCCACTTTTAAGTCGGTTTGCCCAAAGTCACCCGAGCCACAGTCTGCTGGAGTGAGTCTGCCCTGGGGGCTGTCTGTCCTAGGATTTCTGTTCCGCTGGAGAGTCTCTGACTGAATCCCGCCCGTCGGGGGTGCACGGCTCTGGGCAGTGAAGCACCCCGGTGCTTGGGGCAGGGGTCTTGGGCAGGTTTCCACCAGGGGCCTGGGTCAGACGGCGTCAGTGAGGCTGAGTGGCAGCTGCACTGATTGCTTCTTCTCGAGGTCCCGAGTAAGCACTTGGACCTTGAAACTTCTCCTCAGTTGCCTGTGGGAGTCCCAAATGCCCTGGAAAGAGGGCGGCTGCCCATTGGTAGGGCACGCCCCGCTGGCTCTGCTAGTCTCTTTTAGACCGTGAACCCGTTGTTGGGTAGGGATTGTCTCTATCTGTTGCTGAATTGTATTTCCCAAGCGCTTAGTACAATGCTCTGCACACAGTGCTCAAAAAATATGATTGAATGATTGAATAGTCTTCTTAAGTCAGAGAAGGCTTCCTGGAGTAGATGAGGTTTTGTGAAGGGCTCTGAAGATTGGTCTGTTGGATGTGAAAGGGGAAAGTGAGGTGTTGCTGGAGGGCTGGGAATGGGCTTTGGGGACCTCTGAGGAGAAGCAGTGAGTGAAGCAGCATGGCTTAGTGGATAGAGCATGGGCCTGGGAGTCAGAAGGTCATGGGTTCTACTCCTAGCTCTGCCATTTGTCTGCTGTGTGACCTTGGGCAATCACTTAATTTCTCTGGGCCTCAGTTCCCTCATCTGTAAAATGGAGATTAAGGCTGAGCCCTATGTGGGGCAAGGGCTGTGTCCAACCTGCTTATCTCGGATCTACCCCAGCGCTTAGAACATCTATCCCAGTGCTTAGAACAGTGCTTAGCACATAGTAAGCGCGTAGCAAATACCATCATTATTATTTTTAGAGGCAGCGTGGCTTAGTGGAAAGAGTTCGGATTTGGGAGTCCTAAATGGAACCCCTTCCCATCGAGCTGCTGGCTGGGCCCATGGCCCTGGAACCAGCTTTTTCAGGACCTTTCATTCATTCAGCCATATTTATTGAGCACTTACTCGTGCAAAGCACTGTATTAAGTGCTTGGGAGAGCACAATATAACAATAAACAGACACATTCCCTACCCACAGCGAGCTTATGGTTTATAGACGAGCCTCCAGTGTAGAGGAACTTTGTCAGTGGTGTCCGCTGTCCTTTCCTCCTCTTTTTGAAAACTGAGCAAGACCATCCTGGAGCCACCACACCCTGCAACTGCTAGGACAGGGTTCCCGAATGTTCCTTGGGAAAGGTCCTGCCCCTCTCAAATAAGACTTTTTGGTGGGATCCTGGTGCTCCTTCCCTGGGGCATCAGAAGCTTAGCCAGTCACCTGATGGGGCTTGGCATTCTCGTGGACATTCTTCCAAAAGCAGCTCCAAGCAGTGGCCCCAGTTTCCCCCGAGATTTATCTGCCTGCCACAACCCCAGGGCCCTCAGCACACATTTTTAGTGGGGGAAGAGGGCATTAATCCTGTGTTGTTTTAAGTGGGCTTAATTGAATAAAGATGATAATGTGTTAGAAACAGCTATAATTATGGGGGGTGGGGGCTGATTCTGTTAGATGGTGTTTTAGTAGAGACAATTATAGGGTTCATAAGAGGAGGCGGCATCTGCTCGCAACAAGTTCCGGTTCAATCACGGCAGTTCCTTAGTGGTGCTTCCCTGAGGGGCTTTCTTTCTACATATCCCAGAGTGGTCGGGGACCCTAAGAGTCCCTTTAAGGGGTGTCCCTTTACTTCAGCCCACTGCCATGGCAACCAACTCTGAGGGGGGCCCTGGGATGGGAAGATTGCTCCCAGAGATCTCCAGCTGGGGGGGGGGGGGTGAACCCATTTTTACCCCTCTGCAGTTTTACCTCTCCAACCTGCTTCCTTCTAGGTTGCCGGCACAAGACCTGTGCCAGGCAGCACGGAAAAGATTCCCAAAACCACATCATCAGGTCTCTGAAGGCTTCGCGGCTCTGATTTTTGCTGCCCCTTCAATGGCCCAGTTCTTGTGCCCTGTCTTTGTCCTTGCCTGGAACCAAGTCTTGGTTGAGAGCTCTTGTGACCTAAAGTTGCCTGCTTTCAGAATCGTTTTGGTTTGCAGGGAATGAGTTTGACTTCTTTCCATGAAGGGACTGGGGGGTGAGTGTCCTATAGGTTTTGGAGTTAGGTAGGTAGGTAAGTAATGTTGTTTATTGAGCATCCATTGAACTCAGTGCACCAAACAGCATAAGCCTGAGACACCTTCCCTTCCCTCCCCTCAAGGGGCCCACCCTCTTAATGGGGGAGAGACATTACAAATCTTTACAAAGCAGAAGACCTAAGTAGTTTGACTGGTCAGTTGATTATGCATACATAGAAGTGCCAAGGTAGGGTTGAAATCAATACAGAAGTGCTAGAAGGGCTGTTGGGTTGATGTGACTCTGGAGGCTGGAGTTTTGTTGGGGGAAGGTTGCTGGAAGCGCTCAGTACTTTACTCTGCACTCAATAAGCCATTAATAAATACCACTGATCAGAAAAGTTGGGACCCCAGGAGGGTGGCTTTGAATGTGGGGAGAGCCTGTCTGTGGAGGGAAGAAGGGAGGGAGGGAGTGTCAGGCCGGGTGACCAGCAAGAGCAAGGGGTTGGAGGTAGAGGAGTTGAAAGTGAGGTACAGCAGTGGAGGCTTAGCTGAGAGGAACAAAGAGAGCAAGCTGGGGCGTGGAGGGGAAGAGGGTTGAACCGGAAGGTGAAGACAACTGGTGGGTGATCCTCAAGGAGTGGTTCTTTCAAGTGCAAGTCGAGTTGTCCTGATCTGTAGTTATGGATTTGACACCTCTCCCGCTCCGCCCCCATTTGGGGAACAAAATGGTGGGTGAGGTGGCTGGTAGCTGCCGGGGGAAATGAGCCGCTCAGGTTCCCCTTTCTCAGATTGACCCTGAATAATTCACTCAGGTTGATGAAGTTCCTGTTGACCGTATCATGTTTTGGTTGGCGCCCAGAACGATGTGGTGGCCATGAGAATGGGGCAGCGTGGGGTCCAAGTCTCCCAGCATTCTCAGGTGCCCACACTATGGGACCCAAAAGGCCATAGGACAATAATGGAGCATGCACCAGCCTTCCTAAAGCAGTCTAGGCATTTGAGATGACCTGGAGCAGCTGCAGAAGTTAGCTCTGGGAAGGCGGAGCAGTTCAGCTGAGAATGCCTCCCTTACGGAACATCCGTATATTGTTTCCCAGTTACCCAGGGTGGCCTACTTGAGTCTCGCCCTATCCAGGTTGTAGCTGGGTCAGCTGGGTTCAGCAAAGCCACTGCATGGAGGCTTGAGGGTGGGAGTGGAACATGGGGTCTCCGTGAGAAGGGCTCAAGCCTGTCCCTGTGCTTGAAGCACGGGGGACCACCAGGGAAAGGCGCCATGCCACCTCCTCCCCTGCTTCAGGGCCCAGGGTTGCCAGCCACCTGCAGCCCTCCCTCACTTTGAGACTGTTTGGAATGCGTGGCAGTGGCCCTAGAGGAGACACGAGTGGACTAGCCTCTTTCCTCTATGCTCTTGGAGTGGAACTGGCCCGCTCTATGGACTCTGCTTTTTGCTTTCACCACCCGCCTCTCCCTTTGACTGTCCACCTCCACCGTTACCTATCGTTGCGTCTGCATTCTGGTGGCGACCGCGAAGTGGTGAAGGACAGCTTGGATAAAGCAGGGGCCAGTGGAGCAGCGGGACTGGTCTGGGCATGTTCTCTCCTCATAGTTGCAGCCACTTGGCGCCAACTCTCCCTCTGTCCTGGTGACGCCATTTGAGAATTTGATAGAACGGGTCCAGGGACCTCTGGGTCCAACTCTGTGTTCCGGCGGCACTTGTGAAGTGTTATTCATGTGAGTACCTTCCGGACTGCCTCTGGTGCGCCAGAGAAAGCAGGTTGCCAGAGATGCCGTGTGTGAAATGTGACTTACAAGGGGCGTTTGGGTTTCTAGAGGTCGGGTCGCCTCAGACCAATTTGGGACAAGGGATTAAATGAGGTGAGTGGCTCGGCTTTGGGGCAAAGACGGTGCCTCCATCGGGCTGGGCGGCGAGGGAGAGGAAAGTGGTCAGTTCCCGCCTCTTGGCTGAGCTCTAGTTCCACCAAGCGTGGCCTTTGGACTGGCCTTCTTTGGCAGGGAGGATGAAGCGTGGGCCGGATTGTTGGGAGAGTTTGAAGGCAGTCATTCCCGCGTCCGGATGCTGATGCCCCGGCGTGGGAGAGAGGGAGTCTTGGGCCGACAAGTTGACTTTTGCATTAGCACCTCGGGGATCAACAGCTTAGGTGCATAGAGCAAAATTAATGGGACTATTGTAGCAATCTCTGCACATGGCGGGAATTCATTAAGGACAATTAAAAGGCCTTAAAAATCATTCATGAGATGAAATGAGCAGGAAGTCAGGGTTGGCGAGGAGCCGTGTATATATGTGCTCTGTGTGTGTGTGTGTGTGTGTGTGTGTGTGTGTGTGTATTTTGCTTGACTTTATCCTAGTCATTCCCCCTCCCTGTCGAGAATGAGACTACAGCAGGGAGCATTGATTTTGGCTACCCATAAGTGGTTAATGGCCAAACTTCCCCGTTGGCTCACTGTTTCTGAAAACATTGGAGATGAGCTGGAGCATTATGGATGCAATCTGAGTCGATGTGCCCACCAGGGGAGGGATTGCTTGGTGACCTTTCTAAGGAAGAGGGGCTGGGTGCTGTTGCCCCAGCCCGGCACACAAAGTGAGCGCGCATGGGCGGGGATGATGACTTCATTTCTTGGTAATTTTTGCAGGTGGGTTTTCTACCCATATATGCAAGGCTGTCTATTGCAGTCGTACAGGACGGCAGCGTTATTGACAATAATAATAATAATAATAGTGGTAGTATTTGTCAAGAGCTTACTATGTGCCAGGCACTATACTAAGCACTAGTATGCATACAAGCAAATCAGGTTGGACACAGTCCCTGTCTCTCGTGGGACTCAGAGTCTCAATTCCCCTTTTACAGATGAGGAAACTGAGGCACAGAGAAGTTAAGTGATTTGCCCAAGGTCAAACAGACAGGTGGCAGAGCCAGGATTAGAATCCATGACCTTCTGACTCCTAAGGCCCGGTCTCTATCCACTACGCCATGCGGGGCCTAGTGTCAGGGGACCTTGGTTCTAATACCATCTCTGCCATTTGCCTACTGTGTGACCCTGGGCAAATCATTTAACCTGTACCTCAGTTTCCTCATCTGCAAAATGGGGAGTCAGTACTTAGTCTCCCTCCCCCTAGACTGTGAGCTCTGTATGTGACCGGGGTTGTGGCCGATTTGATTTTCTTGTCTTTATCCCCATCCTTAATTTAGTGCTTGGCACATAGTAAGTGCTAGCAAACTGTGATTACACAGATGGGCATATGTAGCACACATGCATGCTGTAGCGTGTAAGGGGAGTAAAGGCAGAGCCATTTGTGGGAATGGAAAGGTGTAATCTAAACTAAACAGTTAAGCGGACCTGGTGACATTTAACAGTGAAAAATAACTTCCTTTAGCAATTGGAAGCTGTGAGCCCTGCAGACGTCAGTCAATTATAGAGTGGCTAGGTGCTCGGGCTTAACCTTCAGAGAATTTTGCATTCCAGGGGGCAGAGACTCTTAGATTTATCTCCCTCCACCGCAACAGGAGCAAATGGAAGTGACATTCCTTTTCCTCCCACTCCCCTTGGCAACCCCCATGCCTTGCCATTCATCTAATCTGCCTGGTCCCTTTGCCCTGCACTCAGCCTGAATGTTTAGATTGTCAGGAAATAAGCATCTCTGAGGTGTCGCGAAGATTCCCAGATCTGGACAGTTCAGTTCCAGGGGAATGTTCTAGGTCTATTGGAAGCTTGTCTGATCAGAAGATGGCAGGAAGAGGAGCAGGAGGAGGAGGAGAGTGGGAAGACTCCAATTTTCCTGATAACTGGAATGAAAAGAGTAGTGGGGAGGACTTTAGGCTGCACCCTGAGAAAGTTGCCCCTCATTCATTGTGCCACGAGGCCGGTCTCAGAGTTGCAGGCAGGCTTTCGAGACGGGAGCAGGAGGCGGGCAGCCACCTCCGCTGGCCAAGAGCGCCGGAGGCAGCTTGCCGTTCTTTCAAATCATCGTCTTTGAATGGGGGCCAGAGATGTGGTTATCTTCCTGGCAGATAATCTGTCCCCAAAGGGGATCCAGATCTTTCCCAAGAATAGATAGCCAGCCCACTAAATGAGGCCGAAGCGCGCTTCGGCCTTGGATGTAAGGGCCCACCAAGGAGCTGTGCGGTCATCACGGCCTCGGCGACGGGAGCTCCCCGGCTGGACGGATCGGGGAATCTAGGAAGGCTGTTGACTCGCCCCAACCCCGTCCCCTCGGTGCCTGCAGCCAGGCCGGGGCTGCCCTCTGGACTCTCTGGGCAGCGAAAAAAATTGGGCCTCTCTCCTGAATACTGTTTCCTCTGGTAGCCTGTCCCTGCTGGCCTCGAAGCAGGCTGCCAAAGCCATTGTCTCGCATTTCAGGGTCATGGTCCCAGCAGCTCCAAAAGCTGCCCAGAGTTGCCCAGAGCACCACCTGGCATCTCTCTGCTCTCTGGAGCCCGCGGGAGAATGTTGGGGGATGCAGATCTCAATCAATCAATCATTTATCTCAGTCGATCAATGGCATTTATTAATCATTAATAGTAATTATAGTATTTGTTAAGCACTTTCTATGTGCCAAGCACTGTTCTAAGAGCTGGGGTAGATACAAGGTTATCAGGTTGGACACAATCCGTGTCCCACATGGGGCTCACAATCTTAGTCCCCATTTTACAGATGAGGGAATGGAGTCACAGAGAAGTGAAGTGACTTGTTCAGGGCCACACAGCAGACAGGTGGTGGAGCCGGATTAGAACCCATCACCTTCTGACTCCCAGACCCATGGCTCTATCCACTTCACCCTGCTGCTTCTCTTAATGGAATGCTTACTATGTGCAGAGCACCGTACTAAGTGCTCGGAGAGTACAGTACCATAGATGTAGCGGACATAGATTCCTATCTCTTCAGTATTTACAAAATGGGGATATTTGTCACTAATAATAATAATAATAGTATTAGTTAAGCACTCACTGTGTGCCCAGCACTGAACAAGAGCTGGGATAGGTACAAGATGATCATGTTGGATTCAGTCTCCATTTCATATGGGGCTCACAGTCTAAGGAATCTCATCCCCATTTCACAGATGCAAAAGGTAAGGCCCAGAGGAAGTGAAGTGACTTACCCAAGGTCTCCGGGCAGGCACGTGGCAGGACTAGAGAGAGACAGGAAAGCAGCAGCAGGATTGGTGGGCTGGTGTAAGCACCCTCAGGTGTGTGAGGGTGCCTAATCTCGCTAGTCCCTGCCCGCAACGATGTTACAGTCTAGAGAGGAGATCTTATGGGGCAGGGGTGATCCAGGCACAGCACTGGAGGGGGGCTGGACAGCCCGGCCCCTGGCACTCACCCACGGCATGCCTAGTGCTGCCCCTGCTATGGGGCTACGACTAGGGGCTGAGTGGACTGGTGGACCAGGGGACCGGGATAGAAAGATAGTGGTAAGTTGTATTTGACCTCCATTGTTCCATTGCAACTGACTGGTAGCAGGGACCCTCCTGGGCCTGAGCAGCTTTCACTTCCCGTTGTGGGGGCGTATTCCCCTTCAGCGAAATCACAATAATAATAATAATTGGTATTTAAGTGCCTACTGTGTGCCCAGCACTGTCCTAAGCACTGGGATAAATACATTCAGACAGTCCCTGTCCCACCGGGGCTCACAGTCAGAGCAGGGAAGGAAGCCGGGATTTAGTCCCCATTTTACAGATGAGGAATCTGAAGCCCAGAGAAGTCAAGTGACTTACCCAAGGTCACCCAGGAGGTGGAGCCAGGATCAGAACCCAGGTGTCTTGACTCCCAACCCCATGCACTTTCCATTTAGGCTGCACTGCTCCATCATAGGCCCTTGGTAAAGGTTGGTCATCTGCGAGCCATTTTGAGAAGAAATTCCCAGAGATCCTTGTGGGCCAGGCATGTGTCTACCAACTCTTTTACATTGTACTTTCCCAAACACTTAGGACAGTGCTCCACACACAGTAAATGCTCAGTAAATATGATTGATTGATTGGCTCCCTCTCTTTCCGTGTCTTTCCCCCCGAGAAGCATTGCTTGCCTAAATCCTCAGAGCTATCGATCCCAGGCCTCCAATCCCCAACCTGACAGGCTGCAAATAGGGGCCGTGACCCTGATGAATCTTACCCGGTGTCAGTCCTGTTACATGTTGTTTTCCCATGCCAATGGACCATCTCAGAGGGTGTGGCCATGAAAAATTCCTTGGGGCTTCTCAGTCCCAGCCTGGGGACTCCCTGCCTCTGACCTTTGGTCCCGGTTCCTCCCTTCCTCCCGGCTCCCAGAACCACCTGGGTCTATTCCACTCGATCTGTCCCCCAGAGAGACCAGACAGCTGCCATTCCAAAATTAGACCTTTCCAGCAGCCCTCTTCCAAGTGCAGAGACGGAAGGTGCTGGCTTAAGCTCTGTTGGGCACTGAAACCTCTATTTCAGCAGCCGAGACATCCTCACAGCCCTCCCCATCCCCCAAAAGCCCAGTGATGATTCAGTAAGGGCTCCTGCCGGGTATCTTTCCGGGGAGGGGGCCGAGCAGTTCCACCCCACAACATTTGCTGCAGACAAGGGACCCCAATCCACAATGGTTGTCGCTCTCCCAAGGCACATGGAGCATTGACGGGCAGCCCAGTTTTGACTGCTCTGCTCAGACCGCTCAGGACACAAAGTGGGAGGTCGTCCCCCCCCCCCCCCCCCCGCAACCCCCAGGGCTTGGGGCCTTGGCTAATGCGCTAACATGGAGGATGGAGATCCGCTCCTGAGACCAGCAAGGATGGCCTTTTATCGTTCCTTGGTCTGAAATAAGGAAGCCCTCATGGACATTCTGAATGATCTCGTCCTGGCTATCGTGCTCTGCCAGGAGCTGATCCAGCGAGAGCCTAGTGGATAGCGCGTGGCCTTTGTCGTCAGAAGGGCCTGGGTTCTCATCCCAGCTCTGTCACCTACCTGCTGTGTGACTTTGGGCAAGTCACTTCACTTCTCTGGGCCTCAGCTACCTCATCTATAAACTGGGGGTGAAGACCTTGAGCCCCATGTGGGACAGGGAATGTGTCCAACCCGATTTTCTTGTATCTACCCTGGTGCTTCATACAGTGGCTGTCACATAGTAAGCACTTAACAAATACCACAGTTATTGTCATTATTTGCTGAAGATGTCTTCTTGCAGTGTGCTTCCCCCATCTTCCCACCTCCCTCTCTCACCCCCCACTCAACTCTCCAGATGGTTCAGTCATTCATTCATTCAATCATATTTAAGTGCTTACTGTGTGCAGAGCCCTGTACTAAGCTCTTGGGAGAATACAGTATAACAACAAACAGACACATTCCTCCCCACAACGAATTCACAGCCATGGGTCTCCCTGGCGGACTTGGAACAAAGATGAGAGAAGCTCACAGGGAACTTAATTGGTGACCCTCTCACCCCTCTCCTTGGCTCTGGTCTCTGGGAGCTCTTTTCCCAACTCTTGTCACCCCATAGTATCGACCATGAGGCTTGAACAGAACATACTCTTTATTTCTTGTAAGAGTTGGCTGTTTGGTGGGTTGTGTGCTGTGGGTGAGTCACTTAACTTCTCTGGGCCTCCTTTACCTCATCTGTAAAATGGGGGGGTTCAGTACCGTTTCCCCCTCCCCCTAGACTGTGAGCCCCATGCATGTGTCTAATCTGATTAAATCGAATCCACTCTGGTGCTTAGCCCAGTGCTTGGCATGTAGTAAGTACCTGGCAGAAAGGACAATTATCATTATTTTTGTTGTAAATTGTTGGGTATGTTGCCTAGCCCAAGGAAGCAAATAGTAAATGCTTTTGACACTGGTGGTGGTGGTGTTGAGGAGGCTGACCCCTGGCTCCCCCCAGGAGAAAGAATCGCTGGGTTGGCTGGGCACCTTGGGAATGGAAAAAAGTGGGGTTCTGCTGTTGTAGCGCTGGTCCAAGTCCCTGAGGGGCAGTGTGGGGGATGGGATGGGGCTGGAACCCCATGATCTTCCCCCAAACTACTTCTGTGGGGGTTAGACCTCCTGCTGCGCCTCCACCAAGGGAGTATGAGCCTGCTGACATCCCCAGTGAGGTGGTGGGGCTCTGGGGACCCCGAGTTTTTCTACAGGGGCCGAGAGGAGCTCCTGCCACTTCCTACTGCTCCCCTCAGATGGGGCGTGAAGCCGACTTGTCCGAATCCCCAGCTTCTCTCTCACAGCCCTCATCCTCTTTCCACTCCCCCGGGCCCCGCCCAGGCCTTCATAGCCGCTCCCGGCGCCAGAGACCGGCCCCCCTCCGCCTGCTCTGCTTGCAAGTCGGTATGAATAAAAGATGGCTGCCTTTGAAAGGAAGATCAACTTTAAACCAAACACAGATTTTTTTTTAGTTTTTGTGTACAGTTAGGCCAAAACAAACAGACATGTTCTTGAAAGATGTGGAGAAATGTGGATCTAAAACATCAGGGAAACTAGGGCAATATACTGACTGAAGGAAAGTGATTTGGGGGTTGCATATTTGAACTGCTGGATAATCACAGTGCTCATCCCCCCCCCCCCGCACACACACACAACACACACTTTGTGGGGTTTTTTTAATACTGCTGACTGCTCTCCTAGGAGAGTGGAGTTTCATTTCTAGCTGTGTGTCTTTAGGCAAGACCCTCTCGGTGGCTCCGCTTCCTATCTTTTCAATATTTACAAAATGGGGATATGTGTCACTAACAATAATAATAATAGTAGTATTAGTTAAACACTTACTGTGCGCCCAGCACTGAACAAGAGCTGGGATAGGTACAAGATGATCATGTTGGATTCAGTCCCCATTTCGTGTGGGGCTCACGGTCTAAGGAATCTCATCCCCATTTCACAGATGAAAAAGGTAAGGCCCAGAGGAAGTGAAGTGACTTACCCAAGGTCTCCGGGCAGGCACGTGGCAGGACTAGAGAGAGACAGGAAAGCAGCAGCAGGATTGGTGGGCTGGTGTAAGCACCCTCAGGTGTGTGAGGGTGCCTAATCTCGCTCAAGGCCCAGCTGTGGAACTAGGAGAGCCTGTAAAACCGCCCTGGAGTGGTAAGTAAACTAATAATTACGGGAGAACACAGCTCAAGTCCATTGAGTGCTAGCCTTCACTCCATGAAATATTTGCCACCTGCAGTTTGAAAAAGTAATGAAACATGCCCTTGCCCTTCATCTTCACCTTCCAGCCCCATGCATTGCAGAAATTCCCAGTCACTCCTTTGGGAGTTGAGTGGCAGCTGAGATGGAGGCCCAGTGGTTCTGTGACTTGGCACCAGCAGTGGTGGATTTGGGTTTTCTGCCCCTTTTGGATGAGGGTCTTCGGCCTCAGTCAGGGAGTGTGCGCACTCTTTCTCTCTCTATATATATGTATCTCCCTCTCCTTTTCTCTCCCCTCCTCCCCCTTCCCATTCCTACATCTTCTTCAACCCCCTTCCCTCCTCCTGGTCCTTGTTGCTGTACCCAGACCCAGATCATGGTTCAGGCCATTGTCTCGGGTAGTCATATTTAAGGCCTTCTGCCCGAGGTCTGAATACTTCCATTGGGGTGGAGAGAGGAAGGACCGGGCCCACTGTTCCCCCAGAAGCAGTGGGGCCCAGTGGCAAGATCCCGGTCTGGCTTCTAGTCCCGGCTTTCCCACTTGCCTGCTCTTTGACCTTGGACCAGTCACTTCATTCTTTGTCACAGTTTTCTCCCTTGTAAAATGGGGATCAAATAGCTTTTCTCACTCCTAATTCGGCTGTGAGCCCCACGAGGACAACCTGTTTATCTTGGATCTACCCCAGTGCTTGGCATGAAGTAATCTTTGAACAGGTATGCCAGTCATTGTTATCAATATGATTATTAGCCATCTCTGGCTGTGAGCCCTTTGCTTCTCAGTCTTTACCAAACCCCAGTCACCTCAAGGAGGGAATGCAGGGAGAGTTCTGGCTGCTCTTGATGAGGTCGTGCCATCCATGTAGAGTGAACTCCCTGGCAGAAATCGGTGGGTTCGGACAGATGGCTCTAACCACGGCTGCACTGCCCCCCACCCCCAGCCCCCCACCCCCAAGCTAAATGCCTGTGCCCCCATCTGTGGCCTTAGTGCAAGACAAACCAGCTCCTTTGTCATACATAGGGGATTTTTATTCCTAGAACTGGAACCCAGACCGTCTTCATCCCACGCCCTGCCAAATTATATATTATAAACCATTTGTCCATATTAATGCCTGTCTACCCCTCTAGGCGGTAGTATTAATAATTAATAGTAATTATGGTATTTGTTAAGTGCTTACTATGTGTCAGGCACTGTTCTGACCCCTGGGGTGGAGACCAGCAAATCGGTGGGGGGACAAAGTCCCCGTCCCACTTTGGGCTCCCATTCTCAATCCCCATTTTGCATATGAGGTAACTTAGGCCCAGAGAAGTGAAGTGACATGCCCAGGTCACACAGCAAACAAATGGCAGAGCCGCGATTAGAATCCATGACCTTCTGATTCCCAAGCCCATGCTCTCTTTGCTACCCCCAAACTTGTTATGGGCAAGGAACATGTCTACTGACCCTGTATTATACTCTCCTGAGCACTTAGCACAGTGCCCTGTATCCAGAAAGTGCTCAATGAATGCCGTTGATAATGATTGCTAACACTCCGGCCAGCCTCCCTGGAGCTGTCAACGGGCCGACGATGGGCAAACTCCTCGGCCCCGAGGGCCACCAGGGCATGGATGGAGATGCCTTTCGTTGCAGCTTTTTCATAGACTACGCCGTCCGCTGGGTGTCCTGGGCCTTCCTTCCCCCCACCAAAGCCTCGTTGGCATTCATGAGGGACCGAGGTAAATTAATCCCGATGGAAGAAAACGGCCTATTTCTCACTCTCCGGGTATAATGAATCAGGACATTCCGTTTTAAAAAACAAAGCAGAGCCAGAGAGGCGTCCCCAGAGAGCAGCTCAGTTTACATGGAACCAGTGTTTACCCTGAGCCAGGCGCTCCACCAGGCGCCTGGACTCTGATTTGGGCGAAAGCCGGCCAGTCCGGGCACTCATCGGCTCTGTCCCACCTCAGGCTGATCGGCCAGCGATCGCCACGCAGCCACACTCTCGAACTCCGTTTTGGAGGGCGGAGAGCAAGGCCGACATGGGGCCCACATGGATAAATGAAGGGTTCCCAGCCTTCCAGGGCTCTGCCACTGCTTGGGCCCTAGCTCCTGCCTGCAGGTAACTAGAGCAGCGACACTTAATTGCTACCAATAACTCCAAGTCGAAGAAGTCTCCCCTATTTTGAAAAGCTTAGTGAGTTTTAGCAGGAGCTTGGCTGTGTCTCCTTCATCTCCATAATAGTGTCAATTGTTGTGGGGTTTTTTTGCCTTTTGGGGGTGTATGGGGGAGGGCGTGGTTATTGTTAGTAGAGTTATGCCGCACAGAATGTAGTCCCTCACCATTTCCCCATGAGAAGGAGCCAGACCTCCTCCTTCCCTAAAGCCAGCCCGACGTTTTTAACTTGGTGTTGTATAAGTGTGGTTCTTTCCCTGGGTGCAGAAAGCCGGGAGGAGATTGGGAAGCTGGCAGAGGCCCACTTGGTGGAGGCGGAAAACAGGAAGACCAGAGACCCAGCCTTGGAACGTCCCCTCCCACCCCCGTCCGTCCCCCAGCAGCCCGGAAGCAGCATTGCATAGTGGATAGAGCACAGGCCTGAGAGTCAGAAGGTCATGGGTTCTAATTCTGGCTCTACCTCTTGTCCGCTGTGTGACCTTGGGCAAGTCACTTCACTTCTTTGTGCCTCAGTGACCTCACCTGTAAAATGGAGATTGAGACTGTGAGCCCCACATGGGACAGGGACTGTGCCCAAACCAATTTCTTAGTATCTACCCCAGCGCTTAGTACAGTGCCTGGCACATAGTAAGGGCTTAACAAGTACCATAATTATTAATTACTATTATTACAATAGAACTTGTATACATATGAATAATGTTATTTATATTGTCTGTCTCCCCCTCAAGACTGTAAGCTCATTGTGGACTGGGAATGTGACTGTGATATTGTTATATTGCACTCTCCCAAGCAAGTTCTCTCTCTGCACACAGTAAGTGTTCAATAAATACGATTGACTGACTACAGTATAACAGTTGGTGGACATGTTCCCTGCCCACAACGAGCTTACAGTCTAGAGGGTGGGGGAGTGGATCGCTCCTGCCGCTCAGGGGTTCGGTAGTGACAACTGCATCATCTCCTCCAGGGTCACCCAGTCTGAATTCTTTTTTCTCAACCCTAACAAAGTCATAAGTGCTTTTCTGGGGGGCTTATGATTCCCCCGACCACCACCACTCCGCCCTGTTCCTCAGGCTGATCGTCTTACGTTGATAATAATAATAATAATAATAATAATAATAATAATAATAATAATAATAATAATAATGTTGGTATTTGTTAAGCGCTTACTATGTGCCAAGCACTGTTCTCAGCGCTGGGGTAGATACAGGGTGCCCACCCCAGTTCTTAGCACAACATAAGTGTGTAATCATTATCACAATTCTTACTACTGAGGGAAAGGTAGGGCTTGAACATTCTAGAATCCAGAAGGGTAGCAGGTATCCTCCCTCCCCACCCTCCCCCTTGACCGGCCAGCTTGGTCCTCCCTGCCTTTATGGATCTGTTAAAGCCGGAGAGTGTTCTATTTGATCAGCCCGGTGGGGCTTGGGCGGTTATTTAATTGGCTGCCAAGGCTGGGGTACTTCCCAATCAGGAGACGCCACGCTATCAACCTGTCACAGTACCACAAAGGCCTAAGCCCAGCGGTTGGACACCCCCCTGCCCTGACCCTCCTCCTAGGTTTCTGTGGACTGACAGCGTCCTGTCGGAGGGTTTCCCTGCCCACAGCAAGGTCGCCCCCAACAGCTGTTAACTGGTAATTAGCCGCCCTCCACCACCCTGCCTCGACTATGGAAGAATTACAAGGGTCAATGACTCATTGTCTTAAATTTTAATAAGTACATACCAAACGAAGTGCTGGAGTTATTAAAAATTAATCCCGCCCAAAGGCCGTAGAAGGAAGAGCCAGCGCCAGGGCACCCGTGAGTGTATTTGGGAGGGAGACTGGACCGGGTGGCAAAAATTCCAATCTCCTTCCTCAATGGCTCACTGTCATCGTAGGCCAAGGAACCTTGAGTGGGCTGTGGATCCGGCCTGAGCCAGACTACCGAGGTCTGGTGCTCCACCTCCCTCTCTCCCCTTCCCGCCCCGCAACTGGCACTTTTTCTGCGAGGCTCAGAAAACCAGGCACGATGTCCGAGATAGTCCGGGCGAAGGGGGCCATGGTGACCACCAGGATTGGCTGTGGGCTCGGCCAGCGTCCTGCAGGGAAGCCCTGGTCGGCAGGGGTGGGGTTTTCCCTCCAGCCTCCCTCTGCTCAGAACTGCAGATAGTGGTTGAAGCACTGTCGTGTGCAATTCGCTCCTGGTTACCGATCAGGAGCCCTCAGCTCTGGAAAAGCACTTGGCTAAGGGACGATAGGGAGGAGTGGCCGGCGGGGAAGTGTGGAGGCCCTGTCTGAATACCCCTATTTCTTGGGAGAGAAGGAGGTGGCACAGGTTAGGAACTGGGGCACATGCAGGGAAAGCAAGATAAGGCGGGAAGACGGGAGTAGGGTATTTTTGCCCCCAAAGAATCATGGACCATTAAAGCTGTAATATAGCAAAATCCTTCCAGGCGGTGAGCCTTCCTTAATTGGAGAGGTGCCAGAATATCAAGATGTGGGTGGTGATTCTGCACCTGCAACCCGACACAAGATAGGCAGATGCACGCAAGTGCTCATGGGTCATCTGGTCCCAGCCTACGCTCACGTCGGGACTGGAGCTGGGGAGTAGTAACTTGGAGACTTGGGAGAGTACAATATAACAACAAACAGTCACATTCCTGCCCCCAATGAGCTTACAGTCTAGAGGGAGAGACATTAATATAAATAAATAGAGAAAGGGAGGGAGGAAAAGAAAAAAAAATGAAGACCTTGTTATTAGTGTTGAGTAGGGAGCCTTGGTCTCTAGAGGTCTCCTAGCCCACTCCTTTCTGGCTGGGAGCGATGTCAGAGTCCTGGGAGTCCTCATTTTTTGTATTTTTTTTATGATATTTGTTAAGCACTTTAGTAGCCATTAAGCTCTCATTTTCCCTAGAATGTTCAGAATGTTCATCTGTCCTCACATCTCCACATAGTTTGGTTTTTTTAGTGGTATTTGTTAAGCACCTGCTTTGTGCCAGGCACTGTACTAAGGACTATGGTAGATACAAGCTAATGAGCTTGGACACAAGGCTCACAGTAGTAATCCCTATTTTACAGATGAGGGGACTGAGGCCCAGAGAAGTTAAGTGACTTGCCCAAGTCACTTCATTCCCTTCCCGAGGACCATGGTGTAATTCTCAGACTGCTTGGGAGGCTGCTCCGCCCAGTCCCTCTTGGATAAGAACGATAATAATGGTGTGGTCTGTTAAGCCCTTACCATGTGCCAAACACAGTACTAAGTGCAGAAGCATTGTGGTTCAGTGGAAGGACTAGTGGAAGGCCAAAAGGTCCTGGGCTCTAATCCCGGCTCTGCCTCATCACTGCTGGGTGACCTTAGGCAAGTCACTTAACTTCTCTGGGCCTTAGTTATCTCATCTGTAAAATGGGGATTAAGAGTGTGCGCTCCATGGGGAACAGGGATTGGGTCCAACCTGATTGACCTGTATCTGTTCCAGTGCTTAGAACAGTGCTTGGTACAGAGTAAGTGCTTAACAAATGCCATTATTATTAGTATTATTATTAGTATGTACTGGGTTACATACAGAATAATCTGATCTGACCCACAGGCCTCGTCCCACATGAGGATCGTGGTCTAAGAGCTAGGGAGAACAGGTATCTTTTCCCCATTTTCCTAGATGAGGTTCCATGCCAACTTTCTCTAACCCTCTTCCCTCCCTCGGCGGGGGGGGGGGGGGGGCGGGGGGGGCGGGCGGGCGCTGGATGCTGCTTAGAAACCTGACCTGTGCGGAGCAACTCATAGCAGGGGGCGAGTTCTGGGGGAGAACCGGAGAAAGGTGGCAAATAGCTGGAGCTTTTATTAAGGTGCTTTTAGGGAACGTTTGTTCAGTCCTGATTCGGGATTGGAGATTTTCAGAGTCTATTAGGCACGCCGCGCTTTCATGGGTTTTGAATCGTACGGTTGATGTGAAAAATTGGCCCCCAATGGTTTACCACCGGAATAAACGCCCGGAAATTAGGCTGGGGGAGAAAGCTTTGTGTGTGTGGCGCAGGCCTGGTTCCGGGCTCCCCCAGACCCCTGCCACTTGTCATTTCAATCAGCAGCCTCATTTTCTTTTTTTTCTAATCAGGGGAGAAGATAAGAGTTCAAATCTGCCTCTATTCATTTCTCAGTTCCGTCCCAGCGTTTGAAGGAGGCTTTTCAAACTGCAGTTTCCTCCCGCCAGCCGTTGAAAGGCCAAAGCCTGTGAATTCCTGCAAACTGAAAGGGGTCTCAATAGGTTCTCTACCCTTGGCGCTCACCTCTCCTCTCCAAGAGCCCACCGTGGGTCGGGTTGCAAAGGAAAAGTTGGGTGCATAATAGCTGCCCAGCAGCCGGTCTTTTGTATGCAAATATGACCTCGAGGCAGGGTGGGAGGCAGCCTTCTATTGTTGCCTGAGACTAGTCGACGGTTGCAAAGCCCCGGCTTTTCAAATATTCCAGACAGATATTGAAAATGTCAGCAGCAGGCTTCTCCCCGCTTCCCCCGCCCCTCAGCACAAAACAGAATTGGAGAGCTGGTCAATAATTTAAAGAACTGCCTCAAAGGAGTCTCCGGACAGAGAGAAAGTCCCTCCTTGGGTTTCAGGGGGGAGAAAAAACCCAACAACCCAAAACCTCTTTTTTTCCCTTTTTAATTTTAGAAGAAAAAAAGATGCTGTAGAATATTCAGGAGCATCCCAGTGGATTCTGAACTCATAAGTGTCTGCATTTTTCCCATTTAGAGGCTCTCTGCCTCTCCTGCAACCTGCCTGCCTTGTTTTTCTTTTTGATGGAATTTTTCAGGTTATCCAGTACCGGAGAGTTTGAGTCTAGCCTTAAAACTAGAATCGGCCTGGAAATGCATGCTTAGCCTTAGGAATGTGGGTTTGTTAACCTTCTGAAATTTGGAAGAGCAAACATTCCAATTCCGTCCCCCAAACTGATCTTCATTTCTCGGGGGCCAGTGGGCCATGAGGGGTGGTGGTTTTGGGGAGAGCTGGATTGGGTCTGGGGTTGACCACCTGTGAACAGAGGGGCAAGAGTCTGGGTCGCCTCTCTCAAGCCAAATGTCACCCGGTCAACCCAGAATCAGCTGATGAGCTGCAAAAAGCAGAGCTGTGTAGACCCCTCAATTCCATGTGCTTTAGTCCTAGGCCACCCAGGTGGAGCATCCGCTAGGCTCCTGCTTGGCAGCTCTGACGGGGAATGGCAGTGATGCCAGAGTCCAGCCCAGCTGGTAGATTCTGGTCACAGTCCCGGGATGGGTGGGGATGGCTGTGATTCAGTCAGTTGAATTTATTGAGCACTTGCTATGTGCAGAGCACCATACTATGTGCTTGAGAAAGTACAATATAGCAGGCACATTCCTGCCTACACCGAGCTTACGGTGTAGAGGGGGAAACAGACATAAATATAAATACATTATGGATATATCGACCTAAGTGCTGTGGGACTGAGGGATGGGTGAATAAAGGGAGAAAATAAGGGTGGCGCAGGAGAGAGTGGGAGAAGGGATGCCCTCTTGGAGAAGATGTGCCTTCCTTAAGGCTTTGAAGGTGGGGAGAGTGATTTTCAGATATGAAGGGGCTGTAGGTTTGGGGTCCTGTGGGGGCGTCTGTTCTGCTCTTTCCCACCCCCCTTCTCCTCCACCTGGACCGTGAACACAGTCCCTGTCCTCCTTGACCGTGAACACGGGCATGGGATCTGGGTCCAGGGATCAGAGACCACTTGACAGAGCCAGCTGAGCAGAGGCCGTTGAGGGGCTGCATTTTCTCTGGGAAAGTTGAGGAAAGGCAGCTTCCCAGGTCGGGGCCGGTGGCTTGTCGTTCATGGTATTTGTGAAACACTTATTGTGTGCCAGACACTGTACTAAGTGCTGGGATCGATACAAGCTCGTCAGGCTAGTGCTGGAGCTGATGGTCCGGATTGCGCCGTTGGCTGAGAAGTGCAGCATCCCGCCTCCTCCCAACCCAGTGACGGTTCTTCCCGGTGAGCTCTGGGGTTGTTCAGGAGTCCTGGGGGTCTTTATGCTCGCCTGGCCAGGCCTGCAAGGCTCAAAGCTGGTCCCCAGCCAGGGGTGGATGACCTCTGTTACCCTTGTCGAGTCTTCCAAGAACCGGAGAGACCGGATGTGATGTTAGGGTGCCTGCTTGGGACCTGGACAGGACCCAGCTGAGCGCCTCCGAGAAGCTGCCATCTGGACCCCCGCGGCAGGGATCAATCTCCCCCCACCAGCTGTTGGGTCAAGCCCACTGAATCCTGGAGGCTGCCAAAACTCTTCGGGCGTGTGCTCTTTCAGAGACCGGTTGGCTGTCTTCCCCCATCCAGGTAGAGCAGCAGTCAGGTCCGGCTGGAGCTTGGGTTGTGCTGGGAGAAGAGGCTGGGTTGGCTGAGCAGAGGGGGCCATTGCAGGGGAAGTTACTCGGCCTTGAGACTCCGATCGGGCCCCAGTAAACTTGCTTCGGCACGAGTCGTTCCCTCCCCCAGCAAGGGGGAGGCTCTTTCCGTCCCTCACCCCAGAGCAGCCTGGTAATGTTGGCGCAGTACAGCTCCTTCTCTCTGGGGCTGGTAGCTCTTGACCTTCCAGATCGGTGGAGGGAGGACCAGACTTTCACCCCGCCCTGCCAACGCCGGGCTCTTTGGCTTTCGAAAGCCCGAGAAGAGGCGAGAGGTCTCCGAGCCGGAAGCGTAAAGGATTTTTAAACCAAACAAGAAAACCAATTATTTTTCTAACTGCTTTACTCCTTCAAATCTCTCCCTGTAATGGAGATTTAGAATCCGTCACTGTTGGGCTATTATTTCTGTGTAAACAGTGTCATGCCCTATTGCACCAAAGCAAACAGTCAATTTTTTCCATTACCCTTCGACGCAAACAACAAGGGTGGGACTAGATGATCTGCAGGAGCAGAAGTCGGGCCTTGGAGAGTGGGTGGTCCTGCCGGGCTGGGAAAGGGTTAAGACGGGCAGAGGCTTGGGCCGAACTGGAGGGGCCCCAGCCACATTTCAGACCTCCCGGCACTTATGGTTGGGGAGGAGGTTAATCTGATGCCCAGTGAGTCGTGAAAGCATGAAGTTCGGGGAAGTTGAGGGGGACTGGGCTTGGTCGGGGGACAGTGACTCAGCCCAGACAGGCAGGAGAGGCCCCCGCCCCCACTCAGAGGCCGAGGTTCTGTCAGCTTTGGGAGGAAGTGCCGCCCCAGGGGTGGGAACCCATTCTGCCCATCAGCTGCCGAAGTCGCTGCCCGCTGGCTGGGATTTGTCCCGATGGTGCTTACGGCTTGTATCCACACGGAGCTGCCCTCCACCCTCCTCAAGATGTCTTCCATCGCTGGGGAAACTGAGGCACCGGGCAGGGAAGCCGGAGAAATGGGGGTCGGAGCCGGCGGGACTCCTGGGACCGTTTGCTCAGACCAGCAAGTGGAGGAAGTTCCCTTTCCACAAGGCTTCCTCCTTCCATATGGACACCATTTAGCTTGGGGTTTCCTGTCAAACAATTCTTTTTCAAACGTCCTTTGAAGCTAACCGGCAGGCTGCCTGCCCCTTCTATAGGGTTAGGCCGTCTGCCGTGAGGGAGTTTTTTATTCTCTTCATTCACTGGGGAGTTTTTTTATGTCTATTTTGTCTATTGTGCCTGTAATGCATAATATACATAGAACTCATTCCCAATAGAGAGATTTGTTTCAAGAAACAAATGCTTCTGGTTAGCTTCTGTATGGACTCAATCCAGCCCCAAACCATTGCCATGAGTAGAATTCATTGACGGCAGAAGGAAATGAAAACAAACATTTCCTGACACGGGGCATTTCCGTCCATGGGCCTAGGGGATTTCTTCTCCTTTTGAAAAACGGCACACAGTGCAACTTGGCAGCCAGCAGCTAGTTCAGAGCGGCAGTGGTTCAAGTGTTTGATCGAAAGAGTGGAGGCAAAAGGATTTTACCAACTGCCCCTCCTTCTCCGCAGCCATCTGCCCCCTTTCTCCTCTTCTCAGCAAACTGCTACTCCCCTTTCCAAATAGCAGTCTCCCCCCTCACTTTTCCGAAGCGAACTGTTCTCTCCTTCTCCATGGCAATATGGCCCCCTATCATGATGAACTGATGACCCCTTTTCAACAATCATCTGCCCCCAACCTCCCATTTTCCACAGTGATTCGGTAGCACAGTTCCTCCCTCTTCTCCTCAGTGACTTGTTCCCACTACTCCATGACAAACTGCTCCCCCCAAATCTCATGAACTGCTCTCTCCTCCAACCCCAGCAAATTGCCTTCTCTGCTCCAGTTACTCAATGAGGCCATCGTTTAAAATGGTCTAGTTTGAGCCTGACACCTCTAGTCCAGGTTTCAGCCTTCGAATGACCCCGTGTAAAAACCCTTGGCTGGGCGGGGGGAGCGGAAACCATGTCCTTTTCCTCAGCAGGGGAGCAGGTCTCTACTGGGGGCCCCACATTCCTGAAGCATCCTGGAACCTCTCCTAGCCAGCCAGGCCAAACCCGAATGTGGTTTTGATCACAAAGATGGGAACTCAAGAGGCTTAAGGGATTGACTTTTTTTTTTTATGTTACTTTTATGAATGAATTAGCTGCAGGGCAGAGTCATTCGGCTAGACAGAATCCTCTCACGCAAGTTTTGGAGGTTTTGCCTTTTTAGAGATTCCTGTGGGGGATAAGCAGACCAAAAAGGGAGCTTCAGCTCATGGTTCGCCCAGCCTGGGGAGGTGGCTGAGGATCCTGTGTTGGCGGTGTTGGTGGATGGTAGGAGGGAGGCAGTTTCTAGTCCCAAACAGGTTCCCGAAAAACACTCTCTGATGTCAGTGTGAACCAGGGTGCAAGGGTGCCCGGCTACAGCACTGAAGAAAACCCAACAGTCACCCCCCTCCCATTGCACGTGACATCATACGTGTTACTGTGGGACCCTTGCCCAGCACTTACGTGACCCCGCCCTGCCCCCTTGCCCCAGACCCCATCGTTCCCCTTCCAGGTTCTGGTGAGCCTGGGCACCACGTCTGAGCCTCCATGGAGGGTAGTTGGGCATTGGAAATCAAAATACCCATACATATAGGCCCCTGGCTCCTTATAGGTCCCAGGCAGCAGACAGACCGGCCGGAAACCGGATTGCTCATTGTTGAATGGGATGACCATCCTTTCTGGGGTGATAATATGTATTTTATGTGTTATCATCAATGGGTGGGAAGCCCAGAAGCATAAATAAATCAAGGGAAAAGGACAGGGGCAGTTGAAATGGAGTGGGGTCAGTTAGACTTAGTATCTATCACCAGTTGACATGACCTGGAAGGCGGTGTCTCTGCCTAAAATAACCTTCTACTTTTGAGCTCCTCCACTAATCTGTCAGCTTCCCCCACTAGATTGTCAGTTATTTGAGGGCAAAGGTCAGGTCTGCCAACTGTAGTATATTCTTCCAATTGTTCAGGACGTAGTAGAAACAGTGTGACCTAGTGGAAAGAGCCTAGGCCTGGGAGTCAGAGGGCATGAGTTCTAATCCTGACTCCGCCACTTGCCTGCTATGTGACCTTGGGCAAGTCACTTAATCCTTCTGTGCCTCAGTTGCCTCATCTGTTCAGCACTTAGAACAGTGCCTGGTTATATAGTAAGGGTTTAACAAATACCATCATCATCATCATCGTTATTATTAAAATGGGATGAAATGAGGATTGCAAGTCCCATGTGGGACAGGGACTACGTCCAACCTAATAACCCAATGCTTAGAAAGAATAGTGCTTGGCATGTGCTCAAATGCTCAACAAAATACCATAATTATGATTATTGTAAGTGCTCAATACCACTGATTGATATTGATACAGAAATCTCAGTGTATTTTAGAAATCTCAAAATCTCTTTGATTTTTCTCCCTTAAAAATCCTTTGTCCTAAAAAAAAAAAAGCTGAGCCATTATTTGTTTATTAATGTATTTGTTTCAAGGATCTTCTAGGACCATATACCCGTCAACCCGTCTGAGGCCCAGGGGACCAAAGGTGCCATTTTCTCTCCAGGTCTGCCTGGGCCGGGTAGTTGCTTTACCCGAAAACAAACCATTGGAGCTTTCCAAGTGTGTAGAGCAAATGTAGTTTATTTTCCATCCTTGTTTCTCTTTATGGCTCTTAGTAAAACAGAGACCACCTCGCGGAATGTAAAATGACGATCGGAATTGCCTTTTTTATTGTCAGCGGGACAGAATGGGATGTAATCTCTGTGTTCTGGAGAACCTTTAATTGGCACGAAAGGGCAGTTTAGTCTTCGTCTTGCAGGAGGTTTGTCATGCAAACTGCAGCTGCGTGTCACTCAGAGGCCCCGGGCCAGCCACGGCTGATTTGCATTGGTTGCCGGGATCGGTGAGCCATTGCTGGGTGTTACGTGGGGGTTCCGGATGCTCAGCTAATGGAGACAAGGCGCCAGTGACCTCCACTGCCGGCACGCTGTACCCTGACGAGGTGGTGGCAGCTGGGCCGAAGCCGCCCCTCCCGTGGGATTCTCCCACTCCGGGGCGGCCGTGCTCCCAGAGAAATGGGGCTGGGGGCCTCGGAGATGCCCATCACAGTAAAGTTGCGACCAAGGATGGGCCTCCTGGTCCCTTCCCAGAGTGCCTTCACCTGTAGGACCTACAGCAAAGCCACGGATGTTGGCGGGGAGGTTGGGCTCCACCTTCCGGAAGCAAAGGGGGAAAGAAGTAGAGAAATCTTGGCTCTGGGGTCTTCTGGGAGGTTGACAGGTGGGGAAATGGGCCATTGTCGGTACCAGAGTGAGTGAGATCCCTCCTGCCTTTTTGCCTCAGGAGCTCCCTGTTCCCTGCTCAGGGCCTCGAGCCCCAGGGGTGACTGGGTTGTTTGAACCCCTGAAGTGGAAATGTGTCTTTGGGGCTCCCGAGGGTCCCTGTCGGCAGGCGGACATTTTTACCACTGATGCCCTGATGTGAAGCTTCCTCCAGACATAACTGATTGTTAATGGATTCAAAGTCTGGCAGGTCTGCAGAATGAGACAGGCTGCTCTCAAGTACTTGACACCGCTGATCAGAAATGGGTTTCCTTTTAACATGAGTGTTGCTTTGTGTCTGTGCTTTGAAAATGGCCTTGATCAAACTCGTGAGTAGGTGAAATGAAACCAGGCCTGTCCCTAGCCGAGGCTTCTCTAACCTGGTCTTCCCTTTCCGCCGGAGAGAGCGGAATGAGCAGTGTGGGTGGCATCGATTTCTAGATGCTGGGAAACCCCTCTCCTCCTCCTCCTCCTCCCCATCTCCTCCCCCATCCACATTCAAATCGAGAGAGGGAGGCTGATAATCCCTTCCCAGGGAGCCCATGGGGCAGGCCCCATGCCCTCTTGGTCGACTGACACTCAGATTCCCCGAGCCTGGAGTCCCTGTGGGTTAACTGGACGCACTCAGAGCTTCGGAGCCTGAGAATGCAAGTCCAGTCTCTGGAAATGAAGGGAAAAGGGGAATTACCCATGGGGCTCCTGACCAGAAGAACCTGGCTGGGTCTTAGCCAGAAACCAGATTTTGGCCTTGGGCAGAAGGGCAAATGTCAATGCTCTTGATAGGTCGAGGTCCTTGAAGCCTGGCCTGAGCCCAACCCCACCCTGTGACCATTCCCCTCAGCTGGGAACAGACTCTGGCTCTGTGGGGGAGGAGGAAGTGCTTTTTATTTGGTTGAGGGTGAGGTGGCTGGCCCGCCACCTGGGCCCACAGGCCTCTTTTGGTGAGGGCTTTAATGGGGCTCCTCTTTTTCCCAACCCCTCCCTCCCGCACTCTTCTGACTTCTTGATATTTCTCCAGGTGCCTGGGGTGGTCATGATTAGAGGAGTCAAAAATGTGGAAGTCTCTCCTTCCTTCCCTCTGGCCTCTTCAAGCACTTCTCCTTTACAGCCTAAATCATCCCCCCCCCCTTTTTTTTTTTTAATCCTTGAAAGCTTCAGTTTCCCAAACGTCTGATCTTGTCCTTTGGATTTTCTTCCAGGGAGCCCTCAAAAAATGGGTCCTTTTGGGTTCAGATCAGTTCTACATACTACAAGAAGTTCAAGGTCACCTTCCCTTTGATCATCTCCAACCCATAAAAACTTATTTCCCCCTCCACAGTACTCGTGTGTGGGTGTGGGTGTATATATATGCACTCAATTACTTATTATGACTAGTTGTATATATTTTTGTATTTGCCTCTACTCCTCGTGGGATGGGAACGTAAAATCATCTAGTACAGTGCACTGCCCCAAGTGGTTATTCAGTAAATCCTATTACTGCTGCTGTTATTAATATTCCTCCTCCTCCTCCAACAGAGATGATGATTTCATTTTGAGCACAGGGTGGAAAGGGGGCAGGTATTTTAAGAGGTTTGAGGTCTGGAAGAGGCATAGCCTTCCAGGAGCTAAGAGAAGTAGTACTACTTATTGAACAACCCCTTGTTTAGGCGCTTGGGGAATACAAAATAAGTGACAGATAGCCTGCCCAGAAGAGGCTTGCACTCTTAATAATAATAATTATGGTATTTGTTAAGCGTTTACTATGTGCTGAGCACTGTTCTAAGCACTGGGGTAGATACAAGGTAATCAGATTGTCCCATGTCGGGCTCACAGTCTTAATCCCCATTTTACAGATGAGGTAACTGAGGCACAGAGAAGTTAAGTGGCTTGCCCAAGGTCACCCAGTAGACAAGTGGCAGAGCCAGGTTTAGAACCCACGTCCTCTGACTCCCAAGCCCGTGCTCTTTCCACTAAGCCATGAGAGACAGATATGAAATACTTTCAGTAGAGGGGCCAAAATAAAAATCCACCATTTAAAACCTGGGGGTCGGGGGCAGGGGGTCGAGCATCAAAAATAGTGGGGCAAATGGCCCCCCATGATCCCCTTGGAAAAGGAACCCAGGCCTTCCGGGGTGGGGAGGAGGGAAGGGAAGGGGGAGAAGGTGAGTGGAGGTTTTCGGAATTTGACCACGAGCTGACGGGTTGGGCAGAGCCCATCAATTAGTCAGTAGAATTTACTGAGCACCCACTGTGTGCATAGCCCTATACTCAGCACTTGGGAGAGCACAACTGTGTTAGATGACACACTCCTTGCCCTTAAGGAGTTTACAGTCTTCGGAAGGGGACTGGTACAAACTAATTTACAGACTGAAGAAGAAAGAGGAAAAATGTGCTTAAGTAATGGGGTCTGGAAATCAGCCAGGACTGAGGAAAGGAGATTGTGGCCTCCTCTGGCCTTGTTCAAGAGAAACCCTTAAAGTCTTCTCATTTTCAGGCGGTTGGTGCTTCATCCTGCCTTTAACTAGGTGGGAGGCGGAGAGGATTTTTCTGAACTGCCTTCACCAGAATATATCCTTTCTCCACAGTCTCGAGGAAATGCACTAGAGCCTTTGAGGCAGAGTCCTGTAAGCAGGACTTAACAGGCCTCCGTTTGCCTGGTGCCTGGCTGAGGTTCAGACAGCAGCGGCAGCAGAAATGAGGCACTATAAATAGCGGAGGAGAAGAGGAGATTTAAAGCCGTTCAAGTCTGTGTTCTCAGATCTGACGTATTTTCCTCTCTTCGGCCAAGTTGTCGATAGCTGTGCAAGGAAGTTTCCACAGGTTGAAATTTGCCCTTGTTGGCCTGAATCCGCCCCCCTGGTAATTCTACAGACTCCTGGCGGGATGCTCGTTAAATGACAGGGGTTAGGTCAGAAGGTTGGAGAAGGGTTGTAGCAGCTTGTCATGGACCTATAGTGGAAAAGGTTCGGTCGTTAGTTGGAACACGGACTGAGTGCTAGCGCACGAGAATGGAAGCTCCTTGAGGGCCGGGATCATGTCTGCCAACTCTATTGTATCATGCTTTCCCAAGTGGTTAGTACACTGCTTTGCACTCAGTAGAGTGGCTGGACCCTTGGGCGAACCCTGGATGGTGTTGCTTACAGTCTTGGTTTCCAGTCAGTACTACTGATGGAGGAAAAGAACATTACGGAAGGGCCTCCTTGGTCCTGGGCACTGTGCAGAATGTAAGGCAAGACCCTGCGAGGCCTGCCCTTCTAGGGGGTCTCCATCCGAAGAGATAGAGAGTGCACTCAGCCTGGGGGAATAATAATAATAATAATGGTATTTAAGTGCTTAAGTGTGTGCCAGGCACCGTACTAAGCAATGGGGTGGAGACAAGCAAATTGGGTTGGACACAGTCCCTTTCCCACATGGGGCTTATACTCTCAATCTCCATTTTGCAGATGAGACCCAGAGAAGTGAAGTGACTTGCCCAAAGTCACACAGCAGGCACGTGGCAGAGCCGGGATTAGAACCCATGACCTTCTGAATCCCAGACCCATGCTCTCTCCACTACGCCATGCTGCTTCTCTTAGTACAGTGTTCTGAGCGTAGGAAGCGCACAGTAAATGCCACTGATTGAAAGAGAGGAGCGGGTTGGGGGAGTGGTTTCACCCAGCTCCTCTCCTCCACCTTCTCCTGTTGTTTGGTCCCTGGCGGCTCAGGATTGGTTTTCGGGCAGAGTCGCATGAGAGTGGAGTCTTTGGAGGAGAGGTGGATCTGGGCAGGTGGGACCTCATGGCCAAAAGGTCCAAGAATAAGGAGGGGAGGTCTGAGCCGCCAGGGGCTGTGTCGGGGGGTGGTTTCTGGACCAAACTTACCCAAATGGCATGAAATGGTAGCGAAACAGAAAGCCCCTCTGATCTGGAACCACCTGACTCTCCAGCCCAGAGTCAGGTGTCAGAGGAGGAGGAGCCAAACGGCAAGTGGATCAGAATCATAGCGCCCATGCAGCAGGCCGCGGGCTGGTTAGGAGGGTGGCCACCCTGGAGGCCTACCTCCGTGCTTGGCGTCCCAGCCTAGGGCTCCTAGAAGGAAGGTTTGTCTTTCTCCCTCCCAGAGCCAGCCCGCTTAAGGGAGCGAGCTTGTACCTGGCCTCCCATGAGGGAACTGTGTGTGGAGACCTTAATTGTTGTGGACTTTGGGTCCCTGGCAGTACAGGGAGAGGGGGGAATGCAATTCAGTCCCAGAGAGCAAAATCGGACCACTTCCTGGCTCAAGAATAGAGGTTTTGGACCTTTGGCCACAGCTGAGGGGTGGAAGAAGCGGGAGCTCCGTGAATGGGAGCAACAACCCCCGGCAGGATGTGGGACTGCCACGGAAAAATGAGGCCAGTGAACTCAGGGCTCTCCCTACCCCCTGCAAATCAATCAATCAAACCAATCAGTCAAATTTATTGAGCACTCACTGTGTGCAGAGCACTGTTCTCAATCCCTAAGATGGGTTCTGGAACCGGGGTGAGCGGTGCAGGGTGGAGGCTGGACCCCCCCCCCCCCCCCCGGCCACTCGCCCTGAAGACTCATTTTTAGGCCTAAAGCAAAGCTAAATCGCGGCCAAAGCCTTTTGAAAGGGAAATGGATTTGTCTCAGTGCTCCAGCACGTCCTCAGGAAGAGCAGCGAGGTTTGTAAGATGTGGGAGTGGAGAGACTCACTCGATAAGCTCAAAAACCGGGTGGCTTCTCAAGTGTCAGAAATGGGAGATTTTGCTGCTCGGTAACTTGGGAAGTCGTCCCCCAGCCCCCACCTTTGCCCCTTCTTGCAATTGGTTACCACTTAGGCTGGGGGGCAGGGAGGGGAGTTGGAACCTAAATCAAAAAAGTATTAAAATGTGTATTTTGAGGTTTGGAGTGGCTTTCCTTGTGGCGACGGAAAAGCTGCAGCTGGAGGCGGCTGCCCCACTGCCTGGTGACCAAGCTCAGATAGAGAGATCTGTCCTGTTGCAAATCACAGAGCCAGGATCATTTGTAACCTATTCCACCCAAATAAATAAGTCTGCAAATAAGTCAGCTCTCATGGTATTGTCTTCATAAATATCCTTTAAATTGAGGCTGAGTGACAAGATGTGCTTCTGCCTCCAAAATGGTATCACTGATGATATTGAAAGAGGCTTTGAAAATACGTTTTCTACCACAATTGTCATTGAAACCGTACTTAGCTTTCTATTCCCCCCACCCCCTTCCCTGGCTGTAACTGGGTCTCTTTGGGGAATTTTTAAAGTGACAATTGGTAGATTGAAGACAGTGATATTTCTTCCACATAATACTTCTGAATGCCACTCAACTCATCCTTGATTGGCTCTGAATATCGCAGGAAGAAAAACATTTCTGTTTGAAAAATACAAGCTTATTGGAGGCCATTTTCTTTCAAACTTTTTTTTTCTTTCCAGCAGAAGGGGAGACAGGCAATTGTAATAGGATTTGACCTCGAAGGAACACAACTGCCATCAAAATCAATCTATACCTTTCTGTCTGAGCATGGAGTTTTATATGCTTATTAGATTCTCCAGTGTTATTCAGCTTGATTGCAGTCTTTATACAGAGGAGTTAAGTCGGGTAGAAAGATAATAGAACTAGAAATTGCAAGACAGGTTCTTATGAAATCAGTAAATTATTCATTTAACAGTCCTCTCCCTGTTAATTTCATGTTGCTATGGCATCTCAAAATGGAGGCGCCTGGGTCATTCTTCCCAACAAGAGACCCGGCCCAGACTCCGCGGGTCCTTGCGGGACGCAGAGTAATGCATTAGGTACGACCTTCAGCTGCCTGATAAATTGCCTCTTTATCTGGCCGGGCCCAGGGAGAACTACTGGAGGGAACTGAAAGAGAGACGTCTCTCGGCGGCCAGCATTTTTTGGCCGGGAACCAAGCCTCCCGTGTCGGCGCTGGCCTCTGCTGAAGAACGCCTTGTCTTGGCATCTCTTCCCCGGCTCCCAAGACGCCAGGCGCTCCACCGCCCTCCAGCTCGCTCCAGAGTCGGCCTCCTTCAAGTTGGGGCCCAGTTCCCCGGGCAGAGCGGGCCGCTAGCCTGGATCGCGGGTTCCTTGAACCCACCCTTTCCCTTGCTTCTTGGCTCCGCTTGTTTTTGCCTTCTTCCCCCTCTTGAGGACACGAGTGGCTCCCTCCAAGCCGGATGCCACTCAGCAAGCCAGGGTGGGGGACCGGTCTTGTGGTGGAGCATTTTTGAGACCTGCTTGTCGGCTACTCTGAGAGTGTGTAAAAGTCACCGACCCCCATCCTTGAGGCTCAGGGAAAAAGCAGGCATTTGAGAGAGGGTCAGAGGAGGAATTTAGCAACACGGTATGACAATGTGATCTATGGAATGGCTGGCCTGGGCTGCCAAGGAAGAAATAACAGAGAGAGGAGTAACCGCTGAGAAACCCGGTTCCCTCCCCACCCCACCCTGCCCTCTATGTCCGTGGTGTGTATGTCTGGGTATGTGTGTGTGTCTAGGTAGGTGTATGTCCCCATGTGCACCAAACTTTAAAGTCTTTGCTTTCAGCCAGGGTTTTGCACAGTTTGGAAGTGTATTCCCTGTCGAGCCCTGTGCTCCAGGTTTAAGTATCTCCACTAGAGCTGCTGCTTAGAGGATTGTGAGCTCAATCTGGGCAGAGGCCCCAAAGACCATGCACCATGGGGTGGTGGGTGAGGCTCTGGAGACCAGAGATCATGACTGCCAGGGGTGGGGATGCTTTCTATGTCGCCATTTCGTGTGCCCACAAAACTGATCGATCAGTCAACGATATTTATTGAGCACTGACTGTATGCAGATCTCTTTTCTAAGTGCAAGGGAGATATGGTCCTTGACCTCAAGGAGTATTCGGGCTAGCCGGGGAGACAGACCCCCCAAAAAATTATAGGCAGAGTGAAGCAAGAGTGTAAAGGTGCAGACCTGAGTGCCCTGGACAAGAAGTGAACTCCCAGGTGCTTAGATAATAGGGGAGAGCTGAAGTGGAAAGAGTTGAGGGAGATGGGGTGGGGAGGTGAGAGGTTAATCAGGGAAGGCTTCCTGGAGGAGGTGCGATTTTAATAGGGCTTTGAAGATGGGGAAGCAACAGTCTGCCGGATGTGAAGGGCTAGGGAGTTCGAGCAGAAGGAAAAGCCCGGACAAGAGGGTGAGAGGTGAGAGGTGAGAATGAGGCCAAATGTGTGAGGGAGACATTAATGACCTCCCTCCCTCCTACTGAGAACAGAGAGCAGTGAGGGACTAAACTTGGGAGAGTCTGAATGGGGGATGATTAAAGCTGTCTTCCCGATGCTGATGGGTTGATTGGACAAGGAAGCAGCCAGCGTTGGGCTGTGAGAGCCTACGTGGAGGAAGGACGGTGCTAGCATAGCATAGCACAAAGCAAATGTATTAATAAAGGTGAACCTTTGACAAAGGAAGGGGACCCCCTTATTCTCTGCCTCCAGGAGGCATCCCCTTTGCACTTGGATCTGTGCCCTTTCGACACTTGGTATTCACCCCCACCCTCGGCCCCACAGTGCTCACGTACATTATTCGTAAATCATTTATATTAATGTCTGTCTCCCACTCTAGACTGCCTGCTCATTGTGGGCAGGGAACTTGTCTACCAACTCTCTTGTGTTGTGCTCTTCCTCACTGATAGTACAGTGCTCTCTACACGGTAAGCATTCAGTAAAAACCATTGATTGTTTGATTTTCCGGGAGGATAATCTTTTTGAACCCGGGCAGCAAGGACTGCAGCGGCTACCGAGGCCACTACCATGCAGACCTTGGGACCATGGGCCGGGGTCGGCCCCCCCCCCCCCCGCCCCGACGTGGTCACTTCAGCTGCAGTTGGGACCTGTCCATCAAAACCCCAAGCGAGTAGCCTGAGGCAGTCTGTGCCTCTGCCTACCTGTCTGCTGCCCGTTGCACTAGAGAGAGCGGCTGGTGCCAACCAAGCTGCCAACACCATGATCTAATCCTCTGCACAGGTTCTCGGTCCCGAATCCTCAGGACCGAAGCTCATCTGTGACTCTCGACCAGAGACCCCTATCGATCAGTCAATCCATGGTATTTATTTAGTGCTTACCATGTGCAAGAGCACTGTATTAAGCGCTTGGGAGAGTGCAGTGAGCAGCATGGCTTAGTGGAAAAAGCACAGGCTTGGGAGTCAGTGGACGTGGGTTCTAATCCCGGCTCTACCACTAATCAACTGTGTGACTGTCAGCAAGTCGCTAAACTTCTCTGTGTCTCAATTATTTCATCTGTGAAATGGGGATGAAGACTGTGAGCCCTGCATGGGACAACCTGATTATTTTGTGTCTACACCAGTGCTTAGAACAGTGCTTGGCACAGAGTAAGTGCTTAACAAACACCACCAGTGTTATTATTATTATACATTCCCTGCCCAGATTCATTTATTCATTCAAGCATATTTATTGAGTGCTTACTGTGTGCAGAGCACTGTACTAAGTGCTTGGGAGAGTACAACAATGAACAGACACATTCCCTGCCCACGGTAAGCTTACAGTCAAGAGGGGGAGCAAGACATTAAAAAAATTAAGGAGATAGACATAAGTGCTGTGGGGCTGAGGGAGGGGTGAATGTCAAGTGCTTAAAGGGTCTGGGTGCAAATTTCTCATAGAAATATTGCAAGTCCTTGAAATTTTTTTCCTGTTACACACACACACACACACACACACACACACACACACACAAACAATCTCTTTCATCCTCTCTCTCTCCAATCACCAATTGCCTATGCTGCAAAGAATTTAATTGAGTGCAGGGCTCTGGCCTGCAGTGGGATATGTCTGTTGGACCAGCCTGATCGTGCAGTCAATCACACCCCAGGAACGTAATGTCAGTTGAACGTTTGTGCTGCCTCTGAAATGAATTTTACCCTTTCATGCAAATCACTTTCCGACTCTGGAAATCCACGTGGGAGGGAGCCCTGTCCTGACCTGCCCGGTTTGTGAAGCAGGAAAATCAGAGCAATCTCTCCCCTAGCAGAGGCAGACAATACTCTGTCACTAATCAACGGCTTCACAAGAGTTTGTCTGAGTACAAGAAATGCATTTAGAAAAGGTTCCTCGGAACGGTGTGGAATTAGAGCCAGGCGATTGCCTTTTCACTTCAGTTAATCTGAATTAGATGAAGCTCCTTTCTAGAGAGAAGAGGGAAAATGGAGCTTTCTCCCTGCAGCCGTGAGTTTTCAAAAGACTCTGTCATCAGAATCATGAAAGAAATTGTATTTATGTAGTGCCTTTCTTGCAAAGAAGCTGAAACATCCTGCAAACATGAGTTGTTAATAATGTCCTGCCTTTACAAATCAGCTTTCTTCTCAGAATCTCATTTCACATGTGTATTTGCATGTGTCTGCAAATATGCGTGTGTGAGCGTATGCACACACACACACACACAATTCTCCAAGGCCAGGGGCCAAGTCCTTGTATGGTATGTTCTGTTGTACAGTATCTAATCACTCCATGCACTCTTGGTGAATATTAATAATGACGAACAGCAGTCCTCCCTGTCTGTGTACCCCCCTTCTACAGTAAAAATTGATGGCCGTTATGCACTTAGTGTATACCAAGGTCCATATTAAGATCTGGGGTAGATCCAAGGTAATCAGGTTGGGCATAAGCCCTGTCTCATCAGGACAGAAGGAGTACAGATATTTCATCCCCCTTTTATGGATGAGGAAACCCAGAGAAGTTAAGTGACTCTCCCAAGGCCACAGAGCAGGCAAGAGGCGGAGCCGGGATTAAAATCAGGGTCTGCTGACTCCCAGTCCCAGGCTCTTTCCTCTAGATGACATTGCTTCCCCACAACCAGCCTTCCCCAGTCAGTTTTCAGCACCCAAGTATTACAGACCCACCAGCAATGAGCTTGTTGGTACCCTTCTGGAGCACTTTTGCCTATATGCCATTCAGTTATAGATGCAGCTTTGATTTCCTTTGATTACTCAATTTGTCTGTCTTCTCCATTTGAGTGTATTCTAGCTGTGGGCAGTGGCTGTGTCCCTTGCTAGGATGGAATTTCCCAAACAGTACAGTATATTTCCTCTGATGGGAACTGTTCCTTCTAATACCACACCTGCTTTAGGTAGATGGGACCAAGTTTTAAGACCTGGGGTAACTTTGCCTCCTGCAAATCCAGTCCACCATTTAAAAGTTAAACACCAATATCTCCCAAAAAGCCTTCCCCAACAGGGCTACACCTCGGTCATTCCTGCCCATCAGCCTTTTGACAGCCCCAATGCATTTATATTTTTTTAAAAAAAATTCATTTTTATGGTATTTGTTAATCGCTTCCTATGTGTGAGGCATTGTACTAAGCATCAGGGTAGGTACAAGCAAATTAGGTTAGACACAGTCCACTTCCCCTGTGGAGCTCACAAGCTTAATCCCCAGATGAGGTCACCAAGGCCCAGAGAAGCAAAGTGACATGCCCAAGGTCACACAGCAGATAAGTGGCGGGGCCGGGATCAGAGCCCAGGTCCTTCTGACTCCTGGACCTGAACTCTATCCATAGGCTAAGCATTGCATCTCTACACGTGAAAACCACCAGCCCTCCTAGAATAGGAGAGAGAAAAGAGCCCCAGAAGGATTATGTGGGTAGAGAAACCAGGGATGGGCAGTGGGGGCAAGGAGCATTTGAGAGACAAGCCTGGAAATTACCAGAGATGGATCAGACCTCCCACAGCCCCTGCTCAAGGTCTCTGGCCCCCCAGCCTCTTTCAGCTCCTGTTGCCTGGGACCTTTCTGAATCGGGGGTGCCGTCACCTGGAGGCCTTCTGCCTCTGATGGGATTGCCACCTGGAACCGCTGCTCCCTGTCCTGGTGCCCAAAGGGGCCGGGTCACCTCCTTCTATAATTGGGTCAGTAAGTTGGAAGACAAAAGGGAGACCTCGGGTGTCGTAGGAAGAAAAAAGGAAGCAATAAAAGGGGACCCACCGAGAGCGATGAAAGTATAGATGAGGAAAGGGTTAAAAGACAGAAAGGTGCCCAGTCTTCAACCAGAGGCCTGAGAGTCCGAAGGTCATGGGTTCTAATCCTAGCTCTGCCACTTGTCTGCTGTGTGACCTTGGGCAAGTCACTTCGCTTCTCTGGGCCTCAGTTACCTCATCTGTAAAATGGCGTTTGAGACTGTGAGCCCCATGTGGGACAGGGACTATATCCAACTTGATTTGCTTGTATCCACCCCAGTGCTTAGAACAATGCCTGCCACATAGTAAGCGCTTAAGAAATACTACAATTATTATTATTCACATGAATCAAAATTTCTAATGTGGACTTTGACAATTTAATGGGAAATTATTTCACACCCCACAAGCCCTTACACATTCCACACAAACTGGGCACCTCTTGTGAAAGGGGCCGAGTCAACCCCCTCGTCCATCCCTCGGTTCCCAGTGACTGGGCTTTTGTAGGCATGCCAGAGGAATTAGGTTCCACCACCCCCACCCCCGGCCGATGGGTTTCGATCTGCGGGAGAAATCTCGGGGCCGGTTCCGACGTCTCAGGTTTGCCCGTGCCAATGAAGGGAAAATGCTCTTCTGTGAAATCTACAATAGTGCATGCTTTTTGGACTCTGTCCAGGAAGCGTTCTGAAGAATCCCTCTAATTAGAGTCTGGAGAGTTTAAGGAGCTGTTTTCGAGTTTCTGACACTAAAGCAGATGGGTGTTTGATCCTTATGCTCTCCTTGACTAGGGGAATCGTAATGGGTCACTCTAAAAGTCTTCAAATTCCTGCTTTCGTGCGAAGGGGTTCGGCACCGGGACTGTTTAGGGAGGGTGGCTTTGGCGGGGGTGGGGGTGGGGGCGTGAGGGGGGTGTCAGAGCAGTGGGAATCTGTGTCCTTATTCTGATAGTGGGGGGGACTGGCCCCATCAGAGTGGGGCCGGATCTGGAAGAAAGTTACACCCAGCTCATGGCAGTGTTTCAAACGTTCATAGAGACCCGAAACTGAGGTGGGTGGAGGGTGGTTTTCCTTTGTCTCTCCACCACAGCAGGGAGTGGAGGTGCTGGGGGGAGGGGGATAAGGGAGGGGGGCGTTCTTCTGGCTGTAAGGCTTTCTTCCTCTTCTCCTCTCCCCATATCTATTCAGTTCAGTCCCCTCCATCTCCTCCCACCACCGCACGTGAATCCAGAACCAGTTCCTTCTCTTTGGGGAGTTTTCGTTCTCTTGCCTTGCTCCCGGCCCTTTCTTCCCTGGAAGTTGAGTTGGGAAGAAGGGGGTGGGTTGGGGGGGGGGGGGGAGGGAGGTTGAGGGGGAGGACACCGGCCTAGGGAGGGCTGAGAGAAGAAGCCTCCTTGCCCCCAGACCCATCAACCACCAATCTCAACCTTGACATATTCACTTTCCCTGACTTCGGGGCCAGGGGAAAAGCCCAAATTGCCCAGAAGCACTACCGGTCAAAAGGCCACATTAGCTTCTCTCCCCCCACCCCACACCGATTTGTTCTCTCCCAAGTGCTTAGTACCCTGCTCTTCATGTAGAAAGTGCTCAAAAATACCATTGATGACATTGTCTTTGGTGAAGGTCTGAAATCCAACCAGCACCTCTCTGTCCTCCCCAAACCTCTCCTTCTCCCCCTCTCCCTTCCCCCCACTTTTCCCCTTGCCCCCAGCTTGCCCCATTGTTAAATCCACTGGCTGTCTCCAGCACTTCTGCACATTCATTCAATCAGTCATATTTATTGAGCTCTTACTGTCTGCAGCGCACCGTACTAAGCACTTGCACCTATTTCTTCTGGCCAAAAACATGGTTTGGGGGAGTTCTTTCCAGCTTGTGAGCCTAGAGTGGCCGAACCCCAACGGTAGAGCGCAGAATGGTTTTGTAGACCTGCTATTCAGTTACTGATCTCTATTTTTCTCTTTGTAAATGTTTTCAAGTCTTTCTCCCGCATCATAGTCTTATTTCTCTTTGGGCAGCAGAGGTGTCGCTTCTTTTGGACATATACTCCCTTGATCAAATATTATTCCTAACACTAAAACTGCTGCTCTTACTCCTATTACTACTCCTACTAACACTATTATTTCTAATAATAATGATAATGATATTAGTTAAGTGCCCTCTGGGTGCCAGGCACTGTCCTAATTTAAGGTTAGAAACAAGATACAAAATAATCAGGTTGGACACAGTCCCTGTCCCACATAAGGGTCACAGTCTTAATCATTTCACAGTTGAGGAAACTGAGGCACAAAGAAGTCAAGTGACTCGCCCAAGGTCACGTAGCAAGCGTTTGGCAGAGCCTGGATTAGAACCCAGGTCCTCTGACTCCCAGGCCCATGCTCTTTCCAGTAGCCTACACTGCTGTATTTACTTCTCTTCGTAAATCTGCCTCTGCACTTAGTAGTACAGGGTTTGACACATATCAAAAGCACTAAACAAACATCATTTTAAAAAAATAACTAAAACCACTACTAAAGTACCAGTTATCCCATGCAGATTGAAATTTGTCCTGTTATTTTATCTCAAGGAGAGATTTTACCCACCATCCACCACAGCCTTGCCTCGTGCTCCGCAGTGACTCTTTAAACGGTGATCCCAACTAGACTCCGTCAAAAACTTTTGCAACTCCATCCTCAGGATATATCAAGTCACCAGAAATTGATCTTCACTGCTCAGTCCCATCCTACCAGTGTCCACCTTCCCCCTCAAACACACACGTACCCCATGCTGACTCAGAGTAGTCTGGGCTCAAGGGGACCCAAAATATGGCCAGGACAAAGAGAGAGAAGCAGAAGTCAACAGCAAGATGGGCTGAGCAGAGCAGCTCTTCCTCAGTTTACTTGGATTGGTGATAATAATTGGCAATGGGATCATTGTAAGAGCTCAGTAAATATGACTGACAAAAAAACAGGATCAGAAGGTTGGGGGAACACTTGAAGACATGGAAATGTTTTGAACACTAGCACCCTGTTTTTAAATACCTCACCTGAAAACTGCATTCTAGTAGTAATTTGCACCTTAAACCAATATATCTCTTGTGATTTAAGCATTTTAAAGAGAGAATTGGTTTACGAAGAATTTACACATCAACCTATAAGGATTGGAGATACTTTGTGATTTAGAATGTCTCGAATTGCTTATTTCTTCATTTTTTTTTCCTAGACAGTGCCTGATAAAGAAATATCAGTTCTTTGTCAAGGTTTCAGTAATCCGTATGAAAAATCCAGAAACCATTAGTAAGGCATTCTGAAGTGGGCATTTATGGCTATTAGTGTAAACTGGGAAGGAGTAAATTATTTAATGTATTTATTTTCCCCAAGTTATTTACACCCTGGCATTAATATATTGGATCGGCCCTCTGGGAACTTTTAAAGGTGTGAAAGCGGGAAATAGAAAGCTGGTAGCATTTGGCCTAATCGCTATTGAAGGCTCTTGGATAGATATATAGACTCTTTGGCAGACAGTGTTGGAAGGGAGGGGGAAATGCCATAATTAGTTTTTGATGGGTATTGGAGAAGCCATCACGGGGCTGTATCTGAAAACGCAATGCACCTTCTACATGAATTTAATAGGCTCCCTGGCTCTCTTCTTGGATCTGTTTCGATGCTGCCTTCATTCCAGCATTGAACATTGTTTGGGAGAGCTCTTCTTCCCAGCATGTAAGCCCACAGTGGCCCAGACCCAAATATAGTAGCCCAGAATGGCACTGAATCAATCTGTATTGTGAATTGAAATGCTTACCATGTGCGGAGCACTGCACTAAGCACTTAGGAGAGCACAGTCTCTAGCCTCAAGGAGCTTACAGTCTAGCAGTGGAACCACAAGAAGTCTGAAATTCTGTTATTCTGGCCAGAGTACTCTACTGCTTTGTGTTCTTTAGTTTTGGGGGTGGTTTTTTTTTTTTTTTTTGGTCTTTTATGTTGTTTTAGTGCTTGTTTCATCTTTTCTTGTGTGTCTGTCACCAGTCCCTTCCCTCCCTCCCCATCACCTTCTACCCACTTATAGTCTTAGATGGTGAACCCCCAAGGGCCAGGGCCTGTGTCTAACTCCCATCCATTTGTTCTGTCCCAGAACTTAGTACAGGGCTTTGCACACAGTGACCACTTAATAAATGCTATTGCTACTATTCCTCCTGCTATTTCCATGAAAATGTCTGGGATTGAAGAAATGCCACCTTGTGATGAGAGCACAAGAATGAGAAGAGAGAGAGAGAGAATATGTGTGTGTTGGGGGGTAGAGAGAGAACGTGAGCCTCCTCTCTCTTTGTTGACCAGAGGAATGGGGGGGGGTGGTTTAAGGCTGCTGACATTTGGCAGCATTAAGAGAAAAGAATTAATCATTTAATCAGTCAATCAATTAATACTATTTATGGAACACCTGTGTCCCCAGAGAGGATTACAGAATTAGGAGACACGATCCCTACCCACAAGGGGCTAATCATCTAGAGAGGAAGACAGACCCTAAAATCAATTATAGGTAGGAGGAAGCAACAGAATATAAAGATAGATACCTAAGTGCTAATTTAGCATTATTAATTTCCGATCTATTTTATGATGATGCAAGGTTAAAGACTCACCCACTCTGTTTTTCTCTCCAGTTTCTGACGAGTTAAGAGAGTCATTGGATTTTGCTTCCTCCCCTGCAGATTTTGTTTAGAGGAAGGGTTGAGGATCAGTCGGGCTTTAGTAATCTCTTGGGATTTAAATCTGACTGAAGGAAATCCGACATTGACTCTGATTTTCTTGGCACCCAACCGCCTGGGGAATTTTCCACCCACCTGAACTCCTTCCTGGGTGATTTCGGTTCTGCCCCTCCCTGAGAAGAAAGTCTCACCACATTTGGCCTTTTTTCTCTTTGTCTCAATCCCACACCAGTGGCTACCTATATGTCAGTCCGGCCATGAAATGAGGGGGACCATATTGGAGTTCCTTCAGAATCCAAATGCTTTGATTAATGGCAACAGCAATCCTGGCCGAGAAAAGAGAAGTGCCTCATTTCAGCCGGCTCGGGGCTCCCTCCTATGAAAATGGCTTTCGAGCATGGGTGCTTGAGCATCTGAATTTTTTGTTGCAATTTTTTTATGATATTTAAGTGCTTACAATGTGCCATGCACTGTACTAAGCCATGGGGCAGATAAAAACTAGTCAGGGTGCACACGTGGGGCTAACAGTCTTAATCCCCATTGTACAGATGGGGGAATTGAGGTACAGAGAAGTGAAATAACTTTCCCAAGGTCACATAGCAGACAAGTAGCAGAGCAAGGATTAGAACCCAGGTCCTTCTGCTTGCCAGGTCCATGCTCCATCTACTACGCCACATTGCTTCTCGGCAGTGTTCATTAATCAGTCCCGGCTTCCCAAGGTTGGGGTACCGGGCCCGGCTGCTGTCTTTAGGGAATTGATGTTCCCCAAGACACATCACTGAAGTTCAGAGTGAAAAGTCTTCCCAGGAGACACTCGGACACATGCATTTTCAGACCCTCGACACTCCCTGGTTGTTTTCCCACGCTGGGCATCATCTGGGCCTTATTTCTGAGCGATTGGAGCCAGGACGCCAAGGTTGAGGAGAAGGAGGAATAGTCAAGAGGAGTTGGGTCCTGCTGCCCAAAATTGGCAGGGTAAAGAGCCAACGGGCAGGAAATTTGACCAGAACTCAAGGGGCACTGGGGAACTTGGACTTTGCTGTGCCGGTCTCCTCTTCCTGTCCTCCCCGCACACTGTACCCTGCTCCCTCTCTACCCCTTCTGCTTCCGAGAGCAAGTGAGGCCTAGTGGAAAGAACTCATGCCTGGAAGCCAGGAGGATCTAGGTTCTATTCCCAGCTCCCCCCATTGCCTTCTGTGTGATCATAGGCAAGTCATCACTCTAGGCCTCAGTTTCTTCATCTGTAAAATGGGGGTGAGATGCCTGTTCTCTTCACTCAGTCTGTGCAGCAGGGGCCAAATCTGATCCAGCGTTCTTGTATCTATCCCAATGCTAGGCACAGAATAAGTGCTTAATACATTCCATTTTTATAATTATTAATTACACCTCCCTTCCCTCTTCTCATGGGTGCAGGCCCCCACTGCCCTGTCCGGTCTCAGACCTCAACGGCCACCTTTCCAGTTACTGTAATAATAATAATAATTATTATTATTGTGGTATTGGTTAAGCGCTTACCACGTGCCAGACGCAGTAGTAAACGCTGGGGTGGATACAAGCAAATAGGTTTGGACAGTCCCTGACCCACATGGGGATCTCACACACACACACCTCCCTCCTGGCCTGGAACTCTAAGCATCATCAAGCAGTAGACCCCAACTGTCCTGTTGGAAATAAAAAATGCATTCCTTCACGCAGAATGGCAGGCCCCCCGAACGAGGAGTTAATGCTTTTCATTTGAACAAAGCTGCTGCCTCTGTCATTTTTGATATCTTCTGTTTTCGTATGCGGAAACACAAAGCACAATTAGAATACAGTTATATATCCTCATACTTATTAAAGCTTGGATTAACATGACATAAAGTTTTGTCTGGGGAGTCTTTTGCTATGGTTCAGGGAGCATTTTTGTGTGACAGTAATAGGCTACAGTTAATATACTTGAATGATACTAGAATTTGTGTTATAAGGCAGAACAAAAGGGGTTTATCTGAAAGCTGAATTACAAAAGGTGGAATTATCATTGCGAACGATCCACCGAGATCGGAGCTTAATTACTGTAGCGGGTGTTATTTCAGCATAATAAAGCATCAGTAGCTGAGCGAGTTGGGAAACGGCCTGGCCAGTTTGTCCTTCTGGGCTCCTGGTGTCCCCGGTCCCCCGCATGCTTACCTGCCCTCAGATCCAGGCCATAGACTCGAACCTTCCCCTGCGACCGGCCAGCAGGGCATCTCCCTCTCAGAGGTGGTGGTTAAAGTTGTTGGCGGCCAAAGACGCTTTCAGCCTCGGCTTATTCATTCTGACTGCTCAGGTTGGAAATGTCTTTTGTGTTTGTCTCCCTGGTTGAGAGTGACAGCTCCTTGTAGCTCATCCCCCACTCCCAGCCCCAAAGCACTTATGTCAATATCTGTAATGGATTTTGTGATATTAATGTCTCCCTCTCCAGACTGTATCCTTGCTGTGGGCAGAGAATGTGTCTGTTTATTGTTATATTGTACTCTCCCAAACACTTAGTGTAGTGCTCTGCACGTGGTAAATGCTCAATAATTACCACCAACTGACTGATTAGTTAGGGTAGCAGATCATTTTGTTACCGAGAGTTCCCAAGAGCCTAGAACAGAGAACCTCAGGATAAGAAGGCTCGATAAATGCTGCTTTCCACTCGCTTTCCCAACTTATTTTCCCCCACTACTATGCCACCTGTGCACTTCAGATCTCACCCCCTAAGCACTTGGGCACCGCCCCCCCTCCCTCCTGTTAGCACCTATGTCTAGATCTTTAAACTCTGTTGCTTCCCCTTACCTGTAATGTATTTTAATGTCCGTTGCCCCCACAAGCTCATAAGCTCCTAGAGGACAGGGATCATGTCTACCAACTCTCTTGTACTTTCCCAAGTGCTGACTACGGAATTCTGCACAGCATAAGCGCTCAATACATACTACTGTTAGATTGCTACTGCTACTATTACTGCCCCATTAGCCCTGAAATCCAGGAGGCATTTTGACAGCGGTCATTGGTGAGCTGCCTCTCCCACCCTTCCAAGCAGGCCTGAGGCACTGAGGGTCTGTCATTAAATGCTGCTTTTCTTCTTGTCCCTGTCCCTGTCCCCGTCCCGTTCTCTCCCCCCGCCAAGACATACCGCCTTGCAAAAAGCAGTCCTTTCCTCAGTTTTGCCTCCTGCCCTCTTGGGCCGAGCGGCCCCGCTAAACCGGTCAGCGGGCTAATGAGCTCATTAATACATGCTGATTTCCTTTCACAGCTATAGATTCGTCCGGTCTCCTAAAGAGGCTAATTGTTTTGACAAGCCGAGGAGGCGAAATAATATGATCTGTCAACAGTTTGGCTAAAGAGTCAGGTTGTGGTTAAGCCAGGTGTTTGGCTTCAAACGGACCGGTTTCCCCCAGCATAAGGGAGCCTCGGCTATCCCTCCGGGGCCGTCACCTCCATCGGTCAGGAAAGGGGCCCCGACAGAAGAGGGAGAGTCTGATATTAGCTCCCGTCATTGTGTGTCAGCCCTTCGGCAACATCCGAAGCGCTAAGGTTTGAGCCAGTTCTTTAGTCCATACTTATCAAATTTCTTGATTTCGTTTTTATCATTTGTGCCTATAGGCTCGTCCTCTTTTACCTTGCGTGTGTTGAGCACCGTGTGTCCACTGGTGTCCTGCCCTAGATTGGGAGGTCCTTGAGGGCAGGGACCGTGTCTTCCCTGGTGCATGGAACAGTGACCCAGCCCCTGGGCAGGGTCCAGCAAGCATTGGGATCAGCGTTGGTCAATGTTCCCTGTGAAATTGGACAAAAATCCATTGCTTTGGCTCAGAAGTAGTCGGAAAGGAAAGCTCCACCCATTCAGAGCAGACATGAACCCATGATACCCTGGGAAGCATTGCGGAAGAGGTCATCCCTAGGTGACTGTAATCACCCACCTGCCAACGCATTCCATGTTAGCCGTTCTGTGTTAGCGTTAAAAGTTCATGGTGGGTTTGACTATGACTGCCTGAGGGTCCCAGGGCCTTGTGGGGGAAAAAGTAACATGTGATTTTTTTTTTTTAATTGGTGGAAAGTTTTCTGGTAGAAACCTTTTGGAAGACAATAATTAGAAGCTGGTTTCCTTTAGGAAGTTACTGCTACTGCATTTGAGCCTCCCCCTCTCCCCCTACCTTCAAGAATGAGCTTGAGAAACAGCATGACCTAATGGAAGGAGTCCAGTCCTGGGAGTCAGAAGACCTGGGTTCTAATCCCACTCCGTTATGTGTCTGTTCTGTGACCTTGGGCAAGTCACTGCACTGCTCTGTGCCTCAGTTTCCTCATCTGCCAAATGGGGATTAAACCCTATTCCTTTCTACTTAAACTGTGAGCCCATACGGGACAGGGACTGCCTCTCTAACTGGATTATCTTGGGTCTGCCCGATGCTTGGTTCAATGCCGGAAACATAATTAAGCGACTAAGTACGGTAATTTTTTATAATATATAAATGGTAATCGTTGAGCACTGTGTGCAGAACACTGTAGTAAGCACATGGGAGAGTACAATACAAACTGCTCTCTGCCGCTACCTCCCATTAGTGGATTGGTTTAAAGGGTGGATTGGTTTTAATTGGAATGAACACAATATTTTTCTTGCTGCAACAAGGCTCCCAAGGAAGGGAAAAAAAAAAAAACCACTCAATTCCCCCAATTATGCCAAAGGATTCCCAAGCCTATCCAGGAGTAATTAAAAAATTCAGCCGAAGCTTGTTCTCTCACTTGTTTTCAAATGAATTGCTAAGTATCTGTCAAGATGATGAGTGCAGCGGCCATTGATGGGTCTCAGGATCTCAGTTCCCTGTTTCTGGCATCAGGATGGGAAGATGTGATGTTGAAGACTTGCCACCCCTGATCGTTGCCATCTCCCCCGCCCCGGGGCCACGACTCCTGGGGTCAGAGGGGCTCTCTGGGAAGAAGCAGAGAAACAAGGGTCTTTCCTCACCTGGAGTTGTTGGTTGGTTTCAGGCTGAATGGTCTCTTCCCTGCAGTGGGTAAAAAAAAATCCTATATATTGAGTGCCACCCTTGGGGGCAGAGCACTGTACTGAGGAGCACTTGATATTCCTCATTCATGATCCTCCATATAAAGGGCAAAGGGAGGCAGCGAGGCCTAGCAGAAATAGCCAGGGTCCGGAAGGCAGGAGATCCAGATGACCTGGCAGGAGTCACTTCCCTGCTCTCTGTCTCAGGTTCTTCATCTATAAAATAGAATTAAAATACTGGTTCTCCCTTGTCCTAATCCACAATTCCATGTGGGCCAGGCGCTCTGTCTGATCTCATTATCTTATACCTACCCCTGTGCTTAGTAGAGTGCATGGCAAGTGGTAAGTGCTTAATAAATGCCATCGTTATTATGAATTTAGGGGACCAGTGGATTTTTGGCCTAGTGGATAAAGCCTGGTCCTGGGAGTCAGAAGGACCTGGATTCGAATGCCGGCTCCTCCACTTGTGTGCTGTGTGACCCTGGGCAAGTCACTTAATTTCTCTCTGCCTCAGTTACCTTCTCTGTAAAATGGGGATTAAGACTGTGAGCCCCATGTGGGACAGGGACTGGGTCCAACCCTATTTGTTTAGTACATGCCTGGCACATAGTAAGCACTTAACAAAAAACACAGTTATTATCATCATTATTATTATTATTTTGGCAGGGTGGTGGGGCTGAGACCCCCTCCATCTGCTCCCTTCCACACATATTGAAAGCCAAGGGCATGGGTCCAGAGGTACACTGTTCTCATTGTCAAAGCTTAAGAGAACTCGGCTGCTCGGAATTAGAAGGAGTGGGTAGCATCTTGTTCTGGCCTTGTAAAGGAGCTTTCCTTTCCTGATGCTCCTGGCTGCCAAGTCCCCTGACAAGTGCTCATTGGGGTTTTTCATGTCACTGGATAAATGAGTCTTGCCAGTGGATAAGATCTGAGGTGGTTGAGAGGATTCAAAAGTGATCTCTCTCCAGCTCTTTTCCCCCTCTCAGGGGCCTGAACGGTCTGTTGGTAAATGCTGTAGAGTGGACAGAGACCACGATGGGCATGGCCACTAAAACTGGTGTGTCCTCTAAAGGGCCCCCATTTTTCCAGATGAAAGATTTAAGGCCCAGAAAGCTCAAGAGGGTTTCTCGCATTGTCACCCAGGAAGCCAGCAGAAGTACCAGACCCTCAAGGTCCAGTCTGGCTTTACTCCGGTTGCCGTTCCACCTCCTGGCTGGCCCATTTGGTCACAATTGGCCAGGCTGAGAGAGCTCTAGAATTGCATTTCCCCTGGAAATCTACATCAGAGCCTCCAGGTGTACATGCTGAGGTTTCTACAGCCAGAGTAGATTGCGATTTCAAAACTTGCCATTCAACTGTTGAATTTCAAAATGCATTAGGGTTGGGGGGAAACTTTTGAGGAGGAATTCAGAAGCCTCGGATCGGCGAGTCAGTCAGTGAGTCAGTCTACCGAGGGGACCTGGGAGTTGGCGGAAAAGAAATCTGGTGGGAAAGAAAAGTAGACTGCCTTTCTTTGGAGCAGAAAGAAACTTAGATGGATTTTGTCTTGGCTAAACAACTCTACTACTTTATCTTACAGCTGAGCCTTTTTTGAGGCAATGTCAATTGTTCTTTTCTTTTTTTTTTTTTTAAAAAAAAGGCCTCCAGCTTTCATGCATGGACAAACATTGTGATGAAATGCCTTATCTTTGCCCTTCCTCAGCAAGTCTTCAGCCAAGGGCAGAGGGAGAGGGGGGTTGTGGAATTGTTCTCTTCCCTTCCTCTGTATCTGACTTTCTCCCCCACCCTCTCACCTAATAATAATAATTATATTTATTTAGTGCTTGATATATTTGAGGCACTGTACTATGCACTGGAGTAGGTACAAGCTCATCAGGTTGGACACAGTCCCTGTCCCACATGGGGTTCACCTTGTGTCCATCGTAGTGAACCCTTCACCAGTCAGTCAGATCCGGTGAGGGACTTCGGTGCTTTGGTTTCCCCACATGTACATTGGCTTGTTTTGCTTTAAATTCAGCAGCCAAAAAGATTTTTCTTTTTATAAACAGTGTTTTTGTGGAATGACTTAAGGACCGGGCAAAAACCTGTGGGGTTATTACGGCTCATTTGCTAGATGAGAGAAGTCTGTAATTTTCTGTTGTGTATTTGTAGGCACAAAGATGTGATAAAGATGGCTTGTGTACTCTTTAGTTTTCCAGATGTCTCCTAAGTGGATAAACATCATTTTTTTTTTGGGTGGTTGGTGTAATGCATTTGGGGGTAGGGTAATGCCAAGGACATGCGTAGTGAGTAGGCTGACGCTGATCTGAGAAGCTTAGCCGATGGACTGGATACCCCCACCCGCGTCCCTTGGCCTTAGGCTGTCTTCCGAGAGCGTCTGTTTGTCGGTCTGCACGAAAATGGCCCGAGACCCCACGAGTGCTTTGCCTTGTTTTTCGAAGGTTGGGAGAACATCTGGAGCTATTTAGTCTCTTTGATTAGAGCCAAGCAGCTCTGGAGGTTGTGATTTTCATTCCCAACAAGGAAGAGGGTCCCGGTCTCCCCCGGCGTGCAGATTATGTGGATGGGGAGGCCCAGCGATTGATGGGGGCCAGAGGGGATTGTTGGGGCATGGGGACTGGCCGGAAGGGGGAGGGAGAGAAGGGGAGGAGAGAGGAACAACTTCCAGATGAGATTCTGGAGGTTGGGGCTTTGGGCCAGGGCCACTCAAGGCACTAGTGCCCCCTGGCCTGGTGGGCTCTGTAATTGGCATCCCAACCTAGTGAGACATCCCTCTGGCCTGACAGCCTCACCAAAACCAATGCCCAGGCGGTTCGAGGCATGTGGGCAAGGCGGAAGCTGTCTGGATTGGCAGTCTCTCCTCGCCAGGCCCCACCTTTCCCTCCCCCACCAGTCCCAGCACAGTCATTTGCCCTTAGCCATCCCTGCGGACGATAAAGGTGCTAAATGCCCTCTTGTCTCTAAATGCCCAGGACTGTCCATGTGGCCACCCATGGGGCAAGTCCCTAGCAAGTGAATCAATGCTTACCACTTGCAGAACACTGTACTAAGCGCTTGGGAGAGTATGTTTTAACAGTATAATAGGCACATTCCCTGTCCACAACGAGCTTGCAGTCTATCCCCTCTGGCAAAAAAACCCAGCTTCCAGTCGTGGTGGATGCAGTGACCCAGGGCCCGCTTGCAGTGGGCTACAAAGGGAGTAGGTTTTTGGCCACAGATGACTACCACCGACCCCCAGATTTACTCAATCATTGAGCCAACCCACAGATATCGAGAGGGCCAGCCCTCATCCCAGAAAACCGCGTGGCCCCGGGGGCCTTTAAGCATCAGCCTCAGAAGCAGATCACTGATGCCCATCCGCGTCATGTGACTAAGCAGACGGGCTCGATGTAGAGATGGGGGCGGTGGAGATGGGGGGTTGGGGAGGAGGTGCCCAGGAGAGACGGATTATACCTGCTGACAGCGGCTAATGTTCCGTGAAAGGAGGCTGGCACGAGGACTCACACCTGGCTGGTAAAATGCTGGCGGAGCAGTGTTCTAGCGAGGATTCCGTTAGTGGCTTGCCCACAAAGTTTGGAGACAAAAGAATGTTCTTGCTTTGGGGTAGGGGCTCAGAGGTGACAGCAGATGACGATTTCTCTTTATTGGGAAGGGAAATCAAGGCCATAACCCTTCTGTCATTGCCTGCTCTCTACCCCCCCCCCCATCCCCAGACCATTGTCATTTTCCTGCCTCTGTCTCCCCAGTCTGGGAGATGGGGATAAAATCCCCTCTTCTCAAGGTTGCCGGCAGTTAACGAACTGCCATTCCTAAATTACTCAGAATATGAACTGTGCTGGAAGAGATAAGTATTAGAATTTTATTCGGCAGTCTGAAAATAGGTTTCCCAAAACCTCCCAGATAAATCATTCCATTTAGTAAAGGGGAGAATTCTACTGCTCAGATATGCTTCTCCTAAACATTTCTCTGTTAGGGGAAAGAGGGCAATGGGAAAATCTCTGATGGGGCAAACCACAGCCAATGCCATATCTCCTGCTTGGCGATGGAAATGACATTCCAGGACTCTTGCCCCAGGAGGAGAAAACCCCCAGCCAGCCAGAGAACTGTGCTTTTGGGGAGGCTCTGTGCCCTTGCCTGTGCAGCCTCCTGCCCCAGGAGGCTGGGCCGGCCGGGACTTGAATTTTATTTATCATTCTGCCCCAGGCACCACCTAGTGGAAGCACACGGGGCTGGAGCCAGGTGACGAATTGGTCCCGGGCGAGGCCTTCCTCTGCCAGCGCTTCACGGGCGGGGTTCAAGGAGAGCGTGGGGCACTGGCCTCCCACAGGGGGACTCCTGGGCCCCTGGGAGAGAGCGGGGAGAGTTCAGGCCCATTGGGTCTGATTTCTGATTCAACCCTGAAGACCCAACCCCGGGGCCCCAGCTGTAGGCTAAAAACATAGGCAGAGAGTGCATATCCAGCTCTCAGCGTCAGCTGTTCCTTGGACCCTCACCACGCCTTGGTTTCCCCTTGCATCAATCATTGTCTAGCCTTCAAGCACCATGATGAGGGGAAAGAATTTCCCTATTTAAAGCACTTAGTTATCAATATACCCATCTTCCCTGTCTCTTTTTCCTTCTCTCTGGAATCCATTCTGTGTCCATCTCCCTTGCTAGACTGTAAACTCCTTGGGGGAACCCATCATGTCTCTTAACTAGTGTGTGTCAGTCAGTCAGTCGTATTTATTGAGCACTTAAGTGTACAGAGTACTTTACTAAGAGTTTGGGAGAGAACAGTATAACAAACACATTCCCTGCCCATAATGAGCTTATGATTTAGTGGGGGAGAAAGATGTTAATATAAATAAATTACAGATGTGTACATAAGTGCTCTCCCAACACGGTGCAGTGCTTTGCACACAGCAGGCGCTCTGTAAATACTATTGACTGAATGGCAGAGGGAGGGATGCATTTGACTTTTTGGGGGGAGGAAAAGGGGTGTTCAGCAAAGCCAAGGGGCTCCTCTCCACTCTCTCCCCGATGGAAAGCATAATTGATCTGTTTTGTTGAGCGTCTGCTATGTTTCTGAGCACTGTACTAAGCCCTTGACAGAGTGCAGTAGAATTGGTAGACCGATCCCCACCCTCAAGGGGCTGGTAATCTAGGGGGAGACCCAGCTGATTTCCTTGCATCATTTTGGGGTCCTCTCGATTCCGTCTGCAGGCACTCCCGCAGGATTTCTCTACCTCCCGGATCTCCAGGAGCAGTGGAGGAGTGGGGCTACCGGAGCCGCCCTACAAGCCAGCCAAAGCCGAGCTGGCTGCCGGCACATCGCTCGCGGTCTCCCCGGCTCTAATATTTTACGGCAAGATGTTAATAAGTAGTTGTCTCCGTCGAAGCACTGTCATAAATAACCCAAGAGTCTCCCCCCATGGCCTGCTGTTAAATGCCGAGCGGTTGGAGGACTTTGTAGAATCTTGTTTCAAAGCAACGATCTTTGCCTGTCACCCACCTTCCAAGCTTAGCTCCCGAATATATATAAAGCAGGGTGTCTCCTCCCGCCCCCCTCCCCCACAGGCCTCACGCTGCCCCCACACTTGTCTCGGGGGGCGGGGGGCAACCACTCGAGCTGGGAGCTTGCTGGGATGCTGAATTCAACAAAGGGAGATTCTGGGCCTGGTTCACCTTACTGTTGGATGACTGGAAAGTGTACAGATTGACTGGCCCCATCCGGCATCAGATGTCACCACTACACTGAACTGGGGAGAGAGCAGCCCCGTTCAGAGCCCCAGGCGGAAGATAGCTGAGCCCAGCCCACCGAGGCAAGGGCCCTGGGGGGGGGGGGGGGGGTGCAGCTGTGGACGGCGTGACCCTGAAGGGGCCTCCCTCCTGAGGGCCGAGAGGCTTTGTTGGGCTTGTCTGCGGCTCCCTTCCTTGACCTGAAATAACAGTAATGGTCTTTATTAGGCACCTCCTTTGTGCAGAGGGCTGGGAAAGTATACCAAGGCGGGATTTTTGACTCAGTCCATGGCCCTGAGGGGGCTCACTCACACTGCAAGGCAGGAATGGGAATTGTGAGCTGCAGGCCGGCTTTTGGGGACTGACAGGACGATGGGAGCAGCTGTAGCCCCTGCCCCACTGGGGTCATTGGGGGCTGAGGAGACCCCTGGTGACCTTTCTGTCCCTGTCTCTTCTCTAGTTGGCGCTCACTCCCTCTGGGGGTGAGTCTCAGTCTGACCAGTGGCCTGGCAGCAGGTGATTGAGGCCCCATTCCAAGGTACCTTGTTGACTCCTCAGCTGTAGTGCCCCGTCCCTAAAACTGAAAGTGTGTGAGATCTTTTCCCCCGTGGACACTCCTTGCACCCCCAGCCCTTCCCACTCCCACCAAAGGGACACTTTCCAGCTCTTCTCTGTTCCCGTCATAGTTGAGGCTTCTCAGAGAAAGCTCCATTTAGTGAAAATGGCCACCTCGATGCCAAAGCTGGGAAGTCAGTCCACAGCCCTGCTGGAGCTGAGCCAGACTCAGTGGCCTACAGCCTGTGGTCTGCACTCAAAGCCTCTTGTCTCCAGCCAACCTCTCCAGGAGCCGCCTGGGCTGCCCAAGGAGAATCTTCTCTTCTCTGCCACTCAGTCCACCTCTACTTGGCAGCTCCCACCTGGTGATTTTGAGAGGGGCTGGGGGGGCAGTGCGGGAGGCCAGAGCTGGTGTAGCCAGCAAGTTGGGATTTTGTTTATAAGTAATTTATATTAATGTCTGTCTCCCCCTCTACATTGTAAGCTCATTGTGGGCAGGGAATGTGTCTGTTTATTGTAATATTGTACTCTCCCAGCAATTAGTACAGTGCTGTACACACGGTAAACACTCAGTAAATATGATTGAATGAATGAATGAATGAACTTTGTGCCCGGCTCATTTTCGGAAGTCGGGCCTCAAACAACTTGGGCTTTGCAGAAGCTGGGGTACGCGTGTTCTGTCAGGAAATCCCCAGCCCTAGAACCAATTAGAAACTGAGCAATCTCAACAGAGAAGGGGATTTTAAAAAGAAATGAAAAGAAATTGAAGCGAATTAAGAAAAACATGCACAGGGCATCTTTTACAGAAAGCAAGGAGGGGGGGAAGAGAGATTAAAGAAGTTGTTTTTTAACATTCCTGTTGTAATCAAACCCTCGGGCATGATTCGGGGAGCAATTTCCAGACAGTCTGGCAGTGCCGTGTGCATTTTGTCTTGGTGAATTTAGAGAGGAGGGTAGTAAATGGACAGGAGCGGGTTGCCTGCCCCTGGATTTCACAGGGGTATTTAAAATAACAGCACCTGACAGTTTTCTAGCAGCTGAGAGGCTTTTCTGCTTCAGAAAGCAAAAATGTTGTCCAAATTGTGCAATGCATAGAAGTAATATGAAGAAATGGGCCACAGCACGGAGCAGTTTTCATCAATGAGTTCCAAAGACCTCATCAGGTCAGAAAGTTTATGAGTTGGGGGGCACGGGGAGAGGGAAAATGCGTCATAGATATATGTGCGGGGCTCCTTTCCGCTTGCTCCCTGTTTTCTGGTGTCTGGTTAGAATTCCTCAGTTACGTTGAGTTACAAGGTATCACTTTGTCTGGGTGGGTCTCATTCCCCTCAACCTCCAAGAGGTAAGTCTGGTCCCTCAATTTTAATAATGGTCATCAGTTAATCAGTGGTATTTCTTTGAGTGCTGGCTGTGTGCAGAGCACTGTTCGGAGCACTTGGGAGAGTGCACTGCACCAGAGTTGGTAGTGATGTTCCCTGCTCTCTTTTTTTTTTATGGCATCTGTTAAGCATTTACTTTGTGCCAGACACTGGAGTACTTTACAAGGCAATCAGATAGATACAGTCCTTGTCCTACCTAAGGCTCTCAGTCTTAATCCCCATTTTACAGATAAGATAACTAAGGCACAGAGAAATTAAGTGACTTGCCCAAGGTCACAGCGGACAAGTGGCAGAACTGGGTTAGAACCCAGGTCTTCTGATTCCCAAGTCCATGCTCTTTCCACTAGGCCAAGCCGCTTGTCTGTAAGCTCATAAGGAGCTTACAGTCGAGAGGGGAGACAGACATTATAATAAATAAATAAATTATGGATTTGTGCATAAGTACTGCGGGGCTGAGGGTAGGGAGAATACCAAGCGCCTAAAGGGTACCGAACCAAGTGCATAGGCCACGCAGATGGGAGAGAGAGGAGGGAAAATGAGGGCTTAGTTGGGGAAGGGATCTTGGAAAAGATGTGATTTTTAATAAGGCTTTGAAGGTGGAGAGAGCGATGGTCTGTGGGCTTTGAAAGGGGAGGGAGTCCCAGACCAGATGGAGGATGTGGGCCAAAGGGTCGGTTGTGAGATAGATGAGGTCAATGAGGTACAGTGAGGAGCTTGCTGCTGGCGAAGGAAAAGTGTTAATAATAATACTAATGATGATGGTATTTGTTAAGCACTTACTATGTGCCAAGCACTGTTCTAAGCACTGAGCACTTGCTATGTGCCAAGCACTGCACTGGGTGCTGGGATAGGTACAGGATTATCAGATCGAGCCAGTGGACAGCTTTTGAATCAAAAGACTGTCCTTCAGAGGGTTAAAGCAGGGATCAAAGGAAAAAAACCCTGTTTGATGAATCTTGGGGTACCTCGAGTTAATATGAAGAGGGTTTTCCAGATTTTGTGTTTTTTTCTCTTCAAAAAAATAGAACTTGATAAAAAATTAAGGGATGGTCTTTCTGGAAAGAACACATACAAACTTTATACGTTGGCTCAATTTTGACCACTTTTGTCATACACACTTTTGTGTTTGTCACCCGTTAGAGATTAAGCCCTTTTGGGGCAAGAAATGTATCACTGTTATTCGTATGAGTGTCAAGCACAGTGCAGCACTCGGGTGTGTGTGTGTTTGGGGGGAGGGCGGCGGGGGAGGGGGAAGCTTACTAAATGCTACTAGTGTAAGTCCACCCTTTCCTGATCTCTCGGGCCCTTGGAACCCCTCAGGGAAATGGCAGAATATGAAGTCCCTTTGGTTCAGCCAGCTCCTCGCTGGTGTCCCGTGTTTGAAGTGTCACCCCGTGGGCTAGGAATAAAAGTCAGGATGTGCGGCCCTGGTTCAGAGGGGGTGGGGTAACAGAAGGATAAAGAGGAAGGGAAAGGGGAATGTTGAGGGAGAACAAGAATGACATGAGGGAGACTTCCTGAGTCATTGCTGCCCTCTACTACTCTTCCGGTTGCTCCTCCTCTCCCATTCCTCTTCTTCCCCCTTCCCCACCCCCACCGGCCCCCTTGGCAGCTGTCGGCGCAGCCCAGTCCCATCAGTTAGATCAGGAGCAGTGGGCCGGGTGGCCACTGATCATGGGAGCTGGTTGAGGACACCAGTCACGGGGCTTCTCGGCCTGTGGTGGAGGTTGCCAGCACCTTCACAGAGGTGATGTTCCTGATGGAGGTTGCTGTGGAAGGAGAGGGGTAAGCCTTCCTACCCGTCCTGGTCCCCATGTTGCCTCTGGGAGGTTCTTTCCTGCTGGGACCTTAAGTGGCAGGACTGACCTTCTGCCTTCAGGAGGGTGCCTTGACGGTCCCGTCTGGATGGGACAGTCTCTTTAGGTGATGACCACAGTGTCACTGGGTGGGACGAAGAAGACCCTGGCCCCTGTGCCTGCTGAGCCCCATGTCCCGGCCTGATCTGGAGGTTTGGGCACTGCCTGTCCCGCAATGCCCCCGAGTGTGCGGGCGGCGATGCCTGCGGAGACACGGATCCTTTTTTCCGTTTGGTTCTTAATGTTTACTTCCCGCCCTGAGCACCCGCCCGCATCAGGAGCGATGAGGAGGCTAGTTCCAGGCGCTGCGTTTTTGTGCTCGGTAATTATAAACTCTTCTGCCGTTCAGTCAAAGTCTGGGAGATAGATGCTGGCAATTAGCGGCTCAGTGTTTGTTTAATGGGACCGAGAGAAGGGGTTTTCAGAGCATGGGTGCCACAAACTCCGCTCGGCTCTCTTCTCCTCTCAGCACTAGCAGGTCCGGGCCTCTTCCTCAGTGGGCGCGGCTCGGTAAGGCTGGGAAATAGAAAAAAGAGAACCTGAGGCAGATTGATTGCCCCTCCCACCTCCCTGGCTCCACCCCAAAACACACACACACACCCCACCCCCACAGCCAAGGCAACTGACACCATGGAGAGGGTTATGGGTTTCTCAAACACCAATAAGGCACTCCAGGGAGAGGCCATTACACCAGCAGCCACTTGCATGCAACAGCTGCCCTGTGTTCGCAGAAGCCAACTGTGGGGTCTTAAACAACGAACACCAAGGGACCACCCTCCCTTCACCCTGCCTCCTGCCCCCACGCACCTCCACCAGGCTGGTGTCCGGTTCCCCGGATTCACAACAAAGCCTCCTCCCTTTCCGTCCCATCCCAACGCCACTTCCGCAAGAGCCCTTGGGAGATCCATCCTCTTTCTCCCACTCGTCTCTTCTCCGGTGTCTCTCTCTCTCACACACACACACACACACACACCACATACATACACACACACTCATGTACACACTCTTGTGTGCTTGAGGATTCCCAGCCAGAATGATCCTCCTCCCAGGTATGAGCCCAGGCCCAGATAGCCAGTCCCGTGTCTGCCCTCGGCACGGCCCAGGGGCTCCGTGATGTCTGTGCCCACTGTCCCTTCTGACCCACTGGTGGCAGCATCCCAGGAGGAGGAGGAGTCCAGGTGGGGAAAGGGGCAGGCAGGTTCAGATAGGGGACTCACCTGTTGGAGCAGAGCCATCGGGTGACATCAGAAGTTTTGTTCAGGCTACTATGACTAAGACTAATCTCAGACTAAGAGGCTTTCCAGCACTGGGTCCCAGACGATATCGTCAGCGGCACGTCCGGACTTGGGGGTGCGGCAGTGGGGAGAGGGGTTGTTCTCCTTCCGTATTGGCTGGGAGAGGTTGGGGAGTCCAGCGGGCAGATTCAGAAACAGCCATCGGTCCTGCAAGAGGTCAGTGTGTCCTCAGTCTGATACGGTACAGTCTTTGCAGGTACATGATATGGCGTGTGTTGCTAGGTGCACACCGGGAGTTGGCCATACCCACACACACACATAAGCTTGTTGTGGACAGTGAATGTGTCTGTTATATTGTACTCTCCCAGGTGTTTAGTACAGTGCTCTGCACACAGTAAGCACTCAGTAAATACGATCGATTGACCGAACAACAGCAGGCTCTTTGACGTGGGCTGCAATGGTAATAATAATAATAATAATGATGCTGGTTTTTAAGTCCTTACTACGTTCCAAGTGCCGGGCTAGATGCCAAGTTGAGATTGAACACAATCTTGGTCCCACGTGGGGCTCACATTCTATTTTATCCCCATTTTACAGCTAAGGAATCTGCAGCCTAGAGAGTTTATGTGACTTACCCATGGTCACACAGCAGGCCCGTGACAGGCCCCGTGCTCTTTCCACTAGACCAATTAATCACCTTGGTAGACATGATCCCTGCCCACAAGAAGCTTACAGTCTACTGGAGGAGACAGACATTCAGCGTGGCTCAGTGGAAAGAGCCCGGGCTTGGGAGTCAGAGGTCATGAGTTCGAATCCCGGCTCTGCCACTTGTCAGCTGTGTGACTATGGGCGAGTCACTTCACTTCTCTGGGCCTCAGTTACCTCATCTGTAAAATGGGGATTGAGACTGTGAGCCCCACGTGGGACAACCTGATTCCCCTGTGTCTACCCCAGCGCTTAGAACAGTGCTTGGCACATAGTAAGCGCTTAACAAATACCAACATTATTATTACATTAAAATCAGTTACAGGTAGTGGAGTATCCGGATATATTCGTAAGTGCTGTGGGGCTGGGATGAGTATTAAAGTGCTTAAGGGGCTCACAGCCAAGTGCATAGTTGATGCAGAGGGAAAAGTTAATAGGAGAAATAAGAGCTTAGTCAAGGAAGGCCTCTTGGAAGAGATGTGATTTTAGGAGGGTTTTGGAGGTGGGGAGACTGATTAGCTGTTGGATGTGAAAACGGAAGAAATTCCAGGCCAGAGAGAGGACGTGAGCAAGAGGACGAAGGCAGCTAGTTGAGATTAAGTTAAAGGGAGCGGGTTGGCAGTGGGGAAACACAGTGTGTGGGTTGGGGTGTCCGTTATGAGGATCCGAGTTGATTAGAGTTAGCTCTAGAGCAAGAGGCTTTATCCCAGGATGTTAAGGACGTAAGTGGTGTCGTAGTGGACCAGACCAGGACTTTGTCTCTAGGGGTGGCAGGAGACGTGGCATGGCAGGGACTCTCCTTTCATCCATCCTGGCAGTTAGGGATGTGCCATCCGGCTTCCCTAACCTTTCCTGCTCCTGTCCCTTAATGAGTTTATCTTACCCAGACTAATTCATCTCTAGAAGCTTCTCCAACACACCGACCATTTCCTTCCGATAGCCTGCCGTTGAAGTTTCCCCGCCACAAACCCACTCTGGGCCCCTCGCCCACGATAGCAGCCAAACGTTTTCGGGAACCTGCCGATAGGCTCAGGCCGCACCGCTTCCTGTGGTAACGAATCCCACACGTTCACTACCTGCTGTGGGAAGACGTGCTTCCTCTTCTTTCGAAGCTCGTTGGACCCTCACCAGAAAATTGGAGAGAGCAGCCCAACCTAGGGGACCGGAGCAGTGGACTAGATACCAGGATGCCCAGGTTCATCAAATGAAAACTTCCCACCCTCCAACCCCACCTTCCCTATCCACCCTGGCCACCAGTTCTCTAACTCGACATCTTTGTTCCTCCCAAGCTGACTTTCCTGCTGTAATTCGCTCTCGACTCCCTCGCCAGCATGCCTCACCCACACTGTCCCCCAGGCTTGGAACTCCCTCCCTCCCTCCCTCCCTCCCCATATCACGCAGGCCTCAGCTCTCCTGCATTCAAATCACAGCTCCTCCTCCAACATATTTTTCCACATTAATTTCCCAGCACCCTGAGCCCTATCACCTTTTCAGCCAACTCCAACATTTAAGAATTTACCTACACCCTCTGTGGCACTCGTGTATGTGTCTGCTCAGTTATTAATTTTGACTCCCCTTGTTGGAAATACATTCATGTCCATCCTCCGTTGGGGTCTAAGCTGCTTGAGGGCAGGGAACGTGTTCCATCCTTTCAGTTGTGAATTTCCCAAGTTCCTAGTACAGTAGGCTGCACCAGATGGGCGATGGATAAATGCTGCTGTTTGACTAAGTGACACCTTAGTCATTTTGATTTCTTCCACTCTATGTCTCTAAGCATGTAATAATCCCACCCTTCAAGACCCAACAGCAGTGTACAGCCAGCCCTGGTCGTCTTTGAATGTGGCTGGCTCTTCTTCTTCCCCAGCTCCTCCTAGCAGAGACCAAAGCGGCATAATCCTGCCCCTCACACTGCCTGACGTCTTGAGGGCCATTTTGGTTCATGATTTCTGCCCCTGGCCCTCATCACCTTTTCTCCTAAAGTAGATTGAGCTGCACAAATCTGTGATGGCTCTTTCCCGCAGAAACCTTAGCAACCCCGACGAGCGTGGGTGAGGCTGGCGGAACCTCTGAATGGAAGCAGGATTGCTGGGGGTGGGGTGGAGTGGGGTCGGGGATGGGCGGCAGGGGTCCCGAGGGAGACGAGTTTTGAGGCAGTGGGGAAATGGGAGGGGATCCCTCTGGGAGGCGGGAGTGGTGGCTGTCAATTCCAGGGCACCTGGGTTTCTAATAGGAGCAGCTTTATATAGGCCCCTCCAGGACCACTTGAACACATGCAGCTGTGAAAGCCCAAGTCACGTGGGTTTATCTGGGCTGCTTCTTTTGCGAAGTGGTCAGTGTTTTAATCATCATGGTCAGTGTTTTAATCATCGAAGTCTCAGCTCACCCCTCCCCCGGGAGGTGATTCAAGGGACCCCAACCTTTCCCCGGGCCAGGCCCAGAGGGCCTTGGAAAGGCTTTTACTATCTCTTGCAAAGCAGAGAGGATCTACCCGGAACCCCCCAGAGGCCCCTAGCAATGACTTCATGGGTATCTAATCTGCTAATCTGCTGCCATCCAGTCTCTTCAGGGCATCTGGATTCACGGCTCCATTAATGGGGTGGGTGAAGTTGTTTTAAGCAGCCCCTAGGAGCGTTGGGCATTTCTAGAGGGTGTTAGCTTCTCGTGACAACCTTCTGGAGCCATTCTGGATGGGCAGGGGTGAGCTGCTTCACCGCTGCCCCCTGCACTTCATCCGAGGAACATTTTTTGGCTTGACCCATCTGGGGACCGAAACCATTTCCATTTTAGACCGGTGTAGCGTATGCTGCCCCTTCTGCCATTTACCGAGTCTCGATAGAGAGTTACCAGTGGGTGCCAGGTGTTTGCCAGGGTGGGTGTTGAGAGGAGAGGACCAGGTGGGAATGTGTTCGGCCATCCCCTTCTGTTCTTACCTGGCTGTCCTGCTCCCTGGGCCCCCTAGGCTCCTCAGGCCCCCTGAACCCGGGTCTGCTTCAAGCCCTGGTCATGGGGTGAGGGTGGTGTGTTGGGGCTGGTGTGCCTCTCCTCTGTCACCAGCCAAATGAACTGGTACCAGAAATCTGAGCGCTGTGTGTATTTACATTCCCCCTCGGAAAACATTGCATTCAAGGATTCCCTTTCAGTTAAAATGCGGTTCAATGTTGGCTATGTTAGATGTGTGGGTGTACATATGTGTACACACACACACACACACACGTTCTTATCCTTTGGAGAACTAGAATGTGAGCAGAGAACATATCTACCAAGTCTGTTATATCGTACTCTCCCAAGTGCTTAGTACAGGGTTCTGCACACAGTAAGCGCTCAGTAAATATGAGCGCTTGATTGACTGGGGAGAGGGACAGGAAAGCTCTGACAGCAGTGAGCAGTCTTGCTTCTCTCCTCCACCCCACTTCCAACACACACACACACACACACACACACAGAGCCCACAGGGGCCCTCCTGGTCTCCAGTCCTGCTCCTCCCTCAGTGCTTATAGGTTTTGAGGACATGGACATCTGCTGAAGGGAGGTCAAGGAGAGGCCAGGTGATCCCTTAAGAACGGCTGGGCAGTGTTCCGACCAGCCAAGTGGGCCTTTGGTGCCCTTGGAAATGGAACCTGCAAGAGACCCAAAATGCCTTCCCAGCTTGGCCCTCAGCCCCACACTAAGCAGGATTTGAAACAAAAGGAATATCCATATTTTTGACTCCTGGTCCTGCTTCCGGTTGTTAAAGGCAGGGAGCAGATGGCTCCCTCAGACCTGCTGAGGATACCGTTGATCAGTATATAGTCCTAATCACGGGAACTAGAAGCAAAGGGCCCTCCCCTCCAGCAGGTAGCTTTCTCCCCGGGTTTCCCGGCACTTCCCGAAGGAGGCCCAGAGAGCCAGCAGCCTCCAGTCCACCTAACTAGCTGGAGTTCCCACATGCCAGCCGGCGGGGGAGCCTCAGATAGAACGGGGAGGTCGGTTCTGTGAAATGCCAGCCGATCTGCTTGGGTTTCGTCTGTCAAGAGGAGAATTTGGTTTGGGGGGAGGGATGGGGGCAGATCAGTTTGCTCACCACAGGGTTCACTGCCAGTTACCTTGACTGCGTCCCTTCTTTCTCCTTGACGGAGGCTCACACAAGCTGCTTCTGTTCACAGAGAACCGTGAGAAACGGGTCGTGGATCTGAGCTCGTGTTTTTCATTCTATTCAGGCTTTGTATATTCAGATTCTTCCAGTTTCAGTTCCTGCTGTTCTGCCAGATTTCCAGGGCATCGATGGGCTTGCTGAATTCATAAGTGTTTTGCAATCGCTGAAAAGTTTTTCTAAGAGCCCAGCCTTATCCATATTGATTTTCACTCTTTCTCTCTCTCTCTCTCTTTCCCTTCACCAGTTCTGAGGTGTTTTATTTTGTAAAGTGTTAATAGAACATTCCTTATCCGCAGTTCCCCCCTCCCCGGCACTTTATTGGGGGGGGTTCTTGAGAGTCTCCTCTGCAAATGGACTATAGAGGGAAGCGTTCCATTCTTTCAGAACAAAGACTGCCCTAATAAAGCACCCCCCGGGTTGGGTGAGTTGTGGAAGGGCAGCAGCGGAGAAAGAATATCCTAGCCTGAGGAAGGGGAAGAGGTAAACCAATTATACCTTGCCGAAGGAGGCACACTAATATACCTCCGACTTAAGCACATCGACACAAGCGACCAGTAATTGGGCCTAAGCAAGACGGGGCTGCGGAAATCAGCTTTTCCAAGATGTTTGTTTCCCCGCCTCTGCCAGGTGTTTTGAGGCTCAAGATAAGGTGTTGGCAGATGACTAGTCGGGTACCAAAACACAGGGTCTCTACCTATTTGCCTCCCCACCAACCCCCACTAGAGTCTCCCAGAAACTGTCATACGAGGAGGAGGGAACGCCCACAGTGGCAAAGCCTCCAGTTCAAGCCTGGATGGACTGACCGATTTGGACAATAAATAGAGGGTGGCTGAGTGACACGTAGCAGCAGCAAGGTCTGGGTGCAAGAGGGGCAGGATGGGTTATCTCAGATGAAGCCTGGGGGTTAGTGGGGAGGGAGTGTGGACTCATACAGCCTACAGAGGCCAGTGGTCTCAGGGGGACCAGAGAGGGATGCCTCCAGCTCCCAATGTGGCAGGAGATGTGAGTATCCACCAGGGCTGAGGAGAAGCGTCGGCCCACTGGAGGAGCTCTGTCACCTCAGGCGCGGGGCTCCCCCTGGAGCCGACGGGGCGATGCCGGCTGGAGGGGGCCACCAGGAGGGCGGCTGGAGGAGCCTGTTTGTCCAGTCGCCGTTACCTAGCAACTGGGGGCTTTTCACAAACGGAGGCAGCCCAGCCGCTTGACGCCATTGGATTTTCCCTCAGCCCCTGGCACAGTTCCACTTGAGTTGTTCTCGGGCAGCACTTGGAATCCATCCCCTGGAGAACTTGGAGAATAAGATTTTGCTGCTTCCGCCCCTCAGTTGCCCTCTTTCCTCCCGCAAGCCCCTGACTGGTGGGCAAACGTGGGCCGTAGATTCTTGTGGGCAGGGAATCTGTTTGTTTATTGTGATATTATACTCTCCCAAGCACTTCATACAGTCCTCTGCACACAGTAAGCACTCAGTAAGTTGGACTGACTGTCTGACAGGTGATCCTCAGGCGCCGCCGCCCCTCACCCGCCCCAGACCACCCTCCAAATTCCCCAAGGTTCTGAGTGAAGTGCATGCCAGGCCCAAGCCAGTGTGTTTCCATAACCCTGGAGTTCACCACTGGCACCGACCTCACCAGCCTGCCTTCCCCCGGCAAGGGTTCGAGCCATAAAATAAATGGAATCAGTGGTGTTTCCTAGTTGCTCTTTGTAAATGGCCACCGGCCTTGGCATGAAGGCAACAACTGATCGCCTCGGCTGGCTCAAGGTCAAAGCAAAGTTGTCTCCCAAGTAGAGGGAACAGAATCAGAACCCAAGTCCCAGCAAGGCATTGTGCATCTGCCAGAGGGATTCAGGGTTCGCCCGAATCTCTCCCTTCCAGATGGGATGCACTTCACAGATGGGCTTCTGATGAGTAGTTTGATGTTGAGTAGTTTATCCTCTTCCTCTTCTAGCGCGTGGCCCATTAGAAAGAGCCGGGGACTGAGAGTCAGAGGACCTGGATTCCAATCCTGACTCCACTACTTGCCTGCTGTGTGACTTTGAAAAAATCACTTAACTCCTCTTTGTCTCAGTTTCCCCATCTGTAAAAGGGGGGATTCAATTCCTGTTCTCCCTCCCTTTTAGACTGTGAGCCCCCTGTGGGATAGGGCGTGTATCCGATCTGATCTGATTGTTCTGTATCAACCCCAGTGCTCAGCATAGCCCTTGGCACATAGTAAGCACCTAACAAAGGTCACAATTATAATTATTCCATTTTGGAGAAGGATCTAAAGCAGAGCCTTTTATGTGTTCTGTTCTGCAGGTAGAGGATGCTATGCTGATGTTCGACAAGACTACTAACCGGCACAGAGGTAAGAGGCCGCTCGGGTGACATTCACTCTGTTTCTGCAAGATAAAAAAAAAAAAACCTCCCCCTTCCTCCCCACCTCCTCCCCGAAATGTCCCATCAGCCCACAAGGAAATCCAAAGCAAAAGAAACAGTTTTCAAATGAAGAGGTGCGGTGAAGGGGCACGGCCCTGGCTGTTCCCCAGGGTGGTATGGGCACAGGTTAAAGAAACGGTTTTGTCAAGTTGATCTTGTGGGGGAGTGGCCCTGGCTCTGGGCCATGCCCACATTGCCTCTCACTGTCACTAAATGGCAGGGTCAGGAAGGTCCGAAAACCCAAAGGCCTGGGAGATCAACTAGGCCATCCTCCTGCCTCCAGGTGTTGTGCTCCACTGCCTGGTAATTGTCAGAGAAGTCTCCTCCTTACTAAAGCTCTCCTGATGCAGTGCTCAGTCTCTGTTGAACTGCCCTCAGGAGAAGCAGGCCATCCATTCCCTGACCCGGGCATGTGCCCTGGGGGCCAGGAAAGGAGTACCTGCATTGGGGGAAGAGCCCCATATGCTGCAGACAGAGCTCGAGCTGCTCACTGCCCCTCATCCAGGGTCTTAGGTTTAGTGGGGCTAGGGCTGAGCCCTTGTGGTCACTCGCCAGAGCCGGTGCGTGGCAGTGCAGCCGGGAGGGCCAAGAAACCCCCCCAAACTGACGAACCTGCCCCTGGGCCCCTGAGCCATTGGCCCGACTCTCCTGGACTTTGAGCACTTACCCTCACCCACCCAGGCAAAAGACGGGTATGGTCCGGGCCCTCTGCCAGCCCAGAAGGGACCGAGTAGCCAGGTTTCCAGAAGCCTGATGCAAAGAGTGCAGTTGGCCTCAGGCCTTCAGTTTGAGGGTATGGCGCTTTCGGCAGGACACCATAGGGACCCCCTCCTACCCGAAGGAGTGGGCTTTGGAGTTGCTCAGGGTTTGTAGACATTGGACTCGGGGCCGGGGGGGGGGATTCCTTGGTCAGAAATCACCAGTCTGTCTTTTTTCGAGGGAAGTCCTCTCATGTCAAGAGATGAGGATTATTGTTGTGGTAGTAATAATATGGAAGGAGCACGGGCTTGGGAGTCGGAGGTCATGGGTTCTAATCTCGGCTCCGCCACTTCTCAGCTGTGTAGCTTTGGGCAAGTCACTTAACTTCTCTGTGCCTCAGTTACCTCATCTGTAAAATGGGGATTAAGACCGTGAGCCCCAATTACCTCGTAACTCCCCCTTTGTTTAGAGCAGTGCTTGGCACATAGTAAGCACTTAACAAAGGCCACCATTATTATTGTTATTAGTAGTAGTAATGATAGTAGTAGCGGCATCGGGATATAGGAAGCGCTTGGCACTGTACTTAGTGCTGGGGAAAAAATTCACAAGTGAAAAATCGACAGTCTCTAGCCCTCAAGGGGCTTACAGTCTCAGAATAAGGAAGGTGAGCGGGGACATAGTAATAATGTTGGTATTTGTTAAGCACTTACTGTGTGCCAAGCACTATTCTAAGCGCTGGAGTAGATACAGGGTAATCAGGTTGGACACAGCTCCTGTCCCACATGGGGCTCAATCCCCATTTTACAGATGAAGTAACTGAGGCCCAGAGCAGTGAAGTGACTGGCCCAAGGCCACCCAGCAGAGAAGTGGCAGAGCCGGGATTAGGACCCATGACCTTCTGACTGCCATGCCCTTGCTTCATCCACTACTCCGTGCTGTAGGAGAGCTAGATGGCACAAAACCTTTGCGTCACGGGTGCCCAAAGAGCCAGTCCTACAGTTGAGACACACATTGTTGTATCCTACTTCTTTGTGAGAATCGAGCGATTTTCAGAGCCTCAACTCCCCATCTCCCCAACTTCTGCTTGCAAGGCATAGATTGCCCACCCGCTGCGTAGTGGCTTTGTAGCCATCGGGGAGTGTCGGGGATTGGGCACCTTCTGAGGGCAGGGCTCCAGTCTGAGGGCTGGGAGCTTCACTGAAGCTCCTGATCTGACTTGAACAGCTACAAGGTCCCTGTGCTTAAAGTCTTGTGTTCTAACAGTGGAGCAGTTCATGCCTGGCCCAGCTCAAGGGCTTAATCTCAGGGGTGAGCAGAAAGAGCAGCCCTTTTGAGGGTCTTTCCCAGCATCTCCTTAGTGAGCAGGGTGCAGGGGGGATCGTGGTAGCGGACGGGGAGAAGGCAGGGAATGAACTTAGCCCTAGAGAAGGGAGGATGGTAAGGATCTGATTGAACCCCAGCTTGTGTGACAGTGGGCTTGGGGGCAATAGTGCCCCCGCCAATAGCGGACCGGTCTGCCTTCAAGGATCTCCCAGGAGTCACTGTTCCCTAAGGGGAGCCTGCAGGCCCACCAGAGTGTAAGACCCTGAGGGCAGGCCACCACTTCCTGATCGTACTCTGAGCGTACTCTGATCGTATGCCCCCCACCAGGTCCTTATAATGGTGGAGCTTGTTAAGCGTTTACTCAGTGCCAAGCACTGTGTTAAATTCTGGGGCAGATATAGTATATGCATATCTGGCCGGGCTGCAGAACACCCCATGGAGCTCCCAGGCTAAGGGTTCTACTGAGAGACTCCCCCTTCACGCCCCCAGGAGGGGCTGGCTGAAGGGAGCATCTGGAAGAAGTTCACTTCCCCAGGGAAGTGCCCGGAAACATTGGATTCCTGGCTCCCCAGGCATCGCCCGCCTTGAAAGCTTTGGTTATCGGTGTAAAATATGAGTGGTTCATACAGTCACTCTGATAAAGGTAGAAATAATGGGGCAAACAAGATATCACCTGAGCTCTGACTAAAGATAATGCCTTTTTAAGGAGAGGAACAGACTTTTATATCCCGAATGTTTGCCAGACACTCACTTTTGAAACTGACCTCCGAAGTCAAAAGTGACAGTTTTATGCACTATATATAAAAATGATTAAGATTCGCCCGGCAATTATTTGTTTACAGCTGAACGGTTTAAGTAAAAAGGGGGACTAGAGAGGCCTGTTTTCTTTTATCCCCTCCCCCTCCGGCTCTTTAGAAACACCCGCTCAGAGACAAGTAGCCGTGTTCTGGTCACGCACCTGGGACAGACCTGGCAATGTTTGCCAGCAATCAAAGACAAGAACACAACATTCTATATAACTCGCTTAAGTGGTCACAGGGGGTGGAGGAGCTTTTTGTTGTTTATGGACAGTTGCACCAGGGACTGGGCAGTGGGTGGGTTGTGGTGATTAAGTCCAGAGCGGCTGGGGGAGAAAGGGAGGACGGGAGGGAGGGGGAGGGAGGATAGTACATGAGAGATCTTGCAAGCTGCTTCTTGGTTCTCCTCCCCTGTGGGTACACCCAGTTGTAGGGCATGAGGGTTGCCTTCTGGTGACACCCGCACCCCTTCTTCCCCCCTGGCCCCCCAAGAAGGCAGATGGGTGCTGAGGGACCCCCATCCAGAAACCAGGTGCACAGGTTGCCTCTTCGAAGTTGGGCCCCAACACCCCCTCACCCCAGAATTAATGGTCCGATTCCCATCCTAGAGGTGAAAACTGTTTCTAAACCTAAAGGAGACGAGAAGCAAGAGTGTAGTCATAACTGTAGTCATAAGTTAAGCACTTATTTTGTGACAAGGAGTTGAGGGCTGGGGTAGATAATGGATAAATAGATCAGACACAGTCCCGGTCCCGTACAGGGAGTGCACAGACTCTGGGGGAGGAAGAACCAGTAGTTAGTCCCCATTTTACAGATGAGGTAGCCGAGTCACAGAGCAGTTAAGTGACTTGCCATCAGTTACATAGCGGGCAAGTGGCGGAGGCAGGATCCAAACCTAGGCTGCACTGTTTCTCTGAGCCTCTTTTGGAAAAAGGTTTATCAAAGCCCTCATTTGTGTGGGTGGGCGTGTGTATGTGTGGGTGGGCGTGCCTGCCTATCTCTGGGACCTGACTGACCGGGCCCGGCCCCCAGGGTTCAAATCTTGACAAGACACTTTGTCCTTGGTCAGCTATCGGGGCCTCCTTAGGAGCAAGAGAGCAGAACCGCCCGGCAGGGAAGCGAGCCAGAGCAGCGGTGGTCAGGTCCACTTCTCTCCTCCCCGCTCCCACACCCCCAACGCCAGAGCCAGGAAGACCATCAGCCCGGATTTGTTGAGCCCCCTCCTCAGAGCAATCTGAGTATTTCATCTCTCCGTTAACTAAATACCATTAGCCTTCTTGGGAAATTGGTGCAAACGTGACCCAGCCAGCTGCCAATTAGAAGGGCAGGGTTGAAGGGGAATGCGAATTGAAAAACATTTGACGAGGACATTAAGGATGCTCATAGCGATCCGTACATTCGCGGCGTCAATTACAGACCCAGTGCTGTCACTGAGGGAAGCAGAAGAGGGGAGCCTTCTCCGGGCAGGGATGGTAGCCTGCTAAATTTGGGAAGCGTGGATTTAAGCAACAACCCCTGGAGACATTAAAGACAGAATCGCGTCTGGATGCAACTCTCCCTTCCCCTCCCTTTTGAGACAGGAGAAGGCAGAGCATTGAACTCACTAGTGGCCGGGGAGGGAAGAAAACCTTTCAAAGATGAGAGAATTTGGAACTCTTTGGGGGGTGCTGGGTCTTCTTTCCCAGCAATGTTCATCTTAAGCGTATTCCCTTTGAATTGGAACCCCGGCACCAGATGGGTGATGAGCTAATAAGGCTTTATCCCTCGCTCACTGCTGAGCCCAAAGCAAACAGAAAAGGCAAGGACCTGAGAGGTCAGAAACTTCAGTCAACCAGAAAAGATTTTATGTGGGAGAGCGACAATGCATTTGTTGTTCAGCTCCGCCCCGTGGCTCCTCCCTCCCCGGCGACATTTAAGATTTGGGGTCTCGGCCGGAGCGGGAGGTCTGACCCAGAGGAAAGAATGTGGAAGGTTAGGAGGCTGGTTGGGCTTCCTGAGCATTCCTGGGCTGGTGGCAATCAGCAGCCCAGAGCGTCTGACCCATGGGAGGTTGGGAATCGGGCCCCAGGGGGTCAGGGAGATAAGGAGGCGGGTGGGGACAGGAGAGAGTCTCTTGGGAGCCCAGTCCTCTCCACAGCCCCGGTCAGGGGGCCCGGTAGGGGAACTCTTCTCAGTGTATGTGGAAATAGAAAGAGCTGCTGGGAAATCCCAGGGAGAGTAGGGATTGCATTATCTTGTGCTCTCCCTGTTCTCCACATAATAAGGGCTCAATAAATGCGATTGACTGATTGATTGATAAGGAGGGAACAAGCTATGTGAATTGGAAAAGCAGAAACCTCTTAACTTTCATCCAACCCAAACCTCTTCAGAGTGACTCGAGAGTCCATTTGGGTCCACACCAGCCCAATGGGATCTTTTATTTTAAAATGGCATTTGTTAAGCTCTTACTATGTGCCAGGTACTGTAGTAAGTGCTGGGCTAATCAGGTTGGGTACAGTCCAGACTTAATCCCCAATTTACAGAGGAGGGAACTGAGGCCCAGAGAAGTGAAGTGACTTACCCAAGGTCACACAGACAGTCGGCAGATCTTCCTGCTAGCCTGGTGGGGCTGATCGGGGATAAAGGAATGCTCAAGCCAGAGGCCTGGCCACAGGCTGGGAAAAGCCCTTAACTGGAGATGGCCCACAGGGCTTCCTTAAACATCCACTGGGAATCCCGCGAAGCAGAGTGACTTAGTGGATGGAGCACGGGCCTGGGAGCCAGAAGGACCTGGGTTCTTTTCCTGGCTCTCCCTCATGATTGCTGTGTGACCTTAGGCAAGTAACTTCACTTCTCTGTGCCAAAGTCATCTGTAAAATGGGGATTAAGGCTGTCATCCTCACGTGGGACATGGACTGTGTCCAACCCGCTTGCTCTTTATCTGCCCCAGAGCTTAGAACAGTGCCTGGTACATATTAAGTGCTTAATAAATGCCATATTAAAAAAAGACAGTGGAGAAAGCTGACAGCCCCTTCCCCCACAAGGCAGACAGAGGGAGTGATGAAAAAGTGAATAATGCCTGGACAAGTGTTCCCTGGCCCTTGGCATATCAGTGTGTTGGAGTGGTGGGGCAGGAGTAACAAATACCACAATTATTATCATTATTAGGAGTGAGTTCTGGCTACCGGGTTGAGATGGGGCTAAGGAGTTTGTCAGGTAAAGTGAAGTATTTGCACAGGTTGGAGACTTCCTCACCCTAAAGGGAAAACTGCACTGACCACGCTGGGTCTAGCAGGCTTGCCCTACACGCTCATCGCAGGTACTCACTCCGTCCCCGGCCTTTCTCCTTCCCCCTTCCTGGCTCTGGGCCCAGCGACCTCCTGGCACGGCTTCGGCCTCAGCCTTCTTCCCAGTCCGGCGGGCGGTGTCACTGCTGTCCCTTTAGGTCTCGATCCTGGTTCCTCTGGAAACGGCTGGGGATTCTGGAGATCAGGCAATCATTTGTGTTTACTGTGTGCAGAGCAGCACACTAATGGGCGAGAACAGTATAACAGAGTTGGTACACACATTCCCTGCCCACAACCAGCTTACAGTCTAGGGGACCTGAAAGACTCTGGTGGCAGACGGTAGAGGAGAGAAGTCTGCCCACCAGAGTTCAGAGAATCTCAGATTTCTTTGGAGTTTAGGGGCAAAACATTGGTTTGATGCTTGAGAGGCAGCATGGCTTAATGGAAACAACCTGGGCCTGGGAGTCAGAGGTCCTGGGTTCTAATCCCAGTTCTGCCAATGTCTGCTGTGTGACCTTGGGCATGTCATTCAACTCCTCTACCTCAGTAACATCATCTGTATAACTGCGATTAAGACTGGGAGCCCTATGTGGGACAGGCACTGCGTCCTTCCTGATGATCTTGTAGCTACCTCAGCATTTAGTACAAAACCTGCCACATAGTGTTCAGCAAATACCATTTAAAAAACAAAATGTGACCAAGCTTTTCCTCTCTCTCACCCCATCAAACAAGGGACTCCTGGGAAGTTGGATTGCGTATTGAAAAGCTGGAACAATACTTCGTGTAAATTATCTTGTGACCATCTCCCTGCCTAGAATGAGAACTCGTGTCTTCTAACCCTGTCGTACTCTCGCAAGCACTTAGTATAGCGCTCTGCATCCACTAGGCCCTCAAAAAGTAGCCTTGATCGAGTTACCCCAGAACTATTTTTGAGAAAGCTTTTGTGGTCTGGAGCGGTTTCTCATCCCCGAAAGAGCAAAGCGGAGGTAACAGAGGCAACCCCTGGAGAACCCGGTTAGCTTGAGCCCGGTGGACATGGTGGTAATTAATAACATGTTGGGCTGTTATATGTCAATGACTGGGTGCCGAGGGAGTGACCAAATACTGGATCGGCGGTCCTCTCTCCAACCCACAAGGCCCTTCCTCAACTCTCTCCTCCCATTTTCCTCTCTGGAAAACGATGGACTCCTACCCATGCCCTATCTCAGCACCTTGGACGAGCCAGGCCTATGCGGGAAATCTGCAGGGCTCATCACTCCGACTCCCTATTTCTAACCCCCAAAGTGGAGCCGATTTGCCGATGATTCATGGCCCTACTCTTCCCATCCTCTGGAGTTGACATCATCTTTTTCGCCCGGCAGTGGCAGCAGCAGCAGTGGCCCTGCTGTGTGCAGCTCTCACCTCGCTTTCCCTTACAGTCCTGCGCTTACAGATACATACTAGACCCAGGGAGCAGATCGGAAATATCTCTTATTCCAAGGCCATAAATATGTCACGGAGCTGTCTCAGCTGCACAATAAACCAGGCGAGAGACTTCCTTAAAATTAATTTCTCCCCATTACTCTTCCCCAGAAGGAGGCTGGGTGTCTCTGAAGGCTAAGTTAACCGTTGGAAAAGTTGGGAGGAGAACCCTCGTCCGGCCTCTGACTCATGCTGCTCCGTCCAGTCCCGGCTTTCATGCCTGGGGTGGAGACTTGGGGGAGGCCCGTGGAGTTAGAAGAGCAGGCCTCCCTCCTGGAAGAGAGGGTGATATGCTCTTAGGGGCTAGGAGGCATAAGATGGTGGTAGTGAGGTCTCTGATCAAAGCCGTGATGGGATTATCTTTTATCTATCTCAGCTCTCTCAGCAGCGCTTGTCATATAGTATGCACACCTTCAGTATTGATCGTTACTATTAAAGCCAATTTCATCCGAGCCCCGACTCTGCCGTGGGGTTGGAGCATTAGAACTCCCTCTGACTCCAAAGCCCGTGCTCTTTCCACTGAGCCACACTGCTTCTATCACCACCTACCATTGTTCTCGCCCAGACTCTCCCCTAGACCAGCAAAGGGCTTTCCTCAGGCAGTGGCATTTTTTGAGTGGTTACGGTGTGCAGAGCACAGTACTAAGCACTTGGGGAATAGAGTACAGCAGATATGTCCCTTGCCCACAAGGAGCTTATGGTCTACAGGGGGAGACGGACATTAAAATGAATTACAGATCTGTACATAAGTGCTGCGGGACTGAGAGTGGGGTGAATGTCAAGTGTTTGAAGGGTACAGATCCAAGTGCATAGATGATGCAGAAAGGAGAGGGAATTGAGGAATGAGGGCTTCACTGGGGAGGGCCTCTTGGAGGAGATGTGTAATTTATATTAAGGTCTGTCTCCCCCTTTCTAGGCTGTAGTCTAATTGTGGGCAGGCAGTGTGTCTGTTTATTGTTGTATTGTACTCTCCCAATGCTTAGGACAGTGCTCTGCACACAGTAAGTTCTCAATAGATACAATTGAATGAATGAATGTACCTTTAATAATGCTTTGAAGGTTAGGTAATGTTCTCCAGCATGAGAGACCCCCCAGTAACTGCCTGGTTTGTTTTGTAGTGGGGTTTTTTAATTCCATTTCCCGCCTCCCTCTCCCCCTGCTTTTATGGGCGACCAGCTCATTTAATAAGACTAATAGTAATAATAATTGTGGTATTTGGTCAGTGCTTACAAAGCAATGGGGTAAAAATGACACAATAGATTGGATACAGTACCTGTCTCATGAGGGAAGAAATATAGGTATTTCACCCCCATTTTACAAGCGAGGAAACAGGCCCAGATTCCCAGGCTCAGTTTCCTTCTGCTAGGCCACTCTGGAAAACCTCAAGAATCATGGGAGTCCTTCTGTGGAAACTCCCTCGCCCATGTCTGGGCAACCACAAACCCACAGATTTGAATATATTGGGAAAAATAGTCAATAGTCAATATTGGGTGGTGATTGGGTGCAGAGCACTGTTCTAAGTTATTGAAAAGTTTGGTAGAGTAAGGAGACATGATTCCTGCCATCAAAAACCTTGCAATCTCACAGAGGCAGACACTAAAATGAATTACAGGTAGGGAGAACAAACAGAGTTTAAAGATGCCCCTTTAGACTGTAAGCTCATTGTCAGCAGGGAACATGTCTATCAGCTCTGTTGTACCATACTCTCCCAAGTGCTTAGTACAGTGATCTGCACCCAAATATATACCACTGATTGATTGATTAAAGATCTATCCATAAGTTCCATGCCTTTGTATTTGAGGATCTAAATGCATAGGAGATGCAGTAGCGGGGGAGGTGAAAGGTTAGTCAGGGAAGACCTCCTGGACCAGATCAATTGTATTCACTGAGTGCTTACTGTGTGCAGAATACCATACTAAAAGCTTGGGAGAGTTGGTAGATGTCATTTTAATTCAGCTGTAAAACAGGCTTCCTAGCATTAAACTGGTTGAACGGCAACCCTAACCTTGGAATCAGAGCACCTGCTCCCTGCCAAGAACCTGGCCCGTTGATCTGGGTGGATGGATCTAAGTGGCCACCACTTTACTATCCGTGCCCATTTGTGGAAAGAAATACAAATTATTTGAGCAAGCAAGGATTTTAGTCATCCGTTCCCCCAACCTCCGGGAAAGTCAGTAAGGAGCTCAAGAGGGAGGGTTTTAAAGCATGCCCCGCTGCCAAAACGACCCTATCAGGCCCAGCATTGATCCAAAGGAAAGAATGAAGTTGGTGCCATTTAGATCAGTCATAGCTGCTCCCTTGTCGCTTCTCAACTGGCTCCTGTGATGGCCACGGATAGACGGAGCCTGAATAAGCACAGCACCTCCTTTACCCCTCCTGCCTCAGGTGGCAAGGCTGCCCTTGCCCAGGTTGGAAGCAGCCCTAGCCCCCGGGCACCTGCTAGGACTACACATGCCTGCTGTGTGACCTTTGGCAAGTGGATTAACTTCTCAGCATCTCAGTTTACTCATCTGTAAAATGGGGATCAAATACCTGTCCTCTCTCTTAAGACTGTGAGCCCTGTGCGGGGCAGGGACTATGTCTGATCATATTGCATTGTTTCAGCCCCAGTACTTAGCACAGAGTCAGTGCTTAACCGGTACCACAGTCACTGCCCCCACATCCCTCCCAAGGATGGTGGAGCCTGTGAGACCCCCTTCTTTCCTTGCCTTCTGGAAGTGAGTTCTCTGCTCTCTTCCCCCCTTACCCTGCCGGAACCAAATCCAGATTCCCCACAACGTTCTGCCCCTAGGTCCTAGATCACCCAGCTGAGAGAGTAAACAAATGCCCTGTGTCAGATTCCAGGTCTTTGAAGCAATCAATCAGTGGTATTTATTGAGTACTTATTGCAGTCTGTACTAAAAGCTTGGGAGAGTATGATACACCAGTGTTGGTAGACATGTTCCCTGCTCACAAGGGGCTTACAGTCTTGAGGAAACAGTGCTTACCACATAGAAAGCCTTTAATAAATGCCATCATTATTATTATCATTTTCCCCCTGCTCCCAGTGCTCACTGCGACCCCTAGACCCTTTTAGTTTTCCCCCCCAGTCCCATGCCCTCTGGCCTCACCTTCCAGAATCACCCTGCTTGGCATCGCAGAATTTCTTTTAATTAAGTTGATTGATTTGCCCTGGAAAAAGATTTCCTGATTCAGCTGGTATATTTGTGTGTAAACTACTCTGAAAACACCTGGCAATTTTTCCTGAGTGACAATAAGGAAGCAGAGTCTGAAAATTATGGTTTAATTTACAAATTCCCCCCTCTTCTGCTTTCTCCCTCTCCCTCTCTGTTTTTGCTTTCTTTAGTAAACGGGAAAGACTCATAAAGGAGCATTGTATTGTGCCCACAGACCACTACCTGTTTTACAACACAAATGTGAACATTAACAATACCTAATAATCTCCCTTTATGTATTTCGAAAAAACTCGGGCTTTTAATGGACCATTGAATTGTTCATAGCAAAATGGAAAACATTCTAATTGCATGTTATGTTTTTATTTATTGTGGATTCCTGTGAATTCCCAGAACAGCTTGTTGAGAGTATAGGGCACTTTATAAAAAAAAAATTAGAATGAACAGTGTCATGAAGATTTTTTTTTTAATTTAAAAGCTTTATTGCCGTGTGTATGTGTGTTTGTGTGCGCAGGGTTATGCAGGTGTGTGTGTTGGCAGGGGTGTGTGTAACATTTTACTAGGAAATAGTCATCCTTGATTTTTAAGGGCAGAGATCATGGCTACTTACTCTTTTATACTCTCCAAGCACTTAGTATACCGTGAGCACTCAATACCACTGATTATAGAAATGAACTGTAGAAGAGTGCCCTTCTTCTTTCTTTTTCCTAATATTCGAACGTGGTAGAATTAACAGGTTGTCTGAGGCCCAAGCGTCTGATCTGTTTTGAGATGAATTTCATAACTGCCCAGAAAAAGGAGACTATGGTGGTTTGGTTTATTTTTGGTTGGCGGGCGGTTTCAGAACGTGGCCCGGTGAGGAAGCGACGTCAGCCCGGTGCTTGGCTTCGTGAACGGCGGGTGGAGGAAGCCCGGGGCACGAAACCCAAGCAAGGTAGGCGAGCGAAGCCAGGCTGTCTGGGCCGGAGAAGCAGCAGCTGTGAAGGGAAAAACAGGAGGAGCAGCTGTGGTTTAGACCATTAGTCATTCTACAAAGAAATGGATTTGATAAATAATAAAACAGTGATATTAACAACAGATGCTTGCAGGTCAGATGACTCGGATAAGCCCCCTATAAGCTTATGTAATGGTTTGATGACATATAGCCTCCTTTTTTTTTTTTTCGCTGTTTTTAATTTAACCTGCTGTCAAGGAGGGGAACAGGGCAGGGGAGACGCTCACAGGATTCTCAGCGAGCAAGCTGACAATTTTATCCGAGAAACTCAGAAAACCCGAGGACGATCGTTCCGTTTAATTTGGACCCCGCCTATTCCCTTCACAGACATGAACTCGCTCTGTTTTCCCTGCTCTGCTTTTCATTTTTGATAACTGTTTTGATTGGTAAAATACCATACCAGGCTCAGCATTTCCTTTATGATGATTTACTCCGCCGATCTTATCGCTCACCTTAAATCCTTGATAAGAGCATTTTAAAAATGAAATTGCTACCTGACACCGGCATAAACGCCTGGCCGTCTGCCAGGAGAGAACAGGGAGGTGGGAGAGAGAAGGCGGCTGAGTTTGTTGCCAAAGAAGCTTGAAGCCTAAAGTCAGAGTAGCAATCCTAGAAGTAGAAATGGGATTTATCGAGCACCTAGTGAATGCAGGGCACTGTACTAAGTGTTTATCATAGACACACAAGGTGTCTGAATTGTGACAGCCCCCACGCTTAGCTCAGTGCACAGCACATAGTAAGCACCTAATGGATTCCACAATTGGTGCTATTATTACAGGATATTATTTAAGATTATTACAAGTTCCCTGCCCTCAAGGAGAAGCAGCGTGGTGTGAGAAGTAGCACTGTCTAGTGGATAGAGTGCAGGCCTAGAAGTCAGAAGGACCTGGGTTCTAATCCTGGCTCTGCTACTTGTCTACTGTGTGAGCTTGGGCAAGTCAGTTTACTTCTCTGAATTTCAGTTTCTTCATCTGTACAATGGAGATTGACAGTGAGTCCCATTTGGGACATGGACGGTGTCCAAATTGATGAGCTTGTGTCTACCACAGCACTTAGTACAGTGCCTGGCACATAGTAAGCACTTAGCGTGGCTCAGTGGAAAGAGCACGGGCTTGGGAGTCAGAGGTCATGGGTTCAAATCCCAGCTCAGCCACTTGTCAGCTGTGTGACTTGGGGCAAATCACTTCTCTGCGCCTCAGTGAGCTCATCTGTAAAATGGGGATTAAGACTGTGAGCCCCACCTGGGACAACCTGATCACCTTGTATCCTCCCCAGCACTTAGAACAATGCTTTGCACATAGTAAGCGTTTAACAAATGCCATTATTATTATTATAAATACCATAAAAAAACGAACTTACGCTCTTACAGGCGAGATGAATATAGACCAAGACCCAGATTGTGGAATCAGAAGTTGAACATTGTCACAGGTACATAGATAGCCAAAGTTAGGTCTGTGTTGACTCCCCTCCTGACCCTCTAGGTCTAGAGATTGAAGTTAGTGTTTTTGGGGTGTGGGTGGTTTGAAATTGGACAGTGACCAAATTGCCTCTCTGCTATCCAGGGGTGCTGAATGTCTCCCCCATCCTCCTGCCTACCTCACTGCCCCCAATCAAGAGAAGTTATTATGGTACTTAAGCGCTTTACTAAGTGCCAAACACCTTACTAAGCACTGGGGTAGATACAAGAGAATCAGGTTGGATTCAGCCCCTGTCCCACATGGGGGTCACGATAAAAATAGAAGGAAACTAAGGCACAGAGAAGTTGTCACATGCCCAAGGTCATCCAAAAGACAAGTGCCAGAGCCAGGATTAGAACCCAAGTCCTCTGACTCCCGGGCCCATGCTCTTTTCCCCCAGGACATGCTGCTTCCCTCTGGGCACCTCATTTCCAATCGTCAGTTCCTCTTTGGCAGGGACCCATGTCTAGCAACTGTAGTATGTCATTCTCTCCCAAGCGCTTAGTACAGTGCTCTGCATACGGGAAGTGCTCCATCAGTACCACTGATTGATCGATCAACTGATTGATTTCTCTGGGCTCCTGCCCTATGTTGCCCCCTGCACTGAGCCACCCCATATCCACAGCAGGCCAAGGCAGGGCCCAGGCAGCAGTAAGGTGGCTATGAACAGTTAAACTTCTTCTGTAATTGAAACATTATTTTGGATGACTGTGTTCTGCCTGGCATTCATCATTTATCGGCGGAAGGCATCGACAGTGGAAACATCAGTAAATAGAACTGTCTGAAATAGCAGGCCATTTTTATTTTAATACAGTGGATTTAATGAACTCTTGTCTTTATAATTCATTCTCGCTGGCGAGCTTGGGCACTCTCCCTCCCTGTAATGGGGCTAGTTAACTGATCCCTGCCCCGGCCGCGGGAGTTTTATCATGGCCGCACAACCTCCCCCTGCACGTTATGGGAACGGGTTCGCAAAGGGCATAGGGTGGGGGAACGGGAGAAATGACTGACTTTCCCACGCCTCGGCTCCCTCCCCAGCCGGCGACAACATTAACCATTTTGGAGCCTGCATTAGACCATTTGTGAAGACCTGGTATTTGTTGTCCTTGATTCGTGGAGGGAGAGGCATTTTGGTGCCGGTCCTAGGTGATCTCCTGGATGACGAGGCCGAGGTCCTGTCAGGCAGGGGAGTGTCTTCCACAGCTCTATTGTACTGTACTCTCCCAAGCACTTACTACAGTGCTCTGCACACAGCAAGCGCTCAGTATCATCGATGATGATGACTCCGCCTTGACTACAGTCCTCTAGACCTTAAGCTCATTGTGGGCAAGGAACGTGTCTGTTTATTGTTATATTGTACTCTCTCAAGTGCTTAGTACAGTGCTGTGCATACAGTAAGCACTCAATAAATGCGATTGACTGGCTGATGACAGTGGCTGTCAAGCGACTCTGTAGGTGGTTGCGTCCAGTTTGGCACACATCTCACAAAACTTTAATCGGCCATCAAGATGACTGTATTTGGTTCCGCCTTGCCTGTTCTCTGAGTCGGGCTTGGACTCCATCAGACAGGGTTCGGTGGTGACGATTAAAGAAACATTACTTTCTGAACATCCTCTTCTGGTACCAGTCACTTCTCAACAGCCTTTCAATCAAAATGCTAATAGCCAAGGCAGCAAGGGAGTGAGGTTATTGTACTACTAATTGGTTGGTTGGAGGGTGGAGCTGGGTAAAAGGACGCTGAAGAGAGAACACGCAAGTATGATTCCCCTTAATTACAGTGACATTAATAAAAACGAACAAATGATTCAACGAAGATTTCCCCGGGTAATTGCTTCAAGATGTGGTTCTGGTAGAAAGTGAAATGGTAGGAAGGTCCCCCAAAATGGCAAGGGGCCTGGGGAAATTTGGCATCAGAGTTAGCACCCAGAAGACTCTGGGGAGAAACCTCCCACTTGGTGCCTATAAGAGATTGCCCACCTACGCCACATAGCCAAAGGAACTTCCCCCGAAGCGTGCCTCATACGTATTCCATCTCTGCACACAGTAAGTGCTCAAAAAATACGATTGGATGAATGAATGAATGATTCCCAGGGTATTGAAACACTCATTCCCGGCCCCCCATGTTTGGTTTCAGCACAAAATTCCATGGGGAAACTGAGTCATTACCAGGCCTTCAGCTTCAGGTGAGGCACTCCCCAAAAATAGAGGGGCTAGGCGAATCTTGCCGGGTTGTACTGGAGGCAAATCGGTCTCACAGGGGAGGTGGATGGAAGTGGCTGAATGAGGTGAGCCCCGGGCCTGCCCTCCTCTTCCCCGTCCCCCACCCATCGACATTTGCCTTTTCCACTAGGCCCAGCAAGTATGTGAACCCCAGAAAGCCCCCCTGCAGCTTGTCATCGGTGTCCTGGAATTCATTTGTAAATATCCCTTCGTTTCCCTTTCCAGGCAAATCCGGGATGGGTGCGGATGGGTACGAGGCAGGTTTAGGGATTAGAAATTCCTCTGAGGTGGGAGATTCTCTCTTGAATTCTTTGGTGGAGGAAAGAAAAAAAACACATTTTGTTTTTGGAGTAGGGGGCTTAATTGGGGTGGGGAGGCAGTGCTGGGCCTTCTTTTCAATTTGTCAAGCTTTCTTGTGGAGATCTGCCAGAGAAGAAAGGGTAATTAATAGGCTTGAAGTCATTTCCGATGTGTCAGTATTTCTGCCTCGCTTCCAAGGGATAATGTTCACTGGCTCCCGGTCTCGAGGGAGCCTTCCGTCTTATTAACTTGTCGAGGAGAAACAGTGAGCGGGGACAGCTTGGGCCAGTGGGCGACAGGAAATAAAGATTTGTGGTGGAGCGAGCTGTAAACACTGGGGCTGAATGAGGGAGAAAAACCTTGGGGGTGTTGGGGGTGCACCGGTGTGGAGGGACGGGCAACAAGCAACTCTAGTGTCCAGCAAATTACTTGATCCGTCAGTAGTGTCACCTCATCAGTCCGGCTAGGGATCGGAGGCTGCCCAAGGGCAATGGGACTTTTTGAGCGGGAGACAGGCATGCCAGTGGCATTTCTCTGGGCCTGCTTCCCGCGGGCCCAACCTCACAACCCAATCAGGATTCCTCAACCGGCAGAATAATGAGAAGAACTGTGATATTTGTTAGGCGTTTACTTATTAGCCAGGCACTGTACTAAGCACTGGGGTGGATACAAGCAAATCCGGTTGGACGTAGTCCCTCTCTCACATGAAGATCACAGTCTCAATCCCCATTCTATAGATGAGGTAACTGAGGCCTAGAGAAATGAAGTGACTTGCCCAAGGTCACTTAGCAGACAAGTCGCAGAGCCCAGTTAGAACCCATGACCTTCTGACTCCCAGGCAGAACCTTCCGTGCCTTCTGGCGGAGAGAGCTGGTTAAATGGAGGAAAACGGCCTGGAGACTTCAGTCCATCCGCCCCCACCTCAGGCTCACGGGTCCAGGCAGACCGACCAGCTGGCCCTGCTGTTGGAGGTGGGGGCCAGACTCCTGCCGCGGGGGATCCCCACCCCAAACTCGGTGTCTGGGCTTCTCGGGCCATCGCGCGTCCTTCACGCCTTCGTGCTCGGGAGAGTGGCAGCAGGAGCGCAGCTGTGCGGGCTGCCGGCAGAGGCGTTTTAGCTTTTGACTTCATTTCCCACTTGGGCTGTCACCGGGCAGAGGCCTCCATTTGGAGGAGCGGACGCTGGCTCTGGGACATCTGGGAGATGGTGCATAGATTCCATAACTTCGATCTTTAATAGTGGGACTGGACTGGTGAAATTTCATGAATGTGGCCTTTGCCGAAACTCACGCTCTGGTGCTTCAGGAGACTTTGCTTGTATGGGAAGGGCAAAGCGTCTCAATCTTTGGTGGCCGTTCCATCCTTAGGGGACTGGAAAAGGAAAACGAGAGCTAACGTATCAATCAACGGTATTTATTGAGCACTCACTGTGTGCAGAGGACTGTACTAAGCACCTGGGAGAGTACAATAAAGAACAGTTGGTAGACACGTTCTCTGCCTACAAGGAGCGTGCCCTATTGCTGACCCCGCTCCCAGCGTGTGTGCGAGTGTGTGTGCACGCGTGCATGTGGACACAGACAAGTCCTTTCCCTTTTCCCCCTCCAGTGTGATTTCAGGGTCAACTAGAAGAAACCCTAGTAGGGTTTCAAGTTGATGCAACATAGGCAGATCTGGAAATGGCATCCACGGAGCTGTGTGTGTATGTGTGTTCATGTGCGTGCATACACACATGTGTATTGAAATGCCCTGAGGTGGGAGGCTGCAGCTGTAAGCAATGTACCATACAGTATTTGAAACAAAACCGCCACATGCAACCCACACCAGACCCAGTCCAGGCCTGACCTTCAAGATAGACTCACCCTCAGGTCACCTCGTGGCAGCCCCTCCCAGTTTTTTGTTTTGTTTTTCCTTTTTTCCCCACTCTTGTCCTCCTTTGTGGCAAAACTGCTCGAGAAGAAAAAGTTGAGTTAATCAAGAAAACTTGATGTAAATATTGTCAGCTTCAGCCCCACACAAGCTGTTCCTCCCAGCCGGTTCTTTTTATTGTTTAAAATAGCCAGGTTTGGAGGTGTGGGTCATGGGGAAGGAACACGATGTCTTTCTGCTTAGCTAGTGTGGATTTTTTTTTTTCTTTTCCTTTTCAACTGACCTCTTTTTACCTTTCCCTTGCATACAGATGATTGGAGCCAGTCTGTAAATGGGAGCTTTCCTTGTATTCCTAGAACTAATGACTTTGGAATCAGGATGAAAACCGATGGGGATCGGTTTAGGGGGAGGCAGGAAGTTGTGGGGCACCAAGGTGCGGGGGGGAGAAGCAAGACCTTTCTGTTTTCGTTAAAACAGTACCCCAGTGAGGTGAGTAAAGTGAGCAAGAAACAGGTCCGCAGAGAGTGGCTCGTGGCAGGGCGCATTTTGCCTCTTGGTGGTAGGAAGTAATGATGTTTAACGAGTGTCCATTCGGGGCAGCAAACAGTTTCAAGCACTTAGGGGTCACAACAGAAACCTGAGACGCAGCCCCCACCCACAAGGAGCTTACCCTCTGATGGGTACAGTGAGATCAATCTCTCCACCCAGTGGAAGTTTTCTGAAGTCGCTTAACCAGATGACGGGAGAGAGCTGCCGGTAGAGTTAATGAAAATTTCTTTTTTTTTTAATTGAGACACAAAGGATGACCTTGCACGTGTGGTATTTAGTTTCACTGTCCGTTGGCATACCACAGACAAAAGAAGATTTTGCGTCCTCTGACAGCGCATCTGTTACTTCCCAAGTTATGTGATGGATGACGTGGTCTAGTAATAGGTGAAGTCCGGTTATTTCAGAGGCTGGTGGCCGGAATGGGGGCGGGGGTACCGAGAGCGGTGTATTTGAGAGAATAATAAAGTTGTGTGATTGGGAGGGTGAAATTTAGCCTCTCAGGATTTCCCTGTCCTGGGTCTGGCCATGGCCCGAATCCTTCTAGGTCATCGCCTGCCGATTAGTTGAGAGGCAGGCCCGGGAAATGTCGGCCTTGAGGATCAGATTATCTGCAGAGTCTTTTGGTTTTTGCCTTGTTGGTGGGTGGGCCGGCAGGGATGGAACCCGGGGTGAGGAGATGGGGGGTTAAGTGGAGGGGGTGGTGGAGGGAGGAGCCATCTTATCAGAAGCCAGGGCTGAGCAAATGACAGGGATTGAGTTGCTGTTCCTCGCCGGGGGCCCTTTTTTCAACATATTTCTCCAGCCCTACCGCTTCGATGCCGGCTCCTCCCCTCCTCTCCTGGATGACTCAGCCAGCGCAGGTGTTGAGGTTAATAGGAAGGCAGTTCCCAGTTGGCCATTTGCTTGAGAGGCTCCTGACTGGGCTCCAGAGGTGGAAAGGGGGGGATTTAAAGAAGCCGCACACATACCGGGGCACCAATCGCCGGGCCCCCATTTGGGATAGAGGGGGATGGGGAAGGACCAGCCTCTGTGGATCGTTGATTTCCTCAGCCCTCCGGTCGCTCTGAGATGGACAGCGAAGCCCTTGGCTACCCAGGTCTCTTCCTCCAGCCCTGTTGTGGCCACTCCAGTCTGTGGCACCAAGTGCTCCCAGTGGCTGAATCGAACCACCCGGTTAAACCCTCAGGGCTCAGAGTCAGGCGACCCACGCACCCGGTTTTAGAGTGGATGGTATGACGCTGCTACTCCTCCTGCTCTGGTTTCAGTGGATTTCCTCCCAAGGTTCCATGCGATGTCACAGAATGCCAAACGGCAGAGTTTTCATCCTCACTTCCCATAACTTGGGTAACCTCATGGTCGCGGCTCACCTCTGGGTTGGCCCTGGAGGAGTCCGGGGCCTTGGAGTCCCATCCGCAGCCTCCCCAGCTTGGGCTTGACTGAGATCTGGGGCCGTGACTTTGGCTTGGTTCCCCAGATGAAGAGAGCCGAATGCCGAAGGCCTCCAAGCCAAAACCACTCAGTGAAGGGCAATTCATTCTGAATTGTAGATGCCCCCGGCCTCACTCCACAAGCTTCTGTCAGTGCCCTGGTGACTCGGGATCCCCTAGCGTGGACACCGCTGTCCATCTCTCTCTCCCATTCAAACTGGGGTCGACCCACTGATGCCAAATGGCACATGGCAGAGTTTTCATCCTCACTTCCCAAGCTCCTATTCTTTCCTCAGCTGGGAGGCAGGGAGCAGGTGATCCTGTTCCACGATCCTCTCCGACACTGCTGCCACTCGCCACAGCTCACTCCCCTCCCCCTACAATTTTCTTCCGGCTCCCCGCTCCCAAACAGCCTCTGTGATGTGGTTTGGGCAGCCCAGCCCCAAACACGGCGCACGGAGCATTTGCAGGACTTCTCTCCACCCGCCCGGGGCAGCCTGCAATTTGACCCCTGACCTTCTCTGGTTCTCAAATCTGCACCTTCCCCTAAAGGCCAGAGAGCAGGCTCCTCATCCTCGAGGGGGGTGCCGGCCCGAAATGGCAGCGGCTGCTCAGATGGTTTGAAACTCCCTGATGAAAGCCTGTGGAGAAGCTCCAATTAATGTCATCTTTCACTTAGAACTCTCTTCTCCCGACGACACGGCATTCTTCAAAGGCCCTGGCCTGATTTGATTTTCCAGGCTGAGATGAACAAAGGCAGAAAGGACCATCCGCACCCGCCCTCCACCCCCACTACTCCCCGGCCCCTGCAGTCCGAGTTTGAGTGCAAAATGCAGGGAGTCGGAACGAGGGTTTCATGGGTTTTGGGGGTGATACCTGGTCCCTGGAGGAGGTGGGGAGAAAGGAGTGTGCTGATGAGCCTCTCCTCTCTCCCCATCCTTGCCCCACGTTGACCACGAGGTGACCCTCAGGCCCAGCCCTTCTCTCTGGGAGCCAAGGAGCCCGGGAACCTCAGTTTTTCTCCCCGCTGCCTTTTTCAAAGCCTGAGTTGTGCCGGCAGTCGCCAACTGACAGCTGAGCTCCCCTCCCGATCTGATGGCGGTTTCTATCACAGAGTAACAGCAAGGGCAGGCAGACAGTTTGCTGCTTTTGCGGTGGCGGCGGCTGCTGCTTCCGGGGAAAAGATACATTTTTCAAGTTGAGTTTTTATCAGGAGCATGCAGGGTGGCCAGGGAGCCTGAGTGACAAGAGGGCCCACCACTGGAAGGACCTGCAAACTTTTCTTCAGAAGCCCAAACCTCCTCACTCGTTGGCTTTTCTTGCAAATGAGAAGAGTTTGAGCACGGTTATCTCTGGCAAAGATTAAGTTTTTGTGGGAGTTTTTTTTTTTTTTTGGCTTGGGGTTTTTTTTTTGGCCCCGTGCTTATGTAGACTGGACGATTTTAGTAGGTCCTTCAAAATGGCCGAGACCTCATTAGCCCCTCATATCCCCTCCCCATAAGCACCAGATTCCCTTCCACTCACCCCTTGGGTTTCCTAACCAGAGTTTTGACCAAGCTTAAGGGGATTAATGCTGCTTAAAACTCCGTACTGCTTCCTGCTCCTCCTGGGATACGGGCACTAATAAAGATGTACCAGGCTGGAAGGAATCGTAAACACTGCTTTGTCGCCCCGGCAACCGGAGAAACAAGAGCGACACGGAGTATTACTAACAAGAGTCCTTATTATCAAGAGTTTTAAGAGAAAGGTTCTTAAAAATGCAGAGCCGTGGCAAGGTAATTAGACTTGGGGCTCTCAGAGTAAATTCCTAGTTTGATGGCGCATTATTGGAGTGTCTCGTCCCTTGCAAAGTCAGTTGCTGGGAAATAAAAGTGTAGGACGCGGCTCCCGATACGTGCCCGGGGCCGGCTGGGGGACCTAGCGGCCACCTGTGTGGGGAGTCGAACCAGGGTTGAGCTGGGCTCCTCTCAGAGGTCTCCCCTCAGATCTCTGCCCACCTGAACTTCCCCTTGAGTCTCCCCAAATTTGGTTCCCCTCCTTCCCCTGCCATCCTGCAAGCAGGTTCAGCATATTATCGGGCAGGGGCACAACACAAAGCTGTGTTGTTAATAACCGATAATTGTGGTATTAGTTAAGCCAAGGACTGTTCTGAGCGCTGAGGTAAATTCAAGATCATCAGGTCGGACTCAGACCCCCACCCACCAGGGGCTTACAGCCTAAGAGAGCGGGAAAGCAGAAATTGAATCCCCATTTTATACATGAGGAAACTGAGGACCAGTAAGGTGACTTGTCCAGGAAGACACCACAGGCAGTGGTGTCTCTGGGATCGGAACCCAGCCCTCCTGACTCCCAGTCCTGTGCTCTTTCCCCCAGGCCACGCGGCTTCCGGGCTGTAAGCAGATCCCAGTGCCCAGATGTGCACCGAGGGGTCTCCGCGAGCCGCTGCCGTTTACAGTCCCGGCTCTTGAGTGGCTAGTAAAGATAGCTGGGTGGGCTGGTGGGTGGAGGAACCACCAGAGACAGCCCCAAGGTGGCACACCCAGCCAGCTCAGAAAGAGCAGGGGTTCGGACCTTGGCCTTTCCTCCTTCCCCATTGCTCTCCGGTGGTCCATGAGTTTCTCTGAACTGGATCTCCCTGTAGGAGCCCGTTTTGCCAAAGAAGCAAAAAACTGCAGACATTTGTTGGTTCATCTCCTCCTGGTTATGTCAGAAATAATAAAAGCAACAATAATAATTTATGTGCTAAGTGCTGAATTTGTTACAGAAGAATCAGTTTGGACACAGTTTTGTCCCCCACAGAGCTCCCAGTCTGTGAGGGAGAGCAGGTATTTAATTCCCTTAGTGGAAAAAGCATGGGCTTGAGAGTCAGAGGTCGAGGGTTCTAATCCCGGCTCCACCACTTGCCAGCTGTGTGACTTTGGGTAAGTCTCTTAACTTCTCTGTGCCTAGGTTACCTCATCTGTAAAATGATTAAGACTGTGACCTCCACGTGAGACAACCTGATAATCTTCTATCTATCCCAGCGCTTAGAACGGTGCTTGGCATATAGTAAGCGCTCAACAAATACCATCATTATTATTAAGTGAGGAAACTGAGGCACAGAGACATTAAATGATTTGCTCAAGGTCACAAAGCCCTGTGCTTTTTACCATTGGGTCTGGATCTTCTCTGCTCACAGTCAGTAGAAGAGGGGCTCCGAGAGGTTCAGCTTCACCCCAAAGGCACATGGCATCATGAGGAGCTGGGACTGGAAGCCTGAGCTTCTGTGAAGCTTTCTCTTGCACCAGTCAGGGGGCATCCGGTTGAGTTTGTGGAGCCCTCGGGGGCCTGGCCCGGGTTTGAGCATTTAGCCTTGGAGATGGCACGTTGACTTCAGATCCCAGCAGCCCTCACTTCTGGCCTGGACGGTCATCGCCTGTGCGCTCTCAGAGGTTTGTTGTTAGTAGATTTCTCTTCTGCTGATAACTCTGAGCTGGATTGAAGTCAACTGTTTGGTTGGTCTACCCAGTTCTCCTGTATTCCTCAGATCTCTTGTGCTAAACGTGGAACTCTTTCCTACTCCATGTTATCTGTCGGTTTCCTTCCCGGCCTTGGAAGGCTTTGGCAATTGATCACGTTCCAGAGTGGCTAATCGTGAAAGGAAATGCTCCATCATATATTTATGGCTTGCTTTCTTTTCTATTTCCTCCATCTTCGCCACCCTGCCACCCCCCACCTTTGTGATTTCCCAGGCCTCATTCTCAATTACAAACTGCACTGAGCACCATTGTCCCTGCCTGCCCGCCCTCCTCCCCCCAAGAACTCATTTCTCCCTCTTTCTTGCTCCAGAGGGGGAGTTTTAATGTTGAAGCTGTGACACCTAATTATTTCCAGGTGACATGAGTTAGAACTCCAAGGGAAGTCCTTCCTCTGGACTGTGAAGTAGAGCACTGCAGTGGGGGTGGGTTCTCCGAATAAATGGGCAGGAAGAAAGCATTTAGGCAGGGTAGTCTGTTGAGAAGTACTTGGTTCTCACCTCCTGGAAGATATTTAAGACATTTAACCAGAGGGCTAATCTTCCAGATGTGATTTTCCAAATGGAGAAGCCAAGGGCCAATCAGGGTTAATGATTTTTACATACATGCATATATGTGTATCTATATATATACATATATATATGAGAGAGAGGAGAAGCAGTGTGGTCTAGTGGAAAGGGGCATGGGCCTTGGAGTCAGAAGACCTGAGTTCTAATCCTAGCTATGCCACTTGCTTTCTATGGGATCTTGGGGAAGACACTTCTTTGTTCCTCTGTTTCCTCATATGTAAAATGGGGATTCATTCCCTGAGAAACAGGAATTATGTCCGTCTCGTTTATCTAGTGTCTGCCCCAGTACAGTCTTGGCACAAAGAGAGAGAGAGACAGAGAGAGACAGCCCCACAGCACTTACGTACATATCTGTAATCTATTTACTTATATTAATGTCTGTCTCCCCTGCCCCAGACTGTAAGCTCATTGAGGGCAGGGATTGTGTCTGTTTATTGTTGTATTGTACTCTCCCAGGCTTGTGACTGCTTGGCGTAGTTAGCAGAGGCGGGAGGGGATGGGGAGCCCGAGGCTCGTGGTTGCTCGTTGAGGATGGTGGAGGCATGCGGGGGGACCACAGTTAGCTCACAGTTTAATGGGGTAACACAGCAGTGCTGTTTTCTTTCAACCAAATGTTACTTCTGTCTCTTAAAGGGCCAAAGCCCAGGCAGCCGCCTCTGCTGCTTGTCAGCGTCTTTCCAAGGGGTTAGAATACCTCGTTTGGTGTTTCTGTGCCGTCCAAGTAGATGTCTGTGGGGTTCTGGCGGGGGTGAGGGCAGGTTTGGTTTGGTGCGGCTTATTTCTTTCTAATTTTCCAGTTTTCTGTGAGTGCTCCCGGGCAGGCGGTGGGGAGCGGATGGGGTAGGAGCTCACTTATCGCATTAGGAGGAGAAGCCCCCCACCGCTGTGGTCACGGAGAATGGAGCAGCTCTCTCGAATGACACCGACTCAGCACCTCCATGCCACGCTCCATCAGCCACCTGGGGGTGGGGGGGTTGGGGGAGAGAGTGCTGTCGCCTTCTTCTATTTCTTCCTCTTTCCCTAGCTCTTCCAAGGTGGGGAGGGGCCTTAGCCCCTCTACGAGGAGTGGAGGCAGGTGTTAATGGCAAAAATGCCTCTCAATTGAAAGAGAGCCTGTCAGTGCATTGGGTGAGACACTCCGGGCAGAAAGGGCACCAGGAGACAGATAGCTGCAGCAGCGTGGCTCAGTGGAAAGAGCCCAGGCCTAGGAGTTGGGACCCAAGTTCTCTCCCCGGCTTTGCCACTCTCCCACTGCGTGACCATGGACAAGTCACTTCACTTCCCTGTGCTTCACTTTCCTCATCTGTAAAATGGAGATTCAATACGTGTCCTCCGTTCCCCTTAGATGGTGAACTCCATACGGGACAGGAACTGAGACCAACCTGATTGTCTCATATCTGCCCCAGTGTTTAACATGGAGCTTGGCACACTGTAGACACTTAAGAAATACCGCAGGCATTTTTTTTTCTTTTATGGCATTTGTTAAGCACTTACAGTGTGCCAGGCACTGTACTAAGCGCTAGGGTGGATACAAGTTAATCAGGTTATGCACTGTCTGCGCCCCACCTGGGGCTCAGAGTCAATCCCTACTTTATAGATTAACTGAGACCCAGAGAAGTGAAGTGACTTGTCCGAGGTCACATAACAGACAAGTGGCTAAACCAGGATTAGAACCCAGGTGCTTCTGACTCCCATGCCCAGGCTCCATCCACTCCTCCATGTGACTTCTCCACTGCTGTTCTTTTTGGGCCCCTTGATTCCCACCAGCCCTGACACCACTCCTACCCCCTCCCCCACCAAGGCAGTTGCAAACACTTCTTCTTGAGCAGCAGTTCCAGAGTTCCCGCTCGCTCGGTGAAAACAGCCCCTGGGCCCCATGGCTGCCAGGGTTTTTGATCAAGGTGCTGGGGGTCAGAGGTTGGATCCTGGCCAGGGTGGCTCTGGCTACCTAGGGCCCACCAGTGGTCATCGCTGTGGAAGGCCTGTGGCTGGCTTGGAAGGGGGTGAGCCTCTCCCCTCTGCTTCATCAGCAGTGGAGCCAGGAAATGGAGGACTCCTGGATCTTCCCCCCCCCGCACTCTGCCCTTAGCTGGGGAGCACTGGGTCCACCTTAAGCTGGCTCCAAGGCAGGGGCTGTCGGCCAAGGTTTGAGTGGCACTGGGACCAAGGGCCGGGGCGATGACTCAGAGATCATTTCAATGACCACAGTGTGGAAGCCGATGGCAGTGCCTGGGAGTCTAGGCACAGCCCTAGCACCAAAGCTAGCGTCCCTCCCCTCAGGGCCCATGCCAGCCTCCGTGCCAGTCTCCCTGCCCACCCGGTCACCTGTCGCTGCATGGAGTCAGAACTGGTCATTCCTTTCTCACTTCCAGCCCAACCTCAGTACTTTGAGCACATGGCCTTGTCCACAGGGGGCTGCTCCCATTGGGTGACTAGGAGACTGGCTCTGTGGCTCCAGGCAAGTAATTTGACCTGTGGGCCTCACTTCCTCATCTATAAAATGGGGACAAGATTGATTGTAAATCCCAGGAGGGACAGGGATTGGGGCCGATTGGATCATTCTATTTTGGCCCCAGCATTTAGCACCGTGCTGAGCACATAAGCAATTCAGAAGTCTACCCTCCCTTTTGACTACATTGCCACTCATGTATGGAAGAGTGAGTGTGTGTGTGTGTGTGTAGCCAGCATAGCTTAATCCTAAACCTGGCATAAACCAAGTGTCAGTTTCTTCCTCCATCATGTTTGCTGCCATAACCCCAGGAAGAAGAGGTTAAAAGCATTTTATGATTCTTTTCACTTATTGCCCCAGGATACCATCTTGTGGGGCAGAGGGGATGTTCAGGAAAGGAGGAAGAAAAGGAGAGACAAGGCAGGAGGAGGAGGAGGAGGAGGAAGAGCAAAGGAACAAGGGTGTCTCCACCTTGCGTCCCCAGCCCCTGAATGATGGCGAGTTGAGTTTGTTAAAGGTGCCTTTGGGACGTTCTTATCTGCTCATCTCCAAAGAGGGCAGTCGGCGGGCGGGGGAGCTGCTGATGCGCCGCCTAAATGGCTGGATGATATTGATTTTGCTTGTGGCTGGTCTCTGTGTGTGCGTGGAGAAGGAAAGTTATCACCTTAAGGCAATCCATCATTTCCCATTCCCTCTGCCCGAACCTCCGGCCTTCGATCAGGTTCAGTGTTGGGAAGGCAGCGATGTTATCATGCTCCCTGCCTACGGTCTGAGTGACGGCTCCTCGGGTGGAAGGGTAAAGCAGGACTTGGTGCCAACCTAGGTCTGTCTATCTGTTCTCAGAGCAAAGTTCTGCTCACAGACTTAGGTCTCTCTGTTCTCTGTGAATGGTAGCAGAATGTCCATAGCAGGTGTCCCACCTGTGTGGGAGCAGCTGCAGAGAGAGGGGGCCAGGGCGGGCAGAGAGAAATTCAGGGATGGGGAGTGAGAAGGGGACCAGGGCAGGCAGAGAGAGGGTCAGAGACAGGCAGAAGGCAAGGCTTGGTGTGGATTTCCAGCTCTTTTGTATATATTTATCAAACATTTTCTATGTGCCAAGCACTGTACTAAGCTCTGGGGTAAATACAAGCTAATCAGGTTGGACAGTCACTGTCCCACAAGGGGCTCACAGTCTTTCTCACCATTTTACAGATGAGGGAACTGAGGCCCATAGAAGTGAAGTGACTTGACATAGGTAACCCAGCAGAAAAGTGACAAGGCCGGGACTAGAGCCCAGGTCCTTCTGATGCACAGGCCCGAGGTCTATCCACCAGGCCGTGTGTGTGTGGCTATCTTTGCGTGTATCTGTAGATAGAGCTGAAATTCAGATAGCCAGATTTGCGAGCAGCAGTAATTAAGAATCATTTAGGAGCTAAAATATTTATGGTCCCTGGCAGAGACCTGGCAAAGGGGAAATTTGCCCACTATGAGTGCTGCGTGCGGCTTCCTGGGCAGTCAGGTCATGGATCGGGGGAAGCACTTAGTACCATTGCCGACACCCAGTGGTTGCTCAGTAAATACTAATGCTAATCCCGACTCCACCACTTGTCAGCTGTGTGACTCTGGGCAAGTCACTTAACTTCTTTGTGTGTCAGTTACCTCATCTGTAAAGTGGAGATTAAGACTGTGAGCCCCACGTGGGACAACCTGATTACCTTGTACCCCTCCAGTGCTTAGAACAGTGCTTGGCACAGAGTAAGCGCTTAACAAACGCTAACATTGTTATTATTACCCTACTTCTGCTACTACAGTTTCCTGCCAGCTCTGTCAATATTGATTTATTTATCATTCCATACCCTTGCCCTGCCAGTTGTACCTTTGCTGTTCCTCCATCTCCCACTCTTCGTGTCCGTCTTCTCAGTCTGCCATTCGATCGGAAGCTCCTCGAGGGCAGGGACCATGGCTTTCACTTCTGTTTCACTCTCCCCAGCGCTCAGTACACTGCCCTGCACACAGACTCTCCGTAAAGACCGTTGATGGATTGATTGATTGATTGAGTACTGAGGTGAGTGAGGTTTAATTTGGGGGAATTAGCGGAGATCTCCCTGAGAGGGAGGAGATCTCAGAAAATGATTTCTGCAGTGGGAAGGTGAGCCTGCATCCACCCAGGAGACGAGGGCCTGCTGGCCATTAGATTTCCGGGTCCCAGGGGCCACCGGAAGAGGGAACGGGGCTTCTAGATTGGTGCTGAAACGTTTTCTGTAATTGAAGGCTGAGATCCCGTGCTTTGGAGAGCAAGATCCGGCTTCGACAGAGAAACAAATACCACCCGGTAATATGTGCTTGAGACTTAATGTACGTTAATTCATTTTGGCACAGCCCCAGATATGCTGATTAAATGGTCTGTGAAGTGCTTGGATATCTTGATAATGTACATTTTACATTTGATTATATAATCAATTACGTTGCACCGAATAAAATTTCCAACGAGCAAAGAGCCGTGGAGAGATCCACCCCCGAGCCCCCACTTCTAGAAGAAGGTTTGCAGCCCCGCCGGGTGAGGTGGGGCGATGGGTAGCCCATCAAGGTGACCCCTTGGGCAGTCCTCTCGCTGGAGGATCAATTTTTTTTTTCCTCCCGGATTTCTGAATTGGGGGGGAGTTGAAATTTCAAATAGCTCGACTGTATCCCAGGCTCATGTGTGGCATGAAAGTACAGTTATAAGAATGCAACAATCCTTTTAATAATTACAGCTGGGATTTTTTGAAGCGTTCATCATGACGTGCTAAGCGCTGGGTAGTAAGAAGACTATGAGGTCAGACACCGTCCCTGTCCCCTCAGAGACGGGAAGCAGCTTGGACTAATGGATAGAGCACAGGCCTGGAAGGCAGAAGGACCTGGGTTCTAATCCCGGCTCTGCCACTTGTCTGCTATGTGTCCCTGGACAAGTCACACTTCTCTACCCCAGTTACCTCATCTGTAAAAGGGGGATAAAGACTGTGAGCCCCAGGTGGGATAATAATAAGCCAAGGACTGTCCAAGCTGGCTGGCTTGTATGTACCCCAGCTCTTATAGAAGTGCTGAAACATAGTAAGCACTTAGCAAATAGCACTAAAACAAAAATCATCTCCCCATTTAGCAGATGAGAAAACTGAGGTCCAAAGTGGTTAGGTGACTTACCTGGAGTCATGCAACAGGCTAGTGGTGGAGCTGGGACTAGAACCCACATCTCCTTACCAGCAAACCCACGCTCTTTCCAAAGGTTCATGCAAAATCTCTGGCAAAATCTCACCCCCTTTTACACCCCCGATCCAGGCCAGTGAGGCAGGAGCCTGGCACCCAGAAGAATGCCCGGTTCACAGTGACTCTCTGCTGTGCTGTCACCAAGCAGGAAGAGCGGACAAGTGTGAGTCCCCTCCCCCCGTCAGGCGGCAGGAGCTGGCCTTCCGATTGGAGGCAAAATTAAATCATTTTTGGCGTCTAAACTCACGTTTCAGGGGCCTTCCTACCGGGACCCAGGGAGACTCTCTGGTTTCTCAGTCACCCCCTTCTGGGGTTCATTTTGCCCAGCCCGTCACCGGATGCTCCTCACTTGCATCCTGCCTCACAGACAAGCCGTTGTTGCATTTCACCAGGGTTTCAGTTGAGAAAGCTGCCTTCCAGCAGTCGGAAGATAGGCCAGGAGTATCGCGGGGAGTAATCTAATTAGTATGAAGTCAATTCAGTCGCTCCTTTTGTATCTCGTGATTAAATAAGTGGGGAAAATGGCTTGAAAATTAGGTGCTAGAACGACCCAATTACATTTCTGTAGCTTTTTGTATTCAATTTCATAAACAATTTTGCTCTTCGCTGGTTAATCAGTGAATGCCTTTTTCCAGTTTGAAAAGCACTTTTGAAATTATAATGCAATTAAATTGCGTGTGGATGTTCTGGCAGAGCCAGGGTGGAAGATGGGGGCTCGGCAGGCCACCGCCAAGCTGGGTCTCGACAGTCCCGGGCGGCCTGAGAGGGTCATCGGTGATGCTGCCCAGGCCTGGGGCCTGGACCGAGCACCGGGGTCCCGCTCACCGCCCCTGCTGATCTGGGCCATTCTAACCTCCGCCCGCTCCCCACTACCCGGACCTCAATCCCTCCTCTCCTGCCTCCAGCCCTCGCCTGGCCCGGAACTCCCTCCCTGCCCAAACCCTACAGAGGCCACCTGTGCTATTAGTAAAAATAATAATAATTGTGGTATTTGTTAAGCGCTTAATAATAATGTTGGTATTTGTTAAGCGCTTACTATGTGCCAAGCACTGTTCTAAGCGCTGCGGTAGATACGGGGTAATCAGGTTGTCCCACGTGAGGCTCACAGTTAATCCCCATTTTACAGATGAGGTAACTGAGGCACAGAGAAGTTAAGTGACTTGCCCACAGTCATACAGCTGACAAGTGGCAGATCCGGGATTCGAACCCATGACCTCTGACTCCCAAGCCTGGGCTCTTTCCACTGAGCCACGCTGCTTAACTGTTCTAAGCACTGGGGTAGATACAAGCTAATTGGGTTAGACACAGTCCCTGTCCCACATGGGGCTCACAGTCTCAATCCCCATTTTACAGATGAGGTAACTGAGGCACAGTGAATAGACCTGCCCAGGGTCACACAGCAGACAGCAGGGAATGTGTCTGTTTATTGTTGTATTGTACTTTCCCAAGGACTTAGTACAGTGCCCTGCATACAGTAATCCCTCAATAAATACACTTGAATGGATGAGTGAATGAAGTGGCGGAGTCGGGATTAGAACCAAGTTCCTTCTGACTCCCAGACCCATGCTGTATCCACTAGGCCTTGCTGTTTCTCACTAGGTGACTCCTCGTGGAATGAACACCAGACTGGGGAGTTGGGAGACCTAAGGTCCAGTGGAGTCCTGCACTCCCAGACCCGTTTTTTTCACCAGGCTGTGCTGCGCTTCTTGGTAAAGCATTTCAACCTGTTGGGCCTAAACTCTGAGCATGGACCTCTTCTGAGACTTTCTGGGACTTTCCCTAAGGCTGCCCTCCCTTTCCCCCCGATTCTTGACTGGACAGGAGCCCCTGGACCCTTTTGTGCCTTCCCGTTGTCCTGCCTTCTCCCTACTTTAGCCCTCACACTGGCTCCTGGGCCGGACCTTGGGTCCAGGGCCTCTCCGGAGCTACACGGAGGCCAGCAGCTGGACTCTGGGCCAAGGCAAGGAAGACCCAGAGGGGTCCATTTCCTGAAGTCCCGAGAACCCTGCGCACACACATACTCCTTCCAACCAGACCCGTTTTTCCCGGAGGGGAAAACAGAACTCCCCTCCAGATCCTCACGCTTCCCTTGGTTGCCTTATTGTTTTGCTGCTTGAAATGTTTTGAGAAATCCTATTATCCAGGAGAAGGGCTGTGCGTTTCGCAGCGTGTCTCAGACTGAATTCTAAGCGCTCCCCGCCCTCCTCTCGAAATATCTATAGTTTAAACCTAAGCGTCGAAAAATCTGAGCCGATCCTCTGTCGGTGACAGCCTAAGTACTTTCCCACAAAATGTGACATGATCTAATAGGTTTACAGTTGTTTGAGCGCATCTCGGAAGCAAATGAAAGAGCTTAGGTGGGGGAAGCGTGAAGCGGTGCCGTTGGTGCTCAGGAAAGGGGCAGAACCCTTGGATCTTCTGCCAGGGAGCTCCCCGGCCTGCCCCCCCCCCCCCCCCGGGGGGGAAACTGGCTGGATTGGACGGAGGGGAGGCATTTCTGTGGGCCTCAGCGGGACAGGTGAATTAGGCCCCTCTGGCTCTGCCGTTCCCCTTTGTGGAGGGGATCTTCGCAGGAGGGGCTGTGTCTCAGTAGAGGAAGGGTAGACCCCGCCCAGGGGAGGGGAGGGCTGGTGGAGATTTCCAGTTATTGAGCAAAGAGGGGGGATCTTAGCTGAGTGCCTTCGGGGCCTGTGCTTTCTGTGCCCTAGACAGGGTCTCTGGACTGTTGGCCCTGCACATAGAGAAGCAGTGTGGCCTAGTAGATAGGGCACAGGCCCGGGAGTCAGAAGGACCTGGGATCTAGTGCTGGCTCCGGCCATGTCTGCTGGATCACGTTGGGCAAGTCTCTTAACTTCTCTCTGCCTCAGTTACTTCAGTTGTAAAATGGGGTTAAATGCTGTGATCCCCATGTGGAGTTAAATGCTGTGAGCCTCATGTGGGGTTAAATGCTGTGAGTCCCATGTAGGAGAAGCAACGTGGCTCAGTGAAAAGAGCCTGGGCTTGGGAGTCAGAGGTCATGGGTTTGAATCCCGGCTCTGCCACTTGTCAGCTATGTGACTATGGGCAAGTCACTTAACTTCTCTGTGCCTCAATTACCTCATCTGTAAAACGGGGATTGAGACTGTAAATCCCATATGGGACATGGGCTACGTCCAACCTGTGCAACTTGTATCTGCCCCAGCGTTTAGTACGGTGCCTGGCACATAGTAAGCTCTTAACAAATACCATTAACAAATATGCACAGACCCTGGTCCATACAGGGCTTACAGTCTTAGGAGGAAGAAAAGTAATTCTATCCTCATTTTACAGGCAAGGAAACTGAGGCATAGAGCAGTGAAATAACTGACCCAAGGTCACACAACAAGCAAGTTACAAGGAAACAAGCCACCATGAGCCTTCGGGCAGGCTGTAGTGGTGGGAGGGGGGCAAAAGAGGGTTGGGAGGTTGCGGGGTGTATCGCCTTTCTTTTCAGCCCAGATGCTCTCCCCATTTTCAGAAGCGGGTGGGGTGGGCCTGGTAACGCAATCTCACTCACCTGTTATTAAGCAAGAATCTTTGCCCCCGATGCATTTCCGGCCTGCCTTTCCGGGCACCTCGATGGGATTAGGCTCCATGAATAAAAACTGCTGTCAACATGCATTGGTTTCAAAACATCAGAGCATATGGTGTGTGATTATCTAGATTGTCAAATGCAATAAAGTGAATTTGGATATAATAAAAAATGTAATATTTTAGAAATGTGGTAATAAACTTCAGACGCGTCGACAGAAAAGGTTCCTCGCGGCCCCACACGCAAATAAATTGAAGTAACTGTTTTCTCCAGCTGGAGGAAAGAGGGAGCAGGAGACCGTGACATCTCCCCTCTGATTTGGAATTAGTCGATAGTATTTATTGAGTGCTTACTGTGTGCAGAGCACTGTTCTAAGCGCTTGGGAGAGCACAATATAACAGATACATACATTCGCTACCCACAGCGAGTTTACAGTCTAGAGGACTGGCCTCATTTTCAGGTGAGTCGTAATCTGGTTCCCCACTTGCTTCCGGGCTGTGCCCCTGTCCAACCGACCCAGCCCTCACTACCACCTTCCAGGCCAGAGAAGGGGGCGGGGGCTGGAGAGAGCAGGCCTGGACGCGATCCACCTGGGCCATTCCCAGGCTCCCAGGGTCCACTCACGCTTGACCTCTGATCCCTCTGTGCCTCCAGACAGCCGGGTGAGAGGAGGCCCCCTCCTCCCTCCCTTCTGGTCTCCCCTTGCCAGTGAGCTGTGACTCTGCTCGGGTCCATCAATAATCCCCTTAGCGAGAAGGCCAGGTCCGGCTCTAGGCCCCCTCACCAAACGTCACTCACTGGTCAGGCGGCCTGGCTCCTGGGGTTTTCCCTGAGCAGTTCCCCTGAGCCACTCCCTCGCATCCCGTGCCCAGCCTTGCCCTGTCCAGTCAATCTGTGCCCCAGGGCCAAGGGACCCAATTTGGATGCTTCTGGGTGGACATCACCATGGGTGTGGCAGTGCAGCTGTGTTTGTGTGACCCTGCTGAGTCTGTGTGTGTGTGTATGTGTGTGAGAGAGAGAGAGCGAGCGAATGACACTGCCAACTCTGGGTATTTGTGTGACCCTGCTGCATGTTTGCTTGCAGGAAGGTGGGTATGACTCTACTGCATTTGTGTGTGTGTATCATTGCCACGTGTCTGCATGTGTCACGTCACCCCCACAGATATGAGTGCGTGCTTGTGCAGGTGCCTGCACTTACAAAGCTAACCCCGTAGTCTCCTGGAGCTGGAGGGTCTGCCCACCCCAGACCCATGACAGCTCAGGTCTGCTTGGGGGGATTGTTGTCTGTCCTGGCCTGGTCACCGTCCACGGGCCAATCCAAGCCTGAGCAGGCCTCCAGTTCTCGCTGTGGGCTGAGCGTAGTTGCTCCCCTCGATCAAAATTGCCTCTGAGACAGAAGTGGAAAATAAGCCGTATTGTGGGGACTGGCCCTGGCCACCGGATGGGCTGGATAGACAGCTGGGGCAGAACTTGACCCAGAAAGAGCTCAGGGCTAGGGAGTTCAGATTCCCAAGTCCCTCAGAGAACCCCAGCGTCGTTCCCCCGGCGTCACCTCAACCCCGTGTGTGGTGGGGCTGGGAGTTAGAAGTCCGGTTCCCTCCTCCTGGCTGCGAGGAAACCAGAGAGCAAGGGATGCTGGGAGTAAGTGGAAAGAGAGTGCTCGGACGGCGCCTTTAAATGGCAGGGTTTCCTCTCCGGTGACAACCCAAATGAAAAGATAGTTAAATTGAACTTAATGCTCCTAAATGATCTGTGAATGTATTAATTCTACTTTCCGTTAATTAACAATATGATAAAACTGGCATTTCGTAAGTCACCGTGTAACACATGTTTTAGTAATTATGTACTCAGTGGTTTGGATTCGGAATGCTAATAGAATAAAATTTTAATGAAGATTTGTTGCAATGAAAAAATGTATCTAGTAAAGTTCAGGTGCCGCTGGGGTTTCCTGGGCAGCAGAGGGGCAGGACACGGGACAGGCCGAGAGACCGGGAGATCCGTTCATTCCTGCCACAGTGGGAAGCAGAGAAGCAGCATGGCCTAGTGGATAGAAGATGGGCCTGGGAGTCAGAGGGACTTGGGTTCTAATTCCAGTTACTTCAAAGTCTGCTTTGTGGCCTTGGACAAGTCACTTTACTTCTCTGTGCCTCAGTGACCTTATCTGTAAAATGGGGATTAAGACTCTGAGTCCTATGTGGAACAGGGTGGGTGCCCAACCTGATTAGCTTTTATCCACCCCGGCGCTTAGAACAGTGCTTGACACGTAATAAGTGGTTAACGAATACCATCATCATGGCTTAGTGGAAAGAACATGGGCTTGGGAGACAGAGGAGATGGGTTCTAATCCTGGCTCCGTCGTTTATCTTCTGTGTGACCTTGGGCAAGCCACTTCATTTCTCTGTGCCTCAGTTACCACATCTATAAAATGGGGATTAAGACTGTGGGCCCCACATGGGACAACCTGATTACCTTGTGTCTACACCAGTGCTTAAACAGTGCTTAGCACATAGTAAGCCCTTAACAAATGCCATTATTATAATAATAATTATTATTATTATTATCATCATCACAGCCGCTGCTCGGGGACATGGAGCCATCTCAATCCTGACTCCGGCTACTAACTGGCTCCCAGAAAAGTCCCTTCAGGGACCTTTCAGGCCCCCATCAGACTGAGCTCTGCAGGTGTTTTTTGTTGGGTTTCTTTGTGATATTTAATTGCTTACTACATGCCGGGCACCATATTAAGTGCTGGGGTAAAGCTAGTCAGGTTGAACACTGTCCATGTCCCTCATGAGTCTCATCAGTCTTATCCGCATTTTAGAGATGAGGTAACTCAGGCATAGAGAAGTTAAGTGATGTGCCTGAGGTCACATAGTAGTCAAGTGGCAGAGCTGGGATTAGAACCAGGCTTCTGGTCTCTGTCCTTCAGAACACCTTGGAGTGGAGGCCAGGGATTTGGGTTCTGCTAGGCTGGCAACTCCTTGAGGGTAGGGATTGTGTCTTCTTGTCCCATCGCACACCACGAGAGACCCTCTCTCCCTCTTCCCCCTACCCTGGCAGTGCCTTGAGATTCCTGGGATCTGGAACCCTTCTACCCCTGGTCCTTTTTTACCCCCGAATAAGGCTGCGCCGTCACAGTTCTGCCAACATGCGACGGAGTCCGAGCAGTGTAGCGGCTTCTCCGAACCAAAGCTGAGGGCCGTCTTTGTCTTTGTGCTGCCCTTCCACCAGCTGTGTGCCTGACCTCAGCTCTTCTCCTCCCTGCCGGGCTCTTATCCAATCCCGCCACCTTTCTTGGAGATCCCACACCAAGGAGCTGCCGCTCCCGCCGTTTCATTCGGTGCATTTACCACTGCCGCCCACAGTATATATTGGCACTTAACGCCGGTATAGTCCGGGTCTCTCACCTAGAACTGACGGTTTTCTTGACCGAGCTGGAACACTACGGGCAAAAAAGAGAGGTTGGGGAACTAATCTCCGCTCCTGACAAGTGTCATTCCCGGAATCACGGTCACAGAGTGGATTGGGAATGAAATGAGCTTGCCGTTTTCTATGCCCGGGAGTTTCCGGCTCACCCCATTTGCATTCCAGCGGTGTGGATGGGGTTTGGAGGTTTAGAGTGGGGTCGGGGGTCAGGAGAGGCAGTAACAGGAGTTTAGTCTTGAACTCCCCCCGCCTTCCTGTTTGTGATCGTTACTGACCATTGTGGACCTTCCCCACTACCCCCTCGCTTCCTGTTGTGTCTTTGAACAGCTGAGCATAAACCAGGCTGCTCCCCAGCACCCTGATTTCCTGCTGCAGTCTCCAGAGCCCCAATGAAAGACCCCCGCCAATGGCTTTGGGGGTGGACCAGGTACTGCCCCATACCTGGGGGGAGAAGGACAAAACCCATGCCCCCTGGCTCCCAGGGCCCAGACAATTTTGTGGGGAGAGGTCAGGTGCACAGCGAAAGAATCGCAAGATAAAATCAGCTGAAAATGGACCTCTTGCTTTTTAAGCCCATGTGCACTGCAATATTTCTTTTCCTTCCGGCCTTTAGCTATTTAAAAGAGTGATTCCACCATTGTGGAAACATTTGGTCCAAAGCAACTTTAGGCTAAAAATTCAAGGAAAACATCTTCCCGGTTTGGAAATTGGCCCTACTGTAGTCAATGGCGCCGGTACGGCTTAATATTAATTTAGAGAATTGAATCTCCCAAAGTTACACCGGCAAAGATTGGAGGTTTGATAACACCATTAATGTTATCTGATTTTTTTTTCTCTCCCTCCATGTCAGTGGTCCCACCGCACCCCCCCCCCCCCCATCCCTGTCCTCATTCTGTCCCTCTCCTTCCTGCTGCTTCTTCCCTCTCCCCTCTTTTCCCCACCAAGGTGACTAGAGAAGCCTCAGGTGCTAGATGGCTTTACTAAGGAACTTTCCCCCCCTTCTGATTAAGTGGAATGTGTGAATAAAGTAGAGCCATGTTGATTCACACCAATCTCTGCCTCAACTGTGTGAGAGCCACTTGCAATTCCCAGCAGCCCCTGAGAGCTCTGCAAAGCCGAAAGAAATATGACCAGGCAAGTTGAGAAAATAAATTAAACTCGTGTCAACTTTTCTTGTTTGTCCCCTCATTATTAAGGGATGGAATGGGGCTCATTTATCAAGCAGAAGAAAAATTAATTGACATGGGCTTTAAAGCTAGGATGCCCGCCTTGTCTGGTCACATTTCTTCATTTTTTGAAAGGCATTTCATTATGGTTTTCAGCCTCCAGCTGCCAAACTATGGGTGTAAACAAGAAAGCAGGTGCATAACCAAGGCCCCTCGAGGTTGTGGAAGAAGGACGGTACCTTCTGCCAACCTGGGGTTGTGGGCAGGAAGACCACTCCAGGAGGTGGGGGCAAGGAGGGAAAATGAGTGGGGCAGGAGCCCAAAATTGAAATGTAAAAAGTGACCCCAAAAGAACCCCTGACCTGTCCTCAGCTCCCTCACTGGACGTGTCCCTCTGATCGAGAAGCAGTATGGTCTAGTGGAAGAGCCCGGTCCTAAGAACCAGAGGACCTGGGTTCCAATCCCAGCTCCACCATGCATTTGCTGTGTGATCTTGGGCAAGTCACTTAACTTCTCTGTGCCTTAGTTTCTTAATCTGCAAAATGGGGCTTCAGTTCCTTTTCTTTCTCTGACTGTGAGCCCCGTGTGGGACCTGATTAGCTTGTATCTACCCCAGAGGTTAGTGCAGGGCTTGATGCATACCACTTTCATCATTATTATTGTCATTATTATTAGTGAGGGTTTATATTCGAAGGGGGACTGTGCCTCTGGACTCCTGTCCCACTTTCCCCGTGACTGCCCTCTATTACCACCGGAAGGGTTAGTCCTGCTGAATTGTACCGAGCTCTCACAGTGTATGAGTTGGGATGTTCTAGGTTCCGGGGGGAACCCAAGGGGGTTGATTGAGTGAGATCCAGTGCGCTGCCCCCCACCCCCACCCCAAGCTCACATTCTGGAGCGGAGAGGATGGGAGTTCAGGCACAACCCTTGGGGAAGAGGAGTAACAGGGATTTCAACTGAAGCAGCAATCCCACCTCAGTGCTGCCTTGTTGCCAGGTGTGGCTGTTCCTGAGGTGGGTGGGATGGCTGGTGGTGAGCAGCCGTGCGGCCTCCGAGCTTCTCGTGGCTCCAGGCAGGGCTGTTTTAAGAGTACAGACTTCACGCTGCTGATAATGAGAATGATGATATTTGTTAAGCGCTTATTATGTGCCCAGTGCTTCGCTGAGCACTGGGGTAGGTACAAGATAATCAGATGAGCCTCAGCCTCTGCCACATCCGCGGGTCACAGCCTAAGTGGGAAGGGGTGGACCCCTCCCCAGTCCCCAGAGTCCTGGTTTTGGACCTCCCATCCCGCCTATTGCCATGGACCCCAGGGGGAGGGGCTGGGGATTAGTTCTGTGCTGAGGCCACCCCCACGCCTCTCCACTCTGAGGGGCTGTGGCTCACGGAGGAGGGTGTGTGGTGACCTCCTCATGCATATTCTTACCTGAACCAGAAATTCCCTATGTGGCAATCTTAAGCCTACCTCTGATAGCATTTTTGCCTTTTTTTTTTTTTAATCATGTGCTTGTGCAAAATCATTCCTTGCCCCGATTTCCACTGAAGGAGCATTAGCCTCCCCCCAGTTGCCTATCAGTCACCACTTACCTATATTATAGTAGGAGAAAATGATGTTTGAGTTGAAAATTATCTGTCCTCTCCCCAAAAATCTCCATGTCCCCAGCTTGGTGTCTTAATAAGCCCTCTTTCAGCTCTAGTCTTTTTATTTGTGAGGTGTTTGCTTCCCCTGTTTCTTTTCTTTTCTCCCTCTTTTTAATAGCCTGGGTTATCCAAATGAATATTCAGTTTTGTTCATTTGAATAAAGCGGTTTAAAAAAAAAAAGAAAAGCCCACGGTTGACTGTTAAATGCTTATCTCCTAAGTAGAGCTTGTTAGCTTCCGTTAATAGCTTCATTGAGGTGGGTGTGCTAGAATTTCATTTTAAAGAGCTTCTTGACAACTGCTTTCTGATTTCAGGCTATGCTAGACACCTTTTTTGTTTGCTGTCAGCCTTTCCACACAACACACATCTCTAGACTGTAAGTTCTTTGTAGGCAGGGAACATTTCTGCTAATTCTCTTGCATTGTACTCTCCCAAGTGCTTAGTTACAGTGCTGTGCATGTAGTAAGCGCTCAGTAAATGCCATTGAGGATGTGGACCACCCTGGACATCACCTGGTGGGGTGCATTCTGGGTGTATCCAAGGAGAAATGGCCCTTCAGGATGGGGCTTGGAAAATTTCCAGATCATAGTCAATATCTATCAGTCAGTCACAGATATTTAATGACTGCAGAACACTGTACTAAGCACTTGGGAAAGTGAAGTACAATAGAGTTGGTAGACACGATCCTTGCCCACAAGGAGCTTACTGTGTATAGAGGGAGACAGACCAAAAAAAAAAAACACTCTAGGGGAAGTAGTAGAGTATAAGAATATGGGGCTGGGGTTAGTATCAAAGTACTTAAAGGGGTGCACAGCCAAGTGCTTAGTTGATGCAGAAGGGAAGCAGCATGGCTAGAGGATGAACCTGGGAGTCAGAAGGTCATGGGATCTAATCCTGGTTCTGCCACTTGTCTGCTGTGACCTTGGGCAGATCACTTCACTTCTCTGGGCCTCAGTTACCTCATCTGTAAAATGGGGAGTGAGACCGTGAGCCCCGCGTGAGACAGGAACTGTGCCCAACCCTATTTGCTTATATCCACCCCAGCACTTACTACAGTGCCTGGCACATAGTAAGTGCTTAACAAACACCACTCTTACTATTATTATTATTATCAAATAAAGGACTCAGTTGGAGAAGACCTCTTGGAGGAGATGTGGTTTAGGCGGGTTTTGAAGGCAAGGAAAGCGGTGGGCTGTCAGATGTGAAGCTGCAGGGAGTTCCAGGCTCCCAGGAGAATGAGGCCTGCCTTCTCCCCGGCACTTCTCCACAGCTCTCCTGTCATTTTACATGCTGTTTCTGCAGACATTTGGGGCATCTTGGGCTACCCTTAAGGCTCTGCAAGGTAGATCAGGCCCTTCCCGAAGATTATTAACAATGGTAATGATGATGCTGGGGTAGATGCAAGTTAATCAGGTCAGCCAGGGTCCCTCTCCATTATGGGTCTCACCATCTAAGGGGCAGGTAGAGCAGATATTGCATCCCTATTTTGCAAATGAGGAAACTGAGGGCCAGAGAGGTGGAGTTACCCACCCAAAGTCCCACAGCAGGCCTATGTCAGAGCCAGTACTAGAACTTGAGTCTCCTGATTCCCAGGCCCAGGCACTTTCCACACTCAGTTTTCCCTCTCATGCCCACAAACTGTTTCTTTCGAGGCCTTGGAACTCCATGTAACACCAGACCGCTGGTGCAGAGGTGTTGGGGGCCACTCCCCAATTTCCTCACCACGTAGCCTCCAGAACTTGGACAGAGAGAACCTGCTGGAGGGCAGCCACCAGTATGCTTTGCCAAGTTGTGGTGTAGAAGCTTCCAGTGTGCTTTGTCTAATTGTGATACTGAGAAGCCCATCTCTTTAGAAACAGAAGCAGTGTGGCTTAGTGGAAAGAGCATAGGCTTGGGGGTGAGACAGAGGTTCTCACCCCAGCTCCGCCACTTATCATCTGTGTGACTTTGGGTAACTCACTTAACTTCTCTGCGCCTTAGTTGCCTCATCTGTAATATGGGGAGTAAGACTGTGAGCCCGACATGGGTCAACCTGATTACCTAATATCTACTTAGAACAGTGCTTGGCACATAGTAAGCACTTAAATACGATAACAATAATAACAATAATAATAATAATTTAGGTGGTCCTGACAACTCCTGGGAAAAGAGTAGCCAGACCCGGCTGGGGTCGGCCAGGCAGCCTTGAGGAGAGGGTAAGGATAGAGTAGTTCAGGGGCTTTCACTTGCCTGGAGACGTTAGGAAGAGGCTGGTGGCATTTCTGGAGCTTGTCGGCAGGGCAGTGGAGGCAATAGAGAAGCAGTGTGGCCTAGTGAAAAATACTTGGACCTGGTTCTAGTCCCAGGAACAAATCACTTCTTTTTTCTACGCCTAGTACCATGCCCCGCACCAAGTGGGCACTCAATAAATATTACTAGGACTGCTGTCCTACTCTTGAAAACAGATGAGCATGGGCCCTGAGATTTCAGCTCAGGCTGGAGCAGGATCGGGTCATGGATGAGAAGATTCGAGCCATCGTGGGTTGGGGGCAGAAACGGGGACCCATGCGCATCTCCTCAGTCCTCTTGGGAGGGAAGACCAGGCTTGGCTACTGGGCTTTTAAGGAGTTCGTTTCCCTCCGTTAGATGGAAGGAGCCAAAGGAAGAAAGCCTTTGGTGGTAGTGGTGATGAGTAATAGTATTAGTCTTCCAGATTGTAAGCTCATTGTGGGCAGGGAATGTATTGGTTTATTGTTGTATTGTACTCTTCCATGTGTTTAGTACTGTGTTCTGCACACAGTAAGCACTCAGTAAATATGATCGAATAATAGTATGTATTGAGTGTTGGCTGAGAGCAATGCACTACCATAAATGGTTGGGAAAGTACAACGGAGATGTGAGACCCTTGGAGCCTGCAGCCTAGTCGAAGGACGCTCAGGCCAGCCCAGTCCTGGGGTCAGGGGTCAGGCCCTGTGGGCTCTACTGGGGAACAAGGACATCCTCTCCCCCCTCCTTGGACAAGGCTGGGGAGGAAAAGAAATCCAAATCCTCAGGTCTGTTCCTCCCTGGCATTAACTCATGAGCGATACCAGCCTGGAAGGGTTCTCTCCCCTCCCCTCCCCGCTCACACCCCTTGGAATTAGGGATATGGTCAGTCAGGAGTCCCCCAAGACTGGAAACCTCCAGGGACCCTAATAGATTTTGATCTTTCATACAGACACAGTGTGTACAGATGTTGCACAGTGTCAGAAAGGTGGCAAGCTGTCTGAGTTGACAGACTCGAGGAGAGGAGGAAAGGGGAAAGGGGCTCGCGGAGCGGGATTTGCCAGCCGACGTTCCTCCGTGTGGTGCATCGCGCTGAGACCGTGCCCAGCAGAGAGCCCCAGCAGAGAGCCAGTGGGCAGGTGGTGGGTACCAAATGGCCCCAAACTGGCCCAAAGCTGCAGTGCATGCTTAACAGAGGACTTAACTTGAATGGTTTCCTCAAGGCCTCAGGATGTCCTGATGAGGTATTAGAGGAAGTAATTCAGGAAGAAAGGGACAAATAACCACCTCCGTATCTGGGCTGACCCAGGGCCTGCCGAAAGGACAAGTGGAGCCCTGCAGTGATCCAAGAAGAGCTCATAATGCCGCCGCCCCCCCCCCCCCCCCCCCCAGGAAGGCGGGGAGAACTGCTGGGGTTTGACCCTCATAAATAACAGACAAGCCTGGGCTGGGTTGGCTCCAGGGTAAATGGGAAGTTGGGAGCATCTCTGCGTGAGGACGGAATCATTAGCTTTTTCTCACCATTCCATGAGCCATCCAAGGGAGAGCCATCCAAGGGAGAAATCGTTTGCTCTCTAGCGCGCACACACACCTGTGCCTGGCAAAGTGGTGTGTACCTCTCACAAGTCCTCTCTTCCCTTCCCCACCCAAATAAATAATCTGCACCTCCCATAGTTGGCCCCTGGTTCTACTGTGGACCGCCAGTCTTCACCTCTGCCCTTTTTTTTCTTTTTTCTCCTCTTTCCCCGTCAGGGTTCGGCTTTGTCACTTTTGAGAACGAAGACGTGGTGGAGAAAGTCTGTGAAATTCATTTCCATGAAATCAATAATAAAATGGTAAGTCTGGCGAGACGCATCCCACCGCCCCCCACCTTCTCGTCGCGGTTGTGAGCTTTCCTTCTCTCTTGTATGGCCCCTTCACACCCACAGGCTGCACTTAGGGATGCTTTTCCACCAGGCCAGCAGGGCTGGAGCCTGAAGCCTGAAGGGGGAACCCTTTGGGGTTTCCATCCTTACAGTTAGCTAATTAACAGCCTCTCAGGTCTGACTGGTGCCACTTTTCCACCCCACACACCTCCCGGTAATCAATTGATCAGTGATATTTATTGAGGACTAGCTAATGATAATAGTGTGGCATTTGTTAATACCACAGAGAGAAATAGGGACTGGAGACGGGAGAGACAGGAGGCTGGTAGGTCAGCGAGGAGGCTGATGCAGTGGTCAAGGTGGGAGATAAGCGCTTGAGTCATCATGGTAACAATTTGGACGGAGAGGAAAAGGGTGGATTTTAGAGATGTTGCAAAGGCAAAACCGTCAGGATTTGGTGACTGATTGAATATGTGGGTTGAATAAGAGAAAGGAGTCAAAGATAATCCCAAAATTACCAGATTTATCCTCGACTCATCTATCCTGGCTCTGGTTTATTCAGCCCACTTCGTAGCCTGGTGGCCACCAGAGGTCGTCCTCTTCCACCCCCATTTTCTGGCCCAATCCCTGGACTTTGCATCCCTCCCCTCCCCAAATTCTGGAAGTAGCCCCCAGCAGGGCCTAGAAAAGGCTTTCATGAGCTTCCCATCCCTCCCCGGGAGAAAACTCTGCATCCAGAGAGGAAGAGGGAAATGTGTTTTTCTGTTGCAGTAAGAACTTGGATATTTTGGGTTAAAATATTCCCCTTGCCTTTGTCAAAACATTCAGTGCTTCTAAGACATGCATTCAGATAAGCATTGTATATTGGTCCGATATGTGTTCACAGACTTTAAATTCAATAATAGAGCTTTTAGGGTGGATAAGATCAAAGCCATCTTCTTAGCATATGCTAGAGGCCTGATTCAATATTTGACTTGCTAATTTTTTTTTTCCCAGGGCACTAAAATAATATTGTTCATATTGTTCCCAGCCGGTAATATGCATTTGAAATGAAAATGCGGTTTCTTTGCAATCCTATATGTTGAGATGTCAGCCTAGGCATTAAAGCAGTTTGGTGCACAGAGACCAGCAGGGTGACTTTTGTTAGGCTAATATGGTTGTGGTCTCCTTCCCCCCTCTACTCCCCCCTCAAGTTTATCCCAGGATGAGTCAGGTAGACTTTTTATCTCTCCTAAGATAATATTTCCTGTTGTTTACTTGCATTTGGGGATGCTTAATCTCCCCAAAGTTACTTTTCTTCCAATGCTTTGTGTTTGGTTTTTATATGGTATCCGTTTAAACTCTTCCTATGTGCCAGGCACTGTTCTAAGCTCTGGGGTAGACATGAGATAATCAGGACGGACACAGTCCATGTCCCACATGGGGCTCAGTCTTAATCCCCATTTTACAGATGAGGTATCTGAAGCACAGAAAAGGGAGATAACTTGCCCAAGGTCACACAGCCAACAAGTGGTGGAACCAGAATTAGATCCTAGGTCTTTCTGACTCAGGCCCGTGCTCTATCCACTAGGCCATGCTGCTTCTCAGTGGCTCGGACTCCCTGTTTGCCTTAGTGTCGGTAGCTCTTTGGATGGCTCATTTGCCTGGCTAAGTGTGTGGCCCTGTCCTGGCCTTAGGGGAGACACAGGGAGGGGAGGGAGGGTCAGCTGTTGGCGACCAGATGTTCTCGGGGGTGTCCTCCCAGTGGGGAGATCGGGTCCCCAGGGTCCACGTGGGCAGTCAGGGGATCCATGGTGGAGGGTCCCGTCGTACACAGCAGACGAGGGATCTCAGATCCGAGAACCTGCTGAATGATGGAATTGGTGATGATGATGACGATCATGATGATGATGATTTCAGTACTATCAATCAGTAGAACTTTTTGAGTGCTTCATGTGTGCCAGTCACTGTACTAGTAAGCGCCTGGGAGAGAAAATTACAGTAGAGTTGACAGACGTGTGCCCTTCCCACAAGGAGATTACATCTAGATGTGGAAGACAGGCTTTAAAATAAATTACTGCTAGGGGATAAGGAGAGTATTATGCTATGGACATAAGTGTGGTGGGACTGGGGATGGAGTGAATACCAAGTGCTTAGAGGGTACAGAATCAAGTACATGGGTGAAGCAGAATGGGAGGAGTGAAGGCATATCAAGGAAGGCTTCCTGGAGGAGATATAAAGCCTCTGTTCCAAGCGGGCCATTCTGGCTCTACTGCCTCTTTGAAAATGCTGCAGATTTGTTGCCTGCCGCCTGCCCTCTGGCGCTATGCTGTGCTGTATTATTATAATTGTAATTGTGGTATGTGTTAAGCACTTCACTATGTGCTGAGCACTGGGGTAGATTCAAGATAAAGCAGGTTTGATGGGGGGGGTCACAGCCCAAGAGAGAGGGAGAACAGGAATTGAATCCCCACTTTTCAGATGAGGAAACTGAGATCTCAGAAAATTGAAGGCATTTGTCCAAAGTTGTCCAACAGACATGGGTTTTTTTTTATTATTAGTTGAAAGTTTTCTATTAGAAGCCTTTAGGAAGACAATAAAAAGAAGGTGTTTTCTTTTTAAGAGATTGTTGCTATTCCATTTGAGCCTTCCTCTCTCCCCCTATCTTCAAGAATGAGCTTTAGAAGTAGTGTGGCCTAGTGGATAGAGCATGGGCCTGGGAGTAAGAGAATCTGCTTCTCCTTCTCCGCTGTGTGACCTTGAGCAAGTTACTTCACTTCTCTCTGCCTCAGTTACTTCATCTTTAAAATGGAGATTAAACCTGTGAGCTCTTTGTGGGACATGGACTGTGTCCAACCTGATTAGCTTGTATCTACTCCAGTGCTTAGTACAGTGCCTGGTACATAGTAAGCACTTAACAAAAACTATAAAAAAAGATGAGCTGGTTTGCAATGTTTTGGTCAAGAAGTGGATGCATTTGAAGGAGGGACAGCATGGCCTAGTGGAAGGAGCACGGGCCTGGGGGTCACAGGACCTGGGTTCTTATCTCGGCTCCGCCCCGTCTGCTGTCTGTGACCATGGGCAAATCACTTAACTTCTCTGTACCGCAGTTTCCTCAACTGTAAAATGGGGCATTCAATCCTACTCCCTCCTGCTTAGACGGTGAACCCCAAGTGGAACAAGGACTTTAGTCCAACCTGATTAACCCCAGGGCTTAGAACAGCTCTTGACCCATAGTAAGTGCTTAACAAATAGAATAATAATAATAATAAGGCAGACCCGGGACCCTTCACTTGCAGGCCCGTGCTCATTCCACTAGGCTAATGTTTATGGCTAAGTGCCCCTTGGGCTCCCTCGCCCCTTCTGGTCATGTTCCCCCTGGGCCATCGGGCACCACAGCACGTTGCCAGTGCCCCCATTAAATTGACCAACCAGAACCTTTCACCCCCTGGGTGAACACAGTAGAATAAAATAAGTCATTAATTCGGACCACAATGATGCAGAGTTTGTGAACATTTGGCCCCAAGTACCTCCTTTGGCCCCATCTACTACCGACAGAGGCTTGGAGCTAAAAAACACAGTTCGATGTACACTAGCGTAAACAAAGCCTCAGTTAACCGCAAGTGTAGGAGGTGTGCAGAGGCAGCGCTGTGGCGGGGAGACGACCCAGAATCCCCAGAATCCTTGGAAGGCTGAGCCAAGCCTAACATCGGCCCCCGGGCACACCCACAGTTTGGACTCTTCTTTCATTCGGGCCAGACTTCCCATCTCCCTTAGTTTCTCCCCAAGCTGACCAGGGAAGCAACAAGCCACCTCATTCCACGAGGGCCCCCCAATTCCAGACAGGCCTCAGGTGGGGTGGGGGTAGCAACCTGGGGCAGGAATCCCTAAGGAGGATTGAAGGCATATCAAGGAATGCCTCTGTTCCAAGCGGGCCATTCTGGCTCTACTGCCTCTTTGAAAATGTTTGCAGATTTGCAAGTCTTGCACAATCAGTGGCATTTGTCAGTCAGTCAAGTTTATTGAGCACCTACTGTGTGCAGAGCACTGTACTAAGCACTTGGGAGGGTACAGTATAAGCCCAAAGTTTCATCTCCAGACTGAGAGCCTTTCCCGAGGTTATGGGCACAGTCCTCCTGGCTCTGGGCACAGGAGAAAGCAGTGGGGTGGGGAGGCATCCCTAGGGCCTCTTTCCAAAAGAAGGGAATTTCCAGAGAAAAAGTGCTCTGGATTAGCGGGACTTTTTTTTTTTAATGGTATTGGTTATGTGTTCACTGTGTACCAGGCACCATACTAAGCTGGGGTAGATATAAACTAATCAGATTGGACACAGTCCATGTCCTATATTCATTCATTGTCATATTGACTGAACACTTACTGTTTGCAGAACAGGTACTAAGTGCTTGGGAGAGTACAATATAACAATAAATGGATGCATTCCCTGCCCATAGCAAGCACATGGGGTTTATAGTCTTAATCCCCATTTTACAGATGAAGCAGCTGAGACTCAGAGGAGCTAAGTGACTGGCCCAAGGTCACCCAGCAGACAAATGGCGGAGCTCGGATTAGAACTAGGTCATTCTCTCAGGCCTGTCATCTAGCCACTAGGCCATGCTCCTTCTCATGCCTACCCCACAGGATTCGGGTCTCAAAGCCCCGACTTCCTGGCACGTCCTCTACCCCACTGAGGCCGAGGAACTGGAGGGCTGGGTGGAACCTGTCCAATAGGTAGACCCCAGTGGGCCCCCCCATCCCCGCTCAGAGGCAGGAAGATTAGCCTCTGGGGAACCAAGCAGAAATGTGTCTGCCTCTTTAAAAGCCGACCGATCCGTCTCAGAATCATTTGGCCAGCAACCACTCCGTGGCCATGCTGCCGAGCCCCGCCGAGGACCCGGGCTAATGATGCCTCCCATGGCTTCTCCCTGATTGCAGCAGTAGCCCCCACTACCACCCCCACCACAGGGACCCGGGCTTGATTAGGTGCCTGGGGTCGCAAATAGTGGGGCAGGATGGAGACAGAAGGAAGAGCCACCAGGAAGGCTGGAATGAGCCGAGGCAAGTCAGATGGTTGAGGTGGAGAGAGGGCGACACTCACCCTGCCCAGGACTGGTTGTCTGGGAGAGGTGCTGCCCGAGTCTGTTCGTCAGGAGGCGGGGGAGATCCCGGCAGGGCATGGGCATGGGCGTGGTCGGGGGGCACCAGAGTGGAGCATGGGCACGGCGCCTCCCTAAACATTCCTTCTGTGTCCCAGTGCCTCCCAGCAAACCGAATTGCCAGTAACCATGGGGCAGAGAGGTCGGCTGGGGTGCTGGGAAGGGAAAAGAGGTCAGGTGAAGTAAAAAAATCATAATAATGTTGTCCTCCGGAATTTTTCCACGCTCTTATTTTCCCTAGAACGTTCGAATTATTTTGCCTGTCTTCGCATCTCCGCCAGGTTTTCTTTTATGGTATTTGTTAAGTGCTTACTATGTGCCAGGCACTGTACTAAGTGCTGGGTTACATACAAGCTAATCAGGTTGGACATAGTACATGGCCCACATGGGACTCAGAGACTTAATCCCCATTTAACAGATGAGATAACTGAGGCACAGAGAAGTTAAATCATTTGCCCAAGATCACACTGCAGATAGGTGGCGGAGTCAGGACTAAAACCCAGGTCCCTCTGACTTCCAGGCCCGGACTCTATCCACCAGGTCACTCTGCTTCTTAGAAATGAAGAAATGAGGAAACCCAGGCCCAGAGTGGGTCCACCATCACACCCAGCACAGCATTGACAGGGCCAGGACTAGAACACAGATCTCCCCCGGTCCAATCAATCGATCATTCAGTCAGTGATATTTATTGGGTGCTTACTGGGTGCAGAGCACTGTACTAAGTGCTTGGGTGAGTCCAATACAACAGATGACCCTGCCCACAATGAGCTTGCGGTCTAGAGTCCTTCCCAGGCCTTCTCTCCACCAACCCTCATGGGTCAGGGTCACATTCAGATGTGGGCAAACGGTGGTGTGTCCGTTGACTGAGGTGGCCTCTTCTGTCAGAGTGCATGGACCTCTCCTCAGTCCTGCGTCCTCCTCAGCACTGAGAGTGGCCCCGGGAACCAGTCAGGAGGGACGAGGGGCTGGGTAGACCAGTTGGCCCCAGAGACGAGAGGTAGCTTTGGCAGCCCCGGGCCCCCTGGGAATGCTAGGGCCCGGCTTCTGGACCTGTGTCTGTTTGGCCTGGTGTTGGGGATCATCCCTCAGCCTGTAAAACCTCCCCTGGTGGTCAGGGAGTGGGAGAGAGCTCTGACTCCATTGGAAGTTGGCCTGGACCGTTACCTCTGGGGGTTAATGAGCAAACCCATCCACCAGTTAATCACTCTCTTGATTAGTATTTATTGAGTACTTCCGGAACCAAACAATTGTGGGAGTCTACAGAGCTGGTAGAACCAATCCCTGCCCTCAAAGAGCTTTCAGTCCTCTAGTCTAAGCTTATTGTGGGCAGGGAACATGTCTACCAACTCAGATAATAATAATAATAATGGTACTTGTTAAGTGCTTACTATGTGCCAAGTGTTAATCTAAACTCTGGGCACTGTTCTAGTTACATTGTACTCTCCCAAGCGCTTAGTACAGTGCACTGCACACAGTTCGTGCGTAATAAATACAATTGATCGATTAATGCAGTCTAGCGGGAGAGGGAAATATGAAAATAAATTACGGATAAAGGGAAGCAACCACATATAAGGCTATGTACATGAATGCAGGTGGGGTGGGGGCCTAAGTGCATAGGTGAGGCACTAGGGAGGGAAAATGGAGGGGGATGAGCGCTAAGCTAGGGAAGGCTTCCTGGAGGAGATATGATTTCAGTAGGACTTTGATGACGGAGAGAGTGCTGATCTGTCAGCTTTCCAAGGGAGGGAGTTCTGGGCAGGAGTTCCAGCCCCCACAGGGTGGCGGGGGAAGAGAAGGGTAACAGGTGCGTTATTTCTGGGGGTAGGGGGCGGGAGGGCAGAGCCATGGCCATCCCTGACCAAGGTGCCTGGGGAGGGGGTGAGCCAGGGTGGGGCTGACACCACTCAAGATTTGGCCTGGGGCCAGTCTGCCGTTTGGGGTTGCCCCTGTAATCTGGGTGGCGTCGCACTGGGGGAATCACTCTTCCCCCTCCCGAAGCTGAGCTCACAGACATGATCCAAAAAGGGAGGGGGAAAAAGAACACATTAACGAGGCTGCTGTGTTCAGGATCCTATTTCTAGCATCCTTCTCGCTTGTAAGCTAATTTTAGACCATCCATTCTGCTTCTGTTGCCATTTATAAAATGAGAATGTCAAATGCAATATTAAACAAGCAGTATGGAAGCAAAAAGAAAATGCCAGTGAGGCATTTCATAAATGAATCTCAGTATTTACGTGGGAGCAGAGACTCTTCCCTGCCAAGCAAGTTCATGTTCTCTCTCGCTCACACACAGGCAAAGGCACGGCGCAGAGAGACAGAGAGAGAGAGAATGAATCCTGTTCTCATGTAAATTCTTTGTGACGAGCCCAAAGTTATTGGGTGGGGGGAGCAAGGGGAGGGCAAGGCCGGCAGGAAGGCCAGTTCTTGCTTTGTTGAAAAGCTTTGTCCAAAGTGATTTGTCCCAGAAGGAGGCAGCCCTGTCTTCCCTGGTGTCTCAGCTCTGCGTTGGTTTGTCCTTCAGTTGCCCTTGACGGCTCGCTTCCCTGCAGGAGCTGAGGAAGCTGGAATGCTTTTCCCCAGGAACAGGAGCTTAAATCGTAGTCCTGTGTTGTCCCATCCCCCCCTACTCCTCCCTCCTCCCCCAAACCCCGGTTTTTTGCTACCCCAGTCCCTGGGATACTCTAGGTAAACGGTGACTCCCAGCCGGCCCCAGAGCAGGACAAGGTCGGGATGGCTCTAGCCCTGCCCCTGGCCCTCCTTGGCTTGCAGGTTTTTTCTTCATTGTGCTTTGCTCAGCCTCTTCCCCAGGTGGGTGCAGGCGGGTGGTGGCAGTGACAGCTGGGCACGGCCGCTTCCATTGCAGAGGGAGGAGGAGCGGTGGGACTGGATCTAGGGTCTGACCGCCCCTCCGACCTCCTGACCTACCGCTGTTGGGTGGGGATGGGCGGTGGGGGTCAGAGAAGCAGCGTGGCCTAGTAGAGTGGATAGGGTCTGGGAGTCAAAAAACTGGGTTCTAATCCCAGCTTTACCACTTGTCTGCTGTGTGACATAGGACAAGTCATTCACTTCCCTGTGCCTCAGTTTCCTCATCTGTAAAATGGGGATTAACACTGTGAACCCCTTGTGGGACAAGGACTGTGTCCAACCTGACTTCCTTTTTCCAGACCAGGGCTTAGTACAGAACTTGGCACCTAGTAAGCACTTTACAAATGCCACAATTATTATTTTCATTATTATTGTTGTTGTTATTAGGAGGAATACTTCCCAACCTTGAAATGGTTCTGTCGGCCACACCCATAGCCCTTGCCACAGAACCCCCTAGCCAAGGGGGTCCTGCTCATTAAACTCCCCAGGTTGCTTGACAGGTAGGGGATGATCAGGGGTCTTTAGTCACAGAGAAGGGGAAGTTGGAACAAGATGAGACAGTCTGGGGTAAGGGACAACTATAGCTCCTCTATTCTCTTGTACCCAATCAGTCAATAAACCGTATTTATTGAGCGCCTACTAAGTGCAGAGCACTGTACTAAACACTGAGGAGAGTACAATACAACTGAATTAGCAGACATGCTCCCTGACCATAAAGGGCTTACAGTCTGTAGGGGAGGCAGACATTAATATGAATAAATAATTTGTAATAATAATAATTTAATGATATTTACATAATTTAAAGTTCTGCATAGTCCCTTCTGTTCTTCCTCCCCCTGGCCCCAGGCCTCACCTTGCAAGAAGAAGAGGAATGAGAACAGAGGCTCTGAGCTCTGAGAAATTGGGAGGGACAGAGGCCTGGCCTGAAGTCACCTCAGCCCCCAGGGGTCCATGTTTCTCTGCTGTTCCTAGGCCCTGTGTAGTTCCCTGTATGTGACTCTCTTGCAATAGCAATAATAATTGTAATAATACTAATGATAATGATGGTAATATTAAAGTGCTTATGGTGTGTCAGGTCAGACACAGGGACTGAGTGCTCCCAGTGTAAGGGGGAGGGAGAACAGATATTTCATCCCCATTTTACAGATGAGGTAACTAAGGCCCAGAGAATAATAATAATAATCGTGGTATTTGTTAAGACTTTTTATGTGCCAGGCACTGTACTAAGCACTGGGGTGAATACTAGCAAATGGGGTTAGACACAGTCCCTGTCCCACCTCAGACTCATTGTCTCAGTCCCCATTTTACAGATGAGGTGACTAAGGCACAGAGAAATGAAGTGACTTGCCCAAGGTCACAGAGCAGACTAGTGACAAAGCCAGGATTAGAGCCCAGGTTGTCTGACTCCTAGGCCCTTGTTCTTTCCATCAGGCATGCTGCTTCTCATTGCGGTCATTCCAGTAGCAAAATCGGGTGAAATCAACAGTGCATGCCTGGGGTTTGGGCTATCAATTCCCGGGGGTGTTGTTGCCATTTGGGAGCCTCTGGCCCAATCAGGCAGGGGTGGCCAGGGAATCCAAAGGAATGCACATTCCCGGTGCTCTTTCCTGTCGCTCAGGCCAAGCCCAGTCGCTCTGGAACCCTTGCGCTCAGAGCCCCTTGGCCCGGCCCCAGCTCACTCCTCTTTCTGCGGCCCCCTAAGCCCAATCCTGGAGTGGCCACCCTGAAGGTGCGTGGTGAAGGTGCTGGGTGGCTGAGCCAGAAGGAGGGAGGGGAGGCTGAAGAGAAGGATAAGGATAGGATAGGATAGGGAAGACCAGAAGGTGGAAAAGAATGTAATTCTGGTTGGTGTTCTTATGTTCCTTAGAGACAAGGGATGCCAGAGATCTGGGTCTCCCATTTCCCTGAGAGGAGGCCAACGGGAAACTGGAGATCGGGATCAGTTCCCTGAATTGCCTCAATCAATCAGTGGTATTTATTGCACGTTTACTCTGTGCAGAGCACTATATTAAGCACTTGGGAGAGTACAGTACAACAGAGTTGATAGACATGTTTTCTGACCTTAGTAAGCTTACCGCCCAGAGGGGGTTCCTGCCCCAAAGGAACCCAGAAAGCCAAAGTGGGACAGGGGTGAGCTGGGTTCCCGAGCCAAGGTGGCGGGGTCCAGTGTCTGGGTCTGCCAGGCTAGGGGAGGCACCACTAGGCCACCTCTTCTTCCTTATTCTCTCCAGTCCCTGTCAGAGGTAGAGCCGCAAGGGGGTTTGCTTTGTATTTTACCCCCTTCTGTGGTGTCCCTCTGCACTCTGAGGTAGCAGGGACTGGTGGGGCCTAGTGGGGCTGCAGGCTGAATAGACCCTTGTGTTCTGGCTTGTGGTAGCACGGCCGGGCCTCGGTGCTCTGAGCCATCAGGGCCGGAGGGACAAGGTGGCCTTGTGTAGGGGTAGTAAAGCGAAGGTTTTGTGCTCTGTGGCCCGGTGAGGACCGGTGAGGCCCAAAGGGATAACTGGAGTTTTCTGGGGCTCTTGTAGCCCCTTTTCCTCCCAGCCCCCACCCCCGGCCGGCAGTTGAGTGCGTGTTTTGTTCCAGGGTGTACAAGAGCCTTTTCACCTCCTGCTCTGTCCCCTTGGGCTCCAGAAGAGTTCCGCCCTCCCTCCCCTACCTCACCGGCCGCCCGAGTAGCAGCAGAGCACTGATTCTGCAGTTGCCGAAAGACCTTTCAGATGCCTCCTGCTGGGTGGGGAGGGGAGGTTTTGGGGAGGAGGGGAAGAAGGGCTGGAGTTGCAGAAGAAAAATGGCTGACACCACTGTCCAGCCTCCTTGGGACTCAAGAATTCATGAGCCAGCAAAGCAGGGAGGGGATGGGCAGTCATCCTCTTCCTCCCCCTCCTCCTCATCCTCCTCATTGTCAACGGTATTTACTGAGCCCCTCTGGTAGGTGGAGTACTTCAGTAATGAAGGGCACGATGCCTGCCCTCATGGGACTTACATGTGTAATAGGGGAGGTTGGCAGGCACAAAATCAATTGCAGAGGGGTTCTTAGGTCAGCACTGAGACTGCCAGCCAGGGCTACTGTCTCTCTTTCCCTCTCCCTCCATCTCTCTCTCCCTCCTTCCCCCACCCTGTTTTCTTCCTACCTCTTATCTTTATCCCTACCTCCATTTTTCTCTTTCCCTCTCCTCCCACCTCTCTCTTTTTTCTCCCTTGCCACTTGGCTTTGCCCAGATGATTTTCCACCCCCTCTCCTCCTTTTCCCCCACTGTCCCAGAATTTGCCAGCCTGGTGGACAGGTAGAGGAATCCCTCACTGTTTCATGGTCATCTGTTTCCATAAGTTCTGGTCCCAAAAGGCTGCAGCTCTCTCTCCTAGAACACACCCTGAGTTGGAAGGGCAGCAGCAGCTGTCAATGAAAGTATGGCCAAAACCAGTTCTATTCAGCAGTAGGCAGTCCCAGGAGTAAAAAAAAAAAAATGGTTTTAACCGCTTGTTTCTTAGACGACACACCTTCAAAACAGTGACAATGACCCAGCTTGGTGCCCTTTAAAAGGGTCAACCCTGCCCACTCCCAGTTTGCTCAACAAAGCAACTTCTTAGGAGTGATCCCTTCTCCGGGAAAGGAAAATGAAAATCATTTTCCGCCGACATCCGTGGTGATAGAATGGTTTGGTTTATGTCTCTGACTCCGATATTAGCTTTGCACCTCTGGGCCTTTCAACTGTTGTAGTTTTAACTTCTGGGCCTGTGAAAATTATGAATCAGAGCCTGTCTCTGGAAGCAGCGGTGGCTGTTTGCCGAAGCTTATTACAGGGTGATTATTTCTCTCAGGGCTAATCCAAATGGCATTTCCTGGTTAATTGCCCGTCCCCTCTGACTGGACTGGGCTTTTTCTGTTGTTGTTTAGAGCATACACCAGGAAGCCAGCCCTGAGAGGCAAGCACTGGAGCCCTGGTGTGATCGGCGATGCACATGGAGGACCAGGATTCGGGATTCCCTCTGCCGGGTCCCCCAGTTCTGTCTCCCTGAGTGATCCTCCCACTTGGGATTGGGGTTTGAGGATGTTTTTGTTTTGTCTTGTTTTTTGTCTACTCATTGTAGGCCCAGACCATCAGGGCTGGACCGGGTGAGAGACTGAGGATGGCTTGTTGATAGCCCTCCATTTCCATGGCAACCAGCCTCTGCTAGACCCGGGCCGGTTCTTTTGTGGCCTCACAGTGGACCCAGAGCACATTGGGCTACCGGGGAGCTGGGCAAGCTGCCCCCACACCTCCGGACCCTCTCACAGCCACACCACAGTCCTCTTGGAGCCCCCGCCTGTCCCCTCTGGTAGCTGGAGGCCATGTCCTGGCCCTGGGGTTGTTTGGCGGGAGAGGGGTCCGCGGGCCAGTTTTGTGAGGCCAAGGCTGCCCCAGTAACTTGGCAGATTTGCAGGTCACTCGCCCCGCCTGCAGAGCGGGACAGGACAGGAGGTGGAGCCCCTGAAGCTCTGCTTAAACGATGCTCCGTTTTCTACAGCTCCAGCCCCTGGGCTCCGTTGGGGCCTTCCCCGAGCCCTGCCACCCTCTGGAGATACTTGGCATCAGTCAGGATCAGGCTAGTTCTACCCAGCAGTTGGTTCAGGTCCATGATGAATGTCAAGGGAGGAAGGCTCCCCACGTAGGGCAGGATGGAGTTCAGGTCTCCATTTGTCAACATTCAAGGATCAGACTTGGGCACAGAGCAGAGAAAGATCCCCCACACCCCTTCCCGGTGCCACACTGGACACTTACCACCTCTTCTGCCTTGCCGTTGGGCAAGCTTCAGCCCTGGCTGAGGCTCAGCAGAACCCAGGGGACTTTTGGCCCAGACTAAGGGGCCTAGAGCAGAGTTGTGAAAGGCCTGAGGCAAAACAATGTCAGTTTAACTTACCTAGAGCAGCCCAGCACCACTCCCCCTCAGGCCTAAAGGAACTGCACCCTGGGGACAAGAAACCCTTTATTGGGGAGCCAGCTTGAAGAAGAGGGGTGATGACTAGCTCTCCGACTTCTCCCACTATAGGGACGTGATATAAGTCTACTTGCTCCCCCATTAGGTTGAGAGCCCCTAGAGGGCGGGGACCACATATTTTGATGATGATGATGATTATTATTATTAATATTAATAATGGTTTTTGTTAAGTAGAGAAGCAGCATGGCCAAGTGGAAAGAGCCAAGGCCTGCGAGTCAGAGAAATCCCAGCTCTGCCCCTTGATGATGATGATGATGATATCTGTTAAGCGCTTACTATGTACCAGACACTCTACTAAGCATTCTGGTGGATACAAGCAGAGCAGGTTGGACAAAGGCCCTGTTCCATGTGGGGATTGCAGTCTCAATCCCCATTTTACAGATGAGATAACTGAGGCACAGAAAAGTGAAGTGCTTTGCCCAAGGCTACACAGCAGACAAATGGCAGACCTGGGATTAGAGTCTGTGAGCTTTTGACTCCCAGGCCTGTGCTCTATCCACTATGCCATGCTGCTTCTCGCTTGTCTGTTCTGTGACCATGGCCAAGTCCCTTAACATCTCTGTGATTCAGTTTCCTCCTTTTTAATATAGGGATTCGATATATATTCTCCCTTCTAGACTGTGAGCCCCATTGTATTACAGGGACTCTGCCCCCAATGTTTAGGACAGTGTTTGACATGGAGTAAGCACTTAAGAAATACCATTAAAAAAGTTCTTACTATGTGCCAAGCACTCTTCTAAGCACTGAGGTATACCCAAGATAGGTCCCAGGTGGAGCTAAGGAGGAGGGAGAAGAGGTATCGATTGAATCTCCATTTTGATTGTGGTGGGCTCTGCCAAACATTTAGTTCAGTCCTCTACACACAGCAGACGCTCAATGAATGCTATTAACAGTAGACCTAGGTGGTTAGGGAGGCAGCTGTGAGAGCCACTCTTGAACATTTACCCTGCCTGCGATGGGCCTGGGGAAGTCACATGGCTGTTCCCTGCCCCCTGGGCACGGAAGCCAGAGAGAACATTCATCCAGTCATATTTATTGGACACTTACTGTGTGCAAAGCGCTGTACTGAGCACTTGGGAGAGGACACTACAACAGCAAGCAGACACATTCACTGCCCACAAGAAGCTCATAGTCTAGAAGGAGAGACAGACAATATTAATAAATAAAAAGTTACAGACATGTGCTGTGGGGATGGGAGGGAGGATGAATGAAGGGAGCAAGTCAGAGTTATGCAGAAGAGAGTGGGAGAAGAGAGGAGGCCTTAATCAGGGATGGCTTCTTGGAGATGTGCCTTCAAACAGGACCAAACAGGAGCCTCCCGCGCTCCGATCCTCGAGACTTCCCGTAATGCCACGGGAGACAATCGCGCCAAGTCAAAGCTGCCATTAGAGTTTGGTGCCTCCAACCCTAGGAAATGGAGAGTAGGTGGCTTTGTTTTAAAAACTCCCATTACAGTCAGTTAACCTTTCTGTTACCTAAATGAAAATTGTATAAACCTGAGATTTTCCTTGATCAGGTTGCTTAGGAACCAGCAGTGGGTTTTCGTAAGACAATGCATATGCTGTCATTGATAGGGCTATTAGAAAATGAACCATTTAGTCATATTATTCTCCATCCCTGGCTCGGTCCTGGGTAATGATCTGTTTGCCCAGAGAAAGCACACCCACCTTCTCTGTCTCGTTAGAAGGGAGAGAAGAGTTCACACCAGTGACGTCCTCCTGTTTAAAGTCGGCCTACGGGCGGGTCCCATCGGGTCAGCAAGATCAGGGTGGGGAAGGAGAAGGGAGCTGAGGGGGGAGCGGAAGGGCAGATGGATAGGATGGGGGATTCTTCCGAAGGTCCCCAAATCCAGGAGTCCCGAGGGACCCCGGGTGAGTAAAGGCCCGAGCAAGGACTGAGATGTAAGGAGTGTGCGGACACTTCGGAACGTGGCAGGAAAAGGAGAAAGGAAGGAATATAAATGGCTTGGTATTAGGGAGGGACAAGGATTTACAGAGATCCCCCCTCGGAGTGTGAGCCAAACTGAATGTCTTGGGGGGGACCATCTCCGGTGTGGTTAAAACCTGAAAGGGGCCACCTTTCTCTCCCATTCAACGGTTGTTAATTCTTTCTTTTGGGAGGCATGCTAGACGGAGAGAGTCTGTAGCTCCTGGCCCTCTATGTAACCCATGCACCTGCCTGGCTGACGTCTTTTCCTCCCCTTTCCCCCCAGGCCCAGTTTCTGCCACCATCTCCTGGTGGAGTCGGGTGGGGGTGGTTTTGGGCGAAACTGGACTGTCACGATCGAGGGTTTCCTCCCGAATGGATCCCGCGGGCCTTTCTTTCGCTCTGCCGGACTATTTTTACCCGACCCGTGAGGAGCCCAGCTAAAAATAACCCTCCCCCTAGGCAGACAAGTTCTGTATTTGACATTTACGTGGAATTCATTTGCATCTCATTCGCATCTCATTTGTACATCTTTCTGCTCAATAGGTAGAATGTAAGAAAGCGCAACCTAAAGAAGTGATGTTCCCGCCCGGGACGAGAGGACGGGCCCGGGGCTTACCTTACACCATGGATGCTTTCATGCTAGGGATGGGAATGCTAGGTAAGTGTGGGGGAGGTGGGCGCCCCGAGACCCCTGGGAGAGGGAGTCTCTCCCCCTCCACCCTCCCCCCTACGTGGCCCGCACCACCGTCTCCCCCTCCCCCGCGGGCCCGGCTTTCCAAGGGAAGAGACAACACCTCCCGGCCTGTGTTTGTGTGGGCTCCAGCGACAGCGAAGACGCTTCTGAAAACTGGGAAAGGGGTGGGAAATCCTGACTATTTAAATGATTAACACTCTTCTCCTGGGATAGCAGAATTTGCATTTAAATGGGTGTTTTAAATAGCCCGTTTTACTCTTTACACACCGAAATAGAATGATGAAAGATGCAGTGTGTTTGTTCTGACTAAAAATAATCTCTCCTGGCTTTTAGAGAAATTGAGTCGCACATTATGCCCCTTCTCTTAAAGGTATCGCTGACAGTTTTACGTAGATAATTGAAAATCTGGCTACTTAAATGGCATGTAAGATGGAGAAAGCGGTGAAGATGTGTAATTGCGGAGGCCGCAACAATAATTAGAAATTTCAAAGGCGAGAGGACGGTATTTCAGTGCAGGTTATTGTGTGTCCAGAAAATACTAATTAAATGGGATAAATGGCGCTTAATGATAAAATTCTATTCAAGCCCAAGATCGGTCTAGTTATAATGGGTTTTCATTTGGCCAGGCTAAGAGAGTTCCTCTCCCTCCATTACGTGACAGGGCGCCCTTGGCATCTTCTTCAGCTTAGCCGCAGCTACCGTGGCGCACAGTTTACCCTTCTCATCTTTCACTCGGGTTCCATTCGCCATCTTTGGGCCTCCCGTCCCGGTCCGGACATGTTCCCTGGGAGCCCTCTGCTGGGCTGGAGAAAGAAAGGCAATCGATCGCTGGTATTTATTGAGCGCTTACTCTGCGCAGAGCACTGCACTAGGCGCTTGGGAGAGGACAGTGCGTTAGAGTTGGAGGAACGGAGTAGACCAAACCGGTTGGGGGCCTATCGACCCGCGTCCGCTGGGCATCTTTGGGCCCTCGGGCTGAAAGTGGCCTCCTAGGGAGCAGATCCTGTAACCAGGAGAAGCAGACTTTGGTTCTTCCCCAGAGCTGGCAGTTGGCTCACTGCGTGACCTGCAGCCAAAGCCTGGGCCTCCCTGGTCTGCCTCCCACCTCACCTTCTCAACTGTACCACGGGCGGAAAGCAAGGGCCCCGAGCAACGAAGAAGCAAGCAACGAAGTGAAGGCTTAGACCAGCACCCGTGGACAGCAGCAGCTGGTGGTGAAATTGGGCCTGTGGCCCACTTGGCCTTGGGTCTCCCTGGGCCGGGGTCCTACCACAGAATGCCCGTCCAGGTGGATGCTGGGAGTGTTACCTGTTGGACTGGGTTTGCCCTGGGCATGTGCGAGGAAAGATGAACCTCTTTCATCTGTTGCCGACTTGTTCATCCCAAGCGCTTAGTACAGTGCTCTGCACATAGTAAGCGCTCAATAAATACTGTTGAATGAATCTGGTATGTTGGATGGGCAGGGACCCTCTAACCTTTCAGTCCAACCTCCTCTGCAGTGAGTCCTGAGTGTTCCCAAGGGTTGAACCACTTTGCCAAGCTGCTGTTTATGCAAATGAAGCAGGTGGTGGCTTCCCCTTTCTGAAGGCAGCCCCGGGAAGGGGGAGAGGCCCATGGGTGGAAGAGTGAAAGGTCATGGAGGGGGCAGTGGGCTTCCACCCTCCAACTGAGGCAGGTCGGTCCAGAAGCCTCAGCAGCCATCAGAGCGGGCGGGGACCCGGCACCAGGAGCCCTCAGGACCGAGGCGCCCACCCCCAGCGAGGATCGATCGCGGCGGGGAAAGGCCATGGGGGCTTTGCGAAGACCCGCACAGTCTCCCAAACCCCTGGCTCCCCCCAGACGGCCATCATCGGCTTGCCAACTGGAGTGACTTGTCCCGGATGAGTGATGAAGCCGTGACGAATGCCAGATGCTTAATTATCTGCTCCAGCTATTTTTTTCCTCTCTTCCAAGTTGCGAGTGGCCACTTCCTCGAGCCACTTGAAAGAATGAAGCGTTGGACAAACCATGTTGCAGTCACGGGTCTATTAGCACTTGAGTTACGACTCTGCCACCTCCCGCCACCCCCCTCCACCCCCCAGTTTCAGAGCCTCGCGCCTCTTGGCAGCGGGACTCTGAGCCGAAGCCCAATCCTGGCAGAAGAGCCTGGTCTCAGCGGGGAACGAATCCTTCCCCCGGCCCCAGGAAACAAGGCCGTCCGGCTTTCCGTTCCGAGACAGCTTGACTTCAGCGGGAGCGGAGACCCCCCGCTTCAACACTTCTACCCTGCCGGGACCATCACTGCCCTGGGGCTCAAACCTTCTGCGGTACCTGCAGTTCGAGTAATCGATCAATCAACGGTGGAGGCAGCGGGGCCTACTGGAAAGAGCCGGGGCCTGGAAGTCAGGAGATCTGGGTCTTAGCAAGTCACTTTACTTCTCTGCACCTCAGTTCCTCCATCTGTGAACTAGGTAATAAATATCTGTCTTCCCTCCCCATTAGACTGGTACCCCCAGTGGGACAGAGGCTGTGTCTGTTCTATCTTGTAGCTACTCCTGGGTTTAGTACCTTCTTAATAATCAGTGGTGTTTATTGAGCCCTCCTCTCTGTGCAGAGCACTGAACTTACACTTAGATGAGTACAATAGAATATGATACTCCTCAAAGAGTTGACAATCTATTTTCTGGGAGTCCCAAGCTGTTCCACACCTGGATTCACCCACAAGAGGGGATGATGCTCCTTTCGGGGTGACCCAAGCTCATCTTATCTAATGATAATAATAATTAATATAAATAATAGGTATTTATTAAATGCTTACTCTTTGCTGAGCACTGGAGTAAACACAAGATAACCAGATCTGACACTGGCTCTGTTCCACGCAGGGCTCATAAGAGGGAGGGAGAATTGTGCATTTTATCACCATTTTGCAGAGGAAGAAACCGAGGCAAAGAAAAGTTGAGTGACTTCTACCCCACAAGCTTCCAGGTTTTGGGAAGTCCCAGCTCCCTCCCAGCTCCCTCAGTACTCTCGGCCAGCCGGCCTTTTCCACTGCCTCTGGAGAGGAGCTCAGAGCACAGAGATCCGGATGGAAGGATGGAGGAGACGGGAACTGCTGGGGCGATTCCAGAGAAAGATCCGGCCGACACTTTGGCCACTGGGAGGAGAGACGCTGCCAAGAAGCTGACCCTTGATGGCACAGCGAACCCGCAGCATTCCCAAAAGCCCCCACTTGCATGGCCAGGTTTGGGTGGAATCCAGAAGAAGAAGGAGGAACTTCATCTTTTCTCATCCACTGGGCTCAGAGGAGCAAGTGAAGACTTGGGCGGCCCTGGCTGTCTGGGGTGAGAGCGGGCTGGTTCTGGCCAGGCTGTGATAACCTGCCCGGGTCTGTGCTGTGAGGGGTCAGAGAGACCTGATTTTGCCCCCAGGGTGAAGGATCCAGTTTTGTGTGCAGCTCCTTCGGGGTGGACTTCCACACTCTCCCACCTCCTCAGGCTCAGGAGCATTCAGGGCAAGGGCTGGTGCGGCCCAGACCACCTTCGGGCAGTGGCCCCCAGCTGGACATCAACCCTTCAGCCACTACTGTGGACCCCTTGGGTGGGGAGGGGACAGGGGGTGGGGCAGAAATGCACCAACCATCTGTGGTGGTGCCCCCTGGACACACTGCAGCCCTAGACGCTGCCTCTGACATAGACTAAGGGCACTTCTGGCTTTCTGAGGCCTCCTAGGCATCCTGTAAGGAAATCCATCCTCTGCCTCCTCCCTGAAGAATAGGAAGCTCTCCATCGCGGTGGCCTGTGAATCCTAAGGATATCTGAGTGAGGGGCCTTACACCCTGTGGGGAACACCCTGACCATCATAGACAATATGGAGAAGCCGTCATCGGCCTCCTGAGTGGCTGCTGCTATGGCTTCCTCAGCTGGAGCCCAGCATCAGCCCATCCATCGTCCCTGAGGGAGTCAGGCCATCTGGCCTGAGAAGAAAGTGAGAGTATTTGTCTCCCCCTTGCCACTGGAATTTGTTGTTCTGTCAGCCACCATTTTCCTCTTTCTTCCATTCTTCTGGACCCTTTGCTAAGCCCGTCATGGTCTCCTGGATCAGGCCAGATACATAGTCCAGGGCTTGGCCCATCTGAGGTGGCGGAGCTGTGCTGTCTGGTGTTCTCACGCCTTCCCTCCATTCTCCCAGAGTCACTCTGGTAGTTACTCCTGGAGGTCATCTAGTCCCTTGCCCTGGCCGTGGCATGTAGAGCACCCCAGACCTGCTTGGTCTTCTCCGGTTCTTTGAGCTCTCTGGATGACAGTCCATGGGACCCTTGGATCAAGGAGGCTTCCCTGCCCGTCGAGGATCTGTCTGAGTCACCCACTCTCTCCTGCTTGGCCCTGAACACAGGGAGCGACCCCGCTCCCTAGCAGAAGAGTCCATCGGAAGATGGTCAACTGCCCTCAGCCTTCACCTCCTTCTTGCCTCCCTGTCACGTGCCGCCCCCCGCCCCCCCCAGTCCCATCTCTGAGTCGGGCCAGACCTCACCACTGGCTGACGAAGTAGGCTTTGGAGCAGGAAAAAGCCACTGCGACCAGGACCGGAATCCCAGAAGCCTAAAAGCGGAGCCTTTCCCCTCACAAGGAATTGAGAGAGAAAGCCTGGCCCGCAAGAGGGCTCCAAGCCCGCTATCCAGAGCCTTAAGGATAAAGCAGCCCAGTCAGCCACCTCATTGTCTGGGAAGCTGTGATTTGCTAGTGTTGATTAGGGCATCCAAATGGGCTTGGGTTCAGTCCCCATCTGCGGGCCCAGACACGTCCTGCTTGTTAGCAGGTTCACACGGTAGGGGGGGTTTCTCTTCCCAGAAACCATCTGGGCCGCTGCTATTGGTAAGTCAAGACACCCTGGAAAAGGGTTGATTTTGTCTAGTTTACAGGGAGAGCAGAAGTAGGAAGCTTTTTGATAGCGGAACGTTAAGTTGAGATCGTTCTCTAAGTAAGCAGACTTGCATTTCAGAAGGGAGAGAGTCTCATTGGTGAGTGCCCATTTTGTCTTTGACTTCCTGGGTCCGTTGGCCCTTCAGTATCTCCTCCTCTTTCTCCGGGCCCTGCAGCCGATCCCAAATCCTACCTCCTGTGTGAACCCTCAGAGCTGGTGAGTGGGACTGCCTGGCCCTCTGAAGTCAGGGTGTACAGGGCACGGGTGGATTTCCAACCGGGCTCTATTGGTGAGGGCGGACTCTGCTTTGGGCTATTCGTTCCCACTTCGAGAGTGTTAGAATTTTCTCAGTCCAGATGGAGATCTAGAACCCCCTGCTTCCTCAGGCTCCGGTGGTGTCGGGGGACTGGGCCGGAGGGCCGGCCCTGGAGAGGGCCCATGTGTAAAAACCAATTTGGTTATTGATCGACCGTCTTTGCTTCTGCCGATGCGAAGGGAGATGTGCGAGAGAGGGACTCCGGGCCTACGCTTGATTTTTGAGTTTAGTGACAAGAGATAATTATGGGGGGGATTGATCATTCGCCAGGTGAACTGAAGCAAATAAATTGCGCGGTGGCCATCGCAGAGGAGAATGGCGGCTAATGGGAAAGGTGGAGAGGTCATCCTGGCCTTAATTCGGCTTGATGAAACATCCACCCGGGCCCGGTGCTAATGCGCTATTGATATTCAGCCGGCCAATTTCCCCCACGCGGCTGGGCCTCGGACTCGTTAGAGCAGAGCTGGCCATCACAGCGGTAAATGAAGAGGAAAATTGAAGTAATGTTGTATTATAAATTTATGATTTCATCTGCCTGACCTAGAGAATGCTCCGTGATGGGAGGGGGAGATTGGGCCCTCTCTCTCACAAATGCAACTCGTGCACTGTCGCTGCCAAAGCAGATAGTAATAATGTTAGTGGTATTTTGAAGTGCTCCCTATGTGTCAGGCACTGTGCTAAGCGCTGGGGTAGATATGGTACCTGCAGATCAGATGAGTCTGACATGGGACTCATGGCCTAAGTAGGAGGGAGAATAGTCGTGCATACTGTTTTAGGGGATGGGCGGGGGTGCTTTGGGATTAGTTGAGAACAGAAATAATCATATTTATTGAGCACTTACTGTGTGCAGAGCACTGTTCTAAGCACTTGGGAGAGTTGCTAGACATGTTCCCTGCTCACAACGAGCTTTCGGTCTAGTTGCGGGGAGAGATATTAATATAAATAAATAAATAGATTACATATAAGTTGTGGGGGGCTGAGGGTGGAGTGATAAAAGGGAGCAATCCAAGTACAAGGGTAACAGAGAAGGGAGTGAGAGAAGAAATGTTAGGGAAGACCTCTTGGAGGAGATCAATAATTATAATCATAATGAAACTGTGATGTTTGATAGGTGCTTCCTTATGAGCCTAACACCGTCCTAAGCTCTGTGTTGATTATAATGCAGTCAGATGGGACACAGTTCATGTCCCACTTGGGGCTCACAGTCCAAGGGAAAAGGAGAAGAAAGAGGGGACCGTGTTATTTTTCCTACTCTGTCCTGTTCTCAGAGGACGGCTTGGTTTCTCTCCGAGGAGGATGATATTCTGTGGCTCTAAGAGCCCTCCAAGCCCTTCAGTCAATCCATCAATCAGGGGCTTTGATGGAGCACTCTCTATGTGCCAAGCGCTGTCTTAAGCGCTTCGAAGAGTACAAAAGAGTTGGTAGACACGATCCCTGCCCTCAAGGAGTTTACAATATAATGGGGGACACAAATGGATTGCAGGTCCGGGAAGCGCCAGAGTCTGAGGAAATGTACATAAGTTGGGCTGGGATGAGGTGAGTCCCAAAGTGCTGAGCAGGTACAAATACAAGTGGAGAGGCAACGCAGGAGGGAGGGAGACTAAAGTGGGGAGATGGTAACCTTGAAGGGGACCACCCTAATCAGCCTGCTCTCCCTCACCGAGGGCAGGCCCCAGTAAGCCGCTGCCCCCCGGGAGCCCCACCGGCCCAGGTGACTTGGCTGTCTGCATATCATCCGTTCATCAATATCATTGAAAAAGCGGCATGAACAGCCCAACTCCGAGAGATCTGATTTTCCAGCAGAGGCGATTCATTTGGAAAGGGGATTGAATTGCTCAGGCGTGAAATAAATATCCAGCAGCCCCCGGGGGCACAGGTCCCATTGGCGCTTCCAAAGGCCTCTGCCCGACCCTTCAATCAATCAGTCAGTCAGTCTCCCTCTTGCTCTTTCCTCCCCTGCATCCCTTTTCTAGGCCAGGGCCACCCTCATGCCCACCCACCCTTTTATGTGCCAGTTTGTAAAGCTGGGACCCATGCTCAGCTGCGAAGGGACTTGGCAGAGGCCAGGCCCCCAACAGAGACCCCATCCTCACTCTGGAAAGTAAATCAGCACGGTGGGAGGGTTTTGTCTGGTAGGTGGGCGGTGAGCAGCACCCCTGAGAAGCACTGAGGGGAGAGACTGCCAGCGGCTTCCTCTTTCTACGTGGTCAGTCGTATTTCCTGAACACTTAACTGTGTGCAGAGCACTGTCCAAAGCAATTGGGAGAGTTCAGTGTAACAAAATAACACATTCCCTGCCCATAACGAGCGTACAGGCCAGAGGGAGAGACAGACATTAATATGAATAAAAACATTATAGATCGGTATAAAAGTGCTGTGGGACTGGGAGGGGGGATGATTAAAGGGAACAAGTCACAGCAACTCAGAAAGGAGTGGGAGAAGAGGAAAGGAGGGCTTAGTCAGGGAAGGCCTCTTGGAGGAGATGTGCCTTCAACAAGGCTGTGAAGTTGGGGAGAGTGCCTGTCGGATATGAAGTGGGAGGGCGTTCCAGGCCAGAGGCAGGATGTGGGCAAGAGATCAGTGGTGAGATAGATGATTTGGAGGTAGAGTGAGAAGATTAGCATTAGAGGTGTGGAATATGCAGGCCGGGTTGTAGTAGGAAAGTAGCGAGGCGATGTAGGAGGGGATGCACCCTGGCTGCCGACGGAGGGGGTGGTGGCGGCAGGGGAGGCGGCACGGCTCTGGTGAGCGGGAGAGGCGGGGCCTGGATGCCCAGTCTCTGCCTCCAGGGCCCTCAGCTGCTGGGCACCGGGAGCCAGGGCCCCTTCCCCGGAGGCTGGGGGCAGAATGGCACGCCCTGTCACTCCCGCCGGGACACCAAGGATTGAGCCAACCTCTGGGGCCGGCAGGAGAGCGGGGAGTGGAGGGAGTCAGGACCGGTTGGATTAGGAAGCAGGGCCGGCTGAGGTGGAGGGTGGAGTCGGCAGGTCAGCAGTCCCTCTCGCCCGGTGACCCTCGCCCAGCGGGCCTGCGGAGGGAGCCCTGGCAGGCGGCGTCCAAGGGGCTAGGGTGACCCTGGCCATTGGGAGTTATTGGCAGCTTCCACAGGATGGCACAGGCTGGGGTCTGGAGAAAATACGGTTCCAGATAGCTCAACAGGATGTATTTGTGAAAAAGCTGTGAGCCTCGGGTATTCAGTGCGCAGCTGAGCTCACCAGAGGTGTTTTGCCTATTTACTAATAATGGCAATAATGGTAATTTTGGTATTTGTTAAGTATTTGCTCTGTGCCAAGCACTGGGGCAGATACAGTAGAATCAGGCTGGGTGCAGTCCCTATACCACATGGGGCTCACAGTCTGGTGAGGATAGAGGACAGGAATTTAATCCCCATTTTATGGAGGAGGAAACTGAGGCCCAGAGAAGTGAGGTGACCTACCCAAGATCTCACAACTGGCAAGAGGGATTAGAACTGGAATCTCCTGACTTCCAGACCTGTGCTCTTTCCACCAGGATGGCAGTCTGCTTCTCTCCTTTCTGAACATTGGCAGAGACACAGTCCCGGGCACTTTCCACGTTTGGAGCCTGAGATGTTGGGAACCTAAAAAAATTGTGCTGTTTTTCTTTCCAGCCAGTTCCCCGTGTAGCCAGTGTAGAGTGCTTACCATAACCGGGGTCCCCTTCCCTCTTGGGGTACAGCTCAGCCGCTACCTTCATCTCTCGCTGTCAGTAACAGCCGCAGCAAATCGCACCTGCCCGAAGCCTGGTGCTGAGCCCAAACGGGTGGTATTTACTTGGCCGTCTCCGAGAGGTGCGTGGACTGCCCGCCGGAAGTCTGGGTGGAGAAGGCAGGGCACGGGCTGCAGAGCCCAGCCAAAGCTGGGTCTCAGTCAGTCGACCAATCAGTCGTATTTATAGAGCTCTTACTGGTGCAGGGCACTGCACTAAACGCTTGGGAGAGTACAACATAACACACACTTTCCCTGCCCACAACAAGCCTAGGCCTCCAAGCCTGGTCTGTTTGGTTCTCCGAAGGTGGATCAAAGCCCTCCTATCTGAGAAGAAGCATGGCCTGGCGGAGAGAATTTGAGATTGAGAGTTAGGAAATCTGGGTTCTAATCCTGGCTCTGCCACTTGTCTACTGTGTGAATTTGGGCAAGTCACTTCACTTCTCTGTACCTCAGTTACCTCAGCTGTATAATGGGGCTGTGAGCCCCACATGGAACAGGGACCGTATCCATCCCAAGTGCCTCGTATCTACCCCAGTGCTTAGTACAGTTCCAGGCATGTAGTAAATGCTTAGCAAATATCAAAATTATTATTATTATTCCAACCGCACCACTCCCTTGCCATGTGTGATCTCAGGCCAGCTGCATCATTTCCCGGTGCTTCAGTTTCCCCATCTGTAAAACAGGGATGAAATACCGATTCTCACTGTCCCTTTGAGTGTGAACCCCAAGTGGGACGGGGAACTGTGCCTGCCCTGATTACATTGTATCTACTCCAGCTCTTGGCTCATAATAAACGCTTTAGAAACAGCACAGTTCTAATCAGAGTCAGTTTGCCTGAGTACTCCCTTATCTCCTTTGCCATCTCTAACTTTCATGAGTTTACTTGCCCTCCCGCAAAACTCGCAAATGTACGTGTCCTCAGTTATCGATCCTGACCACGTGTGTTGGAAATGTTTTTTTGTTTGTCTCCCCTATACTTTGAGGTTTGCCCTAGGCTCCCGCAAGCAGCCCAGCCCCACTGACATGCCTCTTCCTTGTTTGTTTGTGTGCGTGTGTGTGTGTGTTTAAGGTTACCCAAACTTTGTGGCGACCTACGGCCGAGGCTACCCCGGATTTGCTCCAAGCTACAGCTACCAGTTCCCAGGTGCGTACCTGCCTTTCCGCAGTTGTGTTGGAAATCCCGGCACCAACACTCCCAGCCAGGGGCTGTGTGAGGGGGGACCAGGTAGGATTGCTCATCATACGCACACTATCCTTTCTTTTTTTGTGTGTTTTGGTTTTCCTCTGAAATTTGTGTATTGCTCTCTCTGGGTCTCAGGACAAGACCCAGAAGTGTACTAACTGGTACTTGGGAGTTGCGGTTGGAACTTTTTGATGGTATATGCAAATTTAGTGGTTAAGCCTGTTGAAGACGGAGGTCTCACAGCAATCAGCCTGGCTTTTCTGGTGTGGGTGGCGTGGTCGTTTCCTGCAGGGGGGAGGGTGGCTGTGGTCTTGCGGGTCCCATCCTCGGGAGGCTGAAGGTCGTGGTCTTCTCCCCCCTTGGCGATGCTCCCTTTGCAGGACTCATCTCTGCTCAGCCACCCATCCAGAACCCTCCCCCCATGAGGGTCCTTGGTGCACTTGTGTGTGTGTGTATGTGTGTGTGTACGCACACGGTCCCACCCTCACCCCCGCTTAGGGGAGGGTCCCAAACTGGTCGCGGTGGCCGGGGCTGGTTGTGTTGACAGGGGCTGGCCACCCTGGCCAGCGTCATGGATGCTCAGGCAGGAGGCGAGCCACAGCCTGAGCCCTGCACCGATAGTACGAACATCCCAGCAGGTGATGGTTTCAACTGCTCCCCGCCTCACCTCATGAGTGGTTGGGATCATGTGTGGGAGATGTCCCTCCGACATCCTAGGGGGCTGTTCAGCGTGAGGGGGCTGTGGAGAGAGAGGAGGCTATGCAGGGTGAGGAGGCTGTGGAGGATGAGGAGGCTATGGAGGACGCGGGGGCTGTGGAGGGCGAGGGAGTTGAGGAGGGTGAGGAGGCTGTGGAGGGTGGAGGGTAACTTTGCTCACTTGCTCAATCAATGACATGTATCAAGCACTTACTGTGTGCAAAGCACTGTACTAAGCACACGGGAGAGGACAATACAACAGAGTTAGTAGACGCATTTCCTGCTCACAAGGAGTTTAGTCTAAAGGGGGAAGACTGACGTTAATATAGGTAAATTTTGGATAAGTACACAAGTGCCGTGGGGCTGACTTTAGGATGAATTTCAAGTGCTTAAAGAGCACAGATCCAAGTGCAGGAACTTCACCTTAGCTGGAGCTCCTGGGGACCGAGGGCTCCTGGGGCTTGGGGTCTGGCTACTGACAGAGGGTAGGCGGCTAGCGCGGCTCCAGCCCAGGGCCATACAAGCAGCCCGGTCAATGAAGGGGGCTGAGGGGTTCCCGCATAATGAAAGCAGGGGTTGAAGGGATTGTGGCGGTGGATTGGAAGTTTCGTGAGCTATTGGATTGGGGCTGTCAGGGTCAGGTGTGGAGAGGAGGCCAGGAGCGGAGTTCCTTGCTCTGAATTTGGAAGCGGCGAAGAGGCTCTGTCATCAGCCTACCGCCCAGCTCTGGCTCAAGTCTTTCCGGGCCCCGGCCAATTCTCAGCCTTATGCTTAGGCCGTCTTCCCATCAGTCCTTTCGACTCCTGGACACCCTCGAGTCCATAGCCCCATGGGTGAAGAAGCCCAGCCTGTCTTCCCCAGGGTGAGGTGAAGGCCACCTTCCTCCCCCCATCCCCACCCCCTACTCGGTCCTGCAACCATGTTGGGATCTCCAGGTCAGCTTAAGGAAGGGCTGTGCCTGGGGACTGAAGCACAGGTTAGAGCTTCTAAAGATGGAGGAGAGTCCAGCGGGGAATAAATATCTGTTCTTCCTTTTTAGACTGTGAGCTCAATATGGGGCAGGGATTCTATCTGACTGGATTATCTTGTAGCTATCACAGTGCTTATTACAGTGCTTGGCACAGTGCTTAACAAGTACCATGGTTCTTATTGATCCCTTCCAACCTACGCTGAATTGGGGCTTCAGGACGGATCTCTGATAATTCTCCCTCTAGACTGTAAGCTCGTTGAGGATAGGGAATGCGTCTGTTATACTCTCCTAAGCACTTAGTACAGTGCTCTGCACACAGTAAGCCCTCAGTAAATGCAATTGACTGACTGTTCACCCCCAATCCGCCAAGCTGGGCCGGGCCGCAGACAGAAAGCAGCTCAGGTTCTTGGAGAACCACCCCTGACGGGGGGGAGTCAGGAAGCTGTTTGGCCACCAGGGGCCAGCCATGAAGGACCAGACAGGACTGGACTTTGGAATGGGAGAGTGGTCTTGTCTATCTTGGGGTCGAGGAGAAAGGGCCTGGCTCCCCCCCTGCAACACACCCTGCCTGGGCTGAGGCCACTGTCGTGTCAGCGTCTCCCAACCCACCCAGCCTGGGGCTTTGGCTCGAAAGCCACTGGTGAATGTTGCCTCCCAGCCTCTCTGTCTCCCTCCATCCCTCAGGCCTTCCCCAGGAAGGGCAGGGAGCGATAAAAGAATAAAATGAGTCCCCTGGGCAACCACCTCATCTGTTAAGACAAAGCTTCAGGGGCGAGAGCAGGCATTGGAGGGACAGTGCATGCCTCGCAGCATTGAACCCGAGCTATTTGCCACTGTCATCCAAATTCAGAGTCCGAATCTGGCTGGGCTATGAGCCTCTGGGCCACAGCTCCCTGGTCCACGAACCACTGGGCCTGAGCCACTGGGATACACAGTGAGCTGGTCGGGAGGCCGCTGGGCCACACCGCAGACTGGCCTGGGAACTGCTGGGCTACACGATGAGCAGGATCATGAGCCTCTGGACCGCATGGCTAGCTGGGCATTAGAGCAGGCGGACCGCCGCTGGCCACATGGTTGCTGTCACATTTGCATCATTTAATAGTAATAATAATAGTAATAATATCTCTTATGTGCTTTACTATGGCCCCGGTAGCTTCTTTTCCCCACACTCTCCACTGTCCCAGTGCTCGAGAAGCCAGTTATTTTAGCTGGTGTCCGCACCAGCTGCAGGAGTAAAGCAGGCAGGCACCCTCCTACAGCTAGCCCTCCACCCCTCCTGCCCCATCAGAGCACTGTTCTAAGCACTTGAGAGAGTACAATATAACAGAGGTTCTGTTGTTGTTTTATTTATGATATTTGTTAAGTTCTTACTATGTGCCAGACACTGGACCCAATGGGACTCACGGTCTTAATCCCCATTTTATAGCTGAAGTAACTGAAGCACAGAGAAGTGAAGTGACTAGCTACTAGCTCTTAGTCACACAGCAGACAAGTGGCAGAGCTAGGATTAGAACCCAAGTCCTTCTGGCTTCCAGGCCCATGCTTTTTCCATTAGGCCACGCTGCTCCACTTGTCCACTAACAGAGTTCCCTACCCAGCTTATAGTCTCGAGGAAAAGGCAGACATTAATAAAAAATGAATAGATTGTGGATATGTTCATAAGTGCTGCGGCACTGAGGGAGGGGTGAATAAAGGGTGCAAATCTAAGTGCAAGAGTGACCCAGAAGGGAGAGTACTATATTATTATGGTAATAATAATGGTGGTATTTGTTCAGCACTTGCTATGTTCCAAGCACTGTACCAAGTGCTGAGGTAGTTACAAGACAATCAGGACGCACGTGGGGTTCACAGTCTGAGGGAGAACAGGTATTGAATCCCCATTTTGTAGATGAAGGAACTGAGGCAAAGAGAAGTTAAGTACCTTGCCTAAGGTCACACAGAAGACAAATGGTGGAGACAGGACTAGAACCCAGGTCCCCTGACTCCCAGGCCCTTGCTCTTTCCACAAGGCAACACTATTTCTCTGTAACTTTCTCTAGCTGACCCTTCCCTCCAAAGCCAGCCTTGGGTCCTAGCCCAGTCACCCCACGCTGCCAGTGTCTCCACCCTGGTTTCCACTGCCAATACAATTCCTTTCCAGTCCCTCCGCTCCCTGTGAGGATGCTGTTGTGTCATTCACACCATAGCAAGATTGTAGATGGTAGCTTCGTTAGGAGAAAATTTCCTTTGGCCATGCAGTACAATTCCCTAGCATCATGGACAGGCCCTGTTGCCGTGAATGCTATTTCCCCTGTTGGAACATTTGTGCCCCTCTAGCCCTGTCGCCTAAATCAACCCCCCCCCCAGGAATTTCTGCCTCTGGGGGCAGCTGTGGGGCAGGTGGACCACCCACCCCTTGACCATACAAATCAGAGGTCGCTGCCGGGGATGTGCTGGGCCTCCCGGCTAGTTTCTGGACTGGGGTCGCCACACCGTGTGGATTGGAGAATGGGCAGGGCCACTGGTCTCCCGGAGATCGGGGGTCATTCGTCGCCACTCCCCTGTCCCAGATGCCAGGTGGGGTGCAGAACCACTGCCCCTCCTGCCCTTTCAGGGAGGTCATGAGGTCCCCTTGCACTGGGTCCAGAGCTTCGAGTGTTGCAGGCACTGGGTTCAGGTTGTCACCTTGTGCAGGAGCTGCCTGTTCACGTACTTGCTTCCGGTGCTAGTTCTCTCCCTCCCCGTGTCTGTCCCTCCCGCCCCCCCCCCCCCCCACCACCTCTAGGCTTCTGGAGTTCAAATTTTGCTCTGCAGTTTTATTATCAGCCTCTCCCTCATTTTTTTTAAATTTCTTGGGACCTATCTTTTCGTTTAATCTATTAATTTCTGTTCTTATTTCACTTTGCAGACTACTTGCCGATTTCACAAGACATAATTTTTATCAACTAGCTCTTAAAGAGGCATAACAAATTGGGGTTTACTACAAGTGCTAATGAGAGAGACAGACAGACAGACAGAAAAAACCTGGGTGACCATGGTTCTTGTTGTCCACTGAAACCATTGCTTCTTCGGGCTGGCTGGTTGGAATGAATTTTTGTTTTCTTTTCTCTCTCTCTCACGTCTCTTTTTAAATTTTCCATCTCCATAACCTTATCCCTTCAATCTGGGTTTGCTTTTTTTTCCACCTCATTTCCCTTCGCTTCCTGGGAGCATTTTTAATGCCCATGTGGGATGTAGTGGACCACGGGGCTCATAGGTAGCTTCTCACAAACTTTTTAGGACACTACAGGAACTGGGGAGGACAAATCAAATTGATTTTATAAATAGCCCAGCTGACAGGGCTGGCAGTTATGACATGGGGCACAAGGGAGGGCTGGAACCATGGAGAATTGCAGTGGAGGAGGGCTGCTCTCTCAGTGGGCAGGAACAGAACCTGAATATAATGATGGAAGATGTACGATCCCATTCCATAGAAATTAATCTGGGGAGCCAGCAACTGCATAACGAGCCAACCGTCTTCCACCTTTGGGTCCGATCCTTCAGCTGCCGATGCTCTGATAATCACGTGGGCTACCTTGGAGACGGGCAGCAGAAAGAGGCCGGGGCTCAGGTGTTGTGAGGTGGCAGGGGTGTGGGCAATTCCAGCTTCCTGCTTTCCCCAGGCCTGCCAGGGGCATGGTTTTTCCCTTTAGCCAAGGAGATGATGCCCAGGGCCTTCCCAGAAACACACCCCATTTTTCAGGCCACCCCTAGGGACCCCCTCAGGGCAGGCTCCCTGTCCAAGTGAGTTCCCCAGAGTCACTTTCTCCTCACTTACAAGTTTGTGAGAAGCGTACCACTCACCCACAGCCAGACTGTAGCGCACTCGATGTTAGTTAACCACGTGATTCGATGCCAGCATCTGACTACGCATGCAAAGTCCTGCTTTTCATTTCCTCTAAGACACCCAGTGTCATTACTCAGTCGATTCCTTGGACTGTCCTGTAGTCACTGGGCTTGGTTCTTTTCTTTCCTTTTTTCTTCTTTTTTTTTCCTATCTGTATGGCTCTTAACTTTTCTTACTCCATTTGTTTTGCTACGAATTGCTTTGCTTTGGTGAACTTGTCTTAGTATGCATGATTTGCAACCATTTTTAGCCAATGTGAATTTTCTCATTTTTGTAAATAGTTCATCTGTGCTTCTCTTTAATGACTTTTTTTTTCCTGTAAGCAACTGAGGTAGAAAAATAAATTGTTTTCCACGGACACGCTGTGTGCTGCTCTCTCTCTTAGCTTTGCAGTTTCCTGTTTCCACTTCGGGAAGTGAGGGCACCAAATAACCAGTAGCAATGATAGCCTGAACCTGCCTGAAGGCACGCCTGCCCTGCCATGCCCCATCCTCCATTCTCCTCCCAACCCCCACCATACCCTGCCTGTCGGCCCCTCCTGGTAGCCACCTCTCTGGGCCAGCAGCCGGAGCCCAGCTCATTGCCCAGCCTCTACCTGGTTTGGCCTGCCAGGGGCACTTGAGGTGGCTCGTGTTATCACAAGGGGTTGGGAGACTGGGCTGGTGGGAGCCGGGAGCGGGGAGAGTCAGAGAAACAGTGTGGCCTAATGGATAGAGCATGGGCCTCAGAGTCAGAAGGACTTGGGTTCTAATCCTACTCTGACACTTGTCTGCTGTGTGACCTTGGGTAAGTCACTTCAGTTCTCTGCACCTCAGTTGCCTCATCTGTAAAATGGGGATTGAGACTGTGAGCCCTATGTGGGACAGGGACTGTGTCCAACCCGATTATCTTGTACCTAACCCAGCCTTAATATGGTGCCTGGCACATAGCAAGCACTTACCTAATTCCAGAATTATTATTATAGGGTGTGGAGATACCAGAATTATTATTATTATTGTAGGGTACGGAGCTGTGTGAGCACGGTGCCTGGTTCTCTGAAACAATTTCTCTTCTTTCTCCCTCCAAAGAAAGTAATCTGTGGGCACCAAGGACCACACCAGACTTTCTAGCTAGGTCTCACTCACTGTGGTGTTGAGCATCGGACGTGGGCATCAGGCTTCTCAGGCTCTAGTTCTGTTAGCGCTGTGGATCTCGGGGGGGTCGGGTACCGAATGCGTTTCCTGCTGTGAAGCCGAGATACCAGGACTCACCGGGGTGGAGCTCGGGGGGGCAGTATGGGGGCCGAGGGGCCAACAGGGAAGTTTGAGCCATATTTCCAGGGACCGTCGCCCACCCTCCTGCCCGCTTGCTCTTGGTCTTGGCGGGTTGAGCTTTTAGCTTCTGGTATGGTTGCTTCCCTAAGGCAGAGAACTGCTTTCCCTTCCCGGCGGAGGAACGTGGCTTCCTGGGGGGGGGCGGCAGCCCAGCCGGCCCTAGAGCCACCACCATTTTCCTCCAGGAATGGCTTTACTTGGCATTTTGGTTCCTTTGGGAAGCAGCGTGGCCTAGTGGAAAGTGCCTGGGCCTGGGAGTTGGAGGACCTGGGCTGTCATTCTGGCTGTGCCACTTGCCTGCTCCGTGACCTGGGGTAAGTCACTTGGCTTCTCTGTGCCTAGTTTCCTCCTCTGTAAAATGGGGGTTCAATACCTGTTCTCTCTCCCCTAATCTGAGTCCCATGTGGAACAGGGAGTGTGATCTGATTGTATTGTATCTACCCCAGCACTTAGCACAGTGCTTGGCACATAGTAAGCATATAACAGAACCCCAGTTTTATTATTATTATCATTTTGTATTATTATTATTACCAGCACCATGGAAAGGAGAGGAAAGTGCCTTCCAGAAGAGACTCTATACACATCCCGCTTTAGCTCCAGCCAAAGTCCTCTGGTCCCGTCTCACAAAGGGCAGACTGTATGAAGGCCCGGCTGCCGCCAGCCCCCCCGGCCCGAGAACCCGGGGACCGGCTAGAAGTGGCTCGACCCGTCCCGGGGGACCAGGGGCCAGCTCAGGACGGGGTGGAATTGGAACCGCCGCCTAGGGCCGGCCAGAAGGGTTCCTTCCACTCTGATCGTTCCCATCGCTGAGCCACGCCACCCTCGGGGCAGAAAGCCAGTTGGGTGGATAACCAACATGCAGGTAATTCACTTTTTTTTTTCCCCTCTATTCTGGCTGAGAAATATCAGTGGCCAGAAAGCTGGTGCCAAGGGCTGGTACACCCTCTCCCCCCCCAAACCTATTCATTTTCCGCAGTTCCTTTAAGGCATTGGCGGGGGCCAGCATTTTGCCAAGAAAAAAGTGTCGTGGAAATGCTTCTGGCCCAATGGAGGCGTCAAGCCGTCTTGTGATGGGCCCGTACCTTGTGTGGGGGTGAGGTGTGATCTGTTTGAGCTCTTGGATCACAAGCCAGTGACCAAGTAATTACAGAACCACCTCGGGTGGGGACATTAAGTCCAGTTCCCCACCTCTAGGCAGACGTGGCTTTAACTATCCTGGGCAGGTGGTCAGCTAAATGGTCTCCAAGAAAAGGAATTCTACAACTCCCATGTAAAGGTGTCCCTGGGCCTCCCGCCAGGCGGAGTTCTCCCTGAAGTCCAACACGAATCTCTCTCGCTTTGTCATCTCATTCTTTCCCTAAAAGGGAAGGGAGAATGGTTGCTTAGTGTCCTTTTACCCTGTTTGCCAACCCTGTCCTATTCTTGGGGACCTGCTGCTACTTCCTCCTATTTCTCTGTTTGAGGAGAAGTCCCAGGTTGGACCCAGAACTTTACTCATGTCTGACAAGAGGAGGAGGAGGAGAAGAGGGAAGAGAAGGAGAAGGAAGAGGTTTGCTTTACCTGCCAGAACTCTTTGAGTGGTGACAGTTTTATGGTTTGGTCCCTGGTGTGGACACAAGAGTTTGGGCACCCACACCCACAGTGGCTGAGCTCTGCTGCAGTCGCATAAACGTCTGTGGCGGAGAGAGAGATGAGAGCCTTACTAATAACTGTGGCACTTGTTAAGCACTGGCAATGTGCAAAGAACTGTGCTAAGCAATGCAATCAGATCAGAGAAGCAGCGTGGCCCAGTGGCTATTAGCACTGACCTGAGAGTCAGAAGGACCTGGGTCCTAATCCCGGCTCCTCCCCCTATCTGATTTGTGACCTTAGGCAGTCACTTCACTTCCCTTTGCCTCAGTTACCTCACCTTTAAAGTGGAGATTAACCGAGAGCCCCATGTGGAACGTAGACTATGTCCTACCTGATCAGCTTATATCTACCCCAGCGCTTAGCACAGTGCCTGGCACATAGCGCTTCACAAATATCATATTAAAAAAAATCTGACGCGGTCACATTTATTGAGCGCTTACTGTATGCAGAACACTGTGCTAAGTGCTTGGGAGAGTACACTATAACAGTAAACAGACACATTCCCTGCCCACAACAAGCTTACAGTCTAGAGGGGGAGACGGACATAAGTAAATAAATGACAGATATGGACATACGTGGTGTGGGGCTGGGAGGGGGGATGAATAAAGGGAGCAAGTCAGGGCGATGCAGAAGGGAGTGGGAGAAGAGGAAAGGGGACATTTGCAGGGAAGGCCTCTTGGAGGAGATGTGACTTCAATAAGGCTTTGAAGGGAGGGAAGAGTAATTGTCTCGCTCGCGTAGAGGGACGGTCGGGTGGGCAGGGAATGCCCAGACCAGTGCCACTTCGACCCTCGCTGCAGCCAGCGAGGCTCAAGGCTCAGGGGCTCTTCCTCGCCTCTGCCAAGCAGGGGCCAGCAGCGTTCCTGTGGATGGGTCCTCCCGCCCCCCACCCCCCACCCCAGGCGCATGCGTCTCCACCCCCTGGAAGCGCTGGCATTCTCCGCGTGGCCCAAGCGGGTTGGCAGAGCACATATTCAATCTGCCAGCGTGAACTTAATTATCATTCTTCAAGCCCTTCAGCTTTAATTTCCATCAGGGACAGCCAATGACAGCTACTGGACCTTTAAAGATAAATAAACAGCGTGTAAAGTGCGTGTTTGTTGACTGAGGGGAGGGAGGGTCCTCCCCTCCTCCCTCTCCCCCTGCATGGCTCTGGGCTGCCAGCGTTCCCCAAAGCAATCAACGGCTGGAAACTTGACAACCCAAAGGCAAGCTGGTGTTTGTGTCTGCTCCCTCCATGCTTAGTCGGTAAGGGAGGAGAAGCCTGGGTGACGGGAAGTCTGGGCGTAATCATGGTTATAGAATTTGGTTAGGCTCGCGCTATGTTCCTAGCACTGTGCTAAATGCTGGGATAGATAATGAGAAGCAGCATGGCCTAGTGGATAGAGGGTGGGCCTCAGAGCCAGAGGACCTGGGTTCTAAACCCTGCTCTGCCACCCGTTTTCTGTGTCACCTTATGAAAGTCACTTCACTTCTCTGGGCCTCAGTTACCTTATCTGTAAAAGCAGCGTGAAGCAGCGTGAAGCAGCACGAGAAGCAGCGTGGCTCGGTGGAAAGAGCACGGGCTTTGGAGTCAGGGCTCATGAGTTCGAATCCCAGCTCTGCCATTTGTCGGCTGTGTAACTGTGGGCAAGTCACTTAACTTCTCTGTGCCTCAGTTCCCTCATCTGTAAAATGGGGATTAAGACTGTGAGCCCCATGTGGGACAACCTGATTCCCCTATGTCTACCCCAGCGCTTAGAACAGTGCTCGGCACATAGTAAGCGCTTAACAAATACCAACATTATTATTATTATTATTAAAATGGAGATGACTGTGAGCCTCATGTGGGATATGGACCGTGTCAAACCTGATTAACTTGTATCTACCCCAGGGTTCAGTACAGTGCTTGGCACATAGTAGGCACTTAACAAATACCATTAAAAAAAACAGCTACAACATAGGAAGACTGGACACAGTCCTCAGGGCTCGTGACCTATGGGGCGAGAGGACATGTATCTCCCCCCAGTTTAACAGATGAGGAAACTGAGACCCAGAGACGACATAACTCGCCCACAGGCAAGTGGCAGAGCCAGGATTAGATCCCAGGTCGCCTGACTCCCGGTCCCATACTCTATCCACTGCGCTGCGCTGCTCCTCCTTGAGGTGTTTTCCCACCCTGGGCAGAGGTATTAGCTGATGGTGGCACTTCATGTGTTCCCTTAACTAGCTCCTCTGATCTCCTTGGATTGGGTTGATGGTTATTAATTGTGGAGCTTCAGTTCTGCCACCGACTCAAGTCACAGATTGTTCTCGGACCAGGATACCGTTGACAGAGCTCAGCCTGGGCCGGGCCAGGGGAAGGGACTCCGACTCTGGCTCGAGAGAGATCTGCACAATGGCCCCAACCCTGGAGAGGTCAGCGACTGGAAATAGTCAACCCTCTCACTTGAGGACACCCCAGGTGTGGGGTTCTCTGCTCAGATATTGGCTCTGTCCTGGCTGTCAAAACCCCCAACGAACAGACTGGGTGGGTCTCCTCACGGGCGAAATGGAGCCAGCGTTTTCTGGATTCCGACTTGGCGTCTGGGTGACCTTTATGCTAGGCCTCAAGCAGTAACCCCAAAGCCAAAGAAGGCGTGGTCTGAATGTCCCAATCCCGGATGGGCACATGGAGGATCGCCATCCCTCCTGGGCCCTTATATCTGTGGACCCCACGATGGCAGCCAATTCCATTCTTGCAGCTCCCAGGGGATGCAGGGTGAGAGGAGGAAGATGGCTGAGTCCCCAGCCGTATCCTTGGCAACAAGGAGCATCTGGAAAAGATGCCTGTCTTCCGCTGCCCGTTCCCCCGCTGGGAACTGAACTCTTGGGTTTTGTCTGTTGGGGAGGAGCAAAGGAGGGGTCCTTCCTTGGCTCTTTGGCTGCAAGCAGGCCACAGCTGAGACCACAGTGAAATTCCCCAGGCAGAATTGCTCAGGGAAGCAAAAGAAGTTGAAACAATAGGCTCGGGAGAGGAGAAAACAGGATTAGCTTCTAGACCGCAGGGGGTTGCTCTCCCACTCTTTGTCAGTCTGATTTAGGCCCAAGGCAGGCCCTGATCCATTTTGGATAGGTTGAGATGAGATAGCCGGGATGGCAATGCATATGGAAATCACGTAGGCTGGAAGCAGGAGGGGTAGGCTGTTCTTGCATCCAAATCTTGGCCAAATGGGGTGGCAGTGTAGGAGTTGAGCTGATCTTTCCCTCTCAGCTGTGGGTCCTTAGAGAAAATCCCTTCCCCTGACAACATGCTTGTCTGCTGCGGTTACCTTGAAACCTCAGATAGTGTTTGTTGTGTTATTAATAACCATTAACCCTCTGGATGTAGGTGGAACTCCTCTCAAGCACACTCCCCCTGTGTCTTTTCATTCATTCATTCATTCATTCATTCATTCATTCAGTCATATTTATTGTGTGCAGAGCACTGTGCTGAGCGCTTGGGAAAATGCAATGCAACAATAAACAGTGACATTCCCTGCCCTCAACAAGCTCACAGTCTAGAATGGGGAGCTCTTTCCATCCATCCTCACTGAGTTCCCCCGACAGTAGCTCGGGGGAGAAGTCTTCAACCCCACTGGACTTATGGATGGGAAAGCGGAGGCCCAGAGAGATTGGCTGATCTTCCAAGGTCCCACAGCCAGATATTGAAAGAACCAGAACCAGAGGCCGAGGGTCTGGGCTCTCTGCCCAACCTGGGCCCAATCCTACAACAGATCCACTGCAGGAAATTCAGTCCTCATTGTAGTTAGAGGAGTGGTCATCCAGAGCCCACCGGCCCTGGCCCGCCCATCAGACTCCACACTGGGCAGATTGTGGAATGAAGGGAAACCTGGATTTGGTTTGATGTTCTGGGTGAGAAGACAGGCACTGACTTGATGGCCAGGGATTTGGTCTTCCCCAGAGAGGAAGGGTAAGCATCTGAGCTTCTTGGTTTCTCCTTCAGCCCACTCCTGTCTCCTCTTCCTCTCCCATCCCAGTGTTGTGATGTTGATGATGATGGTATTTGTTAAGCACTTACTGTGTGCTAATCACTGTTCTAAGCACTGGGATAGATTCAAGATAATCAGGTTGTCCCACGTAATAATAATAATAATGTTGGTATTTGTTAAGCGTTTACTATGTGCAGAGCACTATTCTAAGCGCTGGGGTAGACATAGGGGAATCAGATTGTCCCACATGGGACTCACAGTCTTAATCCCCATTTTACAGATGGGGTAACTGAGGCCCAGAGAAGTGAAGTGACTTGCCCACAGTCACACAGCTGACAAGTGGCAGAGCTGAGATTCGAATCCATGACCTCTGACTCCAAAGCCCAGGCTCTTTGGGCTCACAGTCTTAATCCCCATTTTACAGATGAGGTAACTGAGGCACAGAAAAGTTAAGTGACTTTCCCAAAGTCATACAGCTGATAAATGCCAGAGCTGGGATTAGAACCCATGACCTCTGACTCCTAAGCCCAGGCTCTTTCCACTAACCCATGTTGTGCCCCCCCCCCTTCCACCCTTCCACAGTGCTCCCATTTCAGGACAGGATGTGGTCAGGGGCGGTGGTCAAAAACGTTTTGCCACTTGATGAGAAGCAGTATGGTTTAGTGGGTAGAGCATAAGCCTGGGAGTCAAAAGGATCTGGGTTCTAATCCTGGCTCCGCCACCTTGGGCAAGTCACTTCACTTCTTTCGGTCTCAATTGCCTCATCTGTAAAATGGAGATTACAATGGTGAGCCCCCTGTGGGACAGGGACTATGTCCAACCTGATTAGCTTGTAATAGTAATAATGATGATGGTATTTGTTAAGTGCTTATTATGTGCAAGGCACTGTACTATCTACCCCAGCACTTAGAACAGTGCATGGTACATAGTAAGCGCTTAACAAATACCATCATTATTATTATTACGTTAGGTGTGAGTCCCGAAGAGCCAAAATGGCCAGTGGGGTCAAGAGGAAATAGGGATTTCCACTGTGGGCTTATTCCATCGGGGCTACTTGCCCCATCGACTCAGAGGAAGCTGTCCTAGTCGCTCAGGACTGTGAGCCCTAAAGCTAATTGAGTTTCTCGAGCTTTTAGGCATTTCAGAGATGGGGGAAAGCAGTGGCTAAAAGCTATTAAGAAGAAATCAATGAATGCTCTTTGAAGAGGGGATTGTGGGTCTGGAAGGAGTTTGCCCGATCCGAGGCTGGGAAATAATTGCCTGGGATTCTTACACTTGAGTGGGTCAGAATGATAATTCAGAGACAACGGGAGGCTTTGTCTCAAGGACGCAGACGGGTACAGTTAGGTGAAAGGACACCTGGATAACATTTAAAGGGGCAGCTTAAATTAAGGGCCCAGCTGAAAGGCAAGGAGATTCAGTCCGTGGCCAAGGGGGGGAAATATTTTATCAGGACCCTATCTGTGGGGGGAGCGAGGGAGGATGGAGGGCATTTCTCCCTCTAGGGAGGCCACTCTGGACAAGAAAGGTGGTATTCCAAGGCCCTCTGCCAATCCAAACCTGCGATGAGCAGCAAGTCAGCAGTCAATCAGTCCATCAGTGGCCTTTACTGAGCTCCTCCAGAGTACTAGACTCTATACTTGGGAGAGTACAGCCATGGCATAGTGGAAAGAGGATGGACCTGGGAGTCAGAGGACCTGGGTTCTTATCCCAGATTTGCCACTCGTCTGCTGTGTGGCCATGGGCAAGTCATATAATGTCTCTGGGCTTCAGTTTCCTCATCTACAAAATGGGGTTGAGTGCCTGTTCTTCCTCCTGCTTAGACCGGGAGCTCCATATAGGACAGGACTTTGACCAGATTAATTTGCATCTTTCCCAGTGCTTAGAACAGTGCTTAAATACCACAATAATAGTAATCATTATTGATGATGATGGTTATTAATAATAATAATCACAACAACAAAGAGAAGCAGCATAGCCTAGTGGGTAGAGCACAGGTCTGGCCGTCAGAAGGTTATAGGTTCTAATCCCGGCTCCGCCACTTTGTCCACTGTGTGACCTTGGGCAAGTCACTTCACTTCTCTGCCTTGGTTACCTCGCCTGTAAAATGGGGATTAAGACTGTAAACCCCCATGGGGCAGGGACTGTGTCCAAACCAATTTGCTTGTATTCACCCCAGAGCTTAGTAAGTGCCTTGCACACAATAAGCACTTAACAAAGAGCATCATTAGTAGTAGTAGTACCTCATGTCCTCGATGGAGCTTATGATGAATTGGTGGGGAAAAAGACAAAAAACATGTGCAGATTGCAAATAGAGCAAAGACAACTGCTGCTTGAGGACTCTCCCGACAGCCCCACAGGCCTTTTGCCAGGCTGTGGGTCCAGCGGCTCACTTGATGCTAGACAGGACAGGATCCCCAACCCTTGGTGGTGTCTGGTGGAACAAGGTCAGGTGAGGAGCTTGGATTCAAAAACTAATCCCGGCTCCTCCACTTGCCTGCTGTAGGACCTTGGGCAAGTCATTTCACTTCTGTGCCTCAGTGATCTCACCTGTAAAATAGGAATTAAGATTATGAGCCGCATGTGGGACATGGACTGTGTCCAACCTTTTATCTACCCCAGCACTTAGTACAGTGCCCGGAACACAGTAAGCACTTAACAAACACCATTAAAAAAAAAAATGGTAGGGCTTTTGATGCAGGGTTCCCAGAAGCCCCACCAGAGCCAACAGCTTTGGATCCTCACAACAAGAGGCACGGATCAGCGCTGTGCTTGGCCGGTCTCCATGGGGTCTCCGTGGGGTCTTCATGGGGTTTCTTGGGATCTCTGAGGGGTCCGTCCACCTTGGAAAGCCGGTTCCCATGAGGAGTGGGCAGGCCCCAAGCTCTCAGCCCCCTCCCTGCGGCGGGAAGACCAAAGCCCAACCTAATGAAAAGAATAATGCAAGAGGGAATCCGTTTGAAATGACAGCTGCTAGCCTCTGAAAGCCCTGCCCGGCTTGATCAAAGCCCACACTAACGTCAGTGGAAAAGAGGCAGAGGTGGACAGGCTCTTTCCTCCAATTTTCTCAATCCAGCCGGCAGACCTCGGGGCTCTGTGTGCTGGAAGATCAAGGAGGCTGGGTCCAGGCGGTGCCCGATACAGCCAGAAAGTTGTTCACAGAAAAAAACAAAGGGTCAGGCAGCCAGAGGGGATGAGGTGAAGTTGGGTTTTCTGCTCTTGCCACGGTCCGCTGACCCTCCCAGACCCCTTCCTGGCTCTCCCTCTTTTCCAGCAGAGAAATCACACAGCTTCCGAGTGGAGCTCCCCAGGGCTAATGCCCTGCTTCCTCCCCGGCCCCCCCCCCTTCCCTCTCCCCCTCTTTCCCTCTCCCTTCCTTCTTCCCATCCTCCCTTCTCAGGAAGTAGCAAGAGCTCTGAGCTGGGACTTGGAGGCTGTGTGGTGTAATGGGTAGAGCACAGGCTTGGGAGTAAGAGGGTCATAGATGCTAATTCCAGCTCCGCCACATGTCTGCTCTGTGACCTTGGGCAAGCCACTTTAAGTCTCTGTGCCTCACTGACCGCATCTGTGAAATAGGGATTGGGACTGTGAGCCCCATGTGGACAAGGACTCCGTCCCACCTGATTTGCATGTATCCACCCCAGTGCTTAGCACATAGTAAGCGCTTAACAAATACCACAGTTATTACTTAGAGGTGAGCTATGACACCCCCACCCCCAGGGAAGGATCTTGTCTGTTCCTTTTCCTGCTTGGGCGTAGGGCATTTGGGAACTCCCCCAGCCCAGGAGTAAGGGCTGGACTTTTGGCAGATACACTGCCGCTCTCGATCGAACATCAGTGAATCAATCAGTGGTATATTTATAGCATGCTTGCTGAGAGCAATCAGTCATATTTATTGAGTCCTTACTGCATGCAGGCGCTGTACTAAACTCTTTGGAGAGTATAACACAACAGGCACATCCCCTGGCCACATCAAAGCTCTGTACAGAGCCCCAACCCCACCCTCAAATACTCTTAGCCCCTCTTTTCACCCCCTCCCACAGTCCAAAGCCTAGGAGGGAACACCACCATTTTGGAAGCGGAGGCTTGAGCAGGGCACACAGGCTAACTGAAGAGAAGTTTGTGGGTAAAAATAGCTTGGGCTGTGCCAGCTTTGAGGTTTGAGACCCCAATCAACCATAACTCAGCGCTCAGCTGAAAGTGGGGAGGGAATTGGGGGTGGTCCCATTCTGTATCCCCATGGAGTTAGGTATGGACCCCATTTTGCACTAACCTCAGTGCCATGCTGTGGTTTGAAAAAAAAAGCATTTTCTCAAGTGGGCCACTACAACTCCCCTGAGACACCCCCGACCCACCCGATTGTTCAGGGAATCCCTCCATCTTGCACCCAGGTAGTTTGAGGCTGCCCGCGGCAATCCAAAAAACAATGTGTCGGGACCGGGTATCACTCCTGGGCAAGTTTTCTTGATGGTTCCCCCCTCCACCCCCCTGGAAAAATTCCTATCTCCAAGATTTGCTGCTCTAGGCCGGTGGAATCTATCAAGTGAATTGAGTGATCCACTGCTGTCCACCAAGGAGGGGAGGTGGCGAAGGAGCCTTGCAGGGGATCAGCCTGGGCAGCAGCACTGGCACCAGCTGCTCGCCCACGGTGGTGGAAGTGGGGGCAAGATGGTCGCCTCACCCCTTGGCCAGAAAGACTGGCTGGATCAGCCTGCAACTGGGAAAATCTCTAATCCTGATTCCTATTGGGCCTTTCCTCCCGCTGCTTCCTCTCCCGGCCCCTCCTTCGCTGAGCCACCCCCCCACCCCCCCGCCCCGGCCCCCCACTCTTCCCCCTAACCGCCCCCCCAACACACACACACTCCCAGAGGCCCTTTCACTCGGACTCCACTTATCTGCGTGCTTCTTTGATGGATCAGATTATATTCCAGCCCACAGCAGTTGTTTGCAGCCTGGGTTCCTGCAGGTGCTTTTATCTGAGATTAGGGATAATGGATTTCTTTTCTTGGTGAAGTTTTTTCTGTCTCTCCCTGACTTTGGTCCAGAAAGCACTCAGTGCCAGAAAATAGATCTTTTGTCCGAAGGTCTTTCTATTGGCTCAACACCTCCCTCTCCCCCGCCCAAATGTCATGCTTCCGTTACCTAGAGTCATTTCTTGCGCTTTGCGGGCTGTAAGCATTAAAGAAGTCTAGAGAGCACCCCCTGCTGCCCCTCTCTTCCTCCCCAACTCACATCCTGGGATTTTGAGTCTTGGAAACTGGGGAGAAGGGAGAAGCAGGGGGCATCCTGCCCCTGGATAAGCCAGAAATGACCTGGTTCTCTGGAGAGAGCAGACCTCTGGGGAGAGTAGTAGTAAATAATATGTATTAAGCATTTACCATAACCTCTTTCAGGGCAGGGGGCATGTCCACCAACTCTGTTATATTGTACCCCTCCAAGCACATAGGACAGTGCTCTGCACACAGTAAACCCTCAATAAATGCAGTTGATTGATTACTGTGTGCAGAGCACTGTCTTAAACCCTCAGTAAATACAGTATGATTAATCGATTGATTGCTGTGTGCAGAGCACTGTCTTAACCGCGGGAAAAGCATATATGGGTGGGAATTAGATCCAGACCGCGCCCCTTGAGAGGCTGAGGATCTGTGAAACACCTCTGCCTCCTGCCTTTTTCCGCACTCTCTTCCTGAGGGAAACTACAGTGGGATTTTCTTTTTTTTGAGGGGTGAGGAGTATGGGGATTTCAAACAGCCCCAAATAACTGAACATATATTGACCGCAATACTTTTTTTCCCCCCAACAGCCCTATTACCATATTTAAATGCAAGTATGTCTTTTTTTCTCGATGTTTTAAGTAGTTTAGCGTGACTCTAGAGTGTTCATTCCCTTTCGAGTCTCCAGTAGCCCACTGTAGCAAGGGTGATCAGCCTTAGAGGTAGCAGGCTTCTAGTTTGCCGCTTGTAGGATGCCTTCCTCTTTCACTTGTGTGTGTGTGTCTATCGGTCTGTCTGTCTGTCTCCACCTTCTCTCCATCCTCTCCATCCCTTCATCCGTAGCCTGGGCTGACTATGTAGCTCTTGCTATTATCGTCAGTGTTCTGAGGCCAGAGCAGGAGCTCGGGAGGCTTCTGAAATCCATCCCCTCTCCCCCCTCACCCCCCAGCAGCTGGTCCTTTTCCCAGAAATTGGAGCTGGATCAGAGGCCACAGGCAAGGACCCTTTTTGCCACCTCTCCTTGCCTCAGCATAGCTCTCTGGGACCCCTGGGACAACCCTCCACAGGCCTGCTCTCCCCTGCTCCACAGAGCGGCCTTCCCAAGGGATGGTCCTCCCTGAATCCACTCAGCTTCACCTCTCAAGGGACAGGCACACCCCTCCCCAAATAAAAGCCAGTTTCCTGGTGGCCCCCTCCCTACTGCCGTGGGGAAGGTTCAAACGGGAAGGTGAGGGGCGGGGGACGAGCCCCAGGGCGAGTCCCCCCAGAGCCGGGGGAGGCTGACAGACAGGATGCAAGGGCGCTGTCTCCCATTGAAGAAAGCTAGGCAGCCGGACCGCTCCCCGAGCATCCCCTCTCTATCCCCTCCCCCGGACGCCGGGGTCCCCGTCCCTCTGAGCCACGCGGGCCCCGGCCTTCCGCCCCCTTCACCCTCTCCCTCTGTCTCCCGGCCAGGTTTTCCAGCGGCAGCAGCAGCCGCCTACGGACCGGTCGCGGCGGCTGCGGTGGCGGCAGCAAGAGGATCAGGTAGGGAGGTGTATGGAAGAGGCGGCTACACGGCGTATCCCCAGGCTGCTGGGGCAGGTAAAGGCTGTTGGTGTTCTGGGTGGCCGCACCTGTCCGTCACTGTTCTCACGGCCTCGCGGGCTCCCTGGGGGCCGGGGGTGGGGCGAAGCCACGAGGGTCAAGGGGTGCCCGGCTCCGGCAATCAACCGTTGCCGACCAGACAGACTCTTGTCTTCTCGCCCTCTCCTGCCGAAAGTCACGGCAGTGAACTGAGCCATGGCTTTTCTGGCCCACCAGCCAACTCCCCTGCCCTCTCGCTCTGTGGCTTTGCGCCAGGTGAGAGCCACCCCATCCCGGCCGGACTCCTGACCTGTCCTGAGGCTCGGTGATGGTCAGAGGAGCAGAGCAGGGTCATCGTCCCCCGCAACCCCCCAGAATCACTGGGGCCTTCCGCTGGGCCCCACCTTCCCTAGCCAGTCCTCCGGCCTCCACCTTGAATCAGAGCGGGAAGTTGTCTCACTGCTGCAGCCAGCATTGGGGAGGCCAGCTGCCACTCCTGCCGGCCACCCCACCCCCATCCCGAACTGCTCTGGTGCTGCCCCTGCCCCTGCTCTACAGGCAACCCAGCACTAGCCCCCAGCCCTCACCGGCCGTCTTGGCCTGCTCCGTCACCACCGAGTCAGCCTGGGGTCTCAGCTGGTGGAGTCCGGGGGGGCAGCCTCCTCTTCCCCAGCGGTGTCACCGCGGGTCATGGGGTCGATCAGGAGGCAACGGGAGGGAGCTGCGAAACTGAACCAGCAGAGCCTTGTTATGGGCACCGCAGCCCATGGGGGCTCAGCGGGGAGCCAGACCCCCTCGGTCCACGGGGTTTAGTTCTGTCTTCCTAAACCCGGGCCTCGGCCCTTCTCTGGCCCCCGGGGGAGCTGATGCGACAGCCTGGCCCCCAGTTCCGTTCGGCCCCCCCCACAGCATCAGTTGAGTGGTGACGGTTGGCAGCTGCCTCCTAGGGGCGGGGGTGGGGGGGGCCTCCAAGGGTGGTAGCTGAACTTTCGAGGAGAGGGAGAAGGGGAAACGGCTAACGCCAAAAGAGAAACTCTCACTGTTGAGAAGTGGACCCGATGGAGTCCTAAGTGAGATGTCAGTCGAACTCCGTTCCATGCAAACTGGCACTGCTCCTGGAGCTACAAAGGATTGTTCCCTCCCCAGTCACGTCTGTGTGGGTTTTCATTCTGTGGCTTGCGGGGAAGGGGGGCGTGGGGGTCATGGGGGAGGCGGGGGGCAACCTCCCAAGGCGTGGCTTGCCAGAAGGCCAGGGCAGGGGGAGGAGGAGGGATGAGGGGAAGCTTCTTTCTTTTTTTTCCTAAAAAAGAAAGAATTGTCTGGATGGCCCTCGGGGCCCTGTGGCAGGGGGTCCCAAAGTCTCCTGCCCCACCCCGCGGCATGTGGGGGCTCTGCCGAGCAGCCCCTTAAGTTCCCGGAGGGTTCTGGGTGGGGTCTCACGTTGCCTTGGCCCCGTTTCTCCTCTCTGTGTTTTTGTTCTTTATCCCTGGGGCTTTGGGTGCCAGGACAACTGGAGCCTCGGTCGTTCCCGGGCCGGAAATCCTGGAGATTTTATTTGTGTTGCTTTTGCTTTGGATTTGGGTTTTTGTCACTTGCAGAATGAAACTAAACCGTAACCCTCGATTAACCACCTCCCCCTTCATGGCAAGTTTAAAGGGCAGCATGGAGTTCTCGTGTCTCTCGAGTCAGAGAACGGGTCCCCGTTGTCTGCACGCACGTACACGCACACACACACATACACATACCACACCCCCCAACCCTTCCCAAACCTTGTGGGGGAAGCCCCCCTGGTTCCTACCCATCTAGACATCGCTACTTGAAACCCATCTCTCCCTAGTCTAAAGGTGTTTTCTTTTCCACCACCTCCATCCAGAGTGGAGTTTCCAGAGGACATGCTGGCTTGGCCATTTTCACCTCCACACTGTTAGCAAATTAAATCCAGGGGTTTGGCGCCTGGGCCTCCCTGGGCAAAGACAGTGCAAGCGGGCTACTCTCCCCCCATTCACCTCCCCCGCATCAGAAGTCCCCTAGGGTGGAGACCCTTTCCCAGTCTGGCCCCTGTGCTCACTGGGAAATGATCAAGGGAGGAGCGGGGCTCATGAGGTGTGTGGTCCTCCCCACCTCACTCTGCCCCGTACAGGCCTGCATGGCAGCATCTCTCTTTCCCTTTCCTTTCTTTTCACTTTGTATGCATCTCCCTTTCCTGCCCAGCACATTGCCTCCAGAGGCCGGGGATGGGGGTGGCTGTCCATTGCCCCAGCTTCCCAAAGCAGGCAGAATGAGGTGTGTGCACCCAGTGGAACCCAGTCTGTGACCCAAACTGGAATGGTTCTCCAGGCACCACATGGAGAGGCTTCTCCTCTCATCCTGATCCCCTCTCCACACTACCCCTCTGGCTGCTTTCTTCAAGTATTATGGGTGATGGGACCCAGCCCCTAGTTCTTGGACTGTCGTCCCCCTAGGCCACAAAGTGGGGACAAAGCAGAGCCCTTCTTTTGGCTTGTGCCAGATGGCCCCCCAGAAACTCGCCCTCCTGACACGTGCAAATGGAACATCCAACCCAGATGGGATCACCACAGCCCTCTCCCCCACTCAGTCTACATAATAGTAACAATAATTATGGTGCTTGTTAAACACATACTATGTGCCAAGCACTGTTCTAAGCGCTGGGGTAGATACAAGTTAATTAGGTTGGACACAGTCCCTATCCACATTGGGCTTGCACTTTTATCCCCATTTTACAGATGAGGTAACTGAGGCACAGAGAAGTGAAGTGACTTGACCAAGATCACACAGCAGACTTGTGGCAGAGCCAGGATTAGAACCCAGGTCCTACCAACTCCCAGACCCGTGCTCTATCCACTAACCCATGCTGCTTCTTGGGCCGAGACCCCGAGACCCCAAGTAGAGAGTGCTCAGGCACTACTTGACACCCACCTCCCCTCCTGATGGCCAGACAACTTCACCTACCTGGGTCACCTTTCTTTCGATCTCACCCGGCAGTTTGAAGCGTCTTTTCTTTGCGCTCAGCATAGGATGCATTCTTTTCATTTGGGCTCATTCATCTAGTCCCCTCAGTACCTGACTCCAGGCCCCCCACACCCCAATCCAATCAACCAGTCCCCAGCCCACTGTACCTTGGCAGGGGTGGGACCAGCGTTTATCCAAATGGCCTCAGAAAGCAGTGGCCGCCCACCGGTTTGGACGTTGAGGGTTTCTCGGGGGTGGGCTTTCCCCCAAAGTTGTTCATGAAGAGTGGGCTAGGGGCCGGGGGGGAAAGGGAGGCGGGTCCATCGGTCTTCCAGCCACCCAATCCCCCACAATACCCTAATTTCCACCCTCCCCCCACCTCCTCCTTGCAGTCCAGCCCTGGTTCAGGACGCCTTACTGTACTTTATACTTGCCAGCCCAAACCTCGGGGTAGTATCATGAGCTACTGACCTTGATGGTGAGTGTGAGCAGTTATGTTTTTGTTGTCTTTTCTCTTGCTTGGTTGGGGCTGCCGTGAGAATGTCTCTGAGGCAGTCTTCCCCGCCTCTCTCACACTCGGACCTGCACACGTCCTCTCAAACACTCTTCTGAGCACGCTCAGCGGGAAGGTTTGTCCACACCTATTAATCCTCTCTCCGTGTCCAGCTTCCTGTTAGTAGCAGCTGGTTGCATGTTTTTGCTTGTTCGGATCAAACGGTTCAAGAAACAAACTCATATCAACTCTCGAGAAATGTCTTCTTTTTTGTACCCTTTCTTTTTCGATGTTTTTATTCCTTAAAAATCCCAAACACCTGTCGTCCAGTAAAGCATTTCACATCTCCCCTTGCCTGTTCTTAGATTGTATGTATCTGTGGGACTGTACTAAATGCATGCACTGTAGTAGGTGTGTCCTGGTAGCTGTAGCCGTAGTTGTAGAACATGCATTGTTGAGTTGATATTACAGGTTCCGTCAGCTTGAAAGAAAGCAGCAGTCAAAAGCCTAGCGATATGTGGGGGGGACAGAAAGTGAAGGCTCTCTCTCTCTCTCTCTCTTTCTCTCTCTCTTTCTCTCCATAAATCAGTGTTGCCAAAGGCTTGGCTCCATGATTCTCATCAGCCACCCTCCCTTCCCTCATCCCCACAACCCCCAGGCCCCTAGCTGGTCCGTACGGTCGGCTTTCGGAGCCCTCCTTTCCACGACTCTGCTAAGGATGACTTTCCCCACCCAGAGGAAACAGAAGTAGCATCAGGAGAGAATCAGGAAGTAGAATCAAACTTGGCCTACCAGTGTGGCCCTTGCCTTTTGGGTCAAGTTCTGTTAGTAGGGTAGATGTCTTTTGGAGCTGGTGGTGTGCTTTCTATGGTCGGGTTGATTGTGGTGACCTTCAACCTCTGGTACACCCTTCAATGGCCCTTGGGCTGAGGGAGTACAGAAAGTTTTACCTGAAGTGTTCCCTCGCCCGCCGTGACAATGGCAACTGTTCTCTAGGCCCACCGGAGAGGCAGGCCCCAGGCCGTCCCCATGTTCCTGGGCAGCCGGAACTGCCCAACTGATGGTAGGAAGGAGGACTCTCTGACATGTGGGCCTTTGGCGAGGTGAGCACGGGAGGGGCAGGGCAGGATGACCTTTGGAGTGGGTTCCCCGGCCAGCTGCTCCATTCACCCAAAATGCCTGGGGCTGTGAGTCAGAACAAACCACTAGCTGGAGAGTGGGAGAGTCCTGCTGTGGCCCCACCGCTCTGCTGGATTCATTCATTCATTCATTGAATCGTATTTATTGAGCACTGCCTGTGTGCAGAGCACTGCACTAAGCACTTGGAAAGTACAATTCGGCAACAGATAGAGACAATCCCTACCCAGGAACGGGCTCACAGTCTAGAAGGGGGAGACAGACAACAAAACAAAACAAGTAGACGGGCATCAATAGTATCAAAATAGATAAATAGAATTATAGATATATACACCTCATTAATAAAATAGAATAATAAATATGTACGAATATACACAAGTGCTGTTGGGTGGGGAACTGGGTAGAGCGGAGGGAGGGAGTAGGGGCGATGGGGAGAGGAGCCCAGAGGTGGGGGGCAGGGAGAGACTGGTCCCAGCCCTCCCTGCCCTCCAACAAGACTTGACGTGTAAGGGCCCGGAAGTGAGGAGCCGAGTTTGGGTTCCAAGAGTGGATTTTGGATCAACGTGGAGGGATCTCACCAAGTCGAGGTCAGCGTGGGGTCCCTGTCCCCACTGGACACTCCTGGGGTGGTCCCGGGGAGTTGCGAAACAGAAGGTCCTGTTGTTGGCTTTGGGCTAGGTGAGGGTTGGTGCTTGCAGTGGATTCTCAGCTGGGTGGACTCCTTTCCCCTCCGGAGCTAGAGGTCACCTGCCCGGGCAGCTGGCCTGTCCCATTGCTGGCCTGGCTGTGTGGAGCAAGCAGGATTTAGCCCAGGAAGGGTGCTTGCAGGGAGTGAGAGTTGGCAGAGGGAGCCAGAGATGCTCCCACCCCTGGTTACATCTTTCAGGCTCCTGGGGGGCCTGGCTTCTTGTTCCCCCTAAAAACAGGGCATAACATGGATTCCAGCCAAAAAAGCGGAAAGTGGATCCCACTGATGGACTGCGCAGGGATTGGATGGAAGCGAGAGATAAAAGCAGTCCAGAGGGAAGAGCCGAACCCCAAGCTGCTTTGCTCTGCCCACAGCCCTCCACATTGACTAAGTTAGAGCCCAAGAACGGGGCCTCCAGGGGCTGAATGTTAGAGGCATTTTTCTGCTCCAGCTGGAAGATGTCTCTTCCCCAAAGTCATGACCACTGTTACACCTCTCCCCTTGGAGTTGGTCTTGGTATGAGTGAAGACATGAGACAGTTTCCCCCACTTCTTGCCTATTGCAAACCGCATCTCGTAGGAAGCGGGGCTCCCGTCTAGGAGGACAGCTGCCTCCTTCATCACCTAGCTCCTGGTCACAGCACGTACTGGGCACCAAGGCCCTCTCAGAAGCAGGACTTGCCCAGAACCCCATCTCGTTCTCTCTGTGCCTGGGTCTCCAGGCTCTCTCTGAATTTCAGCAGCCTAAGTCCATCTATAACACTCTCTCAACTGCCAGCCGTTTTCCCAGGTTCTCGAACCAACCCTCTTGTGGATAAAGTACATCAGCTTTAATCAATAATTTTGTAATAGGAATACTCGGCACTTGATAAATCAACTTCAAGGCAATTAGGGCCCAGCCCTGCCGCCCCACTTTGAAGATAAGGTCGGCCTAAATGAATGGAGTAGCCAAGTTGGAATGGACTTTTCACTCAGCCGGGTGATTTTTCGAAGGGGGAGACATCCTCGGCCTGGGAGTCTGTTTGACTTCGCGAGTGACGCTCTCGACCCGAGCTAGCCGGGCATCTCCTGGAGCCGATAGTGGTGGTGGTAGTAGTAGGAGTAATGATGGTAGTAGCAGGAGTGATCGTGGTGTTCATTAAGTACTTACTATGTGCTAAGTGCTTGGATAGATTTAACCCAGTCAGATCTGGCACAGTTCCTGTTCTCCTTAGGTCTCATTATCTAGTAATGTTAGTAGTAGTTATGGTGTTAATTGCCATCCACTGGGCAACAACTGTACCAAGTACAGTCCCTTTTGTCTCTTTGTTTTATGGTATTTGTTAAGCGCTTACTATGTGCCAGGCATTGTAATGAGCGCTGGGGTAGGTACAAGGTTGTCATGTTGGACAAAGTCCCCGTCCTGCATGGGGCTCACAGCCGTAATCCCCATTTTACAGATGAGGAAACTGAGGCGCAGAGAAGTGAAGTGACTTGCCCAGAGCAGACAAGTGGCGGAGCTGGGGTTAGAACCTAGGTTCTTTTGACGCCCAGGCTTGTGCTCTATCCGCAAGGTCATGCTGCTTTTTCTCCAACAGGGGAGAGAAGAAAAATCCTTACAAATATAGTAATCAGAATGTCATTGAATCTTCATCTCTCCACAAGTGGAGGTTCATGGTGGCCTGTCCCAGCTCTCTGGCTTGTCAGGGAATCCAGGAATTGGAACTGAATAGAGGCCTTGGACTTCTCCAGCCTTCATCCTCTTGGGCGCTGGGCTAGCCAAGCCAGAGAGCAGCTCCTGGTCTCCACAAAATTCTGCCCGAGTGACCGTGATCTTTATCGCATTTCTTAATAATGATGGTATTTGTTAAGCACCTTACTATGTTATTACTGTTCTAAGCGCTGGGGTAGATACCAGTTAATTAGGTTGGTCACAGCGCATATCCCATGTGAGGCTCACAGTCATAATCGTCATTTTACAGATGGGGTAAGTGAGGCACAGAGAAGTGAAGGGACTTGTCCATGTTACGCAGCAGACCAGTGGCAGAGCTGGGATTAGAACCCAGGGCCTCCTGACTCCCAAGCCCATGCTCTAGTCACTAGGCCATGCTGCTCCTCTGAGCAGAGTAGATTTTAAGAACAAGTAAAGTGGAGGTCTTTTCTGGAGGTAAGGGACACAGGCGCTTTAGGGACAGACTGTCAAGACCTTATCCTGCAGGACTAGGTGAGTTGAGGGTTGAGAATGTTGCGAGGGTGAAAAAGGAAAGGAACTCACAGGTGGGGTAGAAATCTGGCTCTGGCTGGCTGGTTATTTTCCTGGAGTTCATGCACATGTTAGTGATGCGACTCTGGCTAGAGAGTCAGACTGTCTGAATATGATTTGGATGTGGACCAGGAATCAGTGGCACGTGGAAATAGTGAGATTCGTCCAGTGTAGGCAGACTTCTTTGGTCTGTCGGGCAGAAATCCTTTACTGAGCAGCCACTATGCTAGGCACATAGGGTTCGTCCCAAATATTACATATGGTTTCTGACCCCAAGGAACTTTACATCTCAGGAGTCCTTAGCCGGGTGCTTCCATTTCTTTACTGAAACAGGATTGTCAGTCAAGCAGAAGCAATTAGCTAATGAGCGTCTAATTTAGTGTTAAGCAGTATAAACATTCCGATATTGGTTAGGCATTTACTTTGTGACAGGCACTGTACTAAGCACTGGGGTCGATAGAGGATAGCCAGGTTGGACAAGGTTCCTGTCCCACACAGGGCTCACAGTCTAAATAGCGGGAAGAACAGGTATTGAATCCCCATTTTATAAATGAAGAAATCGAGGCACAGAAAAGGTAGACTTGCCCAAGGTCACGTAGCAAGCAAGGGGCAGAGCCAGAATTAGAACCTAGGTCCTCTAATTCCCAGGTGTGTACAATTTCCACTAGGCTACACTGATTCCTTAAACTCTTAGGAGAATATACATGGTTCCTGCCCTCAGGAGCCAACAGTCTAATGGGGAAGACAGGCAGATAAAAATGGTTTGTAACGAGCCCCAAGTGGGCAATGGGGATTGAGTCCAATCTGATTATCTTGTATCTGCCCCAGCACTCAGCCCAGAGGTGGGCCCACAGTGAGTGTTTAACAACTACCACAAGTATTTTTATTAATAATAAGTAGTGGGAATCCGAGAAAGAACAAGAACTATATTCAGATGTCAAGAAAGAGGTCCTTTCTCTGCCCAAAAGTCATTTCTGCCGGGCATGAGAGGAATGCTGGGATTGAGAAGCGGGGAGAGCCTGGCAGCTGGCCAGCTTCTGCCCTCCCCCCGATCCCCGCTCTCCTTGCCCTCTGGTTCTCGTTTATTCTCACTGAGCTCAGAATCGGCGGGCCTCCATAGGGTGACAGTGAAGGGGTCTCTGGTTTCAGTGAAACGAGCAGAGTTGGGAACGTGACTCAGGGCCCCTTTCAGCTTGGAGAATGCCCTGGCTCTCAGAGTCTTGAGCTGGATTGCCCGCTCTCCTGCTGCCGTCCACAGCACGGACCTATGTGGGGTGGCGTTCCAGTGTCCCTCACCCCCATCCCAGTGTCCAGTCCAGTAGAGTGGATTCCCCAGTCCAGGGAAGCTCCAAGTGGCCCAGCCCAAGCCAGCCCCTGGGCCTACCCCTCTAAAATAGGCCTGAGGCAGGAGAGGGAGAAGACACAAAGTGGTCAGTCCCTATGGGATTTCCTGCCTCAGACAGCTGCCAGATGGGTCTCGGCACTTTGGTAGACAGGAGGAGCCACCGAAAGGTCTTGAGTTCAAGTCCTGGCTCTACCACTGAGCTCTTTCAGGGACAAGGGCTGTGTGTCTAACTTGCATGTGTTGTATCTACCCCAGCGCTTAGTACAGTGTCTGGCACATGGTCAGCACTGAACAAATACCACAATCACTATTACTGTCGAAAGGGCAAGTGCTTTGAGGGTCAAAGACACAAACTTTTTTTTATGGTATTGGCTAAGTATTTATTATGTGCCAGACACAGTACTAAACACTGGAGTAGATACAAGCTAATCAGGTTGGAACCAATCCCTATCCCACATGGGGCTCACAGTGTTAATCCCCATTTTACGGATGAGGGAACTGAGGCTTAGAGAAGTGAAGTGACTTGCCCTAGGTCAGCCAATAAATAAATGACAGAGCTGGGTTTAGAACACAGGTCCTTCTGACTCTCAAGCCCGTGCTCTAGCCACTAGTCCATGCTGCCAGGCAGGGCCAAAGCAAAATCAGACAGTGAGCAAGAAGGGATTTGAAGAACAAAGTCTTCCTCTAGAGGTGGTGTTAAATAGGTGCTCTTGCCATCATATCCTCCGTGTGGGGACACCGGCTTGGGCTGGGCCAATGGGGGAGGAGACTTGGCCAATGCTCGCTAGGCGAACCCAGCTTGGGTCTCGAGTCGTGAGATGCTAGGAGGCCGACGCGGCTGGCCTCAGCCTCGGCCAGCCACATTTGCAAAGAAGGGAGGCTGGCAGCCTCGCTCTAGGCTGCACCAGAACCTGTGGGATGTGTGACTGAGGGAGGACCCGACCTCCGTTGCTATAGCAATGGAGCTCGCCTCATTTGTTTTGTAGATGAGTAATTACTACGCAATTAGAGGAGGCTAAAAATAAAGGAGCCCTTTGTTCCTGGCTATTCATTAATATTAATAAAAGGTCTGACCAGGCTGTGGTAAACAATTAGCGCAGATTTGACTGCCTGAGGCAGAGGCGGTGGAAGAAGGAGGGAGGAAGTCATTTTTGACACTCCAAAAGAAAAGATAAGATGACTTTCTAGGGAGAGTGAAGCAGCCCCTCTCTCCCCTTAAACTCCCACCTTCTTCTGGGGTTGCCTGGACATACCTGAGCCCAGGAGGGAGATGGGCTGTCAGGAGGCAGGGCAGGTGGAAGGAGACGGTGGTTGGCTCTCGGGAATGTGACCCCCGGCTCTGGCAGAGTTGGCAGCCCCCTCCCCAGGAGCAGGAGGTCCATTCCGGGGACTGACACCTTAGCTTTGGGGTTGGGTCTAGTTCTCTGGGGTCTTTTCTGGCCCAGCTGCAACTTCTGTAGAGTGGTCAGGGGCTCCGGAGGGCAGGACCGGCAGGGACGCTGGTGGGCCCTTCTACAGGGCTGGTTTTGGTCCTGACTCTGACCTGAGGCAGCCCCTGCCAGCCTTGCTTATCGAAAACCAGTCCAGGGAGTAGATAGAAGTTTTCTGGTGCCCTGTGACCTAAGTCCAGGCTGGGGCCCAGAGCATGGGCGGGGGAAGCACTTCCTCCTCACATTCCTGGGAGTGCCGGTTATTATTCCCATTTTACAGATGGGGAAACTAAGGCAAGAGAGGAGAAACATCATGGCTAAAGTCACCCAGGAGGCAGATGACTGCAACCCAGGTCTTTTGACTCCCAGCCCAGCTCTCTGCCTCTCCTACTTCTGTGGCCTTGGGCAAACCTGGCCTGATGGCATTTTTTAAGCAAAGAATACTTCAACTACTACTATAATATTATGGTATCTGTTAAGCGCTTACTATGCACCAAGCACTCTAGTAAGTGCTAGAGTAGATGTAAGATCATCTGTTCAGACACAGTCCCTGCTGCGCTTGAGTCTCTCAGTCTCAGAGGAAGGGGGAACAGATATCCCCATTTTATAGAGAAGGAAATGGAGGCATAGGGATATGATATAATTTAATGACTTAATGAAGAAGTGTCTCCTCTCCGTTTTAGAAGTGAGAACCCTGAAACCCAGAGCAGTTCAGTGACTTACCCAAGGTCACGCAGCAGGCCAGGGTTGGAGCTGGGAGTCAGAGTCTATGTCTTCTGCCTCGCCCAGTCCTTATACATTACTCTGGCAACACACCTTGAGCGACCTGTTGACCATAGCCTCAAACCCATATCTTCAGTGGAGGGTATGAACCCCTCTGGCCAGGGTGTTTTTGTTGTTGTTTTATGGTACTTGTTAAAGCGCTTACTATGTGTCAGACACTGTTCTAAGCACCGGAGGTAGGTACAGGTGAATTAGATCAGACAGCAGCCTCATGGAGCTCACAGTCTTAAGTAAGAGGGGCAACAGGTATTGAATTCCCATTTTACAGTTGAGGAAACTGAGGCACAGGGAAGTTAAGTGACTTGCCCAAGGTCACACAGCTAGCAATTGGCAGAGTGGTCAGCAGAGTTGGGGTTAGAATTCAGGTCGCCTGACTCCCAGGCCCGTGCTCTTTCCACCAGGCCATGCTGCTTCCGAATTCAGGTGTTCCGAGTTAAGGCATGTAGACAGTAGGTGGCAAACCCCCTACCTTCAGAGGAACCCCAGTGCCTAGGTGACTCATCCCCCGCAAACACTCCATTTTATCTGCAGGAGGCGGAAGGCGGAAGGCTTTGGGGGTGGCCCGAGACTCCGCTTTTCCTCTTTTCTGTCAGTGGGCCCACGGAACGCTCTCTCTGATGGAAAAGGCGGGCACCTGTTTGGTCCCTCCTGCCCGGTCTGGCTCCTGTCTCCAGGTGGCACCACCAGGAACCCAGGAGCCTGCATGCCCAGTCCACACCCACACTCACACCCAAATCCTCCCACCTCGGCCCTGCCAGTGCTGGGACCCACAGCGCTTTCCAACTCGAAGGGCCAGAGAGTGGAAAAGAGAATTGGAAAAAGCTTCTTGGAGATGGAACTGGAGGGGGCCCGGCCTTTGTGAGGGTGGCCGTTTGTTTGTTGTGAAAGATCTAATTAGAAACACGAGAGGGAGCGGAATGGCTGCTTGCTTGGCTAATGAGCGACATGCACGTGGCCTGCTTTGAACTTCAAGGACACAAAGCTATTAGTGCTTACATCAAAAATGGATTAAACTTGGATGCTTTTATAATGATTACAGATGAGCCGTCCAAGTGGAAATCCCCCTGTGCCGACGGCGGGGAGGCGGGGCAGCCTCCCGGCTCCTGCCCCCGACCCCCTTCCTGGGCTCAGCCCAGGAGAAGGCTGTGCCCCTGCCAGCCGGGAAATAATAGGCTCTGGGCCGGAAGGGTCCCAGATCCTTCAGGAGGAAGCACGGTCCAGTAACGGCAGGATTGAGAAGGTTGAGATTGGCAAGGCCAGGGGCTGTGGCTCTGAGAAGCGGTCATGGTCCCCATTGATCCCAGAGGGGTGGCCCCAACTGGGAGGCTTCAGAGACGGGGGGCGCTGGTCCCAGGGAGAGCTGTCAGGGCCCTGCCATTGTGGCCCCGAGTCCATATCCAGAAATCTAAGCCTGACGCACTGTCCCCTCCCCCCAGCCAGGCCCCTGAGTCCAGGGGATTGGGCCTGGGTCATTTGGAGGCCTGCAGTTCTACCCCTTGGTACCTCCTCCCTCCGCCCGGGGCAGGGTGGATTCTTTGGTTTCTCTTGCCAGGAGAAAACTGGGTAGTTGGCAGAAGTCTGGGTGGGCTGGCCAGGACCCAGAAGGATGGGGCAGGAGGTCCTGGAGCTGGAAAGGGAGGACCAGGACGTCTGGAAACCCAGCCTGTAGAGCCCTTCATGTCTGTCCATCCATCCGTCTGTCCGTCCCCTCCTTGAGCCACCAGGACTAGGGGCCTGGACAGTGCATTGTTTCGCCCCAGATCTCTGGAGCTGATTCACTATGGGCAGGGAATGGGTCTTCCAACTCTGTTGTATTGTACTCTCCTAAGTGTTTAGTACAGTGCTGTGCATGCAGAAAGCATTCAGTAATGCCACTGATTGATTGACTGATATTGTGGGGCCAGAAAGAGCACAGAGGTGATCCCCCAGAGAAAGTCGGGGGGGGGGCGGGGGGGGGAGGAGCAGAGGGAGGGAGGGAGCAGCTCAGCCCAGTGCATGCAGGAGTCTCTTAAAGCCTCAACTAGCTTCTGGATTGACTTGGAATAAGATATGTAATATCTTATATGTAATATCTAGGAATGTAAGATAAGTAATTATTAAATCGTGGTGTTGGTTAAGTGCTTACTGTGTGCCAGGCACTGTACTAAATGCTAAGATGGATACAAGCAAATCAGGTTGGACACAGTTCCTGTCTCACGTGGAGCTCACATTCTCAATCCCCATTTTACAGATGAGATAACTGAGGTCCAGAGAAGTGAAGCGACTTGCCCAAGGTCACACAGCAGACAAGTGACAGAGCTGGGTGCGTTTGGGAGGGTAGTCTATCCGGTAATGATACTTATTAAGCATTTACCCTGTGCACACCCCTTTACTAAGCATTTGGGAGAATGCAATACAACACGGTTCCTGCCCACAAGGATCTTACAGTCCAGAGGGTCACCAGCAGCATAATAATTACAACATTAACTGTGGTATTTGTGAAGCGCTTACTAGGGGCCAAGCACTGTAGAAAGCACCCAGGTAAATACAATCAGACACAGTCCCTGGCCCACTCAGTCTCACGGTCTAAGTCGGAAGAAGAACGGGTAACAAACTGCCCCCTTTCAGAGGAGGAAACTGAGACACAGAGAAGTTAAGTGACTTGTCTTCAAATGACAGCTACTGTCACGGGAAAATTCCCTGACTGGAAACAACCAGTCTCCTCCGGGTCAGTCATTCGGTCAATCAGTCATATTTATTGAGTGCCTCCTTGGGGCAGAGCACTGTACTAAGCACTTGGAAGAGGCCTGGCACCTTTCTCCTTTATCCCCGGCATTGCCAGCTCTCCACGACCATCTCCGCCTCCACCCCTCTCTGTCCCACCCCCACTGCTGCTGCCCCTTTTTCCAACAGAGAAAGGGCATTTTGCCCCTTGTTGTGTGCATGTTTCAGAGAGATGAAGCGTTGCCTAATCTTGTGGGCTTTATTAAGTCTCAGAGGCAGTAATAGGTTTGTTTTTTTCGGTTTTTTTCCCCGAGCATTTTGTCTTCACGACAGCATGCTGGAAAATTCTCAAAATCATCAGGCTCGAGGAATCATTTTCCAAAAACAGTCAGGAAATATCACTCCTCAACGAAAGAGGATGAAGGGCAGAGAGATGGGGAAGATATGAGGGGGCTGGGGCAAGAGGCTGGAAGGGACAGAGGGGCAAGAAGGCTAGGAATAAACCAAAAAGGTGAATTGGGCAGAGACATGAGGGGCTGGGGAGAGGAGGCCCCTGATGGAGGGAAGAAGGGAAACCCCAGCAGTCAGGAAAGGAGCTCACTCGCCCCTGAATCAGAAGGAAACTCGGCCAGTGAAGGGGCCTGGGGCGGCTCCACCCCTGATACTTCTCTCCCTCTCTCTGCCATCCCATGGGCCCTCCTGTCTCTGTCTACGGGGGTGGGCCACCCCCAGGGCCCTCCACCGTTGGCTCTCGGTGATGGGCAGTTAATGAGGCGGTGGTGTAGGGTGCCCTTTGAGGGGGTTGTATTTCTTCCTCCTTTGCTGTTCCAGCAAGTTTCAACCCATCTCTGCCCTGGGTTAGAAGCCTGTTCTCCACGGGAGAATGACAGTGGCAGCATTTCTGGATTTAAATCAATCAATCGTTGCTATTTATTATTGGTATTGTCATTATTATTATCATCACTATTATTATTGTATTTGTTAAGAGCTTGTTTTGTGCCTGGCACTGTACTAAGCACTAGGGTAGATACAAACTAGTCAGGTTGGACACAGTCCATGCCCAACGTGGGACTCACAGTCTTAATCCCCACTTTGTGGATGAAGTAACTGAGGCACAGGGAAGTGCAGTGACTTGCCCGAGGTCACACAATAGACAAGTGATTCATGGCCAGAAACCTCTCAGCAGTTGGTTAGATTTGGGTTTAACTTGTCCCGTTGACCTTTCTTGTCCAATGTTAGATGAATACGTTCGCGGGTGCTTAAGAAATACCACAATTATCATTTTTACTACCCAGGTGAAAGGGAGACATGGTCCCTGACACTGCAGGGATTCGCTGTCCAAAAATATGGTGGGGACAGATTTAATAGGAAAAAATGAAATAATTGAATTTCAGATCAACAGAGAAGTAGAGGTTCCAACCAGCCTGGGGAGAAAGGGGCCTTGGAGAGAGTGGCGGGGGGGTGCTGCCACCCAGATCACTGAGGGTCTGGTCAACATCTAAAGCTTGCGGAGGGTGTAGAGGTTGCACTCTGCTAAAGTCCCCATGGCCCCATGTGCCCGGGGCCAGCTGGAAGCTGGGGACCTTGGCGTCGGATGGCAAGGCAGCAGGGGTTGAGGGTGGTAAACTCAGGGTGATCATTGAGAAACGTTGGGAGTATCAGGGTGACTTTGGAGTGATCTTGCCCTCCAGCTGACAATGCAAGCTGCCAGACTCGAGCCCGTTCTCAAATACCACCAGGCCCCAGCCGTCTCCTGATCTGAAATGCCTCTTCACCCGCTAGGGTCCTCCCTCCTACCCACCTGCTCAGGATGCTAGCCCAGGCCCACTCACCCGCAGAGAGCAGGAGATGAATGAAGCCCAGAAGGGTCTAACCTAGGTGTTTATTTAGAAGCTGGTTGCCCCACAGCCCGATTTCTCTTAGAGTCTGCCCGATCGCTTTTGGCCCTGGGCCTTGGTCAGTTGTGCTCCCTGACCCTTTGCAGATACGCTTGCTTGAGACCCTCTAGACTGAAAGCTCGTTGTGGTCAGGAGATGTGTGTTAAATTGTTATAGTGCACTCTCTCAAGTGCCTAGTACAGTGCTCTGCCCACAGTAAGCGCTCAATAAATACGAATGGCTGACTAATCCTGGGGCAGGAAGCCTGCCAGGGTTCAGGTCAGATGAGTCAAAGCCTTCAGGCCCTCTTCCCTGGGGGGAGAATAAATTACTTTTGGGGGGCTGGGTCTTCATGGGCTACTCCCATCTCTGCCCCAGACAGAGCTTTGGAGTGGTTGGGACTGGGATGTGGGTGGCGGGGGGAGGCGGGGCACGGAGAAGGGAGTGGGAGAGAAGCATCTCCTAGGCTTCAGAGCCCCAGATTGACTGGAAAGTGCGGGCCGGAGTGGGAGGCGGGGGGTGTTGTGCTTTTGCGGGTCAGGACGCGCGGTGATGGAGGCCCTGTATCCCCAGGCGGCCCCGAGTACGGTTTCTATCCTCTGCCCTCTGAGGAGCGGGCCCCGTTCACGTACCCGGACTGTGGTTCCCCGGGGCCCCGACCGGTTCAGCTGTTCCATAGTCAGCCTGCGGTTTCCTCCGGCCACTCCCCCCTCCACCACCTTCCCAGCCCGCAGCCGTTTAAGAGCCCAGGTTGGTATTTGGCGTTTCGTTCCTTTGGGGGCTAGCACGCCAAGAGGAGCTCTTCCGGGGCCCGCCGCCCTGGGCCGCCTGCATGGAGCCCCTTGCCGGCCCACCCGAGGGGTCTCCTTTCCACGGGGTCTCGGGCGGGCCGCGGGAGCTTAAATGGGGAGGGGTGGCTGGATGAGAGAGAGACAGAGAGAGAGAGAGAAGCCTGTCTTTTTAAGCCCATTTAGTCTCCCCCAGCACGTGGAGACTTTGAACTTGCTCTGGCCGACGAATTCGGTGGCGGCCTTTCTGGTTACGCTCCCATGGGCTTGGCTGCAATGAATTTTTCTGGCAGTTTCATCTGCTGATTGTGGAGGTGTCCGGTGAATTTATTCCAGAGGCTTGGTGAATGGAAATTTATAGGCATGTGGGCATCCAGCCAAAAGAGAGACACATCAGACTTATTTTCCCACCCGCTTCCTCCCTGGCCCTTTTCCTCCAGAAACGTCCCATCTTTGAGCAGTCCTTGAAAGTCTATCAGAAAGACACCAGTCACCCCAAGCATCCCGGGCTGACACCTGATTTGATTTCGATTTAGTGTGTCAGACACACGTTCCAGGTTGGCCAGTAATTTTATGCCTACTCCCTGTCCTCCGCCTCCTTCTCCCCAACCCTCCATCGTCTGAGGTGGACCTAGAGTGGACAGTGCATGTGGACGGCAAAATCAGGGAAGGAGGCGGTTGGGGTGAAACTCAACCTAGAGCAGAGCAAGTATCACAGTGACTGATGGCCAGAAACCTCTCGGCAGTTGGTCAGACTTGGGTTTATCTTGTCCCGCTGACCTTTCTTGTCCAACGTTAGATGAATATGTTCACGGGCTCAGCGCTGACATGAAAGATCATGAGTCAGAGTGATAGAGAAGTCACCCGGAGCCCCCTCCTCCTCAACATCCCTTCCCTCGAGCAGTCCCTCCCTCCCACCCCCACTTCAATCCCGGGATCCTCCCTGTTGGAGCCTTTGCCAGGGAATGGGCCTTTGGGGCTTGGTTTGGGGCAGAGCCAGCAGCCATTCTCAAAGCCGTGGACTGCCAGAGGGGAATGCTTAAGCCCTGAGCTTCAGGGCGTGGGCAGGGGTGAGAGACTGATTGTGCTCCTTGGATGACAGGAATCACGAAACAGCAGACAGGTGCCCCTGTGAGGCGAGCAAGGGCCTGAGAGTGCTCCATGGGTGGCAGGAATCATGATGCAATGAACAGGTGTCCCAACTGCACATCCTGAAAGATGCTGGCTAGGGACCTCCTGGCCTGCAATAAGGGGACCCCCTCCTCCCCCACCCCCAGTCCACAGGGAGGACTTAGCGAGGAGCTGTTTGCTGTCCAACCCGGCCCACTGGGCGTGATGGTGCAGAGGGGATGGACCAGGGCAGAAAGAGAAGTCTGTGGCCATCCGGCCGGACGCCCTCCCACAGGGAAATTGAGGTCAGGCGAGGTTGCCATAGCAGCAGGTGCCAAATAGAACTTGTCCCTACAAGGACAGGCACAAGGACAGACTGTCAGAGAGCCCTGAGGGCTCCAGGAAGGGATCGAGCTCCCTAACTGCTCCCCGATTGGCTCTGCCATTGGTCTGTCTCTCCCTGAAGCGGAATTGGTCCCAGGGCCTCGCCTCCCTCTCACCCAGGCCTCAACCACCACCTGCAGAACGGAGTATGACTGGGCCTCCCCAGAGACTCCACCTCTCCAATGAGCCAGGTCCAAAGAAGCTGTGCACCTTTCCCAGTGTTTCGGGGAGGGCAGGCATTTAGGCTTTTATTTTAGAGCGGGCCGTCGGTCAGTCAGTCCACGAATGGATGGATTGTCACTTACTGTGTATGGAGCACTGTGCTAAGCGCCTGGAAGAGTGGTTGACACCATCCCAGCCTTCAAGGAGCTTACAGTCTATTGGTTAGAAAGACACTAATATAAATTACAGATGGGGAGAAAGGAACCGAGTTTAAAGAGCTGGACCAAAGTTGCTCCCGGGATAAAAGGGGTGAGGCCTCAGAGGGTGGGGCTGGGCTGCCCTACCCCAGCCTCTGCGACGCCTCCCAGATTGTGGTTAATAGGGGCATGACAAGAGAAATGGGATCTGGGATTCTGACCTCCAAGAGCTTGAAAAACTCAGCCCCTCTGCCCCAGAGGGAACCTTCCAACTAGCCTTTTGGCAGTCCATCAAACCAAAGGTATTTAATGAGCGCTTAGTGTGTGCAGAGCACTGTATTAAGCGCTTGGGAGAGTAAAGTACAACAGAGTTGGTCGACATGTCCCCTGCCCATAAGAAATTACAAGCTGTGGAAATACCTTTGACCCCTGTTGGGCCTTTCCTGAACCTAAGTGGCATCTTCTCAGAGCTTCCTTGGGCCTCCCTCGCGCCTCTCCCCTGCCCCATCCCAATTCCCTCCTCATAGTTTCTGGCAATCCTCCCCCTCTTCTGGACCCCTGGCTTCCCTCGCTCCCTGGCAGGGCAGTACAGGCTGGAGAGAGGAGCCGGGGCAAATCTCGGGGCTGCCCAGCCCCACACCGGCGAGCACTGACCGGGCGCAGGATCCAAGTGGAGCCTGACCTGGGGAAGTTGTGGAGGGGTGAGCCTGGTTGGCTTTGTTGGGGTGCGGAGAGGGGAGGAGGGGGTGGGTCAGAGGAAGTGTTTCAATTTTTCTGAGTAGAAGAAAAGGTCTGTGAGGCCAAGATAATGTCGCCCTGCTGGTTGTGTTTCTCCCCGAGTGAGAAAGCCAAATGTTATCACCCAGTTTTATCTTTTGTATTCCAACCAGGGCCTCTGTATGCCAGCATATCCCAAAACAATCCCACTGCTTGCCTTCTCCCTGTGTGTTTCTGGGGTATTGCACCCTTCTGGCCCCTCTGTGAATCCCACTGCTGTAGCGCTGGCCTTCCTGCTGCTGTAAGGAGCCGCGCCTCCTGGCTGGCGTCTGCTGAGGATGGGCCACCATCCCATTCCCCCCACAGATGAGCAGGGACCTCTAACCCTCCACCCATGGAGTAGAGGGGAGGAGGAGAGGAAGAGGGAAAGGCCGGAAAGGGCTTTAGCTTGGAGAAGGGGCTTTGAAGCCCCCAGGCTGGAGGGGATCCCTGGTGAATTGTTTCGTTTACCCAAGAGGTTTTCCTGGGCCCCCCGCGGGTGGAAGGAGTGTGGGGAGGAGGAAGAAGTTGCCTCAAGCAGACAAGCCCCCAGGCCCCTTCCAGAAGTCGCCAGGGAAGAGCAGGGATGGGCCCAAGTGGTTTCCCCTTGAGAGGTTAGAAGGTTGGCACTGCCCACCACCTTTTGGCTCTTCCCGGCATCTCGGAAGGGGTTGCAGATTGGGGGCCTGGCAGCTTGCTCCTTTCAGGCTCAGGGGCAGGCAGACCAGGCCGTGGTCAGGGGTCCCAAGTAGAAGAGGAAGTACTCGGGGAGTGTTAGCCCTCTAGAGACCCCTCAGGACCCTGGAGATCAGCAGGCCAGCCACTTGGCCGGCCCAAGCCCAGCCTCTGGGGGGCCATTCCAAAGCCGTTCCCCACCTCTCCCTCATTTTCTGGGCACTTCTCCCCTCCGTCTCCATGTGCCTGTTTCACTGTCTAAATGCGTCCAGCAGCAACTGAGGGGAATGGAGCATTAAACTGGTCCAGGGAGGGCTCGCCGCAATCACCCTGGTCTTTGAACCAAAGGAAAGAAGCATCAAATGTCCCTTTTCCTTCCCATGCAGGGGATGAGTGTGTAACTGACGGAATCTCAGACTTAATGCGCCTTCTCTGCCCCTCGCCTCTCCTCCTCTCCCCCATCCCCCGCCCGACCATCCCACCTCCCCAAGACTTCCTGGCTGTCATCATTATTGTTATTTTAAGACCGCCCCCTCCCCCCCAACTTTTCCATGACATATCAATCATCCTCTGGCCACGTTCAGTGGTGAAAACTTTCATGTAGTGTTATGGACTGAGGTGGTGGGTGGGCATGGCAAGGGGGACTCTGAGATGGGGGTGGGGGAGGGAGGAGTGGATATTGGGGGCTGGAGGGAGGGGGAGTTGGGTCTTTTGTCCCCCTTTTTAAAATCTCAGTCGATCATTTAATGGATCCAAAACACCCTGGCCCTCCCCCCCGAGGAAACCCCCCCCAAAGATTTTTTTTTCCTAGATGCGATTTGCTTCATTTGCTGTCCGCATTTTAATATCAATATTAACACAATGTGTAGTCTAAAACTAGTTCCTTTGTAGTTTGCATGGGATGTGAATGCTGTCTCAACGTGCCCAGATCTAGAAAACGACTGCATGAGCATCAAATCCGATGTGGAACAAGATTTTTCTCTCTCTCTCTATTTACATATCTCTCTCTATTTTGTGATAACTTGGTGGGCAGTCAGCGCCTCGAGTACCTGGTTGCAGTAGTGTGTTGGATGGTTGTGTTTTTTATTCTCTTTATATTTTTGGAGCTCCGAGCTTCTTAGTAGTAGTCTGGGCTGACTATTCTTGAGTCCCTGCTGATGTTTTCGCATGGCCTTGGTTGAGTGTGACACAATTTGGGCCTCAGCTGTTTTCTCGAGTGTTTGGCTTTAGAATTAACCGTGCATGCCTGGCTTCCGGCCTCATACCCAGCTTTATTCTCTGCACACCAGTCTTGAATAGCTACAGTGCTCAACCGAACTTTGGCACGCCCACTTCCCCGGCAGGCTCCAACCCCGCCCGGCCAGGAGGCTTTCCAGGGGCCAACAGCCCGGGGCCCGTCGCCGCCACCCCCGCTGACCTGTACGGCCCCGCCAGCCAGGACTCCGGCGTGGGGAATTACATAGGGGCCGCCAGCCCCCAGCCGGGTTCGGGTTTCGGCCACGGAATCGCGGTGAGTAAACCGTTTCTCTTTCTCCTCTGCCCCGGCCCGTCCCCGCACCGGGTTCCCCATCTCCCCGACCCCATCCAGTCCGGCGAACGGCCGGGGAGGCGTTTTACTGTGAGAAGATGGAGCAGGGGGTGGATGGGGCGCCCTATTTTACACCCAGTTGCGCCTCCCCTCTCAGAGTGGTCCAGGCCCGCCCCAGGCTCCACCTTCCTGAAGTTCCCGCAACATGCTCTAGGCAGGAGTCCCTGCTCCAAGGCCTGCAACTCAAGAAGTTGGGGAGTGGAGTGATCGTCCCTGTCGCCCCCATGAAGCCCGGGCTGTTTTATTCGCCCCAGGCCTAGAGCTCCCCACCCCGAGCACCATCCCTCATTGGAGGGTCTCCTCAATTCCAGGCCGAACAAATGCCTGGCAAGGTGGTAGAAAGGGGCAGGGGGCAGCCCCAGTTGTTATACTAATGTTTCTTGCCCTTTTCAGAAACCGTTACTATTATTATAATTGTTATGGTATTAATTAAGCGCTTCCCATGTGCCAGAGCACTTCGCCAAGCACTGGGGTAGAGACAGGACACTACTCAGATCGGACACGGTTTTGTTGTCCCCCGCGAGCTCCCAGACTCAGAGGGAGGGAGAGTGGGGTATCTTCCCACTTTTTTCAGGCTGGGGGTATGACCCCTGGGTAGCTTAGCTGCAGGCAGTGACCAATGAACTGTGTTTGGTGTGTTTACTGCTCTGGGGCTCTATAATCCAACTAATAACGGGCAGTGGAAATTTGCTTAACAGATTTGCATGCTTGTTTCAGATTGTGTGGCCTTCCCCAGGTGTGTTAGCATGAATGTGTCTGGGCCTGAGCAGAGCAGTCGATTTGAACCGGGGTAGGGGGAGATTTTCCCCCGTGTCCTGCCAAACTGACTGTCGTGTCAGGGAGCACAAGGTTAATGCCTGGGCTTCCAGAGGACATCAGAGTGGCCCATTGCCACCCATGGCTGCTGAAATTGGGGACTAGAGGGAAAGAAAAAGACAGCTGAATATCTCCCAGGAGGCAGAGGGGGCGGAGGCCAAGGCAAGCAGAAGTTTGGGCTCTCCCTGCCACCTGCTTGCCAGGCCCCTGTGGCATTGTTATCGTTCTGCTCCAGGCAGAGGTCGAAATAAGTGAACCTCAGCACCTAGAATGCCTCTCGGGAACAAAGCCTGGAATGGCCTGGACAACTTGGGTGCTTTGGTCCTATCTGGGTCCTGGTGGCCGGAAATATCCAGTCCAACTCCAGCCCCCGTCTGCCTCCCCTGCAGTGTGGCAACCATCAATGTCCCATTACTCCCTGAGGTGGGGAAGTGGGGTCTTCAGTCCCAGGCAGCCCCTCTTCCTTGGCCCCCCCATGGCTGCTTTATTTGCGGGGGGGCCCTAGGGGGACGCTCCTTTGGGTTGGAGCCAAATCAGGGATACATGCGCCACCGCCCTCCCACTCCCGCCAGGGACTCAGGGTTTCAGAAATACATATTCATGCTGACCACCTCAGGCTAGGCCTCACCACAATCATCTGTTCCCATGTATAGATCACTGATGACCTTAACAATTGTGCAATTTTAGGGACCTTTGATTGCCACGGCCTTTACAAATGGATACCATTGAACCGTTTCAGGTGCTTTCGTTACCATCTCACTTGGAGGTATTACAGTCTGCTTATGTCTCTGTGCTGCCCTGCCCTGCCTCTGCCCTTGCCCTCTGCCTGATCTATACAAATGTCTGGGCCCCAGACATAGCTATAGGCCCAGGCTCTGTCTTTTGAGTTGGTACCTCCCTTTCTCAACTTCCTTTTGAAATCCTTTTCTTCCTCTTGGCTTAAAATCATGCTCACCACTTCCCCACTTCCTGCCCCATCCCCTCCCCACACCACCACCACCAAAGTATTTCCTTTCTCTCTTTTCTTCACTCACCTCCTATTTTCTTTAAGTAAAAGCCAAAGTTTGGGAAACTGGAATGAGATCCTCAACCCTCCCTGCCCCCCAGGGCACTCTGGGTTATAAATGATGGCCAAGTGGGGGGGTGCAGGCGGTTGGGAAGGCTCAGAAATAACCAAGAGGCAAGTCCTGGGACTCCACCTGCATGTCTCACAGGCTGGCAGTGGGGGCTCAGCCCCACGGAGGAAGAGAGGTAAGAGAGGAGAAAGGGTAGAAAGGAGACGGCCCCTCCCCTGCACATCAGCAGCCGCGCCACCGGGCTGATGGGTGGCAGGAGCTGGACTCAAGATTAGACCAGGACAGAAGCCACTTTTGTCAGTAGCTGGCAAATAATTATCCGGATCAAAACGTTAAAACCCAAAGCAAGTGAAGTCAGGGGAGGTTTGGATCACGGCCAGTTTCTTAACCTTTTAGCGCTCAGGGTAAATATTGAAAAAAAGCGGGTCGCCGGGGGAGGTGGGCATGGGGAGAGGTGCCTTGTGCCTCAGTGGTCTTTGTGAAACAAACTTGTTTGGAGAAGGCAGCTGAGAGCAAGCAGCAGCGTCCTCCCGAAAGCCACCAGGGGCCGTTGGAGTGAGTGAGTTCTGGGCTTTGCCGCCCAGCAGCATCCATTTGGGAGAGGAAGCGAGTGACAGGGCCGCAGGCTTGGGATCTGGCTTCGCTATGTCGGTGGGGAGGGGAAGTCAGCGCCCACCCCATTTTGAGCAGGACATTCCAGGGGAGACATGGCTCGCTGGTTGATGGTTAGGGTCAATCGATCAGTGGTCTTTACTGAGCGTTTACCTTGTGCAGAGCACTGTACTGAGCACTTGGGTGAGTAGAATATAACAGAGTTGGTGGATACATTCCCTGCTGACAGCAAGCTTAGTCTTGAGAGAGTCTACGGTCTAGAGGATCCCCATTAGCCTCAGGTTGGGCCAGAGACGTCTACCCCCGTTCCCAGTCCGTGAGTTCGAGGACAACGTAGTGGGTGAGCCGGAGCCTCACCTAGCAGATGATGAGCTCATAGTCCTTTCCCACGCTGGGCCCAAGGCCACGCATGGCCGGCTGGGGCTGCTCTAATCCCGGTGGCCAGTAAGGACCACGTCTCATTGGAATGTCCCAACAGGATGGGGACCCCAAGAGCCAGAGGGCATAGGGTCCTTGGATACCCAGGAGAGCAAGCAGGCCTGGAGCCCCCAAAGCTCTGCCCTGCTGGGGGCCAGAGACTGACCCATATCGCCGGCCCTCACACCTGTTCTCCCTTCCAGTTGCTGAGCCTTCCCTAATGGCATGGGCTGCAGGGAGAGGATGCCTTTAACCCAACCCTACAAACTAATCCTCCCATCCCATGCTGGGCCACTCTTCCCCAGGTGCCCGTAACCCACCTACCCCACCGAGGCCTACCTCCCCAGGCAAGCACTAACCCAGCTTCGCCTGCCTGGGGGAGGTTTCCTATGGGAACTTCATGGGGACGAGGAGAGAGCGGGGGAGCGAGCTAGCCTTAGAGCCCCTCCCCAGTGGCTTCGGCCCCAGCGGGAGTCTGCTGACCATTCATTTTGTGTTCTGACTGAGGCGGGGGTTTGGAGGGGGACCCTGGGGCGGCCTCCCGGTGCCACTTCTTGCTCCACGGAGCCCTGGAGCCCCAACATGGGGCTGGTGGAGGGAGTGGGTGGGGAGAGGCAGGGAGGAGCCAGAAGGGCTAGTGAAAGTGGATTACCAGATGAGGCGGGTGCTGGCTGCAGCTGGGGCCAGCAGGTGACAGCACCCCTTGGAGGCTCCCATTCTGCCTCGTGGGACCCCCTCCTCCCAGCAGATTTATTGTCTTCTGCTTGCTGCAGCCAACTGGGAGAACTGGAAGGGCTATTGCCCATCCACAGGGTCTCCATCTTCCTTATCCAGCTCCCTCCTCACCACCAGCACAACACATGGGGTGAGAGATCCCAACTCTACCTGTTGGCATCCAGAGGAAGACCCTCCCTCTGCCCAGAAACTTGTCAGAGGGAGGTCTGGGGGGCCGGGTGGGTGGGAGGGTAGAAGCCTTGAGCTAGGAGAGGGGAGTAGAGGGGGAGGGGGCAGGTGTTGAGACCCCGGGACCTGAACAAACAGTTGCTGACGTTCTTTCTCTCTCTCTCCCTCCCCCCCAACCCCCATGTATGTGTGTGTGTGTATATATATATATGTGGTATCCATCCTGTCTACTGCACAGAGCATACCTGGATGTCCAGGGAAGACGGGGCGAAGTTTCTAAGGGGTCCTCTGTTTAGGTGATCCCGTCGGCCATGGAGAGCCCATCCCCGCCCCCACCCCTCCACCGGAGATGGCTCTCTGGACTTTGGTTGTTCTCAGCTCATCATCTCATCGACCTGCTGGACTCAGCTGGACAACAGCTTTTAAAAACGTGTATATAATCCATGATTTGGGATTTTTTGGTTCCCCCCCAACCCCCTTCCCTCAATGGCTTTCCCCGTCCCCACCCCTTAAATCTCTTTGAATCACATTTGGTAGCGTTTTTGACATAGTCTGGTAGTGATGTAGTTTTAATATCTAGATAAGACCTAACCATAGTATAACCGTTATAGTAAGGATTTCTTTTTCTTAAAAAAAAACAACACTTGGGTTTTTTTGTTTCGTTTTGTTTTTGGGTTGTTTTTGTTTCTGTTGTGACTTAAGGGTTGCGGAGAGGGTAGTTCGATTCTCCATCTTTTGGTACCCGGTCCTCAGACCGTCGAACTTTTCAGGTGGAACGCTGACACACACTGAATGCGCAGTGGAGCGGCGGGGGGGGGGGCACCGGACGGGAGTCTCAGACCCCCGCGACCGTCCCGAAGGCTTGTCGTGACGTCACTCCGTTCACCCGAGTCCATCTATTTTCGGCAATAAGGGAAGGACGCAGCCACCAAGTCAGGGGTGGGGGTGGGAGGGGTGGGGGGAGAGGTCCTCCTTTTTTCTCTAAGTGCTTTTTTTCTGTCAAAAGAGGTGATATTCTACAGTTTTTTGCAACTGCGAAGTCTGAAAAAGAAAAATGCTGTAAATACAATTCCATCAACTACATAGAAACTAATTGAGGAAGAGAAATCATAAATATTTTTGTGAGGCGGCAGTCCCAGGCAGTTCTCTACTCTGCGGAAAAAGGAAAGAAAAAGGAAAAAAAAAGTCATTCAGTTTTGAAAACTTTTTACAATCTGGAGCAACCCAGCGGCCGCCCTCCCAGACCTCCCCGGCCAGGCGAGGCTGACGTCACTCATCCCGGTAGCGCACCTTGGAGCCTTAGGCCGACAGCGACCTGAACAGGTTAGTCATCTGTGCACGGCTTCAAATGGAACAACAGTCTAGTCAGGTTTTTAATTTCCATATGAAAAGCGGCTTTCCCCGAGACTTTCAAAGAAGCGACAATTTTTTTAAACGTTTAATGTTCTTAAAAGTTCAAAGCACACTGGTTCGCTTGGGGACAGGGGGAGGAGAAACTTGTTTTTTGGATCATTATTTCAAAAATTCGATCCATTTAGCAATCGATTTCAGCTCCTCTGAGCATCCCAGGGAGGGCCTGTGGAAGTTGGCTCCACCCCTGGGATGGGGGCCACCATGGGATGCCTGCGTGGCTGGCCCCGGTGGGGTGAGGGCATGTCCCCTTGCCCTTTCTCCATTTCTCCTTTTTAACAAATTAGGAAAGCAAAACTGGGTTGGTTTTTGTTGGGTTTTGTTTTGTTTTTTTTTTTTTGAATACCTCAGTGCTACGAGTATCACCAGAGAGGCGATGGAAGATTTTTTTTTTATTTATTTGTAGATGTAAACAGAATTAAAAATAAAAAGTATAAACATCACTGCACTGTGACTGGTGGGAAAACTGACAATTTCCTGTTTGCACATGTTTAATATTTGGCTGTTATAATATATGGGTCCTCGTTGGGGAGAGATACTTATGAAGGATATTTTTTAATTTAATTTTTTTAATATTGGTAAATAGGCCTGCAACAGCGACTAGAAGTACAACTTGGTAGGTGGCATTTAAAACATACTGTAGTGTGGATCTATTTTTTTTCTTTTTTTAACATAATATCGACGAGTTTTATTAATATTTTTTAAATTGTTACGTTTATAAATTTGGTACTTTAGGTACAGCCAGTATGAGACACTGAACGCGATGTTTATTATAAAGAGCTGCTGCACTCCTATTTTTGTAAAATTTACTAACAAGTAGACTAATGTAGACATTCAATAGACATGGTAGAGCGAGGCATCTTCAAACCCAAGGCACCACGATGCTGATGGAGAGGGAAAAAAAAAGCGTTTTATCTTGATTCTAATAAATTTTACAAAGATCATATGCTTTTTTGTTTTTCCAGTGTAATATTTTAGGTTCCTTCTTTCAGAACAACCAGGTTAAGTAAAATGCTGGATGCTTTTTAATATTAAGACTTGATCGAGTAATAAAATAAAACTAGATGGTTCTGTAAAAAAATGAAATAAAAACAAAAACAAACCCAAATTCCTGTAATTCAACGACTGCATCAGGGAAATTTTTATTACGATTTTGTCAAATGTTGATGACGTACTGTACTGCTTCCATTTCCTTTTTCTCTTCATTCCCTGTCCACCTCATAGAATATTCTCTGTTGATCATTGTTGTCCGGGTAATGATGTAGAAAATGGCTATCTTGTAAGCGTGCTGTCCTGAGACTAGTGTAGTGACTTTTTTTCTCCTCTTTCTAGTACATATTGGTAGGTGTATTGTAACTAAGGTTAAAAAAATTTAGATGTAGTTATTCAGATCTAGGACCAGTAAGGATAGAACTTTCTCTTATTTAAGGAAAAAAAAAAAGCTAATAATTTGGGGGCAGTTTTTTTCTTTCAATTTCTTTCCTTTCTTTTTTGTTTGTTTTTTCATTTTTAAGTTGAACTTTTATTTTTGCTGATCTGATGTGGTTTCAACTAACCAAAGGTCTCACAACGTTAAAATGCTGGCAAACTGGGCCGCATTTTGTAGATTTCCCCCCCTCCCCAATCCCCCTGCCCTCTCCACCTCTAAGGGGAGTGTGCCATACTACCTTAAATGCTAACGCTAGATATGCAAAACTGGATTTTTTTAATTTATTTTTTAAAAGAGGGAGGCATGGTATATTAAAATGATTTTACTAAGAGAAAAAAAAATATTTTTTTAAGAATGCTCAGAAGAAATTGATAATCTGTGTGAATATGTTTTAGATGTTTATATACCTTTTGAAGAGTCCCAGAACCCATAGCACAACTCTCGTGGACCCTGGTACGTTTCGATGTGGCGGCCTAGATCGAGGTTCACGTCAGTCCGTTTCCCCCCACTGCCCCAACTCATCTAGAAGTCCACTTGGAAAGATTTTTGTGTAAGTGATCTTAGGACCAAAGATCAGCCGGGTCTTCAATTTAGTCAAGCACAATGGGGCGACCGGGGGAGCCTCGGCCCTTCCAACCTCGCCTGGCCCAACACACTGTCCAGTCCTCCCCGGCCATGGCACAACTGGGGCATCAACTGGCCAATGACCCTTCCTGCTCCTCCCCCGTGCCTTTTGGCCAGTGCCTCTTGGCCAAAGGGAAGTCACATGACCTGCACTGAAGGTCAACACCGCCCGCCCCTCGGGAGAAGGTGCTTTGGGCTGCCCTTCCCACCCCATCCCTCCTCCACCGGTGGAGAATAGCAGCTGGTGCTCTCTCCTCGCCCATTGGCTTGACTAAACTAAAGCCCGACCTGGCCTTTGCGTGTCCATCTTTCATCCCTTTGTTTGAATTTGAACTCGTAGCTTGGACTTTAAGGTAGCATGGCTCTGTTGCTGTATATTTTAATTTTTCATTGTACAGCAGTTCACAACTGGTGAATGTCACACACATCTTGCTAGACTAGTTAAACCATTGGATAACTGTTGGTTCGAATGACCTGAAAGGGGTTCGGTTTCTATTCTTTTCTCTTTTGTTTTTGTGTGGTTTTTTTTGTTTTGGTTTTGGTTTTTTTTCCTAGCTAGAAAAAAAAAACAACCTCTCAAATGCTGTTTTGACCTTTAGTGCAAATGAGGGCTAGGGATTTTAGCCGCCACCACCACCACCACCCTGTTTCATTACGTATCCACTCACTGCAGCGTAAATCGAGAATAAAGCAATATAGTTTACTACATTTTATTGAAGGTCAGCCATGCTTTCTGTATTATATTGCATATGAAATTGTTTACAAAGGAAACACTAACTCATACTTATCTTTAGTCTGTTGGAAACGGCACGGAGGGATGGTGGGAGAGGGTGGGGTTCCGGCAGCGATCTTGGCCGTGTTCAGGAGCCCAGACGTTTTTCGGGGGGCGGCCCATGGGACCCTGATCCTTCTCCTCCTCCTGCCCTTGCCCCTGCCGGCCAGGACCAGGACACTACATGGCGAGATGCAGTAAGTTAAGCAATACTTTAATACTGTAATACGTTTTTTTTACCAAAAAGGAAAACCACAACAAGCCCCCGTTAGCACAGGGAGTGTAATCCACATGAACCCACGCTTCACCAGCTCCCAAACAATCAGAATGTATTGTCTCTGGGATGGAAATTTCATTTCAGATCCTGGGGTGGGGGGAGGGGAGGGAGGGCTTGGGTGGGAGGGGGGCGGCGGGGAGGGGACGTAAGCAATGAAGCCCTCCGGGCCTCTACTACTGTATTCTGTATATACTATAACATCCGGCGTGGCGTCTGTGTGTGGCATATGGAGTATAGCGGGCTAGCCAATCTACAGTTCATTGTGTGTTGTAAACTCTGAATTCCATATGTAATAGAATGCAAGTCTAAGCGTTTCAGGTGGACATAACTGTATCTGAATAAATCCTTCCCTAGGCACTGTGGCTGACCTCGCCCTTACTTTTTATACTTTAGTATGAACTGATGAGAACTTTGGTAGTGAGTAATTTTTTTTATTATATATACATATATATGTATCTATATATATATATATCAAGCATCTTTCAGGTCTTCGTGTGCGGCTTTCTTCGAGCCCTGTTGTAAAAAATGACTATGTGGAATGGCGGTCTCTCACATCACAGATGTGGAAAGTATAATTTTATATTTGTATTTTCAATAAATAAGTTTGTGAAAGGTTTCCATCCTCTACTGTGGTCCAGAAATCAAATGTGTTTGTCCGACAAAAAAATAAAATAAACTGTTTTGAAACGGTTTGGGTGGAGCTTTTCATGTTGTTCTGGGTAGGGTGGGAGTGAGGAGCAGGCTGGCTGTCAGACCCACACTTCTTTCAGGCCAAACCTTCACACTGAGTCCCTGAAAGCCCATCTCCTCTACGAGGCCTTCCCTGCTTCATCTCTCACTTCCCCATCCTATTCCCACCCAACTCAAAAGCCACTTCACCACTTCCGTGTTACCCAAGCACCTCGTGTTTATTGAGTGCTTACCTTTGTTTTATGGTATTTATTAAATGTTTACTGTAATAATAATAACAACATGCTTAACAATGTGCCATGCACTGTTCTAAGCACTGGGGTAGATACAGTAGTCACTAGGTTGTCCCATGTGGGGCTCACAGTCTTAATCCCCATTTTCCAAATGAGGAACTGAGGCCCAGAGAAGTTAAATATTTGCCCAAGGCCACACACAGCAGACAAGTGGCACGCCCAGGATTACAACCCAGGTCCTGACTAGGCCATGCTGCTTCTAACAGTGGGCAGAGCATCTACTAAAGCACTTGGGAGAGAAAAATACCATTGATTTGGTAGTCACGAACCCTGCTCACAAGGAGTTTATAACCTAGACGGGGAAACAGACATAAAAGTCAATTACAGAAAGGGGAAATAGCAGAGTCTAAGGATAAAAAGTGCCACAGGGCTTTCACTCCCCACAACTCGTATTGCACTGAAATATGTAACTTTACATTCTATTTCTTCCTCCTACCTGTAATTTAATTGAGTGTCTGTCTCCCCCCAGGCATGTTCCTTGAGGCCAGAGAACCCGTATTCACCAGTCTCCCCGAGGCAAGTTCCTTGAGGGCAAGGGATGCTATTTACTAGCTCCACTGGTGCTCTCCCAAATGTTTAGTACAAATGCCCTGCACAAGAATGCACTCAATAAAGGCTACCGCATTGATGGACTGAGCCTCACTCTCGACAATCCTGCCTCTGGTCCGCTCACGTTACAAAAAATGAACCATTAGATTGTAAATTCATCCACTGGACAGAGTAGAAATTGTGTTTGCCCCAAAATCGTGTTTGCCCCACTCTATTGTATTCTTGCAAGCATTTAGTATATTTCTCTGCTCCACGCGGCGCTCAATCAGTACTGTTGATTGATGATTAAATGCCTGTTTTCTCTTTCTTCCCCTTAACCTGGGAGCCATGTGGAACAGAGATTGATTATTTTGTACCTACCCCAGTACTTAGGCACAAAGTAAGGGCTTAACAAATATCACTATTATCATGTTAGGGCAGGACTTGCTGTGCATATATATAGCTTTGGGCTCTCTATAGGCAATCAGCATCTCCTACTACAGGCTCAAGACTGTAACACTTCTCTCTTATCTATCAATCAATAAATCAGTGGTATTTTACTGAGCACTTCTCTATTCAAAGAACTGTACTAAATGCTTGGCAGAATACAAGAGAAGTAGCGTGGCCTTGTGGTTACAGAACCAGAGGCTGGAGTCAGAAGGACCTAGGTTCTAATCCCAGCTCCACCATGTACCTGCTTGGGTGACCTTGGCCAGTCACTTCAACATCTCTGTGCCTCAATTACCTCATCTGTAAAATGGGGCTTTAAGACTGTGAACCCTATTGTGGGACAGGGACTCTGTCCAACCCAATTAAACCTTTTATCTACCCAGTGCTTAGGACAGTGCCTGAACCTAGTAAGCACTTAACAAATACCACAATTACAATCATTATTATTACAATACAAGAGTTGCCAACCTCCTCATTGTGCCTCAAATTTTCAAATGCTTTTGCCCACAACCGCATTTTTGCTTGGGACTCTCCTTTATTTGCAACAGACCACCACTCTCCTCAACCTCCAAATCTTACTAAAACTAGGCTTCCTCAAAGAGGCCTTCCCTGGCTACCCAATCAACTGTATTCATTGAGTGCTTTACATGCAAAAAGCACTGTTCTAAGACCTTGGAAGAGTACAGTATAATAGAGATAATAATAATAATAATGTTGGTATTTGTTAAGCGGCTTACTATGTGCCGAGCACTGTTCTAAGCGCTGGGGGTAGACACAGGGGAATCAGGAATGTCCCACGTGGGGCTCACAGTCTTAATCCCCCATTTTACAGATGAAGGTAACTGAGGCACCAGAGAAGTTAAGTGACTTGCCCACAGTCACACAGCTGACAAGTGGCAGAGCTGGGATTCGAACTCATGACCTCTGACTTCCAAGCCCCATGCTCTTTCCGCTGAGCCACGCTGTCCCACAATGAGCTGACAGTCTAGACGGGAAGCCAGACATGAATATCAATGAACAGATTACTGATATGGGCATAAGTGCTGTGGGGCTGAAGGAGGGGTGAATAAAAGGTACAAAGGTGACCAGAAGGGAGTGGGAGAAGAGGAATTTATGGGGCTTAGTCGGGAAGGCCTTTTGGTGATGTGCTTTTAATAAAGTTTTGAAGGTGGAGAGAGTGCTTGATTGTCCCCAAGATAGACAAGACCGAGGTACAATGAGTAGGTTGGCCTTAGAGGAGTGAGGTTTGCTGGCTGGGTTGTAGTGGGAGAGCAGTGGGTGGTAGGTAGGAGGGGATAAGGTGATTTGAGTGCTTTGAAGTGGATAGTAAGGAGTTTCTGTTTAATGCGGAGGTGGATTCATTCATTCAATAGTATTTATTGAGCGCTTACTATGTGCAGAGCACTGTACTAAGCGCTTGGAATGAACAAGTCGGCAACAGATACAGTCCCTGCCGTTTGACGGGCTTACGTCTACGGGGGAGACGGACAGACGAGAACAATGGCAATAAATAGAGTCAAGGGGAAGAACATCTCATAAAAACAATGGCAACTAAATAGAAGCAGGCGATGTACATTTCATTAACAAAATAAATAGGGTAATGAAAAATATATTCAGTTGAGCGAGACGAAGTACAGTGCTGAGGGGATGGGAAGGGAGAGGGGGAGGAGCAGAGGGAAATGGGGGGAAAAGAGGGTTAAGCTGCGGGGAGAGGTGAAAGGGGGTTGTTGAGGGAGTAGAGGGAGAAGGGGAGCTCAGTCTGGAAGGCCTCTTGGAGGAGTGTGAGTTTTAAAGTAGGGTTTTGAAGAGGGGAAGAGAATCAGTTTGCGCGGAGGTGAGGAGGGAGGGCGTTCCAGGACCGCGGGAGGACGTGGCCCAGGGGTCGATGGGATAGGCAAGACCAAGGGGGCGGTGAGGAGGTGGGCGGTAGAGGAGCGGGCGTGCGGGGTGGGCAGTAGAAAGAGAGAAGGGAGGAGAGGTGGGGAACCACTGAAGGTTCTTGAGGAGTGGGGAAACATGGACTGACCTGTATTAAGTGTTTGCGAGAGAACAACACAACAAAGACAGGTCCAGATCCCCAATTGCAGAAGCCCACACGCCTCCCCTGCTTTCTAGTGGGATGGCGGGCACCCCTCCATCCTCATCCCCCTGCCCTGCAGTTCCTAGCACGGGGTACTGCAGCCCCCAAATCACCAAAACAGTAGGTGTGGTACTGGTTAAGTAACTTATTATGAGTCCTACACTGTACTAAAGCACTGGGGTAGGTACAAGCCTGTGCCATACGGGGCTTTGCAGTCTAAGGGGGAGTCTTAACATTGCTAAAATCTGCCTTTCCTCTCCCATCCGAAGACGTGCTTCAGCAATGAACTAAGCACTGATCCTATTCCACCTTGATTACTGCATCAGCCTCCTGTCCCTCCCCAGTCCATACTTAACTCTGCTGTCCAGATCATTTTCTACAAAGACATTCAATTCACTTCTCTCCACTCCTCAAGAACTTTAAATGACTGCCCATCCACTTCTTCAAACAGAAACTCCTTACCATCAGCTTTAGAGCATTCAATCAGCCCACCCCATCCTACCTCACTGCACCAATCTGCTTCAGCCCAGTCCACATACTCTGCTCCTCTAGGGATAGACACAGCAATGCTCCAATCTCTCGTCGGTCGTCTCCGCCTCCCCCTCCATAGGCCGCCCTACCACCACCCTCTCCACCTTCAAAGCATTATTGAGGTCACATTTCCATGAGGCCTTTCCGATTAAGCCCTCTTTTCCCAGCTCGCTCTCCCTTCTGTGTCTATGCACTTCAATCTGTGGCCTTTGGACAGTTGGACCCCCAACCCTACAGCACTTACAAATGTATCTTTAAATTATATATTATAAATCAGTTATTCATATAATATCAATCTCCCCCCTCTAGACTATAAGTTTATTAAGGGTATGGAACACGTCTGCTAATTCTCTCATACTGTACTCTCCCAGTGCATAATGCAGTGTTCTGCACATAGTAAGCACTCAATAAATACCATTGATTCATAGATTGATTCCTTTAAACTATAAGCCTGTTGTGGACAGGTAACATATCTACCAACTCAGTTGCACCATACTCATCCAGGCACAACAGCGCTCAATTAAATAGTATTTTTTGATTGATAGGAGTACGCGTATCTAGTCACCATTTTTTCCGAAAAGTGAAGTGACTTGTCCAAGGTCACACAGCAGACTAGTGACAGAACCAAGATTAGAAACCAGGTCTCTCTTTCCCAAAGACCATGTTGAGGGTTTCCTTGGATAGGAAGGGACTCAGGAACTCAGAAATACTGACCCAGGCTGACTGACATCAGTATTAGCAGCAGTTCCGGTTAATTTCCTCCGAGAATCCCGGGGGGGGCCCTCCCCCCTGTTTCTAATTTCTAGATGCCTTGGGAGAGGGAAAGGGAGATGTCTAGTGGGAAGGGCCAGGGTTGAAAATCAAAAGCCCTGGTTTCCTGCCCCACCCTGGCTGCAAATAGGCCTGCAGTGCGACTTTAGGCCACTTTAGGCAAATTGCTTAATCTCTCGAGGCCTTAGTTTCCTTGCCTGTAAAATTGGGAGAATAAAACCTGCCTCCTGATAGGAAGGATACTAGTAAACACCAAAATGAGATAATGAAGCAATGTGTCCCGGTGAAACAAGCACAGGCCTGGGAGTCAGAGGACTTGGATTGTAATCTGGGTCTGCCATATGTATGCTGTGGGAACCTTGAGTAAATCACCACCACCTCTGTGCCTTGGTTACATCATCTATAAGTGGGGATAAAATCCCACTCCCTCCTACTTAGACTGTGAGCTTCATGTGGGACAGAGACTGTATCCATCCTGAATAATTTATATCTGTTCCAGTGTGTAGAACAGTGCTTGGCACACAGAAAGTGCTTAACAAGTACCACACTTATAATGAACCAGAAAGCCCTTTGGTAGAAATGATTCACGGTGATTTTCCCCCTCACAATATGCCTGGAGACAGAACATTCTTCCCATTCTTTTGGTTTTTTAATGGTGTTTGTTAAGCCCTTATTATGTGTCGAGCCTGTTCTATAGGCTGGGGTAGATAAAAGCTAATCAGGGTTGGCACAGTCCCCTCCCTCTGGGCTCACTAACCTAATGGGTGCGGAGAACTTTGCTTCTTTGAACTGCAATTTCCTCGTCTGTAAAAATGGGGCTTCAAAACCTGTTCTCCCTCCCCGCTTAGACCAGGGAGCCCCGTGTAGGTGCTCAGGGGGCTGTTTCCCATCTGGTGATTTTCTATCATGGACGCCAATATTCACTATTAGCAACGCAGCATGGACCTCTGATCCATCCAGTCGTATTTATTGAGCCATTACTGTGTGCGGGCACTGTCCCTAAAGCGCTGGGAGGATACAACAACAATATTACAGAACATTACCCTACCATTAAATGTACTGTACACGGAGCATAGTAAGTACTTAAATACCATTAAAAAAAAATGACTGAAGGGGCCAGGGGAAATGGAGGGGAGGAAAGATGGAGAAGTGGTGCCACCCACTTTCAGGGGTAGGATATATGGTAGGGTCATTTGCACGTGCTGACCCACAAATCCACCTCCTGCACCCCCAGGTGTAAATGACCACCCTCGCAGGGCCCCCACCCCAGGGCAGAGCCTCCACCCAGAGGGCAGAGGTTACCCCTGGTACCCTAGAAGGTGGACGGGGGAGGAGGGCCCACAGTGGAGGAGGGCCCACAGTGGAGGAAGGAGACAGCCCTGGGGGTGGCGGGGGGGGGGGTGAGGCGGAGCAAGGGGAGAGGATCCGACACTGGAGAAAGGAATGAGAAGTTCATAGAGCTCTTACCACTAAGCCTTGCTGATAACTAGACCCTCTAGAGGGACACATGTTGTATGCACGTGTGTGTGTGGCTGGGGGTGGATGGTTGTATGTTGGTTGTATGTTGTGTATTAGTTGTATGTTGGGGAGGGGAACCAGTGGACTTTATGGTGGTCACTCACCGAACACAGGCTGCGTTGGAGAGGCCTCCTCGGGCTGCTGCTGCTGCTCCTGCTGACCCCGGGCTGGGGGGGGGGGAGTGGAAGGGAATGGGCGGGGGTCCACGTGGCTGCCATGGGGAGGGGACGTATGCACGTGTACCCACCAGGTCAGAAATGACAACACGACCGATAGCCAATCTTCTGTCCCCCTCCCCATCCCCCCCCCAAACAGACAGGTGGAGCTGCTTGAGTTAATTGCGGGCGGGACACGGGCCTGGCAGGTGTTTAATCTAGTCTTCTCCTCCCCAGTACCTTGGCCTCCTGCTGGGGGGGAAGGCTGCCGCTTGTTGCTGCCGCCTCGGTGTGTTTGGCTGCGAGGGGATGCGGATGGTGGGGAGCACACCGTCCCTACGCAGGGCAGACCAGGCATTAGGCCTTGTGGGAGTGGGAGGCTCAGGGGAGGCAGGAGGTCAGATCTGGGCCTGTCTCTCTTGTACTCTCCCAAGCGCTTAGTAGTAATAATAATAATGTTGGTATTTGTTAAGCACTTACTATGTGCAGAGCACTGTACTAAGCGCTGGGGTAGATACAGGGTAATCAGGTTGTCCCACGTGAGGCTCACAGGCTTGATCCCCATTTTACAGATGAGGGAAGTGAAGCCCAGAGAAGTTAAGTGACTTGCCCACAGTCACACAGCTGACAAGTGGCAGAGATGGGATTAGAACCCGTGACCTCTGACTCCCAAGCCCGTGCTCGTTCCACTGAGCCACGCTGCTTCTAATGATAATAATGATATTTGTTAAGTGCTTATTATGTGCTGAGCACTGTTCTAAGCGCTGGGGTAGATACAAGGTTATCAGGTTGTCCCACATGAGGCTCACAGTCTTAACCCCCATTTTACTGATGATTTAACTGAGACACAGAGAAGTTAAGTGACTTGCCCAAAGTCACCCAGCTGACAAGTGGCGAGCTGGGATTAGAACCCACAACCTCTGACTACCAAGCCTGTGCTCTTTCCACTAAGCCACACTGCGCCAACCTACTCACTGTACCTCGATCTTGTCTGTCGCACTGATGACCCCTTGTCCACATCCAGTCTCTGGACCCAAACTCCCTCCCCTTTCATATCTGACTGACATTTTTCTGCCCACCTTCAAAGCCTTATTAAAAGCACATCTCCTCCAAGAAGCTTTCCCAGACCAAACCCTGATTTCCTCTTCTCCCACTCCCTCTGTGTCACTCTTGCATTTGGATTTGCACCCTTTAGTTACCCTTCCCTCAACCCCACAGCACTTATGTACATATCCATAATTTTTATAACAATTATAATAATAATTATGGTACTTGCTAAGTCCTTACTATGTGCCAAATACTGTTCATTCATTCTTTCATTCAATAGTATTTATTGAGCGCTTACTATGTGCAGAGCACTGTACTAAGTGCTTGGAATGAACAAGTCGGCAACAGATAGAGACGGTCCCTGCCGTTTGACGGGCTTATGGTCTAATTGGAGGAGACAGACAAGAACAATGGCAATAAATAGAGTCAAGGGGAAGAACATCTCGTAAAAACAATGGCAACTAAATAAAGTCAAGGCGATGTACATTTCATTAACAAAATAGGGTAATGAAAATATATTCAGTTGAGCAGACGAGTACAGTGCTGAGGGGATGGGAAGGGAGAGGGGGAGGAGCAGAGGGAAATGGGGGGAAAAGAGGGTTAAGCTGCGGAGAGGTGAAGGGGGGGGGTAGAGGGAGTAGAGGGAGAAGGGGAGCTCAGTCTGGGAAGGCTTCTTGGAGGAGGTGAGTTTTAAGTACGGTTTTGAAGAGGGGAAGAAAATCAGTTTGGCGGAGGTGAGGAGGGAGGGCGTTCCGGGACCGCGGGAGGACGTGGCCCGGGGGTCGACGGCGGGATAGGCGAGACCGAGGGACGGTGAGGAGGTGGGCGGCGGAGGAGCGGAGTGTGCGGGGTGGGTGATAGAGAGAAGGGAGGAGAGGTAGGAAGGGGCAAGGTGATGTAGAGCCTTGAAGCCTAGAGTGAGGAGTTTTTGTTTGGAGCGGAGGTTGATAGGCAACCACTGGAGGTATTTAAGAAGGGGAGTCACATGCCCAGAGTGTTTCTGCAGGAAGATGAGCCAGGCAGCGGAGTGAAGAATAGACTGGAGCGGGGCGAGAGAGGAGGAAGGGAGATCAGAGAGAAGGCTGACACAGTAGTATAGCCGGGATATAACAACAGCCTGTAGCAGTACGGTAGCCGTTTTGGGTGGAGAGGAAAGGGCAGATTTTGGCGATATCGTAAAGGTGAAACTGGCAGGTCTTGGTAACGGATAGGATGTGTTGGGTGAACGAGAGAGACGAGTCAAAGATGACACCGAGATTGCGGGCCTGAGAGATGGGAAGGATGGTCTAAGAGCTGGGTAGAAAACAAGTTAATCATGGCGGCTACATGTGGCTCATACTCCTAATCCCCATTTTACAGATAACTGAGGCACAGAGAAGTGAAGTTCCTTGCCCAAGGTAACACAACAGTCATGAGGCAGAGGCGGGAGGAGAACCCAGGTCCTAGTGACTTCTAGGCCTGTGTTCTATCTCTTAAGCCACGTTGTTTCTAAATTAATATCTGTATCGCCCTCTGGACTGTAAGCTCACTGTGGGCAGTGAATGTGCTACAAACTTTGTCTCTTTGGAATGTATCTCTTTGCCGAATTGTACATTCCAAGTGCTTAGTACAGTGCTCTGCACTTAGTAAGCACTCAGTAAATACTATTGAATGAATGAATTAATGAACTCTGTTATACTATACTCTCCCAAGTGCTTAGTACAGTCTTCTGCACATAGCAAGCACTCAATAAATACCACTGATTCATTGAGTGATTGTCATACCCAGCATGTTGGATCCTGGCCGTGTTCTCTCCCTCTCTTCAAGATGCATGACTCTCCTCTTTGCCCTCAAAGCCAGGAAGATGGACTGGCACATCATTTGTGGTTGGCACTGCTCCAGAACAGTCCCATTGTCCCAGTGTCGGGCATCAGAGGCTTCCTTGGGTCTGGAAAATATGCAAGGAGAAAGTTGACTTCGGTGATCTGCGGCCCTGCAGTTTCCATGGAAAAATAACAGGGAGCTGGGACTTGTCATGCTGGTACATAGGAAGCTCTCAATAAATAGAGTCGATGGATTGATTGATTGATTGGGTGAGACAAACCGGTGTCCTGCATGAAAAGGGAAACATCTCTATTGGAGGCTCCCTTACCTCGGCCATTGGGCTTCATGGGGGCTTCCCCATGGGTGGGGGCCGTGCCAGCCTCAGGATTCTGACTGCCCCACCCTCCTAGCCTGAATCATGTGGTTTTCCCTACAGCGAAACTGTCTTCACCACCAATGACAGGGTAGGAGGGTAGGGTAGGGAGAGTGGGGCCTGCTGCCCAAGAAAGCCTCTGTGGCACAAATACCTCTGACAGCGGGTTGCATGTGGCAAAGGCTGGTGTTCAATGGGGATGCTCTCTGGAATTCAAAATCCTCCGCACAGCCCTAGAAAGGGGCAGGGGCAGGGCAGTGGGCCTGGGGCACGGCAGCAGCAGGGCATTGGATCTGGGACAGAGCAGAGGCAGGGCACTGGCTCCAGGGCAGGGCATGGGTAGATCAGTGGGTACATAGGTGCCTCAGTCTGTCACTGTCAATGCTGGCCACCACCAGCCAGCCTGGGGGTGGGGCAATGTTGATGGGGCGCCAGGCATGGGGCAGTGGGGCAGCGGTTATGGTCAGGCTCAGAGATGGAGCACTAGGGCAGCGGTGGCCAGGCAAGGGGAGGGAGGTGGCAGCTGCAAAGGAAATGGAGGGGCGCGATCATCGAGTGAATTGCAGCACAATGGAGAATTTCCTTCTGCCCCCATCCTTCCACCCAGAGCCCACCCAGTGCCCCCACTCCTCCCCTCCCCACTTTCTCTCACTCTCACTCTCTCTTTCCATCCACTCAGCTTGTCTCCCTCTTCCTCACAGATACTTCCTCAGCTCATGTCGGCTCCGGTCGGGAGCAACCTTTGATAAATCACCAGCCGGATTCACCGTGGCCAAACGGACACAATTGGAAATGGCATTAACTCTTGCAGACCACTAACGTTTTGTTCTGGAAGTTCCTTCTAACCACGGAATCGAATTACTGGAAGGAATTCGAATCACTGCCTCCAGATAGATCTCCTATTAACACTCTGCTCAAGTTTAAGCCTTGACTAAACTTGAAACCTCCCTGAAACCTCCCCCTTGACTAGCTCCTTCCCACTCTAATTCTACCTCCATCCTCATCTTTGAACCCTCCAATGGATGAGAGGATGGTTTAGACAGCCCTCAGAGGCAGGGTGGTCCAAATGACCTCTCCTGTAGGATTTGATCTTTGACTGGAGTCGGATGAGCATTCTTTTATATGTTTCCAGTCCATCTGTAAATAAATATCTGTAATATCTGTAATAAAAATATCAGTTCACCTTCCCTCTTAGACTGTGAGGCCCAGGTAGGACAGGGACTGTGTTCAATATGATGATACTGAATATACTATAGTTCATGACACATAGAAGGGATTCACAACCACCACTGTTAGTATTATTTCTACATTACTATTATCATTATTAGTAAAAAGCCTACAAAAAGGTAGGAGGTGGCATGCTGGAATGCAAAATCAATCAATAGGATTTATTGAGCACTTACTCTGGGCCAATCATTTGTACTAAGCACTTGGGGGAGTACAATATAGATAGTAGGCACACTCCCTGCCCAAGTGCTAACTGCATGCAGAGCACTGCGTTGAGCACTTGGGAGAGAACAGAAGCATTCGCTTACCCGATCCCTGTCCTCGAGGAACTTCCAATCCGGGTTGAGGAGATGCTGTGGTTGCTAGGGTGGGCCAGAGTGCAAGGCAGGTTGCTATGCCAAGAAGTGTTTATTTGAATGGGGAGGTTGTTAACGAGTTGGTATTCCACTCATAGAGAGAGCCATTTGCATAGTGTCACTAGTAATTAAAGGGCATTTTGACTAATCTGGTTGCTCTTCCTAAATAGACTCCGCTCCCGTTCAAGAAACTCATCAAGGCAGCAAAGTGATCTTTGAGGTTATTAATCTCTTCTGCTTCACAGCTGGGGCAAATTTATTTGCTTGAATTAGCATGTAATAAACTTATAATAAAACTGCCGGAAGCCTCGCCTTAGAGAGAGAAGCCCTGCGTAATGGGTAGTTAAATCCAGGTAATGGAGGCATAGTTTTTAGGCTTGGGGAGGTGGGGTGGAAGGCCTTGAGGGTAAGAGGGCTGCAGAAGCAGCCACCCCAGAAGTGTCAGCTGCTCAACGAATTGATGAGTGGATGTATGCTCCCCACTTGGCCTCCTTCAGTTCCTCCTTCCCAACCCTCTTACCCCCCACCCAACACACTCTGATAACTGCTTCTCTCCCAGGTTTCCTCCCTCCTTCTAGCCTTCCTTCACCCCCTCTCTGCCTTCCCTTACTCCCCCAGACTCCCCATCTCTCCCCTCATTCCCCTACAGCCCCAGGGGCTCAGTTAGAACGGGAAGACAAGTGGCACAGGTCTCTTTTCCCTCTGATAGCTCAGAGGAGTGGGAATAATCATAACAACAAGAAGAATTGTGGAATTTATTAGTGCTTACTATGTGTCACGCTCTGTTCTAAACCCTGGGGCAGACACAAGATAATCAGGTTGGACATGGTCCCTGTCCCACGTGGGGCTGACAGTCTAAATCGGAGGGAGTGGATTAATCTCCATTTCTCAGATGAGGCAAATGAAGCACAGCAGTTAAGCAGTGGAGCCGGGGTTAAAACCCAGGCCCTCTGACTCCCAGGCCCCGAGCTCTCTCCACAAGGCCATGCTACTTCCCATGGGCACCGATGGACACAGATCAGTCTCCCAAGGCATCCAGAAAGCTTGGCCTAGTAGACAAAGCACAGGTCTGGGAGTCAGGTGACCCAAGGTCTAATCCCAGTTCTGCCACTTGCCTGCCTGGGTGGCCTTGGGCAAGTCATTTCACTTTCCTCCTCTCGACTGTAAACTCGTTATGAGCAGGGACCCTGTTTGCTAATTCCATTGTAGTGTATTCTCCCAAGTGCTTAGTACAGTGCTCTGCACATAATAAGCACTCAATAAATATCATTGATTGATTGCTTCTCTGTGCCACAGTTTCCCCATCCATAAAATGGAAATTCAATACCTGTTCTCCCTCAGGTTTAGATTGTAAGCCCTATGTGATATATGACTGCTTCTGATCTGCTTATCCTAACTAATGCAGTGTTTGGCCTGATAGTAAATGCTTAAATTCTATTATTGTTATTATTATGTGCCAAAAAATCCTCTCTTAGGTCCACTTTCCCCTCTCCCACCTTTTAAGCCTGCAGGAAAGGAGGAATATAGACCATTTGGGCTAGATTGCAGGGTTCTTTCCTTCTTCATCATAGTGATAATTCACTTTTGAACAATGAATAGTTTCTCTGCCTTCTAGCAAACAATGAGCAACGGCTGGATTACAGACCCCCTCCTCCATACCCACCCCCCACACGCCAGAGGTGTCAGACATGATATTAAGTAGGTGATAGTGGTGGAATAGCTCGGATTACAGCAAAGGTGTGAAATAAAACTGAAGGTGATAAAGTCATTGATAAAAACACCCGGGCCAAATGGGAGCAGAATTATTTTTCATCTCTCTGCCTCAGCTCCCCAGAGCATTATTTGTGATTTACCAAGGCTTGCAGGGAGGATGGAGGTGGGGAGGGGTGTGTGGTCTCGATGGTCAGCTTGCTCTGAGTGAGTGTTAGATGCAGATCCCCTGCCCAAACCCTGAGAAACTACACTGAGGGGAGAAGCCCTCAGCCCTGCCCTCAACCAACCTACAGATTAAACTGGCAGGCAAATAGCCCAGACACAGAAAGGCCCAAGAAACAAACATCAATCATCAACAGTGAATAGATATACACATGAGTTTTGAAGGAAAGACAGGATAGGGAGGGGTGGGAGCACTCAGTTGGAAACCCTCTCAGAGGAATTGGTTTTCTAGGAGGATTTTGAAGGCTGGGAGGGAAGTGGATTGGTAGACTGGAAGGGAAGACTGGTCAATGCAAGGTTGGAAATGCCACATGCATTTCCTTGATCTAGGGACAGTGGGTGGAGGTCTTGATGTGTCTCCACACTGTCTCCTGAGAAGGACCGTGGCCTAGTGGAAAGAGCTCGGGCTTGGGAGTCAGAAGACCTAAGTTCTAATTCTGGCTCCACCACTTGTCTGCTGTGTGACCTCAGGCAAGTCACTTAGCTTCTCTAAGCCTCAGTTTTCTCAACTGTAAAATGGGATTTAAGACTGTGAGCCCATGTGGGACATGGACTGTGCCCAACCTGATTACCTCTGTATGTAACCCAGCACTTAGAACAGTGCTTGACATCTAGTAAGTACTTAACAAATACCATTATTATTATTATTTTTCTGTGTTCTCCCCAGTGCTTGGAACAGTGCTTAACACATAATAAGTGCCTAACAAATACCATATAAAAATGCATACGGGCCCTGGGAGGTATTCATTCATTCATTCATTTGTATTTATTGAGCTTTTACTGTGTGCAGAGCACTGTACTAAGCGATTAGGAGAGTGTGCCACAACAATATAGCAGACATATTCCTTGCCCACAGTGAGCTTACACGTCCCTTTAGCCTTGATGTTCCCTGACTTTACTGAAAAGGAACGAGGATCGAACACAGAGGACAGCCAACTCAGAGGGGAGAGAGCAGCTGCGAGGTGCAAGTGGCCAAGCAGCGAAGGTGATGAAACCTCTGGGTCCAGTGCTAAGAGCAGCAAAGAATTTCCACTTCAGACTGAAATGATTTTGCTGGATTTGAACAATAACTCGGCTCCTGGGTGCCGTTTGGAGATGGTTGGGGGGCCAGAGCTCCTTTTGTCTGATTAAGGCTGTCAGAATGATTGACAGATTCCTGCAGGAAGGCAGCGAGCTAACTCTCTTCCTGACGGTTTGGAGTGAGAGCTGAGCAACAGTGACCCCGGCTGCCTTGCTCATCCTAAAATATCTCCGGTTCCCCGCGGCCCAGATGAAGTAGCAGATGCGCCGTGGCGAGAGCTACAGGCTGGGGCAGCTGGGCCTCAGGGGCCCCGCTCCGGTGCGGTGGCTGCTTGCTCCCTGAGGTGGCCTTCCGGCTGCTGACAGAAGCCCACTGGGGACCAGTTTTGTTCGCCGGGGTCGGAGAGCTGGAACAGAAGGAAAAGAGAAAGCAGAAGACAACTCCTTCATCCTGTGCTGATGTAGGGCATTCATTCAATAGTATTTATTGAGTGCTTACTGTGTGCAGAGCACTTTACTAAGCACTTCAGAGAGTACATTATACCAATAAACAGACATATTCCCTGCCCACAATGGGCTTATAGTTTAGAGGGGGAGGGCAGGATGGGGTAGTTACTTTGGGACCATCCTGGCCAACTTCCCCTATCCCCCTCTCACTTTGGTGAGAACGGGCCTCACCAAGCCATGTGGGAAGTAATAAAAACTGTGGTTAATTTTTTTATGGTATTTCCTAAATGCTATGTGCCAGGCACTGTACTAAGCATTGGGATACTGGGTCCAACCCATGTTCCTCAGAGGGCACCCAGAGTTAATCCCCATTTTACAGATGAGGTAACTGGGGCATAGAGAAGTAAAGTGACTCGATCACACAGCAGACAAGTGGCAGAACTGGAATTAAATCCCAGGTCCTCTTGCTCACAGGCCCATGCTCTTCCCATTACACCCTGCTGCTTTCCTGTTAAGCGTTAACTCTGTGCCAAGCACTGCAGTGAGTCCTGGCGAAGATACAAGATAATCAAGTTGGCCACAGTCTCTGGTTGCACATGACATTTACAGTCAAAGAGGAGAGTAGGTATTTAATCTCAATGATGATGATGATGCAAGGAATGTTTCTGTTTATTGTAATATTGTACTCTCCTAAGTGCTTAGTACAGTGTTCTGCAAGAAGTAAGCACTCAATAAATATGATTGAGTGAATGAATGATGATAATAATATTAATACTAATAAAAATATAATAATGACATTTGTTAAGGGCTTATTACATGCCCAAGCACTGAACTAAACCCTGGAGTAGATGCAAGACAACCCTGTCGGATACAAGTTACCCTGTCGGTTTACAGACTAAGGGAAAGGGAGATGGGTATTTAATCCCTATTTTACAGGAGAGGAAACGTAGGCTCCAAGGTGACACCCAGCAAGCCAGCAGTGGAGCCAGGATCAGAACCCACATCCTCTGACTCCCAGGCCCAAGTTGTTTCTAATAGACCAGAAGCAGGATGAGAACCCAGGTCTGCCTCCCTAGCTAGACCGTAAGCACCTTACAGGCAAAGATTGTACCTGCTCATGCTATTTTCCACTCAGTGCTCTGCACATAGTAGGTGCTCAATAAATAATAATAATAATGGCATTTGTTAAGTACTTACTATGTGCCACGCACTGTTATAAGAGCTGGGAGAGATACAGGGTTATCAGGTTGTTATCAGGTGGGGCTCACAGTCTTAATCCCCATTTTACAGATGAAGTAACTCAGGCATAGAGAAGTTAAGTGACTTGCCCAAAGTCACACAGTTGACAAGTGGCAGAGCCGGGATTAGAACCCACAACCTCTGACTCCCAAGCCCGTGCTCTTGCCACTAAGCCATGCCACTGATTGATTGCTTCTGATTCCTTGTTCTACAGCTTGTAAATTACTTGAAGGCAGGGATCATGCCTTCTAACTCCACTGTACTTTTCCAAGAACTTATGCAGTAGGCGCTCAATAAATACTATTGATTACCATACTGATGGTTTCATTGAGAGGGTTTGGATGTGGATGCCTCCCCGACCTTGGTTTCTGTGAGTTACAAAGCAACAGAGCCACCCACAGGTAGGTCAAAGATCAGGGAGCTGGCCCCCTGTGGTGGCCATAGATCTGATTTCTACTGGATGGTGCCCCAGATAGGCATCTTGCCCTCCGTTTTTATTTTACTTTAGACTTGGCTCTTGTCTCCATGTTCTACTCCTCAAAATAGTGAGTGTGCAGAGAGGGGACTCCTTCAGCCCTGGAGCAGGTCAGGGGACAAGGAAACTCCCTGAGGAAGCGTTCTGAGTTTAGGCAATCTTCTGCAAAAATGACATGGCGTCATGAGGTGTCACTGCCTGCCTGGTATCACGCAAGAAGCGTGACCGCTGTTTCCAATATCCTCAAGGACAGTCAATGGGCTCCTCCTGGTCCTGCTGGCCCGTTTGGCCATTCTGTACTTCAGCGTCCTACCGGAAAGGGGAACTGGCTTCCCTAGCCGGGCCAAGAACAACAAAGGGCTGTCAGACTCCAGCACATAGAAAAGCATTGCTGAAAGCCAAGAGAACTGGAGGAGAAAAAGAGTGGAAATTAAGGAAGGACTTACAGGAGAGCAGAGGGGCCTTTGGTACTTGAGCCTCAACAGCAAGACCAGGGAGGAGGCTCCAGTCACCAGTGGGGCAGCACAGTGTCTGGGGGACAACCACCCTCCCAAACCCAGGTATGCACAGAGGCTTCAATTACCGTTTGTTATTCAAATGTCTTTCCCTTGAGGCCACAGTGAAAAGGACAGCAAAGGAAATGAAACTCTTTCTTTGGAAAGCCCATCCTGTTTGTCCGGAAATTTCTGGCCCACAAACAGTAATATCTTGAATTGCTGGACCTTTCTTTCTTGGAGCACAGTGCTTCCCCTCCTATATAACCTCTTTTGTGCATTCGTCCCTCCATCCCCACTCCCTCCAGCTCTGGGATTGGCGGGGGAAGAAGGGAAGAGGCAGCAGAGATGGTGACCATTCCTAGGGTTCCAGAAGAGGAAACTGAAGAACAGAAAGGGGGAGTGTCTGACCCAAGGTCACACAGCACAGTCAGTCACAGATAGAGTGGAGAACCCAGGAAGCCGAGGATAGCTGTGGCTTTGTAGGCCATTCCTTACCTGTCGAGACACTGTACAAGAGGCTACCGCGGGAAAGAAATGGGGATGGTGACTGTAGCCAAAAAATAGATCTCTTCTCTTTCCCAGGCTAAGTGAGAGACCTTCCCTGACTAAGCCCACTTTCCCTTTTCTTCAACTCCCTTCTGCATCCCCTGACTTGCTCCCTTTATTCATCCCCCCTCTCAGTCCCACAGCATTTATGTACATATCTGTAATTTATTTATTTATATTAATGTCTGTCACCCCCTCCAGAATGTAAGCTCATTATGGGCAGGGAATGTGTCTGTTATTATATTGTACTCTGATTGACCCATCGTTCAATCAATAATATGTATTGAGCATCTTTGAAACTAGTAATACTAATATTAGTATTCAGTGTGCACCCACATAGTAAGCACTTAACAAATATTATAATTTTTATTATTACATTGTCCTGGGTGCTTGGGAAGTACAGAATAAAGATGCAATATGTTCCACGTCCATAAGGAGCTTACCCTCATCCTGGGAAGACAGACATAAAAATATTTACAAGTTAATTAGAATACATGCAAGAATCCTGATGGTTCAAAGTACATTCCTAAGAGCTGGAAATGGCTGGTGGGTTATTAATAATAATAATAATAATGGTGTTTTTAAACTGCTAACTATGTACCCAGCACTGAACTAAGCACTGGGGTAGAGAGCTACAAGATAATCAGGTCCCACCTGGGGTTAACATTCTAAGTAGGAGGGAGAATGGGTATCGAATGCTGTACTAAAGGCTTCTCGCCTTCCTTCCAGCCTCTTCTTTCAGGGGGCTCTGAGACCTCCTTGGCAGGTGGGGAAGCAGCCCCTCCCTGTCCTTAGGGTCAAGGGTTAAATGATCCCCAAAGCGGGGCTTCATTGGAGGGAAAGGCTCAGACTGCTTTCCCTGCAGAGTCGGGTTGCTGGAAAATCTGTGCAAATGGAACATTATCTTTTTCTGAATCGAGCTCCTTCTGTCATCCCAAATTGAAGCATTGAGAGCCCGAGGGCAGGTCGGCTTCCTGCGTGGACCTGTTTGTCAGGGGATGGAATTTTCAGAGGAGAAGAAAGTGAAAGAGGGCTATCTGACTGTTTGCATTTCTAGCACAGGGCTCTCTGCCATCTCCTGCCGGGCTTGGGCAAACTCACCCTGGCTAGTGAAACAACTCAGCAGAGCCCAACGGAGCTCGACAAAAACGGGGCGGGCAGGGGAAGGGCGGGGTTGAAAAGACAACTTGCCTGTGATTTAAAAAAAAAAAAATCTCGGCTCCACCACTTGTCTGCTGTGTGACCTTGGGCAAGTCACTTAACTTCTCTAGGCCTCAGATACCTCAACTGTAAAAAAAGGGGATTAAGAGTGTGAGCCCAGTGTGAGACAGGGACTGTGTCCAACCTGATTAACTTGTATCTACCCTAGCATTTAGAACAGTGCTTGGCACATAGTAAATGCTCAACGGGTACCATAATTATCATCATTATTATTATTACTACTACTAATAATAATAATGGTATTTTTATACCCTGCCCAGCCCCTCTGTTTTTCACACAGGATGGTGACCTGGCTCCCTGGAAGTATTTCCTGGGTTCCTGAAAGGAGTCACCCCAGAATCTGCCTTTGGAATGCAGCTTCATCCTTATTCACTTTTCTGGAGATTCTAGGAAAGTTTTTGGTGACAGGAGGGATCTGGACTCTAGTCCTTTTCTTTTCTGATTGGGCATATTGGCTGTTTTTGTTTTTTTACCCTCCACGGGCCTCAGTTCCTCTTATTTTCAGAAGAGAAACGATTAGCTTGAAAATACACAGTGCAGTCCAGTTTACATTACATTATGATGAACTGGTTCTTGATTCTTGAATATCGGAGGAGTATTTTGGTATAAGGGCGCTAGATCAGGCAGAGAAGAGTCAACTCTCTGCTGACTACCAGAGGAGGCCTGGTGTGGGGAGGAAGAAGAGGGACCCTGAGGGTGGCTGGTGTTTGGGCTAGAGTCAGCCAATTTGCCAGGACTTATGGGGTATTTGAATCGGAATAGCAGGTCTGTTTATATACAGAGTGGCCAGAATATATTCTTTTATTTAGCATTTCAGCTACAAAATAGACTCATTGAGATGCCGTGTCCTGTCTTCCCACGGGTCTCCAGGGGAATTCATCCCCTAAAGAGGCACGATCCTGACCAACAGAGAAGGTTTTGGGGGAGGGGATGGATGTTGCCTGGGGACCCCCAAAGCATAATCCTCCTGCTTGAATAAGAAATGACTCTGCTCTGTAGGGGCCAGTTTTCCTGGGGCAAGTAAGAAGTGGAGTGAAGTTATACATAGAATGGTCATTATTAAACAGTTTTCATCTAGAAAGCTTTCCACAATCACCAATTATCCTCTCAGAAGGACTGAGCCTAAAGAGCCTCCCCTCTACTCACCAGCTTCCAGTCCAATTCATCCCCCTTTTCAAGCCTGCCTCCCCCATTAGACTGGAAGCTCCTTGTGACCAGGGACTGGGTCTCTTCTTTCTGTTATACTTTCCCCATGAGCACTCAATAAATGCCTTTACTACTATGTTAATCAATCAGTGGTATTTATTGAACGCTTACTGTGTGCTGAACATGGGCTTGGGAGTCATAGGACCTGGATTCTAATCCTGGCTCGGCCATTTGTCTGCTGTGTGACCTAGGGCAAGTCACTTAATTTCCCTGTGCCTCAGTTACCTCATCTGTAAAATGAGGACTAAGACTGTGAGTCCCAAGTGGGACAGGGAATGTGTCCAACCTGATTAGCTTGTATCTATCCCAGTGCTTGGACAATGCTTGACACATAATAAGTACTTAAAAAATACTATTATCATTATTATTATTATTATCATTCTTACACTTGAGTAGGTAAACCTGATCACTGCCCGCCTTACAATCTAGGGGGCCGGGAGTCCTCTCAGCCTGCAGGAAGTGACAGAGAGACAGCCCCTGGCCTGAGGATCAGAACAAGAGTGGGGCCCCCCCCTACACACACACATTGAATGAAGGCTCAGATCGCACTTCATGGGGCTGCAGGTTAGACTGACATGTCCAATTAACCCTCGAGCTTCTTTACCGGGTTTCCAAAGATTTCACAATGATGTCTTTCTCCCCCTGTAGACTATAAGCTCATTGTGCGCATGGAACATACCTGCTAATTCTGTTGTGCTGTCTTCTCCCAAATGCTTAGTACACTGCTCTGCACATAAACACTCAATAAATACTATTGATTGATTGATTGACTTTCTGCCCTGTCTGGGCCCACACTGAAACCCATTGCACTGCAAAATCCACAGAATGCCGTCCGGTACCAACGAGCCAAAAACAGGGTGCCCTTGGTCTACGGACAGCCCTGCTGCCTCACTGGCAAGTCTGCCGATCATATTTATTGAGCGCTTACTGTGTGCAGACCACCGTACTAAACGCTTCATAGTTTCCAATACAACAGAGTCGGAAGACACGTTCCCTGCCCACAAAGAGGTTTCAATCTAGAGGGCTGAGGGTGTGTTGGGCCCTTCTGCCCCAACAAGGTTACCATCCCTTGCATGGGTGTCCTTCCCCTCTCCCCCAAATTCTGGACTGCTCCAGATCCTATTCTCCACGCAAGACTGGAGTCAGACCCAACGCCCCGCCCGCCTCCAAAGTCCCTTCCGCCCACTTTTGTGCAATTGTTTCGTGGTAGGGAGCCGTTTATGGAGACAGATGAGCCTGGTGGAGGGTTTTATTTTTTCGAGGGCAGTCAAGTCTTATCCACAACCAACTAATTCTCATTCCATATTCATGAAGCGTCTCTCCCCGAGATGGCACCTGTAAGGAGACGAGGGCTATGGTTTCCTTGTGGGAGTAATTGCCAGTCTCAATAACAGACATAATTTTGTTGTTAGCGAAGCTGCAACCTCTTTTAAATTTAGCATTTTCATATTTATGAACCACCCTGCTACGACCGTGCGTTTCTTCCCCGCGTCCCCACATATTAAAAATACCGAGTTTAATTCCTATAATTATGCCAAAATGAAACAAAGCCCTAATAGGGCCAGCAAATAAAAGAATAAAAATATTATCTCCGGTTGTTTGATTCTCCAGGGTTCAATGGGGGATGGAAGAACTGGAAATTCAACTTCTTGGGACCATTTACCTCCTTTATCACTGGAGGCATGTCACATGACCCTCCAGTGCTCCATAACAAGAAGAAAGGAGGGGTGATGCTTTCCTTCTTCAATCAATTAATCAATCAATCAGTCAGTCATATTTATTGAGTGACTTTGTGGATATAAAACAACCTGGCAAATAGTTTAAGGAATCTACCAGCCCATCAGTCTTATCTTCCCATAACCACCCTAAGCCCTCTCAGAACCAACTGGCATGCAGAAAACACCCCCACCCCTCGCGTCTCTTATTGCCCCCCTGCTTCCTTCAGAGAGGACAGAAGAGGAGTCAGAGCATCATGGAAGCAATGCGACCTTGTAGAAAGAGCAACAGCCTGGGACTCAGAGGATCTGAGTTATAATTCTAGGTCTGCCGGTTGTCTGCTGTGTGATCTTGGGCAAGTCACTTAACTTCTCTGCGCCTCAGTTCCCTCAGCTCTCAAAGGGGGATTCAATCCTATACCCTCTTACTTAGGCTTAACAAATACCATTTATATGTATATATACATTATAATATATATTAATTCTGCATGTTATTTGCTGTAATATGTATAACATAATAATACCTATGTAATTATACATATATATATATATATATATATATATATTACAGCAAATAACATGCAGAACAAACCCAAAGCACTTGGATCCAAGAGAAGCCATTTCAGCATTCTATCCTCCCCCAGCCCAGTTTCTTTTAAAATGGTGTTAGAAAGCTTACGGACCAAAGCAGAAGGCAGGACATTCTGGAGAAAATATATGCATAGAGTAGCTATGAATCAGAAACGACTCGATGGCACTTGAAAAATCAAATAAATTTGTTACACATTTACTATGTGCCAGGCATTGTACTAAGTGTTGGGGGTAGATACAAGCTAATCAGGTTGGACACAGCCCTGATCCCTCAGGGGGCTAACAGTCTTAATCTCCATTTATCAGAGGTACAGAGAAGTGAATTGACTTGCTCAAGGTCACCCAGCCAACAAGTGGCAGAGTCAGAATTAGAATCCAGGTCCTTCTGACTCCCAGGCCCTCGCACTATCAACTAGGCCCCACTGCTTCTCCTTCATGTGGTTCTGGAGCTTCTTATCACAGTGACTCAGGATGAGAGTTATTTAGAAAGCCGTAAGGAACTGCTTTATGATCCTTAGTAGGCAAGTTCATGCTGGAGAGCATTATTCATGCAAGCAAGTCAGAGGCTGTTTTCCTCACAGAAATGCTTCTAGTCAGTTGGATCTCATTTCATTTGGGGGAGGAGAAGGCATCAACTTGAATTTGCTTGGAGAGGTTAAGTCGTCCGGGCATAGGAAAACTCCGTAGCTTTCCCACGGTTTCTGCTCACTCCCAGTGCCCTCTTTGCCCCCTTCTCCCTTGCTACCTGGTCCTGGAGCCCCAGAGCCTCACGGTCACTCTGGGTCAGTCTGATGCAAGTCCCAGGAGCCTTACGCCAGCCCTGGATGGTAGAGGCCAATATGGAGGAGGGGGCATCTGTCCTCGGGAGTGGTAAAACGAAATTTCCTACCCACCTATGATATTTTGCACACAGTAAGCACTCAATAAATAAGACTGATTGACTGGAGGAGGTGTTGGTGTTGGAAAGCCAGGGCCATGACATGCTCTAGAACTAGACCTGACAGCTTTAAATCTCTTCCTGCTCTAAGTCTCTTCCCTGGGTGGGCTGACCCTGGGTAGAGCAATTGGTAGGGGCAGAGTTGTGCCTCCTAATAATAATAATGGCATTTACTAAGCACTTACTATGCGCCAAGCACTGTACTGAGCACTGGGGTGGGTATAAGCAAATTGGGTTGAACAGAGTCTTAGTCCCCCATGGTGCTCACAGTCTTGATCTCCATTTTATAGATGAGGTAACTGAGGCACAGAGAAGTGAAGTGACTTGCCCAAGGTCACAGCAGACAAGTGGTGGAGCCGGGATTAGAACCCATGAACTTCTGACTCCCAGGTCTGAGCTCCCTCTGCTACGCCATGCTACTTCCCATGCTTCTGTCTGCTTTCACCGTCTGGTAACCCAGATTCTCATCCAAGTGGCCAGGCCCCCGACTCTGCGAGCAGAGACTTTGGAAATGGGTGCTGAGATTTTTTTTTTTAATGGTATTTATTTAGAGCCTACTCTGTGCCAGGCATTGTACTAAGTGCTGGGGGTAGATACAAGCTAATCAGGTTGGGCACAGTCCATGTCTCATATGGCGATCACAGTCTTAATCTCCATTTTACAGATGAGGTAACTGAGGCATGGAGAAGTGCAATGACTTTTTTGAGGTCTCAAGGAAAGACCACTGAGCTAATAATAATAATAATAATGCTATTCGTTAAGCACTTATTATGTGTCAAGCACTATTCTAAGCACTGGGGTAGATACAAGATAATCAGGTTGGACACAGTCCCTGACCTACATTCATTCATTCATTCAATCGTATTTATTGAGCGCTTACTCTGTGCAGAGCACTGTACTAAGCACTTGGAATGTACAAATTGGCAACACTACACAACACAACACTACATGTGGCTCACACTCTTAATCCCCATTTTACAGATGAGGTAACTAAGGTACGGAAAAGTGCTCAAGGTCACACAGCAGACACGTGACGGAGATTGTCTGTGCAGACCCAAAGACTCAATTTCCCTCCATGAAGAGGCTGAGTTCTCATGCCTGGGAGGTTCAGGGTGAAAGGGAATCAAAGGGGTGAGGCAGTGGCCGAAGCAGGTGCCATATTAGGGTTCCTGTGGCCTCTCATGACAGGCAGGCAAGGCGTGTTATCTCTCTATGAGAGTTCTCTGCCCCCATTACTCTTCAGGGAGATCAATTTGCCTGACTCCAGCCGCTGAGTTTTTGGAGGAAAATCACATTTCAAATGACCCAACAGGCTGGCTTCCTCCACCACTGGGTAAAGATTACACTTCGCGGTGAACTCAGCAGGAAAGAATGCAGTGAGGCGAGGGCATCGGATATGAAGATTTGTCCAAGTTCATAGTAACGCGCTCAATAAACACCAGTGATGATGATGTCCACAGTCCAAGCTCGGGAAAGATATATTCCTCCATATCCAGGAGGCAAAGCAGATCAGGGTCTCAGGCAGGTGGGGACTTTTTCAATGGAGCATCAGCTCATGTGGAGAATGGTAATGATATTAGTAAATGATTATGATATTTGTTAAGCGTTGACTACCTGCCAAGCACCAGGGTAGATATACATATTCAGATCAGACACTATCCCACGGGGAGGGAGAATAGATATTTAAAGCCCGTTTTAAGAATGAGGTAACTGAGGCCCAGAGAAATCAAGTGCCTTAACAATAATAATAACAATAATAATGATTGTAGTATTTATTAAGCACTTATTGTGTGCCAGGGACTGTACTAAGCCCTGGGTGGCTACATGCAAATCAGATTGGACACAGTCCCTGTCCCATGTGGCACTAACAGTCTCAATCCCCATTTTACAGAAGAGGTAATTGAGGCACACAGAGAAGTGACTTGCCCAAGGTCACACAGCGGACAATTGGCGGAGCCGGGATTAGCACCCTTGACCTTCTGACTCCCAGATTTGTGATCTATTCATTACGCCATGCTGTAGGCAAGTGGCAGAGTTGGAATTAGAAAAATCTCCTGACTCCTCTAGAATGCACTGCTTCTCAATGGGCAAGGGTATGAAAGATAGAAAGTGCTAAATAAATCAGAATACCTATCCAAGTTTGAGTTTCTCACAAGTGTCTTCAGCCTCACTAGCTTTTAACACCCCACCTGTTTAAGCGGCATGTGTCTCCTGCACATGTGGAGAAGAATCGACTCCCGGATTAACCAAATGTGAACTGAGGCCTTTTTTTTTTCCCAATATAGTACTATTGGGAAATGTTCATTTACTGCCACATGCCCAGTGCCCACTCCCAGCAACTGCTGCTAACACCCCAGACCTCCCCACCAGGAGGCCACATGATTCCTTCAGGTCCCTGCCATCCCCTCATCGTGGCTCCCAGGGCCCTCAGTGGCCTCTTCTCCTGGCTGACCAAGCTGTCTTCCCAGGATCCCAACCCGGCTCTCCTCTGCATCACAGAGGAGCCTCTTTTCTGGCGGGCCTCCCACCACCCCTGGTGCCATCGCCTCCAAAGAACCTCAGGAAGGCCGTGGTGGCTGCTGCTGTATTGGTCACCGTGGCCGGGATTCTGAGCTGCGAGGAGCCCGAAATTCTGCCCCTCTAGTCACAGTTCCCTACTGCTTTTCCTTTTTGACACTACGTTATCTCAATGTTTTTGTTCCATCTCTCCTTCTGTATTTGTCGCAGTCCCCTTTCTGGACTTATATTTTTAGATTGTGAGCCTCCCAAGGAATAGGCACCTGCGTATCCTTTCCCAGAGTTTAGTGCGGTGCTCTGAACACAGGAATGGCTTAATACTACTAAGAAAGATTTAAAGCTTTAAATCTCAGGGCCGACAGGCAGAGAAACTCAGTTTAGGATGTGGACAGCTGACACCCACTTTTTAAGAATAGACATTCTTGAAGCTGGTATCCTACCATCTTTCCCAGAGTGTTATTGCTGAAGACCTGAAATTTCTTTAAGATATTTGGTAGAGTGGTAAGTGATACTTCTTCACTAGCTGCTGTAATTTGCTTCCAGGTCCTTAAACCAAACAGTTCTCCAAATGACAGCTTCGGCATTAGGAGTATGAGGGCTCCGCTGTTCCTCCTCTGAACTTCAGAGGCTGGGGTAATCAATCAGTTGTATTTACTGAGTGCTTACACTGTGTAGAGCACTGTTCTAAGTTCTTGGAAGAGTACAACAGACCTGATAGACAGGTTGCCTGCCTACAACGAGCTTACAGTCTAAAGGATGTTATTAATAGACCAGTGGGGTCTCTTTATAAGGTGCTCAAATCATTCCCTACCCCTTTTTTTCTTGTTTGTAACTTGATGCATTTACATAAAAGGCTCAGGAACTAGGCAGACCCAGAGAAGCTGTATGACATGCATTAAGTCATATAGCAAGCAAAGAGCTTACAATTTCCCAGTTTCCATTCTACCAGAGATCCTGTCCTCTCAATCAATCAATGGTATTTATTGAGCACTTACTATGTGCAGAGCACTGATAAGCATTTGGGAGAGTACAATACAACCAAATTAGCAGACATGTTTCCTGCCCATAATGAGCTCATAGTCTAGAGGAGGAGAGACCTGAAGAAACCAAATGGACCTAGTTCAGTTAATTTGTGGGGTGCTGGGAAAGGACTATAAAGTGCTGCATAAAACGGTTAAGGAATTGGTAAGGGGAGACAAGTCTTGGCAGTGTGATGGGATGATCAAAGCATAAGAAAATCCTCTCTTCTCCTACCTTAACAAGGAAGACTTCCTGGAGGAGCTGGGTTCTTCCATCAGTTTTCCAGGCAGAAATGTTATCCCTGTAGCCAGAAGACCAAAGAGGTTTTTTTTTAAGGCATTTGCTAAACGTTTACTTTGTGTCCAGCACTGTTCTTAGAGCTGGAATAGATACAAGTTAATCAGGTTGGACACGGTCCCTGTCCTACGTGGGGGCTCACTATCTAAGGCCCACCTTGGTCTCTTCTCAGATGGCAAAGAAAAGATAGAGAGGATTTGACAGGCTGGCACTTTGGAGGGTGACAGGGAACACCGGTAAACACTGGGTAATGGGCAGAGAACCTTTCTTAAGCTTCTATTGGCTAGGCTTCCCCAAGGACTTAGTACAGTATATAGCACTCAATAGGAGCTTAATAATCAATCAATCAATCAATGGTATTTATTGAGCACTTACTGTGGGCAGAACATTGTATTGAGTGCCCGGGAGAGTACAAAATAGCAGAATTGATAGATACGTTCCCTGTAACGAGCTAACAGTGTAGAGGGAGAGATAGATGTTAATATAAATAAATTACGGATGTGTACATGAGTGCTGTGGGGGTGAATAAATGGTGCAAATCCAAGTGGAAGGGTGATACAGAGAGGAGTGGGAGAAGAGGAAATGAGGTCTTAGTCAAGGAGTGTCTCTTGAAGGAGCTGTGCTTTTAATAAAGTGAAATCCATACCATTAATATCACTCCTATTAGTACCATTTCAGAGCCACTGGGGGAAAAAATGGCAAAAACATACTTGAGAGGGGTGGGTTTGACAGTTCCCCATAGTTCTTCAAGAGAGACGGCAGGATGCTGGGAAAACCAACATGTGATTGTTTCCAAAATGTCTTCCAGAGCAAATTCTAATGAAGAGACCATTTAGAATCTATAATTCAACAGTTTTATGGGCAAGATGTCACCCCTTCCAGATTGTAAGCTCCTGGTAAGGCAGAATAATGTCTACCAATTCTGTTGTATTTTGTCATATTGTGTTCTCCCAATCACTTAGTACAGAGAAGCAGTGTGGCCTAGTGGATAGAGCTTGGGCCCGGGAGTCAGAAGGACCTGGGTTTTAATCCCGACTCCTCCACTTGTCTGCAATGTGACCCTGCTAGAAAGTCACTTCGCTTCACTTCTCTGGGTCTCAATTCTCTCATCTGTAAAATGGGGATTAAGACTGTAGGCCCATGAGGGACATGAACTGTGTTCAAGCTGATTGTAATGAATAACCCCAGTGCTTAGAACAGTGCCTGGCACATAGTAAGTGCTTAACGGATACTGCAGTTATTATTATTACAGTACTCTGCACACAATAAATACCATTGATCGATTGATAAGGTTGGTCTTAATTTTTAAGTCACAAAATTTTGAAACCATCCTGGCCTCCTGTACAAATGTATGGAGTACTCATTCAGTGATCTGTTGCCGAATTGTACATTCCAAGCACTTAGTACAGTGCTCTGCACATAGTAAGCACTCAATAAATACAATTGAATGAATGAATGAATGATTCCCATTTTAGAAGAAAGGTAACATGGACTTCCCACTGCCACTAAGTCATGGGAGGTTTCCAGTGGCCCTCTTAGGCATTCCAGCTCCGAAGCACAGACCATATTAAATCCAGAAGAGAACTTTTTCCCAGCAATATTAAACCAGTAAATATTTGGCCCTCCTGTGATTTTGCTGTCTTGCTGTTTGTTCGTGCGTCAGAGACTCACGGAAAAGACAGGACTTGGGGTCACCGGGTGACCTCCCTTTGCTGTGACACATTTTTGTGATGCAGAATCAATATCCATAAGATCAGCTTACTGTTGGTGAAGCTTGTGGGGGGCGGAGGAGCTGGGGGGAGGGCTGGGAGAGCACTCTGAGGAAACCTTGGAGAACCGCTGTTACCCAGAAGATAAAAAAATTGGCTACTGCTCCATTCTCCTTGGTTAAAAAAATTACTATTCTTTCCCTTCTATTTGTCTTGGAAATGCAAAGTTATTCGTTTTCTCCTATTTGTCTTGGAAATGGAAAGTGAACAGTTGCGTTGTTCTGGTTTTGGGGGTTTTTTTGGTTTGTTGGTTTTGTTTTTTTTTCAGAAGAGTCAGAGGAGATTATGGGCTGAGAGGACCCTGCCTCTCCAAACAAGAAGTCCTTTGGTCCCCACCTAGTAGAGTGGGATCTGTTGGGCTCAGTTCCCTACCTGGACCTTGCCTGTGTGATTCTCCTTGGGTGTTGCGTGCCCTTCAAGGAAAGCATAGAGAGAAACTAACTGGGCAGGGGTAATGATGATAATAATAATAATGCCTGTTAACTACTTACTATGTGCCAAGCACTGTTCTAAGCGCTGGGATAGATACAAAGTAATCAGGTTGGAAACAATCGCTGTCCCCCAGGGGGCTCACACTCTTAATCCCCATTTTACAGATGCGGTAACTGAGGTCCAGAGAAGTGATTTGTCCAAGATCAACAGCAGACATGTGGCAGAGCTGGGATTAGAACCCATGACCTTCTGACTCCCAGACTGTGTTCAATCCACTATGCCATGGAGCAGGAAATGATGGAAGGGGAGGATCTGGAAAAACAGTACCCATGGATATTAAAATCAGGGCCCAGACAGCCTGGTTTTCATCAGCCACATAATCCAATGATTCTGGAAATTCTTCAAGGTAGTGGAAGAGGACAAAGACTCGTGAGTCGACTGGCTCAAGATTGAGTAGGCCAGTGGGATCTGAGTTGAGAGAAGTGGTGATTTGGGCTTCAGTGAAGGACTCCAGCCAGAGCAATTTGACAGTGATGATAATGGTGACGAGGATGATGATGAAGATGATGGGATAATGAGGGATTTATTGGCAAAATGGAAATATGACCCATAAAAAAAGAGTTTAGTACGACTCCTATCCTCAGAACATTAACCAGGCTGCGTAGCCTTAGTCAACTAATCCTCAGATTATCCAGGCTTTTTCTCTAACTTCATATGCACAGGCCTGCATGCGCACGCATGCATGTATGAAATCCATCTGCAGCTTGGTTTCCCACCGACTGCAATGACATCTAATGGTGAGAGCAGAAATAGCTCTCTTTCCTCCCCGCATTGGGTGGAGTGGATGTCGGAGGGCTAGCCACAGATTTGTTACCCTATCATTATATTTGGGTAGCACAGAATGCAGGATATGGCGATAGGGTATATTTAATTAATATGCTCTCTCCTGCTTGGGACAGTGGAAGCCCAAAACAACTCGACCTTTGGAAGGAAGGTAACAGGACTCATAACTGAATTTCAATTTCTCAATTACACCTGGAATAATCTAGTACCTTTTTTTCCGTGGAGAAGTGCCTCTTAGATACTATTCAGTTTACCTTCTACGCAACCTAGGAGGTAAAAAGGGGTCAGGACTACTAGTCCCATTTTGCATGAGAAGCAGCATGGCCAGCTGGAAAGAGCGTGGGCCTGGGAGTCAGATACCTAGGTTTTAATCTTGCCCTATGTATTCTGCGTGGCCTTGAGCAAGTCACTTAATTTCTCTGTGCCTCAGTTACCCTATCTGTAAAATGGGCATTATGACTGTGAGCCCAGACGAGACAGGGACTGTGTCCAACCTGATTTACTTGTATTTACCTCAGTGCTTAGAACAGTGCTTGGCATATAGTAAGTGCTTAACGAGTACCATAATTATTATTATCGCAACTGTCGACATGAAGGCATTTAGTAATTTACCGGTTTAGCCAGTGAATCAGTGTCAGAGCTGAGTGACGTGTGAGGCTTGTGACTTTTGGTCCAGTTCTCTTTCTCATTCCCTTTACAGCCTCCAAATCCTGGGTGTTTTTTCTTCCAATTTTTAATCAAAGAATCATCAGATTATAAGGACTCTCAAGGAGTCACAAGAATCCAGCACTCTGCTTCCAGGCAGTAATAATAATGATGGCATACGTTAAGCCCTTACTAAGTGCCAAGCACCGTGCTGAACACTGGGATAGTAATAAGATAGATATGATTCCATCTCTGTCCCATACTGGGCTCACAGTTCCAGGGGGAGGGAGAACAGGCAATGAATCCCCAGGTGAGGAAATTGAGGCCAGAGAAGGAAGCAACTTGCCCAACATCACATAACTGCTAAGTGGCAGAACCAGGATTAGAAGCCAGTTCCTGTGGCTCTCAAGGCTGCGCTTTTTCCACGAGACCAGGCTTCCTTCCACCCTCAGAGCGACTTTCACCTATCCTGTTAACATGGTCCAGTTCCTCTCCACAGTTAAAGTAGGGTGTTCCTCCCACTGTCTCTCTGCTCCATCCTCAGAGGAAATGGAGCCCATCTGTTCTCCACTTTCAACACGACATCCCTTTATTAAGTCCCCCTCAGCTGTCTTCTCCAGGAATGCCCACCCCCTAGTCCTTAAATCCCTTTGAGTGACAAACTGTAACACTGCAGAACTGGAATCTGTTCTTCGCGCATGCTCAGCCAGTCCACTTCACTGAATAAATACCATTATAAATACCTGCTATGACTATTACTATAATACAACTACTACTGATGCTATTACTATTAGTTCTTCACCCTTCGCTTTTACCTTGCTGATTGGCCTTGAGGGAGTTTCTGGGCCTCTTTGCCATCTGCTCTCCAGTCTTCCAAGAGCTACTCTCTTTCCTTTTTGTTTGACTCACTGAAATGTGAAGCGGGAAATGAGAGTCTCAGGGAGAAGGGCAGTGCTCCAGCTGAGCAGAGTTGAAACCTCTTCTCTCCACCCTTGGGCTTATTTCAGCTGCTACGCCACCCCATCCTAACCACTCCGAGGAAAGGGGTCATCGCATCACGTATCTTAAAATGGGGAACTGGTTCCATACGCCAAACAATCCATGAGTTCTGGATATTCCTCTAGATAGTGCGAGAGGACAAAGTCTCATTTGTTAAATGGCTCAGGTTTGGGTTTGGATGGGGGAGTGGGATCTGAGTTCACAGAAGCAGTGATTTGGGCTTCAGGGAAGGCTCCGGCAGGAGGAACTTGATAACGATGATGATGATGATGATGCTGGATCTCTGGGCAAAATGAAAACAAGACCCATAAAACCTCTTCTTTTGGTTATTTATTTCCCCCCTTCTTGCAGTGCTAGAAGAGGGCTGGGGGAGAAAACTGGAGCAGTCAACACGGAATGCTTGTCCCCATGATTAATTAGCACAGAGATGGACCCCAAGGCACGATGCTAAAAATTCCTGCGTCGCTCCGGAGGTGCTGCAGCTGCGGCAGTATCTGCGGCCCTGTGACTTTCCCCCAATGTCGTTTGTCATAATTTGACACTGATAAAGAGCTTCCAAGGGGCTGTGCTGCGCCAGGCACCGTACCCATCCGTATCAAAGCCACTGGTAGTGTCCCTTTAGCAACAAATTGCCGCCTCTTCTGGAACTGTTCTGCCCCTCCAGATCTTCCACACACGTCTCCCCTAAGCCCTTCGACCCCTCCCAGACCCCTTGGCCCGTCAATGCTTTTCGCTCTTTAGGGCCCCGGGAGTGAGCCGACCTTCCTCCGAACTTTTTAGCTAAAGTCCTCCTGGGGAGCAGAGGTGTGCGTCCTAGAGGTGCCTTGTTTCAACTCCAGCATAACTTTTCAACTCTGATTAAAACCGTCTATCAGGTGCCACCAGTGTCCTGCCAGCCCTGGAAGACGGTTTAATTAAAATATGGAAAAACATCTTAGGTGGGTCCGTGGAGGCACACAGGAAGATGTGTAGGGGCTCCTTTGACATGCTAGGCCCGCAGAGCAGCTGGCCCCACTGAATGTCTCCCAGTCTCCAGAAAATGAAGGCATTGTAACTCCAGACTTTAATCATAATTATTATTATTACTACTATTATTATATTTAAAGCTTTAAGGCGCTCAATCATCTTGCCCCCCTTACCTCACCCGCTTCTCTCCTACCACAACCCTGCCTGCACATTTCCCTTCTCTAATGCCGACCTACTCACTGTATCTCAATTTCATACACCGTGCCACTCACCCCTCACCTCAGGCCTGGACCACCCTCTTTCTTCATATAATAATAACAATGGCATTTGCTAAGCACTTACTATGTGTCAAACACTGTTCTAAGCACTGGGGTAGATACAATCTAATCAGGGTGGACAGAGTCTCCGTCCCACGTGGGGTTCACAGTTTTAATCTCCCCAAGCATAGGCTTGGGAATCAGAGGACATGGGTTCTGTGCTTCAGTTACCTCATCTGTAAAATGGGGATTAAGCCTGTGAGCCCCACGTGGGACAACCTGATTAGTTTGTTACTACCCCAGCGCTTAGAACAGTGCTTGGCACATAGAAAGCGCTTAACAAATAGCATAATTATTATTTTACAGATGTTGTAACTGAGGCACAGAGAAGTGAAGTAACTTCCCCAAGGTCACACAGCAGACAAATGGCAGAGCCGGGATTAGAATACAGGTCCTTCTGACTCAGTCACTCAGTTGATTGTATTTATTGAGTGCTTACTATGTGCAGGACACTCTACTAAGCATTTGGGAGAGCACAACAATAAACAGACACATTCCCTGCCCACAGTGAGTTTACAATCTAGAGGAGGAAACAGATATCAATATAAATAAATTTTATTTATATGGAAATAAAATATAAATAAAGGTGACCTGTGGAACTATCAAGGGGATCATAACCAGGCTCCTTCTCCAGTTTGCTCTGCTCCCCCCGCCTCACCTAGAAACAATGTGGCCTAGTGGCTAGAGCAGGGGTCTGAAAGTCAGAAGGACCTAGGTTCTAATCCTGGCCCTGCCACTTGTCTGCTGTGTGACCTTAGTCAAGTCACTTCACTTCTCTGTCCCTCAGCTACCTCATCTGTAAAATGGGGATTAAGACTGTGGGGCAGGGACTGTGTCCAACCTGATTACCCTCTATCTACCCCAGCGTTTAGAATAGTGCCTGGAACATAGTAACTGTTTAATAAATACCAAAAAAAAAAAAAAGAATCCCAGTCACAGCAGTAACCCAGACCAGACCAAACTCCTGACAGGTCCCAGAAATGCTGGGGCCTCCCTGCTCCTCAGCGAGGTTCAGGGAGGGCCAGTGGTGGATAGGGGGACAGGGCAGGTTGCCAGCTTGGGGAGGGGAGGGGAGCGTGGCCGGGATTGTTTGAGGATTTACCTGCCCCTCTGCCCTGTCCCAAGCGCTTAGTCCAATGCTCTCTGCATGGTGAGTGCTCAACAAATACGACTGACTGACTGACTCTGGACCAGGCTGTGGAGATTGGGTAATCCGGCACCCAGCCACTAAAGAAAACTTCCTCTGAGAGCTGCCAGAACCTCTGGATGCCTGACAGGATGTCAAGCTGAATTATGTGGGCTTAAAAACCAAATCACCTCCTTCCTGGGTTACTTAACCGTCTGGCTGGCTAGACCAGTGGATTACTGGTGACAGGCACTGGGGGCCGCTCAGCTGCACGAGACAGAGCGGCTTTGATGACCTGGAAAACTCCAGACACCGAGGCTCCTAATAATGAGCTAAAACCCCTGGAAAGTACCCCGGCTGCAGGGACGTGGAAAGACCTGCCAGCATTCCTCCGGAAAGACCAGGTCGGCCTCACCGGATGGCACCTGGTCTGCGGTGACTGAGGCGCGGGGCTGCCTGGCGCAGGGGGAGGGGGATGGACAGGTTGACCTCTTGAGGATCCCTGCCGGCCTGAGATTCTATGACAATCTGATCCTGATGAGATCGGAGCCAGGGAAAATATGCCAGTTTGGCGGTGGCCTGGCAGAACGGACTGGGGCGAGCTAGGGGTCTCCAGATGGACTGCCGCGAGGGTGAGCGGAGTTTGAGGTGGCAAGAGGCAGATGTTTCAAGGCTCTCAGTTAGTTCTCTCCCCCTTACTATCCTTTTTCCCTCCCTCTACTCCTTTGCTCCTCTAACGCCAACCTACTCACTGTGCCTCGCTCTTGTCTCTCACCATTGGCTCCTTGCTCATGCCCTCCTTCCCACCTGGAAGTCCCTCCCCCTTCAAACCAGACAGACCACCACTCTCCCCTTCTCAAAACCCTCCTAAAATCTCATCTCCTCCAGGAAGCCTTCCCTGGCTAACTTTTCCTCTCCCCACACCATTTTCCTTCCTTACTGCATCCTACTATGCACTGGAGTCCATACTCACTGAATATTATTATTATTATTATTATGGCATTTGGTAAGCATTTACTATGTGCCAAGCACTGTTCTAAGTGCTGGGGCAGATACAAGGTGATCAGGTTGACCCACTTGGGGCTCCCAATCTCAATCCCCAATTTACAGATGAGGTAACTGAGGCTCAGAGAAGTTAAATGACTTGCCCAAGGTCACACAGCAGACAAGTTGGAAATAATCCCCCACCTCCACAGAGTTTATATACTTCTACTCTGTTGTTTCCCCTACCTGCAATTTAGTTTCATGTCAGTTTCTCCCACTAAATTATAAACTCCTTGAAGGCAGGGATCATGTATACCTACACTGTTGTACTCTCCCAAAATCTTAGCACAGTGCTGAGCACCCAGTAAATGCTTAATAAATACCATTGGTTCATATTGATTTTTTTATGGTATTTGTTTTATTCCAGGCACTATACTAGGTGGTGAGGTAGCTACAAGTTAATCAGGTTGGACAGAGTCCATGTCCCAGTTGGAGATCACAGTTTTAATCCCCATTTTACAGATGAGGTAACTGAGGCACAAAGAAGTGAAGTGACATGCCCAAAGTCACATAGCAAAGTGGCGAAGCCGGGATTAGAACCTTCTGACTCCCAGGCCTTCTCTTTATCCACTGCTACACTGTTATATTGTACTCTCCCAAGCACTTAGTACGGTGCTCTGTACACAGTAAGTGCTCAATAAATATGACTGATAGATTAATTGAGAAGTGGCATGGAGAGATGCTGGAAATGCCAGGAAAGAGTTCAGAGTCAGAGTCTGCCATGACCAAATCCTGTCCCCAACTCAAAGGGAAGTTGACCTAATTCATGTTGGATTTCTCCTGATGGAGTCTGGGAGTTCCCCTCCCCCTTGCCCCTCGAGAGTTGTTCCGGGGAGATCAATCCAGTAGACTTTGGAGTACTCCTTACCTCAAAAAATACCGAGAGGCTCATGGGTAAAGAAAGGATTCACTTCTTCCTAGCAGGATCCTACCATAGGGAGGGGTCTGCCCCTGATAATTTGCTTGGAGGGGAGAGAAATCAGCTGCTTCCTGTTTCTCGCCTCCCTTCTTGATGAGCAGAGTTTGAGGCGTTCCACAGAGTAGCAATCTTGTAGGCCCCTCCTGCTCCACAGAAGGACTGTTCCCAGAGAGAAAATGGGCATGGGATTAAGAGGCCAGAAGTTCTATGACCTCCACCATCTGCTGATAATCATCATCAACCAAAGCTGCTCCTGGTTAACTGGAGGTACCCTCCCCATCCATCTACCTCTGGCAGATACCCCCTACCCAGTTCTCCCCAACCTCAGGGGCTGAGACTTTGGCTGGGGGTCCAGGGAATCCATGGCTGCTTCAACTTTCTCTCCCCGCACTGCTCTCCCCAACATCTGCTAGACCCAAACCTCTCCTCCTCTCCACTCCTCTCCCCGCAATACCCCTAAGGTTCGGGGAATCTTGACCATTTCCCTTCTTCCCCAGATTTCCCAGGCATTATCCCAGCTGCAAGGGTACCGGCTGCTGTTTCTGATTCCCAGCAGACTGAAGCCAAGAAATCTATTCCAACCCAGCAAAGTAAATTCGCCATAGTAACTCAGTGGTGTGGTACCCAAAAAAGCTGTCTCTGTGGATGGTATGAATGTGGAGAATTGACCATAGGAGGAATAAAGGTAATAAATAGTTAAATCCCAGGTGGAAAATAGTCAGAGGAACCCCACACCATAGTGACTTTAGTCTATCAAATAAAGTTATCTTTGACTCCCAACTTTGTGGGCGTTGGCCTACACAATTGGCTTATAGAGATCAATCAGCTAATCAGTGGTATTTATTGAGTACTTACTGTATGCAGAGCTACTTGCCCATCTTAAAATACTATTTACTCTGAGCTATTTCTGCCCCTTCTCTTGCTGAAGTTGCCTCATGTATTTTTTTTTTAAATGGTATTTGTTAAGCACTTACTATGTGCCAGGCACATAGTGTTGGGGTAGATACAAGTTAATCAGGTTGGACACATTCCTTGTCCCTCATAAGGTTCACAGTCTTAATCTCCATTTTACAGATAAGGTAACTGAGGCAAAGAGAAGTTAAGTGACTTGCCCAAGGTCAAACAGCAGACAAGTGGCAGAGACAGGATTAGAACCCAGGTCCTTCTGACACCCAGGCCCAAGCTCACAATTACTACTTTTCTTTCTGTCAGTGAAGCTCCAGATACCCTGTGGCCTCCTCCACTTCTTCAGGGCATTTTGACTTTGCTAATTCTGGAGGACAAACGTTTCACCCAGTACTCCAGACCTGGAAATTCATATCTCTCTGTTCGTCTTTCTGTCTCTCTCTCTTTTTTTCCATCAGCACACCCCAACGGAGGCAGTTGGAAGGGGGAGAATCCCAAATCCCGAACCAGAAGGAGAGATAAAAAGCAGGATCACTTGTGGAACTCCATCCTGGCAGCCTGAGACGGGACTGCGTGCCTGTCTTTGTGAAGGCTTTCATTTGATTCAAGGCCTTGGAGGAGCTGAGATAATCTCTCCGGGAGGGGGTTGAAAGAAGGAGAAGGCAGGCAGTGGGTCTCTGGGAAATAGCTATTGAATAACTCCAGCCAGGGGCATTTAACAACTGGACCAGGTCGGAGGGGCTAACTGAGCTGCTCAGCGGCTCCGGCTCCAATCCTATCCAAGTTCCTAACATGTCAGTCACCAGTGTCCGTGAGTGCACACACACACACACACACACACACACACACACACACACACACACACACACACACACACACACACACACACACACACACCCCCCCCCCCCCCCCCCCCCCCAAAAGGAGTCAGAAATCAATCAGCTCCTGGAGAATGCACCATCTTCTCTTTGCCCGCCTCCTTCTCTCTCTGTGGCAGGGGGAGGTCAGAGTTCCCGTCAAATGTCATTAATCATCTTCCCTCGGGCTGTGTGCTTATTGGACAGTCCTATTAATCAGAGCCCTATCAGACCTACAGCTTGGTTAGGTCTCCATTGTCCTGTTCCTTACCTATCATAGAAAGATTAGATTATCAGTGACAAGGGAGACACCCATTGAGTCACAGTGGTGCAGAAGAATGGGTTTTATTTATTTATTTATTTATCCTCCTGTCTTGAAGATGAGCTGTTTCTTGTCTTGTCCACTGTCTCCTTTTCTTTAAAGAAGGAGCTTTAAGAATCCAATTTGTCAAACTGGACAATCATTGGAGAACCCATATATTTTTTTTTAAAAAAAGGAAGAAGCCTTGGTTACTTTATCCCTCCTCCTCCCCTAGAAGAAAGCAGAGGGTTTTAAATAAGGCTTGGAAGGATTAGAAAATAAGTTGAGTGTCCTACATCAATTAATCTTCTGAGAGCAGGGCTCTGTGAATAGGGAATGGCAGAGATAGGTTGAAAGGACAGTCACCAGACTTTGAGAGATAGCAACAAAATGTACCAATATGTTTCCTATTCCTTCGGCTTTTGAGCCAGGGGAAGCAAACGCCAATGAAGCAGCATGATCTAGTGGAAATAACACGGTCCTGGGAGTTAGAGGACTGGGTTTTAATCTCCACTCGTCTGCTGTGTGACCTTGGGCAAGTCATTTAGCTTTATTTTGCCTCAGTTACCTCATCTGTAGAGTGGGGATTAAGATTGTGATCCCCATTTGGGGCATGGATTGTGTCCAATCTGATTATCTTGTATCTCTCCCAGCATTTAGCACAGTGCCTGACACCTAGTAAGCATTTAACAAATACTATAAATAAAGGGAGAGAAGAAGATAAGCTGGGGAAGGAGGAGAAGAAAGCTTGTCCCTCCTATCTTCTTTACCGCCCATCCACCTGGTTTTCAGAATCTCCATCCATCGGGAGACACCTCCATTGACCAGAGTACCCTCCCAAGTGCTTAGTACAGTGCTCTGCACACTGTAGCGCTCAATAAATACAACTGACCGACTGACAGAAGGAAACTGAGGTCCTGCATGGGGGTGTGACTGACTCAGGGGTCCCCATGATTTTGCAGAGGCAGAAAAGGGGTGTACTTAGGCTCCCAAGCCTGCTCGAACCAGCACACGAGTAAATTAGAGAATTCAGCATCCAGGGTAATTGATTCTATTTATCGTGATTAAGTTGTCTTGTTTTTGTCCGTCTGTCTCCCCGGATTAGACTGTAAACCTGTCAATGGGCAGGGATTGTCTCTATCTCTTGCCGAATTGTACATTCCAAGTGCTTAGTACAGTGCTCTTCACATAGTAAGTGCTCAATAAATGCTATTGAATGAATGAATAATTATCTGGCAAGGAGATGGTGACGCTCTCCCCAGTTGGTTCTATGTACCCTAGGCACCGTACTGCTCTCTAGTAGATTGGCACCAAGGATGCCATGCTGCTCTCTGGCTCTCGTTCCAAATGTTGCTGGATGCAGCAGGCGTGGGCTGTTTTTGATTTCCTGAAATTGTTCCCACGTCCTCAGAAGTGACAGGTACTGCAGCCTTCTGCAGAGGACTTGGGGCTCTTTCTGACCTGCTCCCCACTTCACTCTGCTGCAGAGTTCACTGTGCTGCATGGATCATATAGCAACAAAAATGTTCTGTCCGTGCCTCCCTGCTTCTCAAGAACCTCCAATGGCTGCCCATCCACCTCTGCATCAAACAAAAACTCTTTACCATTGGCTTTAAATCACTCAATCAGCTTGCTCCATCCTACCTCACTAATCTCCTACTACAGCCCAGACTGCACATTCCGCACTCCTCTAACGCCAGTTTACTTACTATGCCTGTCTCGTCTTTTTCGCCTCTGACCCCTTTCCCACATCCTCCCCCTAGCCTGGAACTCCCTCCCCATCCATATACCCCAGACCATCACTTTTTCCACCTTCAAAGCATTATTAAGGTGACATCTTCTCCAAGAGGCCTCTTTTCCCTGCCTTTCTCTCCCCTCAGAGGTGTCTATGCACTTGGATCTGTGGCCTTTGGATATTTAGTATTCAACCCACCCCAAACCCACAGCACTTTTGTATACATCTTTAAATTATATATTATAAATTACTTATTCATATTAATGTCCACCTCGCCATCCAAACTGTAAGATCGTTATGGGCAGGGAACGTGCCTCCTAATTCTTTTGTATTGTCCTCTCCCAAGTGCTTAGTTCAGTGTTCTGCCCATAGTAAGTGTTCAATAAATACAACTGACTGATTGCTTCTAATGGTGATGGGGAAATGTTAATCATTGAAATGAAAGGGGAACTAGAATCCCAACACACTTTGGTAATAGTTCAGCCTTTCTGGCCCAGTGCTTTTTGCTGGGCTTAACATCTTAACATCTGGGCTGAACATGGGCCAGGGAGTCAGAAGACATGGGTTCTAATCCCAGCTCTGCCAGACGATCTTGGGCAAGTCATTTAACCTCTCACCTGTACAAGGAGAAAACCCAATTCCTCATCTAAACCCACCCAGGAAAACGTGCAGATAAAATGAGATCACTGAGCGGAAAGATGAGATGAGTACTTAAAATGAGGGGACCAGCCAACCCAAACTGGGAGGCATCACCTCAAAATGTATGGGTCTACCCCACCACCTGCTTCAGGTCTTTCAAAAACCCTAATATTACCAGGGGTGCTAAGAGGAAAGATAAGGGGAAAGCAGTAGACTGAGAAATGGGAGGCTTTCAACCGCCAGGAGGAGGATGATGCAGGGAGGGAGGCATGGATTCAAGTTGGCAAGCATCTCCATCCCTGAGGAGGAGGAAGAAGAAGATGGGATAGGGATGGAGAGAAGGGAAGCAGATTGCCACTTCACTAGCACAACCAGAACAGTCGTTCACACAGATGACACTTCTAAACAGTGGGTGCCCTAACATTTTTCATCACAGCTGCCACCTCTCTGCCAGCCTCCCGCTACCCATGCCATACCCTGCTGCCACCCCCCCCCCCCCACGACAGTGCACTCTGAGGTAATTTCCTTGCTTGCTTATTGATTACATAATAATAATAATTGTGGTATTTATTAAGCATTTACTTTGTGTTAGGCACTGTACTAAGCACTGGGGTGGATAAAGGCACATTGGGTTGGACACAGTCCCTGTTCTACAGGGAGCTCACAGTCTTAATCCCCATTTTACAGATGAGGGAACTGAGGCACAGAAAAGTGAAGTTACTTGCTCACAAAGCAGGATTAGAACCCTGGATCCTTCTGACTCCCAGGCCCATGCTCTATCCACTAGGCCATGCTGCTTCCCAAAAAGCCAGCCCTGTCCAGACCCATGATAATAATAATAATAATGATAATGGCAGTTATTAAACACTTACTATGTGCAAAGCACTGTTCTAAGCACGGGGGTGATACAAGGTGATCAGGTTGTCCCATGTGGGGCTCATAGTCTTAATCCCCATTTTACAGATGAGGTAACTGAGGCCCAGAGAAGTTAAGTGACTTGCCCAAAGTTACAAAGCTGACAAGCAGCAGAGTCGGGATTAGAATCCATGACCTCTGACTCCCAAGCCTGTGCTTTTTCCACTGAGCCACACTGCTTCCCATCCTCTCTGCTGGCACTTCAGCCCTCCTCCCTCCTCCCCCAACCCAGAACCACCACAGAACCTCCCTGAGATTCCCTTCTTTGGTTCCCCTGGGGACTGAGAGAGGACCTCAAGAGATCCAATCACCTCAAGGAACCATATTCCGCCAGGAGCCTGACCAACGTGTGGCATGGCTCAGTGGAAAGAGCCCGGGCTTGGGAGTCAGAGATCATGGATTTGAAACCTGACTCTGCTGCTTGCCAGCTATGCGCCTTTGGGCAAGTAACTTCACTTATCCATGCCTCAGTTACCTCATCTATAAAATGGGGATTAAAAACTGTGAGCCCCACGTGAGACAACCTGCTCACCTTAAATCCCAGTGCTTATAACAGTGCTTTGCACATAGTAAGCGCTTAATAAATACCATCATTATTATTCCTGGACCAAGGCTGTGATTTAGGGTTGGGGGTGGTCATCTGGGGCCACAGCGAGAGAGGGAGCGGTCACTAATGCCCGCCTGGGGAGAAATCCGGTCAGCCCGGAGAGGGGCCCCAGCAGGGTCTGTAAAATCCAATGAAGAGTTTGCTAAATGAGGTGTTTGACCGAACAGACACAGCCACCTGAAATAGCTGGGGCTTTCCCCACAGGCTTAATAAAAACTGACAACCTATATTGTTCTGAGCCACCTAGGTAAGCTGAGGCCTGGCCAGGGAGTGAGGGGGCATGTAGGGGCCAGAGGATGGGAGCCTAGGGCACAGGGCACAGGGCAAAGGGCATAGGGCAGAGGGTGGAGGGCCTTGTGCAAGATAATAAAGAACACGAGCAGGGCAGGGGGCTTGGACATCCAAATCCGAGCGGACTGGCGAAAGCCCTTGGGGGCGTCGGAGCTGAGGCAGAGACCACCCGACGGCCTACGGACCGTGGAGAGTGGGGGCTCCAGATGGCTTTTTGCTTCGGTGCCATAAAAAATGTAATCCGACAAGCCGGCGGATGGGATGTGAAAATCAAAATCTGAGGGGGCGGGAGGAAGTCATGGGGGAAGATGGGATGGAAGGTATCAGTGTCTGCAAAAATATATATATACTCTCTCTCCACACAATGGCGCCAGAATTTACGAGCTTGCAAATGGCATTTAATTCCAGAGGAACATGCTCAGGACAACTCCAGTTGTTTTCTGGTCCTGGCAAGCAGATAGGAGTTGGAAATGAGCCAAAACCATTCAACATTAAAGCCCCGAATAGGAGGTGATAACTTTGCCAATTAACTAGGGATGTGGACTTTTTGTATCCCCCCGCCCCCCCCCCCCCCAAACGCTTTCCCAGTCATTATGGGATGATATAAAGAAACAGGTCGTCCCAGTGCAGTTTAATTGCTCATACATAGAAAAATGATGAGCTCAGTTCTACAGCCCAGGCAGCCTCTAGGATACCAGCTGTCATATTAATGCCGGCTGCTTGGAGGGTCACATACCCCCACCCCCCCGACTTCTCTGGAAAAGTACAGGCACTAGGGAGGGGGTATTCATTGCTCCCCCGCCCCTCTCCCAACAGCCCCACCCCCACCCCACTCATGGCATCAATGGGTCTGCCGCTCTTAAGTGATCTCTACTTTTTGCGTGGCTGTGCCCTTTCTTTTTTTTTAATGGTATTTGTTAAGCACTTACTATGAGCACCATTCTAAGCACTGGGGTAGGCACAAAGTAATCAGGTTGGACACACTCCATGTCCCATGTAGGGCTCACAGTCTTAATCCCTGTTTTACAGATGGGATAACTGAGGCACAGAGAAGTAAAGTGACTTGCTCAAGGTCCCACTGCAGACAAGTGGCAAAGGTGGAACTAGAATCCAGGTTCTTCTGACTCCCAGGCCTGGGTCTATATAATCCTCCCTCCTGCAAAAGACAACCATGTTGAAGGCATCTACACATGCACTACTCTTTTGACCTAGTGGAAAGAACACGGGCCTGGAAGTCAGAGAACTTGACTTCTAATCTCGACTTCTCTACTTGTCTCCTGTGTGATCTTGGACAAGTCACTTAACTTCTCTGTGCTTCGGTTACATCTGTAAAATGGGGGTTAAGTCTGTGAGCCCCATTTGGGTCATGGATTGTGTGCAACCTGGTTAGTTTATATCTACCTAGCACTTAGTACAGTATCTGCTACATAGTAGGCCCTTAACAAATACCATTTTTAATAAAAATAACACCTCTTATAAATCCTGTCCATTTTACCTCCACAATATTTCCCTTTCTCTCCTCCAAAATGGCCACTGCCATGGTGTAAGCTCTCATCATTTTGGGATTGGACTACTGATCGATCTCCTCACTTTTTTTCCTGTCCCCAGGCTCTTCCCTCTTCGATCAAACTTCATTCTGCTGCCCAGATCACCTTCCTAAAATGTCATTTGGCTTATGTCTCCTCACTCCCCAAAAATCTCCAATGGCTCTCCATTTCCTTCTCTATCGAACCAAAGCTCCTTCCACTGGCTTGAAGGCTCTCTACCTTGCCAGCACACCTGCCCTCTCCACACATTACTCACTGTAAACCCATCTATTTTGAGTGCCTCACTCTCAACTCCCACCTTCGACCCCAGGCTTCCAACCCCAGGCTCCCGTCCTGCCCTCGGCCTGAAACTCCATCCCACTTCAAATCCACTTGACTACACTTTCCCCCATCTTCAAAACCCTCCTGAAATCCCATCTCCTCCAGGAAGATTGTAAACTCCTGAGGACAGGAACCACATCTTTTACTTCAATTCTTCTCTCCCCAAATCTCAATCCAGTGCTCTGCACACAATAAGCCCTCAATAAATTCTGTTGATGATGATGATGATGATTGTGATGATGATAATTCAACATAATTCATTCCTGCAAACATAGTACAAGCATATGTCCTGCTGGCAGTTAGCTATTGATTTTTTTGCTTCCTCCCTGTAAAGTCCTACCCTAATGTCCTCTGAAAGTGCACAGCTGGGAAAAAAAAGCAGCGCCATGCAACAGCACCCTATGTTTCTGAGCAGTCTAACTCAAGAATGCAGTACAATAATAAGTGACCCGCTATATTTCTGAGACAACTGATGGGGTGTCAGAGATCCTGGCACAAAGGGATGAGATCCCACTCTCGGCATTGTCTTTGAAAATGGAGAGAAGTTAAGCAAGGGCACCACACATCCGTACCATTAAGACATCACAGCACTTCACAGCCCATAAACACAGCCCCTGTTTGTTTTTCTAAGAGAGAACAGGGTACACTACTCTGCTTACTTGATACTTTAGATAACTGCAGGATCCCTTTGGTGAAATGAAATACACCCAGAGGAGAAAAACAAAGAGAAAGAAGAGGAGGAGGGGAGAGGAGAGAAAGAGGAGGAGGACAAGGAATGAGGAGGAAGAAGCGCTGTTTTTTAATGGTGTTAAACTTATTTTCTAGGAACTATACTAAGCAATGGGATAGATACAAGATAATCAGGTTAGGCACAGTCCTGGTCCCATTTGGGGATCACAGTCTTAATCCCCATTTTACAGATGAGATAACGGAGGCACAGCGAAGTTAAGTGACTTGCCCAAGGTCACACAGCAGACAAGTGGTGGAGTCTGGATTAGAACTCGGGTCCTCTGCCCCCCCCAGGCCTGTGTTCTTTCTGCTTGGCCATGCTGGAACATGTCTACCAATTCCGTTGTATTGTACTCTCCCAAGTGTTTAGTACATGCTCTGCACACAGTAAGTACCATTGACTGATTGATTGAGGAATTGATCAGGATAATTGGGTCCTGTTTTCTGACCTCAGAAAATAGTCTAGGAGTATTTTCCCACCTGGATTTAGCACCAAGACCCTGTGGACTCTCCCTCTCAGTTCATGAGCACCCTGATTCCCTCACTGTGGGCAGGGATTTTCACTTATTGTTGTATTGTTCTTTCTCAAGCCTTTAATACAGTGCTCTGCACGCAGTAAGTGTGCTTAATAAGTGAGATTGATTGAATGAATGAATGAATCACCTTCTCTGACTTGCTGCCCCACAACCACCCACACTACCTCTCTGCACCCCATCCTCCCGACAAGGGCCGAAGGGGTAATGACGTAGCCTAGTGGAGGGGATACAGCATAGCCCTGTGGGTCAAAAGGACCTGGGTTCTAATCCTGGCTGCTGTGTGCTGTGTGTGGCACACATGTGTGCTGTGTGACCTTGGGCAAGTCATTTCACTTCTCTGGGCCTCAGTTACCTCATCTGTAAAATGGGAATTAAGACTGAGAGCTCCATGTGAGACAGGGACTGTGTCCAACCTGATTGACTTGTGTCTACCCCAGTGCTTAGAAAAGTATTGGGCACACAGTAAGCTCTTAACAAGTACCATAATAATAAATCGTTATTATAATAATTAATAATGATAATGATAATAATAATGACACATATGGACCCCTTAGGGCCTAATGTAAGAGGATTAATGAACATGGCCCACATGCTTGGAGATCCGCAAATATACCCACAAGTCAAAGGCCAAGTGTTATTAGAGTGATGATAGTCATTAGGGTTATCCCATTGTTGTGATTATTTTTGCTCTTTCAACTCTTAAATCACCCTCTGCCTCATGATTGCTAGAATTGTAAGTAATTATAGCTTGTATAGGTAACAAATGGATATTTTTGCTAGGCTCTGAGTCTGCATACATTAATTTCCTTGATTAGCTCTCTATTTGGTAGGCTTTGTTCTCCCCCTCTTCCTGCCCAGCTCCAGCTGAAAATTAATGAATCTTAACACCTAGGAAAAGAGAGGTCTATCTTGGGAATACCTCAAGAGTACTCTTGGTTTCGCCGTCACGTATTCGGACATTTCCTAAAGGTTATGCAAAGGTTAACAAACAATTAATATGTTGAATCAGTGCCACTAACTCTGTTTGGCCCATCCCTGGAATCTAAAGGCTTTCCAGTCACTTTCCCATTATTTATACTCATCTCTCTGTTTCCTAACCTTCCTCCACCCTTGGCCCCTGGATGATGGGGATGATCCGAAAGAGGTGCCGATTAATGATGTGCAGCTCAGAGCATCTCTCTACAGGTTCTGACTTAACAATAACATGATCCATCAATGGCTCCCCATCGAGCACTTACTGTATTCTGTATTAAGCGCTTGGGAGAGTCCAATACAGTTCGTAGACACGAACCTTATCTTCAATTAGTTTACCATCTAGCAGATACTAAATAGCATCAGATCAATTGTTCACCCAGTCCAGTATTCTCCACCATTCCAAAGGAGTTTTGGAAGAAATATGATTGCCCTACTTAACCGCCAAATGCACAGTGAGGTGTGTATTTTCCAATATCCCTAATTTTTCCTTCCAACTGCCTTGATTTTTTTTCTCTCTACCTCTCTCTCTCCATCTTTCTATCTCTCTCTTCTCATGTGTATCTCTGTCCTTCATCTTTGAAGAGTAGTCATCTAATTTCACTGTGCCTCAGTTTTCCCCTCTGTAAAATGGGGATTAAACAGCTGTTCTCCTTCCCCCTTCGACTGTGAGCCAGGAGTGGAACGGGGACTATGTTTTGTATGGATTAAGCTGAAATTAACTCAGGGTTTAGCACCTCGGCCCATACGCTACAAATACACTATGTGCCAAGCACTATACTAAGAGCTGGAGTAGATACTAGATACAGTCTAAGTAGGAGGGAGAACAGGCACTGAAACCCCATTTTGCAGATGAAAGAACTGAGGCACAGGAGAAGTTAAATGTCTTGCCCAAGGTCACACAGCAGGTGAGTGGTACAGCAGGGATTAGAAAGGTCCTCTGACTCCCAGGTTCATGCTCTTATTATTATGAAGATGCCTATCATGGAAGTCCCTGAAATAATGAAGTCAGTGTATCTACCGAGTAAGAGGCAGTTTCTACCTGAAACAATGTCTTATTATCACTTCCTTGGTGTAATGTTTACCAAAGCAAGAGTTGTTTAATATCTAATGTTTTAACTACTACTTGGGACATTCTTGTGCAATTCAATGATAATACTTATTGTGGGACTTGTTAAGTGCTTAATATGTGGTAAGAACTATAGTAAACGCTACGGTAAATACAAGATAATTAGGTTGGACACTGTGCCTGTCCCACATGGGGCTCACCATCTAAGTAGGAGGCAATAGGATTTAATCCGTTTATTACAGATGAGAAAACTGAAGCACAGAGAAGTGAAGTGACGTGCCCAAAGTCATACAGCAGGCAAGTTCATTCATTCACTCATTCAATAGTATTTATTGAGTGCTTACTATGTGCAGAGCACTGTACTAAGCGCTTGGAATGTAGAGAAGCAGCGTGGCTCAGTGGAAAGAACATGGGCTTTGGAGTCAGGGCTCATGAGTTCGAATCCCAGCTCTGCCACTTGTCTGCTGTGTGACTGTGGGCAAGTCACTTAACTTCTCTGGGCCTCAGTTCCCTCATCTGTAAAATAGGGATTAAGACTGTGAGCCCCACATGGGACAACCTGATTCCCCTATGTCTACCCCAGTGCTTAGAACAGTGCTTGGCACATAGTAAGCGCTTAACAAATACCAACATTATTATTATTATTATTATTACAAGTCGGCAACAGATAGAGACAGTCCCTGCCCTTTGACAGGCTTACAGTCTAATCGAGGGAGACAGGCAGACAAGAACAATGGCAATAAATAGAGTCAAGGGGAAGAACATCTCATAAAAACAATGGCAACTAAATAGAATCAGGTGCAGAGCTGGAATTCCAGAGCTGGAATTAGAACTTAGATCCTCTGACTCCCAGGTCTGTGCTCTTTCCACTATGCCATGCTGCTTCTCTTTGTACTTTACTCTTAGTGTTGCTTGTATTTAAAAAATTAACTCACAAGAAGCCCGTGCATATTTAACTTTTGAGTTTTAACAGGGCTGTGACTGACTACCAGCCCTCATATCCACTGCTTCTCAAAGAGGAGTGAGAGCATTTCATAACATGATCTTGAATTGACCCTAAGTGGAAGGGAATCAGGTTCCTGCCCAAGCATCAAAGTGCTGGTTTCTTCACACTTTTTCAAGGTGTTAAATGTGTTTGTGGCTCAATACAGCTCGAACATCCAGTGAAAGCAGGAAAAATAGTAAGAGGCAGTACTTAAGTGACTTTGCAGACTGGAAAGGCTTGGTCACGTCACAGATGACTTAGCCAATCAGGTAGCTAGAACCATATTTTGCATTTAGGGCTCTCGTTAATTAATTACTTATGGTATTTGCTAAGTACTTACTATGTAATAATAATAATAATGTTGGTATTTGTTAAGCGCTTACTATGTGCAGAGCACTGTTCTAAGAGCTGGGGTAGATACAGGGTAATCAGGTTGTCCCACGTGGGGCTCACAGTTAATCCCCATTTTACAGATGAGGTAACTGAGGCACAGAGAAGTTAAGTGACTTGCCCACAGTCACACAGCTGACAAGTGGCAGAGCTGGGAGTCGAACTCATGACCTCTGACTCCGAAGCCCAGGCTCTTTTCCACTGAGCCACGCTGTTTCCCATGTGCTTCCCATGCTGCTTACTATGTGCTAAGCACTGTTCTAAGTGCTGGGGTAGATTCAGAGTAATCAGGTTGTCCCATGTGGGGCTCACAGTCTTAATCCCCATTTTACAGATGAGGTAACTGAGGCACAGAGAAGTTAATCAGCTTGCCCAAGGTCACACAGCAGATGAGTGGTGAAGCCAGGATTGGAACCCACGTCCTCTGACTCCCAAGCCCATGCTTGGTCTTTCCACTATGCCATGCTGTTTCTCTGTTCCGAAAATCTCAGAGCCCAGATGATGATGACCATCATCAGTATCATCATCATCATCAGTATCTATTGAGAGCTTACTGTACTCAAGACATCACACTAAACACTTGGGAGAGTACAATACAACAGAGTTGGCTGACACAGACCCTGCCCACAGTGAGTTTACAGTCTAGAGGTGGGATTATCCAAACACCTCTGAACAAGAGGGTGGGGAATGATATTCTTCTCTCTTCATAAATAAACCAGAGGTGTAAAACTGGTCACCTAATCAGAGTGACTTCAGGGAGGTGATGGAATTACAGAAGCCAAGACTTTAACATCATCGCCTCCTCCTCAGCCCTCATGTAACAAGGCCTGTTGCGTGATCACAGATGGCTTGTGTTCCCTGAAAATGTGACTGTTATGGAGTGCATTTTCCCACTGACTTATGTGTTTTAATTAGGACTGCTTCCAGAACCCCTGGAAAAGCAATAGGAGGTTTCTCTACATGCTATAAACTGTAAACTATTTTTTAATCTTTGCCAGGGTAGTTCAAAATATCCCGGTACAGCACTAATATTACATTTTTTCTATCACAAACTCTAACAGGAAATCCACTTAAAGACATTAAAATACAATTTATAAGTGTATTTGTAAAGTGCTTACTATGTGCCAAGCACTAGGGTAGACATAAGAGAATCAGATTGGACACAGTCCCTGTCCCACTTGCTCAGGGTGACACAGCAGGCAAGTGGCAGAGCTGGGATTAGAACCCAGGCCCTCTGACCCCCAGAGTGCTGGGGAGGGCTGAGAAGCAACCAGGAGCAAGGGAAAGGAAGGAGCAGGAAAGGAATCGATCTAATAGAATCGATTGGATTTAAGCTTGTTGTGGGCAGGGAATATGTCTGTACACGGTTTATTCTACTCTCTCAAGCGCTTAGTACAATGCCATGCACACAGTCAGCACCCAATAAATGCAACTGAATGACTGATTAGTTGTGAAGCTTACAAATCCTGAGGTGAATCAGGCAACAGTTCTGCCCATATCTGGGGGATGCAAGCATTATGGGGGAAACTAGGACAAGTGTGCATATATATTGAGTGATATATTCAATTACTTATTCTGATTTATTCTGCTATTCCCATCTGTACTTCTTAGTTGACCTTTATTCTCCCTCCTGCTCCCACGATTTGTATATCTTTTAGCCTCCCTAGCACCCCCATTAGATTGCAAGTTCCCTGTGGGCAGGGGGTGGGGGTTCTCTTGTTTCTTTTCCAACTCCTTAGTAATCAATCTATCACATTTATTAAGCGCTTATTGTGTGCAGACCACTGTACTAAGCACCTGGGAGAAAAGTATAACAGAGTTAGACACATTCCCTACCCACAATGAGTTTACAGTCTACAGTACAGTGCTTTGCCCTCAGAAGGCACTGGATAATTACCACTGATAGACTTTCACCTGAGGATTTGAATCCATACTTTTCTTTCTAAGGAAAAATGAATTCCGTAACATAACTAAAAGTTAGTGGTAGTAATTGTGATAGTATTTGTTAAGCACTTACTATTGTAGAACACTGTACTAAGCACTGGGAAAGAATACACACACAAACTTCTCTCCCAAAGAGGCTTTCCCAATCTGGGCACTCGACTTACGAACGCAGTCTCCCAGAAACCTGGGGCATTGTCAAGTCAGTCAGTCAGCTGTATTTATTGAGTGCTTACTGTGTGCCAAGCACTATACTAAGCACTTGGGGAAGTACAATAGAGCAATAAAGAGTGACAATCCCTGCCCACAACAAGCTCACAGTCTATGGGGGGGGGGGAGACAGAAATCAATACAAATAAATGGAAAGTGATATAAATAAACAAAATGATAGATATGTACATAAGTGCTGTGAGGCAAGAAGGGGGAGAAGAGCAAAGGGAGCGAGTCAGGGTGTTGCAGAAGGGAGTGGGAGATGAGGAAAAGACAGTCATCTGGGGAAGGGAGAAGAACAGATTACAAACCAGAGTAATGGAAAAAATACCACGTTAAGCTTCGATACTATCTAAACCAGAAGAGAGGGGAAAAAAAGGAAAAAAGAAGGTTCTATTTTGGGGGCCCGAGATCTGAGAGAATCTTTATTGCCTGGCTATGGGATTCCCGGGGCCGTGTCCAGTCCGGATGAATCCGGAGCACGGCGCTGGGAAGAAGACACTCTAGAGCTCTGACAAAAACCACTGGCTAGAGAGTTTGCAAATGTCTGACAATTAGCACAGTGTGAAACGCAGACTGATCTATGCAGTAGCAGATGGCCCTGAGGAATAGATCATATGCCTTGTCCAAGTTGATTAGGGCTTAGTAGATGGAATTGGCCCACGTGACCAAGGCACCGCTCTGATTGCTTAGTGAAAGAGGTTGATCCACGCTGTCGGGGACTTGTTTTATCCCTCCACAGCCTCCACAAAAATTCATGCGAAATATCGCCCCTGGATATGCACAGGATTTGATCGGTCTTCTCATCTCCCCAATTTTGCATTTGGAGGGGCTTCTGGAAAATCAATCAAATGGTATTCACTGAGCACTTACTATGTGCAGAGCATTGTACTAAGCGCTTGGGAGAGTTCACGCCAGCAGAATTAGCAGACACATTCCCCAGATAAGGAACTGTTCTCTCAGAATCCACAGACCTGCCAGAAGCAGCATTTGAGCTTGTTGTGTGTCTGTTTATTGTTACAGTGTACTCTCCCAACCGCTTAGTACAGTGCTTTGCACACAGTAAAGCATTCAATAAGTACAATTGATTGATTGAATGAATGAATTTGAAACTCACCATAGGCTCCTTTGTTGGTGCCAGGCTGAACGATGGGTATGAGCTTCTCTTCAATCAATCAAACAATCAATGGTATTTATTGAGAGCTTACTCTTTGTAGAGCATTATTCCAAGTGCTTGGGACAGTACATATCAACAGTGTAGGTAGACATGTTCCCTGCCTACAAGGAGCTTGGGAGAGTACAATATGACAGAAATGATAAACATGTTCCCTGCCCACTAGGAGCTAACAGTTTCGAGGAGACAGACATTAATATAAATAATTATCTGCAATCACTAACCTGTCACTTTGGAGGGGCGCGGGGAGAGAACTTGTAGTGTTCCTGGAGTTTAGGACTCCTGGGGTTAGGCTCCTACTTGTAATGATAGAAGAATGTCGCCACTTGTCTGCCGTGTGACCTTGGGCAAGTCACTTAACCTCTCTGTGTCTCAGTTACCTCATCTGTAAAGATGGAGAATAAGACCGTGAGCCCCTTGTAGGACAGGGACTCTGTCCAACTCGATTTGCTTGTATTCGCTCCAGTGCTTAGCAGGTTGCCTGGCACTTAGTAAGGATTTAACAAATACCATTAAAAAAATGCCATCAGCCCATCCGTCTCTACGTCATTGCCAGGAGGGAAGGAAGTCAGTCTCTGTATTGATGGAACACCTAATCTCAAACCTCTCTAATATCTGCTGTTCCTCTTCCCTTCCCCTTTTTTGCACTTAGATCTGTGCCCTTTTGGACAATTGGTATTTGTTCGCTCTTCAGCCCACAGAACTTATGTCCATATCTATAAATTCAATTAAATTGAATGATTTATTGATACTAATGTCCGTCTCCCCTTCCAGACTGTAAGCTCATCTTGGGCAGGGAATATGCCTGTCAACTGTGCTTTACTGTACTCTTCCAGGCACTTAGTACAGTGCCCTGCACATAGTAAGTGCTCAATAAATACCATTGATTGACTGATCGCTTTCCCTTCCCTCTCACCCTTCCTCAGCGGACAACACTAAGGTCCTCGCCCCCATCTTCTCCTTAGACTGACACCAGGAAGGAGCACGATAAGGTGCTTTGGAAGCAGGGGTCTTTAACCCTGGGAAAGCACTGTATCCAAATAGTCTCCTTAGAGAGGAACCGGAACAGAGATTGCAGGCCAAAGACAGACCATTTTTTCCTCCTCCTTTCTCAATTATAATCCCGTTTGGAAACGGAAGCCTGTCGTTCCATTTCAATTAATGGCTGGTTTCTATTCCTGTCCCTCTTTCCACCCCATTATCTTCTGTAATATTCAGGAACTTTGGGTGATGAATGGGGGAGGCTTCTCAAGTTCCTTCATTGCCTGGACTTCTCTATCTTTTAAAAAATATTTCAGCTACTCAAGATCTTTATTTTGCATTTCGATTTCCTGTAGTACAGTAAATTTATCTTGGTCGCTCCATCAGATTTTCTTCCAGCTCTTCCCCCTTATCTTTCCTTGTGCTGCCCAGCTGAAAATACCTACATTATCTTTGCAGCCAATACACCAGCTAGTGGTAAATCTACAGATCACCTTGATAGCGGGCTGTCTAAGGGAGGAGTTGGAGACAGCGGACTCGTCAGAGGACAAGGGCAGGATGTTAAAACCTACACACCAACTTTCTTTCAAGGTTAAATAAACATTCTGCTTGATCCAAATGAGTTTCTGAGAACTTTTCCCCTTTGGATTCAAGTGAAGAGTCAGACTTTCTTCTTGCCACTTGTGCTCCAAGTTGAGGGCTTGAAGAGGAGGTGGAGGGAAGGGAAGTGATGTTTAACTAGGTGCTTCGCACTACACTAAGCACTTGAGAGATTACGTCTGGTGCAAGACACATCTTCCCTGCCCATGAGGAGCTTGCAAACTAAGGGTAGGGAGGATGTCGATTTGTCAAAATTCCTGATGCAGAAGTAAGATTTAATAGGACAGATGAATTCATTCATTCATTCATTCAATAGTATTTATTGAGCGCTTACTATGTGCAGAGCACTGTACTAAGCGCTTGGGATGAACAAGTCGGCAACAGATAGAGACAGTCCCTGCCATTTGACGGGCTTACAGTCTAATCGGGGGAGACGGACAGACAAGAACAATGGCACTAAACAGCGTCAAGGGGAAGAACATCTTGTAAAAACAATGGCAACTAAATAGAATCAAGGCGATGTACAATTCATTAACAAAATAAATAGGGTAACGAAAATATATACAGTTGACCGGACGAGTACAGTGCTGTGGGGATGGGAAGGGAGAGGGGGAGGAGCAGAGGGAAAAGGGGAAAATGAGGCTTTAGCTGCGGAGAGGTAAAGGGGGGATGGCAGAGGGAGTAGAGGGGGAAGAGGAGCTCAGTCTGGGAACGCCTCTTGGAGGAGGTGATTTTTAAGTAAGGTTTTGAAGAGGGAAAGAGAATCAGTTTGGCGGAGGTGAGGAGGGAGGGCGTTCCAGGACCGCGGGAGGACGTGACCCAGGGGTCGACGGCGGGATAGGCGAGACCGAGGGACGGCGAGGAGGTGGGCGGCGGAGGAGCGGAGCGTGCGGGGTGGGCGGTAGAAAGAGAGAAGGGAGGAGAGGTAGGAAGGGGCAAGGTGATGGAGAGCCTTGAAGCCTAGAGTGAGGAGTTTTTGTTTGGAGCGGAGGTCGATAGGCAACCACTGGAGTTGTTTAAGAAGGGGAGTGACACGCCCAGATCGTTTCTGCAGGAAGATGAGCCGGGCAGCGGAGTGAAGAATAGACCGGAGCGGGGCGAGAGAGGAGGAAGGGAGGTCAGAGAGAAGGCTGACACAGTAGTCTAGCCGGGATATAACGAGAGCCCGTAATAGTAAGGTAGCCGTTTGGGTGGAGAGGAAAGGGCGGATCTTGGCGATATTGTAGAGGTGAAACCGGCAGGTCTTGGTAACAGATAGGATGTGTGGGGTGAATGAGAGGGACGAGTCAAGGATGACACCGAGATTGCGGGCCTGCGGGACGGGAAGGATGGTCGTGCCATCCACGGTGATAGAGAAGTCTGGGAGCAGACCGGGCTTGGGAGGGAAGATGAGGAGCTCAGTCTTGCTCATGTTGAGTTTTAGGTGGCGGGCCGACATCCAGGTGGAGACGTCCCGGAGGCAGGAGGAGATGCGAGCCTGAAGGGAGGGGGAGAGGACAGGGGCGGAGATGTAGATCTGCGTGTCATCTGCGTAGAGATGGTAGTCAAAGCCGTGAGAGCGGATGAGTTCACCGAGGGAGTGAGTGTAAATGGAGAACAGAAGAGGGCCAAGAACTGACCCTTGAGGAACTCCAACAGTTAAAGGATGGGAGGGGGAGGAGGCTCCAGCATAGGAGACTGAGAATGATCGGCCAGAGAGGTAAGAGGAGAACCAGGAGAGGACAAATAATCCCTGGATAGGGAATTTTCTCTCTCCCTTGCCCATTTGCCCACTGGCCCAAACAAGAGAAGGCATTCTGCAGAGTGAAAGTGATTTGTTTTTTATCAACAATGCCAGTTAGGTCAGTGGATTTCTGCTTCAAACCCGTGTGAGTGGCAGCCTATTTTTTAAGCCAAAGCTGTTGACTTGGAGGGGCTTCTTCACAAATGACTCTCAATGTCAACATGCAGATTTTTTTTTTTGGTACTTGTTAAGCGCTTACTATGTGCCAAGCACTGTACTATTCATTCACTTGTATTTATTGAGCACTTACCATGTACAAAGCACTGTACTAAGCACTGGGGTAAATACAAGATAATCAGGTTGGACACAGTCCAGGTCCCACATGGGGTTTACAGTCTTAATCTCATCTCTTCCAGGAGGCCTCCCCAGACTAAGCCCCCCTTTTCCTCTGTTCCTCCTCCCCTCCCCATCGCCCTGACTCCCTCCCTCTACTCTACCCCCTTCCCTGCCCCACAGCACTTGTGTATATATGTACATATTTATTACTCTATTTTATTGATGTGTATATATCTATAATTCTATTTATTTATATTGATGCAATTGATGACTGTTTACTTGTTTTGATGCCTGTCTCCCCCCTTGTAGACTGTGAGCCTGTTGTTGGGAAGGGATTGTCTCTATTTGTTGCTGAATTGTACTTTCCAAGTGTTTTCTACAGTGTTCTGCACACAGTAAGTGCTCAATAAATACGACTGAATTAATTAATCAATTAATTTGTTAATTAAGTAATTAATCCCCATTTTCCAGATCAGGAAACTGAGGCACAGAGAAGTGAAGTGACTTACCCAAGGTCACACAGCAGAGAAATGGCAGAACCAGGATTATAACCCAAGTCCTTCTGATTCCCGAGCCCATATTCTATCCACTAGGCCACGCTGCTTCTTCCATGGCTTCCCAAGTCCTGTGGTCAAAGTGAGGTTGGCCCACTGAGAAGCAGCGTGGCTCAGTGGAAAGAGCCTGGGCTTCGGAGTCAGAGGTCATGGGTTCGAATCCCGGCTCTTCCACTTGTCAGCTGTGTGACTGTGGGCAAGTCACTTAACTTCTCTGTGCCTCAGTTACCTCATCTGTAAAATGGGGATTAACTGTGAGACTCACGTGGGACAACCTGATTACCTTGTATCTATCCCAGTGCTTAGAACAGTGCTCTGCAAATAGTAAGCGCTTAACAAATACCAACATCATCATCACCCTGGAAGAACTACAACGAATCCTGCTAGAACGCTTGTTTTCATTACACGACCTGGCTATGATGTGGTGGAAGCAATAGGGGGCGCCCTTCCCTTAGCTTGAGGGTGCCTGGAGGGTTTATATAACTTTAAAGTATTCAACGCAGTAAAAGGGAGATGAACTTCCAGACTATGGAGCCTTCGGTTAGTCATGGAAACAGCAACAGTAGAGGTGTCTGTATCAAAAGACATCAGTCACGTTGGCATCCTTGCACTCCCTGCCTCCTCATGCCTTAATTTCCACTAAATCAGTGGCTACTGTGACGCAATTTTCCCAGAGTACAAGGCTCTTCAAGATCACAACCCTGGCATTATAGGAGAACCCTCTGTATATCTGAGGGGCAATGAGAGGTACCAAGCCTTATTTTTCCACAGGGTGCTACTCCCTTGCCCTTCCTTCTGACCTCGCCCCTGCCCAAGTGGCAAGCCAAGGCTCGGGAGAGGTCAGAACTCGCAAAGCAGCTCGACACAGCTGGCAAGTGCCATGATCCCTGTCAGATGCCCCCTCCTCCTGATATTTGACTGATGGAGGTTGTGGGGAAAAGGAGGTTTATCCCCTCTTGACCTGCTAGGACTGGGGCTGCAACAGAACCTGTTTCTGATGGGAAAATCGCTTGGACATCAAGCCTGCTGGTGTCAGTAATGATGGGAGACGGGCAGGGGGGACCGGGGGAAAGCAGAGGAAGGGAGCTGGATTCATTATCACAGCTAGAGTCCTGAGTGAGAACAGTTTCCCCCTGAGAATGCCTCGAGTCAGAAAAATATTTGCTCGAATATTTTCCTCTGACTCAGACCCCTGTGCCCTTTGCGGAATACATCATCAGCATGGCGTAGTGGCTAGAGCACAGGCCTGGGAGTCAGAAGGTTATGGGTTCTAATCCTCGCTCTGCCACTTGTCTGCTGTGTGCCCTTGGGCAAGTCACTTCACTTCTCTGGGCCTCAGTTACCTCATCTGTAAAAAGGGGATCAAGACTGCGAGCCTCATGCGGGACAGGGACTGTGTCCAACCAGATTTCCTTTCCCCACCCCAGCACACAGTGCCTGGTACATAGTAAATGCTTAACAAACACCACAATTATTATTAAATACCACACTCTCCTTAGCACTTTTTCTCTTAGCAGTGTAAATGGATATTTATTTAACCCTCCTCGTTATTACCCCACTCAGCACATCTCATGGACACTGAAAGATGAGTGACTCTTGGCTAGAAATGGTGGAACCACTGGAGATTGTTATATTGTACTCTCAAGCGCTTAGTACAGTCTCTGCACACAGTAAGTGCTCAATAAATACGATTGAATTGAATGAAGAAAATACTCTTGTAAAAATCAACATGCTCAGTTCCAGAGCTCTTAGGCTGGGCCTCTGCTTCAGGTTGCCCTGGGTTGAGGGCCCCTGGGAGGCTTTGAAGTGGAGATAGCCAAGGGAGAGCTGAGTAGGACCTCAAAGGTTTACAACTACTTGAATTTCTTTTCTTTCCCCTCTCTCCCTCCCTCCCTGCTAATCTTTTATCTTCTTTGAGGTCCAGGACCCAGGACCTCTGCAGTCATGGGGGTGAGGGAGAGAAGCAGAAAATACTTTGAAGAAGAATTCTCAGAGCCCTGGGACTAGCTGCTTTGGAAAGTGATAGGGGGTAAATGCTTTGCAAATTTAAAAGGGTAAAATTCATGGACCTCTCTCCTTCTCTGTAATCTCAGTTTCCTCCTGCTTCCAGGACATCTTTATATGGATGTCCCAGGGGTACCTCATGCTAAATATTCCTGAAACTGAACTCCTCAGCTTCTCTCCAAAATCTGCACCTTTTCCCCACTTTCCCATTACAGTTGACAGCATGGCCACCCTCCCCATCTCTCAAGCCTGCAATGTGGCTATTTTCCTTGATTCCTTTCATTCATTCATTCAATAGCATTTATTGAGCGCTTACTATGTGCAGAGCACTGTACTAAGCGCTTGGAATGAACAAGTCGGCAACAGATAGTCCCTGCCGTTTGACGGGCTTACAGTCTAATCGGGGGAGACGGACAGACAAGAACAATGGCGATAGAGTCAAGGGGAAGAACATCTCATAAAAACAATGGCAACTAAATAGAATCGAGGCGATGTACATTTCATTAACAAAATAAATAGGGTAATGAATATATATACAGTTGAGCAGACGAGTACAGTGCTGAGGGGATGGGAAGGGAGAGGGGGAGGAGCAGAGGGAAAGGGGGAAAAGAGGTGAAGGGGGGGTGGTAGAGGGAGTAGAGGGAGAAGGGGAGCTCTTCCTCCCCCATGGTTATTCCCCATGACATTTCCAGAATTGGCCCCTTCCTCTCCATCCAAAAGACCACCATGCTGGTCCAGACATTTGTCACAACTCTACTTGACAACTCGTTGATCTCCTTGCCGCCTGCGTCTCTCTGGTCCATACTTCACTCGGCTGCCCATATTGATTTTCGAAAATATAGTACTGCACCAGTCTCCCTACATCTCAAAAACCTCTAATGGCTGCCCAATCCTCTCTATATCAAACAAAAACTCGTAACCATTAGCTTTAAGGAACTCAACTAGCTCTCTTCCTCCATCCAGCGAGGGATGAGCAGGGAATGTGTCTGCTAAATCTGTTGTATTCATTCATTCATTCAGTCAGTCAGTTGTATTTATTAGGAGCTTACTATGTGCAGAGCACTATACTAAGAGCTTGGGAGAGTACAATACAAGAATAAACAGACACATTCCCTGCCCACAGTGAGCTTACAGTCTAGAGATGGGGAAGCAAACATCAATATAAACTACAGATATGTACATAAGTGCTGTAAGCCTGTCAAACGGCAGGGACTGTCTCTATCTGTTGCCGACTTGTTCATCCCAAGCGCTTAGTACAGTGCTCTGCACATAGTAAGCACTCAATAAATACTATTGAATGAATGAAGTGCTGTGGGGCTAGGAGGTGGAAAGAACAAAGGGAGCAAGTCAGAGCTAAGCAGAAGGAAGTGGGAGAAGAGGAAAGGGTGTGCTTAGTCTGGAAAGGCCTCTTGGAGGAGAGTAATGTACTTTCCCAAGTGCTTAGTATAGTGTGCACACAGTAAGAGCTCAATAAATACCACTGATTGATTATCTACTTTCACTCCTTTCCCACTTTATTCCAGCTGAAAATCTTTCTTCTCATGCCAACTTACTCACTGTGCCTCATTCTCATCTCTCCCTCCGCCAACCTCTTGCTCATGCCCTCCCCTTTTTCTAGAGATTATTTCCCCTTCATATTTGACAGACCACAGCTATCCCCATCTTTAAAGGCCTTCTGAGATCATATCTCCTCCAGGAGGCCTTTCATTAATGTCTAATATCCCCTGGCTCTTTAACACCCCCAAAAGCCACTTCAGCCCTTTCCTCTCCACTTACTTAAATTTTCACAATTTTCCTCCTCCCCACCTAGCACTTGTTTTATGTATTCAACTAACCACCCTCATATGTATTTTATTTAAGTGCCTATCTCTCCACCTAGACTAGCGCAATCTCTCAAGCTTCATTCGGCAGCACTGTGCCCGGTATGAGCTCAGTCAGTGTTATTGATTGGATGTTTTGGGAGGAGGTTAGGGGTGCCAGCAGGCTCAATCCTATTTGTCTTCTTTTTTTTTCTAAATGGTATTTGTTAAGTGTTTATTATGTGCCAGGCACTCTACTAAGCTCTGAGATAGATACAAGCTAATCCAGTTGGACAAGCTAATCCGGTTGGACATGGTCCATGTCCCACAAGGGGCTCACAGTATTAATTCCCATTTTGCAGCTGAGGTAACTGAGGTACAGAGAAGTAAAGTGACTTGCCCAAGATCATACAGCAGACAAGTGGCTGAGCTGGGATTAGAACGCAGGCCGTCCTGGCTCTCAGGTCCATTGTCTATCCGCTAAGCCACTCTTCTCCCCCACAACTCTACCTCTGAGCTGGTAGGGCTCCCAAATTGAAAGCAGAATTAATGTCCAGGCAAATCAAATATTTGGAGATTTGTGTCTGGGAAAATGCCATGACATTTGCTTTCTTCCTGACATCCCCCCTGCCTCCCCCCACCCCATCTGCTGCAAGGAGTCATCAGAAGAAGGATGCAATGTGCGGGGAGGGGCCCGGATTTCATCAACAAGTGTCTAGGCTGCTATGGGGGTTGGGGAGGGAAGGACAGAATAGCCAGAGTAGCCAGACAGAGTCTGGATTAATTCCAGAAGGGAGGAAAAGCAAGGACAGCCTGTTCTAGTTCTTCCCCCCAACACCAGTTCCCTTCCTCCAGGCCCAAAGCCACTAAGCTCTGCAAATGGGGCTCCTGCAGAGGCTAAAGTTGTTCCATTAATCAATCCGTCAGGCAGCAGACAGCTGCAGAGGAGCCAACACTTCAGCTTTCCAATCAACCAGTGGTATTTAATCCCAGCTCCTCCACATATTTATTGTGTGACCTTGGGCTAGTCACTTAACTTCTCTGTGCCTCCTCTGTAAAATAGAGATTAAGACTGTGAGCTCTATGGGACAGGGACTGTGTCCCACCTGATTATCTTGCATTGACCCCAGTGCTTAGTTCAGTGGCACTTAGTAAGCGTTTAACAAATACCATTTTAAAAATTGAGCAGTTTACTGTTCATTCATTCATTCAATCAATTGTATTTATTGAGCGCTTACTATGTGCAGAGCACTGCACTAAGCACTTAGGAGAGTACAATACAAGAGTGGGTAGATTTGTTCCCTGCCCAGAAGATTTTTGCTTTCATTTTGGAAAAGGATCCCAGGCAAGTTTACCCCTCTCCTTGGTCAGAGATCCTGTGGTTCCCGGGTCACCCTCAGAATATGAGGGAGTTTCTGAAAAGCAGCATCTATATCTCCAGTGCTCTTGGGGCACCATTACCTCCTCTGGCGGGCACTGGTGGAGCTGAAGATGTTGATGGCATCTTGCCCAGAGTACTGCCGATTGCCGGTTGGAGAATGAATTTGCTTGGGGGCTGGGTAGTGAGGGCTCTTGTTGCCATACAGTCCTAATAAAGAATCAGGGGCCCATTTTTTGTTTTAACTATTTGCTTGGTTTCCCATTTCCCTATCCCATTTGCCCTCAAGGTCATAACAGAGGGCCTTACCCTGGCCCGCTCTTTCTCTAGAGCACAGATGTTTAAACCATCTTTGTACCAAAAGGATCGGACTGATCCCATGGAACGGCTTTGCTAATACCAGCGACAACGTCAATGGAATCTGATTGGGGAATGATCCAGGGAGAAAAGGAAAAAAAGAAAAAAGCCCTGCTGAAAGTCTCCCCTTATCATTTCCATTTCGATATCACCTCCATCTGTGTGGTATCCTGTTCCTGTCTGGCCTTTCCAGCGTTCTCCTGGTGGGGTGAGAGCACCCCCTGCTGCTACTTGCCAAAGACAAGGGAAGGCAGCCGAAGCCCCTGGCTCCACTTCACTACAAGAGGGAGGAAAGGGAAAAATGAGGGGAAAGCCGCAGGAACCTCAGTGACCTGAATCCCAGCCTGGCAGCGTCCGGGACCGACCGGTTTATACTGCGGCCTGGATCTCCTTGGCGGCTGGAGCTAAGACAATGAATCCAGTTCTTTTAAGGTCAGCTTGAACGGGCTCCCAAAGAGACACTGGGCCATTTCTGGTTCCTGAAAAGCATTTCTCCTCTTACACGTGATAAATCTCAAGACAGGTGCCCATCCAATTCCCACCCTAGTGAAGGTCACCCACTTGGTCCCCACCTAGAGTTCTTGCTTTGACCTCCGGGCCGTGGTGAATGGCTAACTTCCTTCTTGGATTCCTTGCCTTGCATTGAATCTCGTACTTGTGCCTAGTCTCCCTGGTTTGGTCGGGAAATGTTGTTTGTGGATCTTTTCATCTCCTCTCTTCTTGCTGTGCCATAACAGAGAGAAAGAGAGAGGAAAAGAGTGGCTGGGAAGGGAGGGAGGCAGGAGGCAAGAAAATGGAGGTTTGAAATCTGTTGGGGCAGAAAAGTGCCATATAACAATAGTTCACTTCTGTGGGCTTAATTGGGCCTTAATGTGTGCGTCAACCTGGCGGAAATCATTTCCTCTCAAAGAGATTTTTCACTAAGGTTTCCACTTTCGCAGATTCACCAGGTATGTAACCCTGATTTTGCCCAGCCTTTCCCAGTGTCCCTCCCCCACAGAGGTTTTCTGCCCACCCCACCCCCCCACCCGACACCTTGAACCCTCCCTTCTGTCTCTCCCATCTCTTTATGCCTCCCTCCCAACTCCTTCCTTTTAACTTGTCTTTTTTTTTTTTAGCAGTTGCCACTACTGTTGCTGTCAGTGCCAGTGGTCCCTTCCAGATCTGCCATTCCTCCCTTTCAGGGCTGCAAAGCCAGGGGGCCAGGAACAGGTGAGGGTGGGCTTGGGGAAAGACAGTGGCAGAAGAGGAGAATGAGGGAAGGGGAAGAAGAGACCTAGGAGACAGGGGAAAGGACCATGGACTTCTTGACCCTCTGACATCCTCCTTCTCCTCCTCCTCCTCCTTCTCTTCTATGACCCTCCTCCCCTCCCATTCGGCCCTTCGGCTTCATAGCCCTGGAAGGCAGGAGCCACAGACTCTGGGAATTATTTCCTTGTAATGGTGGAGGCAGTAGCAACAGGGTAGTAAGTTTAAAAAAAAATAAAATAAAAAAGTATAACTAAAATAGAAAACCCATGGGAGACGGGGACAGGAATTGTAAATTGGGCAAGAAAGAGAGAAACAGTATGGCCTAGTGGAAAGTGCACTGGCGAGAGGATCTAAGTTCTAATCCTGGTTTTGTCTGCTGTGAGATGTTGGGTCAAGCACTTAACTTCTCTGTGCCTCAGTTTCCTCATCTGTAATCAATGAGTCAGTGGTATTTATTGAGCACTTACTGATTGTAGAGCACAGAACTAAGCACTTGGAAGAATAGAATATGACAAAGTTAGGACACACTTTTCCCTTCTACCAGAAGTTTACAGTCTAGAGAAATAACAATTTAAAAATACCTATTCTTCCCCAACTTAGACTGTTACTCCTTGTGGGACAGGGACTGTGCCCAACCTAATTATCTTGTACCTACTACAGTGCTTAACACACAGTAAGTGTTTAACAAATACCACAATCATTATGAAAAAAGCCAAAGCTGGGGAACTAGAGAAGAGCAAGATGGAGGGGAGAGGGCTGGTTTTATGAACCTCCTCAGGAAAGAGGTTGTGTTCTTTGAAATTCACTGCCCTGAAGGGTAACTCCTTAAAGTTAATAGCCCATTAAGAAGAATGGGCTACACTATAATATATTTTGAGTTTGTGTACTAAATCATCTTGATTCCTGTACTTTGAAAAACACTACCCTTTCAACAGGCTAGAGAATGCAACCATAAATGACTTTCACACATACAGAGAGGAAAAACATGTTTCAAGTTGAGCTACATTTCCTTCTCCAAGAGGGGAGAATCAGATGGAAGTATCAATCAGGTAATCAGAAGAACCCAATCACACAGTAAAAATTCTGTCTGCCCAGTTTAAATCCAGCAGTTTTTATCCTGCCCCAAAATTATTATATGCAAATGTGAGCCATTTTCCTATCACATTTTATTCTGAGTGAAAATAGAGTAACAAGTGTTTGTGAATTATCCAAGTTCTTTTTTTTTTCTTTTATGGTATTCATTAAATGTTTACTGTGTGCCAGGCACCATAGTAAGCACTGGTGTAGATACAAGATAATCAGGTTGGACACATTCTAAGTTCCACAAGGGGCTCACAGTCTTAATCCCCATTTTAAAGATGAGGTAACTGAAGCACAGAGAAATGAAATGACTTGCCCAAGGTCACATAGCAGACAAGTGGTGGAGCCGAAATTAGAACCCAGATCCTTCTAACTCCCAGCCCAGTGCTCTATCCACTAGACCATTCTGTTTCTCTTCAAATCAGTGGTGGCTTTGCCTTGACAGACTGGCTAGAAACAGTCAGAAAGACCAAGTTCCCTTGAACAAAATCAGGCTGGCTCATACATTAAAATAAAAATCTTTTTTTACCTATAAATGGCCACTTCATGGGCAGATTTGGGAAAAATCAATCCTATAGAAGAAAGAAAATATTTACTGATGCATAACAATATCCTAAAAATATTTCAACTGGTTCTTCAAATATAAAAAAGGGGGAAACAGTTCAGTAAAAATTCAACTATCCATAATGCATGAGGTCAAAATCAATCTGGAAATTTGGATAATTTAATTGAGTTTGTTTATTTTGACCGTAATAGAGCTATTGTCCTTTCATCTGTAAATAAGAAAATAACATGAAATCAGAGTTCTAGAAAGTAGTGCTAAAATTATTTAGGTATTTTTTCACTTTATTTAGAAATGAAGAGCTATATTTAATAGTATTTATTGAGCGCTTACTATGTGCAGAGCACTGTACTAGGCACTTGGAATATACAATTCGGCAAGAGATAGAGACAATCCCTGCCCACTGAAAGGTACATCATTTATCATTGCTCTGTTCTGGAGCCATGCCTTATAGTAGTAATAGTAGTCATACTATTTAATTTTAATTAAGTCCAACCCTACATTTATTCATGTCATTCACAACAGTATTTTACATATTATCATTTTGTATATAGGTTGAAAGTCCAGATATATAATAATAATAATAATTACAGTATTTGTGAAGCACTTACTCTGTGCTTAACAAATGTGAGCCCACGTGGGGATCACAGTCTTAATCCCCATTTTACAGATGAGGTAACTGAGGCCCAGAGAAGCTAAGTGACTTGCCCAAGGTCACACACAGACGACAAGTGGCAGAGCCGGGATTAGAACCCATGACCTTCTGACTTCCAGGCCCGTGCTCTATCCACTACGCCATGCGTGCTTTAAAATAATGGTCAGGAGTTTCTGCTTAATAAGGGAAGGAATGGATAGCCAACAGAGGACTTTGAGAAATGGGCAGGTATGTGTTGAATGACATTTTAGAAAAATGATTCAGGTAGCAGAGTGAAGAACAGACGGAAGTCAGGGAGAGGCTGAAGGTAGGGAAGTCAGTGAGGAGGCTGACAGCCACTGGTTGAAGCTCAGGCCACCCGCCATTTCACCCATCCTACAAGCCCTCTTTGAATGCTCTCTAGGATGAGGAAAGTTCATCGAAGTCCCTCTGTGGCCTCCTTTCTATTGCTCAACAGTACACTGTGGGAACATGAATATTCAGGTCTTTTATATCTGAGTCTGAGAACTCTATGGGCTGATGTTTGTGAAAGGCCACCCCTTTCACCCCTGAGGTAGATGCAGCTCACTATAATCTCCCCCTAGAGGGGAAGGAAACAGGAGAGCCCTATTTTAGAGTTGTTTATTTCATTATCTGGGAGTAAGTAGTCCTTCCCTTTCAAGTTTTCTTTCTTGCTTAACTACAGACTGTGTGTTATTGCTGAGAATCCCTTAAACCCACCCATAGATTAGAGTTTTTTTGCTTGGTATTTTTTCCTGTGTTTTTTGGTCTGCTAAGCATTCACTCATTCATTCAATCATATTTATTGAGTGCTTACTGAAAGCGCTTGGAAAGTACAATTCAGCAATTAAGAGAGACAACCGCTGCCCACACTGGGCTTACAGTCTAGAAGGGGGGAGACAGACATCAAAACAAATAAACAGGCATCAATATAAATAAATAGAATTATAGATATGTACATATATACACAGGTGCTGGGGGGATGTTGAGCAAAAGGAGCCACTGGAGGGGAAGGGGAGCTGAGAAAAAGGGGGGCTTAGTCTGGGAAGGCCTCTTGGAGAAGGTGAGCCTTCAGTAGGACTTTGAAGGGGGATGGTGTGATTGCTTGGCAGATTGAGGAGGGAGGGTGTTCCAGGCCAGAGGTGGGAGTGGGCCAGGGGTTGATGGTGGGACAGGTAAGAAGAGGCAAAGTGAGAAGGTTAGCACCAGAGGTGCGGGCTGGGATATAGAAGGAGAGAAGGGAGATGAGGTAAGAAGGGGCGAGGTGATGGAGAGTTTTGAAGCAATAGTGAGGAGAGGTTTTTTTTGATAGGCAACCACTGGAGATTTTTGAGGACATGCCCAGAATATTTCTGTAGAAAGATAATCTGGGCAGCAGAGTGAAGTATGGACTGAAGTGGGGAGAGACAAGAGGTTGGGAGGTCAGAAAGAAGGCTAATGCAGTAACCCAGTCGGGATAGGATGAGTGACTGTACTAAGGTGGTAGCAGTTTGGATGGAGAGGGAGAGGAAAGGGCAGATCTTGGCAATATTGTGAAGGTGAGAGCGGCAAGCTTTGGTGACTGATTGGATAAGGGGCGGGGGAGGGGTGGTGAATGAGAGTGGAGTCAAGGATAATAATAATAATGTTGGTATTTGTTAAGCGCTTACTATGTGCCGAGCACTGTTCTAAGCGCTGGGGTAGACATAGGGGAATCAGGTTGTCCCACATGGGGCTCACAGTCTTCATCCCCATTTTACAGATGAGGGAACTGAGGCACAGAGAAGTGAAGTGACTTGCCCACAGTCACACAGCCGACAAGTGGCAGAGCTGGGATTCGAACTCATGAGCCCTGACTCCAAAGCCCATGCTCTTTCCACTGAGCCACGCTGCTTCACCAAAGTTACGGGCTTGTGAGATGGGAAGGATGGTTGTGCTGTCCACAGTGATGGGAAACTTAGGGAGAGGACAGGGTTTGGGAGGAAAGATAAGGAGCTCTTTCTGAGTGTCCAACCCTCCAGGCCCCGGTAAGCACTTACTATGTGACAGGCACTATATTATGCCCTGGGGTAGAAACAAGATAATTGGGTTGGACACAATCCCTGATTCACATCGGGCTCACAATCTTAATCCCCATTTTACAGATGAGGTAACTGAGGCACAGAGAAGTGACTTGTCCAACATTCCCCAGCAGACAAGTGGCAGCGCCGGGATTCCCAGGCCCATGTTCTTTCCATTATGCCACCCTGCTTCTCTTAGTGATCGAAACTAATGGGAAGAGCCTCTTTTCCTGCAGAAACCTTCCATCACCAAGTACTGCATTTCCTAGCTTCCCAGCCCCATGGCATCCAAACATTTTCTTCCTCACTATTTCAGTTGATAATTCCATTAGTTCACCATAAAAAAAAAAAGCTGAACTCAAACCAAGGACAGAGCTCCCAGAGATCCAGAAATAGTAATAATAATGACAAAAAATATTTTATAATTTTATTATTATTATGTGATAATGGTATCTGTTAAGCATTCACTAGGTGTCAAGCACTATTCTAAGTGCTGAGGTAGATATAAATAAATCAGGTTGGACACAATCCCTGTCCCTCAGGGGCTTACAGTCTGAACAGGCATCGAATCCCCACTTGACAGACTGAGAAAACTAAGACTTGCCCAAGGTCACACAGCAGTGGCTCCCAGTCGTGGGCTCTTTCCAATAAGTCACACCACTTCTCTGTATTGCTTCTTGGGGCAGATAAAATACAATCATAACATACATCGTCCCTGTCCCAAACGGTACTCTCAAATCTATCACCATCCACCCACTTCTCCGCTCTGCATTTTAAATATGAATCCCCAGGATAGAAGGTAGGTAGAGTGCAGCAGTATAAACAGGATGGAAGCCTGATCATTCAACATCCTGCCAACCACTTGACAGACACTAGTTGAAACGCAGTTGCTTCTTTGTCAGCTCTCTAAATGCCTACAGATGTCTGTCCACTTTCCTCTGCTGCCTGCTTTCCAGAAGGCAGAGATCTTTCTCTCCCTGTATAAATGACAAGGCTTGCAGAGGGCGGGGGAAGGAGTGTTCCTTCTCCTTCCTTTGGGAATCTGAATTGGCAAAGCCTGAGAAACTCTCTGACCTCCTAGGAATAAAGCCCCAAGAGGGGAACAATGGTAATTTAGTCAAAAATGGAACTTGACTGAACTCATTAACTCCTTGAGGACTAATCCCTCCAACTCTATTCCTCAGTTTTCAGGTTTTCACAGGCAATTAAGTGGAATATGGGAGGATACATTTCAAAGGGTGGTCCCAGACTGAACTCTAATCCAGCCCCACAGCATAGCACTTATTTACAAATCTGTAGTTTTATTAATTTATATTGTCTCCCCCTCTAAGATTGTAAGTTCCTTGTGGGCAGGGAATGTGTCTCTTGTATTGCTGTACTCTCCCATGAGCTTAGTACAGTGCTCTACACTCAACAAGTGCTCGATAAATATGATTGTCTGGACTGACTGTTGACAGGAGAGTTTACAGTTTGGCCCAGTGCCTTCTATCTTGGATCAAAGTTATTCATTTTAAACTAAGAGAATGGTATCAACACCTCGGTGATGGGATCGACCCCAAGTGGTTTAAGACTTGAATTGGAAGAGCAGAGGGAAAGAAGGGAGTCTGAATTCCTTGGACTTCAAATTCATCAGATAAAATTACTTATACAATATTTTCTAGTAAGGCCTGGATGGGGCAGGTGTGTTTTATGGATCCTTTAAAAATTAAAATTAAGCAGTAAAACATTAAGTGAGAAGATAACATGCCATACACCAATTTTGCCTGAAATTTTAAAAAGACTGAATTGGTCTTTAATTGCAAGTTAGGGGCATCTGATGTTTTGCATCTGTGTTATTATGTGAAATCCTTTACTTTCTGTTTGCTGCCTCTATTACTCATTTTCCTTTTACTCTCTGAGCCAACTAATTTGCGTAAGATCTTACCATTCATCTGGTTTTACAATGAAACTTTCCCGGATGGGTAAAGTCAGGTGGTTTGTCAACCTTCCCATCTCACTTGAACTCTCAAGTAGAAGAGGAAAAGGGAAAGGGGGTATTTACACATATTCATACTGTTTATTCAGGTCCACACTGAAGCAGAAAGCCCAGGACAGTAAGAAATTCGAAGTCATTAATAAAACAATTAATTTTGTGAGGGGCCCTCTGAACTTCCTACTTGAAACCATAACTTCTTCTGAAGTCTACCCATCTGCCAGTCCTTCAAATCAATGGCCAGTATCGCAGAGGAAGATGTGGGGACAACTGCCCTAGAACCAGCTAACAGCGTTTGCCCTCAGACACACACCAAAAGTCAATTTAAACTTGGGCTGAGGCAGGATGGTCTAGGTGACCCACTGATGGACTTAGGAAGTAAGTAGAGGTCAACTGTAACCCTCAGTAAAAATGACACCTATATTATCCCTACATAAGCAGGCCAAATCATGGTCCACAAAAAGTCTTTGTTAGCCTGCTAGGCATTGGATCAGTGATATTTGTTGAGCACCTATGATGTGCTAAAACACTGAACTAAATGGTTGGAAGAGTTCCAAGAACAAGGCACAATCCCTGCCCTAAAGAAGCTTGCAGACTCCTCAAGCTCTCAAGTCCGTACATAATGGAGGTGTTATCCTTAACTCCTCCCTCTCTTTCAACTCCTCTGTTCAGGTCCGTCACCAAATCCTGTGGATTCTTTCTCCACTTTTCCAGGAACCATCACTTCCTTTCTGTTCAAACAGCACCATACTAGTCCAGATCTGGTCATATCCGTGTTTGACTACAACATTAGCCTCTTTTGATCTTCCTGCCTCCTTTTCCACCGGAGGCCTTCCCTGACTAAGCCCTCATTTCCTCTTTTCCCACGCCCTTCTGCTTAGCCCTGTTTTGCTCACTGTGTCTACCAACTCTGTTGTACTCTCCCATGTGCTTAGTACACTGGTCTGCACACAGTTAAGTGCTCAATAAATACAACTGATTGATTGATCTTAGCTCTCCACTCTCCAGTCCATATTCACTCTGCTACCCAGATCAATTTTCTGCACACATCTCCCCAGTCCTCAAAAACCTCTAGTGGTTGCCCATTCTACCCTGCATCAAGCCAAAATTCCTGACCTCCCTCTTTCTTATCCACTCCCTTCTGCCACAAATTCCAGCTTGCACACTTCATGTACACAGTAAGGGCTCAATAAATCGATTGATTCATTCTTCTCAACCTAGTCTACTCCCATGTTTTATTTTTGTCCCTCTGGCCACTCGCCAATTGTTCCAGCTCTTCTTTCTGCCTGAAATTCTCAACCTCATGAAGTTGACAGACCACTGTCTTTGTTTTTACATGGTATTTAAGCATTTACTATGGGTCAGGCATTGTATTAAGCACTGGGGGAAGATATAAGCTAATCAGATTGGACTCAGTCCCTGTCCCACATGGAGCTCACAATGTTTTCCCTATCTTTAAAGCTCTTCTGAAATCACATCTCCTTCAGGAAGCCTTCCTTGATGTATTTCCCTAATTTCCCCCATTTTATATTCCCCACTGCTACTTCAGCGCACCTCAGTAGCCATTATGTACACATCTTACATACTCTGTTACTTTCTCCTACCTTTAATTCATTTTAGTGCCTGTCTCACCCAGGGGTTATAAATACTAATTCTACTGTACTTTCCCAAGCATTTAGTACAGAGCCCTGCAGCTCTTATTAAAATCACGTCTCCTCCAAGAGGCCTTCCCCTACTAAGCTCTCATTTCCTCTTCTCCCATACCCTTTTGCACTTGAATTTTCTCTCTTTATTCACTGCCCACCCATAGCATTTATGTACATACCTATAATTCATTTACTTATATTAATGTCTGTCTCTCCCTCTAGACTGTATCTACCAACTCTGTAATACTGTACTCTCCAAACTGCTTAGTACAATGCTCTGCACATAGTAAGTGCTCAATAAGTATGACTGATTGTAGAGTTAGCACTCAAATAATGCTGATCAATTGATTGTTCTCTAACCAGAAGACACAAAAAATTATTTACAATTAGGAGGAAGAGAGTGGAAAGTTGGGTTAAGTGAATAAATAAGTACTTGAATAGCAGAGTGAGTAAACCGACACTTTCATAGAGAAGCAGCATGGCTTAGTGGAAAGAGCCGGGCTTGGGAGTCAGAGGTCATGGGTTCTAATGCCGCTTCTGCCACTTGTCAGCTATGTGACTTTGGGTAAGTCACTTCACTTCTCTGTGCCTCAGTTACCTCATTTGTAAAATGGGGATTAAGACTGTGAGCCCCAGGTGGGACAACCTGATTACCTTGTATCTACTCTAGCTCTTAGAACAGTGCTTGTCACATAGTCAGAGCTTAACAAATACGATGATTATTATTATTATTAGTGCTACATGTCAATGTGATACAAAAATCCTCGGAGCTCGGAGCTCCCACAAACTCACATGCAGGAGTCAGTGCCCTGATCTAACTACCACAGACCATTCTTGCTCCTTAGAAAGAACAGTGTGAAAACAGGCCCCACATTTCACATTGGTCCAAAATCGAAAGTGGTAAATCTTGGGTTTTTCCATCGTGCACAGCTCTGCTACATAATGGGGGGGCTCGGGGGCTCAAAGCCCCTGAGAAGTGAGGAGACAGTTGGAGGAATACAGGAAGGGCCGAATCTTCCTCCCAAGCCTTCACTCTTTCCCCCAGGCTCCCCCAAATATCACTGGAGACCTTGGCCTATACCCTAAAGGTCCTCCATTTAGCCAAACCTCAGGAGAGACCCTTCCCACAGACCCGTGCCCTAAACCCCAGCTTCAGAGGCGGGAGTTAGAGCAGAAAAAGAGTACCCCCTTTAAATAGAATTAACCCCCTTCCTTCCCCAACCCCCACCACGATGATCCCGATTGTTTGGCGTTCTTTATTCAAGGCACTTCTCACAAATGCTAATGACTAACTGTTTTGGGCTCTATAGGCCGCAGGCCCAAACAAGTTCCCTCAGGGGCCGCCCGAGTGAATTGCCCTCTGTGAAGAGCCAGCTGCTCGGGCGCTAGCCTAAAGATTCCCAGGAGAACAAGCCTTTGGGAATGTATTTATTTAACTGAAAGGGGATGTTAAATAGGTAAGGAAACGAGGGGTCGGGGGAGAACGGCCCCAAGCTTGAAACCCCCCACAGAAGGGCGCCTCAGGCACTGGCCTCCGGGCCCCGATGGATTTTTGAAATTCGTCCAACTGGCGAACCGAATCTTTTAATTCCGCCTCGGCTTCGGCAGGTTCTCCCCACCACTGCTGACCATGGCCACTCACAGTCTAACAATCTCATGTTCCTCCTTGCAGTTTTTATCCCTTTTTTTCCTGCTCCCTCTTCCCAGTTCTTTCCCTTTGCCCCAGGGCCCCCAGTCCTCCCATCAATCAAAAGCATTTACTGAATGCCTACTGTGCGCAGACCACTCTCCTAGGCACTTAGGAGAGTACAATAGAATCAGTAGAAAATTTAGCAGGGAGAAGTAGGAAAGACAGACACTTAAGTAATTTGCAAATAGGAGTTACTAATAGAGTAATAATAATGGTGGTATTTGTTAAGTGCTTACTATGTGCTACGCATTGTTCAAAGCACTGGGGTAGATACAAGGTGAGCCACATAGGGCTCACAGTCTTCATCCCCATTTTACAGATGAGATAACTGAGGCACAGAGAACTTAAGTGACTTCAACTCAATAGTGTTTATTGAGCACTTACTATTTGCAGAGCACTGTACTAAGCGCTTGGAATGTACAATTCAGCAACAGATAGCTGACAAGCTGCGGAGCCGGGATTAGAGCCCATGGCTTCTGACTCCCAAGCCCGGGCTCTTTCCACTGAGCCACGCTGCTTCTCTAAGTACATATATGCATATAAAAATGCTATAGGGAGGAGAAAAGTATATTAATTACTGAGGTAGCACTGAAGAACTGAAGTGGCTGTTGGGTGAAATAAAATGGAAAGATTAAAACATTAATGGGTTACAGTGACCAGTGCTTAGTACATAGTAAGTGCTTAACAAATAATATTATTATGGTCTCCTGAAAGAGGATGTGAGATTTCAGAAGGGTTTTGAAGATGGGGATAGCTGTGGTCTGTCAAATATGAAAGGAGAGATCTTCCAGGCGAGGGTGAAGATGTGAGCAAAGAGTTAGTGGTATTAGAGATGAAAACCACGTTGTCTTGAGAAGAGTGCAAGCTGGGATGTAATGTGTAAAGGAATAGGAGAGTGAGAAGGGAGAGAGAACTGATTTAGTCCTTTAAAGCCAAAGATCAGGAGTTTTTTCTTGGTGTGAAGAGGAATGGGGAACCATTGGAGGCTTTGGAGAAGTGGGGAAATGGATACAGAACTATATTTTACAAAAATGATCTACGCAGTGGAGTAAAGTTTGGATTGGAGAAGGGAGAGACTGGAGGCAGAGCGATTAGCAAGGAAACTGCTGCACTATTATATGTGCCCAGACATTACAAGTGCCTGGACTGACGGTTTGATAGACTGAATTTTGGTGTTGAATGAGAGGTGGGATTCAGGTGTAATGCCAAGGATGCGGTTTCAGAGTCAGGAAAGATGGTGATGCTGGTAACTGTAATGGGAAGGTTGGTGAAGGACAGGAATTCAGTTTAGGCCAAGTTGATCTTGAGGTACAGACAGGGGATCATCAATGCAAAGATAGTCTGGAGGCAGGAGGAAACGTGAACTTGCAGAGAAGGAGAAAGGTCAGGACTAAGAAGGTAGATTGGTAGTCAGTCACATGGAGGTGATAGCTAAAGCTAGGGAGTGAATGAGCTCACCAAGGGAGTGTGTATAAAATGAGACAAGAAGAGGACCCAGAACAGAGTCTAGAGGGACACCCCCTGGCTAGAGGATGGGAGGCAGAGGAAGAGCCAGTGAAATAGACTGAAAAAAGGATTGGCTAGAGAGATAATTATTATTATTATTATAATAATAATGGTACTTGTTAAGCACTTACTATGTGCCAAGCAATGTTCTAAGCTGTGGGGTAGATACAAGTAATCAGTTTGGACACAGTCCCCATCCCACATGGGGCTCAAAGGCTAAGTAGGAGGGAGTAGGACTTAATCCCTATTTTACAGATGAGATAACTGAAGCAAGGAGAACTGAAGTGACTTGCCCAAGGTAACACCGCAGACATGAGGCAGATTAGGGATTAGAACTCTGATCTTCCGACTGCCAGGCCCATGCTCTTTCCACTAGGCCATGCTGCTTCGATAAAGAGGAGAACCAGGAGATGATTGTGTTAGGAAAAAAATGATGGTTTAAGAGTGTTTTCAGGAAAAGGGTGTGTGATCAATAAAAAATGGTGGCATTTTTAAGTACTTACTATGCAACTGGGTAAATACAAAATAATCAGGTCAGGCACAGTCCCTGTTCCATATGAGGATCTCACTCTAAGTAGGAGGGAGAACAGGTATTGAATCCCCATTTTACAGATGGGGACACTGGGGCACTGAGAAGTTAAATGTTTGTTAGATTTGGCAAGAAGAGGGTGAATTGAAGAACTTGGAGAAAGCTGTCTCTGTAGAGTGAAGGGGGCAGAAACTGGAATATAAAGGATCAATTAGGCAGTTGATAGAGAGGAAGTGGAAGGAGCAGGTGTATACAACTCCCTTGGGTACTTTCAAATGGAATGGAAGGAAGAAGATACAGTGATAGCTGGATGGTTCAGTGGGGGACAGAGAATGTGTTTGGGGGATGGAAATGTGAGCATCTGTGAAGGCAGAAGGGAAAGAGCCATCAGAATGTGAGCAGATGAATATGGTGTTCAAGGAGGATAGAAGACTGGCTGCATATGTTTTTAGAAGGTGAGAAGGAATGGGGTCATAGGTTCTGATGCGGGGAGTTGGGAGGGGGAGAAAAACACTAAAATAAATTACAGGCAGGAGGAAATAACTGAGTTTTTAAAATATGTACATTTTCCACTTTAATGTGTTCTTAGATCCATTCTGGAGTGAGACTACACTATTTTGCTATAGTTTTTTTTTTACCAGTGGAGAGAGGCCGGAAGAAATATTCTTGAGAAAGAAGTACAGAGGGCAGGGATTGTGTCTAAGTCTATGGCACTTTCCCAAGTACTTACTAGAGGGCTTTGCCCTGAGAAAGGTCTTTACAGGTATTATTGATAGATCTGGGAATTCATTCACTCATTCAATCGTATTTATTGAGTGCTTACTGTGTGCAGAGAACTGTAGTAAGCGCTTGGGAGAGTACAGTACAACAATAATTCTTTACATCAAATTATACATATCTGTGTGTGACTCAATAAATTTATCATGTTTCAACAGTAAAACTAAATTCAGATTACCAATGCTTTTTAATGGTATATGTTAAGTGCTTACTTTGTGCTAGGCACTATACTAAGTGCTGAATAGATATAAGACAATCAGGTTGGACACAACCCATGCCCTAGGTCACCATCTTAATCCCCATTTTACAGATGGGGTAACAGAGGCACAGATAAATGAAGTGACTTGCTCAAGTACCCACAGGAGGCAAGTGACAGTTTCTAATAATAACTGTGTTTATGTATTTACTATGTGCCAAGTTCTGTCCTAAGCACTGGGGGAAATATGACATAATCAATAGTATTTATTGAGCACTTTCATTGTACAGAACACTGTACTAAATGCTTGGAAGAGTACAATATAAAAGAATTAGCAGACACATTCCCTGCCCAAAACAAGCTTACAGTCTAAAGGGGGAGACAGATATAAATATGAATAAGTAATTTATATTATACAGTTCCCTGCTCCACATGGGGTTCAGAGTCAAAGTAGGAGGGAGAAGAGGGATTGAATCCCCATTTTAAAGATGTGACTGAGGCACAGATAAGTTAAGCGACTTGCCCAAGGTCACACAGCAGACACATGGCAGGGTCGGGATTAGAACCCAGACAGCCCCTGCTCTTTCCACTAGGCCATGCTCATTCAACTTTCATATTGGTCCTAGAATGAAAGTGTTTGTTCCTCATGTTCTCATGAGTTGGATGATTCAAGTGAGACTTTACACAATGAATGGAGGGGCTGAAAATTATACAGCTGAATAGCAATGACCTTATCTGTGGCAAGAGCAACCTCTCCCCAGCAGTGATTAGCATTAGCTCAGGATATTGGTGTTCTAAGGAAGCGAGTTGGGGGGTAGAGGGGACGACAGAGGTATAAAAGACACTCTGTACTTCATGGTGAAATAGAGCATGTGCAAATCTTTCCTGGGCTTGAGTTTGTTTTTAACCAGCGGTTGCAATGACAGATTTTCAAGAGTTGCAGGAGGGAATCTGCCTGCATTCAGGAAGCTGGTAATTTTCCAGCGTCGGTAGCCAGGGAATTGTAGCCTGATTGACTCAGGGGGAAAGAGCCTGGTTTATTTAAAGGTTTTGCTTTGTTTTTTTCTTTCCCGTAATAGTGGTGACGTTTTTCTTTTTTTCGTTTCAAAACCAGCGTCTTGTTGACTGTGCTGATAGGTGCAGCCGGAGAAAGCAGAGAAGAGATTAGTAAATTGTCTGCCTGTCTCAGGCGGCAAGACAGAGACAGACTAGCAGATGGCCTGGCTTAATCTGCCCAAGCTACTGACATCCCAGTTCAGAGGGAAAAATGGTGAAAACTTTCATTGGCTTTGCTTACTCATTCACAAAGGTCTTATTGTGCACTGGGTGATAGAGATACTGTTTAGGAGCAGGGAGGGAGATCAGCCTGAATATTCAAGGCTATTAGCTTCTCCTGTTTTTAGCTTCATATCACTAGCTCACAGGAAATCTCCCAGTGGGGGGTTGGGACTGCGTCCCAAACTCCAAGTGAGAAAGTGGAAATTCTGAGGCCTGCATCCTCTAGTAAAAATCCCCTTTCCCTACCCATTTCTTGGCTAATGTCTATATGAAATAGGAATGATGAAGTCAACCCTTGGTGATGAGGAAATATTTCACCCTAACAGCTTCATTTGGGCAGGGAATGCATCTACCAACTGTAGGAAGCAGTGTGGCCTAATGGAAAGAGCTCAGGCATGAGAATCAGAGGACGGGAGTTAATAATACCAGCTTTACCTGCTGTGTGACCCTAAGCAAGTGGCTTAACTTCTCTGAACCTCAGTTCCCTCATCTGTAAATGGGGATTCAATGTATCTTCTCCCTCCTACTTAGACTGTGAGCCCTACATAGGATCTGATTATCTTGTATCTACCCCAGTGTTTAGTACAGTGCTTGGTACAGAGTAAGGGCTTAACAAATATTATTACTGGATAGAGCACAGGCCTGGGAGTCAGAAGAACCAGGGTTCTAATCCGGGCCCCACAATATGTCCACTGTGTGACCTTGGACAAGTCACTTAACTTCTCTGGGCAGCAGCTACCTCATCTATAAAATTGGGATTAAGAATGTGAGTCCCCTTTGGGACAGGGACTGTCCAACCTGATCGACTTGTATCTACCCCAGTGCTTAGAACAGTGCTTGGCATTTAGTAAGTACTTAACAACTACCATAATTTTCATTATTATTCCTTTCCAGAGGACTCAGTACGGTACTGTCTGCACAGTAAGCACTCAATAAATACCACTGATCGATTGATTTACTGAAAGCTGCTTCAAGTTCCCTATGTGACCTCAAGCCAGTGGCTTTAATCTCCCTGTACCTTAATTTCCCATAATATCCCTCCACCCCCCCCCCCCCCAGGACATCTGGGAGGGCGGTGGTGAGGCTCAAGGGAATGCTTTGAAGACTCAAGAGTTCTTGGAGAGAAAGGAGCTATATAAATTCCATGTATTGTGGCAAATGTAATCCTGAGGAGGCTGTTGAAACAATCAGCTGAGAGGTACCTGACCCAGTTGGGCCGGGTTTCCTTTAGAAAAGCCGGCGAGCTCCCACCCTTATCTTAATTGTTGTTGCATTGACAAAGCAGAGAGGGAGACCGTAGCCTATTAGCTTCACCTTGGTGTTCCACTCACCGGCCCCCTACCCACTTCCATGAATTTCCTTTGTCACTTTCAAGTTCGCACATGAGGATTCACGAGGCCCCGGCAGGAAATGAGGAACATATTTTTAAATAAGAAGGGGGAAGCAATGTCTTTGTGGCGGATAAGTGGAATGAATCCAGGCCTGAGAGACAGTGGAGCAGTTCTCCTCTCAGACAGCAGGTGCTCTCCTAGATGTGGTTATGGCAACAAAATAAATGATGGATAATTGCTTTTGTGACAACTTGCCAATTAAATTAGACTCAGCAGAATAACATAATGACAATTTGTTATGCTCCGGTGGGCACTAACATACCAATCATAATTAAATGCTATGACTGAAATAGAATCCCGCTCTGCACAGGAATATATAACCCCAATTCCCTCTCAGTGAAACATTATAGGTTGAGGCTTGATTTTAATTTTTGAAAGATAATGGTATTAGTGCACATCTGACTGGATTTGTGAAGAGGCTTGTGGCATGGGGAGATGGCAAGGGGCGCGGAGAATGGGACTAATGGGAAATGCTCCAGGGCCAAACTCCAAGGTCGTGAAACAGGAGCCTCCACAAACAGCCCTTTAGCTCCCCTAAGTGTCTGATTCCTCTTTCAGGGGGTTCTCCCAGCTGCAGAACTACAGCTATGCTAAGCCTGGCCTGCATGAAAGTCAAGGGGGCAGAGATATCAAAATGGCACCTGAAGGGGTCCCATCTTTAAGGATCCCAAAAGACTAGGAAGAAATTAGACCAACCCTAAGGGAAATGTCTTTTTCGGAAGTCCCATCGCAGAAAGCCAAGCCAATCTCAAGCACATCTGACTGATCTGAGCAGCTGCTGGGGAAGACTGTCCATGGGCTTGATCGATCAATCAATCAGTCAAGTATATTTATTGAGTGCTTACTGTATGCAGAGCACTGTGCTAAGTGTTTGGGAGAGTACACTATAATAGTTGGTAGACACATTCCCTGCCCACAACAAGCTCAGAAGAATTACTGTGGGATGCTGCCACTCTGAAAAAATACACTCTCTGCCACTCAAACCTTTGGTAGATGTTGGCATTATTTCACTTTGACTTTGATCCCCTTTTGCTTCATGAGTGGAAATAAAGCCCTGAGTGATTAGAACCAGTGTCTGTGGACTGGTCAACAAATCAGAGGTTGTGAGGGGAGATGTTTTCTTTCATTTCTAACCTCTTGCTTTTTTTTTTTCCTAGAGGCATTCTAAACCCATTCTTATGTTTCTGTGTCACCGTCCACTCCCAATATACAGTTCTTGGTCAGCTCTTTGAAGCCAAACACAATATCAGTGTGACAGATTTTGATTATTCAATCAATTAATCAAATCAAAGTATTTATTAAGCCTCTACTAAATGCAGACCACAGTACTAAACACATGGGAGAGTTCATTAGAATTAGTAGGCATGATCCCTGCCCTCAGGAGCAATAATCTAGTGGAGGGAGACAAGCACTATAATAAATTGCAGGGAGGAGGAGGTTGGGGGGGTGGAAGCTACCCAAAGCTTAGGTGATGTCAGTATGCCAAAGTGGCAGTTGAGGGAGACTCACATTTACTTCAATTAAGCAAGGAAACAAATTTCTTCATTTCTAATTATTGTCACAGTAGTAATGGTATTTATTAATCACTTACTATATGCAGAGCACTGTATTAAGTACTAGGAGACACTACACAATTGAGAATTAATCAGTCAATCATATTTATTGAGCATTTACTGCTACTATGTTAATAAAATCATGTTAATATAATCACTCATCCTATCCTGCCTGGATTACTGCATCAACCTCCTTGCTGATCTCCCAGCCTCCTGTCTCTCCCCACTACTTCATCCTGCTGCCCAGATTATTTTTCTACAGAAGCATTCAGGACATGTCACCCCGCTCCTCAAAAAACTCCAGTGCTTGCCCATCCACCTCCGCATCAAACAAAAACTCCTCACCATTGGCTTTAAAGCACTCCACCACCTTGCCCCCTCCTACCTCACCTCACTACTCTGCTTCTACAACCAGCCCGCACACTTCGCTCCTCTAGTTCTAACCTTCTCTCTGTGCTTTGCTTTCTCCTGTCTCACTGCAGATCCCTGGCCAATGTTCTGCCTCTGGACTGCAACATGCCCTCCTCAAATCCAAAGACTCTCCCCCACTTCAAAGCCTTATTGAAGGCACATCTCCTCCAGGAGGCCTTCCCAGACTAAGCCCCCCTTTCCTCTTCTCCCACTCCTTTCTGCATCACCCTGACTTGCTCCCTTTGTTCTTCCTTCCTCTCAGCTCCACAGCACTTATGTAATTTATACAGATATAATATAACAATATAACAGACACATTCCCTCCACACTGCAAGCTTACAGTCTAGAGGGGGAAACATACATAAACATAAATAAAATTACAGATATGTATGTTAGTGCTGTAGGGCTGGGGGGGAAGGATGTATAAAGGAAGCAAGTCAGGGCAATGCAGAAGGGAATGGGAGAACAGGAAAGGAGGGCTTAGTCAAGGAAGTCCTCTTGAAGGAGATGTCCCTTCAATAAGGCTTTGAAGGTGGAGGGAGTAATTGTCGGCCAAATATGAAGAGGGAGTGTTACAGGCCAGAGGCAGGATCTGCCTCCCCGAGGGTTTCACAATCTAAAAGATTCTTAAAAACAAATTTTCAAGGAAAGTATAGTATCTATAAATAACAGTATTCAAAAATCACTGATCCCAGATTAAGTTAATACATAGAAATAATGGAAACTATCCTGATCCCTTTCATTCTTTTAACTTAGTGAGACACATGAAACCCAGGAGCTGTACATTCATCTTTTAGCTAAACACTTATTCTTCAACTGCTATTCGCCTTCCCTTTTTCTTACATAGAAGTCAGAAATACCTTACTGTATCTGTTTTAAAACAACTAAGGAAAAAAAGCAACTCCCCTCAAAATGGGATTCTTGTTGATATTGACATGAATATATATATATATAAGGTCACAGATGTGCTAAAAGAAACTACCTCTGAATATCTGACAGGTTCTGATGAAGGGAATACAATGTACTTGTATACTGTCAAGCCATATGCAACTCAGAACTTTATACTGAGACCGAATTCTGCTGCCTCGACAGTACACTTTACAGAGAAGAAAGAAATTGAATCCAAGAAGCCCTTTGGGAGATTGGCAGACAGACTGTGGCAACAACAAGGCAACAGGTTTCCTATCAAAAAAAAAAAAAGGTCTACAAAGCTGCAGAACTGCCAGCCTTCAATATGGCTGTCCAGCCCACTGACGACCTGCCCAGTTTCTCAAGTCCTTTCATGAATGTCACCTTTGAGCTTAACTGGTCAAATGGTCAAATGGCCAGTCAGGATGACCAAAAGTAAGATTCTGGAACACAGATGGCAATGACACCTCGCTCGATGCAACCCCGCCTCACTGGTTGGGCCCAGTGAGGAGAAAGGATGAAGAAATAGCCAGGTTCAGATGGCCATGGTCCCCCGCTCTGCTTGGGCTGGGGGGCGGGGCAGGCAGGGGCTGGGGGGTTGAGGTTGGAGAGAATATCAAGTGTTTAAACAGTACAGATTCAAGTGCAAACGCATCGCGGAAGGGAGAGGGAGCAGGGGGAATGAGGGCTTTAGTGGAAGAAGGTCTCTTGGAGGAGATGTGATTTTAATAAGGCTCTGAAAGAGGGGAGAGTGGTGGTCTGTCACAAATGGAGGGGGAGAGAGTTCCAGATCAGAGAGGGAACGTGGGCAAGAGGTCGGGAGTGAGATGGAAATTGGTGTTGGCAGAGCGAAGTGAAAGTAGATGCCACTGATGGTAAAATTCACCTATGTGGGTGTATGTGTGACCGACAGGGCCAGTGTGGTTCTCACAGTCCCAGTCGCACTCTACACACACAAAGGCTGCCCCTTGTTGTGCTGTGGTGTTGGATGTGTGCAGCTTCTGCTGCTATTTGGGCTCTTGCTCCTCATCTCCTGATCCTCATGAAGCCTCTTCACCAAAAGAGCTGGTCCTTTCTTGAAAACAGTGTGCCCTGCTGCCCTGTCCATGGAAACTGACTTTGAGTTTTCAGCTGGGATGCAGTTTTATCTAAGGCTCTGTATTACTGAATCGTTCAAATGTTCCCCTGCCCCTACTTACTTTTGGTTTGCCGATGTCAGCATCTGTCTGGTTACCCTGCTGTCGTTCATTCTCTTCACAGGTCTCACCCAGCACAGCTGGGATGTGGGAGCACAGCTTCGAGGCTGGGAGACTGACTGCGTTCTAGGCCTTCGCTGTTTGCAACCCTGTCTTCCCATTAGATGAAATTATTTACCAATAGGGGAATCGGAATAAAAAAATTCAAATTTCAAAAGAGATACTGAATAGATCCAGTGCAAGGATTATTCTTTGGGATTCCATTCCAGACCCCTCACCCTACCCCCAGTGCAGCGTGGCTCAGTGGAAAGAGCATGGGCTTTGGAGTCAGAGGTCATGAGTTTGAATCCCAGCTCTGCCACTTGTCAGCTGTGTGACTGTGGGCAAGTCACTTAACTTCTCTGTGCCTCAGTTACCTCATCTGTAAAATGGGGATTAAGACTGTGAGCCCCACGTGGGACATCCTGATTCCCCTGTGTCTACCCCAGCGCTTAGAACAGCTCGGCACATAGTAAGCGCTTAACAAATACCAACATTATGAGGAAGCAGTGTGGCTCAGTGGAAAGAGCACGGGCTTTGGAGTCAGAGGTCATGGGTTCGAATCCCGGCTCGGCCACTTGTCAGCTGTGTGATTTTGGGCAAGTCACTTCACTTCTCGGTGCCTCAGTTACCTCATCTGTAAAATGGGGATTAAGACTGTGAGCCCCACGTGGGACAACCCGATTCCCCTGTGTCTACCCCAGCGCTTAGAACAGTGCTCGGCAAATAGTAAGCGCTTAACAAATACCAACATTATTATTATTATTAGGTCGACACCTCGTGAAAGGGTCTGGGAGACTTTCTGTGGCTATTTCCAAGTAACTCTCTGAGTGACCTAAAATTATAATGGAAGGATAAGAGCACTCAGATTTGCAGAGAGTTGGGGATCCAGAGATTAAAGGTGCTACTGGATACAAGTGCCAAGTTATATTATTACCATACAGCAGAAGGCTGTTTGAAAATAATCAGCAATTCTCCCAGGAAGCCCAATTATAATTTTCCATTGAGCATCAAAATTCTGGTGCCACAGACCCTGGCCTATCATTCACAAACGTTTTATCCTATAATTAAACCAGATCCGCTGCTGGGCTAATTCTTTCCTGAATGACACCACCCTTTGAGTAAGACTGTACATCTGTAGAAGGCTTCACTCCGATGATCTATTAGACCAATATATCACTGCAGTGAGCTGCCTCCTTGATGATTTATCCATAACATATCATTGGAGAGAGACACACTTATAATATATTACTCAATAGGACTGTGCTGGCCAGGAAAGAAAGGAGGTTCAAGCACTTAATAAATACTGCTACTATCTGAAAAAAAAAAAAAGGCTCAGAAGCAGAGTCAGCATCCTTACATGGTAGGAGCCATTTCACATTCATCGTGCCAAGCTCTTCTCTCCTAAACACATGCAGTTGGATGTTATCGCTTCCTCTTTAGGGAACTGCACCTCTGAGTACAATCTTCTGACTCTGCTATGTGACCTTGGGTAGGTCATAATAATCCCAGAAGTGGAAAATATAACAATTGTGATATTTGTTAAGCACTTACTATGCGCCAAGCACTGTATTAAGCACTGGGGTAGATGGAAGTTAATCAGGTCCCACATGGAGCTCAGGGTCTATGTAGGAGGGAGAACAGGTAACGAATCCCCATTTTACAGATAAGAGAACTGAGGCCCAAGGAAATCACATGACTTGCCCAAGGTCACGGGACAGATACGTGGTGGAGCTGGGATTAGAACTCGGGACCTCTGACTCCCAGGTCTGTGCTTTCTCCACTAGGCCACTGCCTCCAGCCCTCTGGGGGTCGTCTAGTCCATACTCCGGGCTAATAGTGGTGGTGAGAGTAGTAGCCGTCACGGTAGTAATAATACTATTTATTGAGCACCCATTTCCCACTAAGTCCTTAGGAAGCACTGAATAAAAAAGTCACATGATCCGTGATCACAAGGAGCTCACAGTCTAGTAGAGGAGACAAACAAAAAAATTTTTCCAACTTGAGTAGTCAGAATAAATAATAGACTGAGCATGTATACGTGGGTGCCGAGGATGGGTATAAATACATTCATAAATTCTAGATTTAGCTGATGGGTTTATAATTTTCCAGGATGCTGGAAAATTAATTGGGGAAGAAATTTTGGAGTAGCGTGACCTCGTGGACAAAGCACAGGGCTGGAAGTCAGAAGAACATGAGCTCTAGCCCCAGCTCTGCCACTGGGTGACCTTGGGCAAGTCACTTCACTTCTCTGGGCCTCAGTTACCTCATCTGTAAAATGGGGATTAAGACTTTGAGCCCTATGTGAGACTGTGGTTTACTTTGCTTAACATCTGAAGGAGCCCTGCTGTAGCCTCTTGAGCAAGTCATGGTCAATCGGTAGTATTTATTGAGCTCCTACTATGTGCCGAGCACTGTGCTACACATTTGGGAGAGTCCAGTAGAGTTCATAGGCATGATCCCTGCCCTCAGGAAGTTTGCAGCCTAGTGGAGAACTTTCAAGCCTCAGTTTCCCCATTTTGAACGTGCAAAACCCACCAACTAGTTGGCTGTGAGAATGAGTCCTGAGCAATACGGATGAGCAATGCACACTGAGCTCTGGACCTCACCAGGTGTTTGGCCTGGCACTTGGACAGCTGGAAATCATTAGGCTCGCCCTTTGTTCCGACAAAGAGTGAAAGACTTTGCAGTGAGGGGTACCTGGTGGGAAGCCAGGCATGACAAATGGGACGCGTTAGGGAGGAGCTTTGGGAAGCTGGGAGGTGGAGACTCCCGCTGGGTGATGGAGAAGGCTCATCATCCCTCGGCTGCTGGAAGGAGAGAGAAACTGGCTGATAAGGCCTAGGAATTGCCTCTCTTCCTGTTTAACATTCAGGGGATGGTGTTCGGCTTTCAGTGTTCAGGCTGACAGCCCTGTGAAGGAGCTCAAAGAGCAGATAATTCACCCTTCAGAAAAGAACTGGGTTCGACGCAGAGACCAGACTTTCAAACTTTTCCTCTCTTCCTCCCTCACCCCCACGCTCCCTCATAATTTATCTCCATACTTCCTATCGGGCAAGATTGATTCTGTCATCAAGCTTGCTGTAAACAGCCTTCAGGACGGAAAGCCTTAGATCCTCTGCCAGGTGGCTCGCGTGGGACCTGACAGAGCCCCATTCCCCAATCTGGCTCTGGCTCTGACGGTGTGTTTTGGGGTACTGTGGAACCCACTGATCCAGACAGCCAAAAAAAAGCACCCTCCAAAACCTGAGAGTGAAGCCTCTGGGGCGAGCAGAGAGAGAGCAGAGAAGAAACGGGAGCGCTCTCCGTGTCCGTCCACGTATACACCGGGGAGGGAAAAGTTGGATGACCAAACCTTGGCCTTCTCTCACTCCAACAAGCCCGCTAGGGCCTGGCCCCTTTTACAGCACCGGACCCTGGGGCCAACTGTCTCCTTTCACCTGAAAATTCAGCAATCCTTCCTGGCGACAACGAAATGCAGGCAAAGAGGAGACAGAGGGAAGTGCAACTGTTAAGAGGAAGACGGGAAGGCATTAACTGGAATAGAAGGGAGAATTGGAAACAAAGGACAGCCCTCCCCCGCCCAACTCAACATATCAAACACCTGCCAACCTAGAAAAGAAAAATCCTGTGCGACTGTAAAATGGTTGAAATCCGAGTGAATTTGGGAGAGCTTTTACCCTGGGTCCCTGGGCTCCCAATCTCGACCAGGATTCTGTCTTTTCAAGGACACACTGCAACCTTGCAGGGTAACGGAGGGGAGAGGGAAGGGGTGTAGCTGAACGGGTGTAGCTGAACGGGTGTAGCTGAACGGGTGTGGGGGTGCAGCACCATCTAGTGGGAGAACACGAAGACCAGAGCCAACAGTCGAAGCCGTGGGTGACATTTGGAAACAATCAATATCTCATTATTAATCATCATCCCAACCTGATGTTGGCTTTCGGGGAATTGTTCACCTGCAAGGGACACACACAGACACACACACACACACACACACATACTCTCACCCTTCCTGGGGGTTCCAGTGGGCCGTGGTGCCAAATGCCACGATGACTATTAAATGGTGACCGGCCACTTCACCAACAGGCGGGCGCAGTGATTGATTGTATCTCTCTTTCATCTAAGCGGCTCACCAAAAACAAAACAGCTGTTGAAGCTACTGACCTTTCACTAACTGCTGGAAGTGAAATGCTCGATAAATAATAAATAGACCACTACAGGGTTTTGCTCAGAACCCGCTTTTAATTAAAATACTTGAACGACCAGGTCAGCGTGACTGACATTTTGAGTTGCAGCAGAGGAGAAGCATCAATCAAATGAACGTCTCGCTAACAAAATGGGGTTTTGTTCCTAGCTAGCATTTTGCAAAAGCCTGCAGTGAGTTGTCTGTCGAAGGATGCTTTTTTTTTCTGTCTTTCTTTTGGTGGCCGACAAAATACTTAACTTCCTGTCTATTCCTGACAGAAAATCCCAAGCATGCAGGCTCCCTGCCTCCCCTAGCAATCTTCCCATCTCAGAACTGCAGCAATCCCTGCTTGCCTTACTACAGCATCTCAGCAGGAACTTGCTTGGGGCTGGGCTCAGCCAATCAGGCCCAGGTTTTTAAAGGCAGGCAATTTCCCTCCAAAGCCCCAAATCCTATTTCCTGTTTCTGCCACAGGACGGCAGGTGTGTTTCCTCAGTCAGTCAAGGTGACCTCCCCTCTCTTTCCCTCCAAGGCCTACCATCACCACCTCAGACACCCGCAGATGTCGCCAAGCCACTGGGGTCCCCGCTGACAGGTTGAAAAGACACTGTGACCGCCCTGGGCAGGCTCTCCGCCTTGCTCCTTCAGGTTGAACGGGAATCTACCTCCAGAATCCAGAGAAAGGAAGCAAAGGAATGGGCCCAAACCCCCTCAACACTCCTTATGAATCAATCAAAGGATTTATTTAGCATTGGTGTGCAGAGCACTGTACTAAGAATTTGGGAGAGTAGGGTAGAGGAAATAGTACAATCTAGTCAGGGAGGCAGACACTAAAATACATTACAGGTAAGGGGGAGGGGGTGATAGACTATAAAGATCTCTGCCCCAACCCTACAGCATTTGTGTATCTTTAAATTATATATATTATTTATTCATATTAATGTCCATCTCCCCCTCCAGACTGTAAGCTTACGTATCTGCTAATTCTGTTGTATTATACTCTCCCAAGCGGTTAGTATAGTGCTCTGCACATAGTAAGCATTCAATAAATACTATTGATTGTGTTTCTCCATCTAAGGACCACATCCCAGTTTCTTCTCCATCAGCTTCGCACATTTTGACCCTCACTGCCCTGTGGGTGGTCAATAAAGCTGCCAGCCCCATTCCTCCCCTCTTTGTTACAACAGAAAGTTGTGAAGGATTATGGGGTAAGAAAAATCGCCCAGCCCCAAGTTAATTTTCAAACACCAAGATCATCTAACGTTACTGTGAAGAAGCATATTTCCCTATCTCAGCGAACACTCTGCTAGGAATGATGATGTCTGTCTCCCCCTGCAGACTAGAGGCTTGGAGAGGGAATGGGTCTGCTAATTCTGTTGTGTTGTACTCTCCCAAACACTCAGTACAGTGGTCTGCACCTACTAAGCACTCAATAAATACAACTGAATGATTGATGGGGAATACAAAAAAATGACAGGCCGTTTACTAGGGGAAAAGGGTCCCACCCTGAGCCATTTTAGGACTTTGGGAGGTGGCCTCTGCAGATAGAAATATTCACTGCCATCACCATCAGTGTCAGAGTGCCTGGAGGTACCAACTTTTCATTATGAGCACTGGACAGGAGGAAGGCAGAGATTCTAATTGGGCAGGGGGGAATTGGGAGGGACAGACTTCAAAGAGCTAACAGCTCAGAAAGATTCCATTTTCCCTCAGTCAATCAATTAATCAATCAATGGTATTTACTGAGCACTAACTTTGTGCAGAGCACTAAGTGCTTAGGGGAGGCCAATTCAGTTGGTAAACACAATCGCTCCCCTTAAGGAGCTGATAATCTAGAGGCCTCTCAGGTCTGGAATACGTGATATGGGATATGGTATTTCCTCAGCACAGTGCACAGAGCTAAGCGCTTACGAGGTAAAACAGAAGCACAAGAGAAGCAAGCATGACCTAGTTGAAAGAGCACGGGCCTTGAAGTCAGAGGACCTGGATTCTAATCCCAACTTCGGGGCTTGACTGCTGTGTGTCCCGAGTGCAAGTTGCAACTTCTCTGGGCCTGTTTCCTCCTCTGTAAAATGGGAATGAAATACCTGTTCACTCCTAATTAAGAGTGTGAAGCCCCTGTGGAACAAGGGTTCTGTCTAATCTGATTGTTTTCTATCTACCCCAGCATTCAGTAGTGTTTGCTACAGAGCAAGCATTTAATACCACAGACATGTGGAAACATTATCCAACATTGGCTTCAATATCACTGCCTTCTCCCATCTCTCTGGCCACTCACTCTCAGTCTCTTTCGCTGGCTCCTCTTCTGCCTGTAGCCCTCAGGGCTCAGTTCTGGGTCTTCTTCTATTCTCCATCTACATCCACTCCTTTGGAGAACTCGCTGGCTCCCATGGCTTCATCTATCTCTATGTGATGATTCCCAAATCTACATCTCCAGGTCTGATCTCCCTCCTCTGCAGTCTTGCATTCCCTCCTGCCTTGAGGACATCTCTACTTGGAAGTCCTGCCGACACCTCCAACTTAACATTTCTAAAACAGAATTCCTCATACTCCCACTCAAACCTAGTCCTCACCATGACTTTCCCATTACTGTATACAGCACCACCATCCTCCCTGTATCATTACCTTGGCGTTATCCTTGAGTCATCTTTCTCATTCATTCCACATATTCAATCTGTCAACAGATCCTGTCAGTTCAACCTTCACAGCGACACAAAAATCCACCCTTTCCTTTCTCTCCAGACTTCCACCCCTTTAAGCACATATCCTATCCCACCTTGACTACTACATCAGGCTCGTTGCTGACCTCCCTGCCTCCTGTCTCTCCCCACTCCAGGCCATACTTCACTCCGCTGCCGGATCATTTTTCTACAAAATTGTTCAGTCCACATTTCTCCACTCCTTAGGAACCTCAAGGGGTTACATGTTCACCTCCACATGAAACGGAAACTCCTCACCATCAGCTTTAAAGCAATCACCTTGTTCCCTTCTACCTTACTTCCCTGTTTTCCTGCTTTGACTCAGCCCACACACTTCGCTTCTCTAATGCCAACATACTTACTGTGCCTCCATCTCATCTATCTTGCCGCGGATTTCTTGCCCACATACTGCATTTGGCCTGAAACTCTCTCTCACTTCATATCGGACAAGATGATCACTCTCCCGGCCTTCAAAGACTTATTAAAAGCACATCTCCTCCAAGAAACCTTCCCCAACTAAGCCCTCATTTCTTCTCCCACTCCCTTCTGCATCACCCTTGGATTTGCTCCCTTTATTCACCCCTCCCTCAGCTCCACAGCACTTAGGTATATATCCATAACTTACTTTTTTTATATGCCTCCCGCTCGCTTTGGGCAGAGAACTTATCTACCGATTCTGTTATATTGTACTCTCCCAAGGGTTTAGTACAGTGCTCTGCACACAGTAAGCATTCAGTAAATACAATAGACTGATGAAAAACAATGACATCTTTATGTTTCTATTTGGCTCCGTCTTTCCGATTCAGAGTTCAAATGTAATAACCGGGTCATCTACATTCTTGGGAACTGCCCCGGGTCTGGCAACAGGCCATGCCTGGTGGGCACATGCAGCACTTCCTGCCTAGCGCCTGAACAAATTCCATTCCTCTCCCTCCTCCGCCACATCCTCCTGGGGGAGGGGAGGTTAATGGGGACTAGGAAGGGCAGCAGGCATGTCGGGGTGTCTTCATTTGTTTCTCATGAAGTTTATAAGCAGGCAGCTCTGAGGAACAGTCAGGAGGGTGAGCACTTCTTTGCTAGAAATATCCACTAACGGAAGTTAATCCAAATAATGTGATATTTGTTCAGGAGTTATTATTCGTCAAGCACTGTACTAAGCACCGGGGTAGATACAAGAGAACCAGGTCATACACAGTGCCTGTCCCACGTGGGAATCACAGTCTCAGTGCATTTCCTCCTTTTAAATTGATAAATGCAATCAACCCTTGGCCCTAATGGAAATACTAGAGTTGAAATCACTCTGGGATATAACCACTCTTCCGCGTAACGTGCTGTTACTGCTTGTCCATTCTTTATTTTTTACTTAAATGGTATTTGATAAGAGTTTTACTACATGCCAGGTATTGTACTAAGCACTGGGGCAGATACAAGCTAATCAGCCTGGACACAGTCCATGACCCATAAGAGGGTCACGGTCTTAATCCCCATTTTACAGATGAGGCAACAGGCACAGAAAAGCTAAATGACCTGCCCCAAGGTCACAGAGCAGACAAGTGGCAGAGCCGGGATTAAAACGCAGGTCTTCTGACTCCCAGGCCTGTGTCCTTTCCACTACGCCAAGCGCTTCTCATTCCCACCCTCTTGGCGATCAGCCATCCAGCGGGCTTCCAGAAACGACGTCGAAATTCAAACTTTAGCTGAATACTTGGCCCTGGCCCTGACCACCCTTTGGCGGCTGGGAGGTACTCAGTCATGTCCTCCCCCTTCAGTAATTGTGCCGATCGTTTTGTTGGCTCCGTTATCTTGCAAAGCATATGCGTGTAGCAGCTTGGTCTTTCACTGCGGAGAAGGTCAACAGCTCTAAAGCAAAAGCTGCAGCCGGGATCATCACGGGACAAAAATAAATCAGCTAGGGGAACAGACTTAATCTGTCCAAGCAATTGTTTGACATATTAAGAGCTGAGGGAACGATCGCACACAGCAAAGTGTATCCAGCCCACATAATATCACGCCTAATGCCAATCAAGAACCCACTTAAAACATGAAATGCACTTTGAAAGATGATCTGCAGTGAGTTTATCTGATGAGTGAGTGACCATCAAATTCTTTATTTATTAAAAAAATTACATAATTTTCTCCAGAACTAGCATTCTGGGTTTCGTGACAGCTCAGAACAGGGTAAAACACAAGTGTCAGTTCTTAAAGGGGCGCATTTATGCATCTCAACAGTTGTTAAAACTAGCACAACTCGCCTCTACCCGGCACAGATGTCGAGACGCCAGGAACCCTGGATGGGCGAATCTACAGTCGATCAGTGGGGAGAGAGATTTTTCTGTTGCTCTTCAGCGGATTCCAAATGTTGCTCCTGCTGGGCCCCTTGCTGACTCTGGCTCTCGTCCAATAAGGCTTTGAGCTTGAGGCTCGTGAGCATGGGTTTCTGGGCAGCCTTTTGACCTCCCTGTTACAGAGACAGAGCATCACACTTAAGGCGGTCATCAGGACTGGAGGAGTTGCAGTCGAATCTTCTCCAAGCGGGTAAACAGTGGAAGGAAACCGAAAGACTACAGCAGGGAAAGCCTGAAGTGCCGAGGGCAAAGGGGTGCAGAGGGGGAGAGGCTGGGGAAGGGGTCTCAGGTAGACCAACCCCTGGACACTTACGCCGGCTGCTCCGTCTTTTCTCCGTAGAGTGATGCCCTCCGCCAGTAAAGCCTTCCCCGTTTCTCCAAATAATTTTTCTTCATCGGTTTCTCCCAGGTTCTGCAATTCTGTGTACTTTTCGACAAACCTGCAATCCCAAGCCCGGGATAAGTACGGCCCGCCCTGCCCAGCTGAGGGTCTGTGTGTTTCTAGCAGCGTTTTTGTGGGGTTTTTTTTTCAGTTCAGGACAACACCAACCCTTTTCTCTCCTCAGTGACTGCCCTGCATGCACAATAAATGAGCTTTTCATCCCTAAGGCAGCTCCCACACTGGCTCCCCATCACTGGTCAATTTACCCGTTTTTAAGGCCATTAGCAGTAGGAAGACTAATAATAGTATTTCCTGCGCACAATGCACGGAGCTAAGTGCTTGGGAGGTACAACAGAAGCACAAGAGAAGCAAGCATGACCTAGTTGAAAGAGCACGGCCTTGGAGTCAGAGGACCTGGGTTCTAATCCCAACTTCAGCACTTGACTGCTGTGTGCCCCGAGGGCAAGCTGCAACTTCTCTGGGCCTCAGTTTCTTCTTCTGTAAAATGGGAATGAAATACCTGTTTGCTCCTAATTAGGAGTGTGAGGCCCATGTGGAACAAGGGCTTTATCCAACCTGATTATTTTCTACCTATCCCAGCATTCGGTACAGTGTTTGACACAGAGCAAGCACTTAATACCACATGACATGTTGCCTGCCCATGAAGATTTTACATTCTGATGGAGGCAGGCAGAGAAAAGTTCATGAAAGAGGTTTCAAAAGATGACCTGAGTAACGGTGCAGAGGATGGACTGAATGGGGGGAGAGGCTGGAGATAAGGAGAAATGTCAGGCGTAAATCTCACCTGAATCTACACAACAGGGTGGAGATGTTATGCACATCAGTGTGATTTTACCTTGCAGCCAAGGCTCGTGTTTCTGGAGTCCCACACCACCAACCCCACCAGAGAGGTTGCCGATGGAAAGAGAAAGTGGCTAGAGCTCGGGCCTGGGAGTCAGAAGGCCCTGGGTTATAATCCCACCTCTGACACTTGTCTCCTGGGTGACCTCAGGCAAGTCGGTCAGTCAGTCAATCATATTTATTGAGCACTTACTGTGTGCACAGCAAGTGCTTGGGAGAGTACAATATAACAAAAACATTTCCTGCCCACAACAAGTCTAAAAAGGGAGACAGACATTAATATAAATAAATTACAGATATGTATAAGTGCTAAGGAGCTAGGCTGTGGGCCAAGTCACCTAACTTCTCTGGGCCTCATCTGTAAAATGGATATTAGGACCATGAGCCCCCTTGTGGGACATGAACTGTGTCCAACCTGATTAGTCTGTATACTCAGTACAATGTCTGGCACATATTAAGCACTTAACCATTACCATAAAATAAAAAAAAAAGGAAAGACAGAGCCTACCTAGCCACAGATCTTGCCCCCACCCCCTAAGGGCCCCAGGGCAAACCTTAGGGGTCAGGGGGGCTTGCAAAGGGGAGAGAGAGGCAACTCCAGCCACTGCTGACAATTAGGTAACATAAAGGAGGACATCCACTTACAGAAACACCTACCTACACACACCCTCAACCTCGACCTTTTCAACCCCTTCATGTTGAAAGACAACAACAAATTAATAATCCATCAATCCTCCTTAACATTAAAGGTTAACAGGTCAAAAGATGTGGTAAAGAAGCATGTGTATTTTGCAGATTCTTTTCCAACCGCTGTTAGTTTTGCCCTAAAGAGACTTGGCCATACAAAATCCTCTTACCTTTGGCTGGTAGATTTGAAGTTTGAGTTAAACAGTTCAAAGGCTCTCGGGCCAGAGCCGTAAGCAGAATAAAATTTCCTGGAGGATAAAGACAACACAGTGTAAGTCTCCATCTGTTGGCCAGGCCCGGTAGCTAAGAGAACAGAATCAACTGTGCAGTGCACACGTTCAGGCCAGTTGCCTAACACGAAAAGGACAAAAGATGAAAAATGTTAGAGGATTTTGCCTGCATATCACACTTACTGGTATTTCGTTTATGAATCAACTTTGCTGGGGAGCAGAAAGGAGAACGTGCAATATTCCTCCCCTCTCGGGACCTTCTCCAATCCACAATTCTCCACCCAAAATGCTCCTTCCCCGATGCTCCTCCACCACCCAAAGTGCTTTCAGAGGCATAAAATGCCCAGGCACCTCCTTGCTATACTGGATACCTCAGATCTAACAGGAAGCAAATACCCCAAATATTAACCTCAGGGTAGGCATGCTGCTTCTAGGGTTACCAGTAGTACCCTACATGGGTTGGATCTGGGCCATATTGTATTGGCACCAAGTCCGCAGCGGATGCTGACTCCAAGGAGCATTTCATTTTGAGCCAAAGCCTGGTATGGCCGCTCGAGGGCCAGTGACTTAAAAGATGAGCCTGGACCGAGCTGCCAGGGGTCTGGGTTTCACTTCTGGGGGAGCCCTGCTGTCTGTTCCCCCGAAAACGAGTCACAGAGTCCTTCTTCAGTCTGCCCCTTGAATGCCATCCTCCAGGGCTGGTACTGGGGCAGGATGGGCCGAGTCCCAACCCCAGATCGTGTCCTGGTGTGCTAAGGACAAATTAAATTCCATCCAGAAAATGCTTTGAGTTCTGTGGAAAAGCAGCGTGATTTCAAAGTGTAGTCGCTTTTACTTAAATGTCTTCTAAGTCCCATCTGGGCAGCGGTAGCAATTAAGTCTCTGCAGCTCCCTTTAGATTGTAAGCTTGTTATGGGCTGGGAGCGTGACTGCTAATTCTGTTGTACCATACTCTTCCAAGTGATTAGTACAGTGGTCTGCACACTCACTAAATATGATTGACTGCAATGGTTTACAACAGGCAGGATCTCAGGCATCAGCACTCTGAGATCTCCAGAGGAAAAGACCGTATTGCGATTTAAGCCCCTTGGACTTTAAGAGAATGGGCTTTTGCCTTGGGATCCTTGGTAGGAACTTGAGAATTCAAGAAAGCTGACTTTGCTTACTAGAGTTGACCCCCACCCAATGTTCATTTAGACGTTTCAGGCTGCTCCAGTGCCACTGGAGGAAAAGACCGTTCTCATCCTGGAGGCCGCTGGGCTAGTTGCTCACCTCTAACGCCTGCTTCCGGGGCTTCCATCTCTCTCAGCCTAATGACTGGTTTCTCCCTTTAGACCTTCAAGTCCTTCTCCAGGAAAATCTCCAATTCCGCCTCTCAACTGAAAGCTGGGCTGTTGCTACCTTAGCCACCCCTTCCAGGGGTCCAACCAATTCCGCCCCATAAATCCAGTCTGGCCGGTGCATGACTCACGCTCTGATTCGATCTTCTTGGTACAGGATCTCAGGGACCAGGGCCTTGGCTTTGCCATAGCGCTGGCGGACCCTCCGGAAGACCGGCTCTCTCAAGGGGGGGAAGGCGGCGTACACGTCATACCAAAGGGGCTTCTCTGTCATCACACCGGCACGAAGCAGGTCCCGTGTCCTGAGGGAGGTAGGAAACTACATCGGCCTGACATTCCCCTTTCATGGCCAGCCGAAGGATCAAACTGGGCTGAGAAAGCCAAGCCTGGGAGAGAGACGCTTCCTTCCCCACCCTTCCGCCTCCCTTTCTGCCCACCAGGAACTTCCCGTCAGCTAGGGGAGGAGAGGGGAAAGCAGCTACAAAGTGGCATGGTCTAGGGGAGAGAGTACGAGCCAGGGAAGCAGAGGAACTGAGTTCTAATCCTAATGCCACTCTGCCACTTGTCTGCTTGGGCAAGTCACTTAACTTCTCTGGACCCCAGCTACCTCACCTGTAAAATGAACATTAAGACTGCACTAATAATAATAATTTTGGTATTTGTTAAGCACTTTCGATGTGCCAAGCACTTTATTAAGCACCGGGGTAGATACAAGCAAATTGGGTTGGAAACAGTCCCTGTCCCAGATGGGGCTCATAGTCTCAATCCCCATTTTACAGATGAGGGAACTGAGGCACAGAGAAGTGACTTGCAGGTCACACAGAATACAGGTAGCAGAGCCAGAATTAGAACCCATGACCACCTGACTCCCAGGACCGCGGTCTGCCCACTACGCCACACTGCTTCTACAGTCCTACATAGGGCAGGAGCTGTGTCCAAACCAATTATGTTGTATCAACCCCGGGGCTAAGTATTGTACATGGAACATAGTAAGTATTTAAATACCATTTAAAAAAAAAAGACTGGAGGAAGGGGCCAGGGAAAAATGGGGGGAGTAAAGATGGAGAAGTGGTGCTATGACACCCGTTCTCAGGGGCAGGAGATATGGTAGGGTCATTTGGAGGCGCTGATCCCCAAAGCCACCCCCAAGTGTAAACGAACACCCTCGCAGGGCCCCCACCCCAGGGCAGAGCCTCCACCCAGAGGGCAGAGGTTACCCCTAGAAGGGGGAGGGGGAGGGGGGTCCACAGTGGAGGAAACAGACAGCCCTGGGGTGGGGGTGGGGAGTGAGGGGGAGCAAGGAGAGGGGGTCCCACACTGGAGAATGGAGTGAGAAGCAGTGTGGCCTAATGGCTAGAGCACGGGCCTGGGACTCAGAGAAGGACCTGGGTTCTAGTCCCGGCTGTGCCCCTTATCTGCTGTGTGACCTTGGCTAAGTCACTTAATTCGTGAATCACTCAATCACGCTACAGAGAAGCAGCACGGCTGAGTGGAAAGAGCACGGACTTGGGAATCAGGGGATGTGGGTTCTCATTCCGCCTCCACCGCTTCTCTGCTGTGTGACTTGGGGCAAGTCACTTGTCTTCCTCTCTGCCTCAGTTCCCTCATCTGTCAAATGGGGAATAAGACTGTGAGCCCCACGTGAAGCAACCTGATTACCTTGTATCTACCCCAGTGCTTAGAACAGTGCTTGACACAGAGTAAAGCCCTTAACAAACACCATTATTATTTTGAAGCAGCATGGCTCAGTGGAAAGAGCCCAGGCTTGGGAGTCAGAGATCATGGGTTCGAATCCAGGTTCTGCCACTTTTCAGCTGGGTGACTGTGAACAAGTCACTTCACTTCTCTGGGCCTCAGTGACCTCATCTGGAAAATGGGGATGAAGACTGTGCGCCTCATGATTATCCTGTATCTTCCCCAGCGCTTAGAATAGTGCTCTGCACATAGTAAGTGCTTAACAAATACCAACATTATTCCAAGCACTTAATCCAGTGCTCTGCACATAGTAAGTGCTTAACGAATACCAACATTATTCCAAGCGCTCAGGCCAGTGCTCTGCACATAGTAAGCGTTTAACAAATACCAACACTATTATTCCAAGCGCTTAGTCCAGTGCTCTGCACATAGTAAGCTCTTAACAAATACCAATACTATTATTCCAAGCGCTTCGTAGAGTGCTCTGCACATACTAAGCGCTTAACAAATACCAACATTATTATTCCAAGCGCTTAGTGCAGTGCTCTGCACATAATAAGCGCTTAAATACCAACATTATTCCAAGCGCTTAGACTAGGGCTCTGCACATAGTAAGTGCTTAACAAATACCAACATGATTATTCCAAGCGCTTAGTCCAGGGCTCTGCACAGTAAGCGCTTAAATACCAACAGGATTATTCCAAGCGCTTAGTCCAGTGCCCTGCACATAGTAAGCTCTTAACAAATACCAATACTATTATTCCAAGCGCTTCGTAGAGTGCTCTGCATATAGTAAGCGCTTAACAAATACCAACATCATTATTCCAAGAGCTTAGTGCAGTGCTCTGCACATAGTAAGCGCTTAACAAATACCCCAACATGATTATTCCAAGCGCTCAGCCCAGTGCTGTGCACATAGTAAGCGCTCAATCACACCTATTGAATTGAACAGTGCCTGGCACCTAGTAAGCGCGGGGTAAATGCCATTAAGAAGGCCTTGCAGGGGCAGGGGGGGCACAGGGTCCTCTGCCCACCCCCCCCAGGCTCCAGCTCTATCATTCAGTAGTATTTATTGAGCGCTTCCTCTGTGCAGAGCACTGGACTAAGCGCTCGGAATGGACAAATCGGCCACAGATACAGTCCCTGCCCTTTGACGGGCTGACGGTGTAATCGGGGGGAGACAGGCAGACAAGAACAGTGGCAATAAAATGAGCTCAGAAGCAGTGTGGCTCCGTGGAAAGAGCACGGGCTTTGGAGTCAGAGGTCATGGGTTCGAATCCTGGCTCTGCCACTTGTCAGCTGTGTGACTGTGGGCAAGTCACTTCACTTCTCTGTGCCTCAGTTACCTCATCTGTAAAATGGGGATTAAGACTGTGAGCCCCACGTGGGACAACCTGATTCCCCTGTTTCTACCCCAGCGCTTAGAACAGTGCTCTGCACATAGTAAGCGCTTAACAAATACCAACATTAGGAGAAGCAGCGTGGCTCAGTGGAAAGAGCATGGGCTTTGGAGTCAGGGCTCATGAGTTCGAATCCCAGCTCTGCCCCTTGTCGGCTGTGTGCCTGTGGGCAAGCCACTTCACTTCTCTGTGCCTCAGTTCCCTCACCTGTAAAATGGGGATGAAGACTGTGAGCCCCACGTGGGACCACCCGATTCCCCTATGTCTACCCCAGCGCTCAGAACGGTGTTCGGCACATAGTAAGCGCTTAATAAATACCAACATTATACCGGGTGAAGATGCTGCCGACGGTCTCCAGCCGGCTGCCCGCCATGCCGAGCTCTGCAGCAGGTCCGGGCTGAGCAAGACCGGAACCGGAAGTGGAGCCGGCCGGGGGAGGGAAGGGCAAGGCTTCACCTGGAGGGAAGAGCGGGACGCTGGCCCGCCCAGGCAAGACGAGCGGAAAGCCGAGCCCACAGGCACGTTGGGGTAACGTCATCGCCCAGGCCTGAGGAGTCGACGCCCGAGCGGGGAGCCGATTGGCTCGCGCCCATTTAGAGGCGCGTGAGGGCGCGAGCCCCTCTTTCCTCCGGCCGCGGCCCCGCCCCCCCAGGGGAGGGGGGAGCGGCCGGCCGAGCCGCGCATGCGCCCCAGCGTCCTCGCAACCGTCGCCCTCAATCCCAGGCCCAGCCTGGACCCCGCAGCCTGTGGCCTCGCCCTCTCTTTTCTTTTAGTTTCCCTAAATGGTATTGATTGGGGATTTACTATGTGCAGAGCAGCAGCAGCGTGGCTTTGTGGAAAGAGCCCGGGCTTGGGAGGCACAGGTCAGGGGTTCGAATCCCCGCTCTGCCACTTGTCAGCGGGGTGACCGTGGGCCAGTCACTTCACTGGGCCTCAGGGACCTCATCTGGAAAATGGGGATTAAGACTGTGAGCCCCAAGTGGGACATCCTGATTATACAGAAGCAGCGTGGCTCAGCGGAAAGAGCCCGGGCTTGGGAGGCAGAGGTCATGGGTTCGAATCCTAGCTCTGCCACTTGTCAGCTGGGTGACTGTGGGCATGTCACTTCACTTCTTTGTGCCTCAGTGACCTCATCTGGAAAATGGGGATAAAGACCGAGAGCCTCACATGGGACAACCCGATTACCCTGTAAATCTACTCCAGCGCTTAGAACAGTGCTCTGCACAAAATAAATGCTGAAATACCAACATTATTACTATTATTATTACCAACAAATACCAACATTATCATTATTACCCCAGCACATAGAACAGTGCTGGGCACATAGTAAGCTCTTAACAAATACCATTATTATTATTACTGAGCACTTGGGAGAGTACAATACAGCAGAAGTAGCATAACTCTATGGGTACACCACCGGACGATTGCAGAGAGAAGTGGGGCGTTCTGGGAGAGACACGTCTATGGCTTCGCTATGGCTCGAAGACGACTCAACAGCATAAGACGAGGCAGGCATAGCCTAGTGGGTAGAGCACAGACCTGGGCGTTAGAAGGATCTGCATTCTAATCCCAGCTCCAGTACTTCTCTGCTGTGTGACCTTGGGCAAGTCACCTCGCTTCTCTGGGCCTCAGTTACCTCATCTGTGTAATGGGGAATGCTGTGAGCCCCATGGGGGCATTGACTACATCCAACCTGATGAGCATGAATGTATCTCAGAGTTTCATACAGGGCACATAGTAAGCATTTACGAATATCTTTAGAAACAAAACAAAGCGTTGGCAGGCATGTTCCCTATCCACAGCGAGCTTAAAGTTTAGAGGGGAAGACAGACATTAATATAAATAACTTGTAATATATGATTTATGGCCCCATCTTTTCCCTAGGGCCTCCAGGAAATGGACACAGCTTTCCCCTTCCCACCCCCTGAAACAGAAACAAAAACTTAAATCTCACAATGCTACCAAATCCTGTCAGTCCTCACACCTGGGAGTGACCCCATGATGGCCAGTCAATTGATCAATCAGGCATTTATTGAATAATAAAAATTGGTATTTGCTAAGCACCTGGTCAGACACCATCCCCGTCCCACATTGGGCTCACTGTCAAAGGGGAGGAAGACCTGATGTAGAATCCCCATTTTACAGATGAGGAAACTGAGTCACAGGTTAAGTGTCTTCCCAAGGTCACAGATCCGAATTAGAACCCAGGCCCTCTAACTCCCAGGCCTGTGCTCTTTCCAACAGGCAAGCTGCAGAACACTGTACTAAGCACTTGGAAGAGTTCAAGAGAATTAGTAGACATAATCCCTGCCCTGTAGGGATTAATAATAATGATGATGGTATTTGTTAAGCGCTTACTATGTGCCAAGCACTGTTCTAAGCACTGGGAGAGATACGAGGCGATCAGATTGTCCCACATGGGGCTCACAGTCTTCATCCCCATTTCACAGATGAGGTAACTGAGGCACAGAGAAGTTAAGTGACTTTCCCAAAGTCACACTGCTGACAAGTGGCAGAGCCGGGATTAGAACCCACGACCTCTGACTCCTAAGCCTGTGCTCTTTCCCCTAAATCACACTGCTTCTCAGCTGCAATGTAGTGGCAGGGACAAATACTTTCTAGTACAGTGTTCTGCAGAGGGTTGATCTCCCAGTTCCTGGGGAGAGGAGAGACAGGGGCCGCAGTTTTCCACTGCACATAAAATGGAGCCAGTCAGATGCTAGAGAATGATAGTCTGTAGGCCGTTCCTTAGCCTTGAAGGGAACGGGTGCTCTGAATCTGGCCTGACCTGGCCCAATCCCTGGGGCTCTTATGGGAAATGGGGTCCCCACTTATTAACGCATGCCCAGTCATTTCCAGTGTTCCCCTATCCCTCCCTGTGTGGGAGTCTGAACGCATCTGTGTACCTACTAGCCACCACTCTGTGCTTGTGGGTAGTCATCACTGTGTGAGTGTATGTGTGTTGATATGTAACCACCACCTTCTACATGTGAATATGTGTATATCCACCAGGCTCGCCCTACAGGTGTGTTTCTGCCCGGTCACCTCCATGGCTCCGACGGTGCGGGTCCGCTCCTCCACCTTCAGCCCGGAGCCCTTCATTTCTTCACCAGCCCCCTCCCCCCAAGGAAGCCGGCACTTCGAAGTCTCTGTGCTTGGAATGAAAAGTTGGAACCACTGCTCTCCCTTTCCATCCTCACAGGTCTAGGATTTTGGAGCCTCAGAAAAGCAAAGCCAAGGAACCTCCACCTCAGATGTAGCTGCATTTCTGGAAGGAAGTCATTTGTGTGTTCCAGGAGCCCCTCTGGAATGAAAGATGGTAAGGGTGACCCCAAAGAATGCTGTTTCAGAACACGCTTGGTTCAACTTTCCCGGCCCCCACCGGCCTTTCTGCTTTCAAGGGGAGTTGTAGCTTGAGCCCCTTGTCACCATGGGGCTGTTTGAAGTCGCCTCTCCGGTCATAAGGTCACACTGGGAGGTGACTGGTTTTATTGCCCACACTGCTATTTCCAACTGCAGGAGCCAGAATCATTCCCCAGCACTGGTCCATCTCCCCAGAGAACAGAGTAGGAGGAAAGGGACTTAACATGCAGTCTGAGGGATTCAGGTTAGGTGTCAGGTGCAGTTCCCTGATAGTGGTGATTTCTGATTCTTACATGGGCTTCTAAGAGGGCTAATAATAATGATGATGATGGTATTTGTTAAGCGCTTACTATGTGTCAAGTACTGTTCTAAGTGCTGGGTTAGATACGAGTTAATCAGTTCAGACATAGTCCTTGTCCCACACGGGACTCACAGTCTATACAGGAGGGAGATCAGGTATTGAATCCCCATTGTACAGATGAAGAAACTGAGGCACAGAAAAGTTAAGCGACACACACAAGGTCACACACCAGGAAGGCAGGAAGCTGAATTTATAACCAGTTCCTCTGACTCTCAAGCCTGGGCTCTTTCCATTAAGCAACACTGCTTCCCCGGTGGAATCCCTTCCCTCAGAGTGTTTAGAAATATAGCAGACAACTCTTTAGTGAAGTGAGGCCTGCTGGAAGGCAGGGAGCTGAACTAGATGGGCTCAGAGGTCCCTTCCAACTCCGGGATTCTAACAATTTGGCCAACACTGCCAAGTGGCACCGAGAGCTTCCACGTTAAACCGGGAGTCAGAACACAAGGGCACTTTATTGGAGGGAGGCTGTGAAAATTTTTTAGTGCACTGCCCAATTCCTCCTCCCCAAAACGGGATTCTAGGAGGGCCACGGGGCACCCATAACCTCTCTGGAAGAGAGCGGGAATGGGAACTGGCACACGCTCCTCTCGTCTGAGCGCCGGCACAGAGGAGGGCGGCGGCGGTGGATGAGAAAAAGGAGGAGGAGGAAGTCCTCTGGCAGCTAAAAATAGTCTGGCGTCTAGAGGTTCATCCTCCCCCACTTTCATCCCCTCTTCCCTCAGGCTTTGTGATTTGTTTCTAATTCTGGCCCACTACAGTGACTAATAGCCCCAGCTCTGGGCTGGTACCCAGCCCACCCACCCCCTTTCCTGGCAGGAGCCCCAATCCCCTAGCTAGCAGGCTAGGCCTCCCGACCCCGTCCTCCGCTCACCACGCTGGTTTTTGGGTGCCTGGGAAGTTTGGGGACAATCGAGCCCCAAACCAAGAGCTTGAGGGAATGAAAAGTCCCAAAGAAGGGGCGGGAACGAGCATGTGAGTGTTTGTATGTCCATGTGCGTGTGTGTATATGTGTCCCCAAGTCAAAAAGGGAGTAGCTGACAGCCCCAGGCCATGAAGGAAAGGGGGCACCCCACAACACTCAAACCAACCGTCACCTTCCTTTTTTTTAAATGTTTTTTTAAGCACTTAAGAAGGTCAGCTGTAATAATGACAGCTATGGTATTTGTTAAGTGCTTACTATGTGCCCGGCACTTCATTAAGCCTTAGGGTAGATACAAGCTAATCAGATTGGACACAGTTCATGCCCCACTTGAGGCTCACAGTCTTCATCCTCATTTTACAGTCGAGTTAACTGTGGTACAGAGAAGGTAAGTGACTTGCCCAAAATCACACAGCAGACATGTGGCAGGGCGGGTATTACAACCCAGGTCCTCCTGACCCCCAGGCTTGTGCTTTAGCCACTAAACCGCTCTGCTGCTCTTAAGGGGTTTCGCTCTCTCAGTGCTCAGATGCTTGGAGACGCAAGGTGGCATTTGAAGGGACAAGTCTGCTAATTCTGTTATATTGCACTCTCCCAAGCACTTAGTACAGTGTTCTGCACATAGTAAGCGCTCAGTGAATACCATTGATTGACTGATTGACAATGAGAGAGCCCAAGCCTAGTTGTTCACCCTCCCACTCCGGCCATGGTCAGGGGAGGGGGCAGGGGGAAAGGGCGCCAGTGCTCATTGCTGCCCTGGGTCACCCGTATTGGAGTTACGGCTCTCTTAGGTGGTGGACGGAGACTGTGTTTGATCTAGTTACCGTCTATCTTAGCACAGTGCTGGGCACATAGTAAGCACTTCATAAATACCACAGTTATCATGATTATAGCTGGCCTTCCTAAGTTGATATTTCCAGCAAAAAACTGATCGCAAAAAGGGATTTCCCCTTATAAATCTCAACTCTTTGCGGGTGTGGGTGTGTGGGCGGGTGGGTGGAGGGGTTGCATAATCATCGTAGAAACGACCCAGAACTCCACCGGGAAGTAACAATTCCTGTAGCCATGCAAATAATAATAATGATACTTGTTAAGCACTTACTATGTGCCCAGCGCTGGGGTAGGTACAAGCTAATCAGATTGGACACAGTCTCTGTCCCACATGGGGCTCACACTCTTAATCCCCATTTTGCAGATGAGGGAACTGAGGCCCAGAGAAGTGAAGTGATTTGCCCAAGGTCACACAGCAGGCGTGGGGCAGAACTGGGATTAGAACCCATGACTCCCAGTCCGGTGCTTTATCCACCAAGCCACGCTGCTGCTCATGAGCAGAGGTCCACAATTCCAAGGGCAGCTGAAAAAAAAATCAGGCCTACAAGCAGGCAATCGTGTTAATAAAAACGGGAAGGGTGTTGTATTATTATTATTATTTTTATGAGCGGTAGTAATAGCAGTGATAATAGTAATGCTCTACACTGTAAACTCGTTGTGGGCTGGGAATTTATTATTCTTATTGCGTGCTCTCCCAAGTGCTTAATATAGTGTTCCGCACACAGTAAGTGCTCAATAAATATGATTGAAAGAATGAATAAGAGTAGCAGTATCTGTTAAGTGCTTACCGTGTGCCTAGCACCGTACTCTGGATAGAGCCCGGGCCTGGGAGTCATAAGGTCATGAGTTCTCATCCCAGCTCCGCCACTTGTCTGCCGTGTGACCTCAGGCAAGTCGCCTTCACTTCTCTGGGCCTCAGTGCCCTCGTCTGGAAAATGAGGATGGAGACTTGCGAGCCCCACGTGGGACAGGGACTGTGTCCAACCTGATTTGCGTGTATCCACCCCGGCGCTTAGTAACACATAGTAAGCGGTTAACGGACAAAGCAGCGTGGCTTAGTGGCAAGAGCCCGGGCTTGGGAGTCAGAGGTCATGGGTTTGAATCCCGGCTCTGCCGCCTGTCAGCTGTGTGACTTTGGGCAAGTCACTTAACTTCTCTGTGCCTCAGTTCCCTCATCTGTAAAATGGGGATGAAAACTGTGAGCCCTACGTGGGACAACCTGATTACCTTGTATCTACCCCAGCGCTTAGAACAATGCGTGGCACATAGTAAGTGCTTAACAAATACCAACATTATTATTATTATTATTATTATTATTAAGAGAAGCTAGCGCAGTGGAGAGCCGGGCGGATGGAGCCCAGGAGTGAGCAGAAGGAGGGTGCAGGGGAGGTGGTGTCTGAGACCCCTGAGAGGGGCTCTGAAGGTAAAATGAGTCAGTGGAAAGAGCCCGGGCTGGGGAATCAGAGGTCATGGGTTCTAATCTCTCCTCCACCACTTGCCAGCTGTGTGGACAAGTCACTTCACTTCTCTGGGCCTCAGTTACCTCATCTGTAAAATGGGGATGAAAACTGTGAGCTCCACGTGGGACAACCTGATCACCTTGTATCCCCCCAGCATTTAGAACAGTGCTTTGCACATAGTAAGCGCTTAGATACCATCACTACGGAGAAGCAATGTGGCTCAGTGGAAAGAGTCCGGGCTTGGGAGGCAGAGGTCATGGGTTCGAATCCTGGCCCTGCCACTTGTCAGCTGGGTGACTGTGGGTGAGTCACTTCACTTCTCTGGCCCTCGGTTACCTCATCTGTCAAATGGGGAGCCTCACTCGTGACTGTGAGCCTCACGTGGGACAACCTGATGACCCCAGCGCTTAGAACAGTGCTCTGCACATAGTAAGCGCCTAACAAATACCAACATTATTATTATTATTATTATCTAAGGGGCTGAGCCAGCAGAGAGGGGAGGAGAGTTGGGTGGGGGGACTACCTTCCCCTCCAACAAATCGGCAGACCCCGGGGGAAGTAGAAGCCGCTGGTGGCCTTTGACCCTGGCAGCTGTGTGACCGTGGGCAAGTCACTTAACTTCTCTGCCTCAGTGACCTCATCTGTAAAATGGGGATTAACTGTGAGCCTCACGTGGGACAATCTGATTACCCTGTATCTCCCCCAGCGCTCAGAACAGTGCTCTGCACATAGTAAGCGCTTAACAAATACCAACATTATTATTATTATCATTAAGCAGGCCCCGGGGGCTTGGGGAAACCGATGGTGGCCTTTGAGCCTTGGTTAAGCTTGGTCCTAGCAAACGATCTCAATTGGAAGCAGTGTGGCTCAGTGGAAAGAGCAAGGACTTTGCAGTCAGAGGTCATGGGTTCAAATCCCGGCTCTGCCACTTGTCAGCTGTGTGACCGTGGGCAAGTCACTTAACTTCTCTGTGCCTCAGTTACCTCATCTGTAAAATGGGGATTAAGACTGTGCCCATGTGGGACAAACTGGTTACCCTGTTATCCCTGTATCTACCCCAGCGCTTAGAACAGTGCTCTGCACATAGTGAGCACTTAACAAATACCAACATTATTATTATTATTAATAATAATAATAATTGCCCCCTGGCCTCTCCCCATCCTGCCCCAGCCTCCCGGGGCCGCCATGGCCGGGCTTGGCCACAGGGTGGCAGCAGATGGAGCGGCGTCCACCTCTCACCTCCAGCCGGCCTGCTGTTTGGACTCCAGGCTTTCCAACTCTGAGTTGGGACAAGCCAACGCCAAGGTTATCTCCGGAGTGAAAAGGCTTTTCATGGGGAGAGCATTTCCAGGAACTCGACTCCAGAGACATTCCAAGAACGGCTGTTTTTCTGGAAAAAAAAACCAAACCACCGATGGGATTTTGAAAAATCCCCCCCCCCCCCCCCGCCCCCGAGAAAGCACCAGGAGCAGAAACGGAAAGAGCCGCGGGCGAGGGGACTTCAGGGCTTCAGCCCACCCTACGTGGACCCGGCAAACGTGGTCCTCGGCCTCTTTCCCCCCTTCCTCAAGCAGCGTGGCTCAGTGAAAAGAGCCTGGGCTTCGGAGTCAGAGGTCATGGGTTTGAATGCCGGCTCTGCCACTTGTCAGCTGGGTGACTGTGGGCAGGTCACTTCACTTCTCTGTGCCTCAGTTAGCTCATCTGGAAAATGGGGATTCACTGTGAGCCTCACGTGGGACAACCTGATTACCCCAGCGCTTAGAACAGTGCTCTGCACATAGTAAGTGCTTAACAGATACCAACATCATTATTATTATTGTGCCCTTGTTTGGCTGTCTTGGAGAGGCAGCGAGACCTAATGGAAAGAACTCGGGCCTGGGAGTCGGAGGACCTGGGTTCATTCATTAATTCATTCAATAGTATTTATTGAGCGCTTACTATGTGCAGAGCACTGTACTAAGCGCTTGGAATGTACAATTCTAATCCCAACTCAGCCACTCGCCTGCTGGGCGTGACCTTGGGCAGATCACTCACTTTTCTGTGGCTCAGTTTCCTCATCTGTAAAATGGAAGTGATTTCTCTCTCCCTAGAAGCAGCATGGTGATAGAGCCCGGGCCTGGGAGTCAGAAGGTCATCGGTTTTAATCCTGGCTCTGCCACTTGTCTGCTGTGTGACCTAGGGGAAGTCACTTTACTTCTCTGGGCCTCAGTTATGTCATCTATAAAATGGAGATTGAGACTGTGAGCCCCACGTGGGACAAATGGAAAGGGTGTTGTATTATTATTATTTTTGCTATGTCCATTCCAGTGTTCAGTACAGTGCCTGGCACATAGTGCATGCTTAATACCACAATTATTATTAATATTATCATTCTCCTCCCCTTTAGACTGTGAGCTCTATGTGGTTCAGGGATTGTGTCTATTTTGTTTCTACCCCAGCACTTTGTACACTGCTTGGCACATAGTAAGCACAAAACAAATCCCACATTTACTATTCTCTCGGCATCAGCTCCTGGTCTGGACCCTTCCCCTGGCACAAATCCAACCCCTGACTTGCTGATCTCGGGTCTTCATTCATTCATTTGATTGTGTTTATTGAGCGCTTACTGTGTGGACTGGACTAAGTGCTTGGGAGAGTACGTTACAACAATAAACAGTCACATTCCCTGCCCTCAACAAGCTTACAGTCTGGGTGGGGGACAGAGACATCTTTACAAATAAATAAAATAAAATTGCAGGTATGTACATAAGTGCTGTGGGCCTGGGAAGGGGGAAGAGCAAAGGGACCAAGTCAGGGCGATGCAGAGGGAGTGGGAGATGAGGAAAAGTGGGGCTTAATCTGGGAAGGCCTCTTGGAGGAGATGGGCCTTCAGTAAGGCTCTGAAGTGTGGGAGAGTAATTGTCTGTCAGGTTTGAGGAGGGAGGGCATTCAGGCCAGAAGCAGGACATGGACATGGCTAGACAGGTGAGATGGAGGCATAGTGAGAAGGTTAACACTAGAAGAGTGAAGTGTGCGGGCTGGTTTGTAGAAGGAGAGAAGCACCACACAGGGTCCGGCATGGTTGCTCCTGTGAAGCTGGACCAGAAACCCTGTCCTCTTCCTCCTCCTCCTTCTCCTCCTCCTCCTCCTCCTTCTCCTCAGGGGAGAGAGCCTGGAAGGGCAAGAGCCTGGCCGGCCAGGAAACAGTTCTTAGTGTGGAATGCAGAGTAAGGGCTGCTTCCGGGATGAGAGATTAATAATAATGATAATGGTGGTATTTTTGAAGCCCTTAATATTTGCCAAGTACTGTACTAAACACTAGGGTAGATACAAGATAATCAGGTTGGACCCAGAACCTGTCCCGCATGGGTCAATAATAATAATGATGGTACTTGTTAAGTGCTTACTGTGTGCCAAGCACTGTTCTAAGAGCTGGGGTAGATGCAAGGTTATCAGGTTGTCCCACGTGGGGCTCACAGTTTTAATTCCCAATTTATAGATGAGGTAACTGAGGCCCAGAGAAATGAAGTGACTTGCCCAAAGTCATACAGCTGACAAGTGGTGGAGCAGGGATTAGAACTCACGACCTCTGACTCCCAAGCCTGTGCTCTTTCCACTAAGCCATGCTGCTTCAGTAGGAGGAGGAGGAGGGAGAGCTCAGTTTAGGTAGGAAGGAGAACAAGCATTGAATCCCCATTTTTCAGATGAGGAAACTGAGGCCCAGAGAAGTGAGCAATTATAATAATAACTATAATAATTATGGTACTTGTTAAGCTCCTACTATGTGGCAAGCACTCTTCTAAAGACTGGAGTAGATATAAATTAATCTGCTTGAACACAGTCCCTGTCCCCCATGGGCCTCACGGTCTTAACCCTCATTTTACAGAGGAGGTAACTGAGGCCCAGAGAAGTGAAGTGACTTGCCCAAGGTCACACAGCAGACAAGTGGTGGAGCCGGGAGGAGAACCCAGATCTGGCCTCTGTCCACTAGGCCGGGCTGCTTCCCAAAGTGACAACTGCAAGAGGCTGAGGGAGGAAGGGGCGGGGCGGGAACTGGTTCTCTCCAGGCAACCTGGCCTCCGGGGTTCAGTCGCCACCGACCAGACTCAAAGCCATGAGAGTACATCATAACTTTATTATAGGAATTACTATTAAACATCTTTAAGAAAAAAAGATCACATATGGAAATAAGTTCTAAAATAGCAACACACGAAAACCTCAAGGGTGGGTTGTTTTTGCTTGTTGGCTGGTTGAATCCCCGGGCCTTTTTAGAGACGGACACAAAACATCACTTGAGAGGTGCACAGGGGTTTTACACGAGACAGTTCCGCCTCTAACCCACTCTGGGGCACCAGCCCTCTTGACCCCAAAACACAATCCCAGACTCAGCTGGCTGCCCTCCTCTGTGGGAGGGGTGTGTGGGGGAGGAGGGAGGGAGAGGGAGGACCCTGGGAGAGGCCTGGTGGGGGGCAGATGTCCCCACTTAAAATATATTCCAGGCGCTAAGGCTATGGGTTGGCGTTTCTCCATCTTCCCTTCGCCCTCCAGAGGTGCAGGCACCAAAATCTCCTAGCCGGTGGGTCCCCGGGCGGAGCCCTGGACAGACCCCGGGGAGGATCCCTGGGCTGGGCCTCAGAGCTTTCCTGCAGCCCGACTCCCTTACCGAGGTTGCAGGTGAATGACCCTGAGCTGGACAGCTCAGCCTCCGACTCTCGTCTCCACGGCTCCAAAGGGCTTAAAGGAAAGAAAGGCAGGTGGGATTTTTAGTGGAAACGTCACTGGAAGTCAAACCAGCTGGGAAAATCCTTTGGCCGAGACCTGCGCCGCCAGAGCCCGCATCACTTCAGGCTGCACTGCCGGGGCCTGCACTACCGCAGCCTGCATCATCAAGGCCTGCATAGCTGAGGCCCGCGCTACCGCAGCCTGTACCGCCGAGGCCTGCACCGCCGGGACCTGCACGGCTGAGGCCTGGCTGCCAGAGCCTGCTGGGTGGAGGCTTGGGCCAGGCTCCACGCCTGGGAGTGGCAGGCAGCAGCCAGAGGGGCGGGAAAAGCAAATGGAAAAGGCAGGGGGTAGGGGTGGCGGTTGAGGGGGGGACAGGGGAAGGCCGGAGGGAGGGCCCCGGCCCCCAAGCTGTGAATTAGCAGCTCCCGAGCCAGCCAGCCAGTCAGCCCGCCCGCCCGCCCGCCCGCCTTCAGCCAGCCAGCCAGCCAGCCAGCCCGCCTTCTGTTTCCCGTGGCCCAGGGCCAGCTTCACCCCTAGCAACCTCCGCACACACTTCCAAACTTGGTTACATTTCACAACCGGCTCCTCTCCCTGCGGTAGCTACAGGCAAATTCCTGGGCGTGGGGCCCGCCAGCCTGCAGACCAGAATGGATTCCAGCTCAAGCCACTGGCCTGCTGTCAGCGCCAGCTCGGCATCTTTCGCTGGCCCAGGGGCCTGTCCCCCTCTCCTCATTCTGCCTCGAAAGAATGGAGCTCCGGGTCTGGCCTGGGGGCAGGGGCCCACCCCCTTCTCGCCACCCTCTCCTCCTCAAAACAGTGGCGCTCCATGCCCAGCCTGGGACCCGGTACTTCCTGGGCGGGCAGAAGGGATCAGTGAAGCTCCAACCCCCAGGAGCGGGGAGACCGGCACAGTTGGGAGGGTGAGGGAGGGCAGCGATGAGGCTCACGGTGACCTCGTTTTCTGGGTTATCCGTGGGACGAGCCAACCCCGAGGAACGCCTGGGAGGGACAGAGAGGTGCCTTCTTTCTGGTCTCGGCTGTTGCCCGAGGACCCGATTTCTATCTGGAAGGTCCCCCTGCTCAGCTGCCCTCAGGAGGCCTGGCCTGGCCCAGCGTGGCCAGACTTAGTGGGGAGAGCCAGGCCCCGGGCGAGCCGGCAGACTGGCCGTCGGGAGCGGGGTCGGCAGATGCCCCTTGGTGGGGGAAGGTTTTTGGGGACGCCGCTCGTCCCCCTCCTCCAGCAGCGGCACCAGAGTCCCGGGTGGACCCACCCACCTTTCTGGGGAAGCAATGCCCACGGTTCACTTGACCTAGCTTCCCAGTCAGTGTCCTGGGGCTTCCCAATACTCTTGGGCAAGGGCCACCACCAGGCCCGTGGCCTGGGCAGACCCCGCTCTCCGGGGTCTCTGCCAGCTCCCTAGCCCCTTCCAGTCCACCCCGGGAAGCCTGCCGGACAACCCCATTCAGCTGCAGAAATGGCCCACTGCCCGGAGCCCCTTCTCCGGAAGCCAGCTGCTTGTGGGGCGGCCCCGAGTTGCTAGGCTGGACTGTGCCAGGGTGGGAAGCTCCGGCCCAGCCACCTCTGTCCCTCCAGTCCCGGGAGTCTCCCAGCCTTGGGAAACCTCCATCCGGGAGAGAAGCGATCAGCAGCACATGGAGAACGGGGTCTCATTAACTCCCTTGGGGAAGGTACCACTCCCTCGGAGCCTTCCTGGAGGGCCTCATCGGCCCATTTACTCTGGGGTACCGGACCAAAGAGGGGGCCTCACATCTCCCGGTCAAGCCCGCGCCTCTCAACAGCCACTGGATCTTCCAGAACCATCACCTCTCTGGGCTCTGGGCAACGGGCTCCAGATGGGGATGGGGTAGCTTTGGGGCCATCTCAGAGCTCCGCTACCCCTGGGTCCCACACCTCTCCCTGCCAGCTCGCACTGCACCTTCTCATCTGGCAGAGAGGGAAGAGTGAGGCAGGAGGGGAGAGGGAGCCGGTCGGGGCCCTACAGAGCTATTTTGGACTGGGGAATATGGCAAGGTGGGACAATTTCTCCAGCCTCGCTGAAAGGCCTGGCAGGTTGGTGGGAGGTAGGCAGGGCCTCTGGCAGTTTGACGTGAGTGGATCGCCCGGAGAGAATGAGGTGGAAACTATGCTGCTGGAGTGGGCTTCAGCAGCCTCCTCATGCCTCCTCTTCATTTTGGGTGACAGGGTCTGGCAGCAGGGCCCCGGGCCAGACTCCGGTCTCCATAATTGTGTCTCTGACAGGAAGGGCGGGGAGGTTGGGCTGTCCCCAGAAGCCATTTTTATAAAAGTGTTTCCCGCTTCCACTCGCCCCGGAACAGCTTGGCTGTTACGAAGGCTATGAGGGGCTGTTTTTCCTTGGTGACTTGAGCATCTTTCTTCCAATCCCGGGGCGGCAACTCCAAAGGCCCAAGCCCGCCTGGGGCGGCCGGGATCCGGGAGGAAGAGGAAGGTGGGTTTCCAATCCTGGTGGAGGAAACCTCACGCCACAAGCACATTCCATCGCACTGCAGGATGGCCAAGGGTCGGGCCGGCCGTCGGAGTTGGCCTCTGCTTCCGCCCCCGGCCCGGTCACCTTCAGTGCCGAGGAGCTGGTCTCTGGAAGGGAAGAGGAGAGAGGAGAGGGAAGGAAGGGAAGAGATGAGTTTGCTCCTGCTCTTTGTGGAAAGGAAGTTCTAGTGTCTCCGAGCACGAAGCGTTGGCAGGCCCCAGAGTTAGGATACCTGGGTTCTAATCCTCAGCTCCAACACTTGCCTGCTGGATGATCTTGGGCAAGTGGTTATCTTCTTGTGCCTCAGTTTTCTCATCTGTAAAATGGGCCCTAAATACCTGTTTTTTCCTTCCCTCTTAGACTGAGTCCCATAGGTGACAAGCACAGTGCCTGATCTGATTGTATGGTACCTACCCTAGCAATTAGAACAGTGCTTGGCATGTAGTAATGCTCAACAAATACAGCATTTATTTCAATCAGTGGTGCATTTATTTCAATCAGTGGTATTTACTGAGTGGTTTCTGTGTGCAGAGCACTGTACTGAGTGCTTAGAAGAGGACAATACAACAGTTTACAGTTTAGATTATCATTATGATTATTATGAGGGCTATAGCATTTGTTTAGTTCTTACTATGGACCAAACACTGATCCAAGCACTAGGGTAGATATAACATTAATCAGGTTGGACACAGTCCCTGTCCCTTCTGGGGCTCACGGTCTAAGGAGAAGGGAGAACAGGTATATTATTTATTGTGTCTATTATATCATTATTATTTTTACTAGAATCCCCTGGGGGTGTGCTTTGGCTATTAGAAATACCTCTCTCCCACTAAGTGCCTGACTTGAAGGCTCCTCGACCACTGCATCATTCAGTCAATCAATCCATCAATCAAACATATTTATGGAGCACTTACTGTGTGCAAAGCACTCAGGAGAGTACAACACAACAATACAACACACTCATTCCCTGCCCACAAGGAGCTTATACTCCAGAGACAGTTTTCTCCTTCTCTATCTAGCTGCTTTTGATTCCCTCATCATCGATGGTTTTTATTGAGCGCTTATTATGTGCAGAGCATTGTACTAAGCACTTGGGAGAGTACAATACAAGAGTTGGCAGTCACGTTCTCCCACAGCGAGTCTACAATCCAGAGATTCCCTCTCCCAACATCGCCCTGATTCCTGCCTTCTTGGCAAGCAGTGAGCCAGAGCATCGTTTCCCTCCCCACGGGGAGAGTTTGCCGATGAAGATGACTCCCTGGAATGGCGGCTCCTTGAGTGGGAATCTCCAGGTGCCCAAGGTTCTGAGGATCCAAACTCAGGTCATTGTCACCCCCACCCCTCTGTCTGTCCCACTGAGTCAGGCCTGTCCCTGGCCATCTCTGACCACCTCTAACTCCTGCCACTGGTGCTTCCTCCCTGCTGACTTCCCCCATTCAAACTCCTTTCCCGGGCCCTCAGAGGACTCTGCCTCAGAGTCCTAAAATGGCCCCCGTTAAAGGCTTCCAGCCAAAGCCCGCCAGTCCTGGATTCAAGGCCCAAGGGGGGCTCAGAGGGCAGATTGACCCAGGAAGCTTCCGGTCTTAGCTCTTTGCAATCTTGCCAGTTCCCAGTCTTACCGGAATCAGCGTGAAAAGAGCCCGGGACTGGGAATCAGAGGACTGTGTTCTAATCCCGGCACTGCCCTTCGTCTGTTGTGTGACCTTGGGCAAATCACTTAATTTCTCTGTGCCTCAAGTCCCCTCATCTGCAAAATGGGGTTTCAATACCTGTTTTCTCTCCTACGTAAGACTCTGAACCCCAATATGGGATCTGATTACTTTGTATCTCCCCCGGTATTCAGTACAGTGCTCAGCACATAGTAAGCGCTTAACAAACACCATAATTATCATTATGATTACCTCTTACTGTCCTTCCCTGGGAGCTTCCTCCTCTTTGGCAGCCTCCTGCTTTTTTCTCTGGAAATCTTCATCTGAAATTCAGACAGAGAATACGTCAGTGAACAAATCTCTCTTCTCAGTCCTGCTTCACTTTCAGCTCCTCCAAGAGGTCTTCCTGCACACTGCATAAAAAAGCTCAGGAGTTTCCCCACTTACTTTACATCCCCATATGGGCAACTCTTTGAGAGTGTAAGATCCTCAAGTAGGTATCATGTCTAGTCTACTGTACTCTCCCACGCGCTTACTACAGCGCTCTAAATGCGGCAGGTGCTCAGAACCACTGATTGATCCGTGAAAGGATTATCAACTTTGAGTATGCTTTAGCCTCCCTCCCCTCCCCTCCCCGGATCTTCCAAACAGGTTCCAGGGTCTCCTATTTCCTCAATGGGACTCAGGTCTCCTTGGTCAACAGTATTTACTGAGCACCTACTGGGGGCTGAGCAGGGGCCATAGCACGAAAGTAGTGTTGTCTTATCACCTCCATGTCACGTCACCTCTCCAGGACCAAACTTTGTACAGAATGGGTCTCACCTCTCTTGCCTATACGGGTTCTATATAGGGTTCTAATCCCAACGCCACCACCCGTCGGCTGTGTGACCTGCGACAAGTCTCTTAACTTCTCTGTGCCTCGGTTCCCTCCTTTGCAAAATGGGGGTTCAAGACCTGCTCTTCCTCCTACTTAGACTGTGAGCCTCATGTGGGACCTGATTATCTTGTTTCTACCCTAGCACTTAGTAAAATGCTTGGTACATAGTAAGTACTGAACAAATACCACTGTTATCGTGATTTTTATTATTATTGTTATTACTACTATTATTACAAGATCCTGAAAGCCCAATGAGCCCCAATCTCACAGCATCTTCCTTACGCAGAGCCTCTGTCCATATGCACTGAACCAACCTGAAGCTTCACTCCTGGGCAGTGGCAAGACACCATGGAGCTGGTGCCCATGGACGCATGGGCGGCACAGGCATTTCTGCCAAGAGGGGCTCACAGCCATCTTGGGCTTGTGTGTGCCATGGAGTTACTTATTAGCAATGAATAGTACAGTGCCTGGCACAGAGTAAGCTCTTAACAAATGTCATCATTATTATTATTATTACTATTACCCAGGCTGCTGACACACTGTTTTGGGTTCTAATTTTTTTCCGGTTTTCCTCAGATCCAGAGTGATAAAAAGATGCTGGTCCCAGTGGCCAGGGACCAGAACCATCAGACCCCCACCAACCCTCAGGCAAAAGGCTGGACGGAGTGCACATCTTCCCAGGCTGGGTCGGAGCCAAACCTTACCCCACATATGGCCTTCCACGTCGTCCAGCAGATTGGCAGTGGATGCTCCTGTCCCCAGCCTGCCTCTGCACTCAGGAAAATTGCTTGGCAGTGCCCGCCTCACCCCAGGGCTCCTCTTTACTCTTGTCCCAGGGAAGCCCCGCCCACCCACCCTCCCTGCCTGTCTCCCACCCTGGAATGCCCTCTTTACGAGCCAGCCTACGGCACTTTGTCTGGGGCACTGGAGGATGCTGGGCCAACCCCAGTGCAGGAACGAGGGCCCCCCTTCCCCACTCCATCCCTCAAGTCATCACCGGGTGCTCCTGCCTCCTTCCAGACCTCTGGCCCAAATCCCAGCTGGGGATTTCCGACCTCCCCTCCCCGGCTCCATCCCTCAAGTCAATGGGCTGCTCCTGCCCCTTTCCATACTTCTGGCCTCCATCCCAGCTGGGGACTCCAGGCCTCGCCTCCCTCCCAGATTCTCACCAGATTCTAGTCTCTGGAGCTGGTGGCCAGCCAAAGTGCCATCTAGGAAGCCGGGCTGGTCCTCCGCATATATGGTAAACACAGCCCAGACTCAGGGCCAAACCTGGCTCATGAGCATCCTCAAGGCCAGCGGCCAGCAGGGCCCACACTGGGGAGGGGCACCCCTTCCGGTGGGACGGACAAATCCATCCTGCTTTTCCATCCCCTATTTGTCTTCAGTTCTGCTCAGAATACAACGGTTGAGGCCCCTCCCGGGCCTACATAGGGATCTCAGGCCTGCAAGGCTGGGGGCAGGAGGCATCCACTCCCAGGGTCTTCCATTTGCCTCGGGCTGCATCTTCCCATGCAGGATGACTTGGGGTGAGAGCAGAGCCATTGAGGCCCTGCCTGGGGCAAGGTCTAGGAGTCTAGAGTGGAGTGTGGGAATTCAAAGTGAGGCCCAGGTAGTCACGGGCAGGGAAAGCTAACGGCCAGACCACGATCGATCGGGGATTAGGAAGTCAGGTGAGGGGCTGAGGGCTCCAGAGGGATGGAGAAGGCAGGCCGCCATGGACTGCAGGTCTCAGTGGCAGTAAGGCAACCCTCGGCCGGGCCTCGGGACACGAAAGGATACGTTTGGTGCTTCAGTAAGTGTTTTCTCTTGGTCTTCCTCATCTTGGTCTTCTCTGAGAAGGCCCTGGCCAGTTCAAAGAGCTTCCTCCGGGTGGCTGGGGAGCATACAGGGCAGGAAGGCATCAGAGCGTGCTGGCTGCCCCTGCCTGGGGCCGAGGGAGGCTGCCGAACCGACATCCACCCGAGGCGGGGCAGGGCCTGCCCGCATCCTGGGGCCAAGTCAACCCTTGGGCAGGGCAGCGAGGCTGAAGGGAACGGACCCGGTCATCCCGAGCACAGCCGTCAGCGGGCGAAGGGGCGGTCGGTGTTTAGTTTGGTGGGTCCTTGTGCCGGAGGGCAGCCGGCCCGGGGTCCTCAGGGGCAGCACAAGGATTCCCTGACTCATCGATGCATATCCCCCCAAGGGAGGGAGGCTTGCTGAGGCGTCGTGGCCTGACTCACTCGCCCGGCTGGGAGCCACCATGCCTCGCCTGGGAGAGGCCCAGGGCACCCGCGAATGGCAAACGGGCCCCATGGCCGTCCGAGCCCTGGGGCTCAGGAAGGAACTTGTCGAAGAGCAGCCTGAAGCAGGAGCGGGTTGGGGCGGTTCTGGGGGAAGGGAAAGAGCAAAGAGCTGAAGGAGGAGGAAAAGGTGGAAGGTGGAGGGAGCCCAGGGTTGCTGGCCCTTTCACCCACCCCGTACCACGAAGTACACAAGGACTCACATTTTCCCATGTGTTTCAACTTGTCCCGGAATAAGGCATCCTCAGACACAGCGCTGCCAACCTCACCACTGCCTGAGGCGCCATCCCCTGGAACGAGATGCCAGGTGAGCACGGAGGGCTTGGGGCTGCCCTCGGGGAACTGGGGCCCCTCCTTCCCATAGACCCAGAAGCAGAGCCCGGAGCCCACACCCACTCCCCCAGGCCCTCCGGCTTGCTGATGCCGGGCCACTGGCCGCTCGGCAGCCACCAGCCCTGGGTCGGAAGGTCCGCCTGCCTTCACACGCCACCTCGTGCCTGGAGCCAGGGGGACCTGGGAGGCAGCAAAGGGGTGGGGGGCAGAGGCAGGTTGCTCCCAGTCTGGTCCCCTCTGTCCAGCTCCCTCTGCCTGCCCCCTCTGCCCAGCAGCCCGACTCCCAGATTGGGCTGTCCAGAGGGGTGGGTGAAGCCCCAGTGTGGGCAGTGTGGACAGACCCTCCCCAGGGGAGGAGGGAAGTGGATACCTGGGAGAGGAGATGACAAGGTGAAGTTGTTACTGACGGCTGCGCTGTTGGATTTGGATTTTTGAAACTCGTATTTCAACCGATCTGGAAGGCAGAAACTGCGGGTTAGTTCCCGGAAGTTCTCCGCAGGCTGGAACTCCGGCAGCTCTGGCAGAACCACGACAACTGGGGGTCGGGGTTGCAAGATGGCCTGGGGAGGGGTCTGGGGTGAGGAGAGAGGATCAACCCTACCAGGGCCTATGTCCTCCGGCTCCAGCCCCTGCCCCGGCCCTACTGATCCAAGTAGAAGGAGTATTTATTAAGCGCTTACTGTGTGCAGAACACTGTACTGAGAACTGGGAGAAAATACACAGGTGGGAATTAATCACGGTCCCTGTCCCTTGTGACTTCACGATCTAAAAAGACTTTCCAACCCTTACCCTGTGCTCTCCCAAGAGCTTACCACATACATTGCTCTGCACACAGTAAGAGCTCAATAAATACCAGTGATTGACTGGGAATCTGAGAGTCTGGGTTAGCAGGAGACACAGGCCCAGTAGCCCTTTCATTCATTCATTTAATCATATTTATTGAGTGCTTACTGTGTACAGATGCAATTGATGCCTGTCTACTTGTTTTGTTTTGTTGTCTCTCTCCCCCTTCTAGACTGTGAGCCCATTGCTGGGTAGGGATTGTTTTTCTCTGTTGCCGTATTGTACTTTCCAAGCTATTAGTACAGTGCTCTGCACAGAGTAAGCACTCAATAAATACGATTGAATGAATGAATGAATGCAGAGTACTGTACTAAGAGCTTGGGAGAGTACAATATAACAAGAAGCAGACACATTCCCTACCTACAACGAGCTTGCAATCTAGAGGGGGAGACAGACATTAATATAAATAAATACATTACAGTTATGGACATAAATTCCAACCCCTGCAACAGCCCGAACCTCTCTCTAGGGCGAGGAGAAAGTCGCGATTCCTCTGCAGCTCCCTCATGAACTCCTCATTCTGCAGGCACAGGGCGATCCGCTCATCCTCCAGGTACTGCTTCCACTTGTGCTCCTGGTCCAGCGGCCCCGGGGGTTGGCGCGGCTGGTCAGCCTCCCCCGGCCCCGGCTGGGTGCTCTGCAGAGACACACTGTTCTGTGATATAGGAACAGGCAACCAGGCTCCTTGCTACGTCGGGTCCTGGCCCCACATCTGACCTCCTTGGAGGTCACAGTAATAATAGTAACAACTGGGATATCTGTTAAATGCTTACAGTGTGCCAGGCACTGTCCTAAGCACTGGGGTAGGTACAAGCTAATCGGGTTGGACACAATCCTTGTCCCACATGGGGCTCACAGTCTTAATTTCCATTTTAGAGAAGCAGCGTGGCTCAGTGGAAAGAGCCCGGGCTTGGGAGTCAGAGGTCATGGGTTCGAATCCTGGCTCTGCCACTTGTCAGCTGTGTGACTGTGGGCAAGTCACTTAACTTCTCTGTGCCTCAGTTACCTCATCTGTAAAGTGGGGATGAAGACTGTGAGCCTCACGAGGGACAACCTGATTATCCTGTACCTACCCCTGCGCTTAGAACAGTGCTCTGCACATAGTAAGCTCTTAACAAATACCAACATTATTATTATTATTATTATTTTACAAATGAGGTGATGGAGACCCAGAGAAGTGAAAGGATTTGCCCACAAGATCACACAGCAGACAAGTGACGGAATCAGGAATAGACCCCAGGTCCTTCTGACTCCCAGGCCCACACTCTGTCCACTAACAGACTCTCTCTCTCTCTCTCTTTGGTGGTTCCCCCCCCGCCTTTCTTCCTCACCCTCTCCCCACTGCACTGGACTGTAGCTTATTGTGGGTAAGTAATATGTCTGTAATATGGTTATATTGGACTCTCTCAAACACTTAGTACAGTGCTCTGCACACAGTAAACGTTCAATAAATACAATTGACTGGCTGACTGAGCACACACTGCCAGGTCTGCTTCCATTACCTGGGGAGAGTTGAGAGTGGGTCTACACTAACGTCTCTGAAGGAGGCAGCTGAACAAAGCCTGTCCTGTCTCTTCCCTCAGTTCCCACAGTCCACTGGCCCCTCCCCGCCCCCTCTCCCCATCCCCTTTCCCATCTCCGCTAGCCTAGCCTCGGGGGATTCCTCTTCCGCCCCGGGGGTGGTGGGGAAGAGGTCTCTGGGGCCCACCATGTGAGTTTCTGGGCCCTGATGTTGACCCATCCCAGCAGGGCAGGAAATCTTAATATCCAGGAAACCTAGGCTTCCTGTTTGGGGTTGTTTCCCTCGGATACCTTGGTGGCATGAGACAACGAGCCCCAATACTGGAGAATCGGGAAGCCAAACAAGCGTGATGGCATAAACCCAATCCCCCGCCTTCCCAGCCCAGTCCGGCCAGCCTAACGGACTCCCCCGCCCAGGGGGGAAGGTTCTCTGCGACCCCATCCGCCCCACCAACCCCCAGCACCCGGCCTCCCCTCGTCGCTTCTCCCAGCCATTCTCAGTGGCCCCGGGAGTTGGGCTCCATGCCCCGCCCGTGGCCCCCCAAGACCCACCGTGCTCACCTTCACACCGTCCAGCTGCTGAGGCAGGATGCGGAGGAAGTCGTCAGGCAGGTTCCCAAGGAGGGGAGGGTTCCAGTTGCGGTAGTGCTGCTCGGTTCGGGGACCCCCAGAACCGGGGACGTCGAGCCTGTGGGATGCAGCCCGGGAACAGAAAGTAGGGCATGAAAAGGTTTCCGGGGGGGGCAGTCCAGACCACCCAGGGTCATGGCCACCGCCACTAAGAGGGGGTGGAGAGAGAACCAGGACCCCGTCTTTCACTCTGACTGTGTGAGCTCCTCTCGGCCGAGATCCGCGCAGGTCAGGGAGGGAGGAGGCGGGCAGAGCTTGTGCCCGCTGGCAGGCCGCCGATCACGGACCTCCCTGAGTTCCTCTGGCTAGGGGCACCGGGGCAGCCTCCCTTTCCCTCCTCTCTGGGCAGTCCAGACAACTCCCACTTTGGTAAGCAGTTCAGCCCGACAGGACACTACCCTTCTGGTCCGTGGTTTCTCTGTGGCTAACACTGGTGTGGCTCCCACAAGGCCTCTGCTGGTGTGCACTCAGGAAAGTGGTGGTGGGGAGGACCCGTGAGGGGGAGGGGCGAGGCTTTCCTACGCCTCATTTGGGTTCTGTCTTTTCCCCACTCCACCACCCCGAGGCAATGATGTAGCCATTGAACAGTAGCTTTTCCTGAACATCACAGTCTTTGAAAGCCACTTCCTTCCCTTTTCTAATTTTTGGGAGGGAGGGAGGAAAGATGGGACTCCTGAGCTCTCTCCTCCCATTTCTGGAGAGATGGAGGATGGGACATTTAAATTCTCTGACAGGGAAGCCAGTCTGAAGAGTCCCCATCCCTCCCGCCTCAACCAGGTTCTGAGTCTTGATCTGTGAAATGGGAACAGTCAACCAGGCTCCTCGCTACACCATGTCCTGGCCCCATATCTGAACTCCTTGGCAGTCATAATAATATTAAAAATAACTGACATTTGTTTAGCACTTATTATGTGCCAGGCACTGTACTAAGCACTGAGGTAGATACAAGCTAACTGGGATGGACACAGTCCCTGGGACCTACAGTCTTACTCTCCATTTTACCAGTGAGGTAACTGAAGTCCAGAGAAATGAAAGGACTTGCCCACAAGGACTGCACACAGCAGAAAAATGGCAGAGCCGAGATTAGACCTCAGATCTTTCTGACTCCCTGGACCGTGCTCTAACCACTAAGCCACGCTGCTTCATGAGCCTGGAAGGGAGCCTGCCTAGGTGAAATGATAATAATAATTGTGAAGCCCCTATGTGCCAAGCGCTATATACAAGTGCTGTGCTAAGCACTAAAGTAGATACAAAATAACCAGATCTGGCCTTTGAAATGTGGGGAGCAAGGGCCAGGCTGGCCTCCCTTTCTCCCCAGGCCCCCGCCCGAGCTTCTGGGGTGGGATAACCTCTCCCGCTGCCTGGGGGAAGCAGAGGTCCAGGGGCAGCCAGGAGCTTGGCCAGCTGGGTCAACCTGTGTTTGGGCCTCGCAGTCTGAGACTCGGTCCCCAGCCCTCTGGCCAGCTGGCCCTGGAGGGCCCGATTAGATGGCAAAAGCCCATAGTGGGGGTTTGAGGGGGGCAGGGCCGGGCAGCCAAGCGAAGGCCTTGGAAATCAGCTCTGATCTGAATGGAATGTCAAAAATGAGCTGCAGGGAAGGGAGAAGGGGAATGCTGTAATTTCCTCAAAACTCACCAGGTGGCTTCTTTAATTAAATGGATGAGGAGTTGTTTCCAAAAGGGCTGCTCAGTGGTATTTATTGAGTGCTTTCTAGGTGCTTTCTAGCACTACACTAAGCATTTGTGAGAGTACGATACAATGGAGCTGGTAGACATGTTCCCTTCCCACAATGAGCTTAGTTTAGAGGGGCTTAATCTCAAGCCAACAACCCCTCTCCTCCCCACCTCTAAGGGAAGGCCTGCTGGGGGGTGGGAGAGAGCAGCAGGAGCAAGGAGGTTGCTACCAGATGTCTGATAGGGCCTGAGGGCTTTCAGGCCCCCTAGATCACCTCCATTCACCCCTGCCCCAAATGGGAGTTTCATGCCCCTGGTTGGGCAGTGTGGCCCAGTGAAAGAGCACAGGACCGGGAGCTAGGAGACTGGCTTCTAGTCCTATCTCCATCACATGTCTATTGTGTGACCTTGGGCCAGTTACTTTACTTCTCTGGGCCTCCATTTCCTCATCAGGAAGAGGAGATAAAATACCTGTTCTCTCTCTACTCTTGCCTGTGGACTCCATGTGGAACAGGGACTGATGATCTTGTATCTACTCCAGCACACAGCACAATGCTTGGCAAAGAGTAGGCATTCAATAAATGCCATCATCACCATCAATATACTATTCAGCACATTCCTCAAATGACATGGCCTATTGGAAAGAGGCCAGGCCTAGGAGTCAGAGACCCTGGGTTCTAATCCCGGCTCTGCCACTGGCCTTCTGTGAGGGCTTGGGCAAGTTATTTCATTTCTCTGTGCCTCAGTTTCCTCATCTATATAATAGGGACTTGATACCCATTCTCCACCTGTTCTCCTTCCCCGCTAGACTCTGAACCCCATGTAGGATAGGGACTGTGTCTGACCTGTAGGCTTCAATCTCGTTATGGGCAGGGAATGTGCCTGTTTACTATTGTATTTTACTCTCCCAGGCACTTAGTAGAGTGCTCTGCACACAGTAAATGCTAAATAAATGATTGAATGAATGAATGAATTTGATTGCACTGTATCTACTCAGAGCTAAGTATGGTTCTTGGCACATAGAAAGCACTTAGAAATACCATTATCATCATCATTATCATCAGGCCTTGTGACAGATGATCAGTGTGTTCCTGAAGTTCCTTACTTGGAAGAGCGGAAGGAAGGAAGTGGTTTTCCAAGTGTCAGGCACCACCCCGAAAAAGCTCCCTTGTCTCAGGCTGTGAGTCCCAAGTGGGACTGAGACCAATCTGAATTTCTTTAGGGTATTTTTTAAGTGCTTACTATGTGCCGGGCCCTTTACTAAGCACTGGGACAGATACAAGTTAATGAGGTTGGAGACAGTCCCTGTCCCACTTGGGGCTCACAATCCTAATTCCCATTTTAAAGGTGAGGTAACTGAGGCACAGAGTAGCTCTCTGATTATCCTCTATCTACCCCAGCCCTCAGCACAGTCCTTGGGACCTTAAAGGTGCTTATAAATATAACCATTAAAATCATTATTATTTATTACTAAGAGCCCAAAGTACTTTCATGTCTCTTCAGCAGCAGGCAGGGACTGGGATTATGCCCCCTCATTGTGCAGCCCGAGAAACTGAGGCCTGGAGAGGAAAGTCTCACAGCAAGAATCCAGGAGCAGGAGTTGAGGGTCACGGAGAACGTTCCACCCGCTGGATTTCCTGGCCTCTGAGAGGCCAGGAGATGGAGCGGAGACAGAGCAGAGGGGCTGAAGCATCGGCAGTCCGGAACACGAGGGCCAGGGGCCTGGCTCACTCCAGAGTCTGCAGAGTCACTTTGTCCCGGGATCCTAGGTCAGGAGCCCCACATTCCTGGGCCTCAGTCTCCCTCACTGCAAAATGGGAAAACCCCGCTGGGCAGTATATGATCGCGTCAACCCATCTGCAGCCCTCCAGTTCCCCTAAATCCCCCAGGGGTCCTAACAAAGCCCCCAGACCTCCTTGCTCTGAAGCCCTACTGCTCCACCCGACAGAACCCTGAGATAGTAACAGAGTCTCCTGAGACACAGGAGGGGAGGGGTCAGCGGCTATTTGAAAATGACCAGCCCCCTCCCACCACTCTGGGGAGACCCGGGCACCTGGGCTCCGGGCAAACCCTTCAGGCACCGCTCTTGCAACCGGCCCTGGAAAATGCAACCATCTGGAAGTCTGGACTCTCAAGCTGCAGCTGCCTTGGACTGAAAGAGGTCAAGAGCAATGGTCTGGTTTGTCCCCCTGCCCCCAGGGAGTTGAGACACTGACAGCTATGGTCCAGTTTGTCCCCTGCCTCAGGGGAGCCAGGACCCAGATTTTCCCGAGGCAGTCAGCCACTCCTCCTGCTCTCAATCGTTTCCCCAACTTCTGCCTTCCCAACTCAATTTCACTTCCCTGACAGTCAGTAAGGCCTTCTGGATGTCTAATCTCTATCCCTCCTGCTGTAATAGAAACAGATGCCCTCTTGTTCCGTCACCTACCACGTGGGACCTCAAGAAATGTCAGTTCCCAACAGTTGGGTGCTACCCCCCCGCAGCCCCCGCTTCCCTCCCCCAACCTCCTGCAGGAGTCTGGGGATTCTCACCTGGGAGGGGGGGTAGGAGGGGCCAGGGGATACGATCGGTCAAAGACGTGCATGTCGTAGGCCGGGGGGGAGTACACCGGGGGTGGCTCTTCATCAGAGCTGTCTGGTTCCAGAGTCCGTTCCAAGATCTAAGCCAGAGAACAACTGAAAAGATCAGTAACTGGCTGGGAGCCGGGCGTCTCTCGGGGAGGGGCCGGAAGCTGCCAGCCCCTTTGGTGGCGGACAGATCTGCCCTGCCCGTCTGGCCTCCTCGAGGGGCAGCTGGGAGGCCACAGGGGGAGAAGGAGGAGAAAGAGGAGGAGGAGAGACCAGAGGGGAACAAAGGGGGTTGGGAGGGGGCAGGCAGTGACCCATTCACAGGATCAGAGTGTTGAACTAGGAGCTGGGATGACTGGTGGCTCCCCCACGGCCCAGTCAGGTGAGCACCTCAGTCAGCCCATCTGTAAAATGGGTTTACATTCCCTGTGTCCCCTGGGCCTCGTTGAGGTTGGGAAAGGGAAAGGAGCCAGGGATGGGGGGTGGTCACAGGCTATTTGGTCCAGGGGAGAGAGAGGCTGCATTTTGACTCCACCTGCCCCTCGCAGGACCTGTTGGGGCCCAGACAGCGTGAGAGCAAATTGGGGGACGCTCGGATCGGACCTCAGGAGGTCTTCGGCTGGGCGATGGTGACTCACGCTTTGTGAGCGAGTTCAGGTTGAGACAGATGTCCACCCCACGGGGGAGGTTGGGAGCAGGTCAAAAATCAACACTCTGCTCTAGCGACCCTGAGTCCGGGGAAAGCAGACCCTGGGCCAGTGGGGAGCAATGCTTGATCCCATGGCTCTTTGCCAGGCCGCTGCCTCTCGCCACTCCCCTGAGTAGGGTCAGCTGAGACCGCAGCCTGGTTGCCCAATCGTCCCACCCACTCACCCAGACCTGGCCGGAGGCTCCGAACCCCCAGAAGGACACCTGAGGTTAGCATGGCCACTCTTGGGGGGCAGGTGACACCTGAGAGCCTATTCTTCATGTTGAAGGGCACTCCGATCCTCTCTGGCAGGATCAACTTGACCTCCTCTCCACAGGCCGGGGCTTTAGCCCAATCTCTATCTCATTTATCTCACCACTGACCCCTCGTCTACTTTCTGCCTCTCTGGCCTGGAACGCCCTCCCTCTTCATATCCGACAGATGATCGCTCTCCCCACCTTCAAAACCTTATTAAAAGCACATCTCCTCTAAGAGGCCTTCCCTGACTAGGCGCTCACATCCTCTTCTCTCACTCCCTTCTGTGTCACCCTTGAACTTGTACCTTTTATTCAACCGTCCCTCAGCCCCACAGCAATTTTTTATTCGTTTAGCGCTTTCTATGTGCCAGGCACTGTACTAAGTGCTGGAATAGATACAAGCTAATCAGGTTGGACATAGTTCATGTCCCAGATGGGGCTCACAGTATTAATCCCCATTTCTCCGATGAGGTAACTGAGGCACAGAGATGTTAAATGACTTGCCCAGGGTCACAGAGCAGACTAGTGGCGGAGCTGGGATTAGAACCCAGGCCCTTCTGATTCCCAGGCCCGTACCCTATCCATTAGGCCAGGCTGCTTCTCTGTACATATGTACATATCTATAATATATTTATATATTGTATTCATTTATATATAAATTTATATTAATGCCTGTCTCCCCCTCTAGCCTGTAAACTCACTGTGGGCAGGGACCGTGTCTCTCAACACTTTTATATTGTATTCTTCCGAGTGCTTACTATAGTGCTCTGCACACAGTTAGCACTCAATAAATACGATTGATTGATTGATTGATTTGATCCCTGAGAGGAGGTGGGCTCTGCTCTGCCCCATGCCTTCCTCTGCCCTCATCGCTCCAGGACCAGGAACAACCAGCTCTGCCTGGAGGCTTTCTCCTTTGGAAATACAAACAAGATCTCATTTCTAGAACTCCCCTGCATTGCCCCGCACCCCGCCCCCCTCGCCCGGCTGCCACAACGTGACTTTCTTCTACTTCAAAAGGTCCTAGGCTTGTTGGCTTTGTGGCCTTCTTGTTTGACTCAGCCGAAGAGTGGAGGGTGGGCCAGATGCTCCCAGGCGGCTTGTTTTGGCCGTTTCCCTGACAGGTGATATTTTTCAGTGGCCGGGAGAGCCCACCACCCAGCACCCCATCAATCAGCCCGAGGGGAGAGGGGATTTTTGCAGTCAGCAGTTATTGTCGTTCCAGCTGCCGCTCATAAATTTCTTGAAGCACTTTCAGCTGGCACAATAGATCCGGCTAGTGAGGCCCGAGTAGGCCCGGAGCAGAGCAGGGGCCTCAAGGGAAGCATAGGGTAGACTCCGTAAAAAGAGGGAAAGGGGGAAGGAGGCAAGTCAAAGAGACAGCCAGCTTCAAGCCTGAGAGAAATCAGGCAGCAGTCTGGGGGGTTGTAATAAAAACCCAACTTTGTAGTCTGGCCTGGTTCCATCCTTCTCCAGGCCCAAGCTGCATCACTTCTGGGACCGGGTCTGTTAGGGGAGGTCGGGGGCACTCTGTGGACCACGGGAGGGTCAAGATAGCCCCAGAGAAGAAAACTGAGAGAATCCCAGACACTGGAGCTGGACACAAGCAACCAAGACATGAGGTTGGGTAGGGATGTCTGCTTAAAGCCCACATATCTAGAGAAGCAGTGTGACTTAGTGGAAAGAGCCTGGGCCTGGGAGTCAAAGGACCTGGGTTCTCACCCTGGCTTTGCCACATGTGACCCTGAGTATGTCACTTAACCCCTTTTTGCCTCAGTTATCCTATCTGTAAAATGGTGATTAAAACCTACTCCCTTCTACTTAGACGGTGAACCCCATATGGGACAGGGATTTTGTCCAACCTGATTGACTTGTATCTACTCCAGCTCTTAGAACAGTGCTTGGCACATAGTAAGTGCTTAACAAGTACCATAATAATAATTATTATGTGTAACACACACACACACATATACACACACACAAGGTTGGATAGGGATGTCTTACTAGCCCACATTTGTAACACACACACACACACACACACGGCTCCGAAATGTTTCGGGGCCAGGATGCGGGGCTGGTGGGGAGCCCGCCTAAGCTCTCTCTGCTTCTGCCTAGTGGTGCCCAGTGGGGAAGCGGGCAGAGAGGTGGGAGAGGGGTGGGCTGCTGGATTTTAATCTATGGACTCATGGGTCAAAAGCATGTCAGAATGGTGATCCCAGTCTGCAACAGGCAAAGGACTGGTCTCCCCTGGGATGGAGGAGAAAGGCTCAGTCTGGTGGGCAAGAACCCCCCGGTTCAATGTCTCGCGCTGACTCAGGAAGATTCCCGCTCCGTCCATTCTCCTCTTGCCCCCTATCTGTTCCAGGGCTTCACCACCCCATAGGGCAAGCTGCCCTCTGCCAGACAGAGCTAGTCCACTTTCAGGGGAGGCAGAAGGGGCCAGCTAACAAGGCCTAAGTCGACTTGGAAACATTCCCCAGGACGGGCTGATCCTCCTGCCCCCTCCAGGCCCCATCTTTGGTCTCTCCCTGGCCAATCTGGAGTGCGAGACCTGCCCCGGGCCCCACCACAGATGTCCTAGCCGAGTCCTCTGACTCGGGGCGGAGCGGCAACTGTGACTGGGGTAGTGATCCTTATCGCCCTGGCAAGGAAGCCATTCTTTCGCAGGCCTTTCGCAGGCCACCAGTCTTTGATCTAGTCTGGGCTGACGGTTCCTTTGAGGTCAGCGCTCAGCGCCTATGGGCTGAACTTTTCATACCCAGCCCTGCCAGTGATCCAAACCGTGGCTGGCATGGGCACCAACAAGCACGAGATCTTGGCTAACTGAGAGGTATTCAGTGTGGGCCTGTCTGAACTCGCCCTCCCCAATTTAGTTCAGATTTCCTAACTTGTGATGATCAGTGTTTCAACCCCTGTTGGGAGTTTGTGAGAAGATGCCTGAGGCAGTCATCAGCCTTTGGAAAAACGAAGAGCGCAAACTGCTTGTGAGAAAGGACCAGGTCTCTTGTACCTGCTGAAGTTTCCCAACCGTTTAGTACAGAGCACTGCAGTGAATAGTGGGTGCTCAATAAAGACCACAATTACTACAATAGCTAGCAGCATTGCGGAGGCCTGGGGCACGCTGCTGGTCAATCAATCAACGGTATTTATTGAGCGCTTACCGTGTGCAGAGCACTGTACTAAATGCTTGGGAGAGTACGATTTAACAGAGTCGGTGGATGCGTTCATTCATTCATTCATTCGTTCATTCAATCGTATTTATTGAGGGCTTACTGGGTGCAGAGCACTCTACCGAGTGCTTAGGAGAATACAACAATAAACGGATAGTTCCCTGCCCACGAGGACCTTACAGTCTAGAAGGGGAGATAGACATTAAAATAAATCAAGGATATGTACATAAATGCTGTGGGGTTGAGGGTGGGGTGAATAAAGGTACAAATGCAAGTACAAGGGTGACGCAGAAGGGAGAGGGAGTAGGGAAAACGAGGCCTTAGTCGGGGAAGGCTTCTTAGAATAATCCCAAGCTTTATTTCTAGGAACCAGCACTGAATCAGAGAGAGTGAATGCAGCTCCCAAATTGCGAGCAGCTTGTCTGATCAATTAATGCTATTTTTTGAACATTTACTTTGTGTTACATAGTGAATTAAGCGCTTGGGAGAGTCCCACTGAGTAAGTAGACCCGATCCCTGCTCTCGAGGTTCTTACAGTTTATTCTCTGGGGGAAGATTAGAGTGCTCAGCCTTTCTCGAAAAATTCATGAAGAAAACTGCATAGTCAAGGCTAAGAGTTTGGGGCTAGCGACAAAATGCCCTTACCAGCACAGGGGCCCTCAGGCTCCTGCAGGCGCCTGGCCTATTGCAGAGCCCCAAAGAAAGCCATTGAAGTGTGGAGGGGGGGAATCGGGAGGGGGCGATGGCATGGAGGGCCCGGACTCAGTCCTTGCCCATTGGTGTCGTCCCCCAACCCCCGCCCCAATTCCCCGGCTGGCACCGGCCCTACCTCAGGCGGGATGCTGTCGTCTGAGTCGGAGGTGTCGTCCGAGCCGCCCCCGTCTAAGTTCATCTGCAGCAGCTGGTCGATGGTGGCGTCCACGGCGCCGTTATTGGCCCGCAGGACGCACTCGATGATGTCGTAGTCCAGGCTGGGGAACATGGTCTTGAAGTCCTCCATGGCCTGGTTGAAGTCGAGGCGGCGGACCTGGCGGGGGGGCCGGCTGTTGTTCAGCTCCTGGGCCGAGGCGCCCCCCCGGCCGCCACTGCTCCTACGGAACAGGCTGGTCATCTTGCCGGTGTCGCAGCTCCCCTCGCCCCCCCGCCTCCCAGCGAGCGGGTGGAGCGGGGGCCTCCTGGTCAGGAGGTCACGTGTCCATGATGGGGGGCCTCCGCTGGGACGTCCTGGCCGGGGGCCCGGAGCAGGGCACGGGCCGTGGTCACTGGGCGAGGAGACCGCGGGCCCGGTGCCGGGGTCGCTACCATCTCCCCGAGCTCTCGGGCATGGTGGGGTCAGGCCTGGGGGTGCTCTTCACCTGCAACACAGAAAAAGCGATGTCCTTCAGCTCTCTCGATTTTCCTCCACTCCTCCACCCCAAGGACATACCAATACCTTTATTTGGATTTTAATAATAATCATAATTATGGTACCCGTTAAGCTCTTACTATGTGCCAAACACTGTTCTAAGCGCTGGGGTAGCTACAAGTTAATCAGATTCGATTATCATTTGTCCATTCGAACACTTACTCTGCTCTTTTACCCTGACAGAGTCGAGCTCCTTCCCACTACCCCTTCCTCCTCCTGCTTCTCCTAATTATTTTTTAGTGGTATTTGTTAAGCGCTTACTGTGTACCAACCACTGTTTTAAGCTCAGAGGTAGGTACAGTTAATTATATTGGACACAGTCCCTGACCCACATGGGGCTTACAGTCTAAGTAGGAGGAAGAACGGGAGGACTGCGGCACAGAGAAGTTAAGTGACTTGCCCGAGGTCACACAGCAAGCGATTGGCAGAGTAGGGATTAGAACACAGGACCTCTGGCTCCCAGATATGTGCTCTTTCTGCTAGGCCATGCTGCCACTCCCCTTCTTAAACAACTCCAGTGGTTGCCTATCGACCTCCGCTCCAAACAAAAACTCCTCACTCTAGGCTTCAAGGCTCTCCATCACCTTGCCCCTTCCTACCTCTCCTCCCTTCTCTCTTTCTACCGCCCACCCCGCACGCTCCGCTCCTCTGCCGCCCACCTCCTCGCCGTCCCTCGGTCTCACCTATCCCGCCGTCGACCCCTGGGTCACGTCCTCCCGCGGTCCCGGAACGCCCTCCCTCCTCACCTCCGCCAAACTGATTCTCTTTCCCTCTTCAAAACCTTACTTAAAAATCACCTCCTCCAAGAGGCCTTCCCAGATTGAGCTCCTCTTCCCCCTCTACTCCCTCTGCCATCCCCCCTTTACCTCTCCGCAGCTAAAGCCTCATTTTCCCCTTTTCCCTCTGCTCCTCCACCTCTCCCTTCCCATCCCCACAGCACTGTACTCGTCCGGTCAACTGTATATATTTTCGTTACCCTATTTATTTTGTTAATGAATTGTACATCGCCTTGATTCTATTTAGTTGCCATTGTTTTTACGAGATGTTCTTCCCCTTGACGCTGTTTAGTGCCATTGTTCTTGTCTGTCCGTCTCCCCCGATTAGACTGTAAGCCCGTCAAACGGCAGGGGCTGTCTCTATCTGTTGCCGACTTGTTCATCCCAAGCGCTTAGTACAGTGCTCTGCACATAGTAAGCGCTCAATAAATACTATTGAATGAATGAATAAATCATTTTTATCTGTCAGTCTCCCCTTGAGGGCAGGAAACATGTCTTCCTTCTGCAGCGCTCCCTAGGACCTTATTTAGTACAGGGCTTCATAGTCGGTATTCATCGATACTGGAGATTGATTGATTGATTGGAAGGGTCGTGGAAGGAAGGGCAAGCAGTGGAGAGGAGAATGCAGCTCCTGGCCAGCTGGGGCCCCTAGACTGTGACCTTTACCCCAACCTCGACCCCTCAGCTTGTGTGGACATATCAGTAATTCATTTCAATCTCTGTCTCCCCCTCTAGACTGTAAACTTCTTAGGGACGGGGAATGTGTCTACCAACTCTATTTTACTGTACTCTCCCAAGCGCTTAATACAGTGTTCTGCACTGACCGACTGACGAAGAGAGCCCTGCAGTCTCATTCCAGTCTCCAGCCACCCAGAACTGTGTTGTTGACTGCCTGCCCGCTGGCTGGCCCGAAAAATCAAGCAGGAGAGCTTTGCCCTTTATGCTAATTAGCTTGGGCAAGCCGAAAAGCCGCTTCCTCCGGCCCTGGGTAATTTAATAAGGGAGCCGGAGAGGCCTGCTTTTCATGGTCCCCGAGAGACAGCGGAGGCCCAGAAAGGGAGAGCTCAGCTTGCGGCGTCTGCCCTAGGCCGATCCCTCGGGCTCCCGGTCGACCCCCTCCTCTGCCGGACCGCACGGAGGCAGGCGCAGGTTATGTCTACACTGGCCCGTTGACGGGTGCCCCGGACAGGGGGACCAGCGGCAACTGGGCTCCGGGTTTGGATCTGGGCAGGTGGGCCCAGGAGGGGGCAGAAACCATTTCTTCTTACCTATCATCGCCCCGGGACCCAGATATGGATCTAGCAGGTACCCAAACTTGCCAAAAGATTTGAATCCCCCAACATCCCAGTTTCAGGTAGAAATCCATTTGGATCAGTCCCCTGTAAGGAGAGTGAAGACAGCACTAAGTCCTCAGGATCTGGATCTCTGACCGATAATCTGAATTCCTGGAGTGGTGAGGACCTGGGGCAGCTGATTTTTCCTTCTGGTGGCCGTGGCCTTGGCTTTGTTTTGAGGGGAGGGCTGGAGTAGGTCGGAGGGAATGGGCAGGGGCGGAAGCAATTGTTCACCAAAACACCCCAGATGGCCTCAACCCCCTCCTGGCTTAGTCAGGAAAGATACTGTTCCGGGAGCGGAGCTTGGAAAAGTGCCTCACGCTGTTCACACACCGTATCCGGTTCAAACCGCAAACACATCTGGATTTCTGGTTTCTCTCTTCTTCCTTCTAGCCTCAATCCCCTTTCTCTCCTTGACCCTCCAGCCTCGGGCGTGAGATTCTCGAGACCCCCTACTTTGGTTTAGCAAGGTCAATTACCGGTCACCAACCCACAGAAGACATGCCACTCCCAGTCTGGGCTTCCAGCCCCAGCTAATAATAATAATAGTTGGTATTTGTTAAGCGCTTACTACGTGCAGAGCACTGTTCTAAGCACTGGGGTAGATACGCCACAGGGCTTGCTGTGTGACCTTGGGGAGATGCCTTGACCTCTCTGAACTGCTGATGCCCCATTCTGGGGCCAGGTGGGGCCAATCTGACCCTGTGGGGAAGCTGTGAGGATGCATCAGGTGTCCAAACACTGAATGGATCCAATCTGCAAAGCCTCCGGGCTCTGTTGGGGATAAGTAGACTGTGCCGATATAACCCAGTCATCCCACTGTGAAGTGCGGGGGGCTATTTCCAGGCCCAGAAACAGAAACAGTTTAGTTGCTGGGCCGAGGGGAGACCAGGGACCCCGGTGTGAAGGGCCCCGAGTCCCAGGAACGACAGGACTAATTCCCCATCTTTGCTCCGACGGTGACGAAGCACAACCAGAGGCTGAGTCACGGCTGGCTCGGCCTGCTGAGACTCAAAACCCTTGATTGGTCCTATGTGCATCAGCACAGAGCGCCAGCATCTGGGGACCCAGCCCAGGCTCAGGTAAGCAGTGTGGCCTAGTGGAAAGAGCCTGGGCCTGGGAGTCAGAAGGACTTGGGTCCTAATTCTGGCTCTGCCACTTGTCTGAGTGACCTTGGGCAAGTCACTTAACTTCTTTGGGCCTCAGTTACCTCATCTGCAAAATGGAGATTAAGACTGTGAGCATGTGGGACATGGACTGGGTCCAACCTGACCAGCTTGTATCTATCCCAGTGCTTAGGGTATTGCCTGGCACATATAAGCACTTAACAATTCCATTTAAAAAAACAGGTTCTGGGGCCAAGGGGGCAACTTTCCCTCACCAGTCACAAGCAGAGGGAGAGACCTTTTTTGGAAATTCTTTAAACCTGCAAGTCACTCTGGGGTCTCCTGATCATTCCCCCGGCTCCAGGCAGGCCAGCCCCTTTCAACCCGGACAGACAGGACAGACGGCATCCCTTCCCGGAGAGGAGATGGATGCCCCGGGCCGAGTTGGCTCCTGGCCATCAATTAGCCCTCGGAAGCTTCTGCAGGTGAAATGGTCAGGGTAGCAGGAATCCCACAAGCTGTTCCTGCCCTGCACGCCCAAGCTGGGGCTGTCCCTTACAACCCGCTCTCTGGAAGTCAAGGGCAGTGAAGTTGGATGGTGCAACAACTTGTCTGCTGTGTGAACTTTGGCAAATCACTTCACTTCTTTGTGCCTCAGTTACCTCATCTGTAAAGTGGGGATTAAGACTGTAAGCCCCATGTGGGACAGAGACTGTGTCCAACCTGATTAGCAACCCACCACTTAGTACAGTGCCTGGCCCAAGTGCTTGAAAAACATTTTTTTTTAAAAAAGAAAACTCAGCTGAGGGGTACCGGCCTCCAGATGCCCTCTCCCCACACCCAGGACACCACTGCTCTCCCCATCTTCAAGCTCTTCTCAGATCGCACCTCCTCGAGGAGGTCTTCCCTGATGAATTCTCATTTCTCGCCCCATTGACACTTCAGCACTTCCGTATCACCTGTGCACTACAGTACTCACCCACGAAGTAGTTGCACACTGTTCGCGGTAGCCCTCGTAAATATAATTATAATTGTGGTATTTGTTAGCTGCTTACTATTTGTCAAGCGCTAGGATATATAAAAGACAAGTCAGACACAGTCCCTGTCCCACATGGGGCTCACAGTCTAAGAAGGAGGGAGGACATCCCCATTTTACGGATGAGGCAATAGGTACTAAAAAGCTAAGTGACTGCCCCAAGGTCACTCAGCAGGCAAGTGATGGAGCAAGGGTCCTCTGATTCCCAAGTCAATGGTCTTTGCTTCTGCTTCTTCTCTTTAAGCTCAGTTGCTTCCCCCAACTTGTAATTAATTTTTGTGTCCGTCTTTCCCTCTCCCAACCCCTCCCTCAGACTGTAAGCCTCTTAAGGATAGGGATCATATCTACTAACAACTCTATTGCACTCTCCCAAGTGCTTAGTATAGAGCTTTGGACACAGTAAGCACTCAATAAATACAATTAATTGATCAATTGACTGACAGGACTGAGGCATGACATCTCCCAAGCCAGGACTTTCTTTATCAAACTCGCTGAATACCCGGCTGGCCCAGGGGAGGGGCAGGTGGCCCAGGGAGGGGCAGGTGGCCCAGGGAGGGGCAGGTGTTTATCAAACAGCTGGGAACTTGATCCCTTTCCTGAGAGGGTGAAGGAGAGAGGCTGGGCCTGATTTTCCCTGGGGAGCAAGAGCAGCTCGGCTCTCTCCCAACTCCTGGCTTGGCTCCTGTCTCCCTGGATTCCCAGCCCAGTGAGGGAGGGGCCTTGACCCTTCTCTGGTTCCGGCCGTGGGAGTACATGTCTTTCAATTATATAAGTTACATATTTATTCACTTTATATAAATTACATATTTATTCACTGTAATGTCCATCTCCCCCTCTAGACTTTAAGCTCGTTATGGGCAGGGAGCGTATCTAATTCTGCGGTACTCTCCAGCCGCTTCGTACAATGCCCGGCACATAGTAAGCACTCAATAAATACCCCTGACTGACTGACTGAATGGTTGGACTTCCTTGGGCACCGAGGCTGCCGGCAAAGCCCAGGGAACGCTGCCCACGCCGCTCTTCCCCCGGAGGCCCCGGCCCCACCTCAGTTCGGAGCGGCGGGGGGCCATGGGTGAGCGGGAGGGCAACGTCTGGTCTGCTTGGGGGTGGCCGGGGCCGGCTTGCGAGGGCCGGTCAGCGGGGCAGGGAGGAATGTGCGCGGGGAGGTGGGGAAGCGATCTTGACAGAGACGCCTTGTCCTCGGGCTCTACGACTTGCTTGTTTTCTTCCCGAGCTATTAATGTCGCTGCGGCTTCAAAAGCCGAGTGACCTTTAAATGCCGAGCCTCCAGCTCCTGCCAAAGGCACGGAAACGGCTTAATGGAAACTCGGCTCATAAATTATCAACGCAGTTCAACGTCTGCAGCTGTCGGGCCTGCAACAAAGCCTGCCTCATTCCCGGCCCCTAGAGCCGCCCAGCTGCCACACCTGTGCCAGGGCCAGCCGGGCACGGACAGGAGAGAGCAGAAGGGCCCGCCGGCTGACTGCACCGTGGCTGGGGGGACGGGGAGAGGAGAGGACCCGAGCAGCTGGGAAGAGGATGATTAGGCGATAGAGGGTCCAGAATCTGGGGAGATGGGACTCCTCTTGCTGGGCCTCAGCTTCCGCAACTGCACCGTGGGCTGATCTCAAAGTCACTGGGGTCGGAAGCCTCCCAGAGGAAATCTCATCCACCCTGACAGTCCCGGGCCATTCACCCAATCTTAGGACTCTGCGATCCGACAAGCCCCCAGTGGAGGACGGCCCCCGGCCCCCCAAGTCCAGCCCCTTCCCGTGCATGGTATCTGAATATCTGGTTCTCGATGGTGCCCATGAGCCTTCCGGGTCAAAGGGGTCAAAGGGCAAGCCCCATGGTGTAGCTGCCCCGGAAGAGGAGTGCTCGGACATAAGGTGCTTCAGGAGCCAAAGGGCAGAACTGCAGGGCAGGACAGGAGCCTGGTGCCAGGGAAAGAGCGGGTGAGATTGGGGTAAAACACCGAAATACCCTTTCTGGGTCCCGAACGTTCCCGCACTGCCAGGATGGAGGCTGGCTGGGCCTTTGGGTAGCACACCGGTGGACTCTCCACATCCTTGTCAGAACCTGGGGACTCTCACCTCCCCTCGGGTCACCTCCCAGCCTCCTTGACACTCAAATGCCTTGCACACAAAAAGCAAAGGCCAGAGAGAGCAGCCTGCCCTTTGCAGAACCCTTGCTTCCACTCTTTGCCCCAGCCTCCTTGTGGGACTCCAGCAGGCCGCAGGGCCTGGCCGAGCAGCCGTATGCAGAGGGGAGCTGGGAGCATCCCCGACCCCGACACTCCCAATCGCCATCTTCCCCCCCCCCCCCCCCCCGACAGTCTCATCTGCAGGAGCAGCAGGGTCGGGTGACAAACTTGCGAGAGCCGAGGCCCTGGGAGAGTGCCAACCGTGATGTCATCATCCCGGCCGCACAACCCTGCCTGCACAAGGAGCAGTGCCCGCTGGCCCAGTATCCTATGCACACATGTAAATAATAATAATAATGTTGGTATTTGCTAAGCGCTTACTATGTGCAGAGCACTGTTCTAAGCGCTGGGGTAGAAACAGGGTAATCGGGTTGTCCCACGTGAGGCTCACAGTTAATCCCCATTTTACAGATGAGGGAACTGAGGCACAGAGAAGTGAAGTGACTTGCCCACAGTCACACAGCTGACAAGTGGCAGAGCCGGGAGTCGAACCCATGACCTCTGACTCCAAAGCCCAGGTTCTTTCCACTGAGCCACGCTGCTTCCCACACACTCACACAGTCCTGCTCCCTCAGGGCAGGACTTGCAGGGGTGGAGAGGGAAGGGCCAGTGCTCTTCCCAAGAGGACTGGTGTCAGACTTCACAGGGTTCCTCCAAGCCCCTGGGGCCAGTCAGAGACAGAATCCCAGGCTGGGCTGGATGGGCCACTGCTCTGTCCTAGGATTGGCTTTGCTGATGGCGCCTAATCTTCCGGTGGGGGGTGTCCTCCCAGGGTCTAACCCAAATCTCTCTTGCTTCAATGTCAGGCCACTCCCTCTGCTGGAAAATTCCTTGGAAATGAAAAAACGCTGTCTCTCAGAACATCACCCCCATGATGGTGACTGAGGGCATCCTTGGCCCCAGCCTCTTCTTCTCTTGGCTGGTTAAGTACAGGTCCCCAAGTGTATCTACCCCAGCGCTTAGTACAGGACCTGGCACATAACTTAGCAATGCTTAACAAATGCCATTAAAAAAGGAAGGGGGAGGGAGTTCCAGGCAGAAAGGAAGGCGCTAACAAGGGATCAGAGGCGAGAGAGGCAAGACCGAGGAACAGCGAGTAGGCTGGTGTTAGAGAAGCAAAGGGGGTGGCCTGGTTGTAAAAGAAGAAGAGTGGGGATAGGTAAGAGACAGAGAGCTGAAGACCTTAAGCAAATGGTGTGGATTTTCTATTTGATGTGGAGACTGATAGACAACCATTGGAGATTTTGGAGAAGTGGAAAGATGTGCTTGGAATGATTCTGAAAAAAAGCGATGAAGGCAGCAGAGTGAAGTATGGACTGGAGGAGGGTGAGGCCAGACCCCAGGGAAGAGGAAAGGCAACATTATTGGAGTTATTGGGCCGGCCCCCGAGCAAGTAGGTGAGCAGAGATTACTCTTTGGCAGGAAGAGGGGTCTAGGTTTCCTGCTGGGAGCTTCCCGCTACTCTATGGGCTCTTGCCCACTTGAGTGCAGTTCATCCCACACCCAGGGGACTCTGAATCTCTTAGGTCCAGGTGGCTGCTATTTGTGGTCCCATAGAGTTGAACTGGAAAGCGAGGAGCCCTGTCAGAGAAAGGCAAGACTTAGGGGTGGACTGAAAGAGGAGCCACGGGAGGCTGGGAGGAGAGGCAGGAAGATGCTGAGAGACCCGGCTTTATCCAGCCTCTCCCCAAGACCCCGGCTGCCCCTCCAGGGTCTGGCTCTCTCTCCAGCCTGGCTGCTGGTCCCGGGGGTTGGCAGGACACGTGCTGATCGAGCAGAAACTCCTGACACACGAGCGAGCAAGAGCTTCTGATAAGCAGCCAGCCTCCGGGCAGCCTAAATGGAAGGAATCATTTGGCTTCCTTGACTTCCCGTCCTCCCCGCCCACAGTGGATTCAGCAGGCCGGGGTCTTTCCGGAGGTGAGGGGGCCACAGAGACATCTCTAGGGTGACCTAAGTAGGAAAGGTAGACAATGATGACAGGGAGAAGAGGAGATGGCGGCAAAGGCACAACAGGACAACCAGGCCTATAGTCCCACTAGATGGTTAGCTCCTGGAGGGCAGGGATCGGGTCTACATATCCTACTGTCCTCACCCAAGCACACAGTAAAGTGCACACAGCATGCGTTCAACAGTTACCATTGACTGACTGATCCACTGACCGGCCCAGTGGAGACCATCCCCCACCCCAGGAGCTAGAGCCCTGAGTTTTAATTCTGAGGTAACGTTGCCATGGATTCCAGGCAAGTCACTCTGCTTGTCTGCGTCCCTAGCTCGGCCTGCGAGGTAACAGCAAAAGGAGCAATGCCCCTGAATAACCCACCCATGATAACCGTCTATATGGATCCATTTCTGCCTTATCAGTCCTGGGGAGAGTGGTCAGATCTACTGACGAGCCAGGATGGGCCATGAAGTGGTTAGAGCAAAGGGAAGAGTTTCCTGGTTCCTATTTCCTGCCTTTGGGCAGGTCCCAAGAGATGGGAGGGTGGAAGTGGAGAGGAAGAGGCCGAGGGGAGATCTCTCTGGGCCTGTTTCCCAGGCCCCCAACATCTAAACGAGCATGATGTGACCTCAAGACAGATCCAGGCCACCAATGGAGAGATGGCCATCTGGCTGAACCTCTGCCCACAGCTGCTCCCAACCTGCTCCGGGCCTGGTGCAAACACAGAAAGCCGCCATGCACCCCACACCCTCCATGGCACCTGGGTACCGGGGCGTCGGCACCGACTTTTGATTTTGAGTGCAGGGACAGCATGGCAGATATTTTAGTGGGAAAGGGGACTAGGAATGGATAGGCTTCACTGAGCTGACAGCCCACAAAGCACCCTGTGGGATGTTTCCGGCCCTGATTGGCAACTCTCGGGTCTTGTCAGAGGCCCGGCATGCGGTAAACTGGCAGTCCAGCTCAGACAGCAGTGCAGAGTCATCATCCCCATCAACTTGGTCCATTTGTTGCAGGCCACGGTGAACAGGGGCTGATGACTGCCCGTGTACCCAACTAGGGGCTAGATGGGGCTGTCGCGACCACAAATACAACCACTTCCACCTCCCCCGCCGCTCCTCTGCCCTACTTCTGACTCTTCACTGTGGCAGGTGTAGAAATGTGCATTCGGCCCACCAAAAGTTTAGAAAACTCACCAAGAAGCTCATCAGCTCAAAGTATTAGAACTCCAGTGGTTGCCTATCAACCTCCGCTCCAAACAAAAACTCCTCACTCTAGGCTTCGAGGCTCTACATCACCTTGCCCCTTCCTACCTCTCCTCCCTTCTCTCTTTCTACCACCCACCCCGCACGCTCCGCTCCTCCGCCGCCCACCTCCTCACCGTCCCTCGGTCTCGACCATCTCGCCGTCGACCCCCGGGCCACGTCCTCCCACGGTCCTGGAACGCCCTCCCTCCTCACCTCCGCCAAACTGATTCTCTTCCCCTCTTCAAAACCCTACTTAAAACTCACCTCCTCCAAGAGGCCTTCCCAGACTGAGCTCCTCTTCTCCCTCTACTCCCTCTGCCACCCCCGCTTTACCTCTCCGCAGCTAAACCCTCTTTTTCGCCTTTTCCCTCTGCTCCTCCACCTCTCCCTTCCCTTCCCCACAGCACTGTACTCGTCCGCTCAACTGTATATATTTCCATTGCCCTATTTATTTTGTTAATGAATTGTACATCGCCTTGATTCTATTTAGTCGCCATTGTTTTTACGAGATGTTCTTCCCCTCGACTCTATTTATTGCCATTGTTCTCGTCTGTCCATCTCCCCCGATTAGACCGTAAGCCCGTCAAACGGCAGGGACTGTCTCTATCTGTTGCCAACTTGTTCATCCCAAGCGCTTAGTACAGTGCTCTGCACATAGTAAGCGCTCAATAAATACTATTGAATGAATTAATGAATTATATGCCACTGCCATGAGGACAGGTGGGATGAATGCCAGGAAGGGGGCATTCATCCTGGAAAAAACACGGGACCAAGGAGTCAGGAGACCTGGGTTTTAATCCAAACAAAAAATGGATTAGATGGATTAGTCCTGGCCCTGCCTCTGGTCTGATGTGAGATCTTGGGCAAGTCACTTCACTTCCTCTGTGCCGCAGTTACCTCATCTGTAAAATGGGGATTAAGACTGTGGGCCCCATGTGGGACATGGCCTGTGTCCAGTGTCATTACTCTGTATCTACCCCAGCCCTTAGAATAGTTCCTGGTACATAATAAGCCCTTAACAAGTATCATTTAAAAAAAGGGGTGAGGAGTGGTGCAGTCTCCCCACTTCCGCTCCCGGCCCCCTCCCCAGCCCCCGGCTACTCCCCTTCCAGGGCCCTGAGAGTTCAGCAACGAGCTACCAGTGGCCGGGAAGCGAAGCATTTTCCAAACGATGATTTCAGCCGCCGCGGAATGTGATCATGCGAGGCCGAGGCCGGAGAGGGGAGCTTGTAGCAAGGCTCGGCCGCCCCTCCCAGCTCTGGCCTGCAGCTCCAGCGTCCGGCCAGCCGGTAAGCGAGCCCAGAAGCAGCCGCCAGAGGGGCAGACCCGGCCGCCCGGCCCCCGTCTCCCGCCCCCACCAAGTCGCTGCACAGGAGACACCTCAGAAATTCCACTGAGAAGCGAGTGGCTGGCTGGGTCCGGTCTGCCGCTCCAAACAGCAGATGGGATTGTTTAAGAGCCACTTACAGGGGGAGGCCCGTGACGGCCCCCCCAGCTCCCCTTGGCCCCATCGGCCCCTGCGCAGGGGCAGGCGGGCTCCTGGACACCGTGGGGTGGACCAGCCGAGGGAGCGGCTCCGTCTTTCTCCGACACACACGCTCACACCTCGTTCGCTCTCACACATACACTCACACGCTCTCTCCTCTGCACACAAGCATGCAAGGCCATCCTGCTGGGCCTAAACTTGCACCACACCCCTTTTCTTGGCTCACTCCCAGCCAGCGGGCTGCTCCCTGCCCTGCCCGCCGGTAGCCAAGGGGTGGCTCACTTGGCCCTGCTCCTCAGGGAGGAAGCAAAAGGAGTCAAGGAAAGAGCATCAGGGTGCTCCCCAGGGCCCTCTCACTGGGCCTCACCTCACCCTGGTGGCAGAATGCCAGTATTGGTGCCAGCCGCAGACCTGGGTCCCCCCCAGGACTGCCCCTGAGGCAGATCTGCCTCCAAGACCTCCACACCCCAAGGTGTCCACAGGGAAAATGTTGGAAAATACAAAAATATCAGGTCCCACATGGGGCTCACAGTCTGAGTACAAGGACGAACAGGCTTGAATCCCCACTTTGCAGAAGAGGGAACTGAAGCATCCAGAAGCTAAAGGACTTGCCCAAGTTCACACGGCAGGTAAGTGGCAGAGTGGGATTAGAACTCAGGTCTCAGAATGGAGGGGATGGGGATGGCCTTTGGGGACCAAGCTGTATTCCCAGTGTTCCTGAGCTCCGGCTGCTGCCCGTGGGAATAGCTGCAGGGGGAAATCTGGGCCCAGGTGAAGACTGGGGTGGTGCCGCCTACAATTCCACCCAGGATGCTCGGGGCCCTTGGGAAACACCCATCGGGGCCAGCCTGATCTCTGTCCTCCCTCCCCACTGGGCAACCTTCTGGGACCTGGGCCCTGCCAGACTCCCCCCTCACCCCGAAAGCCCCAGATGCTTCGGTTCCTAGGGCCCAAACCAGCTGACCCTGCGGTCCTGACTCTGCTGCCCCGTCTCCTCGGATCTGTCCACCCCATCCTGCCATCCCCGGGTTCCCATCCCCATGGTTCCGTCCACCCCGCGGCCCCATCTGTCCCGGTGGTCCGGGCCATCCCCACGCCCAGCACTATCCTGCCCCCTTGGGGACTGGACTGCAGAGTGACTATGGGAATCCGCGAGAACTCAGAAATCACAAACAAGCCAAGCTGGTCTGAGCCCTTTGTTGTTGAGCTCTGACTGGGGCTTTTCACTTTCAGGAAGGAGCAGAGGAGGGTGGGGCCCTGTTGCAATTGCACAACCAACCCAACAAACATTCACTCCCTCACTCTCTCTTCCAGATATTCCCACCATGTATGACATGCATACACACACACATGCGAGCACCTTTCCTTCCTCCTTCCTTCCACTGGCTCTAGATCCAGGACGCGGTCCAGAAAGCCCAGAAACCCACCCCCGACCACCACCAGACCCCGGCAGGATGGTGACTGTCACTTCCAGACCCGCCTTGAGGCAGCGTGATTATTGGAGAGGGGAGGGTTCCTCGGCGCAGCAGATGCTTGAGGCTCCCTCAATCTCACAGTGGACCCCGTCTCCTCCTACCCCAGCGAGTCAGGACACTGCGCTTTCCCCAAGGGCTTTGTGGGCTGTGGTCAGGAACGAATGCGCCTCAACTGCATTATAGATATACATTTTATTCATCTATAAATTATCTATTCTACATTATTTATTTACATTAATGCTGTCTGCCTTTCTACACTTAAGCTCCTTGTGGGCATGGAACGTGTCTGCCAACTCATTTGTACTGTTGCAGAAGCAGCACGGTCTAGTATATAGAGCATGGGCCAGGGAGTCAGAAATTGACGGGTTCTAATCCCAGCTCTGCCACTTGTCTGCTGTGTGACCTTGGGCATGTTACTTAACTCCTCTGTGACTCAGTTACCTCATCTGTAAAATGAGGATTGAGACTGTGAGTCCCACGTGGGACAGGGACTGTGTCCAACTCGATTTGCTAGTATCCAGCCCAGTGCTTAGTACAGTGCCTGGCACATAGTACACATTTAAGAAATACCATCATCACTGTTATTTTTACTCTCCTAAGCACTTAGTACAGTGCTCTGCACACAGTAAGCGCATTGATTCGTTGACTGAGCGATTAACTGCTCCCCAGCCCCTAGCAGCTCCTCACCTCCCTTTTCTGGCCCACTGCTCTGGTGACTCTAGCCACTGCTCCCTCCCTCCAGGTACCCTCCTCCCTGGTCCTGCCTTCTCTCACCCTCCCCCACAGGGTAGTCAATCAATAGTATTACATAATACTGTGTCTAAAGCATCAGGTCCAACTCCTCTGCCCCAAGCCAGTTATCCCTGTGGTAACTTTTCTGATACCTCCTGCTTAAAACCCCAAAGGTCAGAAGGATCGTGAGGCCCCGGTTTCACGGTCCATAGTTTTACTGAAAATCAAGGGGGGGGAGGGCTGAGTTCCTAGAAAACAAAGGGAGACTGGGGTGCCTGTTCCTAGGGAAAGGAACCCCAGGGCCCAGGTCCTGCTCACTAGCTACCCCAGAAGCAGCCAGCTTCTCAGCTCCGACCACGGAAGAAGTGGGCTCCTGCTCACCCCACCAGGGATTCCACACGGAGCTGAGGGTTCCTACAGACCAAAGTTCAGAGCTGAGGCCATTTCCTCCTCCTCCTTCCCCTCCTCTTTCTCCTCCTCCTCATCCTTGCCGCCAGACTGCAGCCTGGCAGGCCAGAGAACTTTCACGTGTCTTTGTGATTAGCAGAGCCGTTGTCCCGGCCTCTCGAGCGGCCTGGTCAGAGTCAACAGTGCCACGTGGCCCTGGGCCAACCCGGATGGCTTCCCTCTGGCAGGAAGGGGGTGGGGAGAAGGGGGGACTGGTGCTCATTCATGAACTCGGTGCCCTCGCCTCCCTCCCCATTCCCCACGGGGCTTCCAGTCCAAGGATCCCAGATCCTGCCAGTGGTGTCAGCCGTGATCTGTTCCCGAGGGTTGAAGCCACCCGGTCCTTAGAAAACCAGGCGTGTGTGCGCGTGCACACACACGCATACACGCGGAGAACCCCCCTAGTTAATCTGCACCCAAGCATCTCCTTCTCACACCAACTGTCCCTCTCCACACTCCAGAAGCAGCTCACAAACTACCCTCTTGTATTCAGCCACAGACCCAGGGCACCTCCCACCCCTCAGTCTGGCTGTTCCAGAAGGATAATGACAGGGTGCACTGGCAGAGGCAGACATTCCCTTGAAGAAGAGCAGAAGGTGCAGTCAAGACACCACCTCACATCACTCCAGTCAGGACTCTGGGGTTCGTGGGTAGGCCTTGGGGTGGGGCAGAAGGCCCCACAAACTACCAGACAACCCCCTTCTGGTGAGAACAAGCCAGAGTCTGCAAGAACAGCCCTCCTGGGGCTCCAGATCTTCCCCACAGAGGGCATGGGCCCCCTAGAAACACACCCTCCCAGCCCCTCCGGGAGTCTTGTGAGCTTCTCGTCAGTCACTCAATTGTATTTATTGAGCTCTCATCGTGTGCAGAGCACTCTACTAAGCACTTGGGGGAGTACAATACAACAATAAACACACATTCCCCAGCCACAAAGAGCATACAGTCTAGAGTGGGAGGATGCGGCCTCAGGTCACCCAATCCGGTCCAGGTTTATAGTCAGAGAGTTGGAGAGAGACCCACGGATACAATGGGGGTTCTGCCTGCAGAGGCCTCAGAAAACCCCATGGAGAACGTCCACACCACGGATGGTGACAGTAATAGCAATTCAGAATCATGGTCATTAAGAAGCATGTCTTGGCTCTCTTTACGGTTCTTATTACCCAAAGTGTTTTTATAGCAATGATTTCATTTATGACAAACTGAAGTCCAGAAAATATGTGGGGCCTGTCAGGTCAGTGGCAAAGCCAGGACTGTGGCTGGTTCTCCAGACCCTGCAGCCTCACCACCGGACTCAAGGTTTCAATCTCCCTGTGGCACAGGGAGGGCACAGACTGAGCCTGGCTGCCTGTCTTTATTGGCCTTTTAAAAACTCTCTTTGCCCCACCCTTTCGCCCAATTCCTCCATCGGTATTGGCTGAGCTCCAGTTGATATCATCAGGTGATATCACCAGGTTCAGTGGAAAGAGCCTGGGCTTGGGAGTCGGAGCTCATGGGTTCGAATCCCAGCTCTGCCACCTGTCAGCTGTGTGACTGTGGGCAAGTCACTTAACTTCTCTGTGCCTCAGTTCCCTCATCTGTAAAATGGGGATTAAGACTGTGAACCTCACGTGGGGCAATCTGATTACCCTGTATATACCCCAGCGCTTAGAACAGTGCTCTGCACATATTAAGAGCTTAAAAAATACTAACATTATTATTATTATTATTATTAGCCTGGAAACTCATTGTGGGCAGGCAACGTGGCTATCAACTCTGGTGTACTATAGTCTCTCGAGTGCTTAATACAGAGCTCTGCACCTAGTGAGCACTCAATAAATACCACTGATGGATTGCAACAGGGTTGCAGGCGGCAGCCAGAGAGCTCAGCAGGAGGCGTGGGTACATAGCGCTACAGCGAACAGCGACGGGTCAGAGAAAACCCCAGCCCTGCCTGCCCCTCCTCTGCCGCTGCGGCCCTTTCCACTTCCTCTGTCGTTTCCTCCATAGCCACAGCGGAAATCAGAGAGGAAGTGGGCACATCTGGGATCGGGGCATCAGTGGCGCAGCCCCGCTGCTGCTTCCCCCTCCTCGGGCCGGCCTGCTGGTGCTGTCCGGCTGCCAGCCTCCCCACCACTGCTTCTCTACAACAGCAGCGACGGCAGTGGCGGCAGACCGGAAAGAAGTGGCAGCAGAAGCCCAGAGAGAAGCAGCAGCAGCCCGAAGAGAAGCAGCAGCTTAGAACAGTGCTTGGCACATAGTAAGAGCTTAACAAATGCCAGCAGCAGCTCAGAAAGAAGCGGTGGCAGAAGCCCAGAGTCGGCAGGACCCCACCGGCAGCCCGAGCCAGGGGCAGCAGCGGCGGTCCGTGGGGCTCGGGGAAGCAGAACGGTGGTCCCTCCGCTGCTGCTGCTGCTGGAGAACCCTCCTGCTGAGTGATTCCACGTGTGCCTGTGTGTAGTTGTGTGTGTGGCGTGCATGTGCGGGCCCACGTTGGGGAGGGGCAGGGGAACCAGCTGTCTGGCCTGCTGGCGGCTGCAGGGATTACTCTGAAAACAGCACCAGAAATAGCCCAGGTCCCCAAGTGACCCGCTCCCCTCAGCCAGCCTCCCTTCCTCCCTCCCTCCCTTCCTCCGACAGAGCGGCTCCATGCCCAGAAAAAGCAGGTGGTCTAAGCCCCCCACCTCCCCCCCGCCCGAGGCCGGCTCTGGAGGCGGGGGTAGCAGCTGGAGCCGCTTTAGAGGTGACACTTTTCCATCGTTCAGGTACAGGCCGAGGTCAGACTGATGAACGGGGAAATGGCCGGATTTTGAGTTCCGCTGTACATTTAGCACAGTAAAGGAGATCTGATCGTGTCACACGGAAGCCAGAGATGGGTCTTCCTAAACACTGGTGATGATTTCTCCAAGCCTGAGAATTTCAAATTGGCTGAGGAGAGGCCAGCCATGCACAGTCAACAGGCAACAGTAATCAGAAGGGTCCCATGCCTTCTTTCTCTGGGGCCCCTCGGCTCGCCCTCTTTCAGCAGGGACAGCTGAAACCCCCAGGGGCCTGGGAGGGCCCGGGATGATGACAAATGCTTCCCTTGCCACGGGCCCAGTTCCAGAAGTCCGTGCTGGCTGGAACAGCTCCCGGACTCCTGGGTTCAGAGGAGGCTCCAGTCCATTGGATGGTCCATTTCCACTCTGAACTACCAGGACTCCCTTCTGGCCTGGGGCCTGGAGCAAGGAAACTCAGACCTCAAAAAGTTATTATGTAACGTATAATAATCACATCATCACACTTCAATTATTTACTCTAATAAACCCAATTATAGCAACTAGCACTCTTGTCCTACGAGATCCCAGCTTCTCCTACATTATCTTCATTATCACAATAGTGGCATTCATTAAGTGCTTACTCTGTGCCAAACACTGGGAATAAAGGCAAAATAATGAGATCAGAAACAGTTCCCACATGGAGTCCACAGCACAAAAGGCAGAGAGAGCAGGGATCTTACCCTCTTTTTAGATGAGGAAACTGAGGCACAGAGGGGTGAAGGTGCTTTCCCAAAGCCGAGTAGCACGCAAGTGGCAGATTAGAACCTGGGGCCTGGGCTGGTCCTGAGCTCTCGCCAATAGGCCACATTGTCTCTTGATCATCCTCAATGGTATTTACTGAGTGCCCACTCAGTTGAGCACTATACTAAGTGCTTGGGAGAGAGCAACAGAATTAGTAGACATAATCTCTGCTGTAAAGGAGCTGGCAATCTAGAGGGGGAGACAGGCACTGAAAAAATTACAGATAGGGGACAGCTGGGGGACACACAACTCCACCACTTGTCTGCTGTGTGACCTTGGCCAAGTCACTTCACTTCTCTGCGACTCAGTTACCTCTGTAAAATGGGGACTGAGACTGTGAGCCCCATGTGGGACAGGGACTGTGTTCAAGCCAACTTTTCTGTATCCATCCCATTGGTTGGTACAGTGCCTGGCACATAGTAAGCACTAACAAATACCACAACTAATCTTCATTAATATCCTTTCCATGGGCCCAAGCCTTACGATCACAAAGCTAAAAGGAACCTAAGGAGGTCTTCTCATCCAGCCCCAGGTCTCAAACCGGGGAGAAATCTAATCATCCAAGAACCCATTGGCCTTCTTCTGAAAAGTCAGGAGGGGCTGGGAGTATCAGCCCCACTGGCGCCTGGTGAAAAACTGAGGCCCAAAGAGGTTAACGTTGGTATTTGTTAAGCGCTTACTATGTGCCGAGCACTGTTCTAAGCGCTGGGGTAGATACAGGGTCATCAGGTTGTCCCACGTGAGGCTCACAGTTAATCCCCATTTTACAGATGAGGTAACTGAGGCACAGAGAAGTTAAGTGACTTGCCCACAGTCACACAGCTGACAAGTGGCAGAGCTGGGATTCGACCTCTGACTCCAAAGCCCAGGCTCTTTCCACTGAGCCACGCTGCCTCCCCTGACTCCTTGCCCTGGGCCTGGGGACGTGCGAGAAGGAGAGGACTCCAAGTGCTCAACTGCCAGCCTGGAGTCTGGCAAGGCTGCGGGGGAGAACCTGTTGGAGGGGGGCAGCTCTGGGTTGGACCTTCAGGCTGGCAAAATTGGATAGATTGCAGGTTTATAATCCCGCCTGAGTGACTGGCTGATGTAGGAGTAGTCACTTCTCTTCTCTGGGCCTCAGTTTCCCACCCTGCCCTCCATCCCACTAGAAACTAAGCCAGATCCCGGTGAGGTGAGCAGGGGCCCCACAGCCACCACAGTCCAACATGGCCCCCGGGGGACAGAACTAAGGGGCTGGACAGAGCAGAGCCCGGGAGAGCAGAAGGAAGTTCACACTCATTCATTCTTTCATTCAATCGTAGTTATTGAGCATTTACTGTGCACAAAGCACTGTACTAAGAGCTTGGAAAGTACAATTCGGCAACAGATAGAGACAATCCCTACTCAACAACAGGCTCACAGTCTAGAAGGGGGAGACAGACAACAAAACAAAACAAGTAGACAGGCATCAAGACCATCAAAATAGATAAATAGAATCATAGATATATATGCACTCCCTCCACGCCCTCCACCCAGTTGCTCATGACTGTATAAGGAAGACACAAGTGGGGAGATTAACCTGACTTTGGTCTCCGCGAGAGCCTGGCACCGGCTCCAAATCCGTTTCCAAGGCTGGCGCTAGTCCAGGCTATACAAGGTGAAGATGGGTTGTTTCTTGATGGCTACGACAGGGCAATTTTCCTGCCCCCCTGCTCCCCCTCTTCCAAGTTACTTCTCCTCACTCTCTTCTGGGACGCAGGTCCCAGCACCTTGTTTTTCCTCCTGTTTCAGGCTCCCTTTTGCTTCCCAAACTGGAGAAGGGGAGTCTTCCTTTACTTTCACACCACTCCTGCCCAGATCCCACTCCTTCTGCCCTGGCCTCCTCTTCCTCCACTCCCCACAAAGGCCCTGATGTACATATCAATAAATTATTCATTTATATTAAAATCTGTTTCCCTCTGTAGACTATATATTTGTCGTGGGCAGGGAATGTGTTCACTAACTGTTGTATTGCTCTCTCCCAAGCGCTTACTACAGTACTCTGCACACAGAAAGCATTCAATAAATACCATTAATCGATTGATTGATTCCTGAACTGCTCTGTCTCAAGAGGCTTCTCCACTCTCTTTCACCCCCTCTGAAAACCGCTCTGCTGCTCTTTTCCCCTCCATTAATCTGGCCCTTTTCCGGCTCTTTACCGGTTCACATTATCCTGCCTCCAGAGAGTTGGCGGAACTGAAAGCAGACCTATTTCTCTTTGTAGCTGGATGGAAGCCACAAATTCTGAAGGCTTTGTGGACTCGGGGTTTTTCCAGAGAAGTTTCCCAGGTGGGGGAACCAATTCACCTCGATTTTGGGCTCTAGCTGGGACTTCAGTTACAGCTGAAAGCAAGCCCCTCCTACGGGCAGCACCAGAAGAAAATGGTCACAAGTTGCAGGAGGAGATAGTGATCGTCCCGTCCTAATTGTAAGGCCAGCTGAGCTCTTCTGCTGGTGAGATTTCTGATCAGGCCTGGCAGGAACCCTGGTGTCTACAGCTGGTGAGGAGCAACATTGCCTGGAGGCAGGGGAAATGCCTGGATGACCTGTGGAGGGTCGCACAATTCTAGGTTTGAGACCGAGACCCAGGCCTGACCAACTTGACTCCCTCCCGTGTTTGGCTTCGTGGCTGGTTCTTCTGCTTCTAGGAAGAACCCTTGGACAACAAACATCGTTGCCAATGACGCTCTGCCAGATTCATCCAAAAGCCACACCCTGTGTGCTTCAGCCTTTTCTCCCACGAGCTGAACTCTAAAACGGCTGCAGCAGTAAGCCAAGTGCCAAAGTTGCCATCCCTTTCACTCTAACTGGGTCAAGGGGCAGGGTTGGAATCCCCCTGAGATGCCCTGGTGGTCAGCAAGACTGAAATCAGAGGGTGAGACATCAACTCTGGAACCTTGGAAGGCCCCTGGGAGGGAGACCAGGAGACCCCAAGGTGGGGCCGATGTAGTGACTGTCAGTGAGGCGGACTTGGGCGTGGCTGGGTCGATGGAGGCAGAGGCCCTGAAGGCATCTGGGGAGCTCACTGCGGCCAGCCGCTGGCTCGCTGATGCCTTTAAGCCTCCCTAGCTGTGAGCTGACCTCTCAGGGAAAACAGGTCAGAGCCCCGTCCTTTATTCCCTGCTAGAGCGGAAAAGCCTGGGTAGTGTGTGAATAGCTGACTTCCAGTGCAGCCCACGCAATGCTTCTGTTCCTACTAGATGGCAGTCATCAGGACCTGTGTGGGGACAACCGCTACCGCCCAAAGGGAGGGCACGGGGCTTGCTTCCGCAGCTGCCCGTCCAAAGGCTCCTGGGGGCAGCTCGGAAGCTAAACAGGCCACCAGGCAGATGGGCAAAGAGCCCGAGACCCGTCCTCTCCCTGTTTCAGAGCCAGATCTTGGGCCAAGACGAAATCCCAGCGTCGGGGGAAGGAGGGGTGTGGAAATGCCCAGCCAGATTGCCTGTCGCCAACTGCAGCCCAAACCTGGCTCTGCCTCACCTCCGCTGGGATCCTGAGCGAAAGCCAAAGGTCCTGGGGCCTCTGGTCAGTGAGACCAACAGATGCTCAAATGTTGGGACTACCCGGTGGTTTCTGCATCTCTGAAAGACAAGGGGGCTTGGGGCATGCCGAGGACACCTGGGGCACCTTGAGACTCTCACCAGGTTGGGGCTCAGGAACAAGGAGTTTCAACCCCTACACAACCCGGAGGCCCAAATTTCCTTTGCAATTAAGGTAGGGATGTAGAGGCAGGGAAGGGAGGGCAGGACCTCCACTGAGAGTCCCTTGTGGGCCAGGGGCTGTGTCTGATCTGATCGTATGGTATCCACCTCAGCACTGAGCACAGCACTTAATACATAGAAGCACTTAACAGATATTGCAAATTTTTAAATGATAGTTAAGTATTTACTATGTGCCACGCAGTGTAATAAGCCCTGTGGTAGATATGAGTTAATCAGGTTGGACTCAGTCCATGCCCCATATGTGACTCATAGTCTTAATCCCCATTTACTAGGTGAGGTAACTGAGGCCCAGAGAAGTGAAGTGACTTGCCCAAGTTCACACAGCAGACAAGTGGAGAGCCAGGATTAGAAACCAGGTCCTTCTGAGTTCCAGACCCGTGCTCTATCCACTAGACCACGATACTTCTTTATTAATTATTGTTATCTCGGTCAACAGCTCACTTCTGAGACCTCCCCATTTCCCAAAGGGGACCTAAGGCAGAATGAGCGGGTCTCCAGTGATTCGGCTGCACCTGAACAACCCCCCGGGAAGGCCGGACTGGCAGGGTCGGGAGAGGGTGGCAAAGGGCCCAGAACAGCAGTGGGGTCCCAGATGCGATCTCAAAACCGTGCTGAACTGGTGGCCCTGAGTTAAACCGGCTGGTTTCTCTATGATGATCATCATCATAATGGCATTTGTTAAGTGTTTACTCTGAACCAATCACTGGGCCAAGTGCTGGGGGGTGATATAAGATCATCAGATCGGACCCAATCTCTGTCCCAAATGGAGATCACAGTCTAAGCAGAAGGGACATCAGATATCTGATCCCCACCTTCCAGATGAGGAAACTGAGGCACAGAGAAGTAAAATGACTTGCCCGAGGTCCCACAGTAGGAACGTGCAGGAGCTGGGTTAGGATCCGGGTCTCCAAGGTTTCCGTCATCACTGTCTCCCAGGGGTTACCCCACGGGGGTTGCTGTGGGCAGGGAATGTATCTGTTTATTGTTGTTTTGAACGCTCCCATGTGCTTAGTACAGAGATCTGCACGCCCAGCTCAATAAATTCAATTGACTGTCTGACTGAGAGATCTGTCAGGGAGACCAGATCTGGACTGCGAAACCTTCTTGGAGGTTAGGGTCTCTGGGAGAAGAGGATGGAGGGCTGGGAGGGGAGCGGGAGAAGACCAGCTCCAAAATCCAGGAGGTAACTGACCCCACATTTACCACTGAGTGTGGACCTTCCCACGCCAGGGTCTGGCAGGATGGCAGTGCATGGCGAGTCACTCCTTGGGCCTTGCTCTAGCCTGTAAGCTCGTTTTGGGCAGGGAATGTGTTTGTACTCTCCCAAACACTTAGTAAAGTGCCCTACACACAGCAAGCGCTCAATAAATACAATTGACTGCCTGACCGATTGTTCAGGACCAGGAGCTTTGTTTGCTTTTGTTTTTATGGTATTTGTTAAGTGCTTACTATGTGCCAGGCACTGATCTAAGTACTGGGGTAGATACAAGCTAAGCAGGTTGGACACAGTCCATGTCTGTTATGGGGCTCCCAGGCTTAATCCCCATTTTACAGATGAGGTTCCTGAGGCACAGAGAAGTGAAGGGACTTGCCCAAAGTCACATGGCAGACAAGTGACAGAGTCAGGTTAGAACCTTCTGACCTCCAGGCCTGTGCTCTATCCCCTAGGCCACGCTGCTTCTATGCTTCCCTCTAGGACACCCGCTCCAATCCATTTCCACCCCTACACATAATCGTGGAAACCCAGATGGACCAAATCCTCCTTTTCGTCCCTCGTGAGGTTCAGGCCAGGGAGAAGCCGGCCAGGGAGAAGCCCACTGGAGAAACCTTCCAAAAGCAAGAAATTCAATCGGCTTGAGGGTTTGGACAGCAGCAAGATCTCCAAAGGGGGCCAAAGCCCTCTTCCAAACAAGCTTCATCTGCCCAGGGGCCCAGTGAGGGAAAACCAGCCAAGAAAGGAAAATGAAAGGCAGAGGCCTCTGGCTGTCCAGATAAACAAGAAAGGAGTGGTCTGATGTGTCCGTGTCTGCGCCTGTGTCCGGGGTCACACTGCAATGTCCACAACTGGGTTCCTGAGCTGGGGAAAGGGATCTCCTATTAGTTCGAGCTGCCTGACACACAGGAGTGGAAATGCTGTTTGCCTAATAATAATAATAATTACAATGTTTGTTAAGTACTTATTATGTGCCAGGCATTGTATTAAGCGCTGGGGTAGATACAAGCTAATCAGGTTGGACAAAGTCCATATCCCACATGGGGCTCACAGTCTTAATCCCCATTTTACAGATGAGGTAACTGAGGCACAGAGAAGTTAAGTGGCTTGTCTGAGACCACACAGCAGACAAGTGGCAGACCCGGGATAGAATCCAGGTCCTTCTGACTCCCAGGCCTTGGCTCTTGCCATTCAGCCATGCTCAAAGGGCTTCCTTGCCTTGGAGACATGGGACTGGGGCTCCAGGCAAACTGAGTAATCAGGTGCCAGGCCTCAGACCAGGAGGCCCTGGAACACAGACAGCTCGGTGATCCTTGAAAGACCCCGGCTCTGACAGGAACGCCTCGTTCTGGGTCATGTGCCTCTACGAGGGAGGGAGAAGAGAAGAGACCAGTGTGACCCTACAGGACCTGAGGTCCGTGTGAGCCAGAATATCCCACATGGGCTCACATTTTCAATCCCCATTTTACAGACGAGGGAACTGATGCCCAGAGAAGTGACTTGCTCAAGGTCACAGAGCAGACAAGTGGTGGGCCCAGGTTTAGAACTCATGACCTTCTGACTTCCAAGCCCGTGATCTATCTGCTACACCAAGAGAAAAGAAGGGCTGGAAAGGGACATCAGTTTAGTAGGGCAGGGGCTAGGAAGATTTTGCTGTGGTTTTGATAATAATAGTGATTGTGGTACTTGTTGAGTGTTTACTACGTGCCAAGCACTGTAATAAGTACTGGGGTAGATACAAGATGAGCAAGGCCTACTTAGGGTTTACAGTTTAAGTAGGAGAGAGAACAGATATTGAATCCCCACTGTGCAGATGAGGAAACTGAGGCAGAAAGTAATTAAGTGACTTGCCCAAGGTCCACCCCGCAGGCACGTGGAGGAGCTAGGATTAGAAATCAGGTTCTGACTCCCAGGCCCATGCTGTTTCTCTAATGAACCCCATCCAACAGCCAATCATTCAAAGATATTATTGAGCTCTTACTGTGTGCAGAGCCCTGCACTAAGCGCTTCGGAGAGTACAACCCAACCGAGTTGGTAGATGCACACCCTGCTCATAAGGAGTTTAGAGTCTGGAGGGGGAGGCAGACATTAAAATAAATCAATTATGGATCCAAAAATACATTCAGATATGCATATAATTAATAGTATAAAGACGTGACTAATACAAGGTAAATACAAATCTGCATTTAATGATGAATTAGATGCAAAGTATATGTAAATCAGAGGATATTACTTTTGAAGCCCTCACACCCACTTTGTATTAGTGTTAGGGAACTACCTACCATAAACCAATGGTGGGGAAAGGAGTTTGGATGGCACATAACTAGGTTTGATCTGGGGGCCCACTGAGCGAGACAGAGAGGGAGCGGGACAGAGAGAGAGAGATAAACAAAACCAAAGCTGGAGAGAGAGGTAGGAGCCTGGGACAACTGCATCCCCGTTCCTGGGAAACAGCTCTAAGTCCCTGGGAAAGAGCCGGCGATGAAAGAGGAGGCGCAGCTGGGGAAAAGCAGGCTCGGAGAACAGAGTGGCTTTGTTCCACTGCGGCCCCCTCCGCAATCTGCCGGAGCTCCCCGCTGCCACTGCCGCTTTTGTGTTCTAATATAATTAGAGCTTTGTGGGGGGGCCAAATGTTTGGAATCCCTTAACTCCATGTCATTAGCACCCGAGGCCTCACAGCTGAGCAGCCTGCCGCTTTAACGGAGCACAGGAGTGGAAGGGCCCGCACTCCAGCCCAGTCTGAAGCAGCGTGTCCTAGTGGATAGAACATGGGCCTGAGAATCAGAAAGACCTGGGTTCTAATCCTGACTCTGCCACTTTGCTGCATGACCTTGGGCCTCAGTTTCTCATCTGTGAAAACGGGGAACAAGACTGGGAGCCCCATGTGGGACAGGGACTGTGTCCAACCTAATTACCTCGTATCTACTCCAGCACTTAGAACAGAGCCTGTCACATAGTAAGTGCTTAACAAATACTATAAGATTATAAAAAAGACACGAAGGTGGCACTGAGTCCAATCTAATTCACTTGTACCTTTCCCAAGTGAAAAGTGTTTGACACATAGTAAATGCTTAACAAATACCACTAAAAAAGGGGGTAAGGCAGGCCGGCCAGGCCAGAGGGAGAGAAGACCGATTCTGCGCAACCCCTCATGGCGGCCCCTCTTCCTTGACCGTCCGCCCTCCCGGCCACCCGCTGGGCCAAGCCCCCAGACTTGGGCTGCTTTCCTCGTGGCCGCCCAGGCAGTGCCAAAGCCATGGAGAGAACAAAAGCCCGGCAGTGAGACAGCCAGAGTTAATTATGGGAGTGAGGCGTGAGGGGGAAGGCCACGTCCCCCACTTGGGCCTCCTAACTGTCGCTTCTCCTCCTCCTCCTTCTGCCCCTCCTCCTCCTTTCCACGTGCCCTCTACTCCTACATCCTGGGTTTCCCGGCTCCTGGAAGCAAACACACAGGCAAGTGATGATTGACACCTGCTGACAGGTTACTGAGACCCCAGAGGCCCTGGGCAAACCTCGTGTCCTCTAGATCCTCCCCGACACACCTCAGAGGGTCTTCTCTTCAAAGAACATCCAATCAATTGCATTTCTTGCGTGCAAGGAGTGATTCCAAGGACCACTCCTTCTCCCCGTCACCAAGACCCCTCAGCTAAGCAAAGACTGGCAGCTAAAAAAGGCGCTCGGCTGGGCTCAGGACAGCAGTGAATGAGACCAGCCCCTCCTGTTACCAGAGGTCCATCCGAGAGCAAGGAGAGACTAAGACCCCCTTCCCTCTGCTCTGCCTCCCCTCCCTCTTGCCCCAACCCGCTTCCTTTGCTCTACTCACCTCCCTGCCCCACAGCACTTGTGAATACATGTACATATTTATAATTATAATCTATTTATTTTTACTAATGATGTGTATATAAATCTAGAATTCCATTTATTTATAATGGTACTACTGATGCCCATTTACTTGTTTTGATGTCTGTCTTCCCCCTTTAGACTGTGGAGCCCACTGTGGGCAGGGACTGTCTCTATCTGTTGCTGAATTGTAATTCCCAAGCTCTTAGTACAGTGCTCCGCACACAGCAAGCTCTCAATAAATACGACTAAATAAATGAATGAATGAAAGAGAGGCAGACCTTGGGAGCTTTTCCAAATGCCCAGAGAGAGTGAGCCGAAAACAAACCCATCAGATACCCCAAAGAGAAGGGATTTTCAGGAAGCTATTCTGGCCCTCTGACCCATGCCAGCAAGGAGCAGCCTCTCCAGTCCCCACCCCAAAAAGCACGGGCTGTGCCATGTGACTTCTCCATCCCATCCGGACACCAGCTCTCTGGCAACGGGGAGTATGAACAAGAGCCTGGAGTTCCCTCATCCACACCCACTGACCCGGTGGGGCTTGTGAGAGGAAGGGGGAGTGGGTAGTCCCATCACAGACTCTGTAGGTCCTGCAGGGACTCTACAAAGGTCATCCCAAAGCTCCAGGCAGAATTTACAGCCAACCCAATCTAGTCTTTCCTATTCAACTGGCTCCAGTGTCTCACATTTCTCGACAGCCAGGAAGTTCTAACTTTAGCTCTAACTTCAATCTCTCTTGCTGTAATTGAAGCCACAAAAATGCTGAGGGAGAAGATGATGTTTTCTTCTGAATTTGGATCAGGCATTGAGTTAGATGCCACTGAGTTGGAGGGTGGCAGGGGGGTTGTTGAGAATATGTCTTTTGTCATTTCGCTCTTTCTGTCTCTCCCTCTCCTTTTCCCTCTCTCCTGAGTGTAGCAGTACAGGAAGGGCTGAAAGCTAAGATAACTCATGCAGAGAGTAAACACTCCTTTACACATTCCTCCTCTCCGGCTGCCCTTGAAACCAAAAACAAAGAGGAAGCCATATCGTTAACAGAGCCTTTCCCGTGGACGGTGAAACAAGTAAGGCGAAACCTGGGGGAGGAGCAGAAGGGATGAAGTAAACTGGTGACTTTTTAAAACTGCCCTTTCTCTGTCAATCCAGGCAGACAGATAATGCCGCTTCCTTCAGGCAGTGAAGGTGGGGAGGAGCTAATCGATCCAGGCCCCTTCCCGCTCTGCCCATGGAATGTGACCATTGGGGATCGGGTGTGTCAATCATTCAGCCAATCAATGGTATTTATTGAGCGCTTACTGCTTGCACAGCACTGTACTAAGTGTTCGGGAGAGTACCTTACCACAGATTTGGTAGGCACGTTCCCTGCCCACAATGAGCTTACAGTCTACTGGGAGGTAGACAGACATTAATATAGATAAATTAATTGTGGATATGTACATGCATGTTGTAAGGCTGAAGGTGGGGTGACTATCTTCATCAGTGGTATTTATTGAGTGCTTACTCTGTGCAGAGCCCTGTATTAAGCTCTTGGGAGAGTATAATACGAACAGTTGGTAGTCATGTGCCCTGTCGAAAATGAACTCAGAGCCTACAGGGGGAAGACAGACATTAATATAAATCAATAAATTGTGACTATATGCCTGTGTGCTGAGGGACTGAAGGTGAGGTGAATATCAAGAGCTTAAGGAGCACAGGTCCAAAGGCATGCCCCCAAGAAACAACCTGATCCCATCTCTGATGCCAGATTTTATAGCCTCGACCAGGGGGTTTCCAGCAGCTCCAGGCCTCTACCTCAACCAGTAAATTCGGCAACTTTCATTACATTTGGAAGCAGAGAAAGACCTTGTGCTAAAGGAATTCAGACCCCCATCTGCAGCTTGGAATTCTTATTATTCTAACCACTTTATTCTTTCTGTCGCCCGGTGTCAGGGCCAAAATTAATCCCATGCCCACTTTCATACCCCCTGGAGGTGTGGGCCTGTCTTTCAGAAAATGGTCAGGATCCCTGGTGGGGGGAGTCGGGGGGGGGCGGGGTGCATGCCCGTGCGTGTGCACACACACACACACACACACACACAAGTTTAAGGCTTATTGCTCCAAGCTCTTTGCCCTGGAGCTAGGGGAACAGGAGACTCCTAAACCTGGGACTGACCAAACAGGCTGCTGTTTCCCTCAGGGCTGACGCTGACTGAGAATAAATAAACCTGTTCCCAAAACAGCTACTCCTTTTTAGCTTCAGCAGGTTCCCAGCCCAGCCCTCCCAAGGAGCCCCTGCTGTCTAAGAGGAATGGTAGGGGTGTTCCCGCTCTCTGGGCTCCTCTCAGCTGCTGTCTCAGTCTAATCAGAGTTTTGAACAGCTCCTGAGAGCAGACTATGATGCAGGGAAGAGGGGTGGAAGTGTTTCTGAGCCCAGAAGACTCCTGAGAATTTAGAAGTATCGACCCAGATGGGAAACCCCAGAGAAGAGAGCATAGGCCTGGGAGTCAGAAGGACCTGGGTTTTAGTCCCGGCTCCGTCACTTGTCCGCTGTGTGATGTAGGGAAAGTCACTTAACTTCTCTGTGCCTCAGTTCCCTTATCTGGAAAATGGGGATTAAGACTGTGAGGCCCATGTGGGACAGGGACTGTGTCCAATGGGCACTTAGTACAGTGACTGGCACATAGTAAGTGCTTAACAAACACCACAATTATTATTACGATTATTAGTAATACTCCTCCATCCCACTATCTGCCTCAACATGGATTACATCTCTCCCTGGTCTTTTTGCTCCATACCAAAGTGGCTGCCCTCAGTCTAGGAGAGGGAGCTGGGCTCATGTGAAGTCTAACTTAGATCCACAGAGGAAACATCTTGCTCATTGCCTAAACACCCTGCCTACTCTGGAACCCATTTTCGCTCTCCACCTGGGAGAAAAGAAGGCCCAAGAAGAGGGCTCGAAGCAGGGCTTGGACTTCTGACCGAGGGTGGGAGGGACTGACCAAAAATGGCCCTCATGGCTAGGGTGACCAAAGGTCCAGTATTATAGTGGGCAGTGAAGATTTCAGATGACCTTCCCTCTGCCCTCCCTATGTGGATCAACTATGCATTTGATTCCCCCTAACCTCTAAGCACTCACCCCACCCTCTCTCACATGGACTACTAAAGCACATATCTTTATACTCAGTTGCTCCCCTTGTTTTAGTGACTCTCTTCCCAACTAAGTTGTAAGTTCCTTGAGGACAGAGGTCATGTCTACTAATTCTACTGTCTTCTCTCCCAAGCATTCAGTTCAGTGCTCTGCACAGAGTAAGATCTTAATAAATACGATCCATTGATTGACTGGTTACCAGAAGCCTCAGTGTCCGGCTTTTCATTTTTGGAGCCGACTCTGCTGTGGCTCTCACTGTTGAGTTCTGGAAAATGGAAAATAATGGAAAAATGGAAAATAATAATAATTCTGGTATTTGTTAAGTGGTTTACTATGAGCCAGACATTGTACTATGCACTGGGGTGGATACAACAAATAGGGTTGGACACAGTTACTACTCCATATGGGGCTCACAGTCTTAATCCCCATTTTATAGATGAGGTGACTAAGGCCCAGAGAAGGAAAGTGACTTGCCCAAAGTCACAGAACAGACAAGTAGAAGAGCTGGGATTAGAAACCATGTCCTTCTGACTCCAAAGCCTGAGCTCTATCGCCTTCCACGCACATGGCAGAGACGGGGTGGACTGCAGAAACGCATTAGATTCGACAGATCTGGGCCTAATCAAGCAGACTTCCACAAAATGGCAACTGTGTGACATCATCCTGTCCGCCATCAGAGCGTGCGTGATGTCACATGTGCCAGCGGGTCCCGTTTTTTCAAGCGTCGTGGTCAGCTGACCCCGCAACAGGGCCTTCCTCCCCCTGCAATCCCAGCCCAGGCTGAAAAGAGGCAGCAGGCCTTAGAGCCGCTCAGAGGAGACAAGGCCCCTTTGAGAGAGGACTGTTTACCAGGCGGAGGGAAGGGGGTTGCCATGGTAACGGTCCCCGCCACAAAGCAGGGCTCTGGCAGGTCTGGATCCCACAGCTGAGGTGAAGAGAAAAGCCTCGGAACATGTCCCCAATCCAAACCAAGGAACGTCTCCCTTCATCCCCCACCCAGGCATATCTATGGACCCCCGAAACATCCTCCACTCAGGGGCTCCTGTAGGGGCATCCCCCAGAACAGCAAAAGGGGATCTACTAGACTGTGAGTCCCAAATGGGACAAGGACTGTGCCTAAACTTGATTTGTTTCTATTCACCCCAATGCTTAGTACAGTGCCTGGCACATAGTAAGTGCTTAACAAATACCACAATTTATTATTATTATTACTAGTCCCAGCAGTAGGAGCCATCTCACCCGCCCCACCCCTCACCCCAGATGGAGCACCTGCTGGGGAAGTAATATATATCTGTAATTGTATTCAATATCTGTAATTTTATTTATATTGATGTCTGTTTACTTGAATTGATGCCTGTCTCACGCCCTCTAGATTGTGAGTTCCTTGTGGGGAGGGATTGTCTCTCTTTATTGCTGTATTGTACTTTCCCAAATGCTTAGTACAGTGCTCTGCACACAGTATTTGCTCAATAAATATGATTGAATGAATGAATGAAGTCCTGGGGAGAGACTGCCAGGCTGCGGAGGAGGACTGGCCCATTTCCCCCAAGACAATCTGACCAAGTTGGGTCGGTGGGCCCGAGGGAGTGGGTGAAGCCCCTAAATCCGAAATGCCTTCTTTCTACTGTTGGAAAGGGCTAGGCTCCCTACTTAGGAGGCCCTGGATTTTCTGGAAAACTCTAGGGTTCTGGGAAGGTAGCTCAGGCCTGATGAGAGGTGAGCTCAATCTTGGCTGCCAGGATCCTATACGGACGGCAGTGCTTGTTACCAAAGAATCAGTCCCTCTATGAAACCCAAGAGGTTCAGGCTTTGGAACTCATCTGACGAAAAGGGGCATCCTCTGGCCGCAGGGAGCTGTAGTCTATTTGGTCTGAAATGGGGTACAAAGACAGCACCTCCCCAACCCTTTCCGTGGAAGCTGCACAAAAGGGTCAGAGGAGATACCAACACCCTGGCTCTGGGGAAGGATGGACTTCCAAGGCAAAGTTCAAGATCCAAGTAATCATTGTGGTATTTGTTAAGTGGTTACCATGTGCCAGACACGGTACTAGGCACTGAGATAGATACAAGTAAATTAGGTTGTACACAGTTCCTCTCCCAGTCAGGGCGCACAGTCTTAATCCCGATTTTGCAGATGAGGTAACCGAGCCACAGAGTGGTGAAGTGACTTGGCCAACGTTACCCAGCAGTCAGGTGGCGGAGCCCGCATTCAATCCCAGGTCCTTCTATCTCCAACGCCCGTGTTCTAGCCACTAGGCCATGCTGCTTCTCACATGGGCCCCTTGGCTAGACAACTTAGTCCTGACTCCTTGCCCACTGGGTTATCATATTTATTGGACTCTAATGCGCTTTTTCAGAAGGAAAAATCATCCTAAAACTTGCCTGGCATCTTATAGACCAATACTACCACCTGCAGCCAAGCCACACTCTACAAGAAAGCAGAGGTGATAACGGGGAAGGAAGGGAGGGGTAGGGTGTAAGGGAAAGATGTGGGGGACGGGGAAAGGGAAAGCTGTTTACAAGGAGGGGGTGTTAATGGGCAGAAACTGTTTGAGTCTTGGAATTGAAAAAATGAAAGACATGTTCTAAGAGGCACTTGTCTTTTCAAGGGAAAAATTTAGAAAAATACTTTCCTTTCAAAATTTGTCCATGTCTTTGTACCTGTTATGCTTTATAATCTGATAAATATGGTATCTTTAAAATTAACCAATCAATGTCATTTAATGGGTACTGCCTAGGGAATGCTAGGCACTATACAAAGGGTTTGGGAGAGTTCAACAGTAGCACTTAAAATCTACAAACAGAAGAACTTACAATCTAAATGGGGGACAGAGACAAATATTATTTATAGACAGTAAATGCAGGAGGAAAAGCATAAATCAAATATGAAGCATATTAAATAACTGACTGTTCAGATGAATAAATAGCCGAATGACAGATAAATATATAAGTAAAAAAGAAACATAGGTCCATGAGTGATGGGGATAGGCATAAAACTCTCAAGTGCTAGGGGTGGGCTGATGTGACTGAGGTGCTGGGGATATTTTTGGTTTAGTTTTATTTTTTGTTAAATAGTATTTGTTAAGTACCTACAATGTTGCAGGCACTGTACTAAGCAGTGGGGTAGATATAAGCTAATCAGGTTGTACATAGTCGATACGCCATGTGGGGCTCTCAGTCTTAATCCCCATTTTACAAGTGAGATAGCTGAGGCACAGAGAATTTAAACCCCTTGCCCAAAGTCACACAGTAGGTAAGTGGCAAAGCCAGTTAGAACCCAAGTCCCCTGACTCCTAGGCCCGTGGTCTTTCCATTAGGCCATGCTGCTTCTCAGGAAGGCATACTGGAAGAGGTGGACTTTGACGATAGGGAGAGTTATGATCTGATGGATTTGACGGAGGGGAGAGTTCAGAGCTGTGGGGGGAAACTGGGTGAGCAAGCAATCTAAGGCAAGGCCCGCCACCTAAAACTCAACATGAGCAAGACTGAGCTCCTCATCTTCCCTCCCAAACCTGGTCCTCTCCCAGACTTCCCTATCACCGTGGACGGCACAACCGTCCTTCCTGTCTCTCAGGCCCGCGATCTCGGTGTCATCCTTGACTCGTCTCTCTCGTTCACCCCACCATCCTATCCGTTACCAAGACCTGCCGGTTTCACCTTTACAATATCGCCAAGATCCGTCCTTTCCTCTCCACCCAAACGGCTACCTTACCGCTACGGGCTCTCGTTATATCCCGGCTAGACTACTGTGTCAGCCTTCTCTCTGATCTCCCTTCCTCCTCTCTCGCCCCGCTCCAGTCTATTCTTCACTCCGCGGCCCGGCTCATCTTCCTGCAGAAACGACCTGGGCATGTCACTCCCCTTCTTAAACAACTCCAATGGTTGCCTGTCAACCTCCGCTCCAAACAAAAACTCCTCACTCTAGGCTTCGAGGCTCTACATCACCTTGCCCCTTCCTACCTCTCCTCCCTTCTCTCTTTCTACCGCCCACCCCGCACGCTCCGCTCCTCCGCCGCCCACCTCCTCGCCGTCCCTCGGTCTCGCCTATCCTGCCGTCGACCCCCGGGCCACGTCCTCCCACGGTCCCGGAACGCCCTCCCTCCTCACCTCCGCCAAACCGATTCTCTTCCCCTCTTCAAAACCCTACTTAAAACTCACCTCCTCCAAGAGGCCTTCCCAGACTGAGCTCCTCTTCTCCCTCTACTCCCTCTACCACCCCCCCTTCACCTCTCCGCAGCTAAACCCTCTTTTCCCCCTTTCCCTCTGCTCCTCCCCCTCTCCCTTCCCATCCCCTCAGCACTGTACTCGTCCGCTCAACTGTATATATTTTCATTACCCTATTTATTTTGTTAATGAAATGTACATCGCCTTGATTCTATTCAGTTGCCATTGTTTTTACGAGATGTTCTTCCCCTTGACTCTATTTATTGCCATCGTTCTCGTCTGTCCTTCTCCCCCGATTAGACCGTAAGCCCGTCAAACGGCAGGGACTGTCTCTATCTGTTGCCGACTTGTTCATTCCAAGCACTTAGTACAGTGCTCTGCACATAGTAAGCGCTCAATAAATACTATTGAATGAATGAATGAATGAATGAATGAATGAATGAATGAAAAGAGTGTCAGGAGTGAGGTCCAGTTGGAAGGAGAGTTTAGGGTGAAACGAAGGATCCTCTCATGTTTTGTTTGGTCTTAGAGCTCACAGCCCACTTCCAGCATGGTCACCCCCACCACAGGAGCTCTTTCCTTCCTGGCTGAGGCACCAGCAGCAGTGTGATCTGAGCTCTAACGGACAGAAATCAGACCAATATAATAACAATAATAATAACTATGGTACTTGTTAAGCGCTTACTATGTGCCAAGCATTGTTTTAAGCGCGGGGTTTGTTACAAGTTAATCAGGTTGGACACAGTGCCTGTCCCTCTTGGGGTTCATAGTCTAAGTAGAAGGGAGAAGAATTTAATCCCCTTTTTAGAGATGAGGTAACTAAGGCACAGAGCGGTCTGAGAAGCAGCATGGCGCAGTAGATAGAGCACAGGCGTGGGAGTCAGAAGGTCATTAATTTTAATCCCGGCTCCACCGCATGTCTGATGAGTGACCTTGGGCAAGTCACATCACTTCTCTGTCCCTCAGTTACCTCATCTGTAAAATGGGGATTGGTACTGTGGGACTCAGATTGAGATTGTAGAGCTGGGATTAAAACATAAATTTTCTGATTCCCAGGCCCGTGTTTACACTATGCCACACTATTTCTCTGGTATCAAAACCAATGGGAAGCCCGCCACCTAATATTATCTCGTATCTACCTCGGTACTTAGTAGAGTGCTTGGCAAAGACTTTTAAAATAGCATTATCATTATTGTTTTGCTATTGATAATATGTCACATTATTATTATTAATATTATTAATAATGGTGATTATAACCTCAGGCAACAGCCTAGCCTAGCTGATTTAGTAGACCCCTTAACTGACACCAGCCCACTCAGTTTGGTAGCCCCCTTGACCTTCGAAGGACAGGCTGGTCCCCTGACTGGAGAGGAACAAGGCAGAGTAGAACATGTCAACTAACTCTGTTATAGTGTACTCTCTCAAGCGCTTAGTACGGTGCTCTGCAACCAGTAAATGCTCAATAAATACCACTGATTGACTGATTGATTATAGATAAAGTAGATGACATGGGTCCTGGAGGGGAAACATCCACAGTGAATGAACTTTGGCTGGGGAAGTGACCAGAGATATCGCACCGCTGGAGCAGCTCAAAGGCACTTGACACATGCTCCTGACTGGTTAAAGCTCCCCACCTTAACCCTCACCCAGTCCGGCCCTGCCCTCACCCTCCGCCTGCCTGGATGGGACTCTGCCAGTCAGATATGAGAGAATCTGCAGGAGCAGCTGCGGGAGCCCCAGAAACCTCGGACTCCTCTTCCCTCTCCTCGAGCAGACAGGCCAAGCCCTCTGAATAATTCAGGCCTCGGATTGCTCTGGGATCTGACGGCATGTATGCAGGTACTTACTTATTTATTTGTATTTAATCTAACTGTCTCCAGACTGCGCCCTACTCAGTGTTTTCACAACAATCCTTAATCCCAATCTGCAGATCTGGTTTAGCATCCCAAACTATAAAAGTTGCCAGGGCTGGCTGGCTGCCTGGTCAGGCTTGGGTAGTCGGTCACTGAGGAGATAAGGGTCGGCCTCCACTTCATGACCACTGTCACCTTTCCCAGAGAACCCCCTGACAATCCCAATGGGATCACACATAAACACAGACACACACACTTACATCTATCGCAACCTCCTGGTAATGGGAGAGCTCTGAGGAAGCAGCCAAGAAAGTGTTGGCAAACCCCAACCCGAACACCAGGCCCGGTAAGCCACCTCAACCAGTGAGGCAGCCATCTGAGGGAACGTTAGGCAAGGTGGGACAGGCCAGTGGCCACTTGAAAAATTTGTAAATTCCCTGCCTCTCTCTGAGTCCGTGAGTGAACAAGGACCCGGGAGGGAAACACACTAGACCTGGAGCAGGCTGGGGGTGTCGGGGTGTCCCAGAGAAATGATCCTGGTTTCGGTGAACAGGTTTCTCTCCCCCTCAAAGCCTTATAGAAGGAGCATCTCCTCCAAAAGACCTTCCCTCACTAAGCCCTCCTTCCCTCTTCTCCCGCTCCCTTCTGCATCATCCTGACTCACTCCCTTCATTCATCCCCCCTTCCTAGCCCCACAGCACTTACGCCTCCCTTCCTAGCCCCTCAGCACTTACGCACATATCTGTAATTTATTTATTTTTATTAATATCTGTCTCCCCCCTCTAGACTGTAGGCTTGTTGTGGGCAGGGACTGTGTCTGTTTATTGTTAAACTGTACTCTCCCAAGTGCTTAGTACAGTGCTCTGCACACAGTATGAGCACAATAGATATGGTTGAATGAATGAATGAATGAATGAATGAAGGTGACATTGTTATGTTTCGTGTGCCCAGCATAACACACGTGGTTTAATACAAAGACAAATAGAACAGGAAGGAGCAGGGAATTTTTCCCCTGACATCTGAAGCCAACCCAGCCCTCGAGACACCAAACCTGCTGCCTATAGTGGGCCCACATAGCTCTCTAATCCTCCTCTAGTAAGAGCTGCCCAGGCTAGGAGAACAAGTGTTCCTTGTTCCTCACTAGCCGCTCGTCCCAGAGTTTAGTGCAGTGCTCTTTACACAGTAAGCGCTCAATAAATGCTACTGATTGATGGATTGCCTGTCTCCTCCACTAGACTGTAAGCTCCTTGAGGGCAGGGATCAGGACTAACTCTAGTGCATTCCCCCAAATGCTTAATGCAGTGTTCTGCACAGAGTTGACACTCAATCAACTCTAACGACCGTATTTACTATGTTTACTTCTCTGAAATTGTCCGTGGAGAGGACGTCAGTGAGAGGTAGGAAGCAGCAAGGAATGTTGGTAAGTTTCCAACAGGGACCATAAGGCACTGGGAGAGGAACTGGGATCTCCCAGACCTACCTAGCAAGGAAGGAATTGTTTGACAGTCCCTCCCCTACCAAGAGGAGGGGTGTTTTTAAATCTCTGAAGACTCTTCCCCAAACCCCAGGTCTTCAGTCACAGGCTGGAGAGCCTCTACGGTGCATGAGAACTGGGCAGGGAGGGAGGAGGACAGGGAGAAGCCTGTAATGGGTAGAGAGGGTGACTTGGCAAGGGTTAGGAAGACCGGGAGGAAAGGGGTCTGAGAGTGGCAGAGCAGGTGGGTGGCAACAGATGTGTGCTGGGGCCTGGACATGCAGAGGGGATTAATGTTGGCGGATGAAGCAAAGGCTGGTGGGGGGGGAGGATAGAGGAAGACAGAGAAGCAGAGTGGCAGCAGGGCCTAGTGAAAAGAGCCCAGGTCCAGACCTGGGTTCTAACCTCAGTTCTGCCACTTATCTGTTGTGTGGCCTTGGGAAAATAACATGTATCATTATTATTATTTTTATTATTGTTGCTGTTGTTGTTAATATTATTGAGACAGACCCAGGAACAAGCCAGCCACAAAACTTGGAACATTTGTGAGGCTAATCTGAGTCTCCAGGAAACAGGCAACATTTGTGGCTCTGCCTTCCCAAAACAGATGCCGATTTTTTTCAGGACCTCTGGAAGAATAATGTTTCAGCAGCAGCAGCCAGAGCCCCAAGTCTGAGGTCTGGATGGTGATCCCTAAGCACTTCCATGTCTGTCTCCCTCCCCTCACAGCATTTATGTAATATCTTTATGCTCTGTTGCTTCCCCCAATCTATAACTGATTTTAGTGTCTGTTTCCCCAACTAGAATGTAAACTCCTTCTGGACAGGGATTATGTCTATCTGGCCGCTGACCTCTCGCCCATGTTCTGTCGCTGGCCTGGAACGCCCTCCCTCTTCAAATCCAACAGACAATTACTCTCCCCACTTTCAAACCCTAAGTGAAGGCACATGTCCTCCAAAAGGCCTTCCCCGACTAAGCCTTCATTTCCTCTTCTCCCATTCCCATCTACATCGCCCTTTATTCAACTCTTCCTCAGTCCCATAGCACTTATGTCCATGTCTGCAATCTATTTATTTATATTAATGTCTTGTCTTCCCCTCTAGACTGAGATCACTGTGAGCAGGGAACGTGTCTAGAAACTCTGTTATATTATATTCTCCCAAGTACTTAGTACAGTGCTCTGCCCACAGTTAAGCGCTCCAAAAATATGATCAATCGATTGATACCACACACTCCCAAGTCCTTAGTTTGGTGCTCCACCCAGAGTAAGCATTCAATAAATACGACTGGTTGGGATTCAGGCTTTAAAGGAACTTAAAACCCTCCCACTTCTCCATCCTTCCCCTGCCCATCCCTGCCCCACATCGCCAGAAACAAAATTCAGCAAGATGAGGCATCTTCTATTCTACATTCTTCTCAAGGGGAGATTGGCTCTGGGGGTGATTCCAGGCCAATAAGCAATTCAACATCTGCTGCAGTACAAAATAGGCAAATCACTGCCCTCAAGGAGTTTACAGTCTAGCAGGGGAGACAGAAAATTAAAATAGGTAATATAGTTTATAAAATATATAGATTAATTGCTGCAGGGGCTGTGGGAATTTAAATGCTTAGGTGGTGGGGAAGATATATGGCCTTTTTTTTTATGGCACTTGTTAAATGCTTACTAGATGCCAGGAACTGCAATGAGCACTGAGATAGATAAAAGATAATTAGGTTGGTAACAGTCCCCATTCCACATGAGGCTCACAGTCTAAATCAGAGAGAGGAGGATTTGATCCCCGTTTTACAGATGAGGTCACTGAGGTCCCCAGAGAAGTGAAGTGACTTGACACAGGAGGCAAGTGGTGGAGGGAGGTTCTGAACCCAGGTCCTCTGACTCCCAGGCCCAGGCTCTTTCCACTAGGCCTCACTGCTTCCCCTAGCTGGGGTGACTCTCTCCATTTTGTGGATTCAATCAATCACTCAAGCAGTCGTATTTATTGAGGACTTAGTGAGTGCAGCACACTGTACTAAGCACTTGGGAGAGTCCAATATAACAGAGTTGGTAGATCGGTTCCTGGCCCTCACTGAGCTTACAGTCCAGAGGAGAAGCTCGGCTCTGACCCCGTCAGGTGAGAGCGGCCTGGGGTGGAGGGAAGAGGCAGAAGAGGCAACCCGTAAGGTCAGCTTCCCCAGCTCCAGTCCAGCGCTCCCATCCAAGTGTTCTCCGGCATCTCAGACCAATCCTGCTCTGACAGATCTCGAGGGAAAGGCCTCCCGAACCTCCTTCAGCTCCACCTCCACAGCATCCCAGGGCTACTGAACTCCAAGGTCAGAAAGCGCTCTCCTGGGCCCACATGGCTCTTGGCCACCACTGGCAGTAGGGTCAGTGCAAAGGCTCTAAAATGCCTTTGGGGCAGCGGGTTCTCTGACAGGTGGAGTCCTGCCCAGCAGGTATTCTGTAAAAGGTGCAACCAGCGGTAGAAACATCCGTGATACAGTTTACTCCAAACAAATATTTGTGGGGGAACAGCCTTCGAAAGGGGCGTTACTTCGGGGAAAGTGCTACCCCCACCCTAATCTGGAACAAGTTTTCCAGTACAAAATAAAAAATTGCTCAGGGGACAGATTTTTATGGGGCAAACCAAACCCTTTCAGGCTCATTCTTAAAGTTTCTCCTGCTGTGGTTTAAGCCCATTTCCTCTTGTTCAGTCTGATGAGATGGAGACCAGCTGGCCTCCGCCTACACATAATAACCCTTCAAACCCTGTGAGAGCCTGATTAAAGAACCTCTCCTGATCAGATGGGAGCAGACCACTGCATTTTTCCCTCCCAGACATTCTACCTCCAAACAGATTTCCCTCTGGCCAGGGACCAATAATGACACCTTGCTCTGTGTAGGGTGTTTTATTTTTCCATAGCACTTTCCCCGTCAATGATCTAATTTTATCTGCACGACATCCCTGTGACGTAGGGAGAGGTTGGTATTATTACCCACATTTTGCAGATGTGGAAACTGAGGGGACTGGTTGGCGTCTCATTTTTTCCACTCTCCCTGTCCCTTCGTCCCACCCACCATCACTTAGGACATCATTCCCCAACCTTCTCCTATTCCTCTTCCGAAGTCCCGCTGCCCTGAATATCCACTGTCCAGGCAACTCCAAACTAAGGGCCATGCCCAACTATGATTGATGGGACCTTAGACCTCATCATCATTTTGGGCACTGCCATCTTGGGTGTCACTTGAAAATACAGTCTGGTGGCAATCATATGCCAATGAATGTGTTTTCATTACACGATTCAGATAGAACACTATGGAAGTATTAGGGAATGTTCTTGCTACAGCACAGGTCTGTTCTGGAACCCAGTCCACAAGTTGGCACATGAAGATCCAATGTATAAATAAACATTTGAGTGCATGCACGTCACTGGTCGAGGTGTGACGCTGCTATACTTTCCAGCCTCGGCCTCAGCTTAACTGTACTGTAACATCCTGTAATCTATGTTCCTTGGTGGCTTTGCAGCTCTATGGTATTAAAACAGTAAAACAGCAAAGAATGGCAAAGGTATAAAGCATTGTACCAGTGGTAGATATAACATTGATATAGAAATTTGTATTGAAAAATATCAGTCACGGTGACATCTTCAAATCTAACCTGTTAATTCCCATCAACTCGGGTTTTTGTTAAGCGCTTATTATGTGTCAAGCACTGTTCTATCACTGAGGTAGATACAAGCTAATCAGGATTGACACAGTCCCTGTCTCACATGGGGCCTACAGTCTGAATCCCCATTTTACAGATGAGGTAGCTGAGGCACCAAGAAGCTAACTGACTTGCCCAAGGTCCCACAGCAGACAAGTGGCAGAGTCGGGATTAGATCCCAGCTCCTTCTGACTCCTAGGCCCATGCTCTATCCATTAGGCCACGTTGCTTCAATATCTTTCCCATATCATGAGGTTCTACAAAAATCCAATCCCCAAGTCAGAGCCCCAAAGACTGTTTCCAGAGACGACTGGTGTCTTCCCTAGAATAACCAAGCTAAGGAAACCACAGCTCTTCTCCCCCGCCTGGCTTCTAGAGAGAGTGCTCAAACACACCACTTTAATAACACACCACCCAAGCCCTTGTCTACTTATCATCAAACCACTATGTGGGAGAGTCGAGTAAAGTGGAATCCTGAAGCCAGTCTTCTTCCACTATAACCTAAGGACACAGCAGGGTCGGGACCCTTACTTGGTAAGGGATCCCAAGTTGGAAACTATCAACGGACACCAATGATTCCTTAGCCCTCTATCCTCTATTTAGATTGTAAACTCTCCCACACATTTTGTGCATAATAAGCATTCCATAAATACCACTGATTGATTGACCATCTTTCTTTCCTTGCCCCTTTTTCCCACCTGGTCTTCAAGCTTGTCCACAGGAAAACCACAATGTCTCCCAGCCCGGCCTGCCTTCTTCCTACAGACACCCTTCCAAACTTCATGAGAGTGACCTGCCCCTAAAGTGCTAAAGTATTCAGATATCAGGATATCCAAACATAGTGGTATCCCCTCCCACCCCTCCCATTCCCTCTTTGAGAAGATGCTGGGTGCCTCGCCTAGGGTATTTTTTTTATGGACTTTGCTAAGCGCTTACTGTGTGCCAGGCACTGTACTAAGCACTGGGGTAGATACAAGCTATTCTGGTCGGATACAGTTCATGTCCCCCATGGGGCTCAGTCTTCATTCCCCAAATCTATTTTCACCAATCGTTCGCCGGCTTCTTCGATCACTCAAGCAAGGGTATTTATTGAGCGCTTACTGTGAGCTGAGCACTGTACTAGCACTTGGGACAGTACAATTTTATACAGTGGTTGATTTCCTCCAAAACACTGTTGCCATTAGCAAGTCCAATTAATTGCAGCAGATGCTCCATATAAGATAAAGTGCCTAACAATGCCTCTTTATTCCTCTGAGCTCTTGGGTGGAAAACATCCACATCACCCAGGCCACCTTTTCAATTCTAGGGGACTTCCCAACTTTAGGTGAACTTGGAGAAGCAGCATGGCCCAGAGGGAAAAAGCCTGGGCCTGGGAGGCAGATCAACTGGGTTCTAATCCCGTTTCCACCCCTTGTCTGCTGTGTGAACTTGGGCAAGGCACTTCGCTTCTCTTTGCCTCAGTTTCTTCATCTGTAAAATGGGGATTCAATACCCATTCTCCCTATCCTCTAGCCTGTGAGCTCCACGAGGGACAGGAACTGTGTCTGATCTGTTTAACTTGTAGCTTCCTCTACACTTAGCACACTGCTTAGCACACAGTAGGCACTTAAATACTGTTGTTATTAGTATCGTTATTATCATCAGAGTACGCACTTAAGAAATACCATTTTTTAAAACAGGGAGAGTTGTGTTTAAGACAGTGGTGGTGCCTGATTCTCTTTTCTGGACATACTTAGATCTCCAGGTATCTGGGTCCATTTTTAACTTCTCTTACTCATCAATCTCCCTCCAAAACACAAATTTAGATGGCAACATGGCCTAGTGGAAAGAGTATGGGATTGGGAATGAGGCATAGAAGAGTAATACTAGCGATAATGGTAGTAGCTTCTCCTCTGGGGATTGCACCTGGAGAGTTTCCCATACTCTACCAGTCTCGGGTACGGGAGGGAGAGTCAAACAGAAGCATATCTATTCCAATCCTAGCTTGGGCAATGGCTAGCCAGTGGCAGGCCATCTACTACAAGTCAAAATTCCCCTGTGCTGGGCAGCAGCGCATGGGAGAGAGTCAAGGGCTGAGACTGAAGTTTATTGCGCCAAAGAAGGCAATGGTAAACAACTTCCAGATTTTTACCATGAAAACTCTGTGGATACACGACCAGAACGATTGCAGATGGAGAGTGGGGCGTTCTGGGAGAGATTTGACCATGGGGTCGCTATGGGTCGGAAATGACTTGACAGCACAAGTAATAGCTCATTGTACGCAGGGAATGCGTTTGCTAGCTCTGTTGTATTGTACGCTCCCAAGAGCTTAGTACAGTGCTGTGCACATAGTAAGTGCTCAATAAATACCATCAATTGATAAACTGAGCACCCACTATGAGCAATGTACTGTTCTAAGTGATGGGAAAGTACAAAGCAAAGAAGTGAAATGCTCCCTTCCTATAAGAAGACCCAGAGTTCTCATCCCAGCTCCACCACTGGCCTGCTGGGCAACCTTGGACAAGTGACTTAACCTCTCTGAGTCTCAGTTTCCTCATCTGTAAAATGGAGATAAAAAACCCGCTCTCCCTCCCCCTTAGATGCTAAGTCCTATGCGGGACAGGACCTGTGTCCAACCTGATGAGCTTGTATGAATCCCCTCGTTTAGCACAGCACTTGGCAAATAGCACTTAATAAAAACCACAACTAACTACACTTTCAATCTTGGCTTTCTTGTCCCTTGCTCTTCTCCTTATTTGCCCTCTCCTCCTCTTCAGGGCAGGACCTCCGATCGACCCAACCCTCTCCCTCAGCAGAAATGGGCAAATGTGCAAGCCCTTTTCCTGTTCTGACACACTGAAACCCACATCAGGACAGGAAAGAGGAACTTGCCAAGGGGTTTAAATCACCTCTCAGCCTCTCCATTCCTTCCCCAGATGTCACTGGTGCCGCTGAGGCCAGGGAGGGTCTTCCTCCTTGTCTCCGGGAGACTGCATCTAGACCCCTTTGGGGTTGGAGAACAAAACAGAGCAAGACAGAAAAGCCCAGGCTTGAAGGTTGATTTATGAAACCTCACAGAACAGGATGGTTCACTGATGAGCTGGGGGCAAGGGGAGAGTGGGGGAGAGTGAGGGGAAGGACTGTGAGCTGTTTTCTGAACTGTTCCTTTTTCCCCAATTCAATTTGCCATCACCCTGGCTACAGAGGGCACCACGTGGTTCTTTAAACTCGTTACCGTTTTCGGCTCAGCCGTGACAGGGCCTTAATCAGATGCTCATCTGAAAGTCAGGCCTGGGTTTCTGGCTCAGGTTAGGCTCAGCTCCTTCTGCCCACTTTTCTGAAATCCAGGAACTGTTCCATATTGCTTGGAAACCGAGGGATGGGTTTTTTTTGTTGTTGTTGTTGTTGTTTCCTCCCCTTTAAAACTCCCTGGAACAAATCATGACCTCAGCGGTGACGGTACAATTTGGATTAGCTATGCTGGTGCAGGGGGTGGGTTCCTGGGTAGGCAAAAGAAAACCAGAGTCACCTCTCCCAAGGGAATAAAATGGCTCCTTAAGACCAGGCCTGGGACCCGATTAATTCAGAATCGCCTGGGATTCTTGCAAAGAGAGACGTGGATTTCCCCAGCAACTGAACTGGATCCATTCCTTCCATCTAACGTGGCTGCCGGGGGAAATCCACGCCGATCTTTGCGGGTGCCTAAAGGAGCCTCGATTCATCAGGGACAAGTTTAGCCTAGAATGTACAATACCTTAGAGGGTTTGACTTTGAGGGTTGTGTTTGTGGATCTATCTGATTGGGTAGGGTGGAGGGTGAGAATGAGGACAATCCATTCCGAGCAACAGAATTTGGAAGGATCATCTTCAAACTACGTTATTTAGTAAGCACTTAAATATATGCCCGGCACTGTACTAAACTCTGGGATAGATACAAGACAATCATTGAGGTTGGACTCAGATTCGGTCCCATAGAGGGCTCACTGTCTGAATTCCCAGTTTTACAGATGAGGTAACTGAGGCACAGAGACACTAAGAGCGAAACAGCATGGCTTAGTGGAAAGCTCATCTCCTCCAAGACGCCTTCCCTGATTAAACCCTCATTTCTTCTTCTATCACTCCTTTCTGCGTCACCCTGATTTGCACCTTTTATTCATCTCTCCCGCAGCCCCAGGGCATTTATGTCCATATCCATAATGGATTTATTTACATTAATGTCTGTCTCCCCCTCTACAATGTAAGCTTATGAGCAGGGAGTGTGCCCATCGACTCTGTTATACTGTACTCTCCCCAAGGCTTAGTACAGTGCGCTGCACACAGTATAAGTGTTCAATAAATATGACTGATTGATTGGGCCTGGGAGTCACAGGACCTGGGTTCTAATCCCAGGTCTGCCACTTGTCTTTTGTGTGACCTTAGGCTAGTCACTTAACTTCTTCATATCTCAGTTACGTCATCTGTAAAATGGGAATTTAAGAGTGGGAGCCCCATTCAGGGCACGGACTGTGTCCTACCTGATTAGCTTGTACCTACCCCAGCACTTCGTACAGTGCCTGGCATATGGTAAGCACTTAACAAATACCATAAAAAAAAAATAGACGCACTAAAAGGTATAGAGGGTGGGGCAAAGAAGGAGAGGAAGGAAAAGAGAGAAAATCAATCAGTGGTATTTACTGAGCACTTACTGTATGCAGAACCCTGTACTAAGTGCTTGGGAGAGTACGACATAACAGAGTTGGCAGACACATTCCTTTCCCACAATGAGCTTAGAGTCTAGAGGGATAGGGGAGAAGGGGTTGCCCTCTGCTGAGTCGGACCTGCTGCTGCTGCGACAGTGACAGAGACCGTGTCTGGTGGCCACACAGCCTCACGCAAACCCCATCACTGCCAGCACACAGCTCCAAGTACCCCCTGGGGCCCCGGGGCCCCTCCCACTTAATCGTATTTACTGAGAGCTTACTGTGTGCAGAGCTCTGTACGATCGCTTGGGAGAGTACAACACAACAGAGTTGGTAGACACATTCACAATAAGCCTACAGTCTAGAGGGGCAGACTGAAATTAATATAAATAATAATACTTGTTATTATTATGGTATTTGTTGAGCACTTACTATGTGCCAGGCACTGTACTAAGAGTTGGGGTGGATATGAGCAAATTGGATTGGACCCAGTCCCTGTTCCACATGGAGCTCACAGTCTCAATCCCCATTTTACAAATGAGGTAACTGAGGCCCAGAGAAGTGAAGTGACTTGTCCAAGGTCAAACAGCAGACAAGGGGTGAAGCCGGGATTAGAAACCGTGATTTTCTGACTCCCAGGCCCGTGCTCTATCCACTATGCCATGCTGCTATGTTCGTAAGTGCTGTGGGGTGGAGAAGGGTGAGAAAGGGGAGCAAATAGAAGTGCAGGGGTGAAGCAGAAGGGAGTGGGAGAAGAGGAAATGAGGGCTTAATCAGGGAAGGCCTCTTGGAGGAGATGGGCCTTCAATAATGCCTTGAATTGGGGGGAGAGTGATTGTCTGTTGGATAGGAGGAAGAAGGGCATCCCAGACCAGAGGCAGGATGTAGGTGAGAGACAGGCAGCGAGGTAGGAGATCGAGGTACAGGTAGTAGGAGAGCAGCGAGGTGAGGTAGGAAGGGGCAAGCTGATTGAGTGCTATAAACCTGATGGAAAGGGGGTTCTGTTTGATGTGGAGCTGAATGGGCAACCACTGAAGGTTCTTGAGGAATGGAGAAATATGGACTGAACTCCCCATCTGTCTGGACAGCCAAGGGTACAGCTGGTCCTAGCTTGGCTCCCAGGTCCAGGGCAAGAGGAACCTTCCATCCATTTCTGGAGCCTGGCAAAGATGGCTAAAAGGAAAGCCAGCATCTTACCTCTTCTTCTGGCCCTTTTCCGGTTCCCAGCTATATCTGCCTGCCCCTTCCCCTCTCAGGACCAGTCCCAAAGAGGCATAGGCTCCTGTCCCCCAAACTGGAGCTGAGGCCCCAGGAGGAAGCGGCTACTTACTGAGGCCCCTCTGTTTCTGGAGGGGACGGAGCATCCTTAATTAACAGTTCCTGTTGGTGCAGAGCCCTCCAGAAGAAAGCCAGTTCCACCTCAGGGAGGAAGCTTTGGCCCTTCAGGTGGACTTCACAAAGGGTCCATTGGCTAAATTTTTCTTGTTGGGCCAAACAGGAGGGAGGTGGGGTCACGGATGCCAGAGTCAGGGAGGGTCTAGAAATTCCTTATCCCTGCTCAGAATTAAAGAACGAACGGAGCAAGAGATAACTAGAAATGTTAGGAGTAAGGCATGTGCGCATGCACGCACACACGCACACACGAAACTTTCAAACACAAATTTTATGTCTAAGCTCAAATTCCTGTCAAAACTCTTCAGCTCTATTATCTCTCTTTGGATAAATACACCCACACAAGAGACGGAGATACACACATCAATACAAATACCCAACGGAGGGAAAATACAGAGTTGCACGAATAAATGAAGCTCTGCACAGAGATATATACAGATAAATTATCTATTTCACATCTGTATTCTTATAATGATAATGGCATTTAGTGAATAATTCCTATCTGCTAAGTGCTGAAGTTGATTCAATATCATCAGATCAGATACACATTCTGTTCCAAACGAGGAGAGTAGGTATCTACTTCCCATTTTATAGATGATGAAACTGAGGCACGGACAGTTAAGAGACTTGCCCCAAGTCACTCAGCAGGCCAGTGGCTAGGCTGGCAACTAAAACCTGGGTCTCCTAATTCGTGACCCATGTTCTTTCCACTAAGCCAGGCTGCCTTCATAAATACTCCTCAAAATGTGTTTTTTAAATACATGCTAAAAATTTGAAACCCCAAAGAACCTAAACCCTTATTATTACTGACTCAATGACTCTCATAGGATAGTTTTATAATTTTTGATGTTTTCCAAGAGTATAAATTCAGGGTTACATGAAGTTTTCTTACATTTCACTTGCCTTAATCACCAATGAAAGAATGCCCCTAGAAACAATCAGGCTAAATACAGTGCATACATTTCCCTACTACTGTTTTCTTCTCACCGAATAGTCTCCGATGTCCCACATCTCTTCATACAAATAAAATGATACCCAGAATTTGTAAAGGGCTTTTATTTTTCCAAAGTGCTTTTACTCATTTTCTCATGGCATTCCTGTGAATCAGCATAGCCTAGTGGAAAGATTACAGGCCTTGGAGTCAGAGGACCTGGGTTCTAATCCTGACTCTGCCAACTGCTTGCTGTGTGACCTGGGCCTTGGTTTTCTCAACTGTAAAATGGGGATTCAATATCTGTTGTCCCTCCTATTCATACTGAGAGCACCATGCAAGACAGGGACCGTGTCCATCCAAATTGACCTGTACCTAACCCCACCCTATTCCATCTTTGTGGATATGGAGAACAGTAGGTCACCCTTTTCCTCCACCTTCTCATCGCCAACGGTATCTACTGAGAGTCTGCCATGTGTGGTGCTTAGTACACTTTTCACTTAATGTTGTGGTACCAAGCACCTGTCAGAGTTCAAGAGTAGAAGTCACAGTCCCTGCCTTTAGGGGCTCACAATCTAATGGGAGACAGATAAAACACAGCTAAATACCACGTGTACAAGTATTTACAAAGAGTGTGAAAGGGAGGAAGGAAATGGTAAGAGCAGGAGACGTATAAGTAGGAGCCAGAGAAAGGAAAGACGAATAAAGGGAGTGATTAAAAGAAGCAGCGTGGTCTAGTGGAAAGACCACGGGACTGGAGTCTGAAGACCTGGTTCTAGTCCCAGTTCTGCCAGTTGTACAGTGTTCTGCACACAGAGTAAGCACTCAATAAATATGCCTGATTGATTGGTCTGCTGTGTGACCTTGAGCAAGTCTCTTCACTTCTCTGTGCCTCAGTTACTTCACCTATAAAATGGGGACTAAGCCTGTGAGCCCTATCTATAAAATGGGGATTAAGCCTGTGAGCCTGTGTCCAACGTGACTATCTTATATCTGCCCCAGCACTTAGTAAAGTGCCTGGCACAAAGTAAGCGCTTAAAAAATGTCATAAAAAGTAGAGTACACGAATGGCTACATTCAATTGTATTTATTGAGCGTTTACTGAGTGCACAGCTATATGCAGAAGTAGGAGGGATTATGAGAACTATAGAACTAGGGGTGGCTGATGGTAACCTGACCTGCAGTCAAGAAAGGCTTCCTAGAGGAAGTGAGATTTTAGGAAGACTGGAAGCAAGAAGAGTTATGGCCAGGTAAGTGGAGGAAAGGTGGAGGAGGAGGACCTGAGCAACGGGCTGGAGGTGGGAGACTGAGAGATGAGGTACAGTAAAGAGGTGAACTTGGGAGAAGCGAAGATTATGAGCTGGAGAGTAGCAGGTGAAGACAACAGAAACATAGGAAGGAGAGAGACTGGGGAGAATCTGAAAGTCACTGGCGAGCTCTGATTAATCCCCTCGCAGCCTTTACTTTTGCTTGCAGCTGGGCTCTGGGTCCCAGAGTCACCACACTGGCCCTACTGCTGTTTCCAGATCTCCTAGGTCAGGCTTCCCACTTAATCAATCAATCAATCAGCCAATCAATTGCATTTATTAAGTGCTATCTATGTGCAGAGCACTGTACCACACGCTTGGGAGAGTACACTATAACAATATAAGAGGGTTGGCAGACACGTTCCCTCCTCACAATTAGCTTCAGTCTAGAGGGGGAGACAAATATTACTATAAATGAATTATGAATGTGGACAAAAGTACTGAAGTGCTGTGGGGCTGAGGGAAGGGTGAAAAAAAGGAGCAAATCAGGGTGACACAGAAGGGAGTTAAAGAAGAAGAAATGAGGGCTTAGTCAGGGAAGGCCTCTTGGAGGAGATGTGCTTTCAATAAGGCTTTGAAGATGGGGAGAGCAATCATCCGTCAGATATCAAGGGGAGAGTTCCAGACCAGAGGCAGGACGTGGGTGAGAAATTGGCGGTGAGATAGACGAGATTGTGGTGCAGTGAGTAAGCTGCCATTAGAGTAACGAAGTGTGCAGGCTGGGTTGTAGTAAGAGAGCAGCGAGGTAAGGTAGGAGGGGGTAAGGTGATCGAGCCCCTTGAAGACCATGGTGAGGAGTTTCCATTTGGTTCTACTGAGGACCCAGAAGGAGCTCCTCCAGATCCAGATGGAAAAGAAACTCATCCCTCTCTCCCCCTTCCATCTATCAGATGCTGAACCTGCATTCCCCTTCCACTCTGAGGACCAGGATGAAACTCCAAGGAAAACTCCTGACATTCCTTATCAACTGTATGCTACTGCCGATGCCTGTCCCAACCTTTCAGGCTCTCCTTCCCCAAGGGTTACCCTCCCTCTCCCCCAAAGGAGTCCATGCCTCATCCCGCCTTTCCCCTGCCCAAAATGAGCTCCCCACTCACAGCCACCAGACCAAGCTTCTTCCCACTTACAGAGCCCGCTTTTCACACCCCCTCCTCCAGGAAGCATTCCCTTATTAAACCCCATCTCCCTGGTCAGGCCATCCCAACGGCCACCCTTAGCACTCTGGTGAACATCTATTTCTTTATTCTGTTTATTCACTTATTTACTGATTTTTTGCTTCCTTTTAATGCCCTCTAGACTGTAAGCTCCTTATGGGCAGGGAACATGACTGCTAATTCTGATGTATCGCACTTTCTCAAATACTTAGTACAGTGCTCTGCATATAGTAACTGCTCAATAAATACCACTGATTGATTATCCGTGGGATATCCTTTTTTGTTGTTTTGCTGTTTCCACCCTCCGGGTGACACCTTTTCTGCCTGACTCCTCAGTTACAGTGTAAGCCTCTTATGGGCAGAGACTGTGTCTTCATTTTTAATGTATGTGTCCAAGAGCCCAGTACGGTGTTCTGCACGTAGTGGACACTCCATAAATACTAATGACGATATTGTCAAGGAGGAGGAGGGGGAGAAGATGATGATAAAGAAGATGAGGCTGGGAGTCATGTCTCTTCTGGGATCTGTCCTATCACCCTCTTCCTAACACCACTTTGCTGTCTGTGCCTCACCCTCAGAAGGTAATGGAGAGGGATTTGTTTCCTAACATCGTAGGAATCTTCTGAGTCATCCTGCCGCTTTCCTCCTCACATTCCCCTCGTCCCTCCCCCACTCAAACTCTGTTTGGTCTTTTCCCTCACAGCCCTCCTCCCCGACCTTCCTCCTCCCCAGACCTACCATCCCTTTCCACTTCTAGCCTGGAATTTTTTCTCCTATTAGCTCTCCCGGTTCAGCAGCTGCCCTCCCTGCTCTCTCACCACACTGAGTCAATTCACCCGACAACCCCATGATTCCTTTTCCTGTAGATTTTTGGGCCTGGGACAGGATCATAATAATAACAATAATAATGGTATTTGTTAAGCACTTACTGTGCCAAGCACTGGGGTTGATACAATCAGACCAGCCACAGTCCCTGCTCCATACGAGGCTCACAGGCTAAGGGACAGGTATTTATCCCCCATTCTACAGATGAGGAAACTGAGGCAGAGAGATGCAGCAGGCAAATGACGGAACCAGAATTGGAACTCAGGTCTCCTGAATCCCAATCCGGGCCCTTTCCATTAAGCCAGGGAGAGGTTTCACTCTCTCCAAGTTGACCAGCAGGGAAGTGGCAGAGCTGAGCCCAGACCTCAAGGGGTTCCGCCTCTGAGGCCCCACCTCACCTTCAGCCTTACCATGGCTCAGGATGGAAAAAAGAAACCAGACGGGGAGGAGTGAGGCCCAACCTGCCCCTCGGGGCAGAGGTTCTCAACCAGGGACTTCCAAGTGTCACAGGAGCCCAGCCACCAGGGCACTACCAGCCCTCACTGCTCAGCTGTCTCTTGCTGGAAGCCCCAGCACAGAAAAACTCCAGGGAATCCAGAGAGAAGCGGAGTAGCAGTGGCTGCCGGACAAGAGAGAAAAGCAACCTATCTTGAGGTCTGCTGCCCCGCTAGTCCCCTGGGGCCCAGGACCACTGGTTTCAGGGGGCAGCCAACAGGGACAGGGACAGCAGAAGTGGTTTTTCTTCCCTCCACTCTCCTCTGGGGAGTCCCGCGCTAAGGGGAGGGTCACGAGGGACAGGGAAGAGAACACCGCAGGTGAAACTTCAAGACATGGCAGGGAAGTTTTGAAAAAAGGTCAGAAACCCCAGCCCGAAGGGAGAGCTTCTCCTAGGCACCTGTTGCGGCCAGAAAGTCAAACAAGAGACGCTTGGAGCCGCTGAGCTCCCTCCCACCAGGGCAGCAGCCCAACCTGACCCCGGCTGCCAGCTTGCTACCGCTCTGCTTGCTGGGCTTGAGAGTCCCCGGGGCATGGGGACAGACCGAGGCTACAGGGGGTAGAACCAGGCTCCTCCCAGCAGAAAGACCTCCTTAAGTCTCCTCCCTGAATCCTATGCAGAAAGAAAATTTATGTCATTTCACTGACTAAATTTTCTTGAGAGGTCAGCTGGTCCATCCCCCTGCCTCTGGTCAGGTCTGTCCCAGAGGGCTGGCTGATCTTGTCTTAAAAGCATCCAAGAAAGGAGCCTCCTTGGTTTCCCTCATTTTCTTCTTTCCTGATCGTTCTTGGGACCTGTCGGCATCATCCTACCACCCCCGTTTCCCAAATGAGGAAACTGATGCTCCCTGACTAAGTCCTCATTTCCTCTTTTCCTCCTCCCTTCTGCATTGCTCAGATTTGCTTCCTTTATTCACCCTTCCCTCAGCCCCACAAGACTTGTGTATATACCTATAACATTTATTTGTATTAATGTCTGTCTCCTCCTCTACACTGTGAGCTCACTGAGGGCAGGGAACGTGTCTATCAACTCTGCTATACTGTACTTTCCCCAGTGCTTAGTACAGTGCTCTGCACACAGTAAATACTCAATAAATACGATTGATTGATAATGAAATGGGGAAGGGCCTGTCAGTTGGTCAGTCAATGTCAGGCCGCAGATCTTTATTTACATTAACGTCTGTCTCTCCCTCTAGACCGTAAACTCGTTGTGGGCAGGGCACTTGTCTTCACTGTTATATCGTACTCTTCCTAGCTCTTCGTACATTGCTCTGCATATGGTAAGCATTCAATAAATACAATTGAATGAATCAATCAATGAATCCCTTGCCCCTCACCACAGCCAGATGAGTGGCTCCAGGATTCAGTGTCCGGTAAGCCCACATGCCCCTTCAGACCAAGGGGAAAACAAATCCTGAGAGGGAAGTTCTTGGCCCAGAATAACACAACAGATCTGTGGGGAAGCCGGGATTGGAACCCAGAGCTCCCCAGCCCTCCGGGTCCAAGGCAGAGCAACACTGGTTCAACAGGTTGAACTGCACCGGGGCCCTGCCTTTGATGAGGGCGGGGGCGGCTGAGCCGGTGGCTTGGTTCTGGGGGTGCCCTCGTAGAGGGGAAGAGTTTTTATACTCTGCCCCCTGCCAGCTGGGTGGTGGGGGGGAGGTCCATCTGGTGCCTGGAGATAGACCCCCCCTTAGAGTGAAGGAAAAGAGAGTCCCATATGGAGGGTGAAGGGGTGAGATAAACCCGGCAAAAATCCGGCACTAAGATCCACCATTACGGGGTGCCCCCCTGCCCAGTCCTCTTCATCCCTGGGCATGAGCCTCAAGCCGCCACAAAGAGTAATGGGTCCATGGAAAAGGAAAGGCAAAGTCAAAAACATCCAAACATTCCCGACCTGGTGGTGGTCCGTTCTACACCGTGATACCCCCAGTTTACTGACACACTTCCCCTAATGGGGAAAGGGAAAGCCGGAGGTCAGTCTGCCTTCCAATCAATCAATCAACCAACTGTATTTATTGAGCACTCACTGTGTGCATTGCTCTGTACTAAGCGCTTGGGAGAGTACAACACAACAATATATCAGACACAATCTTTGCCACAATGAGCTTAAAGTCTGGAGGAGGAGACAGACATTAATATAAATAAATAAATTACTGATATGGGCTTAAGTGCTGAGGGGCTTGGGGTGGGGTGGGGGAGGGTGAGTAAGGAGAGCAAGTCAGGGTGATGAAGGCAGGCACTCAACTACATCACATCCTCCAGAAGTCACCTCAGCCTTCCCCTGCCTCCCAGGAGCACGGCTCTAAACCTTTCAATCTCCAAAAAAATTCTCCACAACCTCTCCAGCGTGGAAGTTCTTCCTCGGATCTCAACTCTCTCTCTCCTGCTGGGATTCACACCCATTCGGGGCCCAAAGCGGGGAGGGATTGTGGATCTGTTGCTCCGGGTCACCCCCAAACCTAAACAAAAACTCCTCCTGGGCCTCAAGGAAGGCCGCTCCCGGTTCCTCTGGGGAGGTGAGAGGCTTCCAAGGCAGCAGGCCTCTGCTTCCTCTCCCTGGTGGTGCTCCGGGCATGTCCTGCATGCAGGGCCCAGGGAGAAGCGACAGGTCCGGTGCCACACGTGGGCCGGACCCCCGGACCTCTGGACCCCCGACCCCGGTGTCCACCTCTCCCATCCCAGGCTGGAAAAGGCCAGTCCAGCCCCCAGGCTCAGGCCGGAGGGAGGGACAGTGGACAGGTGCCCCTGGGGGTCCTTATCCTGACCTCTTTCCTGGACCAGGGGTCCGGCGAGCTCTTGGAAACCCCGGAGAACCCCCAAACCCCTGAGAACCCCCAAAAGCCCATATGACTCTTTTAACTCGGCGGCCTGTTCCTCGGGCTGAAACTTTATTTTTTTTTTTAATGGAAAAAGTCAAAGGGCTGGAAAGCAACAGAGGGAAGAGGAAAATGGGGAGGAAAAGAGGGGGGGCCCGGGGCCGGGTGGGCGTGCGGGGATGTGCGGGGCGGCCACGCCACGAGGGTCGGGGGGAGGGGGAGACGAGGGTCTAGCCAAGGGGACCCTCCCGGTCCCCCGGGCGTGGGTGTCCCCCCCCACGCCTCCCCCTGCGCGCCCTCCGGGCTTGCCTCTGCGGGGGGCGCGCGGGGACCCCCTCCCCCAGCCGGGGGGGAGGGGTGGGCGGCTGCGGGGTCTTGGGGAGAGGGACGTACGGGACCGGTTGGGACCGGACAGGGGTCAAGAGGGGGGTGGGGGGAAGGGAAAGCCGGGGAAGGCCCTCGAGGGTCCCTAGCAGGTCCTGGGGGGGGTGGGGGTCGGGGGGCTTACCGGGAGCAGCCGCCGGGGACGAGCCGCCGGAGTCCGGGTCCCAGCTCCCGGCCGCGGGCCCGGGAGGACGGTCGGGAGGAGGAGGAGGAGGAGGAAGAAGAAGAAAAGAGGAGGAGGAGGAGGAGGAGGAGGGGGAGCAGGAGGGAGGAAAGGGGCTGGGGAGGTGGGGGGGGGGGGGGCGGGGAGCCGAACCGGCCGCCGGGCTCCCTAGCGGCGACTGCGGGAAATGCACCCGCCTCGGCCCGACCGGCGGAGGCCGCGAGTGGGCGAAGAAGAGAAATAATCATCACCTTCATCAGAACGATGATAATAATAATAATAATAATGGTATTTATTAAGCGCCTCCAATGCGCCAGCTTCCCTTCTAAGCCCCGGGGGGCGGGGGATAGAAGGTGCTGAGGTCGGACGCCGCCCCTGTCCCCAGGCGGGTCTCCCTGTCTTCGTCCTGTCTTCGTCCTCCTTTCAGGGATGAGGGGACTGAGGGAGGGAGAATAATAATAATAATGTTGGTATTTGTTAAGCGCTTACAATGTGCAGAGCACTGTTCTAAGCGCTGGGGGAGATACAGGGTCATCAGGTTGTCCCACGGGAGGCTCGCAGTCTTCATCCCCATTTTACAGATGAGGTCACTGAGGCCCAGAGAAGGGAAGTGACTTGCCCACGGTCACACAGCTGACGAGTGGCAGAGCCGGGATTCGAATCCATGACCTCTGACCCCCAAGTCCGGGCTCTTTCCACTAAGCCACGCTGCTTCTCTGAAAGCAAAGTGGTTCGCCCAAGGCAGCACGAAAGATGAGTGGAGGAGTCGGGATTGGAATCCATGATCTTCCCAGCACTTAGAACAGTGCTTGGCACGTAGTAAGCGCTTAACAAATACAGTCATTATTATTATTCTGGCTCCCAGGCCCAGGGTTTAGCCACTAGGCCATGTTGCTTCTCACAGGCCATGGGCCAGAAGAGAGCAGGGGTCGGGGATGGCCTGCTGCTCTGGGGGCTCCCCTCACCCTTTCCTCCTTCTCCTCCTCTTCCTCCTCCTCTTCCTCTTCCTTCTCCCCTCTTCCTTTGCACTCCCCTGGGCTGCACCCCTGGCCTCCATCCCCTCAGAACTCTAGACGGGAAGGAGCGGGCACCTTTGGGACACATGGCCTCTGGGCCCTCGAAGTCCCCCTCGCACCCCCTCTGTGCCCTCCATTCACGGCTGCCCAGCAGGAGGATCGAAGTGGGGATGATTTTAACTCGGGCCCAAAGAATTGTCTCACGGTGTCGAGTCATCGATCCACAGACATGTCTCTGCTGGAACCCCCGACCTCCACCTGTAAAATCGTTCCGGTGATGTGTCCATAGAGTTTTCTTGGTAAAAATATGGAAGTGGTTTACCACTGCCTCCTTCCACGCAGTAAACTTGAGTCTTCACCCTCGACTCCCTCCCAGGTCACCACTGCTCAGCCCAGGTGAGTTTTGAGAGACTTACTTGCCTGAATTTAGCTTCTCAGAGCTTCCCTGAGAAGCAAGCTGATAATTGCTCTCCCCCACTTCAAAGCATTATTGAAGGCATATCTCCTCCAGGAAGCCTTCCCCGACAGAGCCCTCCTCTCCTCTTCTCCCACACCCTTCCACACCAGTCATACTTGCTCCTTCATCCCCCCTCTCCTCCCCTCCCCATGGCACATATGTATAGATCTGTATAGATCTGTAATTTATTTATCTCTTTATTTATTAATGTTAATGTCTTCTCCCCCTCTAGACTGTGAGCTCATTGTGGGCAGGGAATGTGTCTGATGTTATATTGTGCTGTCCCAAGCACGTAATACAGTGCTTTGCACACAGTAAATCCTCCATAAATATGATTGAACTGAATCGAATAGAAGGCAGCTCTGTGCCACCGAGGACCACTCGTGGGGTTGGGAGAGCTAAGTAATAATAATAATAATAATTAATATTATTATAGTACTGGTTAAGTGCTTACTACATGCCAAGCACTGTTCTAAACACTGGAGTAGATACAAGTTAATCAGGTTGGACATAGTCCCTGTCCCTCAAGGCTCACAGTCTTAATCCCCATTTTACGGATGAGGTAACTGAGGAGAAATTAAGTGAGTTGCCCAGGGTCACACAGCAGACATCTGGAGGAGCCGGAATTAGAACTCAGGTCCTTCTGACTCCCAGGCCCATGCTCTATTCACTAAGCCTTGCTGCTTCCTCAGCTTTTAGGACTGAGGGGCCAAACTTGGGGATGACTTGGCCAGAAGTCCCCTGTCCCCTTCCCAAGGCTGTAATTGATCAATCAATCAATCGATCAATGGTATTTATTAAGCACTTTTTATTTGCAGAGCACTGAACTAAGTGCTTGGGGGAGTACACTACAACAGAATCAGCAGACACTGTCCCTGAACATAATGAGCCCTCCTCACCTGGGGCCCCAGGGCCCGGCCAGATCCGGCCTTAGGGATTCGGGGGTCAAGGGTGGCTCATCTCCTATCCACTGTTTCCCCTGGAGAGGAAGGAGAGGAAAAGACAGAGAGGGACTAGGCAAGAGGCCAAGGAGACCTGCTTCTTTCTCTCCTTCCCCCAGCTACTTCCTGGCCTCAGGCCTCCTCCCCTTCTTCCTTCTCTACCTCTGGGCACCCAGGCATGTGGCTCCGGTTCAGGGTTGTGTAATATTGTGCAGGCTGTTTTATAAATAATGAGGTTTAAAACATTTTCCCCAAACCACATTATTTGGCATAAAAAAACCAAATAGCAGCAAAGCTTGAGTGGGTGTCTGAGTTTCTATTTTGAAGTTTTCAAATCCTAAATCCCTTAGGGACCGCTCTGAGTGGGTTCTGTGCAGGGAAAGCCCCACAAGCTTGTCACAGAGCCAGGGCAGCCCCAGCCCAAGGACACTTATTCCGCTGAAGGCCGATTCCCCTTCCGCAAAAGGAGGAGGCTAAAGCTGCATCTACCCTGCCATAATTACCCGAGTAATTTGGTCCTTTGGATTTTTAAAAACCACCGGCCTCCTCCTCCTTCTCCCTGTCCACGGTGTCTGGAGCAGAGGTTCAGGGCATCTGGGAGCCCAGAAGGAGCGAGCCCCCTCAGAGATGGAGGCTGCTGTTGTCTGTGGGACCCCCCTTCACCTCTGGATTCCCCCCCCCCATTAGTGGGGTGGACATCTGAACCCAGGCCTCTGGTGCTGGCAAGAAACCAGGAGGCAGAAAATTGGACATCAGGACAGACTCAGGTTGAAGTATGTGGAGAGGAGCTGGCAAAGAGAAGAAGCCATGAGTCTCCATTAGAGCCCGGTTCACTCTCCTCTTCCCTCTGTTCCTTTCCTCCTCCCTTCTCTCCTCTGCTCTCCCTCTTCCCTTTTTTCTCCCTCCTCTTCCTACTCTGTTTCCCTCCCTTCTTCCTCCTCCTTTTTTCCCTCTTTCCTTTCCTTCCTTCCCTTCCTCCTCTCTTCTTGTCTTTAGAGAAGCAATGTGCCAAATGGGAAGAGCCCAGGCCTTGGCATCAGAGGACCTGACTTCTAACCCCAGTTCTGCCACTTGCCTCCTGTGCGACCTTGGGTAAGGCATTTCACTTCACTTCAGTTTCCTCATCTGTGAAATGGGAATTCGATACTTAGTCTCCCTCTCACTTGGTCTGTGTGCCCAGTGTAAAACAAGGACTGCATCCAACCTGATTATCTTCTATTTACAGCAGTGCTTAGTAGAATGTCTGGCACAGTGTAAGCACTTAACAAATACCACATTTAGTATTATTACTATCATTATAATTATAACAGCCCTCTTGACTGTAAGTTCATTTTGAGCAAGGACCATACCTACCAACTCTGTTGTATTGTACTCTCCCAAGCATTTATTACAGTGCTCTGTGTGGAGTAAGCACTCAATAAATACCATTGATTGACTGACGACTGTTATTGTTCCCCTCTCCTTTCCTTTCTTTCCTCAGCCCTCCACCATTCCTCTTGGTCTTCTCAGACCCAAGCAGGTGGGGAGGCAGCAGATTGGGTTCCCCGTGGAAGATTGGGTCCTGGCAGGAGCAGCAAGCTCAACCCCTCAGCGGTCAGGAATGAGAGGGATGGTTGATGTTAAACTTTGCTAGAAAGGCCAGTCAGTCAATCAATCAATCGTATTGCAAATCATATTGAGAAGCAGCATGGCGCAGAGGATAGAGCACAGGCCTGGGAGTCGGAAGGTCATGGGGTTCGAATCCTGGCTCTGCCAATTGCCTGCTGTTTGACTTTGGGTGAGTCACTTCACTTCTCTGTGCCTCAGTTACCTCATCTGTAAAATGGGGATTGAGACCGTGAGCCCCACGTGGGACGGGGACAGTGTCCAACCCCATTCATTGCAGCGCTTAGTACAGTACCTGGCACATAGTAAGCACTTAACAGATACCATCATCATTATTAGTATACTGACTGACCACCTTGGACCTCCCCAGGCCCAGAAGGCCCAGGCCCCTTGCTCCTCCTGCTCAGTCAGACAGTCAATCAATCAATCAATCATATTTATTGAACATTCACTGTGTGCAGAGCACTGTACTATGTGCTTTGGAGAGCTCACTATAACAATAAACAGTCACATTCTCTGCCTATAGTGAGCTTACAGTCTAGAGAGGGAGACAGACACTAATATAAGTAAATAAATTATGGATATAGACATAAGTGCTTTGGGGCTGGGAGGGGGGATGAATAGAGGGCATGTCAGGGCGACGCAGAAGGGAGCTGAATAAAAGGAAAAGAGGGCTTAGTCAGGGGAGGCCTCTGGGAGGAGATGTGCCTTCGATAAGGCTTTTGAAGATGGGGGAGAGTAATTGCCTGTCGGATATGAGGAGGGAGGGCGTTCCAGGCCAGAGGCAGGAAGTGAGCGAGAGGTCAGTGGTGAGACAGATGACCTCTGATCACTTTCCCTTCTCAAATACTCCTCCAGTGGGGAGGTGGAGGACTGAGAGGAGGGGAAACCCAATCAATCAATCATGAGCAGAACACTGTACTAAATGCTTGAGAGAGTACAATAGAATTAGCAGACACATTCTCTGCCCATAATGAGATGACAGTCTAGAGGGGGAGGCAGACATTAATATGAATAAATAAGTAATTTATAATATATAATAAGTGCTGTGGAGTTGGGGGTGGGCGAATATCGAATGTCCAAAGGTCACAGATCCAAATGAATAGACAATGCAGAAGGGAGGGTGACCTGGGGAAAAGAGGGCTTGACAACCTGATTACCCTGTATCTACCCCAGTGCTTAGAACAGCGCTCTGCATATAGTAAGAGCTTAACAAATACCAACATTATTATTATTCCGGGAAGGCCTCTTGGAGGAGATGTGACCTTAGTAATGCTTTGAAGGGGGAGAGTGGTAGTCTGAGGTATCTAATCCTTGTTCCTCGTGAACACCTCTGGGGAGAAGGCTGAGGGGAAGAAGAGATTGAAACTCATCCCTAAAATAAACTTGGATGGGTAATCTGTGGCTTTCGATTATCCGGAGAGTAGAGTAGCCAGTCATTGTGGTTTCAGGAGACCTGATTCTTGATGTTTAGAGCAAATACTTCCAGCTAAATATGAGCCGGGAGAGGGAAAAAATAGCTAGCATTAATCTCCAACCTGTCAGTGTCAATCACCTCCTTTGGTCCTGGGTTGAGCAGAGGTTGGTGACCACCACAGCCAGTGTAGTGGACCCTCACTCTCCACCCACCCCTTCCCTGCCTCTTATTCCCTGTCCCACCCCACCCCCTCCCCCCAACCCACATCTTCTCCCGAAGCCACGAGGGATGGCCAGAGCAGGTGGGCAGAGGGCAAGAGGGACGAAGGAAAGGAGGGAGGGAGCCGGCCGAGAGATCAGCCTATCTGTGCTTGGAGGCAGGGGCTCTTTGCCAGAGCTGCCGGGCTGGTGGAAATGTTGAAACATCGTGTTCTCCCATGGAAAATCCTTGCTGTGGTTGCACAATTGCTGGTTTCCAAGGTGCTGGCCGGGTATTGTTCCCTGTAAGGGAAGGGAAGCCAGGAGAGAGCAGAGAGTCCAGAGCCACTTGTGCTAACAAGTTGTTTTCTTCTGCTTTTCAGCTTCCTTCAAATCCCTTCGGGGGCGGCGAATATGACTTTTCCCTCCTCCCCTTTAAGTGAGGAAAAAAGCAAAGTTTTGTAGCCTTGGGGACCGTCTGAGGCTGGGAGGGTGGGGGAAAGGGGTGTGCCCAACTCGACTCCAGCTGATTTCTCAGCCGCACAGAGAAGTGGCTCTCCCCTGGCAGATGGGGTGTGAGAACGGGCAGCTCCCTGAGGGGGCAGCGGGTCAGGTTGGGGAGGCATCTCCTGGGGTCTGAACTCCTGGGGTCTGAACTAGACAAGGTCACTAGCCCTCTGTCTGATCCTGGCTTAAGGCCCAGGCCTCTGGGAAAGAGGGAAAATGATCCTGCCTCCCAGCAGGAATAATGAAATGAAGTGGCTGGGGTTGGACTTAAACTTCAGTAGAAGAGGTATGAGTTAGAAAAAACTCCAGACCTCTGGAAAACCTGCCTCCTCCAGGAAGGCCTCCACAATTTAGTTTCCCAGGTGGATCATCCTCACAGCTGTCCTTAGCACTTCTGTATTCGGCGAACTCTACTCACCTCACTGTGGGTCTCCTTAGAAGAAGATGTTTAGTACAGTGCCTGGCACATAGTAAGTGCTTAACAAAAACCATTATTATTATTACTACTACTAATGATAATAATAAGAGGAAGTAAGTGGGTGGAGATGGGGGCCAGAGGAGGAGATAAACTCCAGCAGAGAAGTCACATCTCCTCCAAGAGGCCTTCCCCGGGTAAGCCCTCTTTTCCCGGGCTCACTCTCTCTTTTGTGTCATCTACACACTTGAATCTCTGTCCTTTGGACATTTGATATTTGCCCCACCCGCAACCCCACAGCACTCATGTTCACGTCTTTAAATTATATATTATAAACTACTTATTTATTAGAGAAGCAGCGTGGCTCAGTGGAAAGAGCACGGGCTTTGGAGTCGGGGGTCATGAGTTCGAATCCCGGCTCTGCCACGTCAGCTGTGTGACTGTGGGCAAGTCACTTAACTTCTCTGTGCCTCAGTTCCCTAATCTGTAAAATGGGGATTAAGACTGTGAGCCTCACGTGGGACAACCTGATTACACTGTATCTACCCCTGCGCTTAGAACAGTGCTCTGCACTTAGTAAGCACTTAACAAATACCAACATTATTATTATTATTACTTCACTTCTCTGTGCCTCAGTTACCTCATCTGTACAATGGGGATTAACTGTGAGCCTCATGTGGGACACCCTGATTACCCTGTATCTACCCCAGCGCTTAGAACACTGCTCTGCACATAGTAAGCACTTAACAAATACCAACATTATTATTATTATTTGTCTGGCCAAGAGAACAGGCCAAAAATAATTTATACATAAAAGAGAAAAGGAAAATGGCTATGTAGATGAAGAAGTGCTTAACTCCCAGGGTATGTAAATCACTGTACAAAGGGGCTATGGGTTGGTGTGAGAGCATAAATATGTATTAGTACAGAAGAGAAAGTGTGGCCTAGTGGAAGGGGCACAGGCCTGGGAGCCAGAGGACCTGGGTTCTAATGCTGGCTCTGCTACTCGTCTGCTGTGTGACCTTGGGGAAGTCACAACTCCACGAGTCGCTTAACTTCTCTATGTTTCAGTTACCTCATCTGTGAAATGGGAGTTAAGACAGTGAGCCCCATGTGGGACAGGGACTGTCATCCAACCTGATTATCTCTTATCTATCCCAGCACTTAGTATAGTTCCTGGCACATAGTAAGCACTTAACAAATACCATTTTTGAAAAAGAGCTGAGCTAGTGACCTGAAGCACTGAAGAGTCATCGGCTTACATTTTCCATGATCCTTCTGCCCCAGCCCTCGGACCTCTGGTTCCTGGATCCCAGAAACCACTGTTCCATTAGGTCTTCTGGTGGTCTGACCTAAGTTCCTCTACCTGCGATTAAAAGTATTTCATCTTGTTCAATCAGTGGCATTTACTAATGTGTACAGAGTCCTGCACTAGAATTCAAAGTAAAAAAAACACAGTCCCTGCCTTCAGAGAGTTTATAATCTAATGGGGGAGACAGGCAATCACAGATTATTAACAGTTAAGAGGACAAATGGAAGTACCAACTGATTAGGGAAAGATGGATCCAGTGACTAGAGTAGTAAACTGAACGTTATGGGAGGTCATAAATAGCTACGTGCTGATATGGTCACAAATATGACACAATGTAGGATGTTGGGAGTTAATCAGGGAAAGCCACCTGGAGAAGGAGGGATTTCAGGAGGGTTGTGAAACTGGGGTGAATTTTTGTGGATTTAGAAGAGGGAGGGAGTTCCAGGTCGGGAGAAAAGCACATACAAGGGGCCAAAACAGGAGAGGCAAGAGTGAGGACCGGGGTGAGAAGGTGCAACTGGGATCAGGAGCTGGTGAAGAGAGAACCAGCTGTGAGTAGAGAAAGAAGAAAGCGAGAATGAAGGAAGCTGGGTTCCGGATGCTTCAAGGAGGAGGAGGAGGCCCCGACCATCCAAGCCTCATGGAAGGGAGAAGTTGGGGACTGCAAAGCAGCAAGTGGGAAGCTCCTCTACTGTAATGAACCGTGGTTCAAGTGTCATTGGCCTGTCCCCAGGAGAGGCGGCCAGGCCAGGCAGGAAGTATTCTTAAGAAGTCAGAATTTCCCAAGGGCAAGAGAATATGCGACAAAGCAGGCCTGACGGTTCCAGGGACCAGAGCCAGGGGAAAAAGCTGGAAACGCTGGGAGAGGTAGGGAAGATGGAGGGTGGATGAGGCCAGCAGCTCCTGCCTTTCCCTTCTAGACTGTAAGCTCATTCTGAGCAGCTAATGTGTACACTAATCATTTTATACACTCCCAAGTGCTTAGTACCGTGCTCTGCACATAGTACACGCTCAAATACCTTGATTGATCAATTCCCCATTTCCCAATTTACCTGGAGGGGAGTTGACTTGGAGCTCAGGGGAAGGTGATATGATTCAGGTTTTTCCCCAGGAAAAACCTTTAAGTAGAACACGATGAAACACATCCCAGCCCCTCGAGTCCTCCGATGGGGACCTGACCTCTGAGGGCGCCTGGGCAGCAGGGTGCCTTCACAAGTGATAGGTGGCAGGTTCTCCAAGATAAATCCCTTTGCCTCTCCTGGGGCACGATCCTACCCAACTGGCAGCCAGCAACGGAACCCAAGGGACGTGTCCTCACTGCCCTTACATTACCTGGCAGAGAGCCCCGTTTCACTGGGGCCGTTTCTACAAGCTGCTGTCTAAAGGCGGGGGTGGCTAGAATAGCATTCCTGCTTTCACACTGGAATTATGGGGGAAATACACCCCACTTTGTATTTTCAGCATCACCCTCATCAAGAAGCTAAGAGAGCTTTGCTCTTCACACTTGGAAGACTGGCAATGGAGCACAGTGGAAAAACCCATTTCCCAGGAAGGAAATTGAGGCTGGGCCACTCTCCCCACCCCCCACAGTCCAAAAGCAAGCCAGGTCCTGAGATCATCCTGCATCTTCCCTGTGGACGCTCTGAATCTGGGGAAGATTAGCTTTCCCCAAGGTCAGCGGCCCCCTCCCCCAGCCATGACCTCCCCTCCCCTTCCCCCAAGCTCCGCTAAGCACCTCCAGGAGCGCCACCTCAAAGCCTTCTGCCCTCATAATGAACTAATTCGCTTCTGAGGTATTAAGCAATCCATGAAGTTTGTGACCGGTTAACTTTAATTTGTCAAAATAAATTTGCAGTATTTTGCATGTTAGTAATACAGTGCTGGTATTGACAAGGTAAAATCATCTGCATACATAGAAACCTTCATTTAGGAAAACACCTTAGGAGGGAAATGGATACACAGTAAAAAGCAAAACGCAGGCCAAGCATCGAGCCTAGAGCGTAACAGGTCAGATGTCAGATTTGAGGATTATCTAATACAACCGTTTAGCTGCCGATCTGATAAGAGGGGAGCCGAGCTAGGTTACAACCAAAAGCGAGAATACATCATCCTACCGGCTTTCACGTCACACCGCTCGCTGGGCCTCCGTCTCCCTCGGCTCAGGTAGTCCAAGGGGGAACCTCAGAAACCCAACTCCCTGCTCCACGCGACACGGGACGATCTCATCCCATCACACTTCTGGTCCTTCCCCGCACCCCCCTGCCTCTCCCCCTCCCAAAAGAAGACACAACGTGGCTTTATTATTGCAGACAAGCTTCTTAAGTGAGTAAAGGATGCATACGAAACAGCGTTTTAACTAAGGTCATACAATGAAGTCTCACTCCTGTTTATTATACAATGGATTGGTAAAACAATCAACTCTAGTAAATATCTCCATGTCTTAGAACTAATACTTTCAGGGTTCAGTCTAGCCCGGGGGTGGGGGGAGGAGGGGAGGAAGGGGGAAGGGAACAGACCCAACTGAGGGCTGCTGGCGACCACTCTGGGGGGACGGGGTGGGGAAAACACCTCCGAAGAGGCTCCGAAGAGGCTCCAGCAGGTGCGCCCTTCCCCGCCCTGGGGACAGTGGATCCCAGCGGTCAGGGCTCCGGGGCAGGTGGGCTGCCCCACGAGGGGCCAGTGCTGGACCCCTGCAGGACTCGGTTGGGGGCGGGGTGGTGGTAGGGAAGAGGTGGAAGAGTGGGGCGGGGGACGGAGGTGAGGCTGTGCTCGGGCCTACCCTGCACTAGTTCTTCCAGTAGTCCACACATAATGCTCTACATATTAAAAACAAAACAGCTCTGTACTGTGGGAAAGAACAGTTGTAACAAAGTCATAGCTACATATTTTTCTCTACATTTTGTTTATTGAGACAAACTAATTAAAAGGCACAAACATAGGGCATATGTTTACATGGACATTATAACAAACATATACATTAAAAGTGTAGGAATGTGTTGCCTTCCTGCTACACAGAAAGTTCCTAAGCTTTTATATATACAAAAGTTGTACAATTTAATGTCCTAAAGTACAAAAGATCATTTATAAAATTATTTTACACTAAGCTCTATTTATTTATTTATTTTTTTTACTATGTAGTTCAACCCCCTCTAGAACTGCTTTGTATAATGACACAGATACCTGTCCCCTGGTGTAAAAAGTCTGCCTCAGAAAGGGTTGGGTTTTTTTTTTTGTTTTTTTTTGATGCTTGAACCGACACAGTTGGGGGCATAAACGGAAGTCATCCAGTTTGACAGTCAGTCCTGCAAACGTTCTGCAAGATTAACACAACTAATTTCCATTGCTCTCAACTGCAAGATTAAAAAATATATATATATATATATTGCAACTTAAAAAAATTCATGTAGAGTCTTGGTTTTAGGATTTTTTTTCTAAAAAAAAAAAAGCACAATGTTTTAAAAACATTAATGTGTGGCATGATGGTCTAAACGGTATGTTTCCCTAACTTTTGGTTTCTACTTTATGTACAGATAGAACATTCTGCTGAGAAATAAAAAGCACATGTCTGAACGTGCGCAATCATCGTGGGGTTTCTGCAGGAAGCCCAGGGCTGCCCATCTCCCTGAAAACCCCACAGAGCTGATAGAAGTGTTTTTCCACAAGAAAAAAAAAAGTGATGTTGGTAAATATTTACAAAGTTGAACAGGTTTCCACAACACTTGATTAAGAAACAGGAAAGGAGAAATAAAAAAAAAAAACACCCAAAAAACAACAACAAAAAAAATAAAAACAAAAACAAAACAAAACAAAAAGACACTCTCTGCTTGTCCTGAAGGGGCATCCTACCTAGTTAGTGGTTAGAATAAAAACTGTATACAATTTAATATAAGACAAAAACTTCTAGTTAGCGACTAACACATCTGTCCCTGCTGTTGTAACATCAACAGGTTCTGGTTGGGAGAGGGAGGGGCATATACATCACATCCCGGGGCCTCCGGCGCTTTCCAATTTAAAGCAATATTTTTCTGAAGTGTTCCGAAGCACTCCTTTGGCTCCTGAATAAAGAGTCCCACAGGTCTCCGTCTGTCGGGAGCCTGTGTGTCCACACACTTGACTCCTCCTCTGTCAGCTGCGACCTTTTTCTTACCAAACACAAACAATTTAAAAAAAAAAAAAAAAGAGTCAACTACGATGCTCTACTCCGTCAGGGTTAATATGCTGAGCAATATTTACATCTCCAAATATCAGGTCACAATCCCTATTATACGTTGAAGTTAGAATGATAAATTATCATATGCTTTGCATATCAGAGCTGGTATCACCTTTCCCATAGGGAATTCTGCCTGAAATTAACATATTCCCAAAGGTAAAATGCATATCCTCTGAAATGCATTTTATTATGACAATGTAATGCATTTACTCATAAAAACTAAACACAGACGATTCTACACTAGCTCTGAATCAGTGGATTTGAACCTGGCAAGTTAAAAAAAAAAAAATAATATCAACCACTCGCTCTTTCTGGGAGAGGAAGGGCTCTGCTAGTGTTCAAGAGTAAAACGACTTGCTAGTTAGAATAATTTTCTGGGATGAAAAGTAATGCTCTTCTTTTGTTTTTCCTTGTTTCTTTTAAGTGATTGGTTTTAATTCTGGTCTTCCACCAACTACTATCCTTTTGCAACTCTGCTGCCAGCTTGTGGGGGGGAGGGAGAGGGAGAATCTGCTTAAAGCGAAAGTGGTCCGGGGATAAATTACACACCCTACTTTGAAAAATCCCAGCCAAATTGGAGAAAGCTGCTACTAAGGTCTTTCTTATGAACTAGTGTAATGAGATCTCCCCGTTTCTCGCTTGAACTTTGCTTTGAGTAACTGAAACATAAACTGCTGGTAAGTATCCACTTTGAACCATCTTTTAACACTGTTTACCAAGGGGGTGAGGTGGGCAGAGCTTGGGGGAGGAAAGGCATGCTCTCTACAGGTCTCATTGCTATATTTAGAGGGGCAGCTAACGTCATCGGCGTGGGGAGATTCATAGGAGAGGTGATGGTGACTGGATGTGCTATATTCACTGGAGCAGTGACTGGGGTGGGTAAGTTGACCGGGGTGGTGAGCGTCAGTGGAGAGGTCATGGACAACGGGCTGGTTATGGTTACGGGGTGCCCTATGTTCATGGGACTAGTTATATTAACTGCACTTGAAACGTTTACTGGACTTCTCATGCTCATTGCAGCTGCCACTGTGACTGGGTTTGACATAGTCCCAGACGCCACAGAGGAAGTTATATTGAATGGAGTAGAAAGAGTCACAGGTGTCGTAGCAGCCGTGGAAGTTTGGCACAGGTTAGCAGCTTCTAAAATGAGAAGACAAAAACACCTTTAGACTCTCGAAACTGCCAACAGGATTCAAAAACAGGTTCTCAATCAATTCTTTGTTTCTTTTTTTTTTTTTTTGGACAAATATTTAATAAGTTAAATGATAACATTCTTCAACCAAGAGTAAATATGACAGAGAGGTGCCGTCAGAGCAGAGGAAGGACGGGCAGCCAGGAACTCCAGAGTTCTAATCTCGAGCCTGACGCTAACTCCCTCTCGGACTCAGGCGAGCTGTTCAGCCTCTCGATGCCGGCGTCTCCCCCGCCACGTGGTGGGGGGAAAAAAACAGACTTACTTACCTACCCCGCAGCGGGGGTGTGAGGATCAGTTAACTTCTGCAAGGCGCTCTGGAGGTCAGAAGCCCCGCAGTAGCGCTAAGTATTCTCACTATCGCTTCATGCAGCTCGTCTGAGTTTTAATGCTTTCCGGGGAAGAGCCAACCACCAGCAGGCAAGGGGGGCTGCTTTACACAGAGCTGGGCCGTTCGTTACACAGTATCGGACAATCGGAAAAATCCTCTCATGAGGCACATTGTAAGTAGTGGAGGAGAGAGTGTGTACATACCGAATGGTACGTACTCTATAGCCTTCTCAAAGGTGAACTGACATTCTGTGAAGGTTTTAAAAAGCCGTTATTAGGGACTGATAAGCAAAGCTATTTCAGTATTATCTGCTTATTTCAGTCTTAGAAAAATCATTCCTGCTAAATACTCCTGTTGCTCATGATTAAGTTTCTTAACGAAGTTAAAAAATAAATAAATAACTCCCCCTCAGTAGAACTCTCCACCCTCCCGCCTCCCCTTTCCTCACCTCACATTAACCTAACCAGCTACTATGTCTACGACATCTGACTCTCACACACCACACACACTTCCGGGGGGATGGGAGGACGGGGGAGGGGGGACAATGGCATAAGCGAGAAGACCCCCCGCGGCGAGGTGAAAGGCCGCTTGCCCTTTTCCCATTCAAATTTGGGAAAAAAGGCGGTTCCCAGGGAAGATGACCCCATAAAAGTCGGCACCGCCTGCCGGCAAGCCAGAGGTTCTCCATTCTCTGCCGCCGCAATAATACAAGTGGCCTGGCTCGGGCACAGCTACAAAATGGGGGGGTGGAGAGGGTTGGGGTTGCTGGGGGGTGGGAAAGGGAGGAAGGGGGACACAGTGGGAAGGAGAGAGTAGAGACAGAAGGGAAGAGATGGAAAGGAAATGCATGTGAGACCAAAACGTGACTTCGAGCCCACAGGGTCACACACAGCCTAAGACACACTCTGATGGAGACATTCTGGTAAGTAAACAGTTAACAAAAAGCCCTTTCCCTATCATTCAGTACAAGCACTGCAAACTCTCTAGATCCCACATCGCTTTCCTCTACTCAAACATGAGCCCCAGTACTTAAAGGGACACTGTCAATTTAGTTGAGGACCTAAATGCAGTAGTGTTTCCTCTCACCGCAGAGTTTACAAAGGGATTTATCACTCATTTTGCATCTTTTGGAGAAACCTGTTATGAATCTGGGCACAATGACATTATGGGTCAGAAAGGGTACCCAAATGGTTGAGTTTTATGGTCCAGACAAAATGAAGTACAGCCCCAAACGAGAGAGTTTGTTGGGTTTTTTTTAAAAGCCTTTTTGAGGTGACAGAGTAACGCAACTAAATGTGTATGTCACCCCATTCCCCCCAGCGTCCCCCAAAAGGGGATTCAGGGTTGTTGTTTTAACCTGACAGTGTCCCTTTAACAAGATTTGGTTAACCCTGGTTTTCTTCTTCCTCCTGCCCTACATAAATAAAAGCTCTCCATACACCCCATCAACCCATTAAGCAAAAAGCCCCAGTATGGTACTTGCCGTAATTACTGTAGCACAACATTTCTCTCCCCCCCTTCACTAGCAATTTGTCAAAACAATGACGAATAATTTCATCTGGATGAGTGGAACAAGCAGCATTTGAGGGAGGCCCGCCTGGAACACCGCATTCTTTTTCCTGCATCACCAATGGATGGAGAAAAAGGATGCTGGCCCGACTGACTAAATTAGGGACAGCAGCAGCCATTTAGAAGGGGATGCGAGAGGTGGGAGCAGCCACTACATACAAAAGCAAAGCCAAAGAATGGAGGAAACTACAGGACAGAGCACATTAGAGGGATGACAGGTACAGGAAGCTCCCTTGAGCTGAGAAGGAAGGGGGAGTGGGACTCTGGGACTCTGCCACAAGGGGACGGGTGGGGGGCGGGGGTGGGAAAATGACAAGAAGTGTGCTAGACATCCATGAATGACTTATCTGAAGCAGCATCACGCCAGATCAGAAGTCAAAAGTTGTGCCCAATAAATTCAAGGACTGTGTTGAGCCACTGTTTAACGGCAATTGATTCTGTACATGATATACACCAGAGTACAGCAAACCCTTTTCAATTGACACGGAAGACCCGATGGCAGAAGTGGGGAAAATGTTTTCAAACGATGCTAGCCCCAGATTAAGGCAAAAAATCAGGAAGAGGGGGGCTGAGGCGGGGGGTGGCGGGGTGGGGGGGGTCAGCACTGTGGATTTCAGCCAAAATGAATGCGGAAAGAGGAACAATGAGCAGAGAAGAAATGAACTGTCAAAGAATGTGAGGTGTTGTCAGACACTAGAGAGGGCTTTTAAAAAAATAAATGAATAAAAAAAGCATGAATGTGGAGGATCAAATTTGGCTTTTAGGTGAGATAAATTGTGGGGTCCAAAAAGCAAAACCTGGGAGTGGACTCTACCTCTAATTTGGGAAAAAGGACAGAGAAAACACAGGGAAAAAGGGTACCCACAATAAGAACAAAGTTATCAGAAGCTTTATCACCCCAAAGCAGACTCTCCCATTTCCCAGCACACTGCATCGTACCCGTTCCTTCAATCTAGCACCCTTCGCTACCCATTCTCTCTACATGGATTATTCGGCATGCTAAATTAAAAATAACGTCTCCACGTACACACCAAATCCAGGAAGACTCTTCTTACCTTTCTTCCTGGCTTTGACGGCTTCTTCCCACAATCTCAGTGTCTCTACCTGCTTCCCTGGCCAGCTAGTCACATGCTGCTGCTGCTGCTGCTGTTGCTGCTGCTGCTGCTTCTGGTTGCTGGTCTCTTCATTCATGCATGCTTTTCCAACAAGATACAAACACAAAACACCAGATTCACCTTGAAAAATGATGGCCTGCCCAGAAACAGCCATTTTGGGCTTTTGGAGGCCCACTCATCTCCAACTCTGACTAATCTCTGTGGGTTGACCAGATTACTCCTTTGGAAAGCACTCATCTCTTCGGCTGCTTGTTTATATCCACGCCAGTCAAAGGAGATAAGAAGCAAACACAAAGCAGGAGAGCAGCAAAAGGGGGGGTGGGGCGGAGGGGATGGGGGACCAGCCAGCAGAAATAAAACAGTAAAAAACAAAAAAGTTTTCCCTAATTCAGAAATGTTGATACTGCCTTTAAGTGGACTTTGGTCAATCTATGTTAGGAATAATCCATCTTTTAATTAAAATACCTAAAATGTTCTCTCTTACCCAAGCATAACGAAGGACACTAATATTAAAAAAAAAGCCATGAAGAAAATAAGCACTGATAAATTGACCAATTTGATCAAATTGATCAATTTACTGGCAGTCTGGAAGGATTTGAAAAATGGGCAAAACTGGTCACGCTTTATAATGAAGTCTTTGAAACAATTTCTCCTTTCACTTTTTTTCATTGAAATTTCAAGTATTTGGGGGTTTTGCTGAACCTGACGTGGAAAGAGCCCATCACAAAACCTAGCAGTCAGGAAAAGGCCCAACTTCGAATGACCCGAAAGCTTAAAAGGGAAGCAGATTAAGTTCAAAAAGTACAGTGCTGTTGAGTGTTGCAAGGGGAAGCACTGAATCCTCAACTCCTCATTGTTGATATATATATATATATATATATATTTAAAGTTCATTTACCATGATGAGATGACCTGACTTCTAAATTCCAATATTCCCTTATTTGGGGCTGGGAGCAAAAGTGATTATTAAGGCTTTGTAGTTCATCTCTTAGGTCACTGTTGAGGACAAATGCTTAAGACGATCAGGTGTTCAGCGAATGGCACTTCGAGTCCCTCGCTTTGGATTAAGACATTATCATCACTAATCAACCGAAGATGCAAGAGGACTGCATTTTGGTTCAGCTTCAGCTTCCCAAGTCCCGAGACATGGAGGTTTTTTGTGGAGAAAAACCAAAAGATTGGAAAGACTTAAGAAAAAAACCTCAAAACAAGTCTGGCATGGGTGGAATAACGCACCTTCCCCATGCAACATGGACAGCGAGCAGCTCAAGGTTTAAAGGGGCGATGGGTAGGCTCCTGCCTGGGACCCAAGCCACTGGGTGGTCCCAACTCAGCAGGCAGGTGAGATGCCCGTGTCCTACCCCGCTCCACTCACCAGTGAGAGATGAGCTCGAGAACAGGCTCTCATAACTCTTAGAGGCAGGAACAGACCCTCGCGCCAAACCCACGGCCTGCCAGCACCACCCGGACGCCTAGGATCAAGCTCCCAAGCCCCACCAATTTGGCAAGCACGGTTCCCCTTAGAAAGAAAGTTTCAAAGAATCACCTACTTTTATTGATACCTTGTTTACATGTATTACAGTTGATACTTTGGCTCTGTCCATGTGTCTTTAAGTGGCTGGTGATATATGCTGCACTCAGAAGTTTACCACAGATATTACACGATACCTTTCCTTCATGGCGCACCATGTGTGTCCGCAGTCTGTCTTTGGTGGCAAAGGCAGCAGTGCACGTCTGCATGAGGGAGGAAAACTTTTTTTAAATATAGACTATCCTGTTCCACTCATTTCGAAACATGCTGCCCTGCCTTGGTGGCTCCCCTAGCCAGGCCACTAAGCAGGTAGCGGGTTCAAGGACCACGCATACAAAGAGACTTTACCTACGGAGACGCACGCACGCCCAACACATCCGAAGGGCGTTTGGAATTTCTTGGTTTATTCCAGTCAGCCCTTTCCACGCTGGGGAAGGGGGTAAACAAGGGGGAAACAAGGCCCTTCTTTAGGATTTTTCCTTTGAATTCAAGTACTTTACTCATGGTGATCAGTCATCACAAACAGGTTGGAACGGGTACAAAAGACTCGAAGCAACAGACTAGAATAACTGATGTCTAGGAACAGTCGTTTGCTTTAGCTTTCAATCCTTAGCCTTTTTCCTCCCCCCACTCCACTGGCTCCAATTTTCTTGTGTCATGCAAAATCACGAGCTTGAATAGGTAATCAATCAGCCTCTCTTGCCACAATTCAAATGAATTTTTAAACCTTGTTCCGACCAGACGACGATAATATTTTTGGGGTGGGGGGAAGACATTATCACCTCTCCCACTACTCCCGCCGCCCCAGCAACATCAGTAAACAGATCTAAACCAATAACCTGGAAGATCTAATTCTAATATTTTTTCCCTCCCTCAAATACAAACTGAACTTTAAAAGAGCGGGAGTTTTTCCTCACTCGACCAAAAAAGTAAAAAAAATAAAAATTTTAAATGCTGTTTTGCCAAGGGTTGGAGCAATGGCTTAATGAAAACATCACTATGGTTTTTCCGGGGGTTCACTGCAAAGACAGAAGCCACCGTCCCTGAATGTTATAAAACTAGCACTCAAATGGGTCACATTATTCAAGTCGGTGATTTCCAAATTCATCAACAATCGTCAGATCTGATTGGCTCAGCCCTTCTGGATCCGCTGCATTAAGTGCTACACGAAGGATAAGTCATTTTAACCCTTACTTGGCATTTGAAGGGTCTTTCTGTTGAATGAACATGTTTTACGTGACAGCTTAAGTGGTCAGGCCTGTGAAAGAGAGAGGTACAAAGAAGATGTAATGCTTCCAGGGACTTTCTGCATTTTAAAAAAAGCCGGGAGCATCATCACAGAAGTTATTAACTTTTACGAGCCTTCTTTCCTCCCCACCCCACATCTAAAGCCCCCCCTCTAGATTCTTGAACAGACTCTCCTCTTAGTAGCAGGAGGAGCACTTAAGTGCTCGTTGTGTGCCGAGCACTGTGTTACATACACTAGCACTCCCCTGAAACCCAAGGAGCCAACAGAACAGTATAGAATTTCAGCAGCAGATACACACCTCGTACCTAACTGCAAAAATTACTCACACAAGTTTAAAATACAAATTAGAGGAACATCTTGGTGCCACAGAAAACAGCAGAGAGACCTCCCAGCCCCGCCACCTCTTGGAGAAGGGGGACAGGGTCAATTCCTTTTGGTTCGAGTGGTCTGTAATCTCTTCCCCAAAGAGAGAGCTGCCAGGTCAACTGGCGATTTGAGCGGTAGGAGATGTCTGCTAAGTTCAGGGCTGAGGCCAACAAGTCCTTTTCTAAATGTAACAGCTTTGTCATCACCTGGCAACTGGGCCAGATTGGAACTGATGACTTAACGGTGAACGAGTCCACCCACCAGGAACCTCGGTCTTTCCACCCCGCCGCCTCCCTCTCTTCCATAAAACCCACTCCCGCCCCCCATCTTTTTAAGGGCGAGACTGGCATTCCCTTGGGATTTATCTAAAAAAGAAAAAAAAAAAAAAAAAAAACAACCAAAAACCAAAACCCAAAACCCCCAAAACCCACACCCCCACCACAACCTAATAAACAAAAGCGGCCAAAACCACGATACCTCGAGAAACCTTTCCCACAGACACTGCAAGTGTACGGCTTGTTGATGCCTCCTTCATGAGACCTCACGTGATAAGTCATCCGATCCTTCCTCTTGAAGCGCTGATTGCAAACGGGACATTCGAAGGGCTTCTCGTCCGAGTGGGACAGCTTGTGCCGGTTCAGGTGGTAGACGTCCCGGAAGGCCTTCCCGCACATCTCGCAGGCGTGGTTCTTCTTGACCGGCTTGCTCGGCTTCTTGACCGCCTGCGTCACCGGCATGACCGTGGCGCTGGCGCTGCTACTGGGGTTGGTGCCGGAGGAGGATGTAGTGACCGTCGACAAGATGCCCGCGATAGTCGAGACCAATGAAGTTCGGCTGTTGTCGCCGGCGATGGTCGAGATAAGGGGCACCACCGTGGTGGGGGTTTTCTTTGGCCGTGACACTAATTTGATCCCTGTGTGACAAGACTCGTGGCGTCTCAGGTGGTAACTGTCCCTGAAAGCTTTGTTGCAGTAAGTGCACACGAAGGAAGTTTTAGGTTTTTCTTTTTTAATCCCGATGGCATCCTTTAACGTTTCTGGGGCTGCCTGAGGTTTCTGAGTTATTGGTAATGGAAGCAACGGCTTCTGATCGGGGGGCTCCACAGCAGAGCTCAGGAGGGGCAGCAGGCTGTTCTGGGCTGCTTGTTGTTGGTGATGAGAAGCTTCGTGGGCCTAAAACCAAACATTTACACACTTAGCAAATGTGGCCGCTCGCAGCATCTTTCGAAATTCAACACGCTCCAGAGACTTGCAAACCCGGGAAACAACTGAAAGACTGCCCAGGACGCTTCTCTCTCAACGAGGGCTCTGGGAACTTAATGCCAAGATCTTACTCACGGACCCCTGGGGGTCTCAGCACAAAAAAACGTTTCCAAGCACCTTACGAGATCCAGAGTGGCTGCCTCTCACGGGGGCTGACGGGGCTCTCTCCTAGAAACACCTGACTACGCTCTACACCACAGCGGGGTGGTATAAAGAATACATTCACCGACCAAATCAGTTTGGGTCAGTGTATCGGAGCTGAAACCTAGCTTAAATAAAATTGCCCAAATAATCTGCACTTCAAAATTCCATATTTAGCAGCCGTTGCTGCAGCAAAAAACAAAAACAAAACCAAAAAACCCCACATCACCGTAAGCATCCACTTACGCAGTAAATGGGAGAGAAGTTCAGTCTCCTTCCTTTTAATCAAAAAGCCCTCCTTGATGGAGCAAGGGGAGGGGAGACTGTTGCTAAGTGAAGAATGGAATGTGCTACTTCAAATATGCGCATGAGTTCTGAGTTTACTTTTTGAGTTTTCTCTGCCCACCACGGGAGATGTGGATGAAATGAACTCGGCCACTAGACAATCCACAAGAGTGGTCAAGAGGGCCAGAGAGCAGGGGGCAGCTACCTGTCACCTGGGCCATGGGACAATTTGCCCTCCACTCACCTGCAGCCCTGGAGACTCCATTTCCCAGCGCTGCCCTTTTAAGTTAAAGAAACCTCAAGTCAAAGCTTCTCCTTTCACCAAGTATCAACGGTCCTCTTCCTCGCTACTGCTTTCCTTTACAGCAGGGCATCAATCTATCTGGTTCAGGGTGCATGTTCCAACCTGGGGGCTTAGCAGGCCAAATAAAACTTTTCACCAGCTATTTCAGGCAGAGAGGTTAACCTCTCCAGTTTGGATCGGACTCTTTCTACTTCTGAATTCCTCCCTTGGTTTTTTTCCCTACTAAAAAATTCTCTTAAAAAAATGATAAATTCACCATACAGATTTCCCCCTCTCAAATCTTTGTCCTTTAACAAAATTATTTCCGTGACTCTGGCAGTGAGCGCAAGCCCCAAAGCTGTTCTTTCACAATCCCAAAAGGACACGTGCAACCAGAGGTAAGGACTTCAGTTATTTTAAGCAGTCTGAATACAGGTCTTTGGCCTTTCCCGTAGCCTCCAATTCTGGGAGCTCACTTAGGCTCCATTCACCCCATGACCCCAAGTCTGGCAGCCCCTTGGCTGGTCCCCTTCAGGACCGGATCAAGGACAAGTAGGAGGTTTGTGTGTAGGTACACACAAACACACACACTCTCTCTCTCTCACACGGATGCATTCTCTCTCTCCCTGGAGGATAAGTACATGCTGCACATCACTCTCAGTTTACTTGATGAAAGAGCCACAGCTAAGCCTGGAATCAGCCTCCCACATGATCAAGCAGTGCATTATCCACAGATTTATCAGCTTCAATTAGCAGGTTTAGAACCTCTGACTTCACCTCCCTGTGTGTTCTGGGCGCGCAGAGAAACTTTGGGCCAGCGGCTGGTCACCTCCCCGCTTGGCCCTCCTACTGAACTACAGCATTCGCTTTATTTATGGAAATTTCTTTTAATGTCGCCACACCAGGTTTCAGAATTTCACCGGGTGAGGCTGGAAGGAACCACACCAGATTGGTTGCCTACCTATGCCGCTTGCCCAAATTTCCATGTGGTGCGCAAACAGTTAACGTCCGAAGATAGCTCACGATATACAATTTCAAAGGCACAGCTAACAGATCAGATAATAGGGAATGCAAATCTTCTGGACAAGATTCAAACTGAAAGAGTTTGGGAGACAGTTTTTGATCAAAAAGAACCATTAGGATGGAAAAGCGCTAAACACACTTACGGCTAATTTAACAGGGCAGATGTCTGTCTTTTCTTGATTCGGCTCAAGAACACTCTGACATCAGGCTCACCTCAATTTCCCACTTCTCAGGTGAAAACATCAATAGTGCCTCTATCGCCATCAGAAATATACATTAATTCCCAAAACCCAGATCCTCTGCGCAAAACCCTTCTCTAGAAAGAGATTAGTTGTGTCTTTTGGGTTACTTTTTTCTTTTCAATTTTGCAGTCAGAGTTTAGGGGCAGAGAATGCGACACCACCCACCGTCTGCCTTGGGTAAACTGCTTTTATTACAACTGTGGGGCAGACTTATTTGACTAACATCAATGTCAAGTCTAAGTTTGATTCCCCCCCCACCCCACCCCCTTGAACTATTATGCTCCCAGCTCCGCCTGAGTTTTCCTTCTGTGGGGCTGGCAAGAATCGAAACAAAAATGTTATTTCATCACCCAGGGTGGTAGGATGTGGCACCGTGAAATCTCCAATGCCAGAGGGTAAAAGATTTTGTACTGAAACAAATTAGCATCGGTGAGTCACATCTCGAATGTCCTGTTAGGAGAATCATCCATCAAACATTTTAACAGCTATGGTTTTCACTTTCTACCGGGTATCTGGAAAGCAAGCAGGTGTGAGATTGTGTGATTTTTTTTTTTTTTAGTGTCCAAAAGGATGCTATCGGAGATAAACAATAAAACTTGCTGCTTCCTTCCCTCAGTGAAAACCACTTAAAACCCAAACACAGTAAGCCTATTCAAAACTTTTCCAAGGACTAGTCTCTCTACCCCTTTAAAAACCGGTCTCGATACTAAATTAAATCATTAAATCGGTCTTCCCACAAATTCCTGAGTGCCCAAACTCAGAACTAAATATTAGTTTTCACACTTGATTCCTTGTGGTGATGAATGCTTTTTAAACCACGGAACTAAAAATAAAAATACAACTCATAAAGACATGATCAATAACGTTTGACATTTAACTGGCTACAAAATGAGTCTTTGTTAGCTTTCCAGATTTTTACGGAATTTTTTTTTTTTTAAAGAAATGCAGAACTCCTCTGATTTTCCCTGTCCTCATTAAATTATACACATCAGGTTTAACACGGGAAATCTAAAGCATCCATCACATCAAAACCACTCAAGAGGCCTATTAAGCCCATTTTTAATGAACGTCTGAAAGCTTTTTCTGGTGTGTCACCTCTACAGCAACCTGGATGCTTACTGGTTCTGTATCATTTCTTTCCCTCTACTAAAAATATACATTCGATACTCGGTTTACTCCTTAATGGTTTAAGTCATCAGAATCTGATTAAATAAAAAGCCAGATCATGAGTCCTGGGATGGGAGGGTGGGAGTATTTATGATTTCCTCTAAATCTGAATTTTTTTTTTCCACTCTACGAAAGCTTAGACCGCAACAAGTCGCTAAGACGCAAAAGTGGATTTCCAAAGACTACCATGAAAAAGCAGCTGATGGGTAAGTTTGGATTAAAAGTGAGAGGTGAAACGTTCCAACTCGGATCCCGGCCGCTTTCGATGGGCAGGAAGGGTTATTAAGGGAAAGGTCTTTTTTTTTTAAATTATTATTATTTAGAAAAAATTCTGCCTTGGCTCCCGGTTAGCTCGGTGCAAGGAACCCAAGAGTCTAAGAAGTTTAGGGGTTTCTAAAGTGAAGGGGCGAGAGGCTCGGCGGACTAAAAGTGATGGTTTTCCTGGCCTCCTCCTATTCCGAAGTTTCCCCGTGAGCTCATCGCAAATGCCCACTAAACGCTTCATCTGCAAATCGGAATGAAAAGGGGGAAGAAAAAAAAAAAAAAAAAAGAAAGAAATCATCCCGAGCCTCCCAAACAAACGCCACCACCCCCCCGCCGAACCAAACGAGCAGCCAAGAGGTCTGCCAACAAAACTGCAACCCAATCCCTTTCCGATTTCTTGCAGAAAGCCGGTGGCTTCGGCAAAGAAAGAAAGAGAAGAAAAACACCCCAAGGGGTGACTCATCTGGGTGCTTTGCAAGCGGGTTTTTTTTTTTTCCTCCTCTCTCCTTCCCTTTCTTTCTCCTTCCCTGGACGGAGGAAACGTGCGTGTGAGGATGAGAGAGAAAAGGATTCCCGGGGGGGGCGGGGAGGAGGACCCGGAGCTCCCCCCCCCCCCGAATGAGCCTAAGAAGGAGGGAGGGGGGGATTCCCCGGCTTGGGTGGCGGGGCAAGGGGGTGTCAGCTGCCAAATGTCCCTCGGCTCCGCCGCGGTGCAAAAATCCCACCGTAAACAAGTTCCGAAAGGGGGGGGGGGGAGGAATTGTAGATGCAGATGGAGCTATTTACGTGCATCGACACGGTCCCGTCCCCCGCCCGGGGGAACCCGAGGAGACCCGCTATGTGCGGGGAGGAGGCCGAAAGATGGAGAAAGGCGGGGAGAGGGAAGAAAAGAGAGCGGGAGCGGGATGGGGGGGAGGGGGGAGGGGGGTCCCCCTCCCGCCCCGAGGACGTCCCGCGCTCCGGGGTGCCGCGGGACCGGCGCTTGGCACAGAGTGGGCGCCTACGAAGGTCGGGGGCGCCGTCGGGGGGGGGGGGCCCGGAGGGACCGGGGCCCGGACGCGGGTGACAGCGCCGAGCGAGAGGCCGCCCGCCCGCCTCTCTTTTTGGGGGGGAGGGAGGCGAGGGGGGGTGGGGGGCGAGGGGGGATCCCCCTTCCCCCCGGGGGTCCCGCGGCCCTCCCCCCCGCCCCCCGCGCCGGGCGGCCGCGGCTCCTCGGGGCGGGCGGCGCAAAAACAAAGGGGGATTAAGGCCGGGGCCGGGGAGCGGGGCGGCCAAGGAGGGAGGGCGGGGAGGGGAGCGGAGGGGAGGGGAGGAGCGCGGCGCGGCGGCCGGGCCCCGGCGCCCTACCTGGAAGAGGAACGCGGTCCAGTTGGCCTCCATGGCGGCGGCCGACCCCCCCTCCTCCCGCTCCCCCCCGCTCGGGGAGTCTCCTCAGCCGGAGGAGGCGACAACAAAGCGGCGGCGGCGGCGGCGTCGGCGGCGGCAGCGGCTCCTCAACATGGCAGCGCCGAGCGCGGCCACTTCCGGTAACCTCCGGGACGCACCACCGCGGCGGCTGGCGCGGGTGGGGGGGGAGCCCCGGCCCGCCCGCCGCCCGCCCCCGGCCCTCCGCCCTCGCCCCGGCTCTGCCCGCCGCCGCCGCCGCCCCGGCCGGGCCCGGCGGGGGCCCCGGGCCGGGCGGAGGGGGGTGGGGGCCCCCGGGGGCCGGCCGGCGGGGGGGCGGGGGGCGGGGGCGGGCCGCGGCCTCCCCCCCCGCGGGGGAGTGTGGTGCTGCGGTCCGCCGCTCCGGCAGCTGGAGCCGAGGGGAGGCTGAGGAGAGAAGATGGAGGACGGCGGGGGCCGGCGGCGGGACCGGCCGGGCCTCTCCACCCCTCCCACCCCGCCCCACCGGGCCGAGCCCCGACCACGGGGCCCACGGAACATCCCGTTGCCCCCCGGCCTCTGCCAGAGGACACTCCCCCAACTCAACCCACGCCGGGAGGCCCGGGCAGCCCCGACGGCCGCTCCCGCCTCTTGCTGTCAGCTGGCACCGCGGCTCAGTGGCAAGAGCCCGGGCTGGGGGGTCAGAGGTCATTCATTCGGTGGTATTTATTGAGCGCTTACTCTGTGCAGGCCACTGGGCTAAGCGCTTGGGACGGACAGATCGCTAACTGATGGAGACAGCCCCTGCCCTTTGGCGGGCTGGCGGTCTAAGCGGGGGAGACAGACGAGAACAATGGCAGTAAATAGGCTTCTCCCCCGTTGGGACCGTCAGCCCGTCGAGGGGCGGGGATGCCCCCCTCTTTCTTGCCCAACTGCCCATTCCAAGCGCTTAGTACGGTGCTCTGCACAGTCCGCGCGCAGTAAATACTGTTGAATGAATGGTTATTATTCGCTTCACAGATATCATCATGGCCATTATTACTATTCGCTTCGCAGATCGCATCATCACTAGGGAGCCCGTCGTTGAGCGGGGATGGCCTCTCTCTGTTGTCCAATTGTCCAGTGCCCTGCACAGAGTCAGCGCTCAATAAATACTGTTGAATAGAATGATGATTATTCGCTTCACAGATACCACCGTGACCATTATTACTATTCACTTCACAGGTAGCATCATCATTAGGGAGCCCGTCATTGAGCGGGGATGGTCTCTCTCTGTTGTCCAATTGTCCATTCCAAGCGCTTAGTACACTGCCCTGCACAGAGTCAGCGCTCAATAAATACTGTTGAATGAATGAATGATTATTATTCGCTTCAGATACCATCGTGACCATTATTACTATTCACTTCACAGGTAGCATCATCACTAGGGAGTCCGTCATTGAGCGGGGATGGTCTCTCTCTGTTGTCCAATTGTCCATTCCAAGCGCTTAGTACACTGCCCTGCACAGAGTCAGCGCTCAATAAATACTGTTGAATTAATGAATTATTATTATTCGCTTCACAGATAGCATCATCACTAGGGAGCCCGTCACTGAGCGGGGATGGTCTCTCTCTGTTGCCCAGGTGTCCATTCCAAGCGCTTAGTACAGTGCTCTCCACAGAGTCAGTGCTCAATAAATACTATTGAATGAATGAATGATTATTATTATTTGCTTCACAGATACCATCATGACCATCATTACTATTCACTTCACAGATACCATCATTACTAGTGAGCCCATCATTGGGCAGGGATTGTCTATCTGTTGATGAGTTGTACATTCCCAGCGCTGAGTACAGTGTTCTGCACAGCATCAGCGCTCAAATACTACTGAATGAATGAATGGGTTCTAATCCCAGCTCCGCCGCTTGTCAGCTGGGTGACTTGGGGAAAGTCACTTCACTTCTTTGGGCCTCAGTGACCTCAGCCTAATTACCTTGTATCTACCTCAGGGCTTGAAACAGTGCTTGGCACATAGTAAGCGTTTAACAAATACCAACATTATTCTCTGTAAAATGGGGATTATTATTAATAATAATAATAATAATGGTAGTATTTGTTAAGCGCTTACTATGTGCCAAGCACGGTTCTAAGCGCTGGGGGGATACAAGGCGATCAGGTTGTCCCATGTGGGGCTCGCAGTTTTAATCCCCATTTGACAGATGAGTTCACTGAGGCACAGAGAAGTGCAGTGACTTGCCCAAAGTCACACAGCTGGCAAGCGGCGGAGCCAGGATGAGAACCCGTGACCTCTGACTCCCAAGGACTCTTTCCACTGAGCCATGAGACTGAGCCTCACGTGGGACAACCTGATTACCGTGTATCAACCCCAGCACTTAGAAAGCGCTTAACAAATGCCATAATTATTTTTACTATTATTATTAAAAGCAAAATCAGGCCAGCCGGTCAACCTGAAACCCCCACCTCGGGCAGACCCTCACACTACCCCCTTCCTTCTCTGTTAAAGGAGGTAGGCCCGGCGGGGGGCGGCGAGGAAATCACCTCCCTGGGATTTCCGTCTCCCCTACGACTCTTCCCACAGTTTTTCTGCTTATTCATTAATTCGATCGTATTCATTCACTCAATCGTATTTATTGAGCGCGTACTTTGTGCAGACCACTGTACTAAGCGCTTATCTTCTCCTCCCTTCCCTGGAGGCGGAGGCTAGGATATTTCAGAGAAGGGGGGATTTCATTTATTTTTTTTTAAAGGGTCTCCTGTCCAATGCTGTGGCCGGCAAGGAGACGAGGATAGGGTGTTTCAGTGATGTTAATAAAAAAAACTTACTTAGACCGATATTTCGAATAGATCTTTCATAATGAATCATCTCAGCTCCTCAGCCCCCTCCGTTCGTCCCCCTATGACCCCCGACACCCCCCCACCGTCATTGGGGAATTAAGCAGAGCTGCAGGATTTCAGCGCGGCAAATGAAAGAGAAATTAAGAGGTGGAGTAATAATTTGACAGCCTGTGTTTCCTCACACATAGACACCCCTCCCCCTTCCCCCAGTCACTAGAGAGAAGGGGCAGGAAAACGCTGATCTGGTTCCTTTAGAGGAGATTCCCCCATTAGGCTGCTGCCTGCAGTCCTCAGGGGATGGATGAGCAGCTTTGGCTGAGAAAATTGACTGCAGCCAGAAACAGTAAGCACTGCAGGTTACACACAACAATCAGGCCAGAGACAAAAGGAGGGAAGGAAAACCAGTTGGGAAGGTGGGGAAGAGGGAGGGAAATGGGGGAGTGATGATGCCCTCCTCCCCCTTATAAGGAAAATGTCTTTAAAAACCTCACCCCGACAGAAGAGCACATGAGGAATAAAAAGCTGCAAGACACATTACACTTTTTTTTCTCGAATGTGTTAAATAACCTTCCCCCTGCAGTCTTTAATTTCATTCTCAAACTATCAGTCTCAGCTCTTTCCCGGGGTAGTGGGTAGTATTCTCTCTAGAGGCTTTCCCTTCGTTTCTCCCCCCTCCATCCCCACTCCGCCCCCCCATTAAATCACAGCCAATGTGAAATTGAAACTTCAAGATTATGATAATTAGCTCCTAATGATGGTCATTATCCTAATGGTAACACTGATGGGCTCTTAAAGCATTTCTTATCCCAGGATCTCAAAGCCCGTCCCCAGCAATCACTCACAGCACCTCTGGGGAGGGGATTTCTGCAGGAAACAGAGGTTAAGTGAAAACAGCCTTATTTCTCACTGCTTCAGGGCCAGGACTCAGTTGCGAGAGCATTAGAGACCTCATCCAGAAGTTGAAAGTCACCGTTCCTACCGCAGAACCTCAGGAATCCTCTTCCTTAGCCCCGCCAAGCAAAGAGGCAGACGGGAAGTCAAATCCTAGTCCCCATCCATTCGATTGTAAACACCTCGAGGGCAGGAAATAGATCCTTTGCCTCTGTTGTATTCTACCGAGGACCTAGAACAATGCTCTTCTAGGCAGGCACTTGGCAGCTCGGCCTAGCGGAAAGAGCAGTGTCTGCTGTGTGACCTTGGGTAAATCATTTGACTTCTCTGTGCCTCAGCTACCTGAACTGTAAGATAGGGTTTAAGACTGTCTGCCCCTTGTGGGACAGGGACCGTGTCCCACCTGATGAATTTGTGTCTACTCCAGCGGTTAGTATAGTTCCTGGCACATAGTAAGTGCATAATATCTTTCAACAGAAACGCTCTGGGCATGTCACTCCCCTCCTCAAAAACCTCCAAGGGTTGCCCATCAACCTTCGAGTGAAGCAAAAACTCCTCACTCTTGACTTTAAAGCTCTCCATCACCTGGCCCCCTCCTACTTCACCTCCTTTCTCTCCTTCTCCAGCACACCCCGCACACTCTGCTCCTCTGGTGCCACTCACCTCCTCACTGGGCCTCGTTCTCGCCTGTCCCGCCATCGACCCCTGGCCCACGTCCTATCACTGACCTGGAATGCTTTCCCTCCTCACCTCCGCCAAACTGTCTTCCCCTCTTCAGCACCCTACTGAAAGCTCACCTCCTCCAGGAGGCCTTCCCAGACCGAGTCCTCCCTTTCCCTCTGCTCCCCCTCCCCATTGCCCCTGTTCCCTCCCTCTGCTCTACCCCTTCCCCTCCCCACAGCACTTGTGTATATTATTTATTACTCCATTGATGTGTATGTATCTATGATTCTATATATTTTGATCATATGATTCTATTCTATTTTGATGGTATTGATGCCTGACTACGTGTTTTGCTGTCTCCCCCTTTTAGACTGTGAGCCCGTTGTTGACAGGGATTGTCTCTATCTGTTGCCGAATTGTACGTTCCAAGCGCTTAGTACAGTGCTCTGCACACAGTAAGCACTCAATAAATACAATTGAATGAAATAATAAATACTGCATTATTAGTTATTATTATTAGCATGGACTTGGGAGTCAGAGGACCTGGGTTCTAGTTCTGCCTCCGCCACTTTTTTGCTGTGTGACCTTGGGCAAATCTCCTGACTTCTATGTGCCTCAGTTACCTTAAATTAAAATTAATTGATCAACAATGAAAGTTAAAATGTTAAAGAAAAATTAGAGTTAAAATGGAGATTTAAAGCTGTAAGCCCCATGTGGGACATGGACTGTGTCCAACTGGATTATATCCTCTCTATCCCAGCACTCAGTACAGTGCCTGGCACATAGTAATTGCTTAACAAAGGCTATATAAAAAGTTACTCAATACCACTGATTGATTCCTGAAATTCTCTTGTCTGCCACCTGCGAAATCCAGAGACGTTCTGGAAGTTGCTATTCCAGAGAGGGAAAATCAGTCTTGCAAACAGGGTCTTAAAATGAACCAGCACAGGAGGATGCTTGACTGGTCCCTACTTCACTAGGAAGTGGTGAAATCTTTGTTCTCGACCACAGATCTGGCCAGCATCAATAGCCTACATGAGCAACAGACTGATTCTGGGTCTGGGTGCTCAGAACTCAATCCAGGGCTATTCAAACCTCTTTGCCTCCTTCATAATGTAAACTTTTTGTGTGTGTGTGGTATTTGTTAAGCACTATGTGCTGTATCAAGTACTGGGGTAGATGCAAGGTAATAGGTTTGGACACAGTCCCTGTGCCACATAGGACTCAGAGTCTTAATCCTCATTTTACAGATGAGGTAACTGAAGTACAGAGAAGTAAAGTGACTTGCCCAAGGTCATAGCAGACAAGTGGCGGAACTGGGATTAGAACTCAGGTCCTTCTGACTCCCAGGGCCATGCTGTATCCACTAGGCCCCACTGCTTCCCATTCCTTATATATACACCTTATGTAGTCCATATAGTAATATTAATAATAATAAAATAGCATTTGTTAAGGACTTACTATGCGGCAAGCACCGTACTTGCCCACGGTGACACAGGAGGCAAGTGACAGAACTGGGATTAGAACCCAGGTCCTCTGACTCCCAGACCCCGGGCTTTGTCCACTAGGCCATGCTGCTTCTCATCTGGCCACCGTGGTCAAGGTCCTAGGCTCCTCCATTCAAATATCCATCTTCCCAGGGGCTCAAAAGTTAGAGGCTGAATGTTTCATTCATTCATTCATTCATTCATTCAATAGTATTTATTGAGTGCTTACTATGTGCAGAGCTCTGTACTAAGCGCTTGGAATGGGCAGATCGGTAACAGATAGACAGTCCCTGCCCTTTGACGGGCTTACAGTCTAATCGGGGGAGACGGACAGACAAAAACAATAGCAATAAATAGAATCAAGGGGATTGAACATCTCATTAAAACAATAGCAAATAAATAGAATTAAGGCAATGTACATTTGCATCAGTAACTTGGAATTATAGAAACTTCAGGCTGGGGGAACCTCAAGAGGGCCACCCCAGGCAGATGAGACAATACCCATAAATCTAAACAATGCTCACAGAACACCCATGACAGTGTAAGCACCGTGAGAACAAGTTCTGTGGCTTCTCCGTTTAGTTTATGCCCTCAAACACCTAGTTCTGTGATCCTCAAGAAACACTGTTGATGATGATGATGACAAAAGGTACACACAGGCCATTTAGCTATAGGAACTAACCGAACAAACTTAAGCAGAAAATCAGTAATTGACAAATACACCTGAAAAACCCAGTCTACAGTATTTAATGATAGGACTCAAGTAGGGCAAGCTAAAACAGAAAGTCCTCTGCTGCAAGAAAAGCAGAAAAGGAAGCTGACTCGTTGGTCGCTTATCAAGGAGTGAAACCAACACACACCTCTGCCATGCAAAAAAAAAAAAAAAAAAAGCAGAAGCATCAGCCAGCACAATCATGGTCACCCCTCTGAACACCCTCTCCACTGGCTTGTGGTCCGTGAGGCCAGAAGCCTGGCTCGAGTTTCAGCTCTTCTAAAGCGATGTCATCACCAGCTGCTTTTGTTTCACCATACAATAAGATGGGGAGGGTGAATGTTGGGGAGAACACCAGCATATGCTCCACTGCATCAGACCAATAGCTATCCACTCTGGCGTTGTTGACATTGAGGGCAGGGAACGTCTCTCTTTATATTTTTGGATTATACTCTCCCAAGTGCTTGGCACATTTGCTCTACATGCAGTAAGCACTCAAAGAATACCATTGATTGATTGATTGACTGATACACCTCTCTGCTCTAGATAACCAAAGCTGGCTCATTTTGTTCCCTGGCAAACTTGAGTGCTCTTCTGGGACAACTCCGAGAACTTGAGGCTCAACAATTGTGTTCACTGGGAGTTTCAGGACATCAATAGCCAGGAGACAAAATGCACAAAGCAGTTTACCTGGTGAGGGACTGCTTCCTTCCAAAGTTCATCATTCTGGCTATTGGCTAGGGTGTTGTTGTTTTTTTATTGTATCTATTAAGTACTTACTATGTGCCTGGCACTGTACTAAGCACTGAGGTAGATACAAGTTAATCAGCTTGAACACTGTCCATGTCCCACACGGGGCTCACAGCTTTAATCCCTGTTCTGTAATTGAGGTAACAGACACAGAGAAGTTAAGTGGCTTGCCCAAGGTCTCCCAGCAGACAGGTGGCAGAGCCTAGATTAGAGCCCAGATCCTTCTGACTCCCAGGCCCGTGCCCTATCCACTAGGACCCACTGCTTCTCTATTGTTGATGTCTCAGGGTGGGCCCAAGCAGAGGGCACTGTGAAAATCTGCCCAACCTAGCCACGGCTCATTCAGTTATGGGAAAGAGAGGAAGAAAGGCATTAGGAATCGCACGGCAAAGAAAAAGGCAGAGGTTCGCTCCTTAGTGCGAGCCAATGATGCCGCTTAAGGGCCCCATATTCTCTTCCTCTGTCCCACAGGGGGGAGATCATGATGGAGCTGGTGAAAAGGGAGGGCAGAAATCAAAGCTCAAACCCATCAGTCCTTCCTCTCCTCCCTGCCAAGAAACAACCTCTAAAACAGAAGACGTACCACCCTGGGATCTTTCCCACTCAATTGAAATCCTGCTGCCTGTCTTAATTGGCCCCTGATGGGGTTTCTCCCAAAGACTTTTTTCATTAAACTCCAATTTCACTTTTTAGGTGGAGGATCTGAACCATCAGGAATCTCATACCAGCTCCTCAGCCCCATATTCAAATCTCCATATAGGATTCCTTTGACCACATACCAGGCAAAACCCCCAGCTCCCCTCAGGCTGGATGGAGTTGCTGAAATCAATACTAACCCTGTCAGAGACAATGTAGATGCCCTTAAAGAGTGAGACTGTTGCCAAAAGAGCATGGGGTAAAATAGCTGATTTCCTGTCACGACTCCTGATTTGGTTTTGTATCAAGGGTCCAGGTTGGAAGTCCTGGAAGAAAATAAGGCAACTGTAAAAGAAGTCAGGTTGGGAGAAAGGTAAGAATGCTAAGAATGTTAAGAATCCAGATGTGGACCTTTCCTGGGGCCCTCCTGCTCCCTGCCCTCCGAGATCCTAGCCCAGGTAGGGATTGCAGGGAAGACATGAGGAGGCTCGTTAACATTTTCCTATGCCTAAACTCCTCTAGAAGTTTCCATGGGTCTGACCCACCTTGCTATGGAGCCAGACAGGGCTGGGCTGTTGTTGGCTCAATCGCCCTTCCAGGTTCCAGGCCACCAGTAACACCCACCATCCAGGGGAGACCCTTTATAAACAGTGATGAAGAAAAAAAAATCAGTGGTATTTATTGAGCACTTACTGCAGAGCACTGTCCCTGGCCACGACAACCTGACAGTTTAGAGGGGGAGAATTAACTGGAAGACCAGTAACCTATGTCACCTCTTGGCCCCCCTCACCCATCACCCACCTCTCACCACCTTTGCAGTGCCCACCACTCTAGGAACATCCAGTCAGGGAACTGGAGCCAAGTTCAGGTTAGTTCTGGCTTACTGACTTTTGACACCACTGCAGGTAGTCTTCTCCCCACTTCCTTGCTCCTATTCCTTTCATCTTCTAGATTAGCAGGCAGGGGCTCAGGGAGGAGGAGGAGGAGGAAGACAGGAGTGAAGGTGTGGTTAAGGTTCGCCTTGCCTAAAGCCACCTACCAGCAGAGACCCAGAGGGCCAAAGCTCAGCCACCCCCGGGTTCCTTGGCCTAGCTCCAAGCCCAACAAATCCCACCACCCGCAGAGTACCTTCCAGCCCTGGAAGAGGATGGGTCTGGAGTTTATGAGCCACAAGCTCCTCTGAATAACTGTCTTTCAGGCCTGTCATGCACCCACCTTAGCTGCTGGGATAGGGGCTCAGACTGGAGGCCCAGGCTGATAGAATCCTCCATCCTCTAAAGCCTGGCCCCACCTATTTTAATCCTGATTGACCTTAATTGAGTCCCATCCCACTCTCCCAGCTGTCCTTTTTCTCCCTCTATAATCATCGTAATAATAATTGTGGTATGTGTTAAATGCTTCCTTTGTGCCAAGCACTGTTACTAAGCACTGGGTAGATACAAGATAATTGGGTCAGACACAATCCCTGTTCCACATGGGGTGCATGGTCTCAATCCCCATTTTACAGATAAGGTAACTGAGGCCCAGAGAAGTGGAATGACTTGCCCAAGATCACACAGCAGACAAGTGGCAGAGTGAGAATTAGAACCCAGGTCCTTCTGATTTCCAGACCTATGCTCTATCCACTAGGTCAGGCTGCTGCTCTTCCTCTCATAATCTCTTCCTTCTTTCTCTTTTCTCCCTCTCAATACCACATCTCCTTTCCCTTTCTCCCTTCCATTTTTGCAATTTTTTCTCCTCTTCCTTCCTTCATTCCTCTTTCCATCTCTTTGTCCACCCTCTCCTCCCTAAATGGAGGATGATAAGAATCATATCAATGTCAGTCAATCATATTTATTGAGGGCTTACTGTGTGCAGAGCACTGTATTGAGTGTTTGGGAGAGTACAATATAGTATTTACTATGTTCCAAGCACTGTACTAAGAACTAGGATAGATATAAGATAATAAGATCAAACACAGTCCCAGTCCCAGTCCCACGCAGGGCTCACAGTCTAAGGGGGAAGGAGAACGGGTATTGAATCTCCATTTTACAGACCAGGAGACTGAAATACAGAGAAGTGAAGTGCCTTGGTCAAGGTCATGCAGCAGGTAAGTGCAAAAGCCAGAATTAGAACCCAGGTTCTCTGATTCTTTCCATTAGGTCAAGCTTTTTGACCCCCAGATTCCTTCTTATGCCAGACAATTTGGGAACAGGAAAGGACTGTCTATGGTGTCCACCCCTTCTCTCAATCAATTGTATTTATTGAGGGCATGCTATATGCAGAGCACTGTACTAAGTGTTTGGGAGAGTACAATATAACGATATAACAGAATTGCTACATAAGTTCCCTGCTCACAACGAGTTTACAGTCTAGAGGGGGAGACAGACATTAATATGAGTAAATTATGGATATGCACATAAGTGCCACGGGGCTGAGGAAGGGGTGAATAAAGGGAGCAGATCAGGGCTCTGCAAAAAGGAGTGGGAGAAGAGGAAATGGGGGCTTAATCAGGGAAGGCCTCTTGGAGGAGATGTGACATCAATAAGGCTTTATATGGTGGGGAGAGTAATTGTCTGTTGTATATGAATAGGGAGGGCATTTCAGGCCAGAGGCAGCACGTGGGCAAGATGAGATTGAGGTACAGAGAGTAAGTTGGCACCAGAGGAGAGAAGTGTGTGGGGTGGGTTGTAGTAGGAGAGCAGCGAGGTACGGTGGGGGGAGCACAGTGATTGAGTGCTTTAAAGCCGATGGTAAGGAGTTTCTGTTTGATGCGTAGGTGGATGGCAACAACTGGAGGTTTCTGAGGAATGGAGAAACATGGACTGAACAATTTTTATAGAAAAATCATCCTTTTCTCCCCCTCCTCATCCCAACCTGCCCTCATCGAGTGCTCAGTGTAGATAGAGGAGAGTTAGTCCAGCTTTGGGGAGGGGCTCCTGGACCTGCCTTGAGAATCTGACCTGCTCAGTGAGCCTCCAATACCCTCCAGCTGGTCACAGCCACTGTCTCATCCCCCTGGAGTGTGACTCGACAGAAAGTGCCAGGCTTGACTGGCAGAGGCAGGGACCCTTCCTCACTCAGGCAGCTGTTCCGTTTATCTTGGGTAGCGGGAGGAGAGCCAAAAAGGGTGTTGTGGCTGAGGTCTGAGGCCTCCCCTCTCAGGAGGTTTTGGGCCTGGAGAGGTCCCCAGTTGTCGCTGCTTTGGACATGGGCCCAGATCTGCAGATGCTCAGGTTAGGAAGAGAAACGGGTCAGCTACCTGCCCACACTGATTCCTGTCATCTGTCCATAATAATAATAATAATAATGTTGGTATTTGTTAAGCGCTTACTATGTGCCGAGCACTGTTCTAAGCGCTGGGGTAGACACAGGGGAATCAGGTTGTCCCACGTGGGGCTCACAGTCTTAATCCCCATTTTACAGATTAGGGAACTGAGGCACCGAGAAGTTAAGTGACTTGCCCAAAGTCACACAGCTGACAAGTGGTCGAGCCGGCATTCGAACCCCTGACCTGTGACTCCAAAGCCCGTGCTCTTTCCACTGAGCCACGCTGCTTCTCCAGCAAGCACCAAGCTTGCCTGGGTAGGACAATCTCTCTTTTGGACATCTGTTTGAGAGGGGTGCTTGAGGGATGCCTGAAGAAAACTGGATCAGGTAGTCTCTTCAGCCCCTTCCATCTTGAAAACTCATCTTCTCTCTGTTTCAGTTTCCTCATCTATACACTGGGGATTAAATACCTCTTCTCCTCTTAGACTGGGAGTCCTGTATGGGACACAGAAGGCGGTCACCCTGATTATCATTATCTACCTGAGTGCTTACTGCAATGCTTGGCACATAGTAAGTGCTTAACGAACACCAGAATTATTATCATTGTTACTGGCCTCAAGAAACAACACAAGCATCAAGGCACCTCTCCTAGGGTGCCTTGGCCAGACTCTCTGGGGTTCACAGAGGTTAGATTAGATTGAAATCTCCTTGAGGGCTGGAATGGTTTCTTCTTCATTTATTATAATCTCCCAAGTACTTAGTACAGTGGGCTGCATACAGTGGGTGCTCAGTAAATATACTGACGATGATGACTGTGGTACTTGCCCTCAGAAGTCAGGACAGCAGTGATTTGCTAAGCAAAGCCATTTCTGGGTCAGGCTAATGGTTGGGTCAGCTGAATATTCTGTCTTTGACAGGCACTCAATAAATATGACTGATTGGCAATTGGATGCTGGAGGAACTTCATGCTGACTTGCCCTCCTGGATTTCCACCCATCTTCACTCTTAGGGTTTTACCTTCTAAAATCCTTAACCTTTTTCCTCATTCTTGCAGTCATGGACTGCTCATCCATTAATTTATCCACACTGCTCTTGAACTTATTGCTATTTTCTGTCTGTCATCGTCCTGTGGTAATAAATGCCACGAGTTTCCCTGTGTAAAGAAGTGCTTCCTTTTTGCCGGTCTCGAACCTACCGATTTCAAGCTTTGAAGGGAGCTTCCTCGCCCTGATGTGGGGAGGATTTAGTGAACAACAATTCTGTGTACATCCTGTTTATGAAGGGGACTGATGAACAGTCGAGTGCTGAGCAAGAAATGGTATGAAATTGCAGCAAGGGATTTTACAGAAGGTGGCAGAAAAACTTATTTGTACGATATGGATTTTCATGGGTTTACCAGATTTATATATATATATATATAAATTAAATTAGGGCTAACCTTAATCCTCACATTTTGAACTGCCAAAATGAACTGATCTAATTATGAATCCTTGATAATTCTGCAACAGTGGCCAATTGAGCACATTTACTTGAAGGGTTGTCAAAATCTCATCTGGCTGTAGTCAATATAATTGATGTGTATTTTGGAATATCTGGCCCTTGTTAAATGGGTTGTAAATATATACTTTTTTCCCGCTGAAGGATTTCCCTTTCTCCTGCTCTAGGAGTGTAATTGGTAACTGGTAACCCTTAGTGATCGTTGGTTATCTCTGGGCCAGGGTCATCATTTCTTTCCCTCTAATTTAGGAACCTCACTTCCAAACTAAGATTGGAGTATTTGTTACATTTTGGATCAGTGTTGAAGTCCAGTGCCCCAAATTAAACAGAGTTGCCTTATCACTGCAGTGTTTGGTGTGACAACAGGAAGCCTTGATGGTGAGTATTCACTTAGCCATTTTCACCACTTGCTAACTCTGGAAAGGAAAATATTACAAAAACATTTGTCATGCAGATGTTACTGGATGTGAATTACAAAGGCAAAAATACCCTTCCAATATTTTTAATTTTAAAAAAAGATAACCCAATAGTTACCCCCTACCAAATTATATATTTTGGAAGCCTAAAAATCCTTACCCTATTTTCTGTGTGGCATTGTGGGTTACCTAGTCTCAGACTGAGTGACTTAGAGAGTTCCAGGATGGGAATCATGAGTAGATTAGCCTAGTAGAAAGAGCACAGGCCTGGGAGTCAGAAGGACCTGGGTTCTAATTCCAGCTCTGCCACTTGTCTGTGTGACCTTGGTTAAGTCACTTCACTTCTCTGGGCCTCAGTTAACTCATCTGTAAAATGTGGATTAACATTGTGGGCCCCATTTGAGACCTGGACTGTTTCCAACCTAATTAGCTTGTATCTAGCCCAGTGCTTAGTACAGTGCCTGGCAAATAGGAAGCACTTAAATACCATTAAAAAAAAATCGCCATCTGACAGAGGCAGGTTAGTTGCAATCTAGCCAGGAGGCAGGAGAATGGATAAAATGACCTCTAGCTCTGCCTGCCCCAGAGTTGTGCTTCTAGGGAAATGAGAGTTCTAGGCCTCACTGAAATAGTAAAAATTTCAGAGTGGATTTTTACTTCAACCAGGGTAATTCTCTTCACCTCTTCAAATCCCTACTTAAAACTCACCTCTTCCAAGAGGCCTTCCCAGACTGAGCTCCCCCGTTTTTCCCTCTGCTCCCACTACCCCCCCTTCACCTCTCCACAGCTAAACCCTCTTCTCTCCCCATCCCTCTCCTCCTCCCCTTCTCCCGTCCCACCCCCTCAGCACTGTACTCGTCCCGTCGACTGTATATATCTTCACCACCCTATTTATTTTATTTTGTTTAATAGGCTCTACATCACCCTGATTCTATTTAGTTGCCATTGTTTTTATGAGATGTTCTTCCCCCTGACTCTATTTATTGCCATTGTTCTTGTCTGTCTCCCCCGATTAGACCGTAAGCCCGTCAAAGGGCAGGGACTGTCTCTATCTGTTGCCAACTTGTACATTCCAAGCGCTTAGTACAGTGCTCTGCACATAGTAAGCGCTCAATAAATACTATTGAATGAATGAATGAATGAATGGGGACTAGAGTCCCCCCACCCCCAACTTCCCGTTGTAGTGCTATGTCTGTGTTCCAGAGACACCTACCCAGATGGGATCTGGTGAATGTGATTCAGCCCGAACTTGGACATTTCTCCAAGTGGAACCTCACACTGAGCCAGTGGAAGTTATTCTCTTCTTTTCTTCGGCTTGGATCTCAATCGAGACCATGAATTTCGAGGCTATTTGAACCTCGGTTTTCTTCCATCCCTTTGGAGAGGGCAGAAAAAAATGTCCTGTGTTTGGGGCCCACGGCACTGTAGTTATCCTTGCCTTCCTGGTGCCCTGTCACTCTCTAGGTTAAGGAAATTAATTTCTGGTTGTTCTGGGGGAAGAGTTTTGGTGAGGCTATTTTCTTTACCCAATTCCCCACAACAGTCCCCTTCCCCGTGAAGGGTAAATTATGGAACTGGATCTGTCTGGTTTGCACGCTCTATGCATTCACAAACCAACTTCACAGTCACCACACTCATGTATGTACTTTCTCAATCATACGTACACTTGTGTACACACACACACATATGCGTGCTTATGGTACTTTGTCTCTGTCGATCCTAGGGATGCAGCCCGTAGTCTGTGTGTCCAGGGAGGTTGCTGTGAGTCCACAGCCTTGGGGCCAGACGTGCCAGATGTGGAGATGGAAAAAGCAATGAGGCTAAGGCCCTGCAGAGTGAGGGCTAACTGCTGACAACAGGGAGTCTCTTGCTCACTGTCTGCCGGAGAGCCCGCCTGCTTTCCTGCCTGCCCACTGGTGGATGCCCCGCCTCCTGTTGCTGGGCTAGGAGCCATGGCTGCCTGCCTCAGATCAGTTCCTCCTCCTGCCTGGAGCCAGGTTTTCTTTTGGAAGGGGAAACGCGGATCAAAGGCAGCACCATGGGACACCCTGGTGGCACCAGACGGGCATTACTCGCTCTCCCAGGCCCCTCCTGGCAGGGGGCAAGGTGGAGGGCTGAAGGTTGGGCCCCCCTGGCCCTCCCTGGATCCCGAATACCTTCTCTCCGATGAGATTTGAGGAATCCCTAGCAACCCCTAGTCCACCCCACCCGACTCCAGGGGGAGGCCGGTCTCGGCCGGGGATTGGGTAAAGAAGAGACGCCCGCTAAAGAAATGGAAAGTTCAACAGAGTGGGGAAATGGGGCAAGGCCATAAAGTGCGGCAGGTCAGGTGCAGACAGGAAACAAGGTGGGCCATAAGCAAACTGAAACAGTGCCTTGCAAAGGATGCCAAAACTAAGCAAACGTTCTTCAGGTAGACTAAAAGCAGGAAGCCGGCGAGGGAGTCAATGAGGAGACCCATGGTAGTTGTATAAAAGGTTCACTGTGGTGGTAAGGAGGGGTAGAATGGAGCTAGGGGAGGGGCCTAATGAATTTTTCAGTTCAGTCTTTTCTAAGATTTCCCCAACGGATAGTCGCAAGTCAAAGGAACTGTTTCAAATCCTCACAGGCTGGAGTTGGTCAACAGTTGGTCGGTCAACTAGATGCCTACCACCTGAGTAGAGGTTTTTTTAAGAAATTCTGGAGAAGTTGCAGAACTTCTTCCGGGTGTGATCTTTCATTACAAGTGGTCCTTATGATGGAGTTACTGGGGGGTTGCTCATGTAATTCATAAGGGTTCAAGACAGAAACTGGGAATTTTAAGTAGTGCTATTTGTTAAGTCCTTACCATGTACTAAGAACTGGGGTATATACAAGATAATCGGTTTGGACAAAGTCTCTGTCCCTCATTGGGCTCACAGGCTGAGTTATAAGAGAGAACAGGTATTTAATCCCCACTTTACAGCTGGTAGACTGTAAGCCCATCAATGGGCAGGGATTGTCTCTATCTGTTGCCGAATTGTACATTCCAAGCGCTTAGTACAGTGCTCTGCACATAGTAAGCACTCAATAAATATTATTGAATGAATGAAACAGAAGCACAGAGAAGTGACTTGCCCAAGGTCACACGACAAGGAGTAAAATGGGGATCTCACCTGTAAAGTGGGGACTGTGAGCCCCATGTGGAGCAACCTGATCTCCTTGTGTCTACCTCCAGTGCTTAAAACAGTGCTCTGCACATAGTAAGCGCTTAACAAATACCTTTATTATTATTTCCATACCTGGCAAATTGGCAGAATCCATAGTTGAGTCCTGAGCATTTATAAATAATTGGGGTGGGATAACCATTTCTATGTCCTGACTCTTGAGACAGTTGCAGTTATTTGGAGTGATTTAGTAACCTTGAAGAGGGCAAATCGGTGGACATACGTAAATAGTTAGGAAGACCTCTGACAAGGTTTCACACCCAAAGTCTTAAAGGCACTGGAAAAAAACCCCATATGATCAGAGGAAATGTTTAATCAAGGATCCAAAGGTAAAAGCCAGTACATCTAGTGTCCTTTGGGTTGAAGATGCTGCTTCCATAAATGTAAATGTTTTGACAACCTCTGGCAAACTTCCCCTCTCTCCACATTCTTACCTCTGTGGGTTTTTCTTCCTCTTTTGGGGCTGCCTGACCTTCTTGAATGAACAAATAGGGGTAAACAACGACTTTATAGAATGGAGAAATGGAGCTACATTCCTTCTGGGGAAATGTTAAAATTAGGTTTTGACGTATTCATTTGAGACAGAGAGGAGTGGACAGTGAAATGACACTAAAGTGTTGCTGGCCGAATGGTGTCCAGATAAACTGTGGCAAGTGCTCTTAAAGCTGAGTGAATGTGCCAAAAAAAAAAAAGAAGAGTGGAGGAAGTTTCAGTGTGAACATATGCAAGGTAATCACCCTAGTGTTAATCTTTAAGTCATTAGGTACAAGGCAGGAAATCTTGCTGTTATTGTCACTGGTTCAATGAGTGGTGGTAGCCAAAATGACAAACCAAACACTGAGCTACAACAGGAAGGGTTGAGGAAAAATAAAATAGAAGGCAGGGCTTCCCACGTGCTGAAGGCATGCTATGCTCCCTCCTGGAATACTAAGTACAACAGTTCTGTCACATCTTTATGAAGTTTGTTATTCACCTTTATCAACTCAAAAAAAAAAAGTCTTTAAAAGTCTTACCCACTTGCTTCTGGATCTTACTTCCAGGACTATGCAGTTATGGAAGGAAAATCATCTATTTATGTTGTTAGTTTGCTTATGTAGCTTGTAGGGTATACACTGCAAATAAAAAGTGGTGGGAGTATACCCTTAGAGAAGCAGCAGGGCCAGTGGAAAAAGCCTGGGCCTGGGCGTCAGAAACTCTGGGTTCTAATCCTAGCTGTGCCACTTACTCTGTGCACTGTAAGCTCATTGTGGGCAGAGAATGTGTCTTATATTGATATATGTACTTTTCCAAGCACTTAGTAATAATAATAATAATAATAATGTTGGTATTTATTAAGCGCTTACTATGTGCCGAGCACTGTTCTAAGCGCTGGGGTAGACACAGGGGAATCGGGTTGTCCCACGTGGGGCTCACAGTCTTAATCCCCATTTTACAGATGAGGGAACTGAGGCACAGAGAAGTTAAGTGACTTGCCCACAGTCACACAGCCGACAAGTGGCAGAGCTGGGATTCGAACTCATGAGCCCTGACTCCAAAGCCCGTGCTCTTTCCACTGAGCCACGCTGCTTCTCACAGCAGTGCAGTGAGTACAGTTAGTACAGTGCTCCGCACAAAGTAAGCACCCAATAAGTATGACTGACTGTGGGCAAGTCACTTCTCTGTACCTCAGTTATTTCCTCTGTAAAATAGGGATTAAATCCTCCTCCTTCCAACAACTGGGAGCCCTGAGTGGGACAGGACTGTGTCCAATCCAATTCTTGTATCCATATGTGTGTAGAATGGAGGATGGTCTGGGAATGCCAAGGATTTGAGGTGGTGCCTAAAGAGAAATTATGTATATGGATGTGGGTGGAGCAGGAATGAGGAAAGGTTGTAAACATGGAAAAGAGTGAGATGCTTGAAAAAAACTAGTCAAAGGGTTATCTCTAAAAAGATAATGAGAAAGTGAATACAGATGAGAGGGAATCTCTATGTCCCAGAAAGGAATGAAAATTTAGGCTTTGTCCTGGGGGGGTGGAAATTGACACCTCATTTGATACTATTAATTATGGTACTTGTTAAGCACTTACTATGTGCCAAGTACTGTTCTAAGCACTGGAACAGATACAAGGTAATCAGGTTGTCCCACGTTGGGCTCACAGTCCCCATTTTACCGATGAAGTAATTGAAGCACAGTTTGGCTGTGCCCCTATGTCTGTGAAAGCGTGTGGAGAATGAGTTATGTTTGAATGAACTGGCCAGTGCTGTAAAAATGTGTACTGGGCATTGTGAAGGGAAATTCCTGAGTTTGGGTAGCTCCACAGGTTGGAAGTCATTTTATTGGTCTGGTGTTTTTAATCCTTTTCCCTTCCCTCATCTATTCTTGGAAGTCACCTGGTCAGTTGCAGAAAGCTGCAACTGAGGCATGGGTGGAGGAAACCTAACTAACTTTCCTTAAGGGCCTTATTAGGAATAAGAACACCCTAGGGGGCTGGAGCTATCAGTTTATGCACACAGTAAGTGCTTAACAAATACCAGAACTACCGTTTCTATTACTCTAGTGCTTAAAACAGTAAGTACTTATCGAATACCATTAAAAAAATTCTTTTTTTCCCTAAGAAAAACGGCTCTCTCTCACCAAATTGTTTCTTTAGTGCCAGCCCAAAGGACAATCCAGCACACCACCTTCTTCCCCCAAACACCCCACTGCTATTGTTAGTTCCTGAGTAATGGGCTGAACGGACTATTGGTCTGCCCCAGGAATGGTAGTATTTCATATAGCCTCAAAATGTCTTCGCCCAGACCACACCTACAGTCCAGGGTAAAAGTTTGGATTTAGCTGAGGAAAGAATAATGATTATATTTAAGGACTTACTAGATACAAGGTGATCAGGTCAGACACAGTTCCTGCCCCACTTGAGGCTCACTGCGTAAGGAGGGAATAAAGGTATTGAACTCCCTTTGACAGCTGAAGAAATGGAAACATGGAAGAGTGAATGGCCTTAGTTAAGGTCACTGCGGAAGCAAGTGGCAGTTGGGATCAGGATACAGGTCCTGCCTGCTTACCAAGGACTGTGTTCCACCCATTAGATCGTATTCCTTCTCCAAGTCAGAAAAATATAAATTCCTGAAAACCCAAGGATAGGTTGGTATATGTGCAAGAAGCTATGTCTCCTTTCTAAGGAGCCAGATTTTCACATTTCATAGAATCATTAACTTCTCTTCCTGGTCAAGTGTTCCCAAAGGTACTCTACCTATTCCCCCTCCTCCAATCTAGGCAGGTATTTGTTTCCCAGAGCTCTGGGAGAGATGTTTCATCTCTCCCTAGCTTGCACTTGGTCAAACAAGGAAAACCAACAACCTTGAACAGCTCCCCGCAAACTGCCAGAGAGGTGTGTACATCCAGGCCAGGATATTGACTAAAATCATTTTTCTTTATCTGCATGGCACTGAGTTCCAGTTGTTTGGTATAGGAGGCTTGCTTTGATTTAAAAAAAGGTATTTGGAGAGGGTGGCGGAAGACAGTTGGGAAATAGGGGATGAACACTTCTCCCATTGAAGCCTGTGGAATCTCAACTTTAACCCAGTTTACCTCAAAAGAGGAGTGGTGAAGCGGAGAAGGGGGAAATCAGTTTTAGCCAACCTCTCTAGAACAGTAGGCTGCTTTACATACGGCTGCTACAATTTTGTGTTTGCACTGGTCGAAGGATTTCTTTAGAGCCTGAAGTATTTAGACATGCAGTTACACTGAATAATAGGGAACCTAAGGTCCTATCTCCTCCAAGAGGCCTCCCCCATTTAAGCCCTCTTCTCTGGCTCACTCTCCCTCCTGTACCATCTATACACTGAGATCCATGACCTTCGGGTAATTGATATTTGCCCCACCCCCACTGCTCTTATGTACAAATCTTTATGTAGTATAAATTATCTATATTGTCTGTCTCCTCTGGACTGTAAACTCAATGTGGGTAGGGAATATTATCTTCTAATTCTGTTGTAATGTACTCTTCCAACTTAGAAAAGTGTTCTGCACATAAGTGCTCAGTAAATACCACTGACGGGAACACTGTACGTTTTCATCTTATGCACCCACTCTTTGTTGTAGAGTAGGACAAAAGCCACTGTTCTGGGGAAGTCATTCCTTTCCCCACCACAAAAATTCCTTATGGTACTTAGCTCTAAGGCAGGAGGAAGGGGGCTTTCCATCCAGGCAGAAGTTGCTGTTAACTAGTGCAAACAGCATTCCAAGGAAGATTCAGTTCTTTGGAATCTCAGCAGGTGGCATTGATCCTCTTTTCCTCAGTGATAGTGAGGTTGTGGATGACCGTTTCTCTCAGGGTGTGATTGCCTTGGGCAAAGCTGACCACCCCCCACACCCCTTTCTCCTACAAGGCTTTAATCCTTAACGGAGAGGATACACTACAGTCGCATTTGGTCTGCCCACCTCACTGACCCTTAGTGAGCTGGGCATTGTGAGGCATACAGTCTGTTCTTTGTGAGGGAAGATATTATGGGTGCATGTGGAGAGGGAAGCAAATGGATGCTCCGGGATTGACCAAATTGAGCAAGAGGGGAACTTCAGGGATATAGCAAGAAATTCAGACTGGCTGGCAACTTTCTCTGGAACAGACACTTCCTTTGACCAGCTATGGAAGTCTACTCGGCTGTAAGCAGACACAAGACATAGTCTGTTCTCCCTCATGCTTAGAATGTGAACCCAGGTTGGGACAAGATCTGTGTCTGACCTGAACACCTTCTATCTATCACAAGCGCTTAGTGCCCAGCACATGGTAAGCACTTAAATACCACAATTAGTAGATTGCTACAGCACCCTTTCTGACAGCAGAGATTTTAACTTCCCATTTTGGCAAAGGGAATGGGAGTGATGGACCTAGCACTAGGCCTCGCTTGTCCAGACTTCTAGTGTCAGGCTCTGAGATTGACAAGAGTCGACCCCGACTGCCTACTCCTGCCATAAGCCAGAGTAGGCTCCTTTGTCAGCAGGGAATATTCTGTGTTTCTGTTGTACTTTTCCAAATTCCTAGATCGGCACACTGCCTCTGAGCATTTATTACTTCTACCTCTAAGAGTGCCATTCAACCAACATCTCTCAGTGATGTTACAGTTATAAAATAAGGGCTGGGGGCCAAGAAGAAGAGCTCGCAACTTGATTTTTGAGTTGATTTACTACAGAGAGGCCATTAGCTTTGAGGCCACCTGAACCACACTTCTTCTAAAACTTAAGTGCAGTAGGATTTGAAATAGAAGCCAAATGTTCAAAGTATCCTGTGCAAGGCAGGATAGACGGGCCCCTCGCCCCCTCTTCTCTTGTTGGAGGGCTCTGGCTCCCTTCCCACAGGCCTCTCCTATTTCTATTATTCGGAGGTCTCAACCATGGATAGGGAATCTTTCTCTGCTTGCAACATCTAAGGTGGATATAAAATTCAGGTCATTCGCTGCTCCCTGTGGTTAGAATGGTTAATCCTGAGAGGCTAGTTTTTAGAAGCAAAGTGACATCATCCTAGTCAGCATGAGAGGGCTGACAACTTGAGAATTATGGCCTCTTTTTGCCTAGAATAGCATAAAGCAGCAGCATGGCCTAGTGGATAGAACAGAGGCTTGGGAGTCAGGACCTGGGTTCTAATCCCAGCTATACTGTCTGCTGCGTGACCTTGGGCAAGTCACTTCTCAGTGCCTCTTACCTCATCTGCAAAATGGGGATTAAGAGACTAACGATTCTGTGAACGAAGTTAAGCAGGACTGGCCCTTTGGTTTATGTTGTCAACAGCAACCGAACACATCACTGGTACTTAAGTTTAGTAAGTACCAGAGCCACAACTTTCCTGCTGTGGGGAAAGAGAAGGGCTTCTTTCTGTGGTTCTTTAGCCCACTGAGCTAACCACAAACAGGAGGTAGCACCTCTTACAGGGGGCACTTGGAACACCTTCCAGGTTCAGTTCCCAGCAAGATGCTGGGAGAGATCAAAAGACTCAGATCCAGAGTTTCAGAGGGCTGGGCCAAGACATTATCAATCATTTATTGAGTGCTTTCTCTGTGCAGAGCTCTGTACTAAGTGCTTGGGACAGTACAAGACATTAGTAGACATTCCCTGCCCACAATGAGCTTACAGCCTATAACGGGAGACATACGAATAAAAGCTAGAGATACATAAGTGCTGAGGGGCTTATGACATTATGACATATTGCCTGCTGGCTTAGAGACTAGTTAGTATATCAAAGAAGCTTCTGCCTACACAGAAGCACTAAGGGAAGGTGCCTCCCTATTAGGGGCAATGACCTTCGGTGGAGGACAAGACTAACCTGGAAGCTCGGTGACCAGAAACAGGAAAGGGCGGTCCCCCACTTTGGAGTTGGTGGTCAGGACTGGGAGCATTCCTCTCTTCTTCAGCTCAGATGAAGCTCTTCACCTGAGACAGCTCACTCAGGAAGGAGAGTCTAGCTCTACAGTTTTCCAAAGTGACCAGGATCCATTTCCTGGCAACTACTCCTCTTCTGGACTTAGGTCCCAGAGAGAAAAGTTTCTGTCCCAGTCTCCATTAGGCAGTTTTAATCTTATACTTGAGCTTGGCAGGAGAGCTTCCTCTGCAGAGGGACATTCAGATGAGGGGCAAATCCTAATCAGGACTGGAATTCCTTCGATTCAGAGGCCATCTGTCAAGATAATTTAAATTGCAACAGATGGAGCAAGGTTAACCTGAAAAATGACATAACCCCAAAGTAAAGCTTTTGTGGGTTGAAGATGTTGTGCCTAACACTGTTGGAATACTATACAGTAAGGTTTGTCAAAAGGGCAGGATGGAGAAGTCTTAGAAGTAGGTCACCTCTTTAGCACGTGGGACTCACTCACTAATGCAGCTCTGACAAAGATAATCTGCAGAGTGAAGTCACAAGAAAGAGTACTCACCTGAAACAGGTCCTCTAAAAGTAGGTAGCCGAGTCAGGTCATAAAGTGGGGTATGGTCTTTAGGTCAGGGGTTCCTAGCTTCTGAACTGGCTAAGTCCAGGGGATTAGGGCATCTTTCCCATGGGAAGTCTCGACCTCCTACTTCCCTGGCCCAGACCCATTCAGAGGTTAAGAATGAGGTCAGTCAAAAACCTGATTCAAGGAACACCTTGCATTTTGAGGGACTTGAAAATCTCTTATTGGAGAATCCTCCCTCTGGGGAAACAAAACAAAAAAGCACAATAAGCCTTCCATAGTATCCTGGCTGGGGAGGCTTTCATTGATGGTAGAAAATACCTTCAAAGTGCTTGAATTCATAGGAAAAGGGGCTGACTTCAGCACGCTGAAAACTCCAGGGGCCTAAATGGAGTATAAAAGTACTATTTCACCACCAATATGACCCTGTAAGGAGGCAAACATCAAAAATATTAGAAGGGGGAGACATTTCCTTTTTTTTTCCAACTTTCCCAACCCATCTTTTCTCCCAACCCCACCCCTTCCCATTTTCCTAGGGCCTCAGGATAAAGAAGTCATCTTACAGATGATTCAAGAATGAAAAAACTACATTCAGTTTGAGAATGAAAAATGAACTGCTTGGACTATGAGGACATGTTTAGAATTTACACAATAAAATCATTGAATAGTCAACTAATTTTGGTGTATTTTCTCTCATGGCCAAGGCAATAAAAAAAAAGTAAACCTGTTTTACAATTTAGATCACCAGAATACCAACTTCTTTGGCAAGAAACTGGAGGGGGAAGTGAGAGTATTTTTGGGGGGGGGGGGGGGAAGAGGAGAGAGAGGAAGAGTAACACCTAGAATGGCAAGTGGAGTACTTAGCTTTCCCTATTGCCGACTGACCCTCCTCCCAAGAAGCCCATGAGGATTTTAATCTTCAAACCAAAATGTTCTAGGAAGGCTTTAATGGTACAACTCTCACGGCTTAGATTACAGCTGCAAGGTGGTCATCTGTCTTTCAATCATTTCTGTTCTCATGCAGCGACTTCTTGGGGCAATTTTTTTCTTATATAAAATAATCAGATTGGACAGACCATGTCCCACATAGGGCTCAGTCCTAATACTCATTTTATAGATGAGGGTAACTAAGCCAGAAGTCTGTGACCTGCCCAAGGTCAGTTTCTCATCCTATCTACTCTCCCACTAAGTAACTGAATTTGTAGAAATGTAGGAAGACTTTATGCAGGAGCAGCATGGTTCAGCAACATATTACTAAGTCAGGCCTGGGTTCTGTCCCAGGCTCCACTACTTGCCTGCTGTGTGACCTTGGTTAAGTCACATACTTCAGTGGCTCAGTTACCTCATCTGTAAAATGGAGAACACTATCATGTGGATCAGGTACCGTGTGATGATTGACCTTCCCCTTTGCTTAGTAAAATGCACAATGCCACAACTTGCTTGCACCAGTCTTCCACTTTAATGGGCCACGTGCTTCTGAATCCTCACTGCACTAACACTTTCTGGAGGCTCTTTTTTTTTTAAACGAAGCCAATTTCTACAGGTTTAGAGCCTGGCTTAGAATTTCATCCTAATGATCATGGGTTTCAATCCACCCCTATTTAGCAGTGTGCATTCCCTCTAATACTTCTATTTTAGTTTTTTTTTTTAAAAAAGGATGACTTGGTGGCTTTCAGACAGCACAGGCTTGATTATACCCACAAATTTACTGATCAAACTATGCTACGAATGGGTGGGTGACAGCCTATCTGCCTTTATTTGCACCAATCATATCTATAGCCATTTTATTTCCTCTTAGTAACATACCCTCTATTGTTAGCTGGTAGGCTTTCTGCACCACCCTTAATTCAAATTCATCTAGCCTTTGTACTGAACCTCTATTGAATTTTGCAAATGAGAAGGGGAGGATACAGAGCCCAAAGTTGGTAAGGGGAAAGAAATACCAGTTAAGTGTCACTATTTTTGCTGCAAGGCAAGTTAAGGACTTCTTTGGGGGAGTAAGAGTAACATACGTAAGGGTTGCCCCACTCAGAGAGTCAGGATGACTCTCCAGATGTTTTTCGAGGGAGAAATAAGGCCAGTAAAATAGAATACATTCAACAAAGCTTACTCATTGAAACTATAGATGGATTTTTTAAAAAACACTATTTAGGATTTTGATGCAAGAGAAATAAGAATGTGGAAATAACAGTTCATGTGGTACTCACCTCAAAGTTGAGCTCCCACAGGATCTTGGAAATTTAACAGTGACATATAGACGTGTAATATAAGAGTTCCAACTAATATGGGAGTAGTGTTAGAAGATTCCCAGACTGGTAACAACTCACTTCAAGTTTCCTAGGATTGACTGAGTGGGGGTAACTTACACCATGGGTCCAATTCCACCTTTCTTTGGGCTATTTCCTGGATTTTTTTTTGAACTGCGCTTAAAAGCCTCAATAAATACAACTGAGTGAATGAAAAGCCCATCATCGACTCTTAGGACAGTTCATCTATCATTTCAATTTGCCAGCAAATGGGTGGGGAAGAAGAGGAGGAAAAAAACAAAAACCCACCACCCAAGCTGGTCACACAATTTGAGTTAGTCAGATCAGTTACCACCATAAAAAAAAAATCGTGGTAGAGTATTACTGCTGTCTCACACCAAGAGGAAAAAGGACAACCATACATAGTTTTTTTTAAAAAAATGTTTTATTTGTCAAAGAAAAATGTCATTAGCCAATTGAAAACCTACTCATTCTTCAACTCCAATTTTTCATCTTTAAATTTAAAGAAATGACTTGTCGATTTACTCTTAAGTTTTAAACAAACCCCCCCTTTCCCCTTTAAATGTTTACCATCTACTCGTGCTGAATCCTTCCAAGGAGAATGCTCCAGCGTACCTCTCCAGGTCCTCGCTTTGCTCCTTTTACCAAAAAACGCAAAATACAATTCCATCGTGCATCTTAAGGGCTCCAATCGTCAAAAATAGGAAAAAATATTCTTTGGAATAGCCAATTAAGTTGAATAAAAAAATCCACACGAATGCGGTTTGGTTGGGGCAGGAATCCACTCCTATGTTCCTGGTAATCTGATCCCGCTCCATGAATCCTTGTAATTCATCCTCCCTATCCTATCCACATTATGATTTGAATCCAATGATCCAGCTCCAAGGATTGGGATCCAGTGAGCCCTCTCCAATCCAAACCTTTATAACCAGCAAAACCAAAAAAGAGGAGGCAAAATGTTAGATACTGTAATCCAAAAAGGTTTCTGGGGAATGATGAGTTATGTCTGCCATCAGTTGAAACAGATGAACATCAATAACTATCAATTCCCCAAAACAAGCTTCTGAATGGTGAAGTTCAGATATATTTTAGAAACTTAATTATCAGACTAATTGGAAGAAGCATTGCATATTTACAGGTCAACTGATAATGTCAACATGGTTACTGTACAGTGTATTACGGGTTTTGTGGTTGCAAAAATGTTAGGTAGTTGGAAGTTTACTGCTACACTACCCACCTAAGCCTGGACTACATGTGGTGCTCCCATCTGCAATTTAATCGGTAAATCATAATAAAGCTGTTCAAAAACAGGTGTCAATTGTGAATTAGTCTAAGGAGACGGCTGCAACTTAAGATAATTCCCAACTAGATCTCTACACCATATTACTATATTTCGCTTCCACTCTGACACTTAAAAAAATGAAATAGCAACGCTATATCAGTCACACAGAGGACATGCAGATTTAGCAGTATTGATATTATACTCTATCTGGTTCGAATTCAGACATCCCATACCCACATAGACACCGCACCGACAGCAAGTCACATTAACAGCTGTACCACTAACAAATTTGCCAGTCCTTCCCAAACCAGTCAGGACTAAGAGAAAAAGGAAAAGAAAAGGAAAAAAAAAATAGGGAGGATGGGCTCAAAAAAAAAAAAAAATTAAAAGATTAAAAAGGGGGCTGAGTACACAACGGGAAAATTTAGCCACAATTGCCAAGATTTTAAGGAGCAGAGCAATTGTAGCCCACCGTCACTACAATGTAAATGTTTGTAGGTTTTTTCCAGGTAGGTATAACTACTCAATTTACCCACTGTCTTTTAGTATAAGGTCAATACTGCCAATTTCATCTGTGACAATAGCACTTGGAGTCATACCATTGCCTCCATTATTGATCTGATCCTCCTCAATCCTCCTTTTGACAATCCTAAAATGAGTGAAATGTGCTCCACAATCCTTAATCCAAAGCATTCTTAATCCATCTCTTCAGATATGTCTACAGAAAGACACATGAAAAGGCAAGATAAAAATATAAGAATTCCCCCAGTTAAGACAAGAAAACCACAAACACCCCAACACCCCCAGTTCATACGAACTAGTGAAACACGGACATTTACACAACATCACTGTTGGAAGGTCATGGGAAATGAACTAAAATGTCAACAATCCTGGCCACGAGATCACTTAAAATACAGTTTATCAAAGATATGGTGGGGAATGTTGCCGTTAGGAGCCAAGGGATATTACACAAGAACGCAATTTCAACACTTCGACCCATTTCGGATAAAACAGTTGGAATTTTTTTCTTTTTAAAAAAATGAAGATTGTACTGAGTAAAGGAAAACTGTATACAACATGGGGTTCTACAAAAAGTGTCACTAATGATCTTTTATGTACGAGAGCGCGATCTGCTATGACGGGGAGAGTAGCGTGGAGATCCTCTGCTTCTTCTTGGGGAGTAACTGCGACTCCTGCTGTTGCTGCGACTACGGCTTCTGCTACGACTACGGCTGCGAGACCGAGATCTTCCATAGCTTGGACTTCGTGGCCCATCAACTTTAACCCGGATGTAGGCAGTTTCTCCCTATTGAATAGACAGAACTTTCGATTGAAAGATCTAAGCTCGTACCTGTCTTTAGGCATGCTGACTGAATACAATTCCGTTAACACATCGGTTTCATCAACGCTATTCACCACTCTCGCTTACGTCATCCTTGCCTGGATCCTTACCTTTCAAATCCTAACGGTAAGCCCCTCGTATCCAATTCCGGCCAGAAAAAGAAATATAAGCACACAACCTACCTCGTGAGATCTAAACTTAGTGTTATCCAATTTTCGCACCGCGTAGGTCATGTCTTCTTTGCGAACAAACTCCACGACACCAGTTCCGTCTCGGAAAACATCAGCATAACATACATCACCTGCTTCACGCATGTGATCCTTTAAATCCTGCCAACTTCCACTCGGAGGCAGTCCTGAATCGAAAAAGCAGTTGATGGTCGTTACGAGGCGGAGGGGGAAAGCCTTCATTAATTTGAACGAGCAGATGGGAGAGACAGACCACCCAGCCAAAAGCCGGAGAGGATAACATCTTACGCAGTTCCAAGTATAAACCGATAGACCGGTCCCTCGACAGACAACCTGCCAGTGAACCAACGGTCGGAAATCCTCGTCCTGTTCGAGGCCTAAGCCGGGAACGATCCGACAGCGAGTGCGGGATTTGTTAAGCGCTTACTACGTGGCAAGCACCTTACTATGCGCCGGAAAAGCCGATCATCAGGTCCCACATCGGGCTCACAAAGGAGAGGAGAGAGCACGTACGCGGTACTGAAACTCCCTTCTACAGGTGAGGGGACTGAGCCATGGAAAAGCGATTCGTCCGAGGCCACTTGACTGACAAGCGTCAGACGGGATCGGAACCCAGAATCCGTGCTCTTTCCATCAGACCACGCTTCCTCTGACAATTTCGAGGCTTTCTGTCCCTCTAGTGGGGGCAGGGGAGCTACCGGGAGCCGGTCAGACCGCCGAGCTCCTCGAGTTCGCCTGTCTTTTGCCATCCTCTCCACCGCAGGTAGCGGATGCCTTGGGTACATACTGGACGCTCGGCCAAGGCGGCCCACCCCCGGCCTCGGTACTCACCGGAGACGATTACTCTGTACTCGGATCGCCGGGAAGGGGGGCCGTAACGGCCCCGGGGGGCTCCGCCGCCGCCTCCCCCGCCGCCGCCTCGGCCCGTCCCGCGGCCACTCCGGGGAAACTCCACCCGCAGGCGGTATCCGTCGTAATCGTAGCCGTCGCGTCCGTACACCGCGTCCTCCGCGTCCCTGCCGGCGGGGAGAAGGGGGAGCGGGGGGTCAGGCCGCCGGACGGAGGTAGAGGAGACTGGGGGGAGGGAGAGACAGAGGAGACCGGGGGGTGGGAGAAAAACAAGAGTAGACGACGGGGGGAGAGAGAGACGACGGGGGGGGGGGGGGGGAAGACACAAAGACACAGACGGGGGGAGAGACAGACACGAGGGAGGGAAGAGACACAGACACAGACGGGGGAAGGGGCACACACAGGGACAGAAACGGCGCAGAGACAGAGACGACGGCGGGAGAGACAGACGACGGGGGGAGAGAGACAGACACACAGACGACGGGGGGAGAGAGACAGACACACAGACGACGGGGGGGAGAGACACAGACGACGGGGGGGGGAGAGACACAGACGACGGGGGGGGGAGAGACACAGACGACGGGGGGGGGAGAGACACAGACGACGAGGGGGGAGAGAGACACAGACGACGAGGGGGGAGAGACAGAGAGACGACGAGGGGGGAGAGACAGAGAGACGAGGGGGGAGAGACAGAGAGACGACGGGGGGGAGAGACAGAGAGACGACGGGGGGGAGAGACAGAGAGACGACGGGGGGGAGAGAGACAGAGAGACGACGGGGGGGAGAGAGACAGAGAGACGACGGGGGGGAGAGAGACAGAGAGACGACGGGGGGGAGAGAGACAGAGAGACGACGGGGGGGAGAGAGACAGAGAGACGACGGGGGGGAGAGAGACAGAGAGACGACGGGGGGGAGAGACAGAGAGAGACGACGGGGGGGAGAGACAGAGAGAGACGACGGGGGGGAGAGACAGAGAGAGACGACGGGGGGGAGAGACAGAGAGAGACGACGGGGGGGAGAGACAGAGAGAGACGACGGGGGGGAGAGACAGAGAGAGACGACGGGGGGGAGAGACAGAGAGAGACGACGGGGGAAGAGACAGAGAGAGACGACGGGGGGGGAGACAGAGAGAGACGACGGGGGGGAGAGACAGAGAGAGACGACGGGGGGGAGAGACAGAGAGACGACGGGGGGGAGAGACAGAGAGACGACGGGGGGAGAGAGACAGAGAGACGACGGGGGAGAGAGACAGAGAGAGACGACGGGGAGGAGAGACGGAGGGGGAGGGGCTGGGCGGGTGGGCGGCCGCACATGCGCACCAGGACGGGAGGCGCAGCCCACATGTTCTGCATAATAGCAGCCATTACCTCCCCTCCCCCCTCCCCACGGGACACGCTACACACTGCGCGACCCGCCTTTCCCCCCGCCCGGCTTCGGCGCCTCAGCCCCAAATCTTCCACGAGGCCGGGGAGGAAACAAAAGGCTCCGCCCCGTAGTTCCTTCCCCACCGCCCTCCCTCGTCCCTCCGGCTGGTCCACGGCGCCCCGCCCCCCCCCCCCGGGCCTCACCGTGGATCCTCGAACTCCACGAAGGCGAAGGGGGGCCCCCCCCGCCGGTTCTTCAGGTCGATGTCGCGGATGGCGCCGTACTTGTAGAAGACGTCCTCGATGTCCTTGGTGCGGATGTCCGGGGGCAGGTTGCCCACGTAGATGCGGCAGTCGTTGTTGCCGGCCGGGCCCCGGATGACGCCTCCTCCCGACATGGCGGCGGAGCGCGGACTCGACGGCCGTTCCCCGTCAGCGGCCGGCGGAGAGGACCCGCGGCGGCACCACGTCTCCCGCGGCCGCTGCAAAATGGCGCCCTTATCTGCCTCCGCCGCGCACGGATACGGCGCCGGGACGGGGAATGGCGGCCGCCGCGTCTACTGCGCACGCGCGGGAGCCTAACGGGAGGGGACGCCTCACCGCGGGCCACCGCGAGGTCCGTCTTCCTCCGCGGCGAAAAGTAATCCCCGCCGATCCGTCGGCGCGGCCACCGAACCCGAGGGGACCCGGCGGTCGAGGAGGGGACGGGTAGAGAGTTAGGGAGGCTCGGACGGCCGTCGGACCCTCCGCCGCCGTCCCCGGTCCTCCTCAGGGGTTTGGCGCCTGAAAGGGCGGAGTGAGGCCCGGCTCTCGGGGCGTTGTCCCAGCATGCCTCGCGACAGCAACGGGCCTTGGCGGGAAAAGAGGGCGGGAGGAGGGCGGGGGAGCCAGGCCTCGGAGCCCAGTTAAGTAATCACCAACATCATTAATTCATTCATTAATGTTGGGATTTGCTATTTACTGCCATTGTTCTTGTCTGTCCGTCTCCCCCGATGAGACTGTAAGCCCGTCAAAGGGCAGGGACTGTCTCTGTTGCCGATTTGGCCATTCCAAGCCCGTCAAAGGGCAGGGACCGTCCCTATCTCTTTCCGATTTGGCCATTCCAAGCGCTTAGTCCAGTGCTCTGCACATGGTAAGCGCCCAATAAATGCGACTGAATGAATGAATAAGCGCTTACCCTACTTAAAACTCACCTCCTCCAAGAGGCCTTCCCAGACTGAGCTCCTCTTCTCCCTCTACTCCCTCTACCACCCCCCCCTTCACCTCTCCGCAGCTAAACCCTCTTTTCCCCCCTTTCCCTCTGCTCCCCACCCCTCCCTTCCCATCCCCTCAGCACTGTACTCGTCCGTTCAACTGTATATATTTTCATTACCCTATTTATTTTGTTAATGAAATGTACATCGCCTGGATTCTATTTAGTTGCCATTGTTTTTACGAGATGTTCTTCCCCTCGACTCTATTTATTGCCATTGTTCTCGTCTGTCCGTCTCCCCCGATTAGACCGTAAGCCCGGCAAATGGCAGGGACTGTATCTGTTGCTGACTTGTTCATTCCAAGCGCTTAGTACAGTGCTCTGCACATAGTAAGCGCTCAATAAATACTATTGAAAGGATTGAAAGAATGTGCAGAGCACTGTTCCAAGCGCCGGGGGAGATACAGGGTCATCGGGGTGTCCCACGTGAGGCTCCTAGTCTTCATCCCCATTGTACAGATGAGGTGACTGAGGCACAGAGAAGTGAAGTGACTTGCCCACAGTCACACAGCTGACAAGTGGCAGAGCGGGGATTCGAACCCATGACCTCTGACTCCCAAGCCAGGGCTTTTCCCCCGAGCCACGCTGTGGAAATAGTAATAATGTTGGTATTTGTTAAGCGCTTACTACGTGCAGAGCACTGTTCTAAGCGCTGGGGGAGATACAGGGGATTGAGGTTGCCCCACGTGAGGCTCACAGTTTTCATCCCCATTTTACAGATGAGGGAACGGAGGCACAGAGAAGTGAAGTGACTTGCCCACAGTCACACAGCTGACAAGGGGCAAAGTGGGGATTCGAACCCATGACCCCTGACTCCCATGCCCAGGCTCTTTCCACTGAGCCACGCTGCTTCTCTTTGGTATTGGTTAAGCATTTACTATCTGCAGAGCACTGTTCTAAGCACTGGGGTAGATCCAGGGTCATCAGGTGGTCCCACGTGAGGCTCCCCGTCTTCATCCCCATTTTCCAGCTGAGGTCACTGAGGCCCAGAGAAGTTCATTCATTCATTCAATTCATTCAATAGTATTTATTGAGCGCTTACTATGTGCAGGGCACTATTCTAAGAGCTGGGGTAGATCCAGCATCATCAGGTTGTCCCACATGAGGCTCCCCGTCCTCATCCCCATTTTCCAGCTGAGGTCACTGAGGCCCAGAGAAGTGAAGTGACTCGCCCACCGTCACCCAGCTGCCAAGATGGCAGAGCTGGGATTCGAACCCATGACTTCTGACTCCCAAGCCCGGACTCTTTCCCATAAGGGAAGCAGCTTGGCTCAGTGGAAAGAGCCCGGGCTTGGGAGCCAGAAGATGTGGGTTCAAATCCCGGCTCTGCTGCTTGTCAGCTGGGTAACTTTGGGCAAGTAGCTTCACTTCTCTGGGCCTCAGTGACCCCATCTGTAAAATGGGGATGAAGACTGGGAGTCCCACATGGGACAACCTGATCACCTTGTATCTACCCCAGCACTTAAAACAGTGCTTTGCACATAGTAAGCACTTAACAAATGCCATCTTTTCACTGAGCCACGCTGCTTCTCTGAACGTCCAAGGCCGTCGCCTCAGCCGTGACTGCAAGCCTATTCATTAGATAGTAATAATTATGGTATTTATTAAGTGCCTACTATGTGCAGAGCACGAGAACATTCCTACCTGATGCTCCCGCGCATCCGGCGGCCCCGAAGGGCAGTGGTAGAACGGTGTTCGGTCGTGGAAGCCGGGCCCGTCGTCACCATCCCCTCAGTTGGCCGCCCCTGGCCGAGGGTGGAGGAAGGAAAGGAGTGTCCGCCCCATCCCCCCAGCCAGGAGGAACCTCCCCACACAAGAATCGGGGCAGGGTGGGCCAGTGGAAAGAACATGGACTTGAGAGCCAGAGGTCATGGGTTCGAATCCCGGCTCTGCCACTTGTCAGCTGGGTCGCTGTGGGCAAATCACTCACTTCTCTGGGCCTCAGTGACCTCATCTGTCAAATGGAGATGAAGACTGTGAGCCTCACGTGGGACAACCTGATGACCCTGTATCTACCCCAGCGCTTAGAACAGTGCTCTGCACATAGTAAGCGCTTAACAAATACCACTATTATTATTGTTATGCCTGGGTGCGGAGCTGACACCCTCGAGGCGCGTTCGTCTCCATGATCCTTGTTCTTTGAGAGATGACCAGCCCCATCTTGCCCGACGGGCAGTGAATCAATTATATTTATTGAGCCCTTACCCTACATCATCATCAGTAGTGTTTATTGAATGCCAACTGTGTACAGAACACTGTACTCAGTGTTTGGGAGGGTACAATAGTTGATGCATATGATTCCCTGCCAAGAGGAGCTTCGTTTAGACGGTGAGCCCATCACTGGGCAGGGATGGTCTCTCTCCATTGCCCAGTTGTCCATTCCAAGCGCTTAGTACAGCGCTCTGCACAGAGTTAGTGCTCAATAAATACTATTGAATGAATGAATGAATGAATTATTATTATTATTTACTTCCCAGATGTCATCATGACCATTATTACTATTCGCTTCACAGATAGCATCATTACTAATGAGCCCGTCACTGGGCGGGGATGGTCTCTATCTGTTGCCGAAATGTACATTCCAAGCGCTTAGTACAGTGCCCTGCACATAGTAAGCACTCAATAAATACTATTGAATGAATGAATGAATACAGTCTTGGCCACTCTAAGGCCCTGGCAAGCCTGACTTCTGGTAGTCCCCACGCCATCTGCCCAAGCCACTTTTATATCTAACAATAATGTTAATAATAGCAATATTTTTGTTGAATTCTTATTATATGGCAAGCACTAGCAGGATGATAATAATAATGATGGTATTTGTTAAGTGCTTACCATGTGCCAAGCACTGTTCTAAGCGCTGGGGTGGGAGGCGATACAACATAAGCAGGTTATCCCACGTGGACTCCCAGTCTTAATCCCCATTTTACAGATGAGGGAACTGAGGCACAGAGAAGTGAAGTGACTTGCCCAAAGTCACAGCTGACAGGTGACAGAGCTGGGATTAGGACCTGCATGGCCTGGTGGAAAAAGCACAGGTCTGGGAGTTGGAAGGTCATGGGTTCTAATGTCGCTTCTGCCACTTGTCTGCTGTGTGATCTGGGCAAATTACTTAACTTCTCCTCATCTGTAAAAATGGGGATTGAGACTGTAAGCCTCAACCCAATTTCCTTGTATTCACCCTGGCGCTTAGTACTGTGGCTGGCACATAGTAAGCGCTTAACAAATGCCACAATCATTATTAATTATTAAGCACTGGAATAGATACAGAATATGCCATAATTTAAGTAGTTATTAAGAGTTTACATTTCGAGTAGGAGATTAAAGTAAAAGTACTTTAAAATTTGTAATCGAATAGAAATCAATACAATTGTATATAACCAAGCGTGCCTATTTACTGAGCCCCTCCTGGATGCAAGAACGTATTAAGCACTGGAAGTCCAAGAGAAGGAAAGGGCACCGTCCTGCTGTCAAAGAGCTCACAGTCTGAGGGAGGAGGAGGCAGATAGACAAAGCAAGATAATGTAAACACGAGTAAAGAACTGAAGATGAATTGAAATATACATAAAGGCTAAGATTGGTTGTGTGTATAAAAGTGCTAAAGGTATGCAGGTAAATCAGAAAGGAGGAATCACAAAACTAAAATACAGTTTGGTGAACTCCTTATGGGGGGAATTCTTTGATAAATATAAATCCACAAATATTGATGGACTGAGGGAATGATGCAGGAAAAGTGTCTATAAGAGTGAGCAACTTGAGGGCATGGGATTTGTCTGCAATTCTGTTTATTTTTTCATATTCTTAAGTGCCAATTTTTTTATGGTAAAGAAAACTTAAAATGCCATATTATTTACTAGGGCCAACGTTCAGATCGCAATAACATTGTGAAGAACTTGCAACAGGGAGGGGAATAACGCAGTGAATTAAACTCTCCCCACCTCATCACCGAAAAGTGAGTAGGAGTAATAAGCATTAATATACTTGAAGTGCTACCAAACAAGGGCTTTAGGTCTTAAAATCTGAAATTTTTCATTCTTAATGCCTGAATTACTGGTATTCAATGCATGTTCACACAATTAGAAACAATTCAGTGTGTAAAGAGATTCCTTTAAAAGGTTTTCTGATCCACTTTGGAGAAACAAAGCATCAAACGGTCACCTCATCATTACCTTCACACTTTCCCTCATTAAAATATATAACCAATATAAGGTGGAGGATAGTTCTCCTTAGCAGTTATTCAGAGCTTCTTGTATTTGTATAATGAGAAAGTGTTCAAGATCAGTTCAGATCAGTTCATTTTGCTGTGGACATCTAGCAACATAAAAATGCCAAACCTTTGAACATATAAAATGTTTATGTCTTCCTTATTTAATGTTTTATTTATCTAAAATTAGGAAAATCAGTTTTTGTAACTGGTAGCTTCATTATTTTTAAAATTTTGCCCTCTTAAGAAACTGTCTCAAATTAATCGTTTCAGAATATTGTAGTTCTGTGATGGTTTAATCTTTGATTTAGTTCTGATATATTCCACATACTGTTCACGTGAAGATTTAAAATTCTAATGTGCAGTTTCATATCGGTGTTAGCCAACAATTGCATAATGTATGGTTCATTTGTATTTTGGAGGCTTTCTCCTTGTATCCTAAATAATTGAGAGTAGACTGTAGACTGTCATCCTCAAAACTATTTATTGAGTAAATTGAGTAACTATTTTGAGCAGAGTGCTGCAAATAAGCACTTTCTCTTGATTTTCAAGGTCTATGAGCAATTCTTGGCAAGATTCCTATCGGGTATAATTCTCTGGAAAAATCCATGACTGCACTTTTTGGAGAAGGTGGAAGATGAGTTTGGGGTAGGATAGTGATTTTGGGGGGACTTTTGTCACATTACTGTTGTAAGATAGATCTAAAGAGCAGAACGAGGGTCTTTTATAATTTTGTAATATAATAAACCTGACAACTTTCCAATTCCTCAATATCCATTCATTCAATCGTATTATTGAGCGCTTACTGTGTGCAGAGCACTATACTAAGCGCTTAGAAAGTACAGTTCAGCAACAGAGACAATCCCTGCCCTCAACGGGCTCACAGTCTAGAAGAGGGGGAGGCAGACATCAAAACAAATATACAGGCATCAATAGCATTAATCACCTAATTGATATCCTTGGTAGTCTCACACTGTTAGATTTGTTTCTCTCCTTTCTTCATAATGAGTCAATTCGGTTGATTTTCTACTGATAAATCCATCCTGCCAGCAGAACATTGTTATAAAGAGAAAGATGTTTTGCATAAAGGATTTCTAGTCAAGAATTTGCCTTTTATCGTCCTCTCCTTCTTGATTCTTTTTTTCAGGAATCAGATTTAAGTTAGTATTGACTATTTCCTAACCAGTGATAAGTAGCTCTAGAAAGTACAAAGGCAATGAATGATGTTTTATCTGCTAAAACACATTCTTAAACCTACTATTTTTTATCTTTTTTTGGTTAGTAAAGCTGTTTGCTAAAAGGTCAACTTGAATACATTACTGATTTTCCTTTATAAAGGAACTGACAGGGTAACTATTATTGTTATTATTATGATTACTCCTATTAATAATAATGGTATTTGTTAAGCACCTACTACGTGCCAAGCACTGTACTAAGCGCTGGGGTAGATACAAGTTAATCAAGTCGAACACACTCCCTGTCCCACAGGGAATTCACAGCTAAGTAAACCCTTTCTGTTTTCAGTTTTAAATGTTTAGGCTTTGGAGTGTTATCAACTTTACTTTTGCAGATGAGAAGCAGTTTGGCCTAGAGGAAAGAGCCCGGACCTGGGAGTCAGAGGTCCTGGATTCTAATTCCCGGCTCCTCCATTTGCCTGCTTGGTGACCTTGGGCAAGTCGCTTAAATTCTCTGTGCCTCAGTTACCTCATCTGTAAAATGGGGATTAACACTGTGAGCCCCATTTGGGGCATGGACGGTGTCCAACCTGATGAGCTTGTATCTACCCCAGCCCCTAGCATAGTGTCTGTCACATAGGAAGGGCTTAACAAATACCATTTAAAAGAAACAATGTATATTTTAGATGTCTTCACTAACAGTCCAACAATATGAAAATCTAACAATATGAAGAATAAATAAATATAGCCAATTGCCAACTTTTCCCTTTAGTAACCTCTTTTGGACCACAGATGTACAAGCAATGTGGCCTAATGGATAGAGCATGAGCATGGGAGTCAGAAGGACCTGGATTCTAATCCCAGCTCCCTGACTTGTCTGAAGTAGGACACTTCATTCTCTGCGCCTCAGTTACCTCATCTGTAAAATGGGGATGTGAGCCCCATTGTGACTGTGACTGTCCAACTTGATTAGCTTGTATCTATCGCAGCACTTAGAATAGTGCCTGGCACGTAATAAGCACTTAACAGACACCATAAAAAAATGAACCCAATCTCTTTGTGACCCTATTGAGATTTATACTTGGCTGGAAGTATGAAGAGTTGGCATCAATTCATGGATGAGAGGTGATAATGAACTACTAGAAGAAAAATTAGGGATGTCACATGGTGCATCCCTAATTGTTAGGATTGGCATCATGAAGGGCAGACAGCATACAAATTCCCCAAACATCCTATTGCTACTGTCAGAAACAGACTATTGGACCGGTTGGATCTTTGGGTCTGACTCAGTCATGACATTTCCACTATTAATTTGTTTTCTGCCTGCACAACTTCCCGTAGTAATTCATTCCATGTGCTTACCACCCTGATAGCAGGAGTTGCAGTGGTAGTATTTATGGAGAGTCCGCTCGGGGCGGAGAGAAGTTTGAAAACACGGAAACGACAGAACAAATTTTCCACCAGACTATGAGCTCCTCAAGGGCGGGGACTGTGTCTACCAGCTCTAGCTTAGTTTCTCAAGCGCTCTTAGTACAGAGACCTGCACAGAGTAAGTGCTCCAAACAGACCACTGATTGATTGACAGTACTATAATAGTAGAATTTATCGAGGGCTACTAATAGGGAAGGCTCTTGGCTCCTTGGCTTGTGGCTAAAATGACAATGTGCTGCAGACACCACTCCACATGTCTCCCATTCGTTTTGGGCTTTTCCTGCTCTTTCTCTCTGCAGTCGGCACCTGCAGTAGTGAAGTCCTCATTGTGGCCAGTAATTTTTATGTTGGAAATGAAAGTTTCACTTGACAATAGTCAGTGATCTGGGAGGCAGAGTGACCTTTAATGGTGTTTGGAACCAAGAAGATATCTGGCTTCTAGTCCCAGCTCTGCTATTGGCCTGCTGTGTGGCTTTTGACTGTCTCTTAATCAATCAATCAAACATATTTATTGAGCATTTACTGTGGGCAGAGCACTGTACTAAGTGCTTGGGAGAGTACAATATAACAGAGTTGAAAGATTGATTCCCTGCTGACAGTAAGCTTATAGCGTAGACCTCTCTGGGACTCAGTTTCCTCATCTGTAAAATGGAGATAAAGTAGATTATGAGCCCTCTGTGGAACTGGGACTGTGTTCAATCTGACAACCTTGTATCTACTTAGTATGTGGTTAATAAGTGCTATCATTATTCAATTCTTATTAATGTTCATCCAACTTCATTCCATTCCCTGGGTGGGAATTTTATTTTTAAATGATATTTATTAAATGCTTACTATGTGACAGGCACTTTGCTAGGCACCTGAAGTAGACACAAATTAGTCATGCTGGGACAAAATTCATGTCCTACATGGGCCTCACTGTCAATCCCCATTTTACAGATGAGGTGACTGAGTCACAGAGAAGTTAACTGACTTGCCCAATTTATGCCCCCCCTTTTGGGTATGAAAATGTAACTCCCACTATAACTTCCACCTTCTGTGAGCCTTTAGTAGAATCTGAAAGAAGAAATGAAATTTTGGGGAGGGTATTTTTATTAGCAATATCTCCTTTGGGCCTGAATCTGCATGACAAGACGCAAATCTCTGGGACTGAAGAGAAGTGTAGGGCTGAAAACTTTAGGGATATTTAGCTGCACTGGGATTCTTTTTTAAGCGAGTGCTTGTTTCACCCTTTGGGGTTGGATCTGTAGGCAAAGCAGTGTATTGAGCTCACTGTGGGCAGGGAATGTGTCTGTTTATTGTTATTGTACTATCCCAAGCACTTAGTACAGTGCTCTGCCCACAGTAAGCGCTCAGTGAATATATTTAAGTGAATGAATGAATGCTTGGGAAGATGCAATACGGTAGAATTGATGGATATGATCTTGGCCCTCTTGGAGTTTACAGTCTAATGGATTAACCTCTTTTCTTCCTGTTGAAATATGCTCAAATGAGCTAAAACCTTCTGCTTTATGAACTCCATCTATCACCTTTTTAAATATAGGGTTTTTTAAATATATTGAGTTGGTACCTTTGCAAGGTTTTCTTGTGGATCTTAATTTTGAATTAGTAACAGAGTATTACTCAGAAGCAGCCAAACTTTGCCCAGACCTGACTTGCTTTAATCTGATAATCACTCTCTCCAGTAGCGGCTGATTCGTGAGGAACAACACTCGAAGGTGATCTGGGGTTCTTATTATTTTTCTTCTTGTTTTTATTAATCATACTTATTGAGTGCTTACTGTATGCGAAGCAACATACTCAGTGCTTGGGAGAGTACATATAACATCAAACGCATTCCCTGCCCACAAAGAGCTCACAGTCCAGAGAGGGAGACAGACATTAATATAAATAAATAGATAAAATAGATAAATTACAGATATATACATATGTGCTGTGGGGAAGAGAGAGGATGAATGAAGGAGCAAGTATGAGCGGCTCAGCAGGGAGTGGGAGAGGAGTGGAAGTAAAAGTGGGAATAAAAGAAGAAGCTTTTAGGATAAAATAATTAGGCTATTTGAAATGTTAGAACTTTTCTCCAGGTAGAAGATTCGGCTTGCAGAGTTTTTTCCTTTGCAAAAACTTGATTTTCTCTTACCGTGGACCAACTCTCCATTATTTTGAGGCTGATTATTCGGACCTGACTTTTCCTCCTCCTCCCTCCCATTCCCCTCTTTTGGCTAATTCACTGCCAAGAAATCAAACAGGAAAAGAGAAAGGAGGTGAGATTTCAACCAGCCCATTTTGCTCTTTGCTCTCAGTCCCAAAGAAAGCCCAAGTGTGGCAGCTATTGATTCAAAGCAGGATGTTGGGTTCATGGTGGAGAGCACTTATGTACTTTATTCCCTCTCTCAGCACTTATGTACGTGGGTATATTTTTATTTGTGAATTCGGTTATTTACTTAGCAATTTCATCCTGGTTTATTTGATGTCTGTATTCTTCCTGCTGCCCACACTACTTGAAATTTTAGATTGGGAGCTCCTTGAGGACAGGGAACAAATGTTCATATTATTGTATTTGTTAAGTGCTTACTGTGCGTCAAGCACTGCTCTAAGCGCTGAGGTAGATACAAGTTAATCAGAGTGGACACAGTCCCTTTCTCATATGGGGTTCACAGTCTAAATAGGAGGGAGAACAGGCTTTTAAGTCCCATTTTACAAATGAGGAAATGGAGGCATGGAGAAATCAAGCAACTTACCCAAAGTCACACAGCAGGCAGTTGGCGAAACCAGGATTAGCACTCATATCCTCTAACTCCAGTCCCGTACTCTTTCCACTAGGCCACACTGCTTCCCCAGAGACATGCTTTGTTTCTGTTGTTCTCTCCCAAATGCTTAACCCAATGCTTCACACTCAGGCTGTGCTTAATGAATGCCACTGACTGATGATTGCTTGTATCCAAGTCCTCCCTGATCCTTGTACTCTCTACATTCAGGTAATTGGAGAGTCTAAAGTTGACTGTGAGTCTCATAAATAACTAGTCACTTCCATCAGTGGGTTTTCCAGTCCAGCCCCAACCCCGTTCCCCCTCCTTCATCCTAGGCGGGAAGCCGCTGGGGCAGAGTCCACAGGGAAATTGGCAAAGAGAAGGGGGATTATTGGAGGGGAACGTGAGCGTGATGGAGGAGGAGGAGCAGAGAAAACAAGTAACCACTGAAAACTCGAGAGATTGGCTTATTCAGGTTTCATATCTCCTCTAGCAGGCTTTCCCCGGCTGACCTCTCATCTCCCCTCGCCTCCACCCCGACTGGTTCCCACCCCCATCACATATCTCATCTAAGTACATATCTTTAAAATCTGTTGCTGCCCCTTACCTGCAATTTCTTTTAGTGTCTGTCTCCCCAGCTAGACCGTTACAGCTTAGCTCCCCAAGGTCAAGAATCTTGTCTATTAACTCTATCGTGCTCTCCAAGCTCTTAGTACAGTGATCTACACCAAGAAAGTGCTACTGGTTGATTGATTCATAGCTATTTTGCTTCTAAATCTTTAGATTATTGTATCTTCTCCTCCTCCATAATCTTTACCTCTCTTTGTGCTCTCACCCTTGTTTGCGTTTATTTTTGTACCAGGCTTTAAAATAACTATTTGCGGGTGTTGAGAGTCATGATGATGGGGTGTTTTTTCCCATTAGCCTCTCTTAGGGCAATTCGCCCTCTTGGTCAGTCAAAGAAGCTGATGATAAAGGTTTAGTCGAGTCTGCAGAGCTGCTTCTGGGTAATTAGGGGATGGGAGATTTCATCAGACTTTTCTCTCTTTCCCGAAGTAACCATCAGAGAATGGCGGTAGGTTTTGAAAACCTCATACTGAACGCACAGCTCCTCAAATCAATCCATTTTTCCTTAACCGATTTAGCCGGGAATGTGGCTACGATTCTTATCTGCTTGCCTCCTGGAGGTGCTAGAAGAGAAAACTGACTGTATGCTGACTGTCAAACAATCATGTAGCCACATCACTAGGCACTTAGAATGCAGAGGGGAGGGCTGGAGTTCTCCAGCGACAGATGCTTTCGCTAGGCAATTTAGAGCTATGATTGGTTGAGAACATTCAAAAATAAAAATAATAGTGGTTTTTGTTAAGTGCTTACTATGTGCCAAGATCTTGGGTAGGGAGTCACGCGGTACAGTGCTAAGAGCTTAGTACAGTGCTCTGCACACAATAAGCACTCAGTAAATATGATTGATTGATTGCTCAAGATAAACAGATAAGAGAAGCAGCATAGCTTAGTGATAGAACATGGACCTGGAAGTCAGAAGGACCTGGGTTCTAATCCCGGCTCCACCACTTGTCTGCTGGATGATCTGGGGCAAGTCATTTAACATCTCTGTGCTTCGGTTACCTCATCTGTAAAATGGGGATTAAGACTGTGGAGTGTAACATGGACTGTGTCCAACCTGATTACCCCTTCACTTAGAAGAATGGTGCCTGGAACATATTAGGTGTTTAACAATTATCATTCAAAAAAAAAAGTTGGACATGGTCTCTGTCTCACATGGAGCTCAAAATCTAAGGGGGAGGGAGAACAGGTTTTTAATCCCCAATTTACAGGTAAGGAAACTGAGGCACAGAGAAGTTAAGTGATTTGCCCAAGGCTACACACAGGACGAGTATCCACTTTTGTATTATCACAGCAAAGATGTTCTTTGGTTATTGATCAATCAGTATTATCATCGGAGCACTTATTGATTGCAGAGTACATTGATAAATGCTGGGGAGAGTACAATTAAGTAAAAATGGGGATTCGATTCTCCTCCTTCCTACTTAGACTGTGAGTCGAATGTGGGACATGGGCTGTGTATAGCCCGATAAGGTTCTATCTAGCCCCGCACTTAGAACAGTGGTTGACATATAGTAAGCACTTAACAAACAGTATTTTTAAAAACAGACTTTCTAACAGCGAGTCCTGTTCTGTGAAATCTCCTTCTGTGGGTGTCATTGGACAGACCCAGCTGATTCATTCGGGGGCTACTTTGGGGCAGTCTTCCCCAGAGGCTGGGGCAATGGATTAAATGACTTCTCGGGGCTCCTTTTCTGCTTAGTGGGATGAATTTGTTTCTCCAGCCAACAGTTCCAAACCCTCAACTTTGATTTCTGAGCGCTCTCTTCAGTCTTCCAGGCCACCCACTTCATCCCTGGCTCCGCTTCTTGTCCCTGAACCAGAGGCAGCAGCTGGTTCTCTTTTTTTATAACATGTGGTATTAATGCTTGCTCGTCTCTTGAGTTTCTGGCTTGTCCTAGGTCAAGTGCCTTGTGACAGCGAGGGCTAGAGGGAAGTTAGTGGAAAGAGCTTGGGCCAGGTTGTCCAGAGGCCCAGGTTCTAATCTAAGTCCCACCACTGGCCTTCTGTGTGACTTTAGGCAAGGCACTTAACCTCTCCTGTGCTCGTATTCCTAACCCTGACCAGCCTTCTCACTGATCCTCTTGCTGGTCATGGGACATCCTGTGAGAGAGTGCTGTGGTTCAGTGCACACAGCTGGAAAACAGCTCAAAAGCAAAATCCTGCTGTGAGTGAGGCAGCATGGCCTAGTAGATAGAGTATGGACCTGAGAGGCAGGAAGGAGGGAACAGTTAGTGTGCCAAGCACTGTACTGAGCATCGAGGTGTCTACAAAATAATCAGGTTGGATGTTTACAGTCTAAGTAGAAAGGAGAACAGGTATTTTATCCCCGTTTTACAGATGAGGAACTGAAGCACAGAGAAATTCAGTGACTTGCTCAAGGTCAACTGGCAGGCAAGTGGCAGAGCCGGTATTAGGACCCAGAACTTCTGGCTCCCACTTCTGTGCTCTTTCTACAAGGTCAGACTGGTTCGAAAAGGCCAGAAAGCATTCTTGGAGGGCCCACTCTATGGAGAGGAAGGTGGTGAGATGCAGGGGTCCTCTCTGCCGAAGACCTCCCCTCCCCTACTCCACATCCCCAGACCAAAACCTTTTGGATACTCCAACCCAGACCCTGGTTTTCATGGAAGGTTCAACTCCAAGAGACAGAGTCCTCCTGCCCCCAGGAAGCCTGGGAAAGCAGAGTTGAAAGGATGCCATTCTCCTGGAGAATGATCATATTTGCTCATTTCTTTGCACCTTGATTGCTGCAGTCCCCCAAGCAGAATTTTCCCAGAGCTTGTCTTCACAAATGCTTGGAGTTCTTCAAACCCGGGACTGGGTTCTGCACCTGAAAAGGGGGCACAGACAGGTTCACGCCAGCCCTGGGCGTTGTTCTTTTTTTATGGTATTTGTTAAGCGCTTACTATGCACCAGGTACTGTACTAAGAAGGCGCTGGGGTAGAGATGAGATAATCAGGTCGGACACAGTCCAGGTCCCACATGGGGCTCACAATCTCAGTCCCCTTTTTACACAGATGAGGTAACTGAAGAACAGACAATAATAATAATCATGGTATTTGTTAAGCGCAGGTCCAGGGACGGTCAGCTCAGCAACCAGCTCCCTTCTCCCTCCAACCGTCGCTGGAAAACACTCCATCGGCTTCTGCATTTCTTCTTGCTAAAACAAAAGCTCCTCATCTTTAACTTCAAGGCCTTCCTCTACTTAAAGGCCTAGTGGAAAGAGCATGGTTCTTGGAGTCAGGGGGCTGGAGTTTTAATCCCAGATCCACCCTTGCAGAATTTGCAGTCGAGAAGAGCTGAACCTAACAAGTCATTCACAACCCCACTGGCAGAATTATTACTTCTTAAATTTTCCATGTTTTCCACTATGCCACGAGAAGCAGCGTGGCCTTTTGGCTAGAGCACGTGCCTGGGTGTCAGAAGGACCTAGATTCTAATCCCGGCTCTGCCAGTTATCTGCTGGGTGACCTTGGGCGAATCACTTCACTTCCCTGGGTCTCAATTACCTCCTCTGTAAAATGGGGATGAAGACTGTGAGACCACTGTGGGACAGGGACTCTGTCCAACCTGATTAGCCTGTATCTATCCCAGTGTTTTAGAACAGTGCCTGGCACGTAGCAAGTGCTTACGAAATACCAGTAAAAAACCCCAAAAAACCTCCGCTCGGTGAGAAGGCAGCAGGTCTGAGCCCTCCACTGCAGAGCACTTCCTTCTTTTGAGTTGGTAATTATAATTAAAAACGGGAAAATTGGCTTAGCTGTTTCTGATTTCCCGGAGCCCTGAGTGACGAGGAATCACATATGTGGCTTTCCGATCCAGCCATTTTTGACTTTGCCTGCTTTCTGCAGGGCAGAGTGGGTCTCACCACCTCTGCCAAAGTCATTTCCTTCCGTGGGCAAAGGCTTTGTCCTCTGCTCCTTTGATCAGACTGAAGGAGAAGCCCCCCGGTACCTTCTAGGTTTCTTCATTTTCTCCCGAGTTCCCCCTGGGTGGAGAAATATGGGAAAATGCCAGTATGAGGAAGGGAAAGAGGAATCAAAACCTTCACTGGTCTCGGCAGCTCCGGTGCCTGTTTTTCCGCCCACGGTTCTTTTTTCTTTCCAGCCCCCACGTTCTTTCCCACTGTTTCCTCCCTAATTGTTTTTCCTTACCTTGAAGCCAACGGCCCCAGGAGCCCATAGGGCCTCTCCTTTGGGGAACAAAGAAGGACTGGAGCAGCAGGAAGAGCCGCAGGAGGAAGAGGGTTCTGCCAGGAGCCCTCTGGGGCCTGCTCCACGGTTGGAGGACACATTCCTGCTGGCCTCCTGCAGAGTATTCATTGAGCAGGAAATGAGCAGCACGAGTTCAATGGAAGCAATCAGGCCAAATGAATCTGCAAATAGACCCTACTGGGCACGAGGCACTTACATCACTGAGAGAAAGGGAAAATGCTCAAAATTGAGAACACCCCTTCTCTCTGCATGTTGATAAAGAAGGGCATGTGGGCCTCTGCCAAACCATCTTTGGAAGGGACTATGAATGTAACCATCTTGGGAACATCATTCCTGAGAGCTAAGTGAAGGAGGTTGGAGGAGAACAGCGTGGCCTAGCAGAAAGAACATGTGGCTGGGAGTCAGAGGACCTGGATTCTAATTCTGTCTCCACCACAAGCCTTCTGTACGACCTTGTGCAAGTCACTTCACTTCACTGGGCCTCAGTTCCCACATTTGTAAAGAGGGAATTCAATCCCTGTTCTCCCTCCCTCCCTAGATTGTGATCCCTGTGTGGGACAGAGACTGTGTCTGAACCGATTATCTTGTATCTTCCCCAGCATAGAACAGGGTTTGATGCATAGTAATGCTTAACAAATATTTTTATGATTACTTCCATGTGGGAAGACCATCATATTGAGAACACCTTGAGGATGGTTTAGAAGGAGCATCTGCTCCTGTGTTTGTAGCTTTGCCTTTAGGGAAAGGTGTGACTCTCCCCTGGTTGCTCCACACAGTAAGCACTCAATAAATGCGAATGACTGATTGTATCTACCCCCAACATTTAGTACAAGGTAACAAATAGCACAATTATTATTAATAAGCCACAATAACAATGACAAGGTTGATCTTTGGAATGTCCTTCTCCCCTTTTAGTTCTATAAAATGGCTGAGAGCAACTTTCCTCAACACCCCAAAAAACTCTTCCGTCTAATGTTCAGACCTCAGGAAATACACCTTGTACACAGGAATAATAATAATAATAATAACGATACTTGGCTAGTGCTTACTATGTGCCAAGCACTGTTCTGAGCACTGGGGTAGATTCAATTAATCAGGTTGGACACAGTCCCTGTTCCACTCAGAGCTCACACTTTTAATCCCCATTTTACAGATGAGGCAGCTGAGGCACGGAGAAGCTAAGTGACCTGCCCACGGTCACATAGCAGACACATGGTGAAGCTGGGATTAGACCCCAGGTACTTCTGACTCCCAGGCCCTTGCTCTATCCACTAGGCAACACTGCTTCTTAACAGGAACATCAAGCCAGGGAGTGTTAATTATCACGGTGCTCGATCCTGGCAGGTGCAGCTCTAAACACTGAGGCTTCCTTTCTCCTCCCCTGTAGTGAAACCCTGCAAGATTGATTCTTTATCTCAGCCACAGCCCCTTGGTGGTCGTCCTGGGTCTGGGCAGGGGGACCTGGGAGGGGACGGGAGCTCTGAAAACAGGTTCCAATCCTGAGAGAAACCGGGAATGGATTGGTGAGTGAAGAGAGGTGTTGGTGCGGGCCTGGGGGGGTTCATTCATTCATTCATTCAGTAGTATTTATTGAACGCTTACTATGTGCAGAGCACTGTACTAACTAAGCTCTTGGAATGTACAAATCGGTAACAGATAGAGACAGTCCCTGCCCTTTGACGGGCTTACAGTCTAATCACAGGCTTACAGTGCTGTGGATTCTCAGAGCATCTCATTAGTCTGTAAATGGCAGTTGGCTAGGATGGCACTGATGATCTAAGTGAACGGAGATTTGCTTGGACTGGCCTCTGCCCAACCTTTCTTCAAAAAGTAACTCTTTGCTCCCCTGAGGTAGGGGACCAGAGCAGGGGACTGAAGCAGGTACCTGGAAGTAGGATCAAATGTGGGGAGAGGAGAGGGTTACCCTGGGGATGTATGTGTGGGGTGTCTGAGGCAGGCTGGGACATTCAGTGGTTAGAACAGGGCTGGCTGCCACGGGTCCCACTTTGTATTTGCGCCAGGGCATGTGGGGGATGTGAATACTTGGGAATAGCTGGCTAACCCTCCAAACTGGGAGTTTGCTGGATATCTGCTATGGAGATTAAGACGCCCACGTATAGAATTGTTTCCTTTCGCTGTTAGAGCCCCAGGCTCGGCTGCTGCCAAATCAGAGGAGCGAAGGAACAGACCTGGCCCAGGTGAAAATCCCAAACCAATCCCAATCCCGAGACAAAGAGCCCGTCCCCCCGAGCGCACCTGATGGGGGCTTCCGTGGAGCTAAAGCCAGCCCCACCAGAGGGCAGAAATCATGCCTCATGTCCTTCCTGTCCCCTGGCCCTACATTCTGCCCATCGAGAGAAAGGAGTCGGGCCCATCCTCAGCTGGATTCCTCTCCTCCAGCTGTGGTGATGATCTCAGGACCCACTCTACTTCCCCCTCCCCGCTCTCCACTTCCCCCTCCCCGCCCCCTCTAGGGCTGGGCACCCCAGGGCCCACCATGCTGAAGCCAGATGAGTGCCGGGAATGCGCTCTGCAGCCAGCCATCTGCAGAATCCTGGGCAAGTCTGGAACCCGGTATCCAGGAGTGGTCCCGGGCTACCTGCATCCGTCCAACCAGGGGCAGATGGAGGGTGGTCCTGGAGTAGATGCGTTGCCGCAGGAGGTGGGGGTGTGGGGGGGACAGAGGGCTTGGCCTCCCCTCTGATCCCCAACCCTCAACCTCTCCACAAAGGGGGAAGCCTGGACGGGCCCGTTGTCCACTCTCCCCAAGAATGGAACGGGGCCTGAGGTGGCCAGTACTAGTGGGGTAATCTGACCCCCCTTTTGCAAGTGCCACCTTCAGAGATGAAGTGACTTCAGGCTGGAAGGGGCTATGAGAGGTCACCTGCTCTACACTCCTGCCTTGGTCCTGGCCACACCTAAGCTGATTTTATTCCTCCCCCAAGGAGATCCCACCCCTCCCCAGATCAGTGCTTCAGGGCTCAACCCTCATAATATCTGTAGGGAAGTCTTTCCTTGGGTCTAACTTGAATCCTTCTCCTGCAGCTCCAGGCTGCTTCCTCTTGTGGAGATGGAGATCTTTTCTCCTGGCCCATGTGCCCTGAGGCGATCCAGCCCTACCAGAGGAGTCTGGGGTAGTTAGTCCTGGTTCCGGATGGCATTCGGGGACACATAGGCCAGGCTGGACCCCCTCAAAAGCCAACACCAACCCCCAGGCTTGGAGGACTGCAATGGTAGGGTGGGGTGGAGAAGTGGATGGGGGGCGGATCACATCCTTTGTCAAGCTTTGGCATTCCTGGATTCAACTTTCCCCTCTGTGCTACCCCTTCCCTTGCCCCCTGTCACCCACTAAATTTTCTGGCCAGGCTGCCGACTGAATCCCGTGATGTTTTTCCCTTTTTCCTTCTCCCTTCCCCTCTCTCTCTCTCTCTCTCTCTCTCTCTCTCTCTCTCTCTCAGAGGTGTTGATAGTAACAACAGTAAAAGGCTGCCAAGTTGGAGAGAGAACAAAGTCGCCGAGCTGAGAGAGGGCGGCAGGAAAGGCGGGTGGATTGGTGGAGAGGGAGAGAGAGTGCGAGCTGGGAAAGAGCCACTGTTTATCCTGAAACGAAAGGGTTGTTCTAGTACCATCAGCCACCGGCGGTGCCTTGGATTAGGATGAGGGCAGAAGGAGGCCTCTGCTGTTGCTCAGGCAGATGCCCGAAGAGGGAGCCGGCCGGGAGAGTGGGTGGCTTCCAGCCTGGGAGGCGTGGGTGAGGCCGAGGGGCCAGGGCGAGGCCGAGGGGCTAGGTTGGGGCTCTGCCTACTAGGTGTGCCACCCACTGCCTTGCTCAGACAGACTCGGCCAGGTTGGGCATGACCGCCTCCTCTCAACGGGCATTCCTGGGTAGTGGTTGGGCCAAGGCAGGACCCGGTCTGTTTCGGCTGCCGCTCCCTGGCCGGCCCGTAGCCTGCAGGGCTAGAGACCCAGCCCTGAAGTCGGGAGTCCTGGGGAGGATCATTGGCTCCCTCCCCAGGAGAGGCAGGCGATTGAGCCTGCAAAGAACTTCCAGGGGTCACCTCATCCATCCCCCTGCCTCTACCCAATCCACGCGTAGAGGGCCGGGGAAGAGAGGGTGTCTTTTTTAACCTTAAAGCGCCTCCCTCTAATCTTTAAGTTCGTTGAGGTGGGGAACATGTCTACCAGCTCTCTTGTATTATACACTCCCAAGTGCTTAGTTACAGTGCTCTGCATTCCATAAGCACTCAGTAAATACTGTTGATTACTTGACTGATCCAGGGAAAAAAGAATCCTTGACTTCCAGGGGTCACGGTCTCAGCACCTCTCCCCTTTCCCTGCCATTGCTTCTTCTTATTCTGGACCGGCTAGAAGACAGAATTCTGGAGTTTGGCTTCTGCCTTTTTCTCCAGGGTTACCTCTTGCCCAGAGAGTTGAGTGGGGACAGCAGGATCATCGTGACTGGGCACCCACGGATCACTAACGTGGGGTCTCCTGGAGTCTGTGACGTCTCTGGCACTTAGAGGGGCAGACTGAGGGCCGGCATCTCTGCCCAGCACCCTCTCCAGGGGTGGGCAGATGGGATAGAGTTGCCCGCAATTCTGGAAGGTCCTGGGAGTCTTAGAGACCCCATGTCTGTGCTTCAGTTGCCTCATCTGTAAAATGGGGATTAAGAGTGTGTGCTCCGTGTGGGACAGGGATTGTATTCGACCTAATTAATTAGAGACAATCGACTGTATGTGGGATATGCCACAATCGGGTGAAGGTGGGGAGGCTGCCCAGCCAATCAGCTAAAGAGAAGGGCTGGGAATATGGAGGCAGCTAATGAACTGCCAAGAAGGAGGGTCTGCAGCTTTAATGACTGTGGCTAGGACTTGGGAGGGTTGGTCTCCCCCTTGGTGTGTTGAAGTTGGTGACTGGCCCTCCCTGACTTTTAGCTCATGCTCCCGCGCCACTACCTGCCCTCTTTGGGAAGAGGAGTTCATCTGAGAACTGAACATCAGGACCTGTGGAGAGAGAATGCAAAAGATGAGACCCCCACCCCACACTCTGTTCCCTTGGCATGGGAAAGAGGACCTGGTTTCTAATTCCGGCTCTTCTACCTGCCTTCTGTGGGACCTTAATCAAGTCACTTCACTTCTCTGAGGCAGTTTCCTCATCTGTGCAATGGCAATTTAATACCTATTTTCCCTCCTGCTTAGACTGTGAGTCCCATGTGGGACAGGGACCATGTCCAATCCAGTTGCGATGAACCCACCTCAGCACTTAGTACAGTGCTTGGCACAGAGTAAGTGCTTAACCAGTACCACGATGATGATGACGACGATGATTATTGTAATCCGATGTGGAAGTGAGCAGCTTGCCCGGAGACAAACAGGACCAACTTGAGAAGCAGCATGGTCTGATGGAAAGAACACAGGTTTGCGAGTCAGAGGACCTGGGTTCAAATTCCAGTTCTGCCACTTGCCTCCTTAGCGACCTTGGTCAAATCACTTTCTATCTCAGTTTCCTCATCTGAAAAGAATGGAGATTCAAGACCTGACCTCCCTCCTAGACAGTGAGGTCCAAGTGGGTCAGGGGCTGTGTCTGACCTGATTATCTTGCATCTACCCTAGCGCTCGCTCACTATTTGCTTGGCCCATAGTAAGCACTTAACAAATACCACAATTATCATCCAACCTCGTACGCGATCCCAGACCTGAAGGAACTCAGATGTGGGTGGAAAGAAATCAGGCTGTATTGCAAGCAAGGACTTGCATCCAAACAGAAACTCTCCTTCTTGTCACCGTCCGGCCTGTGCCAAGTTCCTGGGCTAGAGAAGAGCAGGGAAGAATTTTGCTTCCTGATTGATTGATTTGATAACATCTGATTCGAATCCCAATGGAGTAAGAGGGTGCACTTTAATGACAACCATTAGGGAAACAAATTTAGCAACCCGCCGAGGGGGGCTCATTTTCTGGAGGACCCCCCCCCCCCAGCTTCTGCTTTCCCAGTGGGGCCAGATGAACCTGACCCCTACCCTTAGGGCACTTAGTTCTGGGGAAGAGGAGGCTGAGGGCAGTGGGGACTCTGGTGCTAAGCACTTGGAAGGGTCTCAAGGTGAGATGATGACCAGTCAGTTTCCATCTCCGGAGAGGACGGAATAATCGATGGTATTTATTGAGCGCTTACTATGTGCACAGCACTGTACTAAATGCTTGAAAGAGTTCAAAATAACAAGAATCAAGAAAGAAAGACCTTATTTGCAGTGGCAAGAGTGAAGTTAGAAACCAGGAGATGCTTTCTGGAACACTTTAGAATGGGCAGCTGCAGGAGAGTGGAGAGCCTTTTTTATTCAAGGGGAGCTTTTAGAATGTCAGGCCCCATTGACTTGACCCCACCACTTACCTCTTGTGTGACCTTGGACAAGTCACTTCACTTCTCTGTACTTCAGTTTCCTCATCTGGAAAATGGGGATTCATAACCTGTTCTCCTTCTTCACAACCTGTTCTCCTTCCTACTTAGACTGTGAGTCCCATGTGTGACCTGATGATGTATCTACCCCAGTACTTAATACAGTGCTTGGCATAGAGTAAGCGCTTACCAAATATTATTATTATTTTTTTTTTTATTGAGGCGGGTTAGGTGCGATTCTCCCTCAAAGAATTGACCCCGCCGGTTACCCTGCTTCTTCTGCTCAAGCTGCTCGCCCAGCCTGGAGCTCCTTGCTTTCCCTCCACATAGACTGCCAGACCGTAACTCTTCCCATCTTCAGAGCCCTCCTAAAATCCCATCTCTTCCAAGAAATCTTCCATGATTAATTCTCAACACCTTGTCGTGTCACCCCATCTACCACTTTGGCAGTTATGTATGTATACCCATCTTCAGCTTTTACGTGCATATGCATATTCAATTGCAAATTCTGATATTTCAGGCAGACATATTCACTCTTCAGAGGTCTATCTGATTGCCATTCTTCCAACTGCTCGTACTATTTATAATAACTTTAGCCGGTCCCTCTCCCATTAGATCGTAAGCTTCACGTGGGCAGGGAATATGTGTTTTGCTTCTCTTGTACTTTTCCATGCACTCAGTACACTGCTCTATCATGGAATGATGGATTGGAAGCTTGGGTTTGGCCTGGAAGGTGCTAGAGGACTCCTCCAGGCTGAAAGCTTTGTAACTCAGACCTTCCCGGCACCGTCCAGGCAAAGGCAACTGGGATTGGGGGGTCTGCAATGGAGGCGAGAAGCAGCGTGGCTCAGTGGAAAGAGAACGGGCTTTGGAGTCATAGGTCATGGGTTGGAATCCCAGCTCTGCCACTTGTCAGCTGTGTGACTGTGGGCAAGTCATTTAACTTCTCTGTGCCTCAGTTACCTCATCTGTAAAATGGGGATTAAGACTGTGAGCCCCAACGTGGGACAACCTGATTCCCCTGTGTCTACCCCAGCGCTTAGAACAGTGCTCTGCACATAGTAAGCGCTTAACAAATACCAACATTATTATTAGGTCCTGGTCCCCACAGTGACCCCCTTCTGCAGGACCCTACTGCAAGACAGGGAAGAGCCCTGAGGGGCCACCAAAGGTGATTTTAAATTAATTAAGTGCTTGCTTGGCGCCAAGCACTGTACTAAGTGCCGGAGTAGATGCAAGAAAATCAGGTTGGACATTGTCTCTGCCCCTCATCGGGCTTACAGTCTAAGTAGCGGGGAGAACAGGTGTTTCATCGCCATTTTGCCGATGAGGGAACGGAGCACAGAGCCTGGCTGAAGGTCATAGAGCGGGCAAGTGGCAGAGCCCAGGTCCTATGACTCTCCGGCTAGGGTCCTTTCCACTAGGCCACATTGATTCTCTCTCCACTCAGGCATCTGTCCCCACCATCCTCTCTCTGGGGGCCCAGCTGGCCTCTCCTTTGGAGCCAGACTTGCCTGCCTGCCCGCTTCCCTCCACCATAGACAGAATGTGGCTTTTCAGCTTTCTTCCAGCTGCCCCGGGCCTGCTAAGAAAACACCGTCTGCTTCATCCGCGGCCGGTCTCCCACGGCGGCAGCCTCCGCGAGCAGGCTGGCAGCGGCAGAGCTGGAGGTGCAGGCTATTGGGGTCCTCTTCCTGCATCGGGCAGTGCTTTGCCACTCACTCACCCGTGCCCCAACCCATTGGCCTCCTGGGCCTCAGTCTCTCCGCTTGGATGAGGAGTCTCCTTAGAGCAAGTGGTCTCCCTGAGCTCTAGCTGGGAGAAGAAGTAGGACGCATTGAACAGATCACCACATTTTTCCACCTGCTTGTTTCCCCCCCCCAACCATCCCTCCCCCTCCACCCCCTCTCCCAAGAGGTTCCTGAAGAGTAGAACAAAGGAAACCAGCCTTCCATCACCCACCTGGCATCTGTCAATTACTCATCCTGGGCCAGGGAAAGAGGGGCTATTTGTAAAATTGGGTTAAGTACAGCTTGGGGGTTTAAACTGCAGCTTAAGGGATTTGGGTTAGACATAAAGAAGGATTTCCAGACAGTGAGGACTGTTACAGAGTGAAAAGCTTGACGGTCAAGACCAGGACAGCGCCTACCCAGGAGATCTCCCCTGATGGGAGAAGGGTTCACCAATCTGGGATGGTTTCGATGTAGTCTGACCTAGAATTGCCAAGACGGACTGATCCCTGACATTTCTGTCCATGCTGAACCTCTTTCATTCTCTGAGTTAAGCCTGGGCCAGCTCGCTCTTTCTAAGGAAGCCATGGGTGGGAGGATGGAGACTCTTTATTGGTTGATAAGGTCATCTGCTCTGCTCTATCACAGCTTTCCCAAGATCCTCCCAAAGATCTTTCGGAACAGAAAGAGGACTACCCCTAGACTCTCTGGGTCCCAGCCATTTGCATCCACCTCCACTCCAACTTCATCCGTCCTCCAGGGGTTCTTGCCCAATCCTGCTTGGAGCAACTGCTCCCCATTCCACAGAGGGCGGAGGTCCCTTTGGCAGGGAGGGGTCACCGGGATAAGTCAGGCCTTTATCTCTTGCCAAATCTGCAGGCACTCTTGGGTGTCCCAAGACCAAAGGAGAAAGGATTTAGGGCCTTGTTTGGCTCCTGGAAGCCTGGCGCCCTGCTCTGGCAGGCTGGCGGCTCTGGCTCCGTCCTGGGGCACAGACTGCTGGGGTAGGAGGGAGGCAGGGCCGAGGTACTTGTGGGGACATCCCTCCCAATGGGAAACCTGGCCTGGGGACGTTGCATTCAGGAGGGGTCCCCAGATTTCTAAAAGTCCTTTCCCCTCCTGAGGACCATTTAGCCGGAATCCCCCTAACTCCCAATCCGGGAAGATTTGGCTTTCCCCTCTGACCATCTGGGTTTTCTTAGGTTTACTCATCAGGGAATGTATCCCACCCCTACCTTTCCAGAGCCTCTGGCCAAGAGGAGGTATCCCCTTCCTGTTGGGAAGTCATCCCGCCTTGAACAGATTGTCTCAGTCCCAATCCAAGTGCCCCCTCAGCACTAAGGTACTTACCCCTCCCATTCCACATGGCGCTTATGTACATCTCCTTCTACTCATTTGGTTCCCTAACTTGTAATTTACTTATTTTAATGCTTCTCTCTCCTACGGGACTGTAAATTCCTTGAGGGCAGGGATCCTGTCTAATAATAATAATGATAATGGCATTGAAGCGCTTTTTATGTGCAAAGCACTGTTCTAAGGCCTGGGTTAGATACAAGATAATCAGGGTGTTCCACGTAGGGCTCACAGACTTCATCCCCATTTTACAGATGAGGGAACTGAAGCCTAGAGAAGTTAGGTGACTTGTCCAAAGCCATCCAGGTGACAAGTGACAAAAGTGGGATTGGCACCCACGACCTCTGACTCCCAAGCCCAGGCTCTTTCCACTAAGCCACGCTGTTTCTCCACTTACTCCATCGTACTCTCCCAGCACAGAGTTCCGAATTCTGCACGCACAGAACGCTCAATAAATTCTTCTGGTAGATAGATTCTCCAGGATCTGTGGACACTGCTACTTTAATGAGCAGGAACAAGACCTTCCAATCTGGATCTTTTAAGTGTACATTACTTGTTCTACCTCCCATTCACAGTATTTGTGACTAATATGTAACTACTGGCTTTCCTATTAATGTGAACTCCTTGAGGGCAGGGAATGTGTGTCTTGTTCCTGTTGTACTCTTCAGAGGGCCTAGCACAATGCTCTGCATTCAATAAGTGCTCAATAAATACCACTAAAGAATAAGAATAAAATGAATCAAATAATAATAATAATTACTGTGGTATTCGTTAGGCACTTTCTCTGTTACACTCTACTATTTCCCCTCTCCCTAATCCAATTTAATGTCTGCTTCCCTCTGTAGACTTAAGCTCCTTGAGGGCATCTACCAGCTCTGTTGTATTGTATTTTCCCAAGTGCTTAGTACAGCGCTTTATACACAGTAAGCGCTTGTAAATACCATTGATTGATTATTGAGTAATGAGCACCATACTAAGAGCTGGGATAGATATGTGATAATCCCTGTCCCACAAAGGGCTCACAGTCTAAGAAGGTGGGAGAACAGGTATTGCATCCTCATTTTTTAGGTGAGGAAATTGAGGCCCAGAGAAGTGAAGAGACTTGCCCAAAGTCACACAGCAGACAAACGACAGAGCTGGGATTCGATCCCAGATGCTCTGATTCACAGGCCCGAGCTTTTTCCACTAGGCCACGCTGTTTGGTTGAGTTCTAGGATGTGGATTTGGGAATAGCAGACCGGGCTTTTTTTCTCTTGAGGCTCTATGATTCACGTTTATGACAGCGTCCTGTCCTAAGGTATCAGCAGAAGAAAGAGGAGAGAAATTCATTGAAAAACACAAGAGAGAGTGCAAAATCCAGAAAAATCTTGTAATTACCCATTACCTCTCCTGCCTGGTTTCACCTCGTTGTGACCTGGAGAGAGGATTTCGGAGCTAGAGAATGGAAAGTCAGGATTAGCTTTGGGTTCAGGGATGGCAGACAGGAAAGTTATCCAAAATACCGAATTACCCAGGATCCTGAGGTTTATTCTGATAGCCCACTCACCCCCCCACCCCCACACATCCACCCCCCCACACAAAACCAATCTAGGGCAATGATATTGAAGCCATGGAGGTGGAGATGCTTGGCCCACAACTCTCACTTTCAGGGTGAGGCAGCCAACCCGGAGCCCAAAACTCACTATTGGGCTTCTAGAGCATTGGTGGTTTCTGCTGCTAACAGGCCCTGAGGTACTCCACCATGCACCTCTATACTCCTAAAGTGGGTTAGGCATTTTGAGAGTGTGAGTAATGTAGAAAACATCACTAAAGGGTGTTAAACTGATTTAGCACCTTCCAAATGATGGGGAGCCACACTGGTGCTTTTTTCCTTGGGGCGGGGGGGTAGAAGTGAAGGGGGGGCTGGGCTCCCCTGCTTCTTGGGTTCCATGGAACCTCCCCACCTTTCTCTGCTCACCTGACTTCTCGACTCTCATCCCCAGCCTCTTCTGCACTGACCCCCGATGTCTGTCAGACTGAATCAACAGGCCCTCTGGATCCCCTGGGGTTCCCTACCAGTCCGGTCCTGCTCTCTTTTCTCTGCCCCCACCGGACCCCCTCCACCTAGGCTGTGTCGGGAACCTCCCGATTAGGTTCACACTTGGTTTGCAGCTTTCATTCCATGATCTCCAGTTGATGGATAAAGACAGTCTCAGCAAACTCCATTTCCCCAATGACTGCTCCACTTCCCCCACCACTTCCCAACCCATGAGGGCTACTAGGTTTCAGTGTGACTCTCCAAGGAGAGGATGAAAAATACCCAAAGGCCTGGGTCTGCTCTCAGCTGGAGGTAGGTGAGAGGGAGTGGAGGTGCAGCTCCATGGAATTTTCCAAACTCTCACCCCAACTCAAGAACCAGGGTGGCCTAGTAGAAAGAGCACAGGCTTGGGAGTCAGAGGACCTGGGTTCTAAATCCTGGTTCCTCTACTTGTCTGCTGTGTGACCTTGGTGGATGAGTCACTTAAACATTTCTGGACCTTAGTTACCTCATCTGTAAAATGGGGCTTAAGAATATGAACCCTATGTGGGACATGGACTGTCAGCCTGATTAGTTTGTATCTCCCCTAGTGATTGGTTTGTATCTACCCCAATACAGTTCCTGGCACCTAGTAATAATAATAATAATAATAATGATAACTGTGATATTTGTTAAGAGCTTACTACGTGCCTAGCACTGTTCTAAGTGCCGGGGTAGATACAAGCAAAACGAGTTGGACACAGTCCCTGCCTCACGTGGGGCTCACAGTCTTAATCCCTAGTTTTCAGTTGAGATAACTGAGGCATAGAGAAATAAAGTGACTCACCCAAGGTCACATAGCAGACAAGTGGCAGAGCTGGGATTAGATTCCATGACCTTCTGACTCTTAGGCCCGTGCTCTATTCACTAGGCTATGCTGCTTCCCAAGTGCTTAACCAATACGATTAAACAAAACAAAACTGTCAGGAAGGCCAGCTTTGGAATGCAGTCATGAAACTGGAATTGGGGGTAGAAGAAAACCTCATGGTCTCACTGACCCCTACAACTGCAGGCCTGGAAAGAGAAAGAGAACTACCTTGAAGACTAGAATTCCCCAAAGTGAGCAACTCTAGCTGGGGGTCATCCAACCAAACCCTAATTGAACTCATCAATAGAGTGAGGGTCATGGTGGCTCACCCTTTGTTGAGCTATCAAATGGCCTTTACGCCTCTGTTGAAAGCCCTCCCTGGCTCTCTGCCCAGCCCTAGTCAAGCTGGGAGAGCACATGCAGGATGACGGTATCCTTCATCTTCAGAGTTGATACTCCTGGTAGTCACTTACTCTTTGGACTGGGGAGAGGGGCCAAAAAGATTGAAGTGATCCACTGTTCCTTCCTTTTATTTTTAATGGTATTTGTTAAATTTTTACTATGTGCCAGGCACTGTATTAAGTGCCGGGGTAGATACAATCTAATCAGGTTAGACACGGTCCATGTCCCACATGGGTCTCACAATATTATTCCCCATTTTATAAATGAAGTAACCAAGGCACAGAGAAGTGAAGTGACTTACCCAAAGTCAGGCAGAAGACAAGTGGCGGAGTCTTGATTAGAACTCGGATCCTAACCCTTCTACGCTAGTCAGCAAAAAGCCTGATTTTTGATTCGTAGTTGCCGCTACTGCTTGCAGAGCCTGCTTCCTTGTCTCGCAGCCTGACTAAACCTTTGCTCAAGAAGAGCCACCCCACTCATTTTTGCTGCCCACCACGTCAATCTTTCTGTCACTCTTGGCTCCCAGGAGCGCAGTAATCCCAGGAATCCACAATGTTTGAGGTTGGGCTTTATTGGGTCTTCAAATGGTTTCTTTTTCCAGAGCAAATCAATCAAGTGATCGTGTTTACTGAACGCTTATTCTATGCAGAGCACTCTACTAAAGTGCTTGGGGGAGTTTGATAGAATTAGTAGGTATGATCCCTGTCCCCAAGGAACTTAACAGTTGAGCAGACCACACAAGGCATTCTACAGATGTCCAACTTTATAGGTGTTCTGGCCCTAATGCCTGCATAATAATAGTATTTGTTAAACACTTACTATGTGCCAGGCACTGTACTAAGCATTGTGGTGGATGCAAGCAAATCGGGTTGGTCACAATCCCTGTCCCATATGGAGCTCACAGTCTCAATCCCCATTTTACAGATGAGGTAACTGAGGCCCAGAGAAGTGAAGTGACTTACCCAAGCCTAACTTTTCCAAGCAGCCTTTCAGGGACTGCACTGATTTATGACTTCCCCTGCCCTGGGAATGGAGTAGGGATCGAGGAAGAGAGGGAAAGGATCTTCTGAGCCCAGCTTCTGCTCCGGCACTCTCTCTTCTTAGTCCCGGGTCTCCTGTGAAGTCACCCCCTAGTATAGCCTGCTGTCACTCTCTTCCCTAGTGATTTTTAGGATGGAAAAGAGGAACTAAGTAGGCAGCATGGAATAGAGTTTCCTCAGAAGGGGCAGCTGAAGATTGATGAGAGAGATGGACTGGGAAAGCTCCTCTCCTTCCGAATACGTGAGAGGTAGGTCTCACTACAAAGCGTGCAGGCATAGCTAGTCAAGCTTCGTGCATCTGTTTGGTTTAAATCCATGACGGGTAGCCAAGGAGATCCCGGTAGGTTAGATAGGAAACAGGAAACTCTCTGGTGTGTTCTGTTTCCTGGGAAAAAGGCAGCCGATCCATTTGGGAAGCTCTCCTGCTGATTAGGCGGGATGGCCAGAGAAGTAAGTTGTGAGCAAGGTCACACAGCAGACAATAATATTGGTATTTGTTAAGCGCTTACTATGTGCCAAGCACTGTTCTAAGCGCTGGGGTAGACACAGGGGAATCGGGTTGTCCCACGTGAGGCTCACAGTTAATCCCCATTTTACAGATGAGGGAACTGAGGCCCAGAGAAGTTAAGTGACTTGCCCACAGTCACACAGCTGCCAAGTGGCAGAGCCGGGATTCGAACTTATGACCTCTGACTCCCAAGCCCGTGCTCTTTCCACTGAGCCACGCTGCTTCTCTAGCCGCGATTAGAACCCAGGTCCTCTGTCTCCCAAGCCTGTGCTCTTTCCACTAGGCCATGCTGCTCCTTGAGTTGGGTTGAGAGTTTGTAGAATCCCACGGGGCTACCTCTCCACCCACCATCACCTACCCCCAGTTTTAGGGGCTGAGAGCAGAAGATAATGTAAGCCTGCATCTGTCCGGATTGAGGAGTCCTCACCTTAGTCATCCTTGTAAGGTAGCGTGTCCATTTCCTGGATCATGTTGGTTGCCTTTCTCAGAGCCTTTTGCAACTCCATTATATCCTTCCAAAGATACGGTGGAAGAATTATACGCAATGTTCCAAGTGTGATTTTACTGAATGACAAAACTCTTTATTTGGCTGTGTTTTCTACCCCCTTCCCATTGGTGCCAGGTATTCAGTTGTTCTTCAGGGCTCCTGACACACATTGGCCCGATGATGTAGGAGAACATTCAACAGTGATTTCGAGATCTCTTTTTCTGGTTCATGACTCCGACTCTCGAACCCTGCAGTAGCAATTTGGATGATTTCCCCCAAGGGGAATTACTTTCTATTCGCATTTTTCAGTTCCCTTGCTAAGCTTTGTGAGACGTTCCTGGAATTCCTCCCTGTCTTTTGGCATTTTACCACCTAGAAGGGCTTAGCGTCAACTGTAGACTTTTGAGATTTCTTTGCACCCTCCCTTTCCCACATCATGAAGCAAGATGTCTAACAAGCCTGGGTCTAGAACTGAACCCTGTAAGACTTCAGGGTTTATACTTCTCCATCCTGAAAAGTGATTCTTTACTTGCCCCCTTTGTTCCCTCGCTTTTAGATAATTTTCTGCGAGGGACAAAATATTCCCTCCAGTCCAAAATATTCCCTCCAGTCCCATGATTACTCATTTTAAAAAAAATAGTTTTTGGTGTGAAACTGGTTGAAGCGCTCATGGTGTAGTGGATAGAGCATGGGCCTTGGAGTCAGAAAGACCTGCGTTCTAATCGCGACTCCACCACTTATCTACTGTGTGACCCTGGGCAAGTCACTTCACTTCTCTGTGCCTCAGTTACCTTATCTATAAAATGGGAATTGAGACTGTGAGTCCCTCGTGGGACAGGGATTGGGTCCAACCTGATTTGCTTGTATCTAACCCACTAGTACAATGCCTGGCACATAGTACGCGCTTAACAAATAACACAATTATTATTATTATTATTATAGTCCCTTTGACATCTAAATACACTAAGACTACAGCATCCCCGCTAACCACATGCTTATTGATGGTTTCTAAGAACGCTAGCAGATTAATTAGACATGATTAATCTCTCCCTGATTAATCTTTCCTCTCCCCACCCTATTTCCCCACTACTCCCTCTCCAGCACTTTCACATCACCTAAGCACTTGTGTGTAAAGCTTCTTCTCCTCCCTCATCGACACCCATGCCCGTCACCCCCGCCGATTGTTCCGGACCTTTAACTCTCTCCTTAGGCCCCCTGTTCCTCCCCCTCCCCCATCTCTCACCCCTAATGATCTGGCCACCTATTTCCTCACGAAAATCAACACGATCAGGTCTGAGCTCCCCAAAGTCACCCCTCCGCCTCTCCCCTCCCCCCCAGCAACCCCCTCCCCTACTTTCCCATCCTTCCCTGCAGTATCCTCAGAGGAGATCTCCTCCCTCCTCGCAAGTGCCACCCCCTCCACCTGCGCCTCGGACCCCATTCCCTCTCACCTTCTTAAAACCATCGCCCCTGCCCTCCTCCCTTCTTTAACGTCTATTTTTAACCACTCAATCTCCAAGGGCTCCTTCCCCTCTGCCTTCAAACATGCCCACGTCTCCCCCATCCTAAAAAAACCCGCTCTTGACCCCACTTCCCCCTCCAGTTATCGTCCTATCTCCCTACTACCCTTCCTTTCCAAAATCTTAGAACGAGTCGTCTACAATCGATGCCTAGAATTCCTTAACTCCCATTCTCTCCTAGACCCCCTCCAATCTGGCTTCCGTCCCCTCCACTCTACCGAGACTGCTCTCTCTAAGGTCACCCATGACCTCCTTCTTGCCAAATCCAATGGCTCCTATTCCATTCTGATCCTCCTTGACCTCTCTGCTGCCTTTGACACTGTCGACCATCCCCTCCTCCTCCATACCTTATCTCACCTTGGCTTCACGGACTCTGTCCTCTCCTGGTTCTCCTCTTACCTCTCTGACCGATCATTCTCGGTCTCCTACGCTGGAGCCTCCTCCCCCTCCCATCCTTTAACTGTTGGAGTTCCTCAAGGGTCAGTTCTTGGCCCTCTTCTGTTCTCCATTTACACTCACTCCCTCGGTGAACTCATCCGCTCTCACGGCTTTGACTACCATCTCTACGCAGATGACACACAGATCTACATCTCCGCCCCTGTCCTCTCCCCCTCCCTTCAGGCTCGTATCTCCTCCTGCCTCCGGGACGTCTCCACCTGGATGTCGGCCCGCCACCTAAAACTCAACATGAGCAAGACTGAGCTCCTCATCTTCCCTCCCAAGCCCGGTCCGCTCCCAGACTTCTCCATCACCGTGGATGGCACGACCATCCTTCCCGTCCCGCAGGCCCGCAATCTCGGTGTCATCCTTGACTCGTCCCTCTCGTTCACCCCACACATCCTATCCGTTACCAAGACCTGCCGGTTTCACCTCTACAATATCGCCAAGATCCGCCCTTTCCTCTCCACCCAAACGGCTACCTTACTATTACGGGCTCTCGTTATATCCCGGCTAGACTACTGTGTCAGCCTTCTCTCTGACCTCCCTTCCTCCTCTCTTGCCCCGCTCCAGTCTATTCTTCACTCCGCTGCCCGGCTCATCTTCCTGCAGAAACGATCTGGGCATGTCACTCCCCTTCTTAAACAACTCCAGTGGTTGCCTATCGACCTCCGCTCCAAACAAAAACTCCTCACTCTAGGCTTCAAGGCTCTCCATCACCTTGCCCCTTCCTACCTCTCCTCCCTTCTCTCTTTCTACCGCCCACCCCGCACGCTCCGCTCCTCTGCCGCCCACCTCCTCACCGTCCCTCGGTCTCGCCTATCCCGCCGTCGACCCCTGGGTCACGTCCTCCCGCGGTCCTGGAACGCCCTCCCTCCTCACCTCCGCCAAACTGATTCTCTTTCCCTCTTCAAAACCTTACTTAAAAATCACCTCCTCCAAGAGGCCTTCCCAGACTGAGCTCCTCTTCCCCCTCTACTCCCTCTGCCATCCCCCCTTTACCTCTCCGCAGCTAAAGCCTCATTTTCCCCTTTTCCCTCTGCTCCTCCACCTCTCCCTTCCCATCCCCACAGCACTGTACTCGTCCGCTCAACTGTATATATTTTCGTTACCCTATTTATTTTGTTAATGAATTGTACATCGCCTTGATTCTATTTAGTTGCCATTGTTTTTACGAGATGTTCTTCCCCTTGACGCTGTTTAGTGCCATTGTTCTTGTCTGTCCGTCTCCCCCGATTAGACTGTAAGCCCGTCAAACGGCAGGGACTGTCTCTATCTGTTGCCGACCTGTTCATCCCAAGCGCTTAGTACAGTGCTCTGCACATAGTAAGCGCTCAATAAATACTATTGAATGAATGAATGAATACTTACCGTCCCTCTGTATCAATTATGTGCCTATCTTTATACTCTCTTACTTCTATAATGTATTTTAACAACTGCCTCCCCTGATAGATTCCAAGCTCCTTCAGGGCAGGGATCAGGTCTACTGACATTATTCTGCTCTCTCAAACACTTAATACGGTGCTCTTCCCACAGTAAGTATTCAATAAATACTACTGGTTGATTGATAAAGTGATCAACTGATTTCCCCTGACTAAATTGTGTTTACTTTCCCCCAACAGTTGTGTACCTCCAAGGGCTCCCTGATCCAGACTTAATTATTATTAATACTATTAATTTACCAGGTATAGAAGTGAGACTTATAGGTCAAAAATTCTCAAGATCACCTCTGGAATCTTTCTTGTAGATGGGTTTTTGCACTGACAGTCTGCCAGCCTGTGGTACAGTAGCTATTTGTAACAATTGGCTATAAACTCTTGCCCAGAGTTAACACTTAACCCAATTATGGGGTAGAAATGGGGTAAATATTTATATCTAGTGTGTGGATTTGATCTCAAACGTTCTATGCGGTTGTAGTTTTCTCCAGGTCTTCTGATCTTTATGCCAGGTGTGGGAATCCTTCAATGGATCAATTCATCAGTCAGTGGCATTTACTGAGCGTTTACTAAATACTAAGCTCTGTACTAAGCTCTGGTGAAGATAATCAGGTCAGGCATAATCCTTGTCCCACCCAGGGTTCACAGTTGAAGTAGGAAGGAGAACAGGTGTTGAACTCCATTTTACAAATGAGGTAACCGAAGCATAGAGAAGTAAAGTGACTTGGCCAAGATCACACAACAGACAATGGCCAGAGCGGGATTAGAACCCATATCCTCCCAGCCCCATGGTCTTTCCCCTGGGTCATGCTGCTGCTCTAATATCTTTCTTAGTGAAAACTGGACCGAAGGACTCATTGAGCTTGTGGGCTCTCACATTATCACCCTCGAGTGCATCTTTTCCTCCACAGTCATCAAATAGTTCCAACCAATTTCCTAGCTGCCTCCTGCTTTGGATGTATTTAGAGGATCCTTTGTTGTTAGTTTGGGCACCCCTTTCAAGGGATTCACTAAACTCCCTTTTGGTCTTTCTCGTTTCTTTTTTGCATCTGACTAACAATTCTTTATGGACTTTCCTGGTCTCAATCTTGTGAGCTTTCCATTTTTGAAGGGATGGACTTTTCCCCTGCAAAGCCCTCTCTTAGCTTCCAAGTTAACTGTGTAGGATTTCTGTTTGTTTGCCTGTTTTTGTTTTTCTTTTTCTGTGGCACATATTTCACCTGGACCTCTGAGATAGGGTTTTTAATAGCCTTTGGGCCTCTAGTAACAAACTTATTTTTACAGTAGTCCTTCCTTTGAGTAATTTCTCCTTCCTATTTATTGGGAACCCTATGTAGGACAGGGACTGTCTCTAACCCAAATAACATGTTTCTACTTCAGTGCTTAGAACAGTGCTTGACACATAGTAAGCACTTAACAAGTACCATAAAAAAAAAAGCTAGCCAGTCTAATTCTTCAAGTAATGCCTTTTTCCTTTTTAAGAATGGCTGCAACATTTGCTCTCTTCAAACCTAAGGTTGTTTTTTTTTTACATCATCCACAGGCTTTCAAAAATAATGGTCACTGGCCCTGCAGTAATACCTGCCAATTCCTTAAATACTTGACATTGCGTGACTTACCCTTTTTTAATATGCAGCAACCTATTTCCATCCTTTTAATTTTTTTTCCTTTTCTGTACACACGCCCCCCCCCCCCCCATCCATTTGAAAATGGACCCATACAACACCCCTAGAAGGCCTTGACCAATGCAGAATAGAGCAGAAGGATTTTTCTGCAGATCTTGCACGTCACACAACCGTGACGTGCAGGCAGTCCAAAGCCCCCTGAAAGTTCAACCCCTCACCTCACTGCAGTGAGGGTGGGAAGTGAAACAGCTAGAAGTAGGAGACTACCCGCTAGGGCCATGCCATTTATGGTGACGGTTTCTCATCCAAGGATGAGCTAGGAATCCTGACTGTAACTGGCTACTTTGTGCGGTGAAGCCCGCAGTGGCTACCGAGGCAGCTATACTGGCATCCACCTGCTGGTCTCGAGTGCTGCAGAACAGCATTGGCACTATGTTGCAGTCACTCTGACCATAAATTTGTATGTAAGACTTCTGGGGGCACTTCACAGTGGGCTGCACTCCCCCCGTCTGCTTGCTCGGTACACTCGGAGGCCTGGTGGGATACCACCGAGAGCTAGTGTTTGGCTCAGGAATAGGGTTCGGAACGAGTTTGGGAAGCATATTTTTCTAATTTATCAAGGGCACTAAGTCATTTTGAATTTTCTTCTTCCCTTCCAGTGTGTTTGCAACAACAAACAATTCAGTGACACCCGCAAACGAGATGCGCATCCTTCCATTCCTACTTCTTTTTAAAGTATTTGTTAAATGCCTACTGGGTGTCAAGCACAGTTCTAAGCGCTGGGGTCGATACAAGTTCATCAGGTCAGAGACAGTCATCAGGTCAGAGACAGTTCCTGTCCTACATGGGTCTCCCAGTCCAAGCGGGAGGGAGAACAGGTTTTGAATCCCCTCTTCATTAGAAAGCTAATGAGCAGAGCTGACCTAGGGCTGGTCCTTGTGGGACCCAGCACCCGGCCTCTCTCCAGTCACCTTTACCCTGCTCTCTTTCTGAGAGTGTCCAGTGGTTGAATGACAGAGGAGGGAGATCAGGGAAGCTGACTTTAGGCCGACTTGGTCACTGCTGACCCCTCTGAGGTATTTATTGTGGGTTGGGAGGGGGTCTGGGTGGAGGGGGTGAGCTTCCTGGCCTGAGATCCTTAATCTCCCCTGCCCTTCCTCCATCTCCTCTTTGCACCTACCCCTGCCCCTGGTGTCATAAGGGGTTGGAATGTTACCGTGTCATCCGAAGCACCGATGACTCCATTGCAGTGCAATACAGTGCAGTGACTCCTTAGCTGCTCTGGGGGGGTGCCAAAGGTAAGAAATGTGGCGTGGCGTAGTGGAAAGAGCCCGGGCTTGGGAGTCGGAGGTTGTGGGTTCTAATCCTGGCTCAGCCACTGGTCAGCTGTGTGACTCTGGGCAAGTCACTTCTCTGTATCTCAATTATCTCGTGTGTAAAATGGGGATCAAGACTGTGAGCCCCATGTGGGAGAAGCTTATTACCTTGAATCCACCTCAGCGCTTAGAACAGTGCTTGGCATATAGTAAGCGCTTAACAAATATCATCATTATTAAATGCCCCCACGTAGAGCTTTACTGACTGTTGGCTGTGAATCCACAAATTGAATTCACAACCAAACCTGGACCTAAACTGTCTTCCCCTTAGTATTATGTTATGCTTTCAACTCCTCCTGAACTGGGCTCTTACACAGAATCTGACTACTTGGTGGGGGGTCGGGGGGTGCCTCTGTACTGATTGTGTGTGTGTGTTTGTGTGTGAGCTCATGACAGTAGGGACCAGATCTATTTCACTTCCATGGCCTCCCAGTGAGAAATGAGCGCAATGGAACAGAAAGGGCCATGGAAATCCAGAGAAATTGAGTGGTTTGAGGTTTGACCAAGGTGACGAACAGGTCGACAACAGAGGGGGACAACTTGGAAAGTAGATCTAGACTTCCCACAACATTGGAGATTATCTGCTAAAATCAGACTAGAAGGAGCCAGGGTCTAAACCGGCCTGGACCAATGCGGGAATGGATGCCGGCTTCCCTAACCTCGGGGAATGTGAGGCCTAGCTAAAGTCCATGGATGGCATCCATGGATCCCGGATGCATCTTTATCCCTTGGAGGGGAAAGCTGTACATTACGCTACATGCGTTACACAGGTAGTGCAACATAATGTAATGGCGTCATATGGGATCTTTTACAGAAATTTGCAGACAAATTTCTATCAGGACATCTGACCGCCCCCCCTTTTGCCCAGAACCATCGTGTTCTCTTACCAGCTTCCCTGTGGGGACAAGCGACCCACCCCGCTATCCTTTTTCCCAGAGCCATAGTGTTTCCTTCCCCAGGTCCCCTGAAACAGGACCCGCTGCCTTGGACGTGGGGGCAGGAGCCGATTCATTCATTTAAGCCAATTTATTCATTCATTTATTCATTCAATCATATGTATGGAGCTCTTACTGCGTGCAAAGCACTCTACTAAGCACGTGGGAGAGTACAACAGACACATTCCCTGCCCATAAGCTCACAGTCTAAGGGGGGGGGGCAGACATTAATATATGTAAAAATTGGGATCTGAGATCGAAATACTGAACAGAAAGGCGTCTGGTGCCCTATCAGTACTGGGCAGCAGTAGGCCTAAGGGTCTTAAGCACCTACGAAGCGCAGCACACGGTAGAAGCAGCGTGGCTCAGTGGAAGGAGCCCAGGCTTGCAAGTCAGAGGTCATGGGTTCGAAACCCGGCCCCGCCACCTGCCAGCTAGATGACTTTGGGCCAATCACTTCACTTCTCGGTGCCTCCGTTAATGGGGATGAAGACTAATCTCCCCCGATTAGACTGTAAGCCCGTCACTGGGCAGGGATCCTCCCTATCTGTTGCCGAATTGTACATTCCAAGCGCTTAGTACAGTGCTCTGCACATAGTAAGTGCTCAATAAATACTATTTACAGTCTAATCGGGGGAGAGGGACAGACAAGGACAATAGCAATAAATAGAATCAAGGGGATGAACATCTCATTAAAACAGTAGCAAATAAATAGAATCCAGGCGATGCACATCTCATTAAGAAAATAAATAGGGTAATGAAAATATACACAGTTGAGCGGACGAGTACAGTGCTGCGGGGATGGGAAGGGAGAGGGGGAGGAGCAGAGGGAAATGGGGGGAAAAGAGGGAGTAGAGGGAAAAGGGGAGCTCAGTCTGGGAAGGCCTCTTGGAGGAGGTGAGCTTTAAGTGAAGTCACTTCACTGCGCCTCAGTTCCCTCATCTGGAAAATGGGGATGAAGACTGTGAGCCTCCCGTGGGACAACCTGACGGACCCTGGATCTCCCCCCAGCGCTTAGAACGGTGCTGTGCACGTAGTAAGCGCCTAACAAATGCCAACAGTCTTACAACGAGGGGGACCAAGCCGGGCTATCCGGTCCAAAACCAATGAGATGGCCACGGCGGGCACAGCCACGCAAGGCTCCCCGAGGGGGGAAACGTGAGTGGGGTGCAGGGCAAGGAGCCTTCAGGGGGAGGCGAGGTTGCGGGCCCAGGACCGCCTCCCCTCAGCCTTCTCCTCCTCAGGCGCCCCCGCCCTCCTCGCTGGGCCTCTGGGCCTCGGGGCCTCGGGCCCCCCCCGCCCCGGGGCATCACGGGAGGAAACAAGATGTGGGGCGAGAGCGGCGGGGGGAGAAGCCCGCAGTGCGGGGCCGGGGAGGCCGCAGCCAATGGCGAGGGCGGGCGGCGGCGCGCGCGCGCCGGCCGGGGGCGGGGCCCGGTGACGGCGGCGGGGGGCGGGGGGCGGGGGCAGGGGAGGAGGGAGAGAGGAGGGAGGAGGGAGGAGGCGCCGCGCGCCGGCCCGGGGCTCAGCGCCACAGCGGAGCGGTCAGGTCCCGTCCCCTCCCGGCCCGTCCTGCGCGAAGCGCTGCTGCCGGAACCGAGCCAGCGGGGCAGCGGGACCCGGCTCGCACTAGCTGGACCAGCGGCAGCCACAGAGGGGAGAGCGCCTCCGTGTCCGTCCGTCCGTCCGTCCCTCCCTCCCTCCCCCGTTATCTTCGCTCCCCCGGGGGGCTCGGTGCGGGATTGTCACTGTGAAGGTGAGAGGGCCGAGGAGGGGGGAGTCCAAAGAGGGGGCTTGGAGGGGGGGAGTCCAAAGAGGGTGCATGGGGAGTGAGGAGGGTAAGAGGGGTACATGGGCCCCGGGAGGGTTAGCGGGAACCTCTGAGGCCCGGGAGGAGGACGGGAGGCCTCGGGAGCGTGCACCGAAAGGGGGGTTGATTGGGGAGTAAGGGTAGGGGGGAGGGAAGGCCACGGGGCTGGGCGTAACGGTGGGAGGGCTACAGGGTGTGCATAGGGAGGGTGGGGGAGTGGGGGCTGGGTAGTGCAGAGAGAGGAGGGGTCAGGGCTGCGTGCGGAGGGCAGGAGGGAGCCGAGTGCATGGGAGATGGGCTGCAGGCTGGGCTCAGGGAGATGGGGGGGGGGCGCAGAAAGCATCCCCAGGGTACAGGGGCAGGGCTTCGTGGGTACCACCGCCGGGCATCCTCCACTCCAGTGCTCCAGCCCTAGGGGGAATCGTCCTTCTCTTGCTCCTTTGGCTCCAGGGAAGTGCTCTTGTCCCTGCAGCATCCCCGGGGCTCCAGCCCAGGAAATCCAGTCTCCTGCTTTCTGGGTGATGTCCTGAGGGCCCTGAGAAAGTTCAGCGGCTTCTGCGCCTTCCACCGTTCCTTTACAGAGCAAGCTCCCTCTGGGCTGGGTTGGGCGGGATCAGCCCTGCCCTAGAGCCTTTTTTCATCCCCACTGCCAGTGGGCAGGGGAGGCAGGGGGAGAGAGAGGGGGCAGGTGCCCCCCTATGCTGGGGGCACATTCCTCCTCCACCCCCTTAGAGAGAGTAGGGTCCCACACCTGGGGAAGCTTGGCCCAGAGCCCCCCGCCCTGACTGCACCTCTTTCCAGAGGGAGTCGTAGCTCCTTCCACCCACCGCCCTTGGTCAGAGCCTCTCCGAGCAGAGCTCTGCTCTCTGGTGTTTCCAGGGGGAGGGGGGAGAGAGAGACAGAGGAGGAGGAGGAGAGGGCACCGGCCGGCCGTGCACCGGCCGTGACGCGGCTCCCAAAGCCACCTCCCTCCAAGCCGTCCTTCCTGTAGGAAGAGGATGCCCAGTCACTCCGGACCAGGAAGACATCAAGACGGGGCCTCCTGGTCACGCAGAGCCATGGGGGAGGAGGGTCAGGGGCGGAGGGGAAAGAGGAGACGCCTACTCTCAGCTGGACCTCTGAGGAGGAGGAGGGGGCTGCAGACCTGCGGCTGGGAGGGAGGGGAAAGGAGAAAACGAATCGGGGCAGGGAACGAAGCCCGTGTCCTGGGATGGGGAGAGCGTGGGGGACCCCGGCGGGTCATCCGTGGGCTCTGCAAAATCTCATCGAGAGGTAGGGTGTTGGTGTCTCTTCTGCCGGGATTCGAGGACCGAAAGCATCTCTCTGCCCGCCCCAACCCCGTTGCCCATTTCAACAGACCGCCTACAATGGCTCCCGACGCTCCCAGCCCCCGAGGGTCGTGGCCGTCTCCATCTGGGTTTTCCTCGTCCGCCTCCTCATCTCCTCTCCGGGATGGCCTGGATCTGGGCCGTGGCCGGCCGCGGTGGCCTCAGGATGCCAGGGACCTGTGCCGGGTCCTCCCCGCCGTTGGAGAGGGAAAGAATCGTAGCATTGTAGTCACAAGACTGACATTATGTAACGCTTACTCCTTTCGCAGAGCGGGCTGGGGTTTAATTACTGGAACAAAGTTATTCCTTTGGACTTTTGAGGCCAGAGCGGCGACTCCAGTGTAGTAGGCGAACTTGGGAGGTAAGGGAGTGAAAGTAATCACCCCCGTGCCTTTGTGCCTGGAGTTTTGGGAACAGTGACTGGGCGCCAGGTTGGATGGGCAAGTGCTGGGTTTGCAGCCTGGATGGGCTGAGGTGCGAAGTGGTGCCAAGGTGACTCAGAGGGACAGGGATGGATTTCCATCCATCACCTTCCTCTCCAGGACAGCCTCTTGTCTCTGCTCTCACTTTGGGCTCACAAGCTCCCTAGGAGACCAGATGGGGCGGAGACATTTATTCCCCACCTATCAGATGGAGGAGAAAGTGGAGGCCCCGGGGGTATTGTAGAGTGATCTGTCCAAGGACACACAGGTCTCCTGAGACTCCGCCCTAGGGGGTAGAAGACCCGGCTGCCCCTTACCCCGTCCTCACACTCTCCCATGCTGCTGCTGCCCTATGATTTCACCAAGCAATCTGCCTGGCTATTCTGGAGACCTAGGGCTTGTGGCCTTAATGATGATGATGATAATAATTGTGGTATTGGTTAAGTGCTTTCTGTTACTAAGCACTGGTAATCAGGTATTCAGGTAATCAGGTATTAGGTAATCAGGTTGGGCACATTGTATGTAGAAGAGAGAACAGTATTGAATAACGATTTAACAGATGAAGAAACTGAGGCACGGAGAAGTTAGGTGGCCGGCCCAAGGTCACTCAGCAGGCAAGCGTCGGAGCTGGGATTAGAATCCAAGTCCTCTGACTCCCAGGCCCCAGGCTCTTTCCACTAGTCTGCCTTGCCCCGAAACTCATGCTTTTGCACCACGTGAGCCTACTGGTGGGAGACCCTTAAGTTCCTCCTCCAAGAGATGTCAACTGAGCATCTCCTCCATACAAGACAGGGCTTGTTCCCATTTCTGTTACACTCCAAAGCAGTGCTGCCATCCGTGGGGAATTTGTTTCTGTGATCGTCCCGGAATCTAAGACCCTGGGCCGAACGGAAATAAGGCATCAGGCAGGACTCTAATTCTGTTTGCCTTGCCTCTCTAGGTCATGAGTGTGTGTTTTTTTGGAGCTCAATGTTTGGGTTGGGGCCCTGGGAGCGTGTTTGCTGCCAGCAGGTGCTCTGGGCCCAGCATGAGAGGGGGTAGTGGCTGAGGATTAGGAAGGAAGGATTGAGGTCATGGTGGGGAAGTGTTGGTGAGGCCCGGGCAAAGTCTTCAGCCAAATAGTTAGTGGCCATGACTGGCACGAGAGCTATAGAATAAATCCCAATTTTCTGGGTCGGAACTTAATTTTTTCTCTCCTCCCTAACCTGCCACCAGCTCTGGGGTATTTCTCCCTTGCCCAGTGAATCCTCCCAAGGTGGGAAGCGGAAGCGATGGTGTTGGCCAGTGTCTCCGGGTCCTTTCTCGCGGGTGGGGTCCTGGGACCATCGCAAGGCCTGAGGGAGGCCGTGACCCCCTCCCTTGGCTGCGGTCCTGGGTAGCCGGGAGTTGAGGGTAGAGGGATGGGGTGGGCAGGAAAGACCCAAGGGGGGTGTCTGTCTCTTGGCAAAGAGAGCTGAGCTTTGAGGGGAAGCTGCATGCTCGGTGGGATCCCCCCAAAGTCCTGCAACCTCCAGGCCCGCTGGGTTTATCTTTGCGGAAGGCTAGCCACGGTCAGGGGAGTGGATTCCGCTCTCCGACCCCCGCCCTTGCCCTTGGCTCTCCGCTCTGGGGCAGACTGGGGTGACTGTCCAGCGGTGACCAGTCCTAACACTCTGCTTCTCACCTTAGCTGCACCATGTCTGACCGGAAGGCTGTCATCAAGAATGCGGACATGTCTGAGGACATGCAGCAGGACGCAGTGGACTGCGCGACGCAGGCCATGGAGAAGTACAACATAGAGAAAGACATCGCTGCCTACATCAAGAAGGTACCGGGGGAGTTGGGCCGGGGGGGGGGGGGGCTGATCTTTGCCTGGAGAGAGGCTAAGGGTCATTACCCCCTGCGGGTTCCCTCACCAGTGACCTTGAGACGCTCAAAGGATCTTTGTGGGTTCCATTTTTGTTTTCCCCAAGAGGCAGTCAACCATCCATCCATGGTGTTAGAGTGCTTCCTCTGTGCAGAGCACTGCACTAACCGCTTAGGAGAAAGTACCATAGAGGGAGTTAGAAGAAGCCATCAAGGAATTTAGAGTCTAGGGCAGGGTTTGTCCTCCCATTTTACAGATGGGAAAACTGAGGTCCAGAGAAATTAGGGACTCACCTCGGTTCCCCCAGAGTTTGAGTGGGAGCTGGCACTGTGGTCTTCTGACTCTTTGGAAGTGGGGAGGGAGGAAAATCAAATTCCAGACCATCCAAGGGTAGATGCCATCTTCCTGGCGTTTGCCCTTGTGGGTTTCCAATGGTGGGGCCAAGTCTGGGGCTCTCATTCAAGGGGTTTTCTGGTGCAGGATCCTCCGACCAGACCTGAGCGCCACTAAGCAGGGCAGAAAAGGGCGGACAGATTCCTACCTGGGCCGGAAAGGCCCAGAGCCCTGGTTTTTCTGTCCCTTCAGTTCTTTCGGGTCTGCTTTCTGGGCTCCCACACTATTCCTACACCCCACCTTGCCAAAATCCTCCTGGCTTTTGGGTCCTGCATCCCTGGGGCTGCCCACAGATTGGTGCGGGAGCAAAGTGGTCAGTGACTCTGCCTCCATACTGAGACCATGAGGCCTCCTTCTTGCCGGCCTGCGATCCACCTCCCCCTTGAGAGCAATCTGATTTGGGGGAACAGTTTAATAATAGGAGTTGTGATATTTGGTCAGTGCCTATATGCCAAGCTCTGTACTAAGCGCCAGGGTAGATATAATACAAACAGATTGGAGACAATCCCCATCCCATATGGGGCTCGCAGTCTAAGAGGGAGGGAGAACAGGTGTTTAAACCTCATTTTAACAGATAGGGAAATTGAGGAAAATGAGTTACCCGACATCACCCAGCACAAGTGGTGGGGCCAGTATTAGAACCTTAATCTCCTGATGCCCAGGCTCTTTCAACTAGGTCACAGTGCTTCTCAGCATGTGGGAATTTCTGAGAGTGTGCTGATGTGCACTGCTGAGGAGTCCCTTTGGACTCCCCTCCTCTTCCCCCTCCTGCCTTCAGTCTGGGGGACTCTGAGGTTAAAGAGCCTCATGACTCTGGACTTTCAGTCCATCAATGGTAATTACTGAACGCTCAGTATGTGCGGAGCACTGTACTAAGCAGATGGGTGAGTACAGCAATCTAATAGAGTCGGTAGACATTCCCTGGCCACAACGAGCTTATAGTCTAGAGGGGAGAGTTCCCTAAATGCACTGTGTCTAGCAGGGGCTTCAGTATCAGGTCTACCCCAGGACGGGGCTTCAAATGGTGCCCAGCCCCACTGTTGATCCAGCAGGCTGGAAACCAGGAGACCTGGGTTCTAGTTCCACCTGCCAGGACCTGGTAGCAGTGGTGACGATGGGCAGTCGAAGGGTCCTGGGAGGTGGGCAGGCCCAGCGGGAATCCCGAACGTCTGGCCAGCGGACGGGGCAAAAGCCCACGGCAGCTACCGAGACCACCGCCCTCGGGTTGCGGCCCCACGGTCTGGCTCCGGCGCTCCGCCCCACTCACGCCAGCCCTAGGTGAGCTCTGCATGTCCAAGACCTTTGGGCACTTCCGCGCGCCAGAAGGAACGTGACCGGCAGGACCGGAGAGCGCAAGAAGCACCGTGCGAGCTGCTGACACTATACCCCGTTCTTCCATAAAACCCACTGCCGCTCCCGCTCTGCGTTGACTTTCAGTTCTCTGTCCTATCGTGGCCTCCCAGGCTCTTAGTATGGTGCTCTGCGAACAGTAAGTGCTCCGTAAATCCCATTGATGGAGACCTCAGCACTGAGGCTGGTCCACGGGAGACTCCATTGCCATGCCCAGTGTGCGGGACTCCGGGGAAGCTGGGAGAGTTGAGGTCTGAGCGGCAGGGTTCGGGTCGGACGGCTCATCGATTGACGTTCCGCTGCTGGGGTTCCGTGGGTTCCGGTACCGCATTGAGGGGACGGGATGGGGAGGGCATCTCGGCATCTCTTTTGAGGTTCTGACTGCCTTATCCTGCGTCCACCAAATGGCTTTACCGGTCCCGGCGCTAGGATGGAGCTCAGCGGAACGTGATGGGCTTAACCTCAGAGCTTCTTGGGACCTCACAGCCATGGTGCTAGTCCTCCATTTCTCCTTCCCCGTGGCCCCAGTCAATCACGAGTTGCTCGTTTGGGTCTCCAGCACCGCGCCCCCCCCCCCCTTCCCTCCCTATCACCTCTCTCCCTTTTGGGGAAATGCCAGTCTGCTCATCCGGATCAGGGGTCAGGGGACCTTGGCTTCTAGTCTGAGCGGCCGTCAGTGCTCTGACTTGGGGTGAGCCACTCGCCTCTGACCCTCTTTCCTCTTGCCAATTCATAGAAGAGGGGAAATGCCACCCCCACGATATTACTATGGTATCTATTTGTTGGTGCTCACTGTGTGTGAAGCACTGTTCTAAGACTGCGCCTGTCTGAGAATTTCCACTGGAGGCACTGGACTAACGGCCGTCTGTTGACCGTCGGTCGTTAATGATTAATACGAGCACGGCTGCAGTAGGGAGAGGGGAGGAGGGAGCCAGGACCCCCCCCCCCAGTCAGCTCTTCGGCGAGGAGGGCCGGAGAGGGACACCCGAGTAGAAGCCGTTGGTACACTTGGCGTGAAAAGGTTCGGCCCCTCGCGTCCTGACGACTGCCTTCTTGTTTCCCTGCAGGAATTCGACAAGAAATACAACCCCACCTGGCACTGCATCGTGGGGCGGAATTTTGGTAGCTACGTCACGCATGAGACCAAGCACTTCATCTATTTTTACTTGGGTCAAGTGGCCATCCTTCTCTTCAAGTCCGGTTAGGGCCAGGGGCGCCAGGCGGAGCTGGGACTGAAAAGCACCGATGGCGAGCGCCCGGATTCCCTTTCCAATGGCTCTGCTACTGCATGGACTGTATACTCGACTTCATGTGTATATGTTGCAGTAAAAAAATACCTACTTCTGTTTAGTTGCCCGGGGAAAGAGGCTGCTTTGGTTTATTTAAGTTTTTCCCCTTTGGTTGTATTGCACTAGAAAAACCTCTCTCTCTCGGAAACGAACCAGACGCGCTTCCGAAGCGGAACGACCCAGGGCCTTCGGAGGGGGAAATAAAACTCTCTGCAGCAGTTGTCCCTCCCCAGGGCAGATCCCCGTGCGGCTGTGGGACTCAATTCTTGGCCTTGGTGTCCGCTCCGGGCCTGGCCTCCCTTCCTCCCCCTGGGGCGGGGGGGTGGGCCGGGGGGCCAACTGGGCTTGTTTAGGGGGCAGGGGATGAGCTTGGAGCAGGGAGGCAGGGGCGAGGCAGGCAGCGGGCCGGGGGGAGGTGGGTGGGGAGAGCTGAAGCCCCATCCATGTCCCTCACTGCTTTCCCCAAGCTGCTTGGGTAGTAGCTGTGGGTAGGAGTGGCTCTCTTGGCGCTGCCAGACCGAGACTGTTTTCCCTGTCGCTAGCCTCTGCTCTGAGGGCAGGAGGAAGGGGGTGGGGCTCTCGCTTTCCCAACTTTTTCTTGTGACCCCAACAGAGGTGGCGGCTCTGGCTCTGACTGTCCAGGGGGACCGGCCCCCGGCTGGCCGTCAGGGCCTGACGGCCTGGCGTCCGGTCCTTCAGACGCCATTGACCGGGTGGCTGGCCCAAGGTGGGGGGTCACTGTCTCTGCAGGCTGAACCGGGGCAGCCAGACTGGCCGGCCTGGACGTCCCCCTGGGTCGCAGGCTTGTGGCCAGCCTGCCAGCCTGCAGGGCTCCTCCTCGAACCTGCCTGACAGTGGCAGGTTCCCCAGAGGGCTCTAAGGTGTGGTCGGGTGGCGGGTGGGGGTTCCGGGTGTGGCGTGGTGGTGGTGGTGTTGGTGTTGGGATGGAGGTGTGTGATGTAAAGGGGCAGCGGGCTGGCCTCTCCAGTGCCTCGTGGGCTGTCGCGGAGCCCCGGGGCCTGATTGGGAGGGACGGAAGGCGGGAAGGGGCCCCGGGAGTTGGAGGGGAGTGTCGGGGTGACGGGCCGGTGGCTGGTTTGTCAAGGGGAGACGCTGCTGAGCTGTGATGTTATGAATCTCGTTCCAAAATACCATGTGTGTGGGCTAGGGAGGGGTGGGAGGCGGGGCGTGAGGAGTGCTGGGGGTGGGGTGGCCTTGCCCCTTCCTACCAAGCCCTTGGCCAAAGCGAGGGCGGAGGGAGGGAGGGCGCGGCGGCCATCCTGCTCCCTGCTCGGAGACGCCCGGGTGTGTGTGTGTATGTGTGTGGGGGGGTGTCCATCCTGTGTTCCTTGTGCTGCAAATGCCCCTCGTGGGCTCTGCCTGTGACTAAGCCACGTTGGCAACATGTGTCCTTGATCTCAGTCTTATTTTTTTTTAAGAATATTTGAAACTGTTCTCCGCCCAGTATGGCTAGCGTGAGCCAGAATGGAAACATTTCTTTTCTCTCCCTCGGGAGCAGGGCAGCTTCTTCTCATCCCCCCTGTTCCGCCGCGGCCCTCTCTTGTGGACATTAAAGGTGGATTGATGCACTCTGGGCTGACTGGTTTGGTTCTTCCCTGTTCTGCGGGGCCGGGGGGGCTGGGGTTTGAGGATGCCTGGGTTCGGGGGCTGGGGAAGGGCCCCAGGCTGAACTCCAGCCCCAGGGGAGATTAGGGCTTCTGGGTTTGGAAGGAGCTGGGAAGGGAAGGGAGGAGATGGGTGGGGGGCGGTGGGGTGGCCTGTAGTCTACATCCTCCCAGAGCCACGGTCCTCCTGCCCTTTCCCTGGTCCCGTGGCAGTCCTGGATTGGGATTGGGTGTTGAGGGGTGACGTTGGGAAGAGCTAGAGCAGTGTCCCTGACAGGTTTCACCCATACTGCCAAATGGCTTCCATTCTCAGTTTCCCCCCGGGTCCCCGTGTAGCGGTGGGGTGAGGTGGGTCCTGGCTGCAAGGGGGAGCAGCGGGACTGAGGATGACTTCTGACTTCTGAAACTTGCTCCTCTCCAGGACTGGTTCCCGAGGCCCCGTTTCCTGCCCTGCTTCCCAGGCAGGCGGAGACACCCCCGGGGGCGGAGGGTGGGGCGGTGTGGCCGATGCCACTCCGCAGAGCCGAAAGCCGGCAGCTGAGCGGAGTTGGGCGGTTGGATCTGGCGCTGGGAGGCGGTGCCTAGCGTGGCAGCCGGGCGCCGGGGAGGGAAGAGGGGCCGAGGGCTGGCAGGTCCCCGGCTGCCCGCCTAGCCCCGGGGCTTCACACCCAGCTGGCGCCTGACTTCTTGCCAGGTTTGCAGGTGGGTGTGGGTGTCAATCAATCAATCAATGGCATTCATTGAATCCCTGTTATGTGCCCAGCACTGTAGTAAGCATTTGGGGAGAGTACAGTACAAAGGTTGGTAGATGCGATTCCTGCCCTCAAAGAACTTTACACACTAGAGGGGGAGACGGGAAAATGGTGGAGTGTAAGGCTATATACCTAAGTCTCATGGGGCTGAGCGTGGAGTGAGTATTAAACCGTGAGGAGCCTTGGGGGATGAGGAGTGGTCAAGAGCTTTTGGGTATGAAACCCCCCCCCCCCAAAGGTTTAAGGCCCTCAGCAGCGTGGTGTAGTGGATGGAGCACGGGCCTGGGAGTTCAGAAGGTACTGGGTTCCAATCCTGGCTTTGCCACTTCTCTGCTGTGTGACCTTGGGCAAATCAATTCACTTCTCTGGGCTTCACATACTTTAGCTGTAAAATGGAGATTGAGACTATGAGCCCCATGTGGGACAGGGACTCTGTCCAACCTGATTAGGTTGTACCTACCCCAGCGCTTAATACAGTGCCTGGAACATAATAAGCTCTTGACAGATACCATAGTGAGCACAGCAGTCTGCCTAGGGTGGGCTCTGGGAAGTCTCACCCCTCCAGGTGAACTGTGGCTGAGTAGGGATTTGGGGAGGGGGTGGGTGAGGGGTGAGGGGAGCAAGCAGATACCAGGGCCCCAGAACCTGGGCTCGTTAGTTGATTGTATTTATTGAGTGCTTATTTTGTGCAGAGCACTGTACTAAGCACTCGGGAGAGTATGGTTTAACAAGCACATTCCCTGCCCACAATGAATTTACAGTCTGGTGGGGGGAAATAGGCATTAATATAAATAAATGGATTTCAGATATGTACATAAGGGCTGAGGGGCTGGGAAGGGGGTTGAATAATAATACTAATTATGGTAGTCATTAAGCGCTGTGTGCCAAACAATGTTCCAAGCGCTGAGGTCGATACAAGATAACCAGGTTAGACGCTGTCCCGGTCCCACGTGGTGCTCACCCTCTTAATCCCCGTTTTACAGATGAGGTAACTGAAGCCCAGAGAAGTGAAGTGACTTACCCGAGGTCGCACAGCAGACAAGTGGCTGAGTCAGGCTTAGAACCCAGGTCCTGACTCCACTAAGCCATGCCGCTGGAGCAAGTCAGGGCGACGTAGAAGGATGTGGAAGAAGAGGAAAAGAGGGGTTAGTCAGGGAAGGCCCCTTGGAGGAGATACAGCTTCAGTAAGGCTTTGAAGTATAATTCAATATTTATATATATATTGAGTAGAATTGTCTGTCAGATAGGAGGGAGGGCATTCCAGGCCCGAGGCAGGACATGGATGAGAAGTTGGTGGCAAGACAGATAATAATAATGATGACATTTGTTAAGCGCTTACTATGTGCCGGGCACTGTTCTAAGCACTGGGGAGGATACAAGGTGATCAGGTTGTCCTACGTGGGGCTTCCAGTCTTCATCCCCAGGGAACTGAGGCCTAGAGAAGTGAAGTGACTTGCCCAAAGTCACACAGCTGACAAGTGGCCGAGCCGGGATTTGAACCCATGACCTCTGACCCGCGAGCCCGTGTTCTTTCCACTGTGCCACGCTGCTTCTCCATAGATGAGATGGTGTTACCCTGAGAAGTGAGGTACAGTGAGCTAGTGCCCAGTAGCAGTGCTCTGCACATAGTAAGCGCTCAATAAATACTACTGAATGAACCTTTCACCTTTCAAGGCTATCTGCCTGCCCCTGTCGCTCCATCCCTCATAACCCGGGTCCCTCAACGGGTTAATTACCTCCACCCCAGCTCCCTACTAGGTACCACATTGATTCATTCAATTGTATTTATTTACTGTGCGCTTACTGTGTGCAGAGCTCTGTACTAAGCGCTTGGAAAGTACAATTAGGCAACAGAGAGAGACAATCCCTAACAGCTGAGGGGCAAGGAAGAAGTTGCAAAAAGGGTCAGAGAAATATAATGATAACGGTATTTGTTAAGCGCTTACTATGTGCAAAGCACTGTTTTAAGCGCTGGGGGGGGGATATGAGGTGATCAGGTTGTCCCACGTGGGGCTCACAGTCTTCATCCCCATTTTACAGATGATGTAATGGAGGCACAGAGAAGTTAAGTGACTTGCCTAAAGTCACACAGCTGACAAGTGGTGGAGTCGGGATTCGAACCCATGACTTCTGACTCCCAAGCCTGTGCTCTTTCCACTGAGCCACGCTGCTTCTCATAATAGTAATAATAATGCCAGACTAGTAAATGCTGAGGTGGATATAGGCAAGAATTTGGGACACCCAACCCCAGCAGCGTGGCTCAGTGGAAAGAGCCCGGGTTTAGGAGTCAGAAGTCCTGGGTTCTAATTCCGACTCCGCCCCCTGTCAGCTGTGTGACTTTAGGCAAGTCACTTCACTTCTCTGTGCCTCCGTTACATCATCTGTAAAATGGGGATGAAGACTGTGAGCCCCCCCCCCCCCCACCGTGGGACAATCTGATTACCTCGTATTCCCCCTCAGGGCTTAGAACGGTGCTTTGCACATAGTAAGCGCTTAACAAATGCCATCATTATTATTACAAAATTCACTCATTCAATAGTATTTATTGAGCACTTACTATGTGCAGAGCACTGTACTAAGCGCTTGGAATGTACAATTTGGCAACAGATAGAGATGATCCCTGCCCAATGACGGGCTCACAGTCTAACTGGGGGAGACAGATGGATAAAAACAAGATAACATCATCATGATAAATAGAATCAAGGGAAGTTATCCTATATTCTTTTTTATGATTTTTGTTCATCATGATGATGGGATTTCTTAAGCTCTTACTCCGTTCCAGGCCCCGCACTCAGCATTGTGGTAGATAGAGAAGCAGCACGGCTCCTTGGAAAGAACCCGGGCTTGAGAGTCAGAGGTCATGGGTTCGAATCCCACTGCCATTTGTCAGCGGTGTGACTGTGGGCAAGTCACTTCACTTCTCTGTGCCTCAGTTTCCCCATCTGTAAAATGGGGATTAAGTGTGAACCTCCCGTGGGACAACCTGATGACCCTGTATCGATCCCAGCACTTAGAACAGTCCTCTGCACATAGCGCTTAACAAATACCAACAGCATTATTATTATTATTATAGAAGCTATTTGGTTTGGACACAGCCCCGGGCCCACACAGAGCGTGCAGGCGGGGGGCAAGGCAGAGACACAGCTCCCCTGGAGCCCCCGGCCCGACAGAGAAGCAGCGTGGCTCAGTGGAAAGAGCCCGGGCTTGGGAGTCAGAGGTCATGGGTTCGAATCCCGGGCTCTGCCACTTGTCAGCTGGGTGACTGTGGGCAAGTCTCTTTACTTCTCTGGGCCTCAGTTACCTCATCTGTAAAATAGGGATTAACTGAGCCTCATGTGGGACAACCTGATGACCCTGTATCTATCCCAGCGCTTAGAACAGTGCTCTGCACATAGTAAGTGCTTAACAAATGAGCTCCCCTTTTTCCTCTGCTCCCTCTACACCCCCCCCCCCCCCCACCTCTCCTCAGCTAAATCCTCTTCTCCCCCATCTCCTTCTGCTCCTCCCCCTCTCCAGTCCCATCCCCTCAGCACTGTACTCGTCCGCTCAACCGTATATATCTTCATTTTGTTAATGAGATGTAAATCACCCTGATTCTATTTATTTGCTGTTGTTTTAATGAGATGTTCTTCCCCCTGATTCTATTTATTGCCATTGTCCTTGTCTGTCCGTCTCCCCCGATTAGACTGTAAGCCCGTCAAAGGGGAGGGACTGTCTCTGTTACCGATTTGTACTTTCCAAGCGCTTAGTACAGTGCTCTGCACATGGTAAGCGCTCAATAAATACGATTGAATGAATGTATGAACAAATACCAACATTATTATTATTATTATTTGAGCCCTGGCCGGCTGCGGTGGGGGCCAGTACAGTTCCAGCCTGGGCCAGGAGGGCGGCGGGGCGAGGTGACACGGACGGACGGCAGGGGGCGGCAGGGAGTCGGGGCGGAGCGCCGCCGAGGAGCCGCGTGGAGCGGCACTGCCACCTGGTGGCCGCTGCGGGACATGGGCCCGCAGCCCGGCCCCGCCGCAGTTGGGTTCGTTCACGCATCGTTCAGTCAGTAACTGGAATTTCTTAAGCCTTTGCACTATTCTAAGCTCCAGGGTAATAACAATCAAAACAATAATAATAATAATAATGATAATAATAATATTGGTATTTGTTAAACGCTTACTATGTGCAGAGCACTGTTCTAAGCGCTGGGGTAGACACCGGGGAATCAGGTTGTGCCACGTGGGGCTCACAGTGTTAATCCCCATTTTACAAATGAGGTAACTGAGGCACAGAGAAGTGAAGTGACTTGCCCACAGTCACACAGCTGACAAGTGGCAGAGCTGGAATTCAAACCCACAACCTCTGACTCCAAAGCCCGGGCTCTTTCCACTGAGCCACGCTGCTTCTCCATAATAACGTTGGTATTTGTTAAGCGCTTACTATGTACACAGCACTGTTCTAAGCGCTGGGGGAGAACCAGGGTCATCAGGTTGTCCCACGGGAGGCTTACAGTCTTCATCCCCATTTTACAGATGAGGGAACTGAGGCCCAGAGAAGTGAAGTGACTTGCCCACATTCACCCAGCTGACTAGTGGCAGAGCTGGGATTCGAACCCATGACCTCTGACTCCCAAGTCCGGGCTCTTTCCACTGAGCCACGCTGCTTCTCATATACAAGGTAATCAGGTCCCATGCGGGGCTCACCATCTAAGTAGGAAGGAGAATCCCCAGGTTCTCTGATTCCCAGGCCATCCCACTCTGACTCTTTCCACCCAGGCCACGCTGCTTCCTGTGTCTCTTCCTCCCCGCCCTGTCACATCTGAACCATTTTTTGCCTCTAAATGTGGCCCTCAAGTCTCTTTTTCCTTCTTGCCCCCCTCTTCCTTGCCATACCACGTCTGTAGGGTTGGAATACTGTGCTAGGTGCTAGGAGAGTACAATATAGCAATATAACAGACTCATCCCCTGCCCACAGCGAGCTTAATTCTAGAGGGGGAAACAGACATAAATAAATTACGGTTATATACATAAACGCTGTGGACCTGGTGGGGAGGATGAATAAAGGGAGCAAGTCAGGGAGATGTAGAACGGAGTGGGAGAAGGAGGGCTTAGTCAAGGAAGTCCTTTTGGAGGAAGTGCACCTTCAGAAAGGAAGAGAAAGGGGAAGCTTAGGTACTCTGACCCACGGGTTTGGGGGCACAGTCCCCTAGGAAATGAGCACTGGTCAGGTGACATTGCTCCGGGAGCACAAAGGCCCTGTTAGTGTGTCAGGAGCATCAAAAGTCAAGTCCAATATGAGTTGAAGGCCACCGTGGTCTGCACCATCTCCAAGTTGAACTGGCCCCTCAACGGGGTTCAACCATTTGGTGCCAGGCCCTGTGCCAGGGGACAACAGTACTCCTTTTGGGGAAAACAAGGGCCTTGGAAGGAAGCAGGGTCCAGGTTATTTCAAGAGCGTACCACCTTATGGTGGGGCAGATTTATGTTTAGAAGGAAGCTAGGGACTCGAGTTTCAGACTTCAGCTCCAATCCTGTTACTACATTTCTGTAGTCAAAATGCCTCTCACTGCCTCCCTGCCTTCTCACCTCCTTTATCCTCTCCCTCCTTTCCCCCTCCACTCCTTTAGGTCACAGGGAACATCATCCTTCCCGGACTGAAGACGGGATTAACTCTCAACCATTCAGCTCCAACTGCCTTTTTTCACAGGTCAGATATTCCAGCCTTTCCTCTTCTTCTTCCCTCTGCAAGTTCTCCAAGTACTTCTCTCTTCACGGAGATGGTCCTGAGCCCTGAACTCCATTGAGAAGTCACTCGGTGTCAGGTGCATCAAAATGATGCTCCTCCACCTCCTCTTCCTTCATCCTGGAGACAGAACCACCGGAAAGGAGTAAGTAAACACGGGGATCTCACCGGACTGAAGAGAGGAACCCTGGGTTCTGTTTCTGGGTCATCCCCACAGATGTGTCCTCCTCCTCTGGGACTCACCTTCCAAGAGGCCTTCCCTGATTAAGTCCTCCTTTCTTTCTTCTTCTCCCACTCCCTTCTGCGTCGCCCTGACTTGCTCCCTTTGTTCATCCCCCGACTCCCAGCACTTATGTCCATATCTGTAATTCATTTATTTATTTTAATGTCTGTCTCCCCCTCTAGACTGTCAGCTCACTGTGGCAGGGGATATGTCTGTTTATTGTTATATTGTATTCCCCCAAACGCTTAGTACAGTGCTCTGCACACAGTAAGAGCTCGATAAATATGACTGAATGAATGAAAGAGGAAATCACGGTCCTTGGCCAGAGAGAGCACAAACAGAGTTGTACATCAGCAAGAAGGACTGCGGCTAGACCCTACAGAAGGGGAAGGAAAATGTCATCCTTCATTAGACTTGGGAGATTCTTGAGGCTGGTGAGGCTGTTTCACTGACTGACACCAAATAAGGATTAAAAGTAACCATCTGAGCCCTCCTATAATCAGTGAAGCCCAGAGGAAAAATGTGTGCGAGGAGGCTGGTCATTTACTAGCTCTGATAGTCATGGCTGAACCTAGGGTCCTGACAGTATAATTCCCAAAGTCAATGCTTAACCAGTATTACCATGGGAAAGAATAAAAAGAGAAGCAGCCATATGAAAGTCACACTCAGAGCTTTACCCTGCTTTACCAGGATTAAGAAATAAAGAAATTTCTTACTCAATGGTATTTACTGAGTGCTTACTTTGCAGAGCAGTGTACTAAATGCTAGGGAAAATACAATGCGACTGAGTTTGTAGACATGTTCCCTGCCCACAATAAGCTTAACTAAATATGTTCATAACAGAACTCCTCATCTTCCCATTTGAACCTTGACCTCCCTCTACCCTTCCCATCCCTGAAGACAACATCCCTATCTTCCCTGTTTTACAAACCCATAAATTTGGCATTATGCTTGGCTCATCTCTCTCATTCAACCCACATATTTGATGTCACCAGATGCTGTTGGTTCAATCTTCACAATATCGCTAAAATCCACCCTTTCCTCTCCATCCAAACTGCTCCCATGTTAATCCAAGTGCTTATCCCATGCCGCCTCGATTACTGTGTCAGCCTCCTTGCTGACCTCCCTGCCTCCTGTCTCTCCCCACTCCAGTCCCTACTTCACTCTTCTGCCCGGATCTCTTTTCTACAAAACTGTTCAGTCCATGTTTCCCCACTCCTCAAGAACCTCCAACATTTACCCATCCACTTCAAACAGGAACTCCTTACCATCAGTCTTAAAGCACTCAATCAGCTCGTCCCCTCCTACCTCACCTCACTGAAGTCCTACTACAACCCAGCCTGTTCACTTCACTCTTCTAATGCCAATCCACTCACTGTATCTCAGTTTCTTCTGTCTCACTGCTGACCCCTTGCCTATGTCCTCCCTCTGGCCTGTAACAGCCTCCCTTTCCATATATGACAGTTCACCCCCACCTTCAAAGTCTTATTAAAATCCCATGTCCTCCCAACTAAGCCATCATTTCCCCTACTCTCTCTGTCCTCTGCATTGCAAGCAGCGTGGCTCAGTGGAAAGAGCCTGGACTTGGGAGTCAGAGGTCATGGGTTCTAATCCTGGCTCTGCCACTTGTCAGCTGTATGATTTTGGGCAAGTCACTTCACTTCTCTGGGCCTCAGTTCCCTCATCTTTAAAATGGGGATGAAGACTGTGAGCCCCATAGTCTGGGACAACCTGATGACCTTGTATTCTCCCCAGCGCTTAGAACAGCGCTTGGCACATAGTAAGCGCTTAACAAATGCCATCATCATCATTATTATTATTATCTGAACCCCTTAAATACTTGATATTCACCCCACCCCCGGGACGACAGCACCTACATACACATCCTTAATATATTTATTTATTTCAGAGTCCATCTTCCCCTGTAGATCATAATCTCCTTGTGGGCATCTACCAACTGAGTTGTGTTGTACTTTTCCAAGTGCTTAGTACATTGTCCTGCAGACAATAAGTGCTCAGTAAATACCATTAATTGATTCATTAAGTAACATGTGACCTTGTTAAAGCTGACAAAACTCTTGTGTCTGTAAGGCTTTTGTTTGAGAAAAAGGGAATCTAACATCCCAAAGTCAATCCCAGAGTTGCTCACATATTTTACCTCAGATATTGGTTAGGCAGAGAGAAATGATCTCACCACATAGAAATCGAGTGAGAAGGAAGGAAAGGAAGGAAAGAAACATTTCTCTAGGAAATGCCATAGGAAAAGAAAGCTTTGTCCTAGCCAGGCTGTTGGACAGCAGCTTTCCACCTATGGCAGGGAAGACAAACTCCTCCCACGAGACTCTGTTGGGCTCTGGGAAATGTAGGCAAACCGTCCTCTTTTCTCCATGATCAGGTGGGATTTGTTTTTTGTTTTTTTCCCCCCTCCCTTCATTGCAATTCTCTATCAGCTTTCCACCAGATCTGTTTGGAGGATTCGAAGCTCCCAGCTCTGTGATCCAGTCACCTGGCATCCTTCGAAAGGTTTCCTGGATTTCATGGTTTCTAGCTGAAGGGTTGCGTCTCTTCGCCTCTTCAGTCAAACCACCCAGCCAAGCCCCTATTTGGCTGTTCTTAGCCTTTTGGTCTTCGCCTGACCACTCGGCTGCTGTTGGTTCACTGCTTCTGCCGACATCGTCTTCCTTCCCTTTGAAGGCCCGGCCCCTCCCTATCGGGTGCTCATGGCTAATTGGTTGCCCTTGTTGGGCTCCATTTTGGATTTCTGCAGGAGCCAGCTGGAGCCAAGGTTCCGAAGTGAGGGATTCTTTAAAGCACTTCATCACCTTGCCCCCTCCTACCTCACCTTGTTACTCTCCTACTACAATCCAGCCCGCACACTTCAGTCCTCTAATGCTAACCTACTTGCTGTACCTCCACTTCATTTATCTCTGCCAACCTCTCGCCCACATCCTGTCCCTGGCCGAGTGCCCTCCCTCTTCAAATTCTACAGAAAATCACTCTCCCCATCTTCAAAGCCTTATTGAAGGCACATCTCCTGTAAGAGGCCTTCCCTGACTAAGCCCTCATTTCTTTTTCTTCCACTCTGTTTTGCATTGCCCTGATTTGCTCCCTTTATTCATTCCCTCTCTCAGCCCCCAGCACTTATGCATATATCTGGAATTTATTTATATTCTTGTCTGCCTTCCCCTCTAGACTGTAAGCTCATTGTGGGCAGGGAATTTTCCTGTTATTCTGTTATATTGTACTCTCCCAAGCACCTAATACAGTGATCTGCACATAGTAAGTACTCAATAAATAGGATTGATTGATTGATCTAGAGGATTATAGCTCCAAACACCTGTCCAGACTGGGCAGGTCCAATCCTACTGTCACCAGACTTTGTCTTGGCAGATTCAGAACTTCCTAAAGACATTTTTTCCTTCAAAACCCAGGCTATGCAGACCCTATATTCCCCAAAACATACACCGACAGTCTTATTTCAACTCCCAGTCAATTATATTTATTGAGCATTTTCTGTGTTCATAACACTGTACTAGGCACTTGAGAGAGTGCAAAATAATAGAGTTGGTAGACACAATCCCTACTCACAGAGAGCTTATATTTAAAAATTATTATTGTATTTGTTAAATGTTCAAGTGTTCTAAGGACTAGAGTAGATACAAGTTATACAGGTCAGACACAGTCCCTGCTCCACATGGGGCTCACGGTCTAAGTATCAATTAATCAATCAATCGTATTTATTGAGCACTTTCTCTGTGCAGAGCACGGTACTAAGCTCTTGAGAGAATACAATATAAGGGAGAACAGACAGTGAATCCCCATTTTACAGATGAGGAAACTGAGGCTCAGAGAAGTTAGGTGACTTGACCAAGGTCACACAACAGGCAGATGGAGGGACCAGGATGAGAACCCAGGTCATCTGGCTCCTAGGCTCATGTTCTTTCCACTAAGCCACACTGCTGTTGTCTAGAGATGCCTTCCCTATCACTCTCAGAAAACTGGGGCTGGGGCCAGGGGCGGGAGTTGTGAGGTGGACCTGCCCCTTCCTCTGCCCCTCTCCTGAGGGCTGCTCGCCCTCCTCACCCCCCACCCTCGAGGCTCCTGGGACTAGTTCCTTCCCCATTCTGGGTTCCATGGCACAGCAAACTTTTTAAGTGGGTCTATGGAGCCCTGTTAGAGCCTCGAGGAACTGCACTCTGACCGAGGCCATTAAAAGTTTGTGAGTTTGGTCCCTGGGGCTATTAGCCACATTAAGGGCTCCCTGGGACCCGGCCAGGGGAGACTCAGGGGAGACTCGTTTGTACTCAATAAATACATAAAGATGAAAAATAACCCTCTGTCCCTCAGACCCTGCTCCCAGCAGAATGGGCTATGGATTCCAGCCTCTCTTGGCGGGCTGGGGTGAGACAGGGAGGCCCCTTGGGTGACTGGGGCTAGCGGAAAGGGTTGCCCCCAAACCCTCCAGGCAGGAATGACTCCAGCCTCATTGCGATGTAATGACCCTTGTTTTGTCCCTCCAGGCCTTGACAAGTCCCCCTCACTCAGCTGTGCCCTCATGGCATCTGGCAGAGAGGCTGGGTCATGTCTTCTGCCCTCTCTGACCAAGCGCATGGAACACGATCTTGGGAGTCAGAAGGACCTGGGTTCTGATTTGGGGTCCACCATTTGTCTGCTGTGTGACCTTAGGCAAGTCACTTCACTTCTCTGTGCCTCAGCTACCTCATCAGTGAAATGGGGATTAAGACTGTGACCCCATCTGGAACAGGGACTGTGTCCACCCTGGTTAGTTTGTTTCTATCCCAGTGCTTAGTACAGTGCCTGGCACGTAGTAAGTGTTTAACAAATACCATAAAAAAGTGCCCTCTGGATGCCCTAATCCCTCCTCCCTCTAAGAGACAGCAAAGGTCTGGACCCTGGGCTCAAGGTTTTAACTCAACAACATCTCTGTTGTTCAGCTAATTATTCAATCGTATTTATTGAGTGCTTACTGTGCGTGGTGCTTGGGAGAGTACAATACAACAGAGTGGGTGGACATTTTTCCTGCCCATGAGGAGCTTACGGTCTAGAGGATGAGCTTATGGATGACCTAAAACTGGATCATCCTAGGTGGGGACAGGGCCCAAAATGACAGGGAACAAAGGAGCCAGGCCTGGGTGGGAAGAGGGAAAAGGAGAAGGGCAGGAGATGGAAAAGGGGGAAAGGGATGAAGCAGAAAGGGAAAAGGAAGGAGGGAAAGGAGTAAATGGGGAGGCGGCAGGGTTGGGGACAGCTTATCTGCTTTCACCTGGTAACCTCATAGAGACACGGCCCAGGCTAGGAACCTTCAACCAGGGCCAGGGCTGCAGGGGTGGTGGTGACTACTGTGAACCCCTTGTTAAACTGGCCCATTTTGGAGATGCTGGAGTAGCTCGGAGGAAACAGAAACCACTTCTGCCCACAAGCTCCAGGTCTATGGGTCTGAAGCCTGTATGACCTGAGGTCATGAACCTGGGACTTCCACAGTGGCTAAAGCAGCTCTCCCCTGCCCACTTTAATAATAATAATTGTGGTACTTGTAAAGTGCTTACTAAGGCACTGTACTAAGCACTGGGGTGGATACAAGCAAATCGGGTTGGATGCAGTCTCATGTGGGGCTCATGGTCTCGACCCCCATTTATAGATGAAGTATCTGAGACCCAGAGAAGTACCAAGACCACACAGCAGACAAGTGGAGGAGCGGAATTTGAACCCATGACCTTCTGACTCCCAGCCCCGGGCTGGAACCACTACACTATGCTGCAGGTTGGGGGATGCAAGCAGACTCCTCCCTTACTATGTGACAGTTCCCCCACCTCTCACAATTGATCTTCCTTAGGTTATTCTGGAAACAGACTTCTTCTAAAGCATCTAAAGTAGGATAGAGCACTGACCTGGGAGTCAGAAGACCTGAGTTCTAGTCCTTGTGCAAGTCCCTTAAACACTTTGTACCTCAGTTTTCTCATATGCACAATGAGGAAAAAACACCTTCTCTCCCTCCCTTTTAGACAGAGAGCCCCATGTGGGACAGGAACTATATCCAATCTGATTACCTTGTATTTGCCCAGTTCTTAGCATAGTGCTTGGAACGTCATCTCTGTTATTATTACTGAGAAATTTTGATTCTTCCCTGCCTAAACTGGGGGGTATCTGGCCACTGCTTCTTGAGTGAGTCTCAGGCCACAGTTTCTGAATCAGCTTCCCCTATATCTCTAACCCTAGCCAGCAGGAAATTCTCTCATCTGCATCCACAGAGGACTCTCTAAGATCCTCCAAATTGTTCACCCCCAGTACTATTTTTTCTGATAAGAATTCATCAGGACTTCCCCAGGAATTCCCGCTTTGTTCGCTGCAATTGAAGGATGGAACCCAAGTTCTTACTTCTTCCCCCTCCTTCATTCTCTCCCAATCAGTCAATCAATCAATCAACCAACAGTACTTATGGAGCACTTCCTATGTGCAGAGCACTGTCCTAAGTTCTTGGAAGAGTACGGTAACAATAGAGTTGTTAGATACAGTCCTTGCCCTCAAGAATCTTACCATCTAGCAGGGAAGACAGGCATTGTAATAAAATGTAAATAGGGAAAGCCCAGAGTATAAAGATATGTGCCTAAGTGCTGAGGGACTGGGGGTGGGGTGAGTATCAAAATCTTTAGGGGATACAGACCCAAGTGCATAGGTGATGCATAGGTGAGGGAAGAATGAATAGGGTGGAGAAATGAGAGACTAGTCAGGGAAGGCTTTTGGGAGGAGATGTGATTTTAGTAGGGCTTTGAAGATTAGGAGAGTGCTGGTCTGTCAGATACGAAGTGGGAGAGAGTTCCAGGTCAGAGGGAGGAAAAGACCAAGGGGTCAATGGCAAGAGACATGAGATAGAGGTTGGTCTTCAAGGAGTGAAGTGTGTGGGCTGGATATGTCATGATTTAGTTTACCCTGTTCTTTGGTCCACCCTCCGGTCCCCAGCTAGGTTCTACCTCCTTGCCCTCGCCTGATTCTTCACCATCAGCACTGCTCGGCTCAGCCAGGACTCAAGCTCTGGACCATACCCTCTCTTTTATTTATGATATATGTTAAGCATTTACTATGTGCCAGGCACGGTGCTAAGTGCTGGGGCAGGCACAAGCTCATCAGGTTGGACACGGTCCATGTCCCCCATGGGTCTCAGAGTCTCATCCCCATTTTACAGAGACGGTAACTCTACATGTTATTTGCATTGTCCCTCTCTCCTGCTTTCTAGAAGTCCTTCCTGCCACCCCCCAGCCATAGCCTCTGATCATTTCCCAGTTCCTCTACCCTTCTCTTTCAGTCTTCTAATTCCTTTCCTTTCCCTCCCCATTTTCCAGAGCCTCTGAAGAATGTCCATCTGCATGTGACTCTGTACTGAGTGTAGGACCCAGAGAGCTAAGCAGACCAAAGCTCTGCCCTCTGGCAGTTTACCATCTAGCCTGCATTTCTGAGTCACTCAGGACAGAGGATGGTCTGGGTCTCTTAGAACCCTGAATTAGGGTCAGAATGCGTTCACAGTAAGACATCGGATGTCCACCTCCTATGGTCTGAATTGAATGGAAACCCTCCCTCCCCTCTCTCCAGTGGATTCACTGCCCCAAGGTGGGGTCTCTGAACCAGCTCTGTTACCTCTTTCCCCAATTGTCCTGAAGATTGTGTATTTCCTCTCCTTCCAAGCCCTTAGGCCTCACCCCTGGAGAACAGCTCCTTGTCATGCTTCTGCCCACAGTTCTCTCACAGGCTGCAGGACTGGACAATCCCAGGTGGTCTCCAGCCTCAGAGAAGGGGGGGTCTCAGCTCCTTGACCTGCCACTAACAGGCTGAGAGGGGAGAGGGCTTCAGACCACACTAGGGAGGGCAATCAATCAATCAATTAATCATAATGAAGGCAGGAGAATGGGCTTGGATAAGCCAACACTAGGGCAGTGCCCTCCTGGGCACAGTTTGTGGCTTCCAGCCACCAGTGGGCCACTAGACTGTAAGCACTTTGTGGGCAGGGAATGTGTCTATTTGCTGTTAAATTGTATTCCCCGAAGTGCTTAGCACAGTGCTCTGCACACAGTAAGTGCTCAATAAATGCGATTGAATGAATGAATGAATGAATGAGGTGCCACCTCACCCCCAAACCACAGCCACTTCTCCATTGCTTCCAGGCTCCCAAGGGAGAGCTGTCTCTTCCCCTGGGCGGCACCAGAGGCTTCTATCCCCCAAAGATGCTGTCAGAGATTCGAGTCTCTCTGTGTGGGTGATGAAAACAGCCAGATCTATTTAAATATTTAAATAGTTCCCCCTGCACAGAGCCCATCTTCCCCTGGGTGATTGGTTCATCAGCGACCAATTTACCTCCCCCAGGGCAAGGTCCCAGGGGGCCCAATGCAGCTACAAGGGAGGCTGTGCTGGGACAAGGAAGAGTCTGAGGCTGTGGGGTGGTCAGGGTGCATAGGAGGAGCTGAAGCACAGCAGGAGGTGAGGAGCTCTTGAGTCGGGGGCTTAGGCTCATCCCCGATTTAGGGTAGCGAGCCGCTCCCCGTGCAACTCTGGGAGCTCCACAGGCACCCCAGGGTTAATTCCAACTCCTCGACCAATAGCTGAGGTCGTTGAGAGCCACCGAAGTTCAGAACTGAGAAGGCAGTGAGCTGACTGGGGGGTTTCCAGAGAGGGAGCAATGGGGATATCCAGGGACTCTTCTTGTTTCCTTCGCCTCTCTCCTAAGCCCTGCTCACGACTACCAAAGGCCCGCTCTTAGCTGGGAGGTAAGTATAAGGAACTCCCTTCCCCGGAAAGCTGCAGAGGTCAAAGGCACCAGCAGGATTGGTCGGGTTTTGGATAATTCCATGGATGAGATGCCCCAGGGTTATTAGGAGGAAGGTTAAAGACTCAGACTTTCCCACACTTTCTGCAACTTCTTACTTTGCACCTAAAACCACTCCAACCTTTCCTGGGTCCCCTCAAGCATACCCAAGTATGAGTATACACACACACACACACACTCTACACACACACACGCACTCTCTTCAGGTCTCCAGCTGCTTCAATTCATTCTCTATGGTAATGGAAATTTGGGGGAGCATGGATTTTCCTCTGAGCTTTTTCTCATTTCCCTCTCCATCATTTCTCTGCTGAATCTTTGCTTCTTCTGGCTCATTTCCTTTGCCTCCCTGACCCACTGCTACCTCATGTGGGACCCTGGACTGGACCTGACTGGGGCACTGGTGGAATCTAGAAAGCCCGTTATCCCCTCCCACCCTTGGGAATGAATGAAACCCAAAGAGATGGCCAGAAGGGTGACCTAGGAGCTAGTGAAACTCCTCCTGACTTTCTCTGTGACACAGAATACATGATCTTCTTTCTTCCCTTCAACCGAAAAAGATGATGGCAGAGAAAGGACATGATTGAAGTTTACAAAATCTTGCAGGAGGCAGGCTTCTGGGAACAAAGACTTGCTATTCTCCAAATCCCATAACAAGAAAGGACATTCACTGAAGTTTGAAGGTGATCTTCAAAACAAAAGGAAACCTTAATTAACACAGTGGGTGGTAATCGCATAGGATTGGTTTCCCAGAAAATTGCTCAGGTGAAAATATTAGTAGGTTGGAGCGGGATTTGGCTGAATGCTTTATGAGCAGTGCGTCATGGATTATCAGAGAGAAAGTGAGGGATATCAGATGGTACATCCCTAACTATTTGGATGGATAGTCAGGAGGGTGACCTTGTTGTTTCTCCATGCAGCTTGTTGTCACAGAATACTGGACCGGATGGACTATTGATTTGTCTCAAAATCTATCGGTAGTGTTTATTAATTGCTTACTGGGCAGAGCACTGCAGTTAGTATAGTATACTAAGTGGCTGAGACAGTACAATACAAAGAGTTGGTAGACACGTCCCCAGGGAAGAAAATGACATTTCTCAGGTTCTTATCCTTTGCCTCTCCCTTCCTCTCTCCCTTCATCTTTTTCCCTTTCTTGTTCTCCCTCCTTTCCTCTCCCTCTCTTCCTTTCTCCCACCCTCCCGTCCTCCCTCCTTCCTCTCTCTCCTTCTGTTCCCCTTCCTTTTCTCCCTCCCTCTTTCTTCCTCCTTCCCTTTCTTCCTCTTTCTCTCCCCTCCTCTTCCTACTTCTCTTTCTTCCTCCATTCCTCTTTGTCTCTCCTTCCCCTTCTCTTTCTCCATGCCCTTCTTTCCCTCTCTTCCCCTCTCTTCATTTCTCTGCCTAGCTATTCTTTTCTCCCTTTTGCCACTTCTTCCTTTTCTTTCCCTCTTCTCTTCTTATCATTTTCAACCTAAAGTCTTAAATAAACAGGTTTTTTTGGAAGATGGTAGAGAAGAACAAGATGTGTTTCATTTTCTTGATTAAGGTCTGAGATTTTCTTATTTATAGAAAGAAATCTCATACCACCTTCAAATCTCCAATCTTCCTCTCCTTTCCCCCAAACCTAATCTATTCTCCCAGAGATCTAGTCTTTTAGAAATAATATAGTCATATGATTCACAAATGGTGCTATCTTCCACCCAGTAGATTATAGTAATTAGAAATGTCTTAGTGCAATAGTCATTTACCAGCCAACAGTGACAAATTCCTCTTGAAAATCAAATAATGATGCTAAAATTTTGTTGCATGGCTTATTTAATCCCCTAATAACCAGCAGAGATGTTAATTACCTGTACATGAGGGTAAACGAAGGGGGATGTGTTCAATTGATCTTAAATCTTGGGTAGTTGTTCGGTTTCTTCTCTGATAGCTTCTTCATAGGTCCTTCTCTGCAGGTATTCAGAAAAACTAACCACTCGATGAAAACCATAAAATTATCTTGCACACCCAGGAACACCTCTTAACTTAATATAGAGTGCTTGAGCTCATGTTAATTTTAAGTAGGCAGTCATTAGTGGCTTAAACACCCCAAGCAATAATTCATAATTGTGGTATTTGTTAAGCACTTACTATGTGTCAGACACTGTACTAAATGCAAGGATGGATACAAGAAAATCAGGTTGGACACAGTCCCTGTCCCATGTGAGGCTCACAGTCTCAACCCTCATTTTACAGATGAGATAACTGAGGCAGAGAGAAGTAAAGTGACTCACCCAAGGTCACATAGACAAGTGGTGGAGTCAGGATTAGAACCCATGACCTTCTAACTTCCTGGCCTGTGCTCTATCCACAGCGCCATGCTACTCCTCCAACTGTAAGCTCATTGTGGGCAAGAAATGTATCTCTTCACTGTTGTATTGTACTCTCCCTAGTGCTTAGTACAGTCCTCTGCACACAGTAAGTGCTCAGTAAATACGATTGGATGAATCGATGAAATACGACTGAATGGATGAATTGTAACGGATGAGTTTTTCTCTCATTAGTTTCTCTCCCCCCTCTCCTGATCCACACAGGTCCTGCGGTTGCTGATGGCTGTGGCTCGCTACTGACCATCCTTGTCTACTCCTTCGGGTCCTATTCTGAAATGTTTTTTCTTGCCCTACAGCCGTAATGTCAAAGAACAAACCTCTACTCTCTGCTTCTTTCCTCCCTCTGCTTGTCCTCCAGCTCCCTTTCCGTTCCCCATCTTTCCCTTTCTACAGAACAGCTGCTTCCTCCACTTTTGGATGGTTACTAGTAACTATGATGATGATAGCACATCTGGTCCAGGACGCGGAGACCCTCATAGTAATGATGATGTGGCTTAGTGGATAGAACAAGAGCCTGGGAGTCAGAAAAACCTGGGTTCTAATTCTGGCTCCACCTTGGGTAAGTCACTTCACTTCTCTGTACCTCAGTTCCTTCATTTGTAAAATGCAAATTAAGTCTAGAGCCTCATGTGGGACAGAGACAATGTCCAACCTGATCAGCTTGTATCTACTCCAGTGCTTAGTACAGTGTCTGGCACATAGTAAGCGCTTAGCAAATACCATTTAAAAAACGTGCTCACTATGTGCCATAGCTCTCTACTGAGCACTGGAATGGAGACAAGATAATCAGGTAGGATCCAGACCTGTAGACTGTAATCTTGTTGTGGGTAGGGAATGTGTTTACCAACTCTGTTGTATTATATTCTCCCAAGCATTTAATACAGTGCTTTGCACACAGTAAGCACTCAATAAGTGCCATTGCTGCGGCTGTTGCTGATGGTCCACGTGGGGTCACAATTCAAGATCGGGGAGAGGGCAGGTATCATATCCCCATTTTACAGATGAGGAAACAAGAGCCCCAGAGAAGTTAAGTAACTTGCCCAAGATCATACAGCAGACCATTAGCACAGCTGGGATTAGAATTTGGGTTTCCTACTTTTTCCACTACCTCTTTGTTCAGTGCGAACACCACTTATAAGATAAAAGGAAAATGAAACATATGGTCATTAATGTTCATGGGGGCTTTGTATCGCATTTTCCTTTAATTCCGATTAATAAACAAAATTCTGTGATAAAACCGTTGTGCTAATCCCACCCTTGTCATATAATATAATACTATAATCCTCTAGACTGAGGTTCACTGTGGCCAGGGAATGTGCCTACCTACTTTATTTCGTACTCTCTCAAGTGCTTAGTACAGTCCTCTGCACATAGTAAGCACTAGATAAATATGATTGATTAATTAATTTATTGGCAACACCTTTATTTGGTAATCAGTTGTCTATAATGTGATTGACATGTCCTTGCCAGGTCTCCAGGACCCAATGGAAGAAGCCAACTCCACGGCAGTGTCAGAGTTTATCTTCCTTGGCCTCACTCAGATGCAGGAGATGCGGATTGTTCTGTTCTTGGTCTTTCTCTTGGTCTACGCCACCACCCTCCTGGGCAACGTCCTCATCATGGTCACCGTGACCTGTGACCCCCGGCTCCACACGCCCATGTACTTCCTGCTGCGCAACCTGTCCGTCATGGATCTCTGCTTCTCCTCAGTCAGCGTTCCCAAGATGCTCGTGGATCTCCTGTCGGAGAGCATGGCCATCTCGTTTGGCGGCTGTATGACCCAAATGTTTTTCTCCCACTTCTTTGGAGGGGGCACCGTGTTCTTCCTGTCGGTGATGGCTTACGACCGTTACGTAGCCATCTCCCGGCCCCTGCACTACGTGGCCTTCATGAGCCCCCAGATGTGCGTGGGGCTGATCATGGCCGCCTGGGTGGGGGGTTTTGTACATTCGATCGTCCAACTTGGTCTTGTGATCCGGTTGCCGTTCTGTGGGCCCAACATCCTGGATAACTTCTACTGCGACGTCCCCCAGGTCCTTAGGCTCGCCTGCACCGACACCTCCGTCCTGGAGTTCCTGATGATCTCCAACAGCGGACTTCTCACCCTCCTCTGGTTCCTCCTCCTCTTGGTGTCCTACACGGTCATTCTAGTGATGCTGAGGTCCCACTCGGGGGAGAGCAGAAAGAAGGCCATCTCCACCTGCACCACCCACCTCATCGTGGTGACCCTGATGTTTGGTCCGTGTATCTACATCTACGGGCGTCCCTTCAGCCCCCTCTCCATGGACAAGGCCATCTCCCTCAGCTTCACCGTCATCACCCCCATGCTGAATCCCATGATCTACACCCTGAGGAACCAGGAGATGAAATCAGCCATGAAGAAGCTAATGAAACGACACATACGTTCCTGAAAGAATTCCAAGTGGGGGTGAGTGAGTGAAATGGGAAGTTATAGACTCCAAGAAGATTGTCATCGCTACTTGAAGCTGACTCTCAAGGAGAACTTTTTTCATGGGTGTTATCCCTTTTTTCTCCAGAGTTATTCCCCTTGATTTGTTCTTTTATTGGCATTTATTAGGCACTTATTATGTGCCAGGCGCTGAACTAAACACTGAGGTAGCAAATCAGGTTGGACACAATCCATGTCCCACATGGGGTTCACAGTCTTAATCCCCATTTTCCAGATGAGGTGAGTGAGGCACAGAGATGTGAAGTGGGGGAGCCAGGATTACCACCCAGGTCCTTTGACTTTTTAGGCCAAGACTCTTTCCACTAGGCCAAACTACTTCTGCTTTGACGTTCTCTAGGAAGCTCTCTGAGGAGCCAGCCGGCTTCTCTTCTTCACAGCCTATAAGTGTCTGGTCCATAAAATGCTGCTGGATCCGACTGGGGACAAACAGGGACCCTGGGAAATCACTAATGAAGAGGGTCTTAAGCTGTGAGCGTTTTGACTCAGACTGAGTCACTTTAGTGGGCCTGATGCCCTACATTCCCCAATCAGGATGGCCCTTGGAGAATTTCCAGTCCTCTACCAGTCTCGACTATGGGAGGAAGAGTCAATTCCTAGCGTGGGCTGTGGCTAGTGAGTGGAAGGCAACCTGTTATAAGTCAAACTCACCTATGCTGGGCAGCAGTGGCATGGGAGAGAGTTGAGGGCATAGACTCAAGTTTACTTGCATGGGAAAAAGGCAATGATAACTACTTCCATATTTTTACCAAGAAAACTCTATGGATACACTACCAGAACGATTGCAGGTGGAGGTGGGCATTCTGGGAGAGATACGTCCATGGTGTCTGTATGGGTCAGAGATGACTTGACAGCATAAGAAAATACAAGATGCCCGACATAACTGTGGTTAGAAGCCAGAAGATTGCTGGATATTATTCTAACAGTGATTAGAGCACCCCTTTTGCTCCTGTGACCGTGTAATTCCATCTCCTTGTAGATTCAATATAAGATGAAATGGAGCTGAGAAGCATTGATATTGTCTGTTTCTCTGTACCAAATTGTGTTGACCACACAGATTACTAAAGTGAATTAATAAATTAGATGTAATCAATTCCCCAGGCAGATGGCATCCATCCAAGCACTCTAAATAATAACAGTGGTATTTGTTAAGCACTCATTATGTGTCCTGCCTACCTCACCTCTCTACTCTCCTAGTACAGCCCAGCCCAGACACTTCACTCCTCTAATGCTATCCTCACTGTATCTCAGTCTAGTCTCTTTCACCACTGACCTCTTGCCCTCTTCCTGCCTCTGGCGTGGAATGCCTCCCTCCTCACATCCGACAGACAATTACTTTCCCCTCTGTTGCTATGGAGTTCTGCAGCTTGGATGCCACAGTGGACATCCTGCTTTCCTGGGAGGTGAATGCAGAGGCAGTGGAGCAAAAGTGGAGCTGGGGGAGGGAGTGGTTTCCAGGGGTCCCCCTGTCACCAGAGGAATCTCAACATCACGAGAGATCCCCCACCATTCCAAAATGGAGGACAGAAACAGTCTCACATTGCACCTTTGATGTCGTGGATGTCTCCTCATCCGGACTTGGGCTGAGTCACCGTGGCACTCTCCTCCGTCCCCGTCCCCCTCGGGTTCTAATACTAGCTCTGCCAATACCTGCTGGATGACCTCTAGACTGTAAGCACGTTGTGGGCAGGGAATGTGTCTGTGTCTGTTATGTTGTTATACTGTACTCTCCCAAACACTTAATACAGTGTTCTGCACACAGTAAGTGCTCAATAAATACGAATGAATGAAGGGTTATTGAAGGTACAACTCCCCCAGAAGCCTTCCCTGACAACCCTCTTTTTCTCTTCTCCCACTCTCTTCTAGGTCACTCTGACTTTCTCCCTTTTTTCATCCACTCTCGCAGGTCCACATCAGTTACGTCCATAACTGTAATTTATTTATATTAATGTCTGTCTCCCCCTCTAGACTGTAAGCTCTCTGTGGGCAGGGACTGTGTCAGTTTATTGTCATATTGTACTCTCGAAAGCACTTAGTACAGCATTCTGCATACAGTTAGACCACAAACCACAGCCACTTCTCTGATGGTTCCACTGGAGAGTGGTTTCTTCCCCTGGGCGGTCCCTGAGGCTTTTATCCCCAGAGATGCTGTCAGAGTTACCGAGTGGGTGTGTGTATGTGTGTATGATGAAACCGGCCGGGTCTATTTAAATATTTAAATAGCTCTCCCTGCATGGAATCCATCCTCTCCTGGGTTACCGGCTCATCCGTGGCCAATGTGCTTCCCCCCTGGTCAGGGTCCCCAGGGGCTCAGTGCAGCTACATGGGAGTCCAGTCTGAGGCCGGGGAGAGTCTGAAGCTCCGGGAAGGTTAGGGTGCACAGGAGGAGCTGAGATTCTCAGCGAAGGTAGGTGAGGGGTTGCTGAGGCTGTGTCATACGTTCGTCTCAGCTCGCAGTGAAGAGGGCTCCTGGTACATTGGGGCTGCCAGTCCTAAACAGTCACTACAGAGTTTCACCTGTGCCTGGCTTGTGGGGCTCAAATCCAGCAACTGGTTCTGAGTCCCGAAAACTTCTAGTCTGGGACCAGAAAGATTGGTTCTGGGAGACTGTGTTCTGGGAGAGCGCATGTCCCACTCTCTTTCAGTCTTCCGTCCCTCTGCGACCACCACAGTCAAACGGACCTTGACAATGGCTTGTGGCCGGGGGCCAGCATCCAAGCCCCAGAACCTATCTTGGGGCAAGCTGGGCACCGGTAAAGGCTGTGTCTGGGGCACTGACTGTCACTGCTCAGGGCAAGGGGAAGGACCTCTCTGTTTTGGTAGCCAGCTCAGGAGCCCTGAATGAGAAAACATTCAGTGCTGAGCCTCAGAAGGGTATGGAAAAGATTCTGGAGAGGATGGAGAAGGAACCAGACTGGAGCTGTTCTAGGACTCTCGGAGCCAGCAAGAGGGGAAGCCACTTGCTCTTAAAGTGGGTGAACAGAGGATTAGACTTCCGTTAAAGGAAAGTAATTCAGACTATGTCGCATGAAGAAATTTTGGGGGGAGGTACAGCCCCAGAAGTCACTTATAAACTCTTTGAAGATGAAGAATTTGGAAATTCCAGAAAGGAATAATTGACAAATGAAAATTTGGGGATGATCTAATGTGAAGAAAGTAATTCCAATGACATATTTAGCCCTTCTTTCAAGTCTAGTGTTTCATGTTTTATGCTTTCCGGTTTCTACGTTCCTAAGAGGAAATGGGACAGAGAAAGTAAAACATTTTCTGCACTGTTTAGAGATTCATTTTCATTGCCAGTATGTCTCCTTTCTCCACCCACAGGCCTTCTTCTCAATTAGTCAATCAGTCATATTTGTTGAATTCTCAAGGTGTGCAGAATGGTTGGGAGAGTCCAATTTCCTTTCTTCACTCCATCCAACTCCTTTCTTCTCTCTCTCTTCCACTCTCCATTTAATATCTCAGTAGCTCAGGATGCCCTGGGAATCAAGACTTCTGTGTTCTCTTTTCCTGTGATTCCCTATATGTGGTCCTCCTGTGGCCCTCAAATCTCTCCCCAGTTCCTGCCACCTGAATCCAGGGCGACTGGGAGGATAGAATATGGACTTTAGTATGTTATGTGGAGTTTTCATGCAAACTCTCAGGAAGTTCTAACTTCCTGAAATTAGTACCAAACATTCCTGTTCCTTTCCCCCCAACCCCATGACTTAAAAGTTAAGTAATCCTTTCTCTTTATTTCTCTTACTCCTTCCTTTCTACTGTCTCTCCTGATCTCCCACCGTTTTCACTCCATCTTGACTATTTCCATTCTCTCCCTTTGTTCCTGCTCTCCTTACCTCTCTCTCTTATTATTTCTTTCTCTGATTCCCTCCTATTTCTCACTATTCTTTTATTTCTCCTTTTTAATGGCATTTTTAAGCACTTACTATTTTCCAGGCACTGTACTGAACACTGAAGCTAATCCTTTGAACCCTCTCCCTCCACCCGGGGGCCTCTGCAAAAGAAGAGTTTTAGGGATGAAAAATCCTGGAAAAACACAACTTGTTCATTGATTTTGGTTGTGCTTTTTTTTTTCCCACGAGATTTAAAAATTTGTAAAATGAATTCTCACACTTCCCCACTTAGATCCTTATCCCTCCATCCCATTCATTCATATAAAAGCTCTTTCCTTATGAATACGGCACAGCCAATAGCAAGCATCAAAGTGATTCACAAGTGGTGATATTCTCCACCTAACAGATAATAATGAATTTAAAATGATAGCAGTTTTTCAGCCAGCACTAAGAATTTAGAATTAAAAGCCATGAGTGGACAAAAACTTTAACCTTCTCTAAAGAGCAGGACTGTTTATTCATGCTCATTTATTCATTTAAACAAGACTTTGCTGCAAAGAAGTGTGTCTACTAGACTGTGCTGGGATAATGCACCCTAGCATGTGGGGAAAGTAAATTGCTTTAATGAAGAGGATCCGTCATAAGCCGGATCCTGGAGAACCTGGTGGAAAGAGCATGGGCCTGGGAGTCAGAGGACCTCCGCCATTTATCTCCTAGGTGACCTTGAGCAAGCTGATTGACTTCTCTGTGACTCAGTTACCTCATCTGTAAAACGTGGATTAAGACTGTGGGATTAATGTGGACCATGTCCAAACTGATTATCTCATATCTTTTGCAGCACTAGGTGTAGTCTTCATGCAGAGTAAGTGCTTAATAAATACCATAAAAAAAGCCAAGATCCTGGTGTGTAAACCCTTCAGTAATGGCTATCTAGAGGGATGGTCCTGTTACCTGGATGGGTCAGTGGTAACAGTACACAACCATATTTTAGAGTTAACAAAATAAATTCATCCGAAAGCTTGTATGCTAAATTTAAATAATCAAAGCTGCTTAAATATACCTTGTCAGTTTTGGGTTATTGTTCTCGGACAGAAAGTTTGCTTTGACTCACCATCGTGGGAGGCCTTTTCTTCTAGTTTCTTTCAGGCCTCTCTCTCTCTCCCCTGTCACACACTGTTCTCACATTCAAAATATACATGATGTTTGGATTTCAGAGATGGCACTGGTGAAATTTCTCTCCAGGTCTCCAGAACCCAATGGAAGAAGCCAACTTCACAGCAGTGTCAGAGTTCATTTTCCTCGGCCTCACCCAGATGCAGGAGATGAGGGTTGTCCTGTTCTTGGTCTTCCTCTTGGTCTACACCACCACGCTCCTGGGCAACGGACTCATCGTGATCACCGTGACCTGTGAACTCCGTCTCCACACCCCCATGTACTTCCTGCTACGCAATCTGTCCGTCATGGATCTCTGTTTCTCCTCGGTCAGTGTTCCCAAGATGCTCGTGGATCTCCTGTCGGAGAGCATGGCCATCTCTTTTGGCGGCTGTATGGCCCAGATGTTTTTCTTTCATTTCTTTGGAGGGGGCACTGTGTTCTTCCTGTCGGTGATGGCGTATGACCGTTACGTGGCCATCTCCCGGCCCCTGCACTACGTGGCCCTCATGAGCCCCCAGGTGTGCGTGGGGCTGATCGTGGCCACCTGGGTGAGTGGCTTTGTGCACTCGATCGTCCAGCTTGGGCTTGTGGTCCGATTGCCGTTCTGTGGGCCCAACGTCCTGGATAATTTCTACTGTGATGTCCCCCAGGTCCTCAGGCTCGCCTGCACCGACACCTCCGTCCTGGAGTTCCTGATGATCACCAACAGTGGACTCCTCACCCTCCTTTGGTTCCTCCTCCTCCTGGTGTCCTACACGGTCATCCTAGTGATGCTGAGGTCCCACTCGGGGGAGGGCAGAAAAAAGGCCATCTCCACCTGCACCACCCACCTCATCGTGGTGACCCTGATGTTTGGTCCGTGTATCTACATCTACGGGCGTCCCTTCAGCCCCCTCTCCATGGACAAGGCCGTCTCCCTCAGCTTCTCAGTCATCACCCCCATGCTGAACCCTATGATCTACACCCTGCGGAACCAGGAGGTAAAGTCAGCCATGAAGAAGCTAATGGGAAGGCACGTGTATTCCTGAGGTGGGTTCAGTGTGTGGTTGGGGTTAGCAGCTATATAAGGGATGGAATACAAAGTTGCAGTTTACCAAACCAGGAGTCTCTGAGGCCAGGGAGGTTGCCATCTCCACCTGTGATCTACCACTCTTTCGCTGACCCCTGGCTTGAGCCACTTCCCTAGAGAAATGGTCCCTGAATGGAGGGCAGGACTCCTAGGTGTCGAATTTCCCTATTCGACTGTCTCCAAGATGACAAAAATCTCCTTGTTCATCCCATGCTCTATTACATAGGGTAGGATCAGATGGAAGGTCAAAAGTCTGGAATCCTTAATGTGCAGACAACTGTCCACTAGCTGAGAAGCAACATGGCCTAAGTGGAAAGAGCACGGGTCCAGGAGTCAGAAGAGCTGGGTTCTAATCCCAGTTCCACCACTTGTCTACTGTGTGACCAAATCGCTTAACTTCCCTATGTCTCATTGTCCTCATCTGTAAAATGGTGATTAGGACTGTGAGTTTCATGTAGGGCCTGGGTTGTGTTCAACTTAGTTAACTGGTACCTCCCCCTCTGCTTAATATAGTGCCTGGCACATAGAAAATGCTTAACAAATACCATTTAAAAAAACTGATTTAGAGCCATCGTGCCTCAATCTGAGAGTGGCGTCTCCCACTGTTGGTGTTGAGGGGTGACACCTGGTGACATTGTGGTTGGCAGCAGGAGGAACTCTGGTTATTTTCCAACAGTAAATAGAGCCCTTACATATTGCCATACTTCTCTTTATTTTCATCTCCCTGGAGATTCTGGATCAAGCACTGATGGAATTTGTGTCAGCTCAAGGATCAGACAAACATATTTCACAGTCACTTTGGAAATTTGGTGCCTGGTAGATGCTCTTTGATTTGGACCATCATATAGGGTCATAATCCCTCAGCTCATACTAATCAGTTGTCTAGTGAACAATGGGCACAAGACTTCCCAGATTTCGTTGGCAGGATCACAGTGGGATCTGTGATGGACTCTTCAAGAACACAATTGAATGTTTCTGCGGACAGGAGAGAGAGCATTTAAATGATTACACTATTCCAAAGCTTGGTGTATGGTCAGTGGGGCCAAAGGAGTCAAAACTCAAGTGAAGATGGGGTGAAGCTAGTCAGACACTTTACTCTGCATGCCTCTCCACTCAGGGTAATGCTCCACTCAGTGGGACACCTCTATTTCTCTTGAGATGTTTGATCCATCATTTCAGGGCTACTTCCTTCTTACACTATTTATGGTATTTGTCATCGGAAACAGAGACACGATATAGAAGTGGCTCAAAAATACTCGGCAAATTCTTTTATCCTAGATGACATGAGCCCAAGGGATTTTGGGGCGGGCAGGGCGTCGTATGTTATTTGATCAAGCTTTTCCCTGCCTGTCTTATCTATTTTATTAACACACTTGTATTTGTTTATGATAAGGAGACTTTGGAACAATAACTACGATTTTGGTAGTAATAAAGTAGAAAATGCACTACTTTTTCTGCTGTTTGAAGCAACCAACTTCATCAAAAAGCCCCTGATCTGTCATTTGGATTGGATACATTTAATCAATCAATCAGTGGTATTTATTAGTGTTCACCATGTGCAGACCACTGTACTAAGTAGTTGGGAGAGTACAATACAACAGATTTATTGCTCACGTTCCCTGCCCACTAGATTTAATCGAATAATCCAGGAATTACTGCAAGATGGTGCAAAGGATGGAGGCAGAAGAAAAGAGATGGACTCAGGTTGATTTGTACTTTGATCCTTTCAATAAATATGTTATTTGTTTTACAAAACTTCCAGTGATTAATTATCATTTGAGTGTCAATGCACAACACTTGATGTCTTCCAGTTTTAATCCCATAATTTCAGCCAGATTCTTCTGATGAGTCTGAGACCAATTGCTTCTGAAATGTGTCCTCTAAGTATTTTCTCCTTTTTATATAATAATCTCAAGTGCCTTCCTATCAACCCTCTTATTTCCAAAATATTTTAAGAATAGGTAACATTTACATTGTATAAACAACTGGGTTCTTTTATCACTTGTCTTTCCTGGTTTTATGCCTATAGTTTCATAACAGTTCCACCCATTCACACTCAATTTTCACTTTTTGTGATTCTTTGTGATCCAAGAGTCATGTCCATCACATTCCTCCTCTTATGGCTGAAAACAGTAAGACTGAGGTGCGATTCTTCTCAATCTTTTTATGCCCACGTTCCATGAGAATAGTTCTTTATGCAAATTCCTCGTTCAGGGAGATAGTACTTGAGAGAATCCAACTTGGGATGAGTCAATTAAACAATGGTATTTATTGAGGGCTTACTATGTACACAGCCTTACACTAAGTGTTTGGGAGAGTATAATAGAATTAGGGGGCAGGATCCCTGCTCTCAGGGAGCTTACAAGAGCATTCAATGATGATGGCATTTGTTAAGCACTTACTATGTGGGTATAAGCAAATCGGGTTGGTCCCACATGGGGCTCACACTCTCAAACCTCATTTTACACATGAGGTCACTGAGGCCTGGAAAAGTGAAGTGACTTGCCCAAGGTCACACAGCAGACAGGTCAAGCGCTTAGTACAGTGCTCTGCACACAGTAAGCACTCAAGAAATACGATTGAATGAATGGTGGAGCCGGGATTAGGAGCCACAACCTTCTGATTCCCGGGTCCATCCTCTATCCATTCAATTTAGATTGTGAACCCCAAGTGGGACAGGGACTGTGAATGACCTAATTAACTTACACTAGTACTTAGAACAATGTTTGACACATAGAAATCGTTTAGCAAATGTAATACTAATAATATAATAATCACTACTCCCTGGTGAAGGTGCCCCTGCCCTTTTCAGAACTGGAGGAGGATTTGGAGGATGAGTGAGGGAGGAAAGAGAAGAGAAAGGGAGAGAATTTAGTGATATAGAAGGAGTAATGAGCAAGAAGGATTTTTTTATGGTATTTGTTAAGCACTGTACTAAGTGCTGGGATAAATACAAGCTAATCAAGTTGGACACAGTCCCTGTCCCACATGGGGCTCACAGTCTCAATCCCCATTTTATAGATGAGGTAAATGAGGCACAGAGATGTGACGTGACTTCCCCAAAGTCACACAGCTGACAAGTGGCAGAACCAGGATTAGAACCCAGATCCTTGTGACTTCCAGGCCTGTGCTCTATTCACGAGGCTACACTGCTTCCCATTGAATACAAGGATTCAAAAGTTCTGAATTATCAACATGGACAATGAATCCAGAAAGGGACATTTCTGCTTTTTCACATGTAAGTCTGTTATTTTTCGGTGATAAGACACCCTACCCTTGAGCAGTCCAATCAACAATCAATCAAATTTATTAAATGCTTCTCTAGATTGTAAGCTCATTGTGGGCAGGGAACATGTCTACCAACTCTATTGGACTATATTCTCCCAAGTGTTTAGTACAGTGCCCTGCACATCCTAAGCACTCAATAAATACTATCTATTGATTGATAATTCTCAGTAAGTAAATCGTCCTCCTCCTAGTGACCGCTTTCTCAGCTTCTCTTTCCTCCCTCTCCTAGGCTTCTGACTCCATCCTCTTACTGCCTTCATTTTCCATTTCTGGAGCCGGATTCTAGGACTCACACCTTGATTCGTTCCTCTCTGGGACCTTGTACGTGACACTCCCTCCGTGGATGTCAAGTTCACCCCATATCCTAAACCACACTCATGCTAACTTGTAGTCCCACCTGAGCCTTATGGTTCAGTTCTGAGCCCCACAGTTTGTGGCTATTTTGGTCCTTCTCAGTGGCCCAGGCTCTCAGACTGGGACTGATGGTCCCCTGGGGATGGCCCCAGGGCTTTTAGCTCCCCTATTCCCCCGATGACATGACCAAAGTTTCTAGAAGTGTAGTTGGGTGTGACGTAACCAGCCCCTTTAATAACTCCCATTGCAACTGAACTGCCGGGGCTGACTTGCCAGTTCTACTCGTTCAGTTGAGTCCGATAATATTCCCTCTAGAAATTCTCAGGTATATGGGAGGTAGGCTGGGCTGGGGCAGGGGAGATGCTGAGGCTCCAGAACAGTGAGGAAGCTGCAGGAAGAGGGGAGGCCATGCGCCTCTAGCCTGGGGCGACAGTAGGTGGGGAAATTCAATACGCTCCTCTCCCTTTGGTTGAGTTTCAGCTTCAACCCAGAAGACAATTCCCAATGGCAACTCCAGGAGGCCAGAAGGATGGAGCTAAGGACCCTTGGGATGACAACCCCACAGAGGTTAGGACTGGGAAGTCTTGGGACCTGGGGGGTGGTGAATTTGTTGGCCTCATATCTGGGAGATTCAAATTACAAGAACTCAAGACGGAGAGATGGAGAGGAAGGATTTAGATTACCCTGACCCACAGAAGCGGAACCGTCCTTTGGTTCGAAGATGACACCACGGACGGTGAGACTGCATTCGTGATTGTGAGGGTCGTTGAGAGAGACTCTTGCTCCCTTGAATCCTTTGTCCAAGAGGATATTGTCGTGTGCCTTTTCTGGTCCTTTGCTATTTGGGTGAGCATTGGTCAGGCACCACTGGTGGAGGAGGGAAAGGAATGGTCTTTTCACTAGGAGGACATGTGCTTGAGTTGTTTTTACAGTAGTTGGGATGGCTTGTGCTGAGTCATCCACACTCTTCACCTCAAATAATCCTGCCTCTGTCTCTATCTCTCTTTTTTTCTCCCTCTCTCTCACACACATGCAAGTATGCACAGATACACAAGCCCAGGGACAAACACAATCACACACACACACATATCCCCCTTTTCCAGTTTCTCATGTACTGTTTCTTTTTCCCTCTCCCAAATTCCAAGAGGAAGGTATCCACTAACGGCTCAGAATAGAGGCTACATTTCAAGTTAGAGATGGAAGAGACACTCTAGATTAGCCAAAATAGATCAATCAGTCAGTCAGTGGAATTTATTGAATAATCAATCATATTTCTTGAGTGCTTAATGTGTGCAGAGCATTAGATTAACATGCTAGCATTTTAGATGGAGAGGAAAGGGCAGATTTTTGGATGTTGTGAAGGTTGAATTGACAGGATTTGGTGACAGGATAAGAAGGGGACAGGATCTCCAGGCAAGAGGGAGGACATGAGGGAGGACATCTACAGCAAGAGAGACAAAGTTTCAAACTCGAAACCTTCTGCAACACACTGACATCACAGCAAGCGGCTCCTGTTATTTCTAACCCAGAGAGTTTGAATCCCAGCCACGCCTGGCCTTGTGCGTTTGCCGTCATGGAGAGTGGAAAGATCCTTTACTTTAAGTTTCTGGGATTTGGTGAGAGTTTTTTTTTTAATCCTACTCAAACCTTGAAGTCATCTGAGATTCTCAACTGTTCCTTCCAAATTTTTTTCTTCCCTGAAAATACCTGATGTGCTTTTGGGTCCCAGGCAGGGAATGACGGCAAATGCCCAGAGGGTTGAGCAGAGGGGTGATACCATCTCGACATGTGCCCTCAGGTCATAGAGGTCGTTATTTTACAAGATGTTTAAAGCTGTGTTATGCCATGCTTCTTTGGAATAAAGGAAAAGGCTCCTTCCAGGAAAAAAAAAAGGGTCAAAAAAATCCTCAGTCAAATTTCTGGCTTTGGTGTCATCTTGGTGAGTCAGGTTTTGGGATCTTGTATAGGATTGGGTAATAGCACAGACTATGACTACTATTACTGCCATTAATAAAAGTCAGTCAGTCAATTGTATTTATTGAGCTCTTACTGTGTGAAGAACACTGTTTTAAGCGCTTGGGAGAGTACAATAAAACCTTATAACAGATGCATTCCTTGTCCACAGTGAGCCTATGGTCTAGAATAAATAATAATAACATAGTATTTGTTGTGTGATATGTACCAAGTACTGGTAGGAAAGAGCACAGGTCTGGGAGTCAGGAGACTGAAGGTCTAATCCTGGCTCTGCTCCTTGTCTGCTGTGTGACCTTGGGCAAGTCACTTAACTTCTCTGGGCCTCAGATGCCTCATCTGTAAAATGCGGGTTAAGACTGGGAGGTCCATGTGGGACATGGGTTGTGGACAACCTGATTAGCTTGGATCTACCCCTGTGCTTAGTACAGTGCCTGGCACATAGTAAGTGCTCAATAAATGTCATATAAAAAAAATGATAATCAGGCTGGACACAGTCTCTGTCCCACTTGGGGCTCACAGTCTAATGGTTAGAAATCGAAGGAATCTACATTTTGGTAAATGGACAGAATTAACAGGAACCTTTAAGAGATCAGGGAGTTGTGGACTTCAAGGCCTGGAAGAAGGAATTGGGGGTGGGGGGATCTTGGTGAGATTTGAAGTTTGCCATCTCCAGGAGGAAAGAAACCTGCGAAAATCATAAGGAGATTTAACCGTCACAGAAGCAGTGGATCAAGTATACATCTGTGGTACTTGTGCTAAGGTTTTGCTTTGGAGTGATTGAGCGGATTTGGGGTGAAATGACCTGTTATTTATTAAAGCGTCCTGGTTTTATTCTGCATCATCCATCAGGAAGTCTGATCATCAGCGGATTTCATTAAAAAGGTTAATGAAGCCTGTCTGTCCCTCACTGGACAGCTGTAGGGTTGGTCTGTGAGTTCAGCTGGGGCCATGACAAGCAGAGAGGGTGCTTGGGGATAGTGGAGGAAATAAGTGGCAATGGCCTAGAAGACCTAGGTTCTAATCCCAGTTCTGCCACTTTCCTGCAGTGTGACCTTGGGCAAGACACTTAACTTCTCTGTGCCTCTGATTTCTCAGTTACAAGATGGGGATTCAATATATGTTCTCCCTCCTACTAAGACTGCAAACCCCATGTGGGACAGGGACTGCATTTGGCCTGATTTGCTCCCTTTATTCATCCGCCTTCCCAGCCCTACAGCACTTACGTATTTATCTGTAATTTTACTTATATTAATGTCTATCTCCCCTTCTAGATTGCAAGCTTCTTGTGGGCAGGGAAGGAGGTTACCAACTCTATTGTACTGTATTCACCGTGGGCGTAGAACATTGCTCCACACAAAGTAAGCAATCAAAAAGTATTTATACCAATACCGACTGATTGGCATTTATTAAGCATTTCTTATACGTTAAGCACTGCTATAGAAACGAGGTTATCAGAATGGCACAGTCCCTGTCCAACATGAAGGTCACCATCTAAGAAGAAAGGAGAGCGGAAATCTTAGTTCCATTTTATAGAGGAGGGCACTGAGGCACAGAGAAGATAAGTGACTTGTCCAAGGTCTCACAACGGGCTAGTGGCAGAGCTGGGACCAGCACCTGGATCTCCTGCCTACTTTCCCAAGGTCTTTTCATTAGGCCATTTACCTATATGCTAAGAGGAGAGACAGTAATGTCTAGAAACACAAACAAAGAAACAGATAAATTTATGTGACAAAGCCCACGTGTTTTGAGAGGGATATTACTGCCAACAATAGAAAAGGAGCAAAAATGAGGGAGGCTCCCGGGAAATTCTCCATCAATTTTTTTGAGTCTGAAAGATGGAGGGGGGTATGGAGAGATGGCAGGAGGGGAGTTGGATAGTGGGCAGTAGGGAATGGCTAAGAGGGCTTCTCCGGTCTTGGTTTTTTCCATTTAGAATAGTGTATCCAGTTGGAAACACAATTGCCAACTCTATGGAGAAAGGGACTCTCAGCAAATATGAAAGGGTGTCCTTTCTTTTTCCTAAAAACTGTGGGAGTAGGGCAGACTTCCATCAGTGTGGCACTGTTGCTGTTTCCCCTCAGAAAACTTTGAGTCAGCTTGGACAAGATGGAGCTGGAAAACGGCACAACGGCGTCAGAGTTTGTCTTCCTGGGCCTCACCCAGAGCCGGGGGTTGCAGGGTGTCCTGTTTGTGGTGGTTCTCCTTATCTACACCACGATTCTTTTGGGCAACCTCCTCATCATGGTCACTGTGACCTGTGACCCCCGGCTCCACAGCCCCATGTACTTCCTGCTGCGCAACCTGTCAGTTATGGATATTTTCTGTTCCTCCGTCACACTCCCCAGGATGCTGGTGGACTTCCTCTCTGCCACCAAGACCATCTCCTACACCAGCTGTATGATCCAGATCTTCTTCTTCCACTTCCTCGGAGGGGCCGACCTGTTCTTCCTGTCGGTGATGGCATACGACCGCTACGTGGCCATCTCCCGGCCCCTGCACTACGTGGCCGCCATGAACACCCAGGTGTGCGTGGGGCTGATCGTGGCCTCCTGGGTGGGGGGTTTTGTGCACTCGATCGTCCAGCTGGCTCTGCTGCTCCCGTTGCCTTTCTGCGGCCCCAACGTCCTGGATAACTTCTACTGCGACATTCCCCAGGTCCTCAGGCTCGCCTGTACCGACACCTCTGCCCTGGAGATCCTGATAATCTCCAACAGCGGGTTGCTCGTTCTCATCTGGTTCATCCTCCTCCTGGCGTCCTACGTGGTCATCCTGGGGATGCTGAGGTCCCACTCCAAGGAAGGGAGGAGGAAAGCCGCTTCCACCTGCACCTCCCACATCATGGTGGTCTTTGTGCAATTTGTGCCGTGTATCTACATCTACGCCCGACCCTTCACCCCATTTCCCATGGATAAAGCGGTCTCCATCTGTGATACGGTTCTACCTCCCATGTTGAACCCCATGATCTACTCCCTGAGGAACAGGGAGGTGAGATCGGCTGTGAGCAGGATGAGGAAGCGATATTTACTGTCTAAGGAGCACTCAGAGTCAGTGAGAGGGAGGAGGAAGGGACTGACAGGGGAAGGAAGGTCTGGTAAGAGAGAGGACCTCTGACGGATGTTCCCTGAGGGAGCCGAGAGCGTTCAAATACCCACGATCCACTCTTCTCGGTGGCCCTCAGGAAATACGGTGCAACTGACTGATGTCAAAGAGCGGAGAGCAGATCAATAAAATATAATGAATCTATTAAAATGAGTCTCTGATCCACCTAACATTGCCTGAGAAGGACTGGAAATAGTAAACTGACATATTCACTTTGATTCCTAGTTATTTCCTCTAGTGACTTCGAGCACTGAAGCAAGTTATTTTATGGTGCTCAATAGAGTACACAAATTCTGGCCCAGTCGTTTGGCATGTTAAATATGGTGTTTCTGGCAATTAAGTGTCTCTCTTTTGAAATATTTTCCCTGATCCTGGACTTGTCAATTGCTTGCTGTGCGACCCTGGGTAAGTCATTCATCTTCTCCATTCCTCAGTTTCCCTCAACTGTAAAATAATAATAATAATAATAATGATAGCATTTGTTGAGTGCTTACTATGTGCCAAGCACTGTTCTAAGCACTGGGGTAGATACAAGGTAATCAGGTTGTCCCACATGGGGGTCACAGTCTTATTCCCCATTTTACAGATGAGGTAACTGAGGCACAGAGAAGTTAAGTGTCTTACCCAAGGTCACACAGTAGACCCGTGGCGGAGCCGGGATTAGAATTCATGACTTCTGACTCCCAAGCTCGTGCTATTTTCACCAGCCACACTGCTTCATGGGGATGCAATACCTGTACTTCATCTTACTTAGATTGTGAGCCCAATGAGTGATAGAGACTATATCTGACCTGATGACCTCTATCTACTCCAGTGCTTAGAACAGTGTTTGACACATAACAAGTGCTTAACAAAGACCATAGAAAGTGGGGGCAGGTACTTTCTCTATTCCAAGCCAACTGGTGGCATCTGTTGTCCCCTGAAGGAATGGCACAGCGAGTCGCTGGTCGCAGTGGGGCATGGCCTCTTTGTCCAGTGAATAGACCGGATACAGATCTTGCTGATTCAGTGGGATTCTCTTCTGAGTCCGAGGGATGGGCCCTGTGGAGACAGGGAAATGAGATTGCAATGACTTTTTTTTTGTGTTATTTATTAAAGGCTTGCTATGTTCCAGGTAGATCAGAGCTAATCAGGTTGGACGCAGTCCTTGTCCCATATGGGACTCACCATCTTGATCCCCATTTTACAGATGAGGGACTGAGGCACTGCGAAGTGAAGTGAGTTGCCCAAGGTCACACAAGCAGACAAGTGTCTGACTCCTGGGTGGGATGTTTTCTGTGGTTGTAGCCATGGGATGTCAGTTTGAACTGTTCCTGGGGAGAGGAAGAGACTGGTGAGTGTATGAGTGTGTGTGCCTGCCTGACCTTTTTTAATAATTCCCCTTGCACATATTCCACTGGCTCAGACTCCCCAGGCAGTTGTCTTATTGTTGGCCCTTGTTCCTTCCTTGGCTGTATCCCCCGGAGGCTCGGATTAGCTCTAAAGAGGACGGGGCTGGGCAAGGGAGACTGAGGCTGGGCAGTGAGGCGGCACCAGGAAGATGTGACTCCCCGGTCCTCTGGCCCAGAAGGAAGGACGCTCCCGATGGTTCTGCTGGGAGACTGGATGGGGAGATCTGCCAGAACCAGGAGGTAAAGAGCCTTTGGATTAGTGAAGGCCCCAACGGGGATGAGATTATCCAGGGGTCAGAGTACAGGTAGTGTTCATATTGTGAGAGAATTGGCCTTGAGAATGTAATGGGGATGATGGCATTTTTTAAGCATTCACTTATATACTAAGCACTGGAGCTGATACAAGAAAATAAAATAGCTCACTCTTACTGTCCCATCTTGGGCTCACAGTCTAAGAGGGAGGGAGGCCGGGTATCATAATCCCAGTTTGCAGATGAGAAAACTGAGACTCGGAGTGGTAAAATGACTTTCCCCAGGTCACACAGCAAGCAAGTGGCAGAGCTGGGACTAGAACCTGGATTTCCTGACTCCCAGGCATGGGCTCTGTCGACTAAGCCACACTTTCAGCGTATTAGGTGGGGGGAGCAGGAACAGGAGCTGCAGGAGCAGACTGGCCAGGTATCCGAGTTCAGAAGTGAGAGAAGCTGGGTTTCCAGCTCATCTAGGGCAAATTTATTATTATTATATTTGTTAAGTGCTTACTATGTGTCAAGCACTATTCTAAGCACTGGGGTAAATACAAGGTAATCAGGTTGGACATTTGGACATTACAGGAGGGAGAAGAAGTATTGCATTCCCATTTTATGGATAAGGGAACTGAGGCACAGAGAAATTAAACGACTTGCCCAAGGTCACCCAGGAAACTAGTGGAAGATCTGGAATTAGATCCCAGTTCCTCCAACTCCCAGGCCTCTGCTCACAGGTTCCAAGGGAGGGAGAGCAGGTACTTTATTCCCATTTTATAGAGGAGGTAACTGAAGCACCAAGAAATTAAGTGACTTGCCCAAGGCTTCTGATGGCAGCACCGAGTTCAGGATTTCACTTATGGATGTGACAAGGCTGAAGAGATCCATCTCTGGCCTAGGGCCCTGCCTTCCTTGGAAGCTTCCTGGGGACAGTTCCCATTTCAGATTTGCCCAGCGATCCTGAAACTGGGAGCCCTGAGAGTGGAACAAAAGGGCATTCTTCTGGGGAATCAATCCTGAGTGGGATGACTGGTCTTGGGCTGGGTAGAGGGGAAATAAGGGAGGGGAGGGTTAGGGCATGTCCTTGTAAGTGACAGAGTGTCTGTCTTCTCCAGATCCAATAGGTCTGGGACCTGTCAGTCCAGACTGGCCTTACAGGGTCACTCTTTGGGCTTTTCAGGGGCTCAACTGGACACCCCAACTCTGAAGGAAGTCCCTAGAAGCAGGTCCAAAGGGACCCCGGGAAGCGGGACCCTCTGCTTGTGATGCTTCTCTGGGGTCGCCTCATCCTCCCTCCTCTACTGAGGCTTGTCTTCCTCTAGCAAAAGAGGGCAAGTGCAGCCCTGGTTTCTAGAACTGAGCCTTCTCTGTCTCTCCCTCCCTCCCATCTCCCCTCTTCTTCTTTTTCTGTTTCTGCTTCTGCCTCTGTCTCTGCATGTTTCTTCAGTCCGTAGCTTTGCCTCAGCCTCTGCCATGGGATCTCCTGCAGTCTCAGAGTTTTTGCCTTTATCTCTGCCTCTTTATGTCTCCATCTCCTCTCGGTCATTGACTGTACACTTTTTCGCTGCCTTTTTCTCTTCCTCCCAATCCAAAGTGCTACTCTTCTGACTCAGGCACTTATTCTTTCCCAACTTGATGACTGCATCAGCCTCTTCACTGTCCCCCCTGTTTCTTATCTCTCCGCACCCTGGACCTTATTACGCTCTGCTGCTAGGATCAATAACAAAAAAAAAAATCAGTTCAGTCCATGTCTCCCCATTCTTCAAGGACCTCTCGTGGTTGCCCTTCCTCCTCAGCATCAAATAGAAACGCCATACCATCAGCTTGAAGGAGCTCAGTCAACACTTGTCTCCTAAATTACCTCGCTAATTTCCCTCTAAAACCCGGTCTTCACGCTTCCCTCCTCCCAACCTTTGCAGTGTACTTTGACCTCGCCTATCTCACTAATAATAATAATGTTGGTATTTGTTAAGTGCTTACTATGTGCCGAGCACTGTTCTAAGCGCTGGGGTAGACATAGGGGAATCAGGTTGTCCCACGTGGGGCTCACAGTCTTCATCCCCATTTTACAGATGAGGGAACTGAGGCACAGAGAAGTTAAGTGACTTGCCCACAGTCACACAGCCGACAAGTGGCAGAGCTGGGATTCGAACTCATGAGCCCTGACTCCAAAGCCCATGGTCTTTCCACTGAGCCACGCTGCTTCTCCAACCAACTCCTTACCCACATCCTCCATATGACTGAAATCCTTCTTCCCTTTCATATATGACAGTGACTCCCTCTAACTTCAGAGGCCTGTTAAAATTGCATCTTATCTAAGACAACTGAACTCTGATTTCCCCTATCCATTTTCCCTCATCCTTCACCCATGCACGTAGATTGGTACCCTTTAAGCACTTGATATTCACCCTACCGTCATCCCCACGACACTTAATATCTGTAATTTATTTTAAAATCTGCCTCCCCCTCTAGACTGTAAGCTTCTTATGGGGGGAATGTGTCTACAAACTTTATTGTAGTGTACTCTCCCAAATGGTTAGACCAGATTATCAGTCAATCACAGTAAGTGCTGAATAAATACCACTGATTGATTAATTCATTGATTGCTTCTCTGCCTTTCTCCCTTTGATGAAGGAGAATGAAGGGCATTTGGGAAAATTCCCCGCGAGCTGAGTTGCTGTGGAAGCAGTCAATGAGCTGAGTTCTCCTGCCTTTCTCTCACCCTGAGGTTTAAGCAGAAAGCACGTTTTGCCGGTACACAGAATCTTGCTCACCAAATTCCACATCAATAGGACTGGGGGCATCCACTGAAGGCTGGAGATATTAGATCCCAAACATAACTAAGCACTTCATCACTTAGCAGGTGAGACCTATTACCAGGGGAAGTTGTGCAGGTAGAAATATACCAACAGGTGGAAGAAGGTTTTGGATAAAGTCATGAAAGAGAGTTAAAAGTGTGGAAGAGATAGGGGATGTAGAGAGAAAGACATGGATGGTGGATGGCTTCTCCATAGAAGGTACATGTAGGATGCGTGTCATCGTCATTATCATCATCATCATCAGTAGCCTTTATTGAGAACTTACTGTGTGCAGAGCCCCAAGTACCAAACATCCCATAACCAGTGTTGAATGCAGAATTCCAGGCTGGGAGGACCACTGTCACAGGCAAAAGCTATGTTCTTATGTTCTCTATAAGTCAAGGTCTGCCATTCAGTCAGTCAACCATATTTATTGAGCGGTTACTGTGTGCGGAGCACTATAATGAGCACTTGGGGGAATACACTATAACAGTGTAACAGACACATTCCCTGCCCACAACGAGCTTAGAGTTTAAAGGGACTGTAAAACCGTGGTGCATCCTTCTTGAGGTCTCTCTGTTGGCCTAAGATCGGCTGCCTTGTCTCCCGTGCGTGAATGACAACAAGAGGGCTTGAGTTTGAAACGCTCTTTCCTGATGATCCTGTTGAAGGAGTGGGAGGATGGGAAATCAGCTGCTCTGGATTTCTTTGTTTCAGAAGGCTTCCCAGCAGGAATTGAAAATTTCCCAAGGTTCAAAGAGGAGTTGATTCCTATCCCCTGGAAACTCTGCATGGGGAAGAGGGAATTTTCTAATGGGGAATGTTCTTTGTATTCTCTCTGAGGTGTGTTGGGGCCATCTTGGAACAGATGGAGCTGGAAAATGGCACAGCAGTGTCAGAGTTTATCTTCCTGGGCCTCACTCAGAGCCCGGGGCTGCAGCGTGTCCTGTTCGTGGTATTCCTCCTCATTTATGCCATGACTCTGCTGGGCAACCTCCTCATCATGGTCACCGTGACCTGTGATCCCCGACTCCACACCCCCATGTACTTCCTGCTGCGCAACCTGTCCATCTTAGATGTCTGCTACTCCTCTGTCACGCTCCCCAGGATGCTAGTGGACTTCCTCTCTGCCTCCAAAACCATCTCTTACAGTGGCTGCCTGACCCAGATCTTCTTCTTCCACTTCCTCGGAGGGGCCGATCTGTTCTTCCTGTCAGTGATGGCGTACGACCGTTACGTGGCCATCTCCCAGCCGCTGCACTATACAGCCGCCATGAACACCCAGGTGTGTGTGGGGCTGATCGTGGCCGCTTGGGTGGGGGGTTTTCTGCACTCGATCATCCAGCTGGCTCTGCTGCTCCCGTTGCCTTTCTGCGGCCCCAATGTCCTGGATAACTTCTACTGTGACATCCCCCAGGTCCTCAGGCTCGCCTGTATGAACACCTCCGTCCTGGAGATCCTGATAATCTCCAACAGCGGGCTGCTCGTTCTCATCTGGTTCATCCTCCTCCTAGCATCGTACACGGTCCTCCTGGTGATGCTGAGGTCCCACTCCAAAGAAGGGAAGAGGAAAGCCGCCTCCACCTGCACCTCCCACCTCATCGTGGTCTTTGTGCATTTCATACCATGTATCTACATCTACGCCCGGCCCTTCACCCCATTTCCCACTGACAAAGCCATCTCCATCTTTGACACGGTAATCCCCCCGATGCTGAACCCCATGATTTACTCCCTGAGGAACCACGAGATGAAATCAGCCATGAAGAGGTTAAAGAAGCGAACATCCATGAAATGTGGGACATTCTGCCAGAGGAGGGAAACATCCTGGATGTAGTCAGACACCCCAGTGAGTTGGGGTCCTTAGCAGCTAGAAAGGTCTGAGACTCCTTTCGATTTCCGCACGTATCGAACCAGGGAACCAGAACTCCTTTGCCTTTGCACAGAGACACATCTCTCCCTGGCAGAAGGAAGGCAGAGGGACAGATGGACCAGCCAAGTCCTTCCTCTTCCTCCTTCTTCCCTTCTCTCTGTCATAGTATTTTCCAGGGAAGGGAACAAGACACAGAGTTTCAAGTTTGGAACTTTGGAGTGAGTGGGGTGGGTGATGTGTACCTCTACTTATTCAATCATATTTCAGTCATTATGCTGGGAAAAGAGTTCTTATTTAGGCCGCTTTGTGGAAAGGTTGGCATTTCTAAGATAACCGGAGGCAGAAGAGGAACAGTTGGCAAGACGCAAGGTCCAGTGTAATGAAGCCCAGAGACAATGATGATAAACAACTGCCAGGAACCAGGTGGAAATTACCCATTAGCCTTTTTGAGAAACAGTTCAATTAGACCACCAGTGTCTGTGGGCAGAAGCAAAGATGGTGAGTTTTACAAGAGACTCATTTGCAAGGTGGTGTCAATTTGTTACATACGGTAATTGATAAGAACGTGTGCTTAGGAGTTGTAGAAGAACTAGGTGGGGGGAGGGAAGGGAACAACACTGCATCACCCATTGGGATGCACTCACACCAACCTCGGGTGTAATACCACCGTGAGATGTGCTGCAGGGCAGGAGAATCTGCAGAGGAACCCAGGCTATAAACTCAGAAGCTTTAGTCCATGGGTTTCTCTTGCTCTCCGTTTACCTAGGGAAGGTCCAATGGGGATGAAAACTATCGATCTGCTCCATCCTTAGACCAGAAAATCACAGGTTTCCATTGCTGTCTGGTAACTGCTGAGAAGCAGCGTGACCCTTCAGATGGGAAACCCGGCCTCTCTCCCCTCCAACCTCAGCCCTGCAGCTCCTCTCTCCACTCTCCACTCTCAATGCGCTGAAACTGTGGTTTAGTGGACAGAGCCCACGACCGGGACTCAGGAGAAACAGGTTCTAGTCCTAGCTCTGCCACTTACTTGCTTTGTGTGACCTTGGGGAAGTCATTTAACCACAACGTGCCTCCATTTTCTCATCTGCAAATTACGAATAAAATACCTGGTTTCCCTCCCTCTTAGACCGTGAGTCTGAGACGGGACAGAAATGGGCCTTATTCCATTGCCTTGTATCAACTCCAATGCTTAGTACATAGTCAGTGCTTAAGGAATACCATCATCCCCACTATATTCTCAGGGCCAAATCCCTCACAATATTCCCACTCCCCATACTCTGACCCACAGACTATTTCATCCCCGCTCTGGCTTCTCGTTAAACCAAAGGATCTTTATCTCCTGGTTCCTGCAGTTCCCCCCATCCGGCCTCCCAGAGGCACCATCGGGAGTTTCTTTCCTACTGGACCAGGAGGCCGGGACTTCACGTCTTCCTGTTCCTGCCTCACTGTCCAGCCTCAGTCTCCCTTGGCCCAGCCCAGTCCTCTTTAGAGCTGATCAGAGCCTCCTGGGGCTATAGCCAAGGCAAAAACAAGGGCCAACACTGAGGCAGCTGCCTGGGGAGTCTGAGCCAGTGGAACCTGTGCAAGGGGAGTTATTAAAAAGGGCAAGACACACACACAAACACACACGCACTCACACACCCTCTTCCTCTCCCCAAGGATCGGTTTTGACTGTCATCCAGTGACTACAAACAGAAGAGACCTCTCTCAAGGGAATCAGATGCAGAAGCCATTGAAGTCTTGCTCCCCTGTCTCTGCCGGGCCTATCCCTCAGGCTCAGAAGGAACTCCGATCGGCTTAGCAGGATCGACGGTCCCAGGTCGCTGGAAACGCTGGGTCTGCTTTATCCTCCTAGTAAACAGGCCCCATTGCCCATGCCCCACTGCTGTCAGGGGCTACCTGCACGATGCCATCAGTGGTCGCTAGTTGGCTTGGAATAGACTCAGTCCCTGCCACCACTTATCTCCCCTTGCAGAGACTTGGCTTCCTGCCTGCTGTTTAAGGCAGGTTGATAACTGGATAATAATAATAATGTTGGTATTTGTTAAGTGCTTACTATGTGCAGAGCACTGTTCTAAGCACTGGGGTAGATGCAGGGTAATCAGGTTGTCCCACGTGAGGCTCACAGTCTTAAGCCCATTTTACAGATGAGGTAACTGAGGCACAGAGAAGTTAAGTGACTTGCCCACAGTCACACAGCTGACAAGTTGGCAGAGCCAGGATTCGAACCCATGAACTCTGACTCCCAAGCCCGGGCTAGCATCATGGCCTAGTGGATAGAACATAGGCCCGGAGGCCAAAAGGACCTGGGTTCTGTTGTCAGCTCTGCCACTTGTCTGCTGGGTCACTTTGGGCCAGTCACTTCATTTCTCTGTGCCGTGCTTCCCTCGGCTGTAAAATGGAGATCCCAGCACTAGTACTGTGCCTGGAAAATAGTAAGCACTTTACAAATATCGTAAAAAAAGAACCACCAAGGATACATGGTGGGTTGAGGGGAGGGGAAGGCAGTGTTGTACAGTGTAGCACCATTTGCCCCTTTGTTCTCAGCAAACAGTGCCCTGCCTGCCCACCTTCCCTAGAGTCGGCATAGTCTAGTGCAAAGAGCATGGCACTGGGTGTCCAGAGTTCCCAGATCCACCACTGGCTGGGTCACCATTAGCAAGTCACTTAACCTCTCTGTGCCTTGTTTCGTCTTTCATAAATTGGGGAATTGGTAATTTGTGAGTCCCAAGTAAGGATATAGCCTCTGTTCGATGTGATAAAATGCATCAAATGCTTAGCGAATAGCAAGTGCTGAATGTTGCTATTGTGATTATTACTACTTTTATTATTATTTTATTACTACTACTAGTATTACTATTACTATGTAGGGAAAGAGCAGTATAATTGTACCTCCACCTGCTATAAGGGGGCAGAGGGTGAAGGTGGAGTAGAAACCCACTTTGGCTTCCTGTAGTCAGGTGTTGTCTTCCCCATCAATCTGGCTCCAGCTGGTGGAGTCAGATCTTTCATTTCTCTTAAAACCCTACCAATCCTGTTGCCTGACACACACATGCCTGGAGATCTCTGGCTCTTTCCATCCTGGCTAAAACCACGGACTGTCATATATTGAGAGTCCGAGGCCGTTGCGATGATGTCTCTGAGATCAGCACCTTGACTCTGGGAAAAATTTTCACAGAGTCCATGAATCTCCTGCTCTACACCACCCTCTTCTTTCCTCTACCTACACACACAAACCAGGAGTCAGAGGAGTCAAAGATAGATATTTTATTTTCTCTTTGAATTTTAGACTGAGCTCGATCAATGCTATCAATCAATCAATCAATCAATCCATGATCTGTTTTGAGTACTTCCTGTGTGCTAAGTCTTGGGAGAATACAGTATAAGGGAGAGGGTAAATACATTCCCTGGCCATAATGAGCTTATAGTCTAGATGGGGGGACAGACATTAATATGAATAAACTTTGGATGTACTGTAGGGCAGAGGGTGGGGTGAGTACCAAATGCCCAGAGTGTACATAGAAGAGTGCATAGATGACGTAGAAAGGTCAACGGGGAAAAGAGGGCTTAATCGGGAAAGGCCTCTAATGCTTCGTACAAATCTGCCATCTTTTTAGTTTGCTGGACCTCGGCCCCAAAGGCTTGGTTGGATTTCTGATACAGCACCCAGTACCTAGGCCTTGAGCAACTGGGAGTCTACTAAATACTTGTTTGTGCAATAGTTGTAGCAAGCAACTGTTGGGTACAGATCTGTTCCTGATCCAGTAGAGAAAGGGCAGCTCTGGGAGCCAGAATCCCTGAGTCCCAATCCCGATCCTGCAAGCAGGGCAATGGCTCCTGGGTCTATGCTATCTGTGGTGAAAGCTTCTATCTGGAGAACCAGGCAGGCATTCCATGAGGTAGACAGGATCGGCAGGGATCCAGGAAAATGGCCACCTTTCACAAGAGGGCCAACGGCTGAGGTACTGCGCTACGGTCACTTTGGCCACAAATGGATCCCGCACTAAGAGACTCTTCTGGGCACTTAGCAATCTGATGCTCCCCTACCCACCATCTCCTTTGTGGGACTCCACGATCCAGTCCTGGCACAGGACCAAGCCCGATCGGCTGTTCTCTACGGGAGATTTGGTCACCATCAGGGCGCGTGCTGGGGAGAACACGTAAAAATGAAGACACGTTCCCTTCCCTCGTGGGGCTTACAGTCTGTTGGGATGGAAGTGACAGTGTCCTATTGAATTATCTCCAGGAGCTGCAGCCTTGGACTCCCAGGCATGCCAGGCAGGGCCCCGTCTTCCCAAGCTTGAACTCTCTCCCCCTTTGTACTTATCTATTCGATCCTTAGATGGTTCCTCCGTCAGCTGCCCCAGACCGTTTGCTGAGGAATGGACGGGACCCCGGACGTGTGGAGAGTGAGTTCCATCCCTGTCCTTGGCCCTCAACACTAGGTCTGGAAGGGGAGGCGGTTGAGGGTCCGAAGGAGATATGGTGGGTAGCTGTAAAGGGAGAAGTGGATGCTTTGGCAGCAGGCCTGCTGCTGCCAACACAGGAGAATCTTCAGGAGGGAGAAGGGCAGGTGAGTTGATTTTCTCGAACTGTCTAACATTTCAACCAATCACAGGGACGGTCCTTCTTCCAGCGGTCTCCATGGTGATGCAAGTCAACTACAATAAAGGCTGCACAATTATGACCAAGCGACTCAAAAGAGTGCGAATGGAAACATATCAGAGAAGGTGTTTCAAGAGGGAGCCACCCAACTGCCAGCAATGACACAAGTACAGTGTTCTGCACACAGTAAGTGCTCAATAAATACAATCGAATGAATGAATACAACTTGGTGAGCAACCGGGCCAGCATTTGCAGACTCTATTGAGAACCCTAAAATAAAATAAAGTCGCTAGAAGCAACAACCCAGAAATGATGTGAATAAATTAGGGCTTCTTGCTATCAACCCATTTTGGGGGGATGCTAGGTGACCAGCCTCGGTCTCCCTTGCCCAGCCCCATCCTCTTTGGAGCTGATCTGGGCCTCCCGGGGATATAGTCAAGGGAGGAACAAGGACCAACATTGAGGAACCTGCCTGGGGAGTCTAAGCCAGTGGAACATATGCAAGGGGAATTACTGAAAAAGGGTCAGAGACACCCCCCACTCCCACCCCCACCCCAGACTCTCTCCCCTAAGAACATTGAAACTGACATTCAGTGGCTACAAACAATAGAAATGTTCTTCAAAGGGATCAAGATGCAGGAGTAGGACCCTTGTTTGGTGTGAGCCCTTGGGAAAATCACTTAGCTTCTATGTGCCTCAGTTCCCTCATCTGTAAAATGGCGATTAAGACTGTGAGCCCCATGTGGGGCATGGACTGTGCCCAACCTGATTAGCTTGTATCTACTCCAGTGTGTACTACAGTGCCTGGGACATAGCAACGAAGTCATTGAAATCTCTTACTTCCCTGCCTCTGAGGGCCCATCCCCCTGGGGGTTAAGAAGTGAGTCACTTCGAGTCAGCCTGATCATCTGTCCCAAGCTACTTACTGGGAGCCCCTGGTCTGCTCTATCTCCTGGGCAAAGAGGCTACTGGCCATGCCCTGCTGCTGCCAGGGGCTCGAGTTGCCGTGCCTTCAGGGGTCCACGGGTGCCACCAGCTGGATTGGACTAGAGAAAGTCTCAGCCACCCCTTTTTTTTTATGATATTTGTTAAGCACCTACTACATGTCAAACACTCTTCTTAGCGCTGCGGTAGGTACAGGTCAATTAGTTCAGACACAGTATCTGTCCTGCTTGGGGCTCACAGTCTAAGTAGGGGGGAGAAGAAGTGTTGAATCCTCATTTTGCAGTGGAGGAAACTGAGGTCCAGAGAAGTCAAATGACTTGTTCAAGGTCATAGAAGTTCCAACCTAATTGACTTGTACCTACCCCAGTGCTTAGAGCAGCGTTTGACACATAGTAAGGGCTTAACAAATACCAAAAAACAAACAGACAAAACAATTGGCAGAGCGGATCAGAACCCAGGTCTTCTGACCCCGGGGCCTGTGCTCTTTCCACTAGGCAACACTGCCTCGCTTGTCAGCCCTTGCACAGCCTTGGCCTCTTGCCTGCTGCTTAAGGCAGTCTAGTAGCAGCAACGATCTGTGGTAGGTGGTGGAGAAGGGGAGAGGAGCGGTATAACGTCTGCACCACTGTTCTCAGCATTCAGCTGCCTGCCTACCGTCCTTCTGTGGAGAGAGTGTGGCTTAGTGGCATTAGAGGAGGTATGGGTTCAAGTGCCAGGTCCACCACTGCCATGCTGAGTGACTTTGGGCAAGTCATTTTACTTCTCTCCGCCTCAGTTTCCTCATTTACAAAGGGGAGAAAAGATTGTATGGGTTAGGACCTGTGTCTAACGTGATAATCTTTGAGTTGGGCCCATTGTAAGAATTTAATAAATACCCCCATCATTATTACTAGCTAGGGAAGGGGTTGAATATTGGGTGACTTGCCAAGGGGGCTCTCTACATTGTGCCCAGGGCCCACCAGCACCTTAATGTGCTCCTACCCAGCAACCTCTGCTACTTTAAATATGTTCTTGTAGTCACTTCCCACTTAGATTTCAGAGCCCAATATGGAATGGATGCAGCATCTGATCTTCTTTTATTGTGTCCCTCCCAGCATTTGGTACAATGTTTACCACATAGTAAGTGTTTCAACAAATTCCACCATGACTATTAATTAGTAGAATAACCTCCTCAACCAATCACCCGAACTGTCTCTTCTCCGGAGCGCTCCACCCTGATGGGAGTCAGCTAAGGCACAGGCAGCTCATTTCGGATGGAGTAACTAAAAAATGGTGCGAATGGCAACCTATCAGGGAAAATGTTTTAAGAGAGAGAAACCCATTTGCCAGCAACACCATAGTCAACATGCCAAACGATTGGGCCGGAATTTGCATACTCTATTGACCACCATAAAGTAAGTTGTTTCACTGACCAAAATCACTAGAGAAAACAACCCGGAATCAAAGTGAATATGTCGCCGTTCACTATTTCCAGACCTCCCAAGGCATTGCTAAGTGGACCAATGTTTACTTCGCTATGTTTTATTGATCTGCTCTCCACTCTTCAACACCAGCCAGTTACACGGTGTTTCCTGAGGGTCACTGAGGAGAGTGGACTGGATGGTAGGTTTTTGAACGCGCCCGGCTCCCTTAGGGGACGTCCAACAGATGTCTCTTCTCTTGCTAGACTGTTCTTTCCCTGTCAGTCCCCTCCTCCTCCCTCTCACTGACTTTATGTCCTCCTAGACAGCAAATATCGCTTCCTCATCCTGCTCACAGCTGATCTCACCTCCCTGTTCCTCAGGGAGTAGATCATGGGGTTCATCATGGGAGGTAGAACCGTATCACAGATGGAGACCGCCTTGTCCATGGGAAATGGGGTGAAGGGTCGGGTGTAGATGTAGATACACGGCACAAATTGCACAAAGACCACGATGAGGTGGGAGGTGCAGGTGGAGGCGGCTTTCCTCCTCCCTTCCTTGGAGTGGGACCTCAGCATCCCCAGGATGATCGTGTAGGATACCAGGAGGAGGAGGAACCAGACAAGAACGAGCATTCCGCTGTTGGAGATCATCAGGATCTCCAGGACGGAGGTGTCGGTGCAGGCGAGCCTGAGCACCTGGGGGACGTCGCAGTAGAAGTTATCCAGGACGTTGGGGCCGCAGAACGGCAACGGGAGCAGCAGAGCCAGCTGGACGATAGAGTGTACAAAGCCCCCCACCCAGGCGGCCACGATCAGCCCCACACACACCTGGGTGTTCATGATGGCCACGTAGTGCAGGGGCCGGGAGATGGCCACGTAGCGGTCATATGCCATCACCGCCAGGAATAAGATCTGAGTCCCTCCAAGGAAGTGGAAGAAGAAGATCTGGATCATGCAGTCACCGTAAGAGATAACCTTGGTGGCAGAGAGGAAGTCCACCAGCATCCTGGGGAGCGTGACAGAGGAGTAGCAGACATCCATAACGGACAGGCTGCGCAGCAGGAAGTACATGGGGGTGTGGAGCCGGGGGTCACAGGTCACAGTGACCATGATGAGGAGGTTGCCCAGCAGAGTCATGATGTAGACGAGGAGGAATAAGATGAAAAGGACCATCTGCAGACCTTGTATCTGGGTGAGACCCAGGAAGATAAATTCAGATACTGCTGAGGCGTTTCCCAGCTCCTTTCTGCCAGGCTCTGTCCTCACATCCCATGGAGAAAAGAGAAAGATAGCGGGATACAGTGAAAACAATCAAAATCCTACATTCCAAATACTCAAAGGGATCTTGAGAAGTCAGAGAGCCTGACTATTTTCTAGCTAATGGCAGGAGCCCAGATGAAGAGAGACCTTCAAAGGACAGAAATTTCCCAAGAACACTAAAAAGACTTTAAAGTGAACAATTTTTAAGTGGTGGTCATTAGTCAGTCACAGTTTCTAAGCTGAAAGTTGGAATTAACTGGCAGCGTCTTTCTTCATTAAACAGCAAACTACCTGTTTCTGCTCCTTCGTTTGTTCAAAATTATTTATTGAAGTTACTCTTATAGTCAGGTGATTCCTCTGTGATGGCTTCTATAATTAACTAACGTCTCGGGCATGAGATCTAAAGGAAGGAATCCTAACCGGAACCATAAATAAGTGGTCTTAAAAAAAATAGTATATGAGGGGAGATTTTGGTTGCTTAAATAAATCAATTTCTAAAGATAAATCCCATACTAAAGTACATTTCTTAGTCACACATAGCTCATTAATTTTATTAATTTTTTAGCTGTTAATTCACCCTTGGCTCATTTTCATGAAAGTTCTTTTCACATCATGTGCTGTATGTAATGGGGTGGAAGGCAGAGACAGATAAATATCCTGAAGAGTTGGAAGATAAATTAACAGCGGATTGCTTGTTCTTGTCAAAGTTCTTGTTGCCCTACTCCCAGTACTTGTAGAAGATTCTGTCAACTGCCTCTGATGTCAGGAAATGTGGACCTCAACCAGAGACCTACGGTCAGATGTCAAGAGCCAAATCTAAATAGCTATAGGAACCGAAAGCCCTGGATAAATAAGGCTGCCTGCCAGAGACAAGGAATGACCCAGGACAAACTGGATATTAGAACCTGGGCTCCTCAGCCCTCATCAACCAATCAGTTGTATTTTTTGGGTGCTTACTGTGTGCAGAGCACTGTACTAGGAGTTTGAGAGAGTACAGTATAACAGAGTCGGTGGACGCATTCCCCACCCACAACAAGCTTATGGCATAGAAGGGGAAACAGATAAATTGGAGAGGAGGCCATACAAAAGAGGATGAAAGCCAGTAGGGAGGTGGGTAAGATCAAGGCACTTAAGAATTGGAAATCAAACACCAATGTGGCAGAGGAAAGATCTTTTCAGGCAGAATAATAATAATAGTGTTGGTATTTGTGAAGCGCTTACTACATGCAGAGCACTGTTCTAAGTGCTGGGGTAAATACAGGGTAATCAGGTTGTCCCTTGTGAGGCTCACACTTAATCCCCATTTTACAGATGAGGTAACTGAGGCACAGAGAAGTTAAGTGACTTGCCCACAGTCACACAGCTGACAAGCAGAGCCGGGAGTCAAACCCATGACCTCTGACTCCGAAGCCCAGGCTCTTTCCACTGAGCCACGCTGCTTCCCGCAGAAGAGATCCGGATCCTGGAACCGAAGCCTCCTGCGCTAGATCCAGGAGGGGCAGACCACAGAAGTAGTGGTAGTTTTGTTCTTTAAATCTCTTCTCCCCCACCAAGCGCCAGCTTGCCGCAGCCAGGCCTGATAAACTACGGGTGTCGACACCCAAAAAAGCTCTTGTGTGGGGGCAAATTTCCTTTCTTGCCCTAGGTCCTCAAATGTCTAGTTAAAGGCCTGAACGTCAGTTAATAACAATAATCAGTAATGGTGGTATTCATTAAGGGTTTATTATGTTAAACATTGTGCTAAAAACTGGGCTAGATACAGGATAATCAGGCTGAATGCTGTCTCCAGCCTGTACCAGGATCATGGAGCAATGTGACCTAGTGGAAAGAGCATGGGTCTGGGAGTCAGAGGACCTGAGTTCTAATCCCAGCTCTGCCAATTGCTTGCTGTGTGACCTTGAACAAATCACTTAACTTCTCTGTGCCTCAGTTCTCCTGTTCTCCCTTCTACTTAGACTGTGAGAGCCATGAGGGACGGGGACTGTGTCCCACCTAATTATCTTATTTCTACTCCAGCGCTTAGAACAGTATTTGACACATAGTAAGCGCTTAACCTAGACCATTAAAAAAAAAGGAATCTGGATTATACCAACATGTACAGTTCTAAGCTCCATACTTGAGAAAGGTTGTGAAGGAAGGGGAGAGAGTGTAAAGAAAAGTATGGTGGAAAGGCTGGGAAGTAGGGTCTGTGAAAAAAGGGAAAGGGGTTTCAGATTTGAACTTGATTAGTCTGTAAGCTCATCCCTCTAGACTAAATTCATTGAGGGCAGGGAACATATCTACCAAATCGTTTATTTTGTACTCTCTCAAGCGATTAGTGCAGGGCTCTGTACATAGTAAGTGCTCAATAAATACCACTGATTGATAGTGTACTTTTTTAAGGGATTAGTTCGGTTCTCTACACAGAGTAAGCAGTCAATAAATACCACTGATGGGTGATTGCTTGGGGAAATAAGGCTGAGAGGTGGCTTGAATCACTAACTTCTGGCCTAAGAATGGGATGTACTGATTAGCTGTTCCCCCTGCCCACCGAGGCTCACGGAAGTCCACAGAGACCCACTGAGACAATGGACTTCACTGAAAGCAAGAGGAATTAAAGTTGGCAAAAGGGGATTTCTTGATAGCCCAGATGATTCAACATTGGCGTGGACCGCCATGGGCAGATGTGGCAACTCCTCCACTGAACTGCTTCATGGGATTTAGTTAGCACCTGTCTGAGGACAGGGGATTGGGCCAGATGATCTTAAAAAAGTCCCTTCCAGGTCTATTTTTACAATTTTACAATTCTCAGAAATTCAAAAAAGTAAAGCACGGATGAGTAGAAATTACAGTCTCATAATACAGTACTGTGTGCCTGGTTTTGTGTCTGTGAGAGAGAGAAAGAGAGAGAGAGGAGAGGGAGAGACAGAGGAAAGAAAATGAGCTTGGATCTTTGGTACCCAAGGATTTCTATGACATTCTTTCTCCCTTCCCAGGTGTTCTCAGATCATCAGCTTGATGTTATTTATATTATCGCTTGCATTAGACAGACAAGCATCTTAGCAGTGGATGCAGCATTGACATCCATCAGCAGCCCGGACTCCTTGGTGGTTCATTCAGAGACATCTGTGACTCGGGAGCCTGCCTTCCTGCTCCCCAGCCACCCGAATGGCCCCGTCTGGAGCTGCCTTCAGAGCTGAAATGGACACCTGCCTGTCAGGTCTTGGTGCCCGGCCGGGGCAACTGAGAAGAGTAATGTCCGTGACCTCTCACCTACCTTCGCCTGGCACAGGAGCTCAGAGCCTTCCATCTTCCTGGTTCGTCTTCACAGGACTGTCCTCATCTCCCCTGCCCCATCCCAATCTCCAATAAAGCTTCTTTGAGTCCCAGGGGGTTGGAATGTTACGGAGGGGACACTGGTCATTACAGAGGCAGCTTCCCCAGGGAGTGAACAGCTGAAGGGACTGATGCAGGGGGAGTTATTAAAAAGTTTCAGGCTGGTTGGTTGCAACACACACACACGCATACACGCACGCACACACATGGACAAGAAAACTCTGAGATGACTGCTCAGCAGATTGAGCCCTGGAAAATTCCTGGAGAAGATTCAGCCTCCAGACCAGGCAAGGAGAGATAGAACAGGGCAATCACAAGCCGAGGACATGATGACTACTGGACACTCATACGTGCTGGCTCTCAGGGGCTGAGAGCCCCATGTGGGACAGAGATTATGTCCCACCTGATTCTCTGTATCCACCCCAATGCTCAGCACAATGCTTGACACATAAAAAGGGCTTAACAAATATTGTCATTATCTAGCAGAGCTGGGATTCAGACAGAGAGAAGCACCAAGAACAAAGATACTCCATCTTGAGACTGCTCATAGATAGAAACTATCATGCCACAGAGTTTCAGTTCTACGTGACAAAAGTGGCTCTTGGGAGCAGAAATATCAATATCAATCAGTGGTATTTATTGAGCACGTACTCTCCCCATTCTGGTTTCTACCAGCTTCGTCTCTGACTCGGATCTCTGCTTCCACTATTTATAAAAAATGAGTATCTGTCTCCCCATTAGACTGTAAGTTGGATGACGGTAGGAAATGAATCTTTTACATCTACTGAACTTTCCCAAGGACTTAGAACAGTGTATTGTCTACAGAAGGTGCTCGATAAAAACTGCTGATGGCTGAAAGGGTCCATTCTCCTGCCTCCAACCCTGTCCTGATGTTGTTCCTGGAGACGGGAACTCCCTACCCCTTCCCAAACCCTTCAGACAGAAGCTCTTCCTATCTTTAAAGCCCTCCTCAAATCTCACCTCTTCTTTGAAGCCTTCCCTGATTAATTCTCAATACCCCAATCAAGTCATTATGTTTGCCTGCTTAGTGACCTTGGGCAAGCATTTCACTTCTCTGGGCTCCAGTTTCCTCATCTGTAAAATGGGGATTTTCCTTCCTACTCAGATTGTGAGCCTCGTGTGATACAGGGCCTGAGTCTGACCTGATTATCTTGTAACTGATTTAATGTAGTGCTCTGCAAACAGTAAGTACTCAGTAAATATGATAAATTGATAATGATTAGACTTCATAACCTAGAGTCTTTTCAATATTTGGATTCTAGGGTTTTGATTGTTTTCACTGACCCCTATTGTCCGTCTCTTGTCTCTGGGGGAGCTGGCACCAGAGTCCCGACTGAATGGAGCTGGGAAACATTTTGGCAGTGTCAGAGTTTGTCATCCTGGGCCCCACCAGAGCCGGGGGCTGCAGGGTGTGATGTTCCTTGGAGAAGCAGCATGGCGCAGTGTAAAGAGCCCGGGCTTGGGAGTCAGAGGTCATGGGTTCGGATCCTGGCTCTGCCACTTCTCAGCTGTGTGACTTTGGGCAAGTCACTTAACTTCTCTGTGCCTCAGTTACCTCAAAATGGGGATTAAGACTGTGAGCCCCAAGTGGGACAACCTGATTCCCCTATGTCTACCCCAGCGCTTAGAACAGTGCTCTGCACATAGTAAGCGCTTAACAAATAGCAACATTATTACTACTCGGCCACCATGACGAGGTGTTTGGTGCTTGGGGATGATGCTGGTCACCTGGTTGGAGGACTTTGTACACTCAATTTTCCAGCTTGCTCTGCTGGTCCGGTTGCCTTTCTGCAGCCCCAGCATCTTGGATAACTACTCCTGTGACGTCCCCCAAGTCCTCAAGCTAAGCTGTGCGAACATCTCCCTCTTGGAGCCTCTGATGATCTCCAACAGCCGGCTGCTCATTCTCCTCTGGTTCATCTTCCTCTTGGTATCCTACAGGAGGAGTCAGAAGGTCATGGATTCTAATCCTGGCTCCTACCACTTGTCTGCTCTGTGACCTTGGGCAAGTCACTTAACTTCTCTGTGCCTCAGTTACTTCATCTGTAAAATGGGGAATGAGATTGTGAGCCCCATCTGGAAGAGGGACTGTGTCTGACCTGATTTGCTTGTATCCACCCCAGCGCTTAGTAGTGTCTGGCACACTGTAAGCACTTAACAAATACCATAATAATAATTATTATTAGCAACTTTGTTTTATTTTCAACTGCTCGATAAATTCTGCAAATTCTGGCCCAGTTGTTCACCGTGTTAAATGTGTCAACTGGGTGGCTCTCTCTTGAAACATTTTCTCTGATAGGTTGCCATTTGCACACTTCTGAGTCACTCGGACATAATTAAGCAGCCTGGGTCGCAGTTGACTCCCATCGACGGGGAGACCGCTGGAGGAAGAACAGTTCCTGTGATTGGTTGAGGATGTTAGACTGTTGAAGAAAATCAGTTCACCTATTGAACTGATATTGAACTGAACAGTTCACCTTCTTCCTCCCGAAGCTTCTCCTGTGTTTGCAGCAGCGGGCCTGCTCCCAGAACACCCTCTTCTCCCTCCACTGCCACCCGCCATGTCTCAAACAACTCCTCGGCCACCTCCCTTATGATCTGCTCTCCCACAGAGACAGGGGAGCTAGACACTGCAGTGACTTCTGTGTCCAACTCCCTTGAGAGATGGCTCTTCCGTGTAGCCACTGGATGGCAATTGCAGCTGTTCCTTGGGGACACCAAGAACCTATGTGTATCTGTGTGTGGGAGGGTGCACTTAATAACTCCCCTTGCACATATTCCACTGGCTCAGTCTCCCAGGCAGCTGCCTCAGTGTTAGGCCTTGTTCCTTCCTTGGCTACATCTCCGGGGGCCCCAGATCAGCTCTAAAGAGGATGGGGCTGGGCAAGGGAGACTGAGGCTGGGCAGTGAGGCAGCATCAGGAAGATGTGAGACCCCGGCTCTGGTCCAGAAGAAAGGAAACTCTCGATGCTGCTGCTGGGAGGCCCTATGGGGAGAATGACAGGAACCAGGAGGTAAAGAACCTTTGGTTTAGTGAGAGGCTGAAGGAGGGGATGAGGTTGTCTGGGGGTCAGAGTAGAGGGAGTAAGCACACTGTGAGGGATTTGGCTTTGAGAATGTAATAGGGATGACGGTATTTCTTAAGCATTCACTATGTACTAAACACTGGGATTGATATCAGAAAATCAACAGGACACAGTTTCTGTTCACTTCTGGGCTTACAGTCTCAGAGGGAGGCAGACCAGGTATTTATTGCCAGTTGGGAAATGAGAAACAGAGGCACAGAGTGGTAAAATGGCTTCCCCAAGATCATATCCAGAAAGCCAGTGGCAGGACTGGGATTAGAATCTGTATCTCCTGACTCCCGGTCTCAGGCTCTGTCTACTAGGCTACGATTTCAGTGTACTAGGAAGAGGGAGTGGGGTGAGGAGCTGCAGGGGCAGACTGGCCAGGCTCCTGAGTTCGGAGGTGAGAGAGGCTGGGTTTCCAGGCCATCCAGGGCAAACCTCATGGATATGAGAAGGCTGAAGCTGTTAATAAATATGACTGATTGAAGGGATCCATCCCTGCCCAAGGCCCTGTCCCTCTTGGCACCGTCCTGGGAACGTCTCCCATCTCAGATTTGCCCAACGATTCTAAAACTGGGAGCCCTGATAGTGGAATAAAGGGACATTCCTCTGAGGAATCAGCCCTGAGCGGGATGACTGGCCTTGGGCTGGGTAAAGGATCTGGGGGGAAGGAGGGGAGAGGAGCCGCGGGGCACATCCTTGTAAGCAGTGGAGTGTCCATCTTCTGCAGGTTCAGGAAGTCTGGGACATGTCAATCCAGATTGGCCTTACGGGGGACACCCCAGCTCTGAAGTAGAGATAAGGGACCCCTAAAATTAGGACCCCCTACTTGTGACGTTTCCCTGTGGTCACCTCTTCTTCCTTCTTTTCCTGTGGCTTGTATTCCTCTAGCAGAAGCTGCAAGTGCAGCCCTGATTTCTGGGACTGAACTCTCTCTGTCTTTTCCTTCCTTCCTCTCCCCTCTTCTTTGCTCTGCCTCTGCTTCTACATCTTTCCTCCAACTGTGGCTCAGCAAGTCTCTGCCGTCGGCTCTCCTGCAGTCTCAGGGTTTTTGCCTTTACTCTGTTTCTCTGTTTTTCCTCTGTCTCCTCTGCCACTATCTGTATACCTTTTCTCTGCATTTGTCTCTCTGCCTTTCTCTATATCTCTCATAATTCCAAGAGTGCAATATGTTCCCAGTTAGTGTTGTTTATGATAATGGTGGTGGTGGAAGAGGGCAGCCAGCCCTACGAGGAACTGCCAAGGTCAGGGGGAAATGGGTTGGCTGTATAATACCAAGTAGAAGCAATTTGTCCTAGTTGAAAAAGCATGGACCTAGGGTCAGAGGACCTGTGCTCTAATCTCAGCCCCCCCACACTTACCTGCTGTATGACCTTGGATAAGCCAATAGTTTCTATGTGTCTCAGTTTCCTCATCTGTCAAATGAAATTCAGTCCCTGTTCTCCCTCCCATGTAGACTATGAGCCCCATGTGGGATAGGGACTGTGCCCAACTTGATTATCCTGTATCTGCCCCAGTTACAGTGCTAGGTGAGAATGAAACAATGATGGATGGTATCTCCATGGAAATCACATGTAGGATGCATGTCAGTTGGGAGTTACTATCCCCCTGCCCCTCCACTTGTCTGCCGTGTGACCCTGGGCAAGTCACTTTACTTCTCTCTTCCTCAGTTACCTCATTTGTAAAATGGGGATTAAGAATGGGAGTCCCATGTGAGTCATGGACTGTCCAAACTGATTATTTTGTATCTACCCGAGCTCCTAGTACGGTGCCCAGAGCACAGAGTAACTGCTTAACAAATGCCATTAAAAAAAAAGAAATGAATGTTCACATGAGACACAACTGAAATTTATAGTCACGAAAGGTCTGGGAAGGATGAATGGTCTGGGAAGGATGAATGTGGAATCGTTACGCTTCCCGAACCATCTGATTGGTGAAGAGCCTTGGGCAGGACAGGGAGTTATGGATATTTCTGTAGGGTTTCTCTGTTAAGTAGAGATTGGTGGTAAAGCCTCCCATACAGGGTTGTGGCTCTCTGTCCACAGGGGTGAGAAGGCTCTAGCTTGGAATTCCCTTTTCTGAGGGACCTGTTATAGGGGTACGATTATGGGAAATCAACTGCTGTGGGTTTCTGCATCATTCCATCACTTTGTATGGGCAGGCTTCCCAGACAATTGAAAAGTTCCCAAGATTGAGGGGATAGGACTGTGGAGGGGTTGATTCTGATCCCTTGGAAACTTTTCCAGAGCGCAGGGGGAGTTTTCTCTTGGGTTACATTGTTGTCATTTTCACTCCAGGAGTTATGAGGCTTTTCCTGGACCTGATGGAGGTGGGAAACGGCTCAATCGTATCAGAGTTTGTCTTCTTGGGCCTCACTCAGAACCGGGGGCTACAGGTTGTCCTGTTCATGGTGTTCCTATTCATCTATTCCACGACTCTGCTGGGTAACCTCCTCATCATGGTCACCGTGACCTGTGACCCCTGGCTCCATACCCCCATGTATTTCTTGCTGCGCAACCTCTCTGTCATAGATATTTTCTGTTCCTCCGTCACACTCCCAAGGATGCTGGTGGACTTCCTCTCCCCCACTAATACCATTTCCTTCGATGGCTGCATGGCCCAGATTTTCTTCTTCCACTTCTTTGGAGGGGCTGACATGTTCTTCCTGGGGGTGATGGCGTACGACCGCTTCGTGGCCATTTCCCGACCCCTGCACTACACAGCCGTCATGAACACCCCAGTATGTGTGGGGCTGATCCTGGCCGCCTGGGTGGTGGGGTTCGTGCACTCAAGCGCCCAACTAGCTCTGTTGTACCGGTTGCCATTCTGCGGCCCCAACATCCTGGATAACTTCTACTGCGACGTCCCCCAGGTCCTCAGGCTCGCCTGCACCGACACCTCCGTCCTGGAGATCCTGATGATCTCCAACAGCGGGCTGCTCGTTCTCATCTGGTTCCTCCTCCTCCTGGCATCCTACACGGTCATCCTGAGGATGCTGAGGTCCCACTCCAAGGAAGGGAGGAGGAAAGCCGCCTCCACCTGCACCTCCCACCTCATCGTGGTCTTTGTGCAATTTGTGCCGTGTATCTACATCTACGCCCGACCCTTCACCCCATTTCCCATGGACAAGGCGGTCTCCGTCTGTGATACGGTTCTGCCCACCATGCTGAACCCCATGATCTACTCCCTGAGGAACAGAGAGGTGAAATTAGCTATGAAGAGGTTAAAGAAGCGACTTTTACAGGCTTGAAGGGAGTGAAAGTCTCAGTGAAGGTCCAGAGGAGGGGGCAGTAATCATTTCTGAGACAAGGGAGGTTGTCTGTGGAGGGATAATGTCTAGAGTGTAAGCTTCATTGAGCAGGGAACATGTCTTCCAACTCTGTTGTATTGTACTCTCCCAGAAGCTTAGGACAGTGCTCTGCACATAGCAGGTACTCAATAATAATACTCAATAAATACCATTGATCGATTGATTAACGGAAACTGACTCTAGATGTGCCCATGACAGGTCTCCTCTGGCTTTGATCTGATCTCTCTCCTGGAAAACCTGAGCTCTAACAGACAGAACCAGGAAGAGCACCAAATGGAACAGATCCAGCCAGGGAACCAGAACTCTTTTGCTTCTCTGCACGTAGATGCATCTTCTCTCCCTGGCAGAAGGAGGGCAGGAGGACAGATGGACCAGCCAATTTCCTGCTGTGTACTCCAGGTCTCCGCCCACTCAGCTACAGTGTTTTGAATATTTCAGGTTGGTCATCTCTGGTGACTAGCAGAAGCACTTCATTCTTCTGAATAGGGCTCGATACAAAGGTTCCTGAGATTCCAAGAACATCCTGTCTTCTCTCGGTTTGCCACCCTCCTGGATCTGGGACCATAATTTGGACTTCTTTCTCTAACCTCCTTCTCCTAAGCACCTGACTCCCCCAAGCTCAATAACTGTCCGTGTTCTAGAATGAGAAGCAGCGTGGCCTAATGGAAAAAGCCCACATCTGGTTGTTTGAGTACCTGGGTTCTTATCTCACCTCTGCCACTTGTCTCTTTGACCCTGGACAAGTTGCTTAATTTCTCTGTGCCTCAGTTACCTCACCTGTAAAATGGGGATTAAAACTGTGAGCATCATGTGGGATATGGACTGTGTCCAACCCAATTACCCCTGCGTTTAATACTGTGCCTGGCACATAGTAAGCTCTTAACCAATATCATAAAAATAATAGAAAGCTAAGATTTTCAACAGAAGTTTGATAGTTCCTCTAGCCCACTGGGACATAGTGAGTGGCCTTATAAACACAACTACAGGAGCACTTTTTAAAAATTGATGATGATGATTATTGTATTTGTTAAGCCTTTACTATGTGCTAGGCACTGAACTAAGCGCTGAGGTAAATACATCGAAATTGGGTTGAACATAGTCCCTGTTCCACTTGGAGTTCACACTCTCAATCCCCATTTTAGAAATGAAGTAACTGAGGCACAGAGAAGGTAAGTGACTTGCCCAAGGGTCACACAACAGACAAATGGCAGAGCTGGGATTAGAACTCAGCTCCTTTTGACTCCCTGACCCATACTCTATCCACTAGGCTGTGCTGTTTCTGTCATTTGATGTGTACCCAATCCTCAGCCTCATAAAATTTATGTATGCATTCTTATGCTCTACCATTTTCCCTCTCTTTAATTTATTTTAATGTCTTTCTCTCCCTTCTGGACTATAAACTCAATGTGGGCAGGGAATATGTCTGTTTATGTTATATTGTACCCTCCCAAGCACTTAGTACAGTGTACTGCACGCAGTAAGCGCTCAGGACGATTGCCTGCCTCAATAAATACCACTGATTTAATCTAACTCTTCTGCCAGTGGACATTCCCAGGTCTTGTAGCCTTCCAGTTTCTCTGTGGCTGAATAAGGGGTGGGAAGGAATCTGATGAGAGAGGAAAGGAGTAAATCTGTCTCCCTCTCCAGACTATAAACTCATTGTGGGCAGGGAACTTGTCTACCAACTTTGTGGTATTGTACTCTCCCAAGAGTTTAGTATAATGTTCTGCACTTAATAAGCTATCAGTAAATACCACTGATGCTGCTGCTGACTTAGTTCAACTGTCAGAGAGGGTGGAAGTTGGACTGAGTCAAGGGTCATATGTGAAGGAGAAAGGACATTGTGTATGTTGGGATGGGCCTCTGGGTCCTCTGGGGTGAACTGGTTTGGTGATAATAATAAGGGTGGTATTTGTTAAGCACTACACTAAGGCAATCGGGTTAGGCTCAGCCCCTGTCCTATAAGGGGCTCACAGTCTGCGGAGGGAGAACAAGGTGATGTTTGATGCAACTTATTTATTAATCATTATTCACCTTCCCTGGATGTCGGACTTCCTCTGAGGTGTCTCTGGGGCTGGAGCCTCCAGACAAAGGCTTTAATGTTTCTGAGCATGAAAGAGAGAGAGAGAAAGAGGGTGTGGGGGCAAGAACCAACGTGGCACCATTTAATGACTCCCCCTGCACCAGCCCCCCCCCAGGGCTCCCTCTCCAGGATGGTAGCTTTGGTAACAACCAGCAGCCCCTCTGGCACCTGCCCCCCATGTGGGAAGATGGACCGGTGATGGAGAGAAGCTGTGGGCCTGGGTGGGGAGGATGCACAGGTGCAGGTGAGGTCTCTCATATGTGTGGGCCTCACTTCCCATCTTCTAGCGTATACCTCGGTCCTCGTCCAGGGGTCCACACCCTGGCTCTTTTCCTGGAATGTCTCTGGGGTTTTAGGCCCCCGGCAGAACTTTCTCCTCTATGGGTATAGTTTAATAACTCCCCCTGCATCCACCCTGCCTCTTGACAACTCTCCCAAGTGGCTGCTTCAGCTCCAGCCAATGCATCTCCCTCTGGAATGTCTCCCGGAAACAAGCTCGGCTATATGGGAGGCCAGGCTGGGCCAGGGCAGATTCTGAGGCACCGAGGCAGTGAGGACACACCAGGAGGATGTGAGGTCCCGAGTCTCCAGCCCAGTATGAAGGTAGGTGGGGGACCGGTGGCCACCCTCTCTTCAGCGTAGTGGGCTTTCCCAAGTGCTTAGTACAGTGTTCTTCACATATCAACAACAAAGGCCAGTCCTTTTTTAAATGACTTTTCATGTGACTCCTCCTCCTCCTCTTCAACAGTACTGAGAGCCCTTTTTTTAAATGATATTTGTTAAGAGCTTACTATATGGCAAACACTCTTCTAAGCACTGGGGTAGCTACAAGTGAATTAGGATAGACATCTACTCCGAGCCGCAAGCGGGATAGGGACTAAGTAGGAAGAGAACCGAACTGAAGCACAGAGAAGTTAAATGACTTGTCTGAGGTCACATGACAAGTGTTTGGCAGAGTCAGGATTAGAACCCAGTCCCTTCTGACTCCCAGGCCAGTGCTCTTTCCACTAGGCCATGCTATTGTGTTAAGAGCAGTGTACTAGGGGGTTGAAGGACTTACAGAAGAAGTGGAAGGTACAATTCTTACCCTTGAGGAGCTTACAGCCTAATGTGGAAGGCAAGCTGACATAAAACTGATGGAACAATAGTTGAAAGAGGGTGGTAATAGGTATCAATAACAAACACGTGTGGATAAATTTCATAATCCATAGCCTGGGGGGCTGCTGCAGTGGCTGAGCCAGAAGGGTCAATGATTAATCTGGGAGTACTTCCTGGAGGAGGTGTCTTTTAAAAACAGTTTGAAGAAAGCGGTAGGGGGGAAGTGGTTTGGGAAAGCAGAGTGGGGAGGAGCGCAGGGTCTGGGAAGAATAAAGTAATGAGTTGAAAGAGAATCATACAGGACATGGATGGGGTGGTCAGATGGTTTGCTTAGCTTTTAGCTGTGCAATCACTTGCCAACCTCTGGGCCTCTCTGAAGTGGCCCTTTTCCTGCCTTTATAAGCCAGGCAGGAGTGCTAGACTCCATTTGAACAGGGGTGGAGCAAGGGGATTGAGAGGAAATGTGAGTTGTAGATTAGGGCAGAGAGTGTCCTGAGTACAGGTTGCTTCTGAGGTGAAACAACTTGCCCAAGATCACACAACAGACAAGTTGCAGAGCCAAGATTACAAGCGGCAGAGCTGGGATCTGAGGAGCAGTTTGTATGGAGCTAAAACAATTATAGATGCAACGAAAGTCTAACGCGCAAAGGAGTCTGGAAAGCTTTGCCTCTGAGGCTCCCCTTTAACCACCTTTCCGGTGCTCATTGTTTTCCACAGCTGGAACGATTTCTAGGAGCTGGCCCTACTCTCATCAGGTGGGTTAATTCATTTATTAACATTCTTCATTAGCCTAAGGGAGCTGGATGAAGGTTTCCACATGGTTTCCTTTGAGATAGATTTGAGAGAATCATCCGGATCCTACGGAATTAGTAAACAACACCGAGGTGTCAGAGTTTGCCTTTCTGGGCCTCTCCTCAATGCAGGAGCTGGAGGGTTTCCTGTTCCCGGTGTTTCTCCTGGCTTATGTAACAGTCCTTCTGGCCTAAAGAGGGAGGAATGGAAACATTGAGGAAAGCAGACAACCAGCCCAACCCAAGGCTCAGGACCCACACACGCATCCATCTGCTTCCCACCACAGTCCCTTCCCTATTCCACACCCCCTCATAGTGTTCTCAGAATTCACTCTCACCCCTCCTTAACTACCCTCACTCTCTCTCCCACTCTCTGCTCTCCCAGAACCAAGTATTCAGAACTGTTTTTTGCAGTTAACTGAATGCTTTCTTATGCTACATTATTCCATTTGTTCTCTTTCACTTTGAACTGGACCCTCATTGCCCATTTTAGCTTTTTTCCAGGTTTCTCCTGTTCTGTTCTCTGAAAGGATCCCAAGCCTTTCTCAGCTGGACCATCTTCGGGGGCTACCAGAAGCTCTAGGGTTATATTGTACTCTCCCACACACTCAGCACACTTCACAGCACCCAGAAAGCACTCACTAAATGATTGATTAAGTGAGGCTGTCAGGGAGAGCTCAGAGCTGTTTTGGGGAATGGAGATGGTTTCTAACCACAGGTCTGCCGTTTGCCTGCTGTGTGATTTGAGTGAGGAGCCTCAGTTTCCTCATCTGTAAAACAGGGATTCAATGCTTGTTTTCCCCTCTTTTTAGAATATGAGTCCCATGTGAGGCAGGGACTTTGACTGATGTGGTTAACCTACATCTACCCTAGAGTTTACGACAGTGCTTGATATACAGTAAGCTTTCAACCAGTATCTTAATAAAAAAGGGCAACAGGAGCCATGGTTTCTGAAGACTGAGCTAGGCGATTCCACAGACTGTTCCAAGTGTTGGTGACAAGAAGACTTGTCATTACTTCATTAGGGGAGAGAGTGTCCTGAGTTCAGGTTGCTTCTGAAGTGAAACAACTTGCCCAAGATCAGACAACAGACAAGTTGCAGAGCCAAGATTACAAGTGGCAGAGCTGGGATCTGAGGAGCAGTAGCAGTTTGTACAGAACTAAAACAATTGCAGATGCAAAGAAAGTCTAACACACAAAGGACTCTAGGAAGCTTTGCCTCTGAGGCTCCCATTTAACCACCTTTCTGGTGCTCACTGTTTTCCACAGCTGGAACGATTTCTAGGAGATGGCCCTACCCTCATCAGGTGGGTTAATTCATTCATTAACATTCTGCATTAGCCTAAGGGAGCTGGAGGATGGTTCCCACATGGTTTCCTTTGAGATAGATTAGGGAGAACCATCCGGATCCTATGGAACTAATAAATAACTCCAAGGTGTCAGAGTTTGTCTTTCTGGGCCTCTCCTCAGTGCGGGAGCTGGAGGGTTTCCTGTTCCCGGTGTTTCTCCTGGCTTACTTAGCAGCCCTTCTGGGCAACCTCCTTATCATTGTTACCTTGACCTGTGAACCCCGGCTCCACACCCCCATGTACTTCCTGCTCCTCAACCTGGCCTCCTTGGACATCTGCTTCTCCACCATCACCACCCCCAAGATGCTGGCCGACTTACTCTCCGAGACCAAGATCATTTCCTACGGCGGCTGTATGGCCCAGATCTTCTTCTTCCATCTGCTGGGAGGTGCCGATGTCTTCTTCCTGTCGGTGATGGCGTACGACCGCTACGTGGCCATCTCTCGGCCCCTTCACTATATGGCTGTGATGACTTGGAGGGTGTGCAAGGGGCTGGTGGTGACTTCCTGGATCATTGGCTTGGTCCACTCGGTCCTCCAGCTTGCTCTGCTGCTTCCGCTGCCGTTCTGTGGGCCCAACGTCCTGGATAATTTCTACTGCGACATTCCCCAGGTCCTCAGGCTAGCCTGCACCGACACCTCCATCCTGGAGCTCCTGATGATCACCAACAGTGGAATGCTCAGTCTCATCTGGTTCATTCTCCTCCTGGCGTCCTACATGATCATCTTGAGGATGCTAAGGTCCTACTCCAAGGAAGGGAGGAGGAAAGCCACCTCCACCTGCACCTCCCACATCATCGTGGTGTCTCTTCACTTTGTACCATGTGTCTATACCTACGCCCGGCCCTTTGACTCTTTCTCCCCGGACAAGGTGGTCTCGGTGGCTCTGACCGTCCTGTCGCCTGTGCTGAACCCCGTGATCTACACCCTGAGGAACAAGGAGGTGAGGTCAGCCATGCGGAGGTTAAGGGGACGGATCATGCTTCCAGGGAGAGGGTGAACGAAGATTGGGTCGGTGAACTTCCTGCCCACTGTCTTGGAGGTTGTCCCAGACTAGAATGGTTTTGCTTGTGGCTTTAATAAGAGGAGCCACATCTCGTTCTTTGCACCAGCCAAATTCACTGAATCTGGGAGCCTGCTAGGGTCATGAGCCGCAAGTAACCCAGGGGCCCGGGTGCTCATAGGAACCATCACTTGTTTGGTGTTTTTCTGACGCCCCCAAACAGATATCTTATCCCCATTTTATAGATGAGAAAACTAAGGCACAGAGCAGCAAAGTGGTGATGCAGCAGGCAAGTTGTAGTTGGGATTAGAACCCGGTTCTTGGGCTCCCAAACCTGTGCTCTTTCCACCGAGCCCCACCACTTTTCCATGTCAAAATCAGCAGGAAACAGCCCAGCGTTGAGAGAGTTGCACATCTCTGAGGGGCAGGATATTTCTCAGAAATTCAGGAGGCAGAATGTCCATAGTCACTAACTGCCTAGAAGTCCCTCCCACTTTACATCTGCCACACCACAATCCCTCCCCATCTCTGAAACTTTCCTGGAAAGATTAGGCCAATCTATCTTTGAGAGACAGAAAAAGCTTCAGGGGAGGAAAGTTTGGGTTCTGTTCTTCTCCCTGCCAATTTTATTAAAGCTGGATCACCTGGTTATTTCTATTGCTTTGCACTCAGTAAATACAATTGAATGAGTGGGGAGATTTCTGCTCTATGCCGCTGTACGACACACCATCTTACTGTTGATGGTAATAATGTTTCTCGTGGCTCAATGGAAAGAGCCCGGGCTTGGGAGTCAGAGGTCATGGGTTCTAATCCCGACTCTGCCACTTGTCAGCTGTGTGACTTTGGGCAAGTCACTTAACTTCTCTGTGCCTCAGTTACCTCATCTGTAAAATGGAGATTAAGGCTGTGAGCCTCACGTGGGACAACCTGATCACCTTATATCCCCCCAGCGCTTAGAACAATGCTTTGCTCATAGTAAGTGCTTAACAAATACCATTATTATTATTTTAGCCATATTCTTTGAATGCCACCTAACTCTACTCCTCAAGGGCAGGCATTCAATTCTTTCACTTTGAGTTTACTCTCCCAAATACTTAATACAGTTTTCTGCACTCTGAAGATGGTAGAAAAATACCAAAGACTTAATTAATAATATAGGAAGCAACATGGCCTGGTGGACAGAGTACGGACCAGGTAGTCAGAAGAACCTGGGTTCTAATCCTGACTCTGCCACTTGTCTCCTGTGTGACCTTAGGGAAGTGACTTAACTTTTCTGTGCCTCAGTTACCTCATCTGTAAAATGGAGATCAAGACCGTGTCCTATTTGATTTGCGTGCATCTACCCCAGTGCTTAGTACAGTGCCTAGAACATGGTAAACGCTTAACAAATACCATAAAAAACCCCCCTAATACTAACCTTCATTAAGCACTTACTGTGCGCTAAGCTCAGGAAAAGATAGAATAAGCAGTCAGTGGATTTATTGAGAGCCTACTGTGTGCAGGGCACTGTATTAAGAGCTCTGGAGAGTACGCTACAATTCGTAGCCATGATTCCTGACTAAGAGCAGAGGAAAAAGATTCCTTAATAACAAGCAAAACATCACAGAGAATTTAGTGGCAGGAACAGGCTATAGATGGTACTGGGTCTTCAGCTAGAATTCAGAGGGCGAGTAGAGTTATATAACATTCAAAGCCTATGGCTAAAATAGCACAAATTATCACCAACAGTAAAAATCACCCCACAGTAGCAACATAGCCGTTAAACCAGGTTTTAAAATTGGCCAGGAAGAGAACAGAACCCAGATTTTCCTTCCCTGGAGAACTTTCTGTCTCCCAAAGTCATGTCAGCATAGATTTAGACCCTAAAGAATGTTTAAAACTTTCCATGTGGTAATTTATTGCTTCACACACATTGAGGTTTCTAGTGCCAATTGGCTTGCTGGATTTGATAGATATTTACCTAAGAGCAGTTAGGTAATTGCCACTTATTACTACATTTCTGAGAAGAACCTTGGTCATATATACAATTTTAAGAGATCAGTGGTATTTATTGACCATTTACTGTGTGCAGAGCACTGTACACAATACAACAGTCGGGCAATGTGCTCCCTGCCCATTAGAAGTTTACAGTCTAGAGGTTTTATTAGGATCTCACAAATCATATTCATCCATACTTCTTCATATTATTTGAAGAAGACGACACAGACAGTGAAATTCACCTATGAACACATTTACTGTTGAAAAGAACAGAGTGTAACTCTGTCTTAGTCACACAGTGTATACAAGAAACCTGTCCTTTGTGTGGTCATGGTTAATATTTGCACCTTTGCCTCCTTGTCTATATTTCCTTACTAAGCTTTTGTCTGAAGATAGTTGCTCCTTTTTTATTAGCACTGCTGGTCAAGCTTCAGCTGTTGATTCCCAGTTTTCGTGCTTGCTGTGGGCAGGGAATGTGACTACCAACTCTGTTACATTGTACTCTCCCAAATGATCAACTGACTGATGTAAGGCAGCATTGAATGAAGCTTGGTTTTACCAGGTTACATAAATCCCTCTGCTCCAAAAATGTTTCGGTGTCCTCCTCCCTCCCAGCACACACCCAGCTTTCATGCTGTGAGATGCTTCTGGTCCTTCTGCCCTGCGCCCGTCTTTGGAATTTTGGGCATGTGGGAGCAGGGGTAGGTGCTCTGCCATTTTGAGTCAGCGTCCTTCGTGGATGCGGCTGTGCCTTGGGCTCATGATTCTCTGTTCCAAGTCAAACTTCTCTGTCCAGCTTTATGCTAAGTAGGGGTCATGTGTCCACCATAGCCACTTTGGGCCAGGACAGCTGATGGGCCTGGTCTGGGCCCATTTAAGTAGGTTGAGTGATGAAATGAGTGACAGGGTGAGAGGAGGGGTGAATGAGTCAGATGAATGGCAGGGTGAGTGGTGGAGAGTGGCAGGGGTGAGCGGAGGGGAACGTAGCAGGGTGAGTGGGTGAGTTTCAGGGGTGACTGGTGGAGTGAGTGGAGGGTTGAATAGCAGGGTGAGTGATGGGGTGAGTGAGGGAGTGAGTGGTAGGGGGAGTGGCAGAGAGCAGGCTGTGGGTTGAAGCTAATTCAACGAATGGGGAAACTGGAAAGGCTGAGGCATTTCAAGGGTAGCTTTGGCTTTGGTTTGGGCTCCTGTTCCTGATCCTGGTCCTTTTCCATCTCCAGAGAAGGGATTCTTGGCAATTATTCTCATATCCTGGAGACCTCATGGATGAAGAAACCTGCCCCCTCAATCCACCACAGACCTGGCCACTCGTCCACTTGACAGAGGGCTAAGGGGGGAAATCTTTTCTGGCTCTGTGAGTAAGAAACATCGAGGGAGGCAGCTTGGCCCAGTGGACAGAACTTGGGACTGGGTATTAGGGGACCTGGAACCTGGAAATACAAGATCTAATCTAGTCTGCCACTTGTTGGCTGGGTGACATTAACCTCTTTGGGCTCCAGCTTCCTAACCTGTAAAGTGAGGTTAAGACATTGATTTCTCCCTCCCCCTTAGACCGTGGGCCCCGGAATGGAGAGGGACTGGGTCTGGTCTAATTATCATAGTCATCCCAGAGCTTGGCACATAGTAAATGCTTAACCAATAACATCATTGTTAATAAGTTCCACCATTGATTATTAGCCCTTACGCCACCCATTGAATCCAGGAGAGCTTTGGAGATCTCCCTCCCAGCCACGCCCCAACTCTTGGGTAAGCAGGGTGACCTAGTGGAAGGAGCACAGGCTTGGGAGGCCGGGGACCTGAGTTCTAATCCCAGCTCCATCACTTGTCTGCTGTGTGAACTTGGGGAAGTCACTCAACTTCTCTGTGCCTCAGTTATCTCCTCTGTAAAACAGGGATTAAGACTGTGAGTCCTATGTGGGACTGGGACTGGCCTGATTAAGTTGTATCTATCTCAGCACTTAGTGCAGTGATTGGCACATAGTTAGTGCTTACCAAATACCATTAAAAATAAAGAAACTCTTAGGGCTACCTCCGGGGAGGGTAGAACCCACAGCTGCCCAAAGGTAGGGCAACTCCACTGTGGAGGAAGGGAACATGATTCTCTTTAGAGCCAAGATTCTCCCGCTTCTCAGCTCAGATCCCCGCCTCCTCCTCAGACACACCAGTCCTGCCCTGGCCTGGATGCTTCGCAGCCTGAATGGAGCAGATCCTTGGAATGCCCAGGTTTCCTGCTCAAACCCCTGGGGTGACCCCAGGGCTGTTCCCCAGCAGCATGAGGCTTTTTACTAATTGGGATTGGGGTCTCCTAGGGGGTCAGGCTTGGCCTCTCTCAGCTCCTACCTTTGAATGCCTCCCACTCTCTCTCTTTCTGTACCAGAGCTGGCAGTGGTGGGTCGACAGGGGTTGCTGGAAATGGTGGGATTCTGTTCCCTCTTCAGTCTCCTTTCCTCCTCCTTCCTCTTCTGCCTGCATTAACTTGATTTAGTCAACTCAAGGGAGCCACCAAGGCCAGTGGCACTGACACAGTGACACCAGGCTGGGCAGGGCTAAGTCAGGCTGGGCCAGGGTGGGCAAGGCAGGGCAGGTTTGGGCTGGATGGTTCAGGTCTGGGCAGGAGCCCATGCACCAGTGAGACCTCTAGCAGGGCTACTGGGTTGGAACCATTTCTAGGAATTCCAGACTGGAATCCCAACAGCAGCTCAGCCTTCAGCTCCCAAGAGGAACTTGGAGGGGAGGTGATATCACATATGTCAGGCTGGCTTACCTGCAGCTCACTGTGATGATGTCATACAGATGCAGTTTTTCTGGCCATCTGTCCGATTCCAGGCTAAAGCTCCCTGAGCTAGAGCATTTCTCTTCTAGGTGCTGCTCAAAAAGAGGCTGAATAATCAATCTATCAGTGGTATTTATTGAGTTAACTCGGGTGAGGGTTCTGAAGAGGATGAAAACCCCACCCCCTGCCACTCTCTCCTCTCCCACATATATACACTGGCCCATTAACACACACACAAATACACACACACCAACACAAGTGTATAGACATACTCACACAGCCACACCCACTCACACTCATTAGTACCCACTCACACACACTCTCTCTCTCTCACTCTCTCACACACACAGCACTCAGAAACATGGAAACACATAATTTGTTCGTATATCAAGCCAACAGCCCCTGTCTGGGCTTCAGGTTCCTCAGCTAAGACCTTCTGGCCTTCTGGGGGATTTTGGAAAGAAGGTGGGAGATGGAGAGGTGTACCCCCCCCCCCAAATCAGGATACTGTCCACTCTGTCTTGGTGCAGAGCTTGAGCCCTGGTCAGACAAAGCCCTGGCCTGGGCTACCTGAGAGGTTATCTGTCGGGCTTCCCTGGCCTCGCCCCCCCGGACCGTTGTTACCCGATCTGACTCATGGAGATAAGAAGATCCAATCAGCCTGTGGCGGCTCCGTTAGATGGGACGGTTCTTGTGTAAGGGGTTGCAGAAGGAAGGATTTCGAGATGGAGGAGGAGTCCAGGGCAGGATTGGGGGAGGCAGGAAGAATGAAGGTCTCTTCAGACTGGATGGAGTCGGATAGCCGAGCGGTTTGCCTAAGCTCCCTGCTTTCTAAGGCTGGCCGGAGGCTGGTTGGTCAAGAGAAGCTGAGGGGTCAAGTCCCTATTTAGGAGGGTCTAGGAGTCCTGGTCACTTTCCCTTGCTGTCCGTCCTGGGTCACTGCTGGGTCAGAATGACTTCCTGTCCAGTTTCCACATCCCTTGCCTTCACCCTCCCCTGGGTCTTGTCCTAAACCGTGTGTGAGTGAGGAGGATGGCAGGAGAGGGGGTGGGATGGAAAGTAGGGGATGGAGTTCTGTTCTTCAAGGAGATTCATGGAAGCTTAGAGCTGTGGCACTAAAAGGGGACTCCCAGTCTTCTGGTTCAGCCACCTGCCACTAGGCCTGAAAGGAGTTGTCTGTTTTCTTCAGAAATAGAAATCTCAGTGTCTGATGATGGCATTTATGTTGTCTTATTACCTTAGTGACGGTAATAAGGTGCTTAGTGAAGTAACTTGCACTTGTCCCTTGGGAATTTCATCCCGTTTGTAGGGTCATTTCTGTAATCTTGCTTTGAAGTGAGTTTGATTGCAGGCCTCTGGACTAGAATTGGGCCTCAGAGGAGAAGGTGGTGCCCTCCATCCTCCCCCTAGCCAAGACTAGATTAATCCTCTTCCATGTGGTGACTGGGGTGTTTTCTCTATCTTTTTCTAGACAAACTCACAGCTGGTTCCTTTCATCCATCCCCAGCCAAGGCAGGATAGATCCCCTTCCATGAGGGCATTCTCATTCAGTCATATTTACTGAGCACTTATTATGTGCCGAGTGCTTGGGGCAGCACTATATAACAGAGTTGGAATTTCTCCAGATTCTTCCGAAAGACTCACTTAGGTTGTTTAGCCAAACTCAGTTCCTTGGCACCACTGTAGTATCTCAATAGCAACTAATTCCTAGATAGTGGTGGTCACTCAGGGGTCGCGGAAGTCCAGGAGAGAGCTATTGTCCTCCCGAGGTCATTCTCACCTCCTTCACCTTTCCCCCTTCTGGGTGACCGTGGTCCAGGGACCTGTGGATCTGGGGGGCCCTGGTAGGAGACAGAGTCTCTCGCTTCCTTTTTTGAGGCCAACTGGCCAACGGATGGGTAGGCCCAGGGCCGGGGAGATAAGGAGATAAAGGGTGAAACGTTCTGTCCTGGCAGGTGGGCTTGTGAAAGGGGATTGCAGAAGAGAGTGTCCATTCATTCATTCTTTCATTCATTCAATCAATCATAGTTATTGAGGTTTACTAGGTGCAGAGCACTGTACTAAGTGCTTGGAAAGTATTATTCAGCCATTGTGTGGATCTACAAGGAGAACTCCCCTGAGAGGCCTTGGGGGGTGGAGATGGGTGCAGTAGGGATGATTTGGGGCTCAGGGGAGGCTTCGAGAGTTAGCCAAGAGTGTTACTCAGGTTACTTGGGACTGTGGGAGAGAGTGGCATAAGAGAACTGGGAGAGAACTGGGAGAGACCTGGAGACAAAAACTTCCTGGGATTCAATGGGGAGCCCTGTTCAGCTAGAGCCCAGTGAAGAGGGACTCTCCCTCCTTCCCCATTTCAGGTCCCAGGCTGACTACCCCCCACCCCCCAGTTCCTCCGGAGAAGAGGGGGCTACCCGCCATGGGAGGGACCTCCTCCAGCCCCACCCAAAAGTCCCCATCCCTCCCACCCAAACCCTTCCTGCTAAAAGCACATAAAAGGCTCTGCCTCAGCTTCCCCCAGAGAAGAGGAGCCAGAGACGGCAGGTGAGTCAGGTTCTCGAGTCCTCTGGGTGGGAGAGGGATGGAGGAGGGGGGAGTAGGTGCTCAGGGGAGAACGGTTCCTTTTTCCCATGAGCCTCCCTAATGGGCACCCCCCACCCCTTGAATAAGCTGTCGCTCTCATCACTCTCGCCGGGGTGGGTTTCGTTTCAGAGATGAAGCTGCTCCTGGCCCTCTTGGGAGTCGTGGTGGTGCTGGCCACCTCCCCCGGTAATCAGCCTCGGGAACCCAGGGCGGGATGTGGGCAGGGCTGAGGGGAGAGTAAGGGACGAGACCTCCCCAAGACTGTGCCTGGGGTCTGTGAAAGAGGCCAGCAGACCCCAGAGGGGGCTGAGGCCTGGAGTTTGGGGGGCGTCAGAAGCCTTCGGGCAGAGTCCCCAAGGGAGAGGAAGGGAGGGGCTCCCGGGTGCACGGACTTTGCCCGATCCTGACCCTTCTTCCCGCCGGACAGACCCCCCCGAGGAGCTGGGGACCGCCGCCCTGCTGAGCAGCGTGGAGGAGGCCAAGCGGCTGGTGGACACCGCCTACAAACAGACCCGGGAAAGGTGGGGTTTCCGGGCTAAAAGAGGGTGGAGCTTTAGGAGTTCAAGAGGCAGGGGGGACCAAGCTGGGTGGGATGGGACATCCAGAAGCAGCTCCAAAAGCCAAGGCAGCCCCAGGCCGGGAACCAGTCGCCCTCTGCTCCCCCTTCCTTAGTCTCTCTTTCTCTTTATTCATTCATTCGATCATATTTATTGAGCGCTTATAAAGCACTCTGCTAAGTGCTTGGGGGAGTAAAATATAACAATAAACAGACACATTCCCTGCCCACCACGAGCTCACAGTCTCTCTTCCGTGGCTGCAGGGGTGGGACGGGGGACACAGCCAAGGCTGGGCCAGGGTGAGTGACTGGGCATGGGGCTGGATTCTGGGTTTCACCTCCCCCTCACTGTTCTCAACTCCCACCTTCCCGTGCCGCCCCACCGAGGCAGGATTAAACAACGGCTGCAGTCTGGGACCGTGAGCCCGTCGGACCTACTGGCCTACTTCAAACAGCCGGTGGCCGGAACCCGGACGGCCAGCCGGACGGCCGACTACCTACACGTGGCCCTGAGCCTGCTGGAGCGGCACCTGCGGCTCGTCCAACCGGGACCCTTCAACGTCACAGGTGTCGCCCGAAGCCGGGCATCGAGCTGAGGGAGGAAAGGAGGGCAGGGGGTTAGAAAGGTGCAGCCTCTAGGAACCGCTGCCCCACTCCCCTGCCCCGGGAGATAACCGTCTCCTTAGGCCCATGAAGTGCGTAGCATCGATGAGCCGATCTATCATATTTGAGAGCTTACTGCATTCAGAGCGCCGTATAGAGCGTTTGGGGGCATACAATCTAATAGAATCGGTAGACACGTTCCCTGCCCACAAGGAAACCTGTCGCGGGGCAGGGAATGTGCCTGTTTTATTGTTGTAGTCTCCCAAGCATTTAGTGCAGCACTTTGCACACAGTAAGCGCTCAATAAATATGATTGAATGAACAAAAGGAGCTTACAGTCTAGAGGGAAAGAAATCAAGTAGGGCTGGAGAGGTCTGGGAGATGAGGTGGGGTGGAGGGGCAGGGCTGGAGATGAGGGGGAAAAAGAGGGAGGGGAACTGGCTGGAGACAAGGCCTCAGCTCCCGAGGCCTCTAAGAGGCTCCAATCCCCCTCCCGCAGATCTGCTGACCCCAACCCAGATGGAAGTGCTGTCCAAGGCAAGTGGCTGTGCGTTCGAAGACGTGGGGGTGAAGTGTGAGTTCCGTAACAAGTACCGCACCATCACCGGCCGGTGCAACAACAGGTGAGTTCTGGGATCGGGGGGTTTCTTCAAAGAGATTGTTGGAAGCCCTCTGGAACCCCAGATGTGCCATGTGCCCCCACCCCCAGCTCATCCAGTAAATTGGTTTGTCCCACAGTGGGCCTGTCCAATGGGTCCCGCCGGTCAGATCCGGGGTTCAGCTCCCAAGAAGCCTCTCCAACAGCTCAGAATGTCCCCTTCTCCATTTCAGGAGGAACCCCACCCTGGGGGCTTCAAACAGAGCTTTGGCCCGCTGGCTGCCTGCCGAGTATGAAGATGGCTTCTCTCTGCCCTATGGGTGGACGGCAGGAAGGAGGCGACATGGCTTTTCTCTCCCACTGGTGAGGTCCGGGCAGCGGGGAGGCGGCTCATTTGATCGGGTTTAGGTGTCTCGAACATCTGGAAGGGGGGACACGGCTACTGTACGCCCAGAGTTCTTTCCTCCTCTTACGAGAGGCTGGACGCTGTCACCCAGGGGTCTCCCGGCAAAGGGAAGCAGCGTGTCCTGGTGGATAGAGCACCGGCCTGGGAATCAGAAGGACTGCGTTTCCAATCCAGTGCTGCCGCTTGCCTGCTACGTGACCTTGGACAAATCACTTAATTTCTCTGGGCCTCAGTTATATTGATGCTATTGATGCCCGTTTACTTGTTTTGATGTCCGTCTCCCCCCTTCTAGACTGTGAGCTCGTTGTTGGGTAGAGATTGTATCTATCTGTGGCTGAATTGTACTTTCCAACCACTTAGTACAGTGCTCTGCATGCAGTAACTGCTCAAAAAATACAATTGAATGAATGAATAAAATGGGGATCAAGACTGTGAGCCCTGTGTGGGACATGGACTGTGTTCAATCCATTTAGCTTGTACTCACTCCAGGGCTTAGTAAAGTGCCCAGCATATGGTGAGTGCTTAACAAATACCATTTAAAAAAAGGGGTAATAATAATAATGTTGGTATTTGTTAAGCGCTTACTATGTGCAGAGCACTGTTCTAAGCGCTGGGGTAGATACAGGGTAATCAGGTTGTCCCACGTGAGGCTCACGGTTAATCCCCATTTTACAGATGAGGTAACTGAGGCACAGAGAAGTGAAGGGACTTGCCCACAGTCACACAGCTGACAAGTGGCAGAGCTGGGTAGGGACTGGAGTACTATAGGTCAAGGCGGGCCAAGGATGGAAATGAGGGGAAACAAGAAGCCGTGACGGGGTGACGGGAAGGCTACTGTCAGCTGGGGACCAGGGTGGGGGGACTCCAGGTTGGCTGTCGGACAGCCCGGTCTACTGCCTTCTATGCCTAGTTCTGACTCCAGCCGGGGCCAGAACGGTTCGAGCTGGGAATGGCTCTTTGTGCGTTAGAAAGCTTCAGGAGTTGACGGGGACGTCTAACCCTGCTTCCGGTTTTTTCCTGTCACTCAGGCCCGCGCCGTATCCAACCAGATCATCCGCTTCCCCAACAACAGAATCACAGCCGACCGGGGCCGGGCCCTCATGTTCATGCAATGGGGACAGTTCATTGACCACGACCTGGACCTCTCCCCCGACACGCCAGCCCGGATCACCTTCTCCAGTGGCATCGACTGTGAAAAGAGCTGTGCCCAGCTGCCTCCCTGCTTCCCCATCAAGGTACGGCCCCGCGCCCCCCCAGAGCTGCTCGGGGACGGACCCCCTGCCCTCTCTCCTTCATGCTTCTCTGTGTAACTTTCTAGGGGAATGTGAGGGGGGTCTTGGCGTACCAGTATACCAGAGTATTTGTGAGTGTGGGATTGGGTGAGGGTTTTAAAGTTTCTCAATATGCTCCTCACTAATTTAAGGAAATGGATCAGGCCTCCAGGCCCAGTTACAGTGGAGTTCAACACCTTCTCTGCTGGGCATCCCTGCTCCCTTTATTCTGGGCTCATCCCTTTAGGTATTGATTCTTTTTAAATTCCTTTTTCAGGATATTCACCTTCAAATCTCTACTACTATTATTAGTAAACTGTAGTACTAGGAATAAACTAGTGGTAATAGTTAATTGAGCATTTACTTGGGCTAGGTGCTTGGGAAGTCCAGAATAATGAAGTTACGTCCCCTTCCTACAAGAAGCTTACACTCTACATTTGTTTCCCACCCTACACCCTTAGCCCGCTGCTCTAGTTTCTAGCTTGTCTATGTTTCATTTCCTCTTTTTTTTATGGTATTTGTTAAGCACTTACTATGTGCCAAGTACTGTACTAAGCGCTGAGGTAGACACAAGATAATCAGGTTGGACACAGTCCTTGTCCCGCCTAGGGCTCACAGCCTTAAGGCCTATTTTACAGATGAGGTAACTGAGGCACAGAGCAGTGAAATGACAGTGCCCGGAGCTTAGTACAGTGCCTGGCACATAGGAAGTGCTTGAAAATGCTATTACTGTTGTTGTTGTTATTATCATCATCATTATTACTTGCCCAAGGTCACGTAGCGGATATGTGAGGGTGTCGGAATTAGAACCCAGATCCCCTGACTCCCAGGCCTGTGCTCTTTCCATTAGGTCAAGCTGCTTCGCACAGTGCAGCCTCTTACAGTGCTCCTCTCTGGAGACAGAGTGTCCCGGAACAGCTGGAACCGGCTCTGGTTTGCTAAGAGCCATTTGGGTTGCTGAGACTCTGGTCCTCTGTGCTAAATTTCCTATGCAGATTTGCAAGTGGAAGTCTGGTTTGAGCTGTGCCAGACACAGGGAGGGACTGGAAAATGCCCTGAGTTCCACGTCTGGGGCTCCAAACTGAGGTATTAGTGTCAGAGTCAATCAGTCAGCAATCCTATTTATTGAGCGCTTATTGTGTCCAGAGCACTGTGCTAAACACCGGGGAGAGTACAATATAACAATATAACAGATTCATTCCCTGCCCGCAGTGAGCTTAAAGACCAGAGGGGGAAACAGACATATATATAAATCAATAAAATTACAGATATGTACACAAGGGGGGTGTACAAAGGGAGCAAATAATAATAATGTTGGTATTTGTTAAGCACTTAGTATGTGCAGAGCACTGTTCTAAACGCTGGGGTAGCTATAGGGTAATCAGGTTGTCCCACGTGAGGCTCACAATTAATCCCCATTTTACAGTTGAGGTAACTGAGGCACAGAGAAGTTGTGACTTGCCCACAGTCACACGGCTGACAAGTGGCAGAGCCGGGATTTGAACCCATGACCTCTGACTCCCAAGCCTGGGCTCTTCCCACTGAGCCACGATCAGGATGACATCAAAGGGAATGGAAGAAGAGGAAAGGAGGGCTTAGAGAGGGAAGGCCTCTTGGAGGAGAGTGCCTTCCATAACGCTTTAAATGGGAAGAGAGTAATTGCAAGTCGCATATGAAGAGGGAGGGCGTTCCAGGCCAGAAGTAGGATGTGGGTGAGAGGTTGGCGGCGAGATTGAAGTGGCGTGAGAAGGTTAGCATTAGATGAGCTAAGTGTGTGAGCTGGTTGTAGTAGGAGAGTAGCAAGGTGGTTGAGTGTTTTAAAGCCATTGGCAAGGAGTTTCTGCTGAATTGTACTTCCCAAGCACTTAGTCCAGTGCTCTGCACACAGTCAGCACTCAATAAACGCGATTGAATGAATGAAGGCAGAGGTGGGCCTGTTCCAAACCACCGTGGTCTGCATCTCCCCGAAGGCCAAGGTGGAGAGGAACAGGGTTGCAAGACTCCTGCCCTGGGATGTCCCACAATGAGCCACTCTTTCCTTGGCTCAGGTGACAGGAAGGCTGCACGGGCGCAACAGCCAATAGTTTAGATTTCTGTTCTGCCACGGAAGATCCAGGTTTCCATGGCTACTTGCATAGGATCAGGCCCAGCTGACTTCCTTTAACTACAGCTGGGGGAAATTAGTGGACTGTTGGTATTTGTTAAGCGCTTACTATGTGCCGAGCACTGTTCTAAGAGCTGGGGTAGACATAGGGGAATCAGGTTGTCCCACGTGGGGCTCACAGTCTTGATCCCCATTTTACAGATGAGGGAACTGAGGCACAGAGAAGTTAAGTGACTTGCCCACAGTCACACAGCCGACAAGTGGCAGAGCTGGGATTCGAACTCGTGAGCCCTGACTCCAAAGCCCATGCTCTTTCCACTGAGCCACGCTGCTTGTACTGGTACTAGGACTGGTACTTGCAAGGTTGGGAGGGTCCCTACGCAAGTGTGGATGACCCAAAAGAAGATGCCATCTTCCTTTCCCTGACTGGGTACCCAGAGAGGTACTGCCAGGGGGGCAGCCCGATCTCATCCATTTCTCTCGGGCCACAGATCCCACCCAACGACCCCCGGATCTCCAACCAGAACGACTGCATCCCCTTCTTCCGCTCCTCGCCGGCCTGCCCAAATCGGAGGAAAGTCGTCCGGGAGCAGATCAACGCGCTGACCTCCTTCCTGGACGCCAGCATGGTGTACGGCAGCGAGGACGCCCTGGCCGCCAGGCTGAGGAACCAGTCCAACCAGCTGGGTCTCCTAGCCGTCAACACCCGCTTCCGTGACTCCGGCCGGAGCCTCCTGCCCTTCGACAACCTCTCCGATGACCCCTGCCTCCTTACCAACCGAGCTCTCCGCATCCCCTGCTTCCTTGCAGGTCAGGGCCGGGGTCCGGGCTCCTGAAAGAGCTGAGCTCAGTGGGTCATCAGCTCTGGCTGACCTGAGCGAAAGGGTGGGTGTGGTAGGGAAGGAGTTCCAGGACTTTGCACCCTATTGAGAGAAATACAAATTGCTGGCTTATATGGGCATGCATTACTCATCAGCAGATTTTCTTCTCGTGCATTAATCCCATTTCTCATCTGAACCTTCTCCCCCTCTCACATAGGCATGTTTGTCAATACGTACCACATATGTGCTTTGTGTGGCCTTTGTGGGGTCTTCTTCGAATAGAAAGGAATCTATCTTTATGTACTTATGGGCAGCAGTGGACCAGGCATTTACAGTGTCCACCGGTCATCTTGTTTGCCTCTTCAGGCCCTGTTCTTCAGTTTCAAGTTCTTCAGAATTAGGAACCCTGTCTTCCCTCACCTCTCTAAACTCCCAAAGTGCCTAACCCTACTCCAGGGGCCCAGTAACTATTTATTGTTGTGCTTAGACTTGATGAAATCATTTTGCTTTCTTGAATAAGACGGAGGAGAAGGGAGGCAGAACTGGAGATGGACAAAGGAGAGCGATCCAGATGTACAGAGATTCTTGGTCTCCTCTGATGAGATCAAAATAATAGCATGAAGCTGGAAAGCGTGAGAAGAGTACAGATTACTAGGGAGCAGATGCCAATCTATTTATACTAAATATCTGAAATGATTGGGACCCAGGCAGATCTCAAATATTTCAGACAACAGAGGAGAGTCAGAGAAGAGCTGGAGACCCTTCCAGATGGAGGAGGGGAGGGCCCGAATGGTAGGCCTGTCTTACTTGCTTAGGGTCAAGCCCAGCTGACGTCCTTTCTTTAACCATCGGGGGGTCCTTGGGGGAAGTTGGTGGGCTGGTACCTGTCTGCAAGGTTGTCCGAGGGCAGGTGGGCTCAGAAGTGGCATCCTGGTGTTCCTCTTTTGGCGACACCTTTGGTCTCGAATCTGAAGTCTTATAAGGATATCTGGCCCTCAAGGTGATTGATAGAAGTAGCCCAGGGGCCCCTGCCAGGTCCAGGGGTGGAATTCAGGGGCCAGGCTCAGGGTCAGGAACCTCCAAATGTCAATGACCCAAATTTAAAGTGGACAGAAAAATTTCAGTAAATTGAAAGTGTGCGTTCCTGGTGCTGAGAGACATGGATCATTTGCTAGAAATGACCTGGCAAGTTGTAGTCTCTGTGAGAGCTGGCTTCTGGCCACTACCTGGTTCCAGGTAGGTGTAATGATAATAACTGTGGTATCTGTTAAGGGCTTACTATAGGCCAGATACTCTTCTAAATGCTGGGGTAGATAGAAGATAATCCGGTTGAACAGTCCCTGTCCCTCAGAGGGCTCCCATTCTTAATTTCCATTTTATAGCTTAGGGAACTGAGGCACAGAGAAGTTAAGTGACTTGCCCAAAGTCACACAGAAGACAAGTAGCGGAACCGAGGTCAGAACACAGGCCCATGCATATCCACTAGGTCATGCTGCTTCACCTCTAGAGCCTAAGCACGGCGAGAAGCCCTGGAGGGTTTCCTGGATCACACACAGTGGAGTGCAAGTGTCTCCCAGGGAAGAGGGGCCCACCCAGCCACGCTTTGGTGGGGCCTCTGCCCTGTGGATGCGTGGCACGGGCCGGCCCACAGCTCCCTCCCCATCCCAGTCTCTCGGGGAGATGGGCAGGGAGGGTGGAGGAGGGCTTTAGAAGATTATCTGGGAATGGAGACCCAGGGCATATTTAACATCGACAGAAAACTAATCAATTTTTGGCCCACAGGCCCGACCCCAGGCTAGCTCAGCTCAGACGAGTCTCTGGTTAGGGAAAAGTCAGAGATGAAGGTCACTGAGTGGCTCTTGTGTGCTTTGATTTTTTGAAGGTGACACGCGGGCAAGCGAAACGCCCAAGCTGGCGGCCATGCACACCCTCTTCGTACGGGAACACAACCGGCTGGCCACGGAACTGCGGCGCCTCAACCCCAGCTGGACTGGGGAGAGACTGTACCAGGAGGCCCGGAAGATCCTGGGAGCCATGGTCCAGGTAATGACCTTTTCCCCCTACCAGGGTCAACCTGGGCCCAAACGGGCTAAGCAAACTGCCAAGCTCAGCCTGAAACTTGTCCAAGGGGAATGGGGTGGGGGAGCAGAAGGATTGGAGCTAACTAGGCCTGTCTGGGAAGACCGGGTGTCCTGAAATTTCAGAGATAGGCTCAGCTTGGAAGGAGGATCAGCATGCCTCTCCTACCTAGTGGGGTTGGGGGAAGGAAGAGAGAGGAAAGAGATCACAGTGTTCCATCTGCCGTTAGTCTGGCACTCCGGGCAGCGGTGAGTGCCCAAGTCCCGGTCTCCACCGGTGCTCAAGATGGCTGCACAATCCCTGAGCCCTTCAGGCCTGGCAGTCACGGTGGTCCAGAACCCTGGGTTCATGGGACCCAGAGCTCAGGGGAAGGCACCGAAGCCGCCAGGCCCTGAACTCAATGGGCCCAGCTTGGTCTGAGTGGAAGCTGCCACGGCTCCACTGAGCGTCGTACTGAGCTCGGGAGAATAGTCTAAAGCATAGGTGATGTCTTTAATTGTGTATGTGAAAGGGTGGTGGTTGAATGGGGTACCATTCTCCTCACCCAGACCCCCCTCCATCTCTGTTTTTATCCTCCTCTGCTTTTAGAAGCAGCACGGCCTAGTGGATAAAGCATGAGCCTGGGAGTCAGGTGGTCATGGGTTCTAATCCCGGCTCTGCAAGTCCCTTCACTTTTCTGTGCTTTAGTTGTTTCATCTGCAAGATGGGGATTCAGACTGTGAGCGCCATGTGGGACAGGGACTGTGTCCAACCCGATTTGCCTGCACCCCAGTGCTTAGTCCCTGACACATAGTAAGCACTTAACAACTGCCACAATTATTATTATTATTATTTCCCTGGTCAAGTGTCCGAGCCACGAGCGGAAAGAGAACGAAGGCCTCACGGTGGGGGTGGCGGTGGGGAGGGAGGGAAGGACTCAACCCTACTTCTTCCCTAATAGATCATCACCTACCGAGACTATCTGCCCCGAGTGCTGGGCCCTAGCAGAGCCCAGAGAACACTGGGGAAGTACCAGGGCTATCGCTCCTCCGTGGACCCCCGGATTGCCAACGTCTTCACCCTCGCTTTCCGCTTCGGCCATACCATGATCCAGCCTTTCATGGTCCGCTTAGACAGCCGGTTCCGGCCCACGGGGTCCAACGCCCAGGTGCCTCTCAGCACGGTCTTCTTCGCCACTTGGAGAATTGTGAATGAAGGTTATTGCCACTTACGGCCCCTCACTGCAGGGGGATGAAGGGAGGGAAGGGGGAGTCTCACGTCTCTGAGGAGATGGCTGAGAGGATGCCCCCCGAGGCCTCTCCTGGCCACGGCTCCTTACCTTCCTGCCTATCGAGGGCCCTGCTGTCGGCTCAGGGGAAAGAGCGTGGTCCTGGGAAGCGGGAGACCTGGGTTCTAGTCCTGGTTCTGCCAGCTGGGGCCAAGACATTGTCGACGCAGGTTTCCGGACAAAGTATCCCCTATGGCCTTCCGTGTGCTGGATAGGACCGGCCGGAATCCTGAAAAATAACCGGCCGGGACCAGACGGTGCCACCTTGTGCAACCCACGATCGTCGATTCCCTCGTGCAGGTTCTCGGTCCTGAAGCCTCAGTACTGAGGCTCGTTCCCGATGGGAGACCCCAGTGAGAGGATGGGGGAGCTCTGCCTTCCCCCCAACTCTCCTCGGGCATCACAGAGACAAACTGGATTCTCCCTAGGACCACCCCAGATCCCAGCGGGACCATGATGCTTGCTGGGGGCTTTTCTGGGGCTAGAGAGGTGGCCACTTATTTAAGCCAGTCTGGCTGTCCTTTCTGAGTAGAAGGCTCCCCTGGGAGGTGGTGATGATCATAATGATGATGTTTAAGTGCTTATTGTCTTCCAAGCACTGTACTAAGTGCTGGAGTAGATGCAAAATAATCAGGTCAGATAAAGTCCCTGTCCCCCATGAGCTCGGAGTCTAAGTGGGAAGGAGAACGGGGATTGGATGAGGAAACTTGAGGCACAGAGAAGTTCAGTGTCTTGTCCAAGGTCACACAGTTGACAAGTGGCAGAGCTGGGATTAGAGCCTGGGTCCCCTGACTCCCAGGCCCCTGGTCTGCCCACTAGACTCTACTGATGTGGCCATCCTGCCCCCACAGGTGGAATAGATTCCATCCTCCGGGGCCTCATGGCCACACCCGCCAAACTGAACCAACAGAGCGAAATGCTGGTGGATGAACTCCGGGAAAGGCTTTTCAGGCAGATCAGGAGGATCGGGCTGGACTTGGGGGCTCTGAACATGCAGCGCAGCCGGGACCACGGGCTTCCAGGTGAGAGATCTGAACTGGTTGTTCCACTAGGCCATCTGACCATTATTGCAATCAAATGAGTGAAGATATATTTATTGAGCGCCTACCGTTGACAGAGCACTGTACTAAATGCTTGGGAAAAGTCCAATTCAACAGAGTCGGTAGAGGCAATCCCTGCCCATAAGGAGCATCCTGGGCAGAACCACGCTTTTGTCTTTCTCCCTCATTAGGGCGTAAGGTCCTTGAGGCCAGGGAGCGAGCATCTTACTTCCATTCTGTACTTCCCAAGCAACTAGTGTAGGGGTCAGTAAGAAGTGGGCACTAAATAAATGCTGCTTCTGCTGCTGAGCGTTACCTGTTAGAGTGGGGGTCAGGTCAAGGGAGGAGACTGAAAATGCCCCATCCAAGCGTGCAAACAATATCTGTGGAACAGACTAGGGACTGGCCTGCCTGTATCTTGGCCTGCTTTATTATTATTAATCAAAATTGTGATATTTAAGCCCTTACTAGGTTCTAAGTGCTGTGGTAGTTACAAGATAGATTGGACTCAGTCCCTGTCTTACACGGGGCTAATAGTCTAGAAGGGAGGCAGAACAGTTTTTGAATCTAGCCTGTAAACTCTTTGTGGGCATGGAATGTGTCTGTTATACTCTCCCAAGCGTTTTGTACAGTGCTGTGCACACAGTAAGCGCTCAGTAAATATGACTGACTGAATCCCTTTTTTACAGATGAGGTAACTGAGCAGTAACTAGAGCAGTTAAGTAATTTGGCTAAGGTCATCCAGCTGGGGGCAAGTGGAGGAGTCAGGATTAGAACCTCGAAGGCAGTCAGCCCCCCCAGAAGGCCCAGGAATCTCCGGGCTCCTCCATCTATGCGATGGCCCCACTTTTGGGGGTCCCCAGGAAGGTCTGCTGGAATCTGAGGGATGAAGGCTATGACATCTCCTGCAGGATACAACGCCTGGAGACGGTTCTGCGGACTCTCCCAGCCCCGTAATTTGGCCCAGCTTAGCAGGGTCCTGAGGAACCGGGAACTGGCCAGGAAGTTCCTGGCCCTGTACGGGACCCCGGACAACATCGACATCTGGATTGGGGCCATCGCCGAGCCCTTGGTGCGGGGCGGCAGGGTTGGACCCCTTTTGGCCTGCCTGTTTGAGAACCAGTTCAAGAGAGTCCGCGATGGGGACCGGTGAGTGGCCTGAACCCCCGAAGATGTGTGTCTGGAGGAAGGGTAGGGAAAGGAGGGGAAGTGTGGAGGGAGGCATCAACCAGAAAACTTGAGGAGCTGGAGGAGGCCTGGGCTGAAGGGAGCCCCTAGCGTAGACCCCGAATTAAATTTTTCCTCAGGCCGGGGATGCCCTCCAGTCTAGGGGAATTGGCCCAGAGTGGGCCGAGCCCAGGGACCACCCAGAACCTTGCAACCTCCCAGCCCGATCACTTGGCTTTGTTCACGACTCTAGCCTGGCCCCCGTGGCCAAAGAAATGTTTTGGTGGCCAGGGAATGGCACCGGGAACAGAATGTGACTTGGAGAGAGAAGCAGTCTCTCTTCCTTTGTTTAGGGAAACTCATCAATCAAATCAATTGATGGGATTCACTGAGTGCTTACTGGGTGCAGAGCACTGTATCAAGCGCTGGGGAGGGAGTACAATACCATAGGGTTGGTGGATATGACCCCTGTACACAAGGAGCTTACAGACTAAATTGCATCACTTGCTCCTCACCTTGCCTCCTTGTTTCCTCAGTGGCTCTTGCGCTAATTCCCAGGCCCAGATCATCCCTAGAACCTGCTTCTTCTGCTCCTACACGCGTGCCTCTGAGCACTCAGCGGAAATCTGGCAAACCAGGCTGATGTCTGCCCTTTCAAATATCCACTGGGCAACGCTCCCTCAACAACTCCCTGACCCACAACCCCGTCGACCATTCCAGATCTTAAACAACTCCCTGAAGCCCCCCGAGACCCAATTTCCTCCCTCCCTGGCCCTCTCTGGCTAACTTCTTGAGGGTCAAAATGGACATCATCCAACGTGAACCTCCTCAAGGGTCACCTTAGCTTCCTCAAAGCTCTTCTTCCCCTTCCACTGCTCTCTCCTCCCACCTATCACTGAGGAGGGGGGTCAGGCACCTCTTTTAAAATCTAACCCCCATTGCCTGTGCCCTCTATCCTACCTCTCTTCCTTTTGAAAAATACTGTTATCTCCTCTGGCTTCTTCTCTTCGTCTTGCCAACTTGCTCTAGTCTTTCCCATCCTAAAAAGGCTCTGTGCACATGGTTTCCAGTGATAAGTCACCCACTGACAACTCCCTACATTCTCTCTCTCTCTCTCTAGATTCTGGTGGCAAAACAGGCGGGTCTTCACTCGGCAGCAGCGCAGGGCGCTGAAGAGAATCTCCCTGTCCCGCATCATCTGTGACAACACTGGCATCACCTCGGTCCCCCGCGATATCTTCAAGGCCAACAGCTTCCCCAGAAACTTCGTGAGCTGCAACTGCATCCCCAGCCTGAACCTGGCAGCGTGGAGAAGTCGTTAATGACCCCCCAGGTAAAGGTCGGGGGGGGGGGGGTAAGGGGAGGTGACCTCCCCCAACCTACACCTGGATTTGGGGAGTAAGACTCTCTGAAAGGTCCCCTTGTTTAGACTCTCCCCGACACCAACCCAGAAAAATGTCAGGAGTCCCAGAAAACAGGAACGGACTAAATCCCTTCAAGCTTCCCGAATGCCCGAGAAGGGCTCAGTCCGGGTGCGGAGAGGATGGGAAAGGGGATTCCTAGTCCTTACCTTCCTGAAGTTGAGCCACCCCCACACCTCCTCATTTCTCTCACCCAGTTTTCCCGTGTGTCCTCCAGGAGTCTGGGCCAAGTCTTCTGCTCTGACGCCGCGGAACCCTGAGTTTGGGAGGCAGCTATGGCCAGGCAACTTCCTCTCCTCAGAAGCCTCACTTCACACAGATGCTTTTGCTGGCTACCATCCTGGCACCAGATTAGCACTCCCGGCTCCAACCCGCTGCCCGGGCCAACCAGGGGCTCTGGTCCTGCTCACCTCTGCCACCTCCCATGCCTGCCCCTGCCTCTGGGTGCCAGGAGAACTGGATCCTGGCTTTCAAGTCAGCTGCCCTCCAGAGCATTTCTTGGGTCCACGCCCCAAGAGCTGAGAGCTCCAGCTTCAGATTCCAGTCCCCAGAGAACAGTTCCTGGTCTCCATGTTGGACAAGCTGCATTGCCCCAGCTCCCTCTGACTGAACATGGCGGTTGAATGGCCCTGATCCGTTGCTCCTTCATAGGGGCGAGGGCCTGGACTGGCCAGGTCTGGTCAGTTGGTTTGTACAATCTGCTTCTGCCAATAAAGCACTCCTTTGAGCAGGGTGTGGAGGATCTGGGTTTCCTTGGGGCTGACAGGGGGCCAGGCTGGGGTTGTTTTGTCTTCCAGAGCCTCTCTTGCATTCCCAGGCCTTCAGGAGGAGGACGTCAAGCCTATCCTTGGGTCACAGGGGAAGAGAAATGAAAGTCGCTGGAGTTCGTGAGCGTGAAACATCAGGTTGGTGTGCTGAAGGGAGACTGCAGCTGGGATGTTGCAGACAGAGGGCACAGATTCTCCGGGTCTACTCCTCTGCTCAGTGCCGGTGGAGAGGCGCCTCCCCAAACCCACAATGGAAGATGGGGCTCATGGCTCCCAAGAACCCTCTCCAGACTCTCCCCTTCGCTACAGGTAATAATAATAACTGTGGTTTTTGTTAAACACTAATATGCACTTATACTTGCTCTTCCTTTTCTTAGACCGTGAGCCTTACGTGGGTCAGGGTCACTGTCCAACCTGATTATCTTGTATCAACCTCAGCATTTAGTAAAGTGCTTGGCATGTAGTAATTTTTTTTTTACGGTACTTTTTATGCGATTACTATGGGCCAGGTACTGTTCTAAGTGCTGGGGTAGACTCAAGGAAATCAGGTTGGATACAGGCCATGTCTCACATGGGGCTCACAGTCTTCATTCCCATTTTACAAATGAGGTCACACACAGAGAAGTGAGTGGCTTTCCCAAGGTCACACAAAGGATTTGAACCCAGGTCTTTTTGATTCCCAGGCCTGTTCTCTATACCCTAGGACATGCTGCTTCACTTAACAAATACCATAATTATTATTATTACTAAGCACTGAGGTGATACAATCCAACCCCGCTAGGTATATCTCAAAGTCTAAGGGGGAGAGAGAACAGGTATTTAATCCCCCTTTTACAAATGAGGAACTGAGGCACAGAAACATTGATTTGCCTAAGGTTACACAAGCAGGGAAGGGAGGGATCTGGGATTCGAACCCAAGTCCTCTGGCTCCCAGGCCTCGGCTCTTTCCAGTAGGCCACGCTGCAAGAAAGGAGTCAGGCACAGGGAAACTTCCAGAACTGCAGCTGAAGAACAGATGGCCTCAGTTATCCAAAGCAACTCATTTATTGAGCCTTTATCTTGTACAAAACACTGTTAAATACTGCATAATAACTGCAGATAACCACTCTCTCGGTGTGCATCTATTGGGGGTGGGGAGGGATGCATTTACATAAAAAACAGGAATAGATTTTTAGAATTAGAGGCAACTGAACAATTAGAGCAGCCTTAAGATCCACCAAAGCCACAGTTCTTGGGTTGGAAGCACTGCAGCCTTCTACCATTTGTTATGGGCTTCTGCGGGTCCCTCAGTGGCCACCAGGAGAGGGGAGGTGGTCCACCCAGCAGAGACCAGATCACATGGTAGTGTGGAAGTCTAAGCAAACAGACTTTCTTGTTCATCCTTCAGTAAAGGAGTTAGTAAAGTTGTTTAGGGCCTTGGGCCTCTACCACCTAGTGTAGTGTGAAGTACCACTGATTGAAGAGCGAAAAAGGAGGGGGAGGGAATAAGGAGAGAAGGAGTGAGAGGGAAGAGAGAGCAGAGAGAAGGGGGAGAGGGAGGGAGAAGAGGTAAGAGGGCAGAAAGGAAGAGATAGGACAGAGAGGGAGGAAGAGAAGGGAAGAAAGAAGGGAGATAGAGAACAGGGAGGGAGAGAGCGGGCAGGCAGAGAGGGAGGAAGAGAGGAGGGAGAGAGAAGACAGAGGGAAGAAGAGAAGGGGAGAAAGAAAGAAGAGGACAGAGAGAGGAGGGAAGAAAGAAAAGGGGATGAGAGAGAGAAGACAGAGAAAAGGGAGGAAGAGAGAGAGGTCGGGAGAGAAAAAGAAAGGGAGAGACAGAGGGAGAAAGGGAGAGGAGGAAGGGGAAAAAGAGAGGGAGGTTACAGCACAGAGAAGTGGTTGCAACACAGGCTAGAAGCCCTAGGGAGGGCACCGAAACGACAAACACGCACCCCCAGGGTACCAGGGCAGGGTGCAGCTTGCTAGGAGACCATGGTGGCAGAAGGGCTGATGAGATCCTGGGGGAGGCTCGCCCGGGCCTCCTGCATGCGGCGCCGGGCTCGCTGGAAAGCTTCTGCCAGAGACACAGAGAGGGCCGTTAGCCCACGTGCCCGCGGAGGGGTCAGAACAGGGGGTGAGCCAGGAAGGGGACGGCACACCTACCCAGCACGTTGTGAATCGAGCTCTGCTGACTGAAGCCACCCAGGCGGTCCAAGACGCTCTGCATCCTCTTCCGCAAAGAACTGGATTCCATGAAGGCCCTGAAGGGGATCACAGGTAGGCTTGGTCCGTCCGAAGCCTCGGGGAGGGGAGGAGGAGGGGGAGGAGGGTCGCCGCCAAGCCGGCCAGGCCCCTACCTGGATTGCTGGAGACAGTGAAGCCGGAAAGTGACGCTGCCAGTCGTCTCTGTTCGGAAGCCAAAGCGGCTCAGACGGTCCCCCTGGGGGATGAGCACAAGAAGGGTCTAGGCTGGGCTTTCCAGCAAGCTCTCGCAAAATCTCCACTTAGCAATCCAGCAATCTGTCAACTATTTATTGTACTTACTGTTAATCAGTTTGGATTCAATCCCTGTCCCACATGGGGCTCACAGTCTTAATTCCCATTTTACAAATGAGGGAACTGAGGCACAGAGAAGTTAAGTGACTTGGCCAAGGTCACAGAGCGGCCAAGGGGAGGAGCCGGGATCAGAACCCAGGTCCTTTTGACACTAGGCCACGCTGCTTCTCTTTGTGGGTTAGTTGTGGGTTTACAAATGCTTAGTTGGTGCGGAAGGGCTAAAATGGTAGCTGGGAAAGGGAAATCAACGGGTGAAGACTTTGTGCACGGGATGCCATTTCAGTAAGGCATCAATGATGGGGAGAGCTGTGGGCTGGAAGATTTAAAGAGGGAGGGAGTTCCAGCCTAGGGTAAAGGGAGTGAGCAGGAGTTGGAGGTAGGAGGCACCGCTGGACTCTAGTAAGTTGATCCCCATCAACTTATCTGCAACAAGAGTGAAGTAGGAAAGGTGTGTTGGTGAGAGGATTTTAGGTAAGGGGCAGTTCTTGCTTTAGGAGGCAAGAAAAGGTCTGTTTTCTCTGTTTCCTGGGAATCCCCAAAAGGCGCACAATAAATACTGTAGCCTTAACAGTTACTGCTACCTAGAACACAGCTCCTCAGCCTCTGCTGCAGTGCATGGCTCCAGCCACACCCAGAGCGATATGGACCCTTCAGACTGTAAGTCTCCCGAGGGACGGGGACCGTGACCAATTCCCACCTGCGTATTGTCTCCCGGCGCTTAGTACGGTGCTCTGCACATGGTAATCGAGCATTGGGATTTACTGAATGCTTCGTAAGAACTTAAATAGCATTACTATCTCAGGAGACTCGCTGAAGGCCCATCTCTATTAAGGCCTTCTGGGTGCCGGTGGCCAGCTGGACTAAAAGCCCGAGGAGGAATAGAAACTACCTACCTCAAGGACCTTTTCCTCTTCCAGGAAGAGGGAGGGATGAAGAAAGAGGAGGCAAGAGTTGGCGTTTTCCAGACCCACTTTATCCTCACAGAGACTGGTTGTTCCACTTCTCTGCTCCCAACTCTCTCTCCATCAATCCGATTTCATTTTCAGTATCTGCCTTCTCTAATCAATTCTCCTGATAAAAAGTCTGTTTCCTTTCCCAATCGAAACAACAACGTTTACTGAGTGTCTACCGTGTGTAGTCCTCTAAACCGTAAACTCATTGTGGGCAAGGAACGGGTCCATCAGCTCTTTCTCCCCACAACCCGCCTCCAGAAATTCTCTATTTACCCTTCTCCCCCAACCTCTCTCTCCCTCGATAGCCCTTATATCTAGATATTATACTCTAACATTATATGTGTGTCTATGTATATGATAATAATTACGGTGTTTGGTTGGGGAAGCAGCGTGGCGCAGTGGAAAAAGCCCGGGCTTGGGAGTCAGAGGTTATGGGTTCGAATCCCCCTTCTGCCACTTGTCAGCTGTGTGACTGTGGGCAAGTCACTGCACTTCTCTGGGCCTCAGTTGCCTCATCTGTAAAATGGGGATGAAGACTGTGAGCCTCATGTGGGACAACCTGATGACCTTGTATCTCCCCCAGCACTTAGAACAGTGCTCTGCACATAGTAAGCGCTTAACAAATACCAACATTACTATTATTGTTACTTTCCCAAGAGCTTAGTACAGGGTTCTGCACACAGCACTCAATTACGAATGATTGCAGAACGTTTTGCTGAGAGCTTCGGAGAGTACAATAGAAGTTAAAGGCCCAATCCGCGCCCTCAAGGAGCTTACAATCTAACAGGACAGACATTGGATGATTTACAGCTGGAAGGAAAAGGAAATGAAATAACGTGTAGATGGATAAGTACTTAAGTGGTCGTATGTATAAATCGTTATGTCCAGAAGTGCTACAGGTGGTTATGAGGACTTGGGTCTTGAAGTAATAATAATGATAATAATAACTGCTAAGTGCTTAATATGTGCCAGACACTGTACTAAATGCTAGATCAGATCGGATACAGTCCCCATCCCTCACAGGGCTCACAGTCTGCAGGGGAGGGAAAAGCATTATATAATCCCCATTGTACAGATGAGGAAACTGAGGTCCAGAGAATAAAAAAAATAAATTATGGTATTTGTTAAACACTTTTTATGGGCCAAGCACTGTACTAGGTGCTGGGCAGATACAAGAAAATCAGACCAGCTATAGTCCTGTCCCTTTTGGAGCTCTGAATCTAAATAGAAGGGAATATGATTTAGTCCTCATTTTAGAGACGAGGAAACTGAAGCCCAGAGAAATTGAGTGATTCGTGCAAGGTCTCACAACAGCAAGTTGTCTGTTTAAGAGCTTAGAACGATGTTGAACACATAGTAAGCATTTAACAAAGAACTCTGCCCAGGTTGAACTCACCTTGAAGGTCCCGGGCACCCGCACGTATGTGAGGTCCTCCAGTTCTAAGGAGCCACCGATGAAAAACCTCCTCAGCTCAGCAGTCACCCCCAGCTCCACAGGCCTCCACGTTGGGGCTGTTAGGGTGTGGAATCCTGATCCGGAAGGGAAAGGACAGTGAGGGGGGTGGCCAGCTCAGAGGGTACAAAAGACAGGACCAGCCCGTAACCCCAAAGCCCAGCCCCCGGGGAACATCCGTGTAGACGTGGATGCCATCGGAGTCTCCAGAAAAGAACAGCCCGTCCTTCAGGTGGGTGGCTAGTGGCGGTGACCATCATTGGAAAGGTTCACAGATGGAGGGGTTAGGAGCAGGAGGAATGGGGTTTGAAAAAAAAAAAAGGCTGCACCTTATCCGGGTCCCTAAAGCCAGCCCCAAGGGGGACAAGAGGGAAGGCGGACACTCCCTGAATGCCTCCGTAATTTCAGGAAGATATTTAAGCTCTGTAAATGAGCCCTTAATTGGGACTGGAGGGAGGTAAACTCTTTCATTTCCTATATGAGCTTCACCTCGTATGAAGCCTAGCCTTGGTTAAGCCTTCTTTCCCACCTGCCCGTCACTGGGGCCCAAGGCAATAGGGAGGGGTTACCTGGAGTGGAGGGAAGCACCACGGCCCCGTAACCTTCCACCCGATACCTCTGCCAGAAGTCCAGAGAGAGAACCTCAAAGAAGAGCACGGGCCACTGTGGCAGAGATTCTGAGGAGCCAGGAGAGAGCAGACAGCGCAGTCACATCAGGCCCCGGCCTCGGCAGCCCCCTGGCTCAGCGACAACACGGCTGAGGGAGAAGGCAGCTCGCCCACTCACCGGCAGACTCGTCCTCGTGGAGGAAGGATGCTTCGAAGGTGAATGGGTAGGAGAAATACGCCACGTTGTCCTGGGAGACAGGAAAGGGGATCAGACCTTGAGAGCCACAGGGTGTGGTAGATGGCATCATCTTGGGCACAGTGAGTGCCAGACGCTCTCCTCCGTGACCAATTAGAGGGTTGCCCCACCAGGGCTGCTGGGATTCGAATTAGAGTCACCTAGAGAGGGCATGACAGGGAACACGGAGCCTTCTCCACCCCAGGAGACACTCCCAGCACCCGTTTCTCCGGTCTCCCGAAGGGGTGGGAAGTCTCTTGGTGATGGGATGGGCACAGATTCCACAACCTACAGAGATGGAAGAGGGACTTGGGAATGGGCCCAAACTAATTTCCAGCTCCTTCCTCCCGGTCTTACACTGGCGCTTTTCTACCCTCCTAACCGTCTTCAGAATTAAAAAAAAGTGTCAATAATGAGCGACTGAAGGGAAAAGGAAAGGATGTGAAAAAGACAGTCGTCACATTAATCCTCTAGGTGCCCTTTGGTGCCGTTCATTAAAAAGCTGTGCGGCCTAACGGAAAGACCATGGGCCTGGCAGTAAGGACGGGGTCCTAATCTTGGCTCTGTCGCTTATCTTCTGTGTGACCTTGGGCAAGTCACTTAATTTCTCTGTTCCTTGGTTACCTCATCTGGAAAATGGGGTTAATAAAGAGACCCCCACGTGGGACAGGGACTGCGTCCAACTTGATTATCCTGTATCTACCCCAGTGCTTAACAAATACCATTAAAAAAAAAAATCACTGCAGAGAAAGAAGGGGTTGGATGGACTCATCTTGGCATTTTCTCAGGTCCTTACCCTTCCCAGGGTCTTGGTGCCACAAGTCTGTGTGATTCCTGAAAGCTGCTGGAATTCTGGACTAGACCAGTCTGGAAACAAAAGACAGAAGAAGAGCAATTCTCTGAGGCCCGGCGGGGAGGTGTGAGGAGGACTGGACTATTTCCCGGGTGACCCCAACACTAACCTGGTTCCCCTCTGACCTCTCTCATTGCTCCTAACCACTGCCGCTCTTGCTTAGAAGATCATATTGCACAGGAAAGGAAGTATAAAGGCCTTGTAGAGAGAGCATGGCCCTGACAGTGAGAGGACCTGGGTTCTAGTCCTGGCTCTGCCACCTGTCTGTGTGAACTTGGGCAAGCCATTTCACATCCGTGTGCCTCAGTTTCCTACATCCTATTCCTCTGACTTAGACTGTGAGTCCCAAGCGGGACAAGGACTGTATCCAACCTGAATATCTGGAATCTACAGCAGTAGTTAGGACGGGGTTTGGCACATAGTAAGCACTTCACAAATATCACAATTATCATCAACCCCAACGTTCTGTCCTCTGACTCCTCCTGTGTCCCTCATTCTCTTACGGTGGGTATTCCTCTGGCCCCTTATTCTTCTCATCCAATCTAGACTGTATGCTCACGATAGGCAGGGAGCACGTCTGCTAATTCCGGTGTATTGTACTCTCTCAAGTGCTTAGTACAGTGCTCTGCCCACATAGTAAACACTCAATAAATACGACTGACTGATCGATCCAATCACATGGCTTCAGCTATGACCTCCTTGCAGATGACCCCCAAATCTATCTCTCTACCCCAAACTACAATACCACTCCTCCCCTTGACGCCGGCCCTTCAAACTCAACCTGCTTAAAACAGATCTCCTCATCCTTTCCCATAACTTGCCCATCTTGCTGCCTCAGACGACTGAAAACTCGATATTATCAGCTCTTCGCTACCACCTCACATTCGGCCCACAGCCAAATCCTGCTAATTCTTCCTGCACGACACCTTCCAGATCTATCCCTTCCTCTCCCCTGCAAACGGCCAACCTGGTACAAGCTCTGCCCTTACTGCAGCTAGATTATGGCCTCCTCACTGGACTCCCAGCCTCCTCCTCCCTATCCAATCTATAGTACTGGCTACTACACTGATCATCTTCCTGAAGCATCGCTGAGCCCACAGCTCTCCCCTCCTCAGAACCCTCCACTGGCTCACTGTGTCTCTTTGCATCAAACGAGAACTCAAAATCAGCTTTAAGATTCTCCGCCATCTGACTCCATCATACTTATCTACTTTCCGTTTCCCAACTCACTGTTTCGTATCTCCCAAGCAAACCTACTAGCTGTACCTTGATCTTTATGAGTAGCCTGTTATTTATTCAGATCACTCTAGCTGTATTTTTATGTTTGTCTCCCCGGATAGTGTAAGCTCCTTGTGGGCAAGGAACCTGTCCCTTCTTTGTTCTGAACTTCCCAAGTGATAAGAAGGCATTTAATAACAACTGCTTCTCAGAAGAGGGCTGAGAATTCCCTGACAAACACCTCCATGGGGCTCACCCGCTAGACTGTGGCATTCTGTCACAGCTTCGATTTAAGCCCTGCAGAATCAGGGTGGTTCACTGCCAAGGTTGGGTATGTTCCCATAGGGGTGGTTTGAGTTCCAATTTTGGGTCCAGTAGCCGTTTTCTCCTCCCACCCAGAAGGGCCTCCAGCGTTAGACCGAGGAGGCCAAGTACCAACTGACTGGAAACCTATAAACAAAGGCTGAAAACTGCAGCGGCAGGAGATGCTTCCTCCAACTGGGTTTACCCAGCGCCGATGCCCCGGCCGAGATATGACTGTGGCCGGAAAATAAAACAAGCAAACTTTGCGGGGGGCAAACAATGGAGGAAGCTGATTCAGTTGCAAATGGCTGGAAAGCTGGTTCACCACAGTTCCCCTGCCCCCACTGCCAACTGGGCAGCCCAAACATTTCTGCCTTAGAAGAATTTCCCAAAAGGAATCCTCACGACAACCAAGCTGCCAAGATGACTCAGCAAGCCTAATCCCTTTGGTGGACAGAGCAAGGGTTTGAGAGTCAGAAGGTCATGGGTTCTAATCCCAGCTCCGCCACTTGTCTGCTGGCCTTAGGCAAGTCACTTCACTTCTTCGTGGCCCAGTTACCTCATCTATAAAATGGGGATTGAGACTGCGAGCTCCACATGGGACAGGGACTGTGTCCAACTTGATTGGTTTGTATCCACCCCAGCGCTTAGTAAATGCCTGGCACATAGTAAGCGCATAATAAATACCATTATTACTATTACTCACTGGAAGGCAGATCCAGGAAGAAGTGGACGTAGAGGTTGTCGTATTCATATCCCTGGGCTGAAACTGAGAGGAAGACGGCGGTAAGGAGTCTACCCAAACCATTTCAACTCTTTTGGATGCACTGTTCCTCAAATGTACCACTGAACCCGGACTATCCTTGGAGGAGCAGTGTGGCTTAGTGGAGAGAGAGTACAGGCCTGGAAGTCTGAGGATCTGGGTTCTATTCCTGGCTCTACCACTTGTCTGCTTGGGCAAGTCACTTAACTTCTCTATATCTCAGTTTTCTCAATTGTAAAAATGGGGATTCAATACCCGTTCTTCTTCCTTCTTAGAATGTGAGCACCCCGGGGGACAGGGACTGTATCTGACCTGATTAACTTGGACCTGCCCCAGTGCTTAGAATGGTGCTTAATATCTACTAAGCGCTTAATAAATACCATAATTATTATTATTATATTTGTTGAGACACCTGGTTCGTACCTCCAGATGCAGGCACATCTCCTCCAGGAAGCCTTCTCCAATTCGAAACAACCCCGCCGTCATGTCAACCCAACACCCACCTTTACCACTTATGTATTTTTTCCTATCATTAATCCCCGTGTAGTGAGGTATATTTCACTTATCCATTTACCTGTACATTCAATTATTTTCATCCACATGTGCTTGTACAGCTTCCTGCTCTATCTTCGCTCCTCCTCCCGCTTTCACTGTCCATAAATGAGTTTTGTCTTCTTCCCGCATTAAAATGTGAGCTCCTTATAACAACTGTCTTGCTTTAAAGTGCTCAGTACTAAGCCTAGCATTCAGGGGCGCTCGATACATATCACGGATTGATGGATTGATTGATGGATGATGCCCTGAGGCAGCTCATCCAGGTTTGGCAGGCTCTGGGCTCCCTCAGAGGATCAGCAAATGAGTTGCCGGATGCCTCTGGACAGTCCTTTTGAGTGTAGAATCGCTCACTACAGCTAAATTTGAGGGTTACTAGAGTCCGGGGGCACAAAGACTCGATCGGAAACTTACCCACTTCCCCATTCACAAAGAGCCGCAGGGCGCCCGGAGGAGTCTGTGACGGACAGAAGGGGGAAAGGTTTGAGGGGACTTCCAGGAGGGACTTCCTGTCACTGGAGTGGCCCGTCAAACCACCAAGCCGGAGGCCTCAGGAGATCTGGAAGAGCCGTGTGACCCCAGAGGTCACGACCCGAGTGGCTGCTACGACCACCTGCTATTACCCATGTTTCAGAAAGAGGGGCAGGTCGAGAAGCCATCTGAACGATGAAGGGAGGTGCGGGGGTCCTGAAAGGTGCCAAGGAGAAGCCACGGGAATTGCTCCTGGGGTTCAGTTGGTACCTGTGGAGGGCAGATTTCTCTGGTCCTCGATGGCCTGAGGCCAGGACCCAAGGACTCCGGTGTTGTTGTTTCAAGCCTCAAAACGGGCCCCCTGTGAGCTGGGGCTTCGAGGAGGAAAAATGGGGAAGCCACGGTGGGCCTGACATACCCTATTTCTCTCTATGGAAAGAGCCCTGGCCTGGGAGTCGGAGGACTTGGGTTCTAATCCGGGCTCCGCCAACTGCCTGCTGAGCGACCATGGGCAAGTCACTTAACTTCTTCAGCCTAGGTTCCTCATCTGGAAAATGGGGATTCAATATCTGTTCTCCCTCCTACTTAGACAGTTAACCCCCACGTGGGACAGGGGCTGCGTCTGACCTGATTTACTTGGATCTATCCCCACGCTTAGAAGAGTGCTTGACGCATTGTCAGTGCTTAACAAATATCTTTATTATTATTATTACTATTATTATTTAGGCACAAAATCTGCGGAGAGCTGGCGCTATCCCTTTTTCCATTTCTGGGTTCTTGAAATGAGAGTTTTCTGAGCGGTGAAGGCATCTCTTTACTTATCCGGCAATCCGACCTCTCTGGGTTTAGGGGGACTACTACTGCGGCCGGGAGAAGGGGGAGGCGCGTAAGAGTTGGGGCTACTCACCATCTCGAAGTCTGAGCCTACGAGGCTGCTAAGATACTCTCTGTGCCGACCGTAGAGCTGTAGAAACGAACCCAAGATCGGAAAGGGACCGGTAAGCCAAAGCCTTCGGCCTGGAGACGAAAGTCACTCGCAGCCAATAAGGAGGGAGAAAAGGGATGGACTTGTGGCTCCCAGAGACCCTCGAGACGGAGGGTTAACCAAGTCCCAGAAGCACAAGCTGTTCACACTGTCAGCAACGTCCTGTGAAGCCTCACATCCTCAGGACAGAGCTGTCAATCAATAGTACTTATTGAGCCCTTACTGTGTGTCGAGCACTGTTCTAAGCGCTTGGGAGACTACGGTATAACAATATTGCAGACACATTCCCTGCACACAACAAGCTTACGATCTAGAGGGGGAGACTGACATCAATATAAATGAGTAAATTATGGATATGAACATTAGTTCTGGGCAGCTGAGGTGAGGGTGGATAAAGGGAGCACATCAGGGAGATGCGGAAGGGAGTGGGAGAAAGGAAATGAGGGCTTATTCAGGGAAGGCCTCTTGGAGGAGCTAGGCCTTCAAGCCTAGATCGCAGTAGCCCCAGATCCTGGCTCCCGGATTTCGCTCTGGGTTTAGGAGGGCTCAATAAATACCCTTGACGATACCACTCCCGGCCCTTACGTCCTCGAACACCCGCTGCTCCCGTTCCTCTTCTTCAGGCCGAGCGGGAGTGGACACGTTTTCGATCGTGTACTTCCACAGCTCCAGCTTCTCCCCCTCTATCTCGATTCTGTTGGAATCACAAGCCAAAGTCGGAGCCATCTGGGAAACAGAGCTGGTCACAAGTGGTCCAAGCCAGGGGGGAGTCAAAGGTACCAAGTTCATTCGGTACCTAACTACTAATCAATCAATCAATCATATTTATTAAGCACCTACTATGGGCACAGCACTGTACTAAGCACTTGGGAGGGTACAATAGCACAGAATCAGCAGCTCAGGAAATGCCAAGGGTGTGGATTTTGATGGTGGTGGAGATGAAGGAAATGATGATGAAGGGGAATGGTGTTCTCCGAGCAACCTCAGAGGAATCTGATAGTTTGAAAGCTCTAGACACCCACATCGGGCAATTCATTCAGTTGCATTTATCAAGCGTATACTGTGTGCGGAGCACTGTACTAAGCGCTTGGGAGAGTACGAAACAACAATAAACAGACACATTCCTGGACCAGTGAGGGAAACCATTCCAATGTTGGGAAGGGATTGTCAAAGTACACGTTCTCGAGTCGGAAAATGAAATCAGACCCATGCCAGCTGGGACTGACACCCCAGTAAAGGAGCTCTGCTGACCGGCACCTAGAGGCACGCTTTTCCGAGAGGGTTCCGGCCTCTCTTTCCCCAAACTATATCTTCTGGGATCAGAAAAGGGTCAGGAAAAAGGAGTGGGTCCCTCCTGCGCTGTCCCCGCCGGTCCGCGTCCCCTCGGCTCACCTGTAGGCCCCTTTGGAGCCTGTGAAATCAGGCTTCACGCTGATCACTCCATTGCTGTCCACTTTCAGGGTGCAAAGGACGTGTTCGTACTTCCGGTGACCGAGTCTGCGGGACGATGCAGGACGACAGCCCAGAGAAAGAGGTGTAGGAGGGGCAGAGAAGAAAGCGTTGGAGCAGTGGCCTACCTAGTTCCTCCCATCAGAATACGTCTAATAGCAGAAGGGACCTGCCCAACAGCCCCTCAAGAGCCCCAGACTTCCTTCCCCAAGAACAAAGTTCTAGGTGTGGGAAGGGGAGGACGGGGACCCGTCCAGGAGAGAACAACTGTATTGATTCAGAAGCTCACTCACTCACTTCCCATAAGGACCCAGGTCTGCCATGATGTACATGGTCTGCAATGGGGTGTTGATGACATGGTTATTCCTGATAAATTCTTCTGACGGTTCCCAAGTAATGATTCGGGATTTCAGCACACTCCCTTCCCTGCAAGGAACAACACAGACCTTATTTCCGAGGGACACTGTACATTATTTCATTTTATTAACAATATTGTATTATTTTAACAATAATTTTTCAATCATACCTCCTCCAAGAAGCCTTCCCTGACTAACCTCTCAATTCCCCACTCTATTTACCCTCCCTCTACATTACCATGAACTGAGCAGTACACCCTTTAAGCTCATAGATAATCACCTTGCTTCGAGTCCCCACATCACGTCTGTACATTTACTTACACTCTGCAATTACCCCTATCTAATTTATTTTGAAGTCTGCCTCCCCCACTAGATTATAAACTCCTTGAGGACAGGGATTGTTTCTCCCATCTCTGTTGTATTGTATGCTCCCAAGTGCTTAGTACGGTGCTTGCAACAGAGCAAATGTTCAATGAATTACATATTTTTTAACAGTATTTGTTAAGCGCTTACTATGTGACTGTAAGCCCGTCATTGGGCAGGGATCGTCTCTATCCGTTGCCGAATTGTACATTCCAAGCGCTTAGTACAGTGCTCTGCACATAGTAAGCACTCAATAAATACTACTGAATGAATATGTGTCAAACACTGGGGCAAGTACAGGTTAATTATGCCAGACACAGTTTCTGTCCGGAATGTGGCTCACAGTTTAAATACAAGGGAGAACATGTATTTCATCCCCATTTTACAGTTGAGGAAACTGGGGCACAGAGAAGTTAAGTGACTTGCTCCATGTCACCCAGCAAGGAATTGGCAGAGCCAGGTTTAGAATCGAGGTCCTCTGACTCCCAGGCCTGTGCTCTTTTCTCTAGATTGTGTTGCCTCCCGGTGATTGATTGAACTGATCAATCAATAATTTTTACTGAGAGCTTACTATGTGCAGAGCATTCACTAATCATTCAATCATATTTATTGAGCACCTACTGTGTGCAGAGCACTGTACTAAGCACTTGGGAGCGTACAATACAACAATAAACAGACACATTCCCTGCCTACAAGGAGCTTAGAATTTAGAGTGAGGGAGACAGATGTTAATATAAATTACAGATGTGTACATAAGTGGCGTGGGGCTGGGAAGGGGGAAGAACGAAGGGAGCAAGTCAGGGTGACACAGAAAGGAGTGGGAGAAGAAGAAAGAGGGGACTTAGGGAAGGCCTCCTGGAGGAGATGTGCTTTCAATAAGGTTTTGAAACTGGGGAGAATAATTACCTGTCGGATTTGAGGAGGGAAGGTGTTCCAGGTCAGAGGCAGGATATGGGTGAGGGGTCAGCGGTGATACAGGCCAGTTTGGAGGCACAGTGACAAGGTTACCATTAGAGGAGTGAAGTGTGCACGCTGGGTTCTAGTAGGAGAGTAGCGAGGTGAGGCAGGAGGGGGCAAGATGATAGAGTGCTTTAAAGCCAATGTAAAGGAGTTTTCGTCGGATGAGGAGGTGGGCAGGCAGCCACTGGAGTTTTTTGAGGAGTGGGGTGACGTGTCCTGAACGTACTAAGTACAGAGCACTGTACTAAGCACTTCGAAGAGTACAATCCATCATCAGAATTGGCGACACATATTCCCTGCCCATAATGAGTTTCTATATCTATACATAAACATATACATACATGCTTTATACATAGGCAATAGTGCCAAAATCACAAACTTACACTCCTCTTCGGTCTTGCCGCCGTCGCCTGACATTTGCCATCCGTTCGACCAGGAAAGACGGCACTTCCTGGGCTGAGCTGGTCACTTTCTGGCAACGCTGGAGAACAGAGGAGCCAAATATAACCCACAGGGCCATGGAAGAAGCCAAACCTACCCAGAGTTTACTCTTTCCCACTCTTCCCCTGGGCAAACAGTCTTCTCCCCCAGCCCCAACCCCAGAATCCAAACAGCATTTCGGTCTTTGTAATCAGAAATGAAAAACAAAAAAGCAAAAACACACACACAAAAGGGCAAAGATTCCCAGCCTGGGCCTGCCTGAACTCGACCACTCCGCGGGCCATCTCTAAGCCACTACCTCTCACCTACATCTAGACAAGACATCCGGTCATAAAGCTGATTCGGATTCCCTTCCGATCCAACCAGCTCAAAGTTTGGCTGAAATCCTCCCGGTCTCACTCGGACTGCTCCACACTATGCCCTCTTTATGTCTCGTTCTGGCATTGAAGAATTCTTCCCTCTTGCAATGCCCAAATCTACTGTTGAAACCGCTGGCCCTCGCAAACTCCCTCAGGCCTTTGGCAGGGAGGACGGGATCAGCCCTCGCAGGGAACGGGCGGAGAAACTGGTCGCCCAAGACAACCCACCCTCACCCTCCACCTGACTGGCCCTGAGGCCCAGAGATTGGGCTGGAGATTCAGCGGTAGGCACAGGGGGCCGTAAGGGGGTCAGCACCAAAAGACCAGGTACCTCCTCCAAGTTGGTATAGCGATCGGAGTCGGTGTACGTGAAGATGCGACGGTTCTTCCTTCCCCCCGCTTTCGCCAGCTTCAAGATCTCCTGGTGGTACTGGTGATCAAGGGGGTTTTGACAGGCTGCCTCATTTTGGTACAGATCCACCTCAAACTGAAAGCAGCACCCCATGAATACACAGCAGGCCCTTCCCCCTTGTAGGACGCTCACCTACCCACCCACTGAATCTAAACTGAAGGATTTATTTTATTCGGCATTCCCTTACAGATCATTCCTTCCTTGGAGTTGCCAACCCCCAACCTTGGAAGATCCAGAGCTGCTCAGCTTTTTTGTTTTAAATGGTATTTGGTAAGCACTTACTATGACCCACGTGCTGTAGCAGATACTGGAGTAGATACAAATTAATCAGGTTGGACACGGTCCACGTCCCCGTCGGGCTCACAGTCTTAATCCCCATTTTACAGATGAGGTAACTGAGGCATAGAGATGGGAAATAACTTGCCCAAGGCCACACAGCAAGCAAATGGCAGAACCGGGATTAGAACTCAGGTCCTTCTGATTCTCAGGCCCGTGCTCTATCCACTAGACCACGCTGCTTCTAACAACAAAGCTCTAAAGAGCCTCCTCTTACAGTGCTAGAAGAGAATGAGTCTATTATAAGTGCTTAACAAATACCACAAATATTATACTGTTATATAGTGTACTCTCCCAAGCGTTTAATACAGTGCTCTGCACACAGTAAACACTCATTAAATATGACTGCCTGTTCTCTGGCAGCAGAGGACGGGAGGTCGTGAGCTCACCTGGCTAAAGAGCTTTTCCTGCCACCCAATCACTGCCTCCTCTTCATCATATTCATCTTGCTGCTGTCCACCTACAAGACAATAAATGAAAGCACGCTCGGGAAGCGGCGTGGCTCAGTGGGAAGCGGCGTGGCTCAGTGGAAAGAGCCTGGGCTTCGGAGTCAGGGGTCAGGGGTTCGAATCCCGGCTCTGCCACCTGGCAGCTGTGTGACTGTGGGCAAGTCACTTCACTTCTCTGGGCCTCAGTTCCCTCATCTGTAAAATGGGGATTAACTGTGAGCCTCACGTGGGACAACCTGATTCCCCTGTATCTCCCCCAGCGCTTAGAACAGTGCTCTACACATAGTAAGCGCTTAACAAATACCAACATTATTATTATTATTAGATAGCAACCAAGATGGGCTTTCCTACATGTGCCATTCAACCCTCTGGCCTGTAAACTCCTCACGGGCAGGGAATGTGTCTTTGGCTGTACTTTCCCCAAGCATTTAGCTCAGGGGGTAACTCAAGCAATCAAATACCATCACTATAACCTAATGCTGAGGACTTCCAACTCTGTGCTCCAACTTCAGTTCAGTGTCCGGGCCAAGAACTCAGAAATCAGTCAATCTCTTCTGGATGTTCCAAGATGCTTGTGTTTGATGGGCAGGAATCCTCTGATTCTCCTTGGTACTCTTGCAATGGCAGAGTTGGTAAGTAGAGCTATAGGTCACAGGCTATAAGTAGAGGAGCCTCCACCAAGGTACTTGACCCTTGGGAAAAGCATCTTCTCATAAAAAAACTTAGGAAGAAGGTTTGCTGAGGTTGACAGATCCTCTCCTAAGGAGCTCTCACTCTAAGGAGAACAAGAGATAGCAAACCACAAGATGGAGTCATAGCCCCTCCCTGCACCCCAAAAAAGGGTGAACTTTATCAGGTTGCAAGAAAGAGTCCCAGCTCTGTCATTTCCTGCTGTGTGACCTTAGGCAAGTCACTTACCTGCTCTTTGGCTCAGTTTCCTCAGCTGTAAAATTAGGGTTCAATACCTGTTCATCCCCATTTTACAGACTTTGAGCCCTGTGTGGGATAGGGACTGTGACCAATCTGATTACCCTCTACCATAGTGCTCAGCACATAGTATGTGATTGTTAAATACCTCCATTATTATAACTATTATTATAGCTAATCACCACCCCCTGAAGCTGAGAAAAATGGCTCCACATACTTGCTGCTGGGTCCGAGCTGAAGGTGGCCAAGCCTATGAGGTCCTTTCCCAACTGACTGGCTGTCGGGTGGTGGAGGAGGCTGTCGGAGGTGATCCTCTGGATGTGAATTCTGTCAGAGAGAGGCACAGGAAGTCTGGTTAAGACACACACCCTGATTTTGGGGGCCACTGGGTCAGGTGGCCAGGGAGAAAGAGCCCTGAGGGGACTGAAAACAAAGGGCTGTGGTGTGGACTTGCTGGGGATAGGATCCAGAATATAGAAAGATGATATATACAGAGAGACTCTACTTGCAATCCATAGGCACATACCTGCCTATATGCAAAGAACATAACTGCTCCTTTTATGTAAAAACCGTTACAGCATACATTTGGAATCTAAATATACAGAATATCTAGAGAGAGTGTATATAGAGAATATAGATTCCTGGAAGCGGCTTGGGGATGAAATCTGGACTATATAAATATGATATAAAGAATATAGATGAATAAATAGGCATGTACAAAGAACATACACTCTCCTTTTACATACAGAATGTTACAGCACACTCACGGAATCTAGATCTACAAAATATCCAGAGAGAGTGTAAATACAGAATCCATATTCCTGGAGATGACTTGGGGACAGAACCTAGAATATAGTGAGAGAGAATATATATGCAATACATAGGCACGTATTGCACACCGGTGCTTAGAACAGTGTAAGAGAGCACATAGTAAGCGCTTAAATAACATAATAATAGACATGTAAAAAGAACATGATGCTCCTTTTACTTAAACAGAACGTTACAGTATACACATGAAATCTAGAAATGCAAATATTTAGGGAGAGAAAGTGTAAAAATAGAATATATAATCCTGGAGGCAGCTTGGGGACAGAATCCAGAATATATAAATATGACATATATATATGCAATAATGGTATTTGTGAAGTGCTTACTATGTGCCAAGCACTGTTCTAAGCATTGCGGGGGACAGAAGAGAATCAGGTTGTCCCATAAGGAGTTCACAGTCTTAATCCCCATTTTTCAGATGAGGTAACTGAGGCCCAGAGAAGTCAAGTGCCTTGTCCAAAGTCACACAGTTGATAAGTGGTGGCGCCAGAATTAGAACCCACAACCTCTGACTCCCAAGCCTGTGCTCATTCCACTAAGCCACGCTGTTGCTCTATGCAATATATAGGCATGCATAAAGAACACAAACTCCCTTTGCATATACAGAACATTACAGTATACTCATGGAATCTAGATATGCTCAATATTTAGGTCAAGTGAAATTACAGAATATATATATTCTGGGAGGCGGCTGGGGATGGAATCCAGGATATATAAATATGATAGAGATGAAGAGGCATGCACAAAGAACAAAGAGCTACATATATAGAAGAGTGCTTGGCACATAGTAAGCGTTTAACAAATAATAATGTTGGCATTTGTTAAGTGCTTACTGTGCCAACACTGTTCTAAGTGCTGGGGTAGATACAAGGTGATCAGGCTGTCTCACGTGGGGTTCCCAGTCTTCATTCCCATTTTATAGATGAGGTAACTGAGGCCCAGAGAAGTGAAGTGACTTGCTCAAGGTCACACCGCAGGCAAGGGGCAGAGCTGGGATTAGAACCCACGACCTCTGACTCCCAAGCCTGGGCTCTTTCCACTAAGCCAAACACTGTCATTCATTCAATCGTACTTATTGAATAATAATAATAATGTTGGTATTTGTTAAGCGCTTCCTATGTGCCGAGCACTGTTCTAAGCGCTGGGGTAGACAAAGGGGAATCAGGGTGTCCCTGTAACACAGTATTGAGCACTTACTGTGTGCAGAACACTGTACTAAGCGCTTGGAATGGACAACTTGGCAACGGATACAGATCAGCCAGGTGGGCATCACCAATCAATCAATCAGTCGAGGAAGCAGTGTGGCCTAGTGGAAAGAGCAAGGGTCTGGGGAGTCGGACGACTCCCTGGGCTCTAAGCCCATTGTTATTATAGTGTTATTATTATATATTCATTCATTCAATAGTATTTATTGAGCGCTGACTCTGTGCAGAGCACTGTACTAAGCGCTTAGAATGTAGAATTCGGCAACAGGGAGAGACCATCCCTGCCCAACGACGGGCTCACTAGTGATGATAGTATCTGTGAAGCGAATAGTTATAATGGTCATGATGGTATCTGTTTAGCAAATAATAATAATTCATTCATTCATTCAATCATATTTATTGAGCGCTGACTGTGCAGAGCACTGCACTAAGCGCTTGGAATGGACAATTGGGCAACAGACAGAGACCGTCCCTGCCCAAGGACGGGCTCACTAGTGATGATGGTATCTGCAAAGCAAATAGTAATAATGGTCATGATGCTATCTGTGAAGCAAATAATAATAATTCATTCATTCAATCATATTTATTGAGCGCTGACTGTGCAGAGCACTGTACTAAGCGCTTGGAATGGACAACTGGGCAACCGACAGAGACCATCCCTTCCCAACGACGGGCTCACAGTCTAAACGGGGGAGACAGATAGCAGAGCAAAGCAGAACAAGACATCATCATCAAGATAAATAGAATGAAGGGGACGTACACCTCATTAACAAAATAAATAGGGTAATAAATAATATATACAAACGAGCACAGTGCGGAGGGGAGGGGGGGAGCAGAGGGAAAGGGGGGGAGCTCAGTCTGGGAAGGCCTCCCGGAGGAGGTGAGCTCTCAGTAGGGCTTTGAAGGGGGGGAGGAGAGTTAGTTTGGCGGACGTATATATAATAATGCTGGTATTTGTTAAGCGCTTACAATGTACAGAGCACTGTTCTAAGCGCTGGGGGAGATACAAGGTCATCAGGTTGTCCCACATGAGGCTCACAGTCTTCATCCCCATTTTACAGATGAGGTAACTGAGGCCCAGAGAAGTGCAGTGACTTGCCCACAGTCACACAGCTGACAAGTGGCAGAAGGGGGATTCGAACCCATAACCTCGGACTCCCAAGCCCGTGCTCTTTCCACTGCGCCACGCTGCTTCCCCAAACAAACACCGTAATTATTATTATATATATAGACACACATATAATGTTAGAGTATAGAATCTAGATATAAGGACTATCGAGGGAGAGAGAGGTTGGGGGAGGAGGGTAAATAGAGAATTTCTGGAGGCGGGTTGGGGGAAGAACGCAGGGGTCCCGGTCCTCGGGGGGAAGGAGAAGGGGAAGGAGAGGTGGGTCGGCCGCTGCCGGGGTCACAGGCCGGTACCGGAGGCGCAGGTTTCGAATCGGGTCCCGGGATCGGTACACGGCCCCCGCCGGGTCCGGCCTGCTGCAGGCCTCCAGGGCCGCCATGGCCGCCCCCGCCGCCACTGCGCACGCGCCGTTCGCCGCCGGCAGGAGATGGGCCTGGCCGCCCCGGGGTTGCTTAGCAACCTCCTCGTCCTCTCCCCCCTCCACCGGCAGCAAGGCGCCAGACTGCGCATGCGGCAGCCCCGGGGTTGCCTAGCAACCCCCTCTTCCTCTCCCCCCTCCCCGCCAGCAAAGAGCCAGACTGCGCATGCGGCAGCCCCGCCGCCGCCGCCACCGGGGGCGCTATCCCCCGAGCTGTCGATCAGTCAGGCACCTTGGCTTAGTAATAATAATGATGATATTTATTAAGCGCTTTCTATGTGCAGAGCACTGTTCTAAGCGCACGGGTAGATATAGGGTAATCAGGTTGTCCTACATGAGGCTCACAGTTAATCCCCATTTTACAGATGAGATAACTGAGGCACAGAGAAGTGAAGTGACTTGCCCACAGCTGACAAGTGGCAGAGCTGGGATTCGAACCCATGACCTCTGACTCCCAAGCCCGGGCTCTTTCCACGGAGCTACGCTGCTTCTCTAATATAATAATAATGTTGGTATTTGTTAAGCACTTACTATGCGCAGAGCACTGTTCTAAGCGCTGGGGGAGATACAGGGTACTCAGGTTGTCCCACGTGAGGCTCACAATCTTCAACCCTATTTTACAGATGAGGTAACTGAGGCCCAGAGAAGTGAAGTGACTTGCCCACAGTCACACAGCTGACAAGTGGCAGAGTGGGGATTTGAACCCGTGACCTCTGACTCCCAAGACTGGGCTCTTTCCATTCATTCATTCAGTCATTTATTCGATCGTATTTATTGGGCGCTGACTCTGTGCAGAGCACTGTACTAAGTGCTTGCAATGGACAATTCGGCAACAGGGAGAGACCATCCGTGCCCAATGACAGGCTCAGAGTCTAAATGACTGGCAAGGGCCCGGGCTTGGAAGTCATAGGTCATGGGTTCTAATCCTCCCAGGGCAACTTATAATAATAATGATGGTATTTGTTAAGCACTTACTATGGGCCGAGCACTGTTCTAAGCAATGTTCAGCTGTATGATTTTGGGCAAGTCACTTACCTTCTCTGTGCTTCACTTACCTCATCTGTTATTATTATTATGGTATTTGCTAAGTGCTTACTAAGTGCTGAGCACTGTTCTAAGCCCTGATCAGCTGTGTGACTTTGGGCAAATCATTTACCTTCTCTGTGCCTCAGTTACCTCATCTGTTATTATTATTATGGTATTTGCTAAGCGCTTACTAAGTGCTGAGCACTGTTCTAAGCCCTGATCAGCTGTGTGACTTTGAGCAAGTCACTTACCTTCTCTATGCCTCACTTACCTCATCTGTTATTATTATGGTATTTGTCAAGCGCTTCCTAAGTGCCAAACACTGATCGAAGCACTGGGGCAGATAAAAGATAATCAAGTTGTCCCATATGGGGCTCACAGTTTTAATCCCCATTTTACAGATGAGGTAACTGAGGCACAGAGAAATTAAGTGGCTTGCCCAAGGTCACACAGCAGACAGGTGGCAAAGCCGGGACTAGAACCCATGTCCTCCAACTCCCAAGCCCGTGTTCTTTCCACTAACCCATGCTATAAAATGGATATTAAGACTGTGAGCCCCACGTGGGACAACCTGGTTACCTTGTATCCACTCCAGCACTTAGATCAGTGCTTGCATAGTAAATGCTTGACAAATACCATTATTATTATTATTATTTAACTTCTCTGTGCCTAGGTTACTTCATTTATAAAATGAGGATCGAGATTGTGAGCCTATTTTCATTTGTGACCCAACACGGGTCTCTCCTATAAGATGACCCAACTGTGGGCTAAAGCCCAGGGCAGTGGTACTTGGCTTTCAAACCCATATACTTATCCTCTTAGACCAGACTCTTGATATGTTGGGCACGCTGGACCTAAATGGTCAATAGTTGGCATGTGAAACCAGGTGATCGTATTTCAGCAAAGGTGATCTTCTTTGGAGAAATTGCTTTAGCTCAGTCCTGCAATTAGCACAGGGCCAAGACCTCTAGAAGTTAGGCAACAGGCCTGATATCCTGGCCTCTCCTTCCTATCCCATAGGTTTTTAAAACAGGTTTTGTGTTTATGTTGGCTGCCAGCATATTCTTAGTCTTTGAGCACAGTAGAAGCAGTTTTGACGGTTTACAAAAACTCCTTGTGTTTGGGGCATGTGTCCACCTACTCTATTGAACGCTCCCAAATGCTTAGTACAGTGCTCTGCATGCAGTTAGTGCTCAATTGATACTAATTACTAACAAATATCATTAACATCTAGACTGTAATGCCACGCATGACAGTTTCTTCTACCACCATATCATAATTTATCTCTAAAGATGTGCACTGTTTTAAGAAAGTTCTCTAATTCTTCTTACAGTCCCCTCCAGAGTGTAAGCTCTTCACTCTAGCAGGGAACATAACCACCAACTCTTTCCTAATGAACTTTCCCAAGCATTTAGTACACTGCTCTGCTCACTGTAAATGCTCAATAAATATGTTTGATTGATCGATTCTATCTGAATCATGTAATGAAAGATGCACTATGGCTGAATTGATGGTTCAGACAATGATATTTATTGAACATTACGCAGGCTGTTGTTTGAGGGAGCACACAGAATCTTGAGGTAGTCTTTTGGGGGCAGACATTTTAGGACAGATCAACCATCGGTTAACCCATCAGTGGTATTTACTGAACACGGACTGTGCGCAGAATATTGTACTAAGCACTTGGGAAAGTACCTCACTTTTACAGATGAGGTAACTGAGGCCCGGAGACGCGAAGTGACTTACCCAAGGTCACCCATCAGACAAGTGGCGGAGCCGGGAGTCCTTCCATACCATACATGATCTCTGCCCACAGAAAGTTAAGCGTCCCTCTCGGCGGACACTCCTATCTTTCATAGCCACCACAACCACTCGGCAGTAGCTACAGTGCTCAGAGAGGGACAGGCCAGTTAAGCCAGACCCGCTACTTCTTGTGCGGGGGGTGAGGGCTGCAGAAGATAGGTGTGCCATCTCAAAGCTGAGCTGAATCTACAGACTCCAAAATGGAGGGGTGACCATGCTGGCTCCATGAGCCAGGGCCTTGGGAGCAGCCCCAACTCCCGTCTCCACAGGGCTCCATCTGCAGAATTACCACAGATGCTCGTGTACTCTGAACCTTATGACCCCTGGCTTAGGAAGACATACTCCATCCCCTCTCATCCTTCCGTGGCGCCCACCCCCTTCAACACCCTGAGGAAAGGAAGATGTAATAAGCACACGCTTCCTCCCGTACAGTATTGCTTCCAGTGACTGGAGGTATCCAGATCACCTTTGTTTTTCAAGTCCTAAGCATTTCCAAAAAATCAAAAGTGGATAGTGGGATCGGTATTCTTTAGGACTGCACTGCTATAATCAAGTCATCTGGTCACTTTAATATGTGTGGGAGCCCACTGCATATTTAATGACATGATAAAAGTGCTTTTGAGGCTGGTGGTTTCCGGGGAACTTTTTGGCTGTTTTAGCTGTCTTGTGCCTTAAGCAGCTTTCTTCTGAGGGTATTCTGCCCTTTTTTTAAAAAAATGGTATTTGTTAAGCACATACACTGTCCCAGGTACTGTACTAAGCGCTGGGGTAGATACAAGCTAATTAGGTTGGACACAGTCCCTGTCCCAAATGGGGCTCACAATCAATCCCTATTTTACAGATGAGGAAACGGAGGTAAAGAGAAGTAAAGTAATGTGCCCAAGGTCACAGAGAAGAAACATGGTGGAGCCGGAATTAGAACTCAGGTCCTGCTGATTCCCGGCTCATGCTCTTTCCATTAGGCGGACTACTTTTCTAAGATTATTTGGAAGATTCTAAACAGATTGGATAGCTTGGCCTACTGGAAAGAGCACAGGCTTGAGAATCAGAGGACCTAGGTTCTAATCCTGGCTCTGCCACTTGCCTGTTATTTGACTTTGAGTAAGTCATTTCACTTCTTTGTGCCTCAATTTCTTCTTTTGTAAAGTGGGGGTTCAGTACTTGTTCTCCCGCCCACTTAGACTGTGAGCCCCATGTGAGACAGGAACTGTATTCTACCTAATTAACTTGTATCTGTTTAAAACAGTGCTTGACACATAGTAAAGCACTTAGCAAATACTACAGTTACAACCAGGTGCTATTTCTAGCTAATCTAGTTAGGTTTTATTCTATTCTTCCCTAGGAGTTCATGGCTACTCAGCCAAGGAAAGAGCCCTGCGCCGTCACAAAAACCAAGGACTGGATGTGGAAACCCTTCCTGCCTTCTGAAGAAGTGGTTCTCCTGCCTAAACAGAAGAGTTAACCTCTCTGTGCCTCAGTTACCTCATCTGTAAATGAGGATTAAGATTGTGAGCCCCGTGTGGGACACGGACTGTGTCTAACCTGATTACCTTCTATCTACCCCAACGCTTAGAACAGTGCCTGGTATATAGTAAGGGTTTAACAATTACCATCAAAAAATAAGAGAAAATATAAAAGGAGTGAAGCTTATTGGGAAAGACGAAATCAGTGCAAAAGTCCAGGGGTTACAGATGAGGTCAGTGTTTTGGCCTTATAAAAGTTCAGTTTGGGCTTTTGGGAAGTTTTCTAGCCAATTAGAAGTTATGGCCAGTTCCTGGTCAGGGTCTAGCACCATTCAACAGAGAGGCCGAGGGTGAGAGATACAGAGTTCACATACAAAAGAATTCAAGTGGAACCAAGTGAAAAATAGTATAGCTTAGTGGATAAAGCACGGGCCTGGGAGTCAGAAGAACCTGAGTTCTAGTCCCGGCTCTGCCACTTGTCTGCTGGACAAATAACCAAAATTCTCTGTGCCTCAGTTACCTCATCTATAAAACAGGGATTAAGACTGTGAGCCCCATATGGGCCAGGGACTGTGTCCAACCTGATTACCCTGTATCTACCCCAGGGCTTAGAACAATATCTGGCACATAGTAAGCACTTAAACAAATACCATAAAAAAGTGGGAATTCCTTGCCAAGTAATACACACAGGTATTTTAAGAAGAATAAACGAGACATTCTCTGTGGCGGAGACAAGTTCGGATGACTGCAATCCTTAAGGCATAGAAAAATAAACTTTTCGAAAAATGCCGAAAAGAAATCACCCTTGTGTATACGTAGAGGCAATTGTATAGGAAGGGAAAGTTAAGGGAGTCTGTAGAGTAGGAGAATTCATATTAGAACAGCACTGTTGTACTACTATTGGGCCACATTCTCCCAGTGGTTAAATAAACAACGGACGGTTTTAAAGTTATTCAACTTTGGAAGGTGCACTAAAAAAGTTAACTTGTTGGGGCCCCTGACACTGTATCACCTTGGACCTGCTCGCCAAGCTCAACTTCCCTCATTCGTGCCCAAATCCCATCAGTGCGTGATTATTCTCACACATGGTCTGCACACCTGACATCCTTTGACCCTCTTTTGGATGCCTCATAGTCGACACAGTTGGGACAGGTGGTTTTCTTTGAGTTCAGAGATGACGATTTTCCGAAAGTCCCTCTCCTTCCTAAATGAAACAGATTGGTTTCTGGCCCAGGGTTTGGGAACAATGTTAAAGGAATTCTCTCTGAATCAATTCCTTGTTTTACTTTTGAGATTTGGAGGTATGTGGGAAGAGAGTCAGGGAGAGCCGCGACATGAGTGATCTTTTTCTTTTTCATTAATAGAGACCTTAAATCAATCAGTCAATAGTATTTAATGACACACTCTACTAAGTGCCTTGTAGAGCACAGTGAAGTTAATTAATCCCTGTCCTCAAAGGGGGGTTTAAAATCTTGACACATTCATAGGATTTCAAACCATTCACCTTTTTTATTTTTCACATTTGAGTTTCCCTTTGGTAGAGCTTACTCACTCCCGGTAACCCAGTTTGACCCAGACACGCTCATACTGACATGTACACACCTGCTTGCCTCAAACAGCAGCAACCTTGCCTGCTCACAACAATAATAATAATAATAATAGTACTTTTTAAGTGCTTGCTAATAATAATAGTACTTTTTAAGTGCTTGCTCTGTGCCAAGCACTGTTCTAAAAGCTGGGGTAGATACAAGGTAATCAGGTTGGACATAGTCCCTGTCCCACATGGGATTCCCAGTCTTAATCCCCATTTTACAGATGAGGTAACTGAGGCCCAGAGACATGAAGTGACTTACCTAAGGTCACCCATCAGACAAGTGGCAGAGCTGGGAGTCCTTCTGATTCCCAGGCCCATGCTCTATCCACCAGGCCACGCTGCTAACCTGGTGGCTCTCGGCCTATCCTCAATTCCTGTTGTGTGGGTAGGCTTTGCACCACGATGCTTGGTGGTTGGTGCTCAGACCCCCTCTTCCCCACTGCCCCCAACCCAACCCCAAGAAAGCTGGGCCTGATGAGGACGGAGGAATTACGATTTCTGCCTGCCCTCAGTTCTTGGCATGGTGGGGCTACCATGATCCAATTAAGCAACCATTAAATTAATTACTTAATTAAAATTAAGTGTATTAAGTAAATTAAAGGGAAGCAGTGTGGCTTAGAGGAAGCAGCTCAACCTGGTGGACAGAACACGGGCCTGGGAGTAAGAAGGATCTGGGTTCTAATCCCAGCTCCACCACTTGTCTGCTGGGTGACCTTGGGCAAATCAACTTCACTTTTCTGGGCCTCATCTCTAGAATGGGGATTAAGGCTGGAACCCCATGAGGGACATGGACTGTAGCCAACCTGATTGGCTTGCATCTACCTCAGAGCTTAGTAAAGTGCCCGGCACGTTGTAAGCGCTTAATAAATACCGTTTAAAAAAAAGCGAGCAAGACGGGGTTAAAGCTGCTGGGAAGTTTGCCTGGAGTGTCATCTGATGGTACTTGCAGGATTATGACTGTTTGCTGACCCGAAAGAAACAGACATACATTACAATGCAAGTTACGCAAGGGATGGGAACGATGTCATACAGAGCCTTTTAGAACTTTAGAACATGTCCCCCAGGGTGGAGGGGTCGCTGATCCTTCCCTTTGTTCCAAAATTGTTTCCTTCTCCTCCCAGGTCCCTGGAGAAAGAGATACATAATTACTAAAATGCCATCCCATTCTGTCAAAAACCGTCCAGTTATTCATTGGCACGGTATTAGCAAATCTCTGGGAATATGGTAGTTTTCCACCCACTTGGAGAGAGAGTTTTTGTTATGGTCACATAATGATCTCAGAGTTGTGCAAATGCTCGGTGATGCAACCCTTTTAGGTTGTGAGAAGGAATTTCCTCCTTGGGCTTCCTTTGAGGGGTTTTAGTGAGTAAAAGCAGGAAACCAAATGCAAAAATGCAGGGTTCGAGTGGCATCTTGGAAAACCCGCCTTCAACAGGAACTGCCTAGAAGCAGCCCTGGCAGCAACCTTCCTGGTAGGATTTAGGGATCCTAGAATTATTGCTGAGGATGTGAAACGTGAATAAATTTGGTCCCGCCCAAAAGAAAAGATGAGGGCAGAAGATCTCCATTAGAATTTTCCTGAAGGCCATGAAACATGCACATATACATGAAACAAGCGGGAAGGTGCTTGCATATAATCTGTATTCAAAGGCTGCAATTTTCATAATCAAAATGAACTATTTCTTTATATTTCTCTGCTCTCATGAACTCAAAACACCAAAAGTATATGGACAGGAAGATGGTTAACAGTGTTCAAAGGAGAGGCCTTAGGAACCAGAGAGAAGAGTAGTAATAACAGTATTTATTAAGCAATTCAGTCTCAACCAGTCTGTACTTCATTGCTGAAAAAACCATCTTCCAGCCTTGCTTTTTTTTTTTTTTTGGTTAAGTGCATACTGTTTTCCAATAATAATCATTGTGATATTTGTTAAGCACCTACTATGTTTCTGGCACTGTTTCAAGCGCTGGGGAGAATGCAAGCAAATCAGGTTGTCCCACATAAAGCTCACAGTCTTAATCCCCATTTTACAGATGAGGGAACTGAGGCACAGAAAAGTGAAGTGAAGGTCACACAGCAGACAAGTGGCAAAGGCAGGACTAGAACCCAGTTCTTTCTGACTCCCATTATAGCTTGGAGGAAAGAGCATGGGACTTGGAGAAGGAGGAGAGAGTGAAGGAAGAAGAGGAAGAGGAGAAAGAATAGGAGGAGGAGGAGAAAGAGGAGGAGGAAGAAAAGGTGAGGAAGAGGAGGAGAGGGAGAAGAGGGAGAGGAGGAGGAAGAGGAGGAAAAGGAAGAGAAGGAGGAGGGGGAGGAGGAAATGGAGGCACAAGTAGATTTTGGTAAGAAGAAACAGTTTTGTGCATGCTTGTGGATTTGTTCAAAGTGTGATGCTGTTGGGTACACCCCTACTTCGGGCTTTTTGGCTGCCATGATGCAGAGGGTAGGATTTAAACTTTAGCTTTCTCTACCTCTTGCCTTCACTAGCTACAATAATAATCATGGTATTTGTTAAGCGCTTACTATTTGCCAAGCACTGTTCTAAGCGCAGGGGTAGATATAATAATCAGCTTGGACACAGTCCCTGCCCCACACAGGGGGTTCACAGTCTTAATCCGTTTTACAGATGAGGTAACTGAGGCCCAGAGAAATGAAGTGACTTTTCCAAGGTCACACAGCAGGCGAATGGTGGAGCCGGGATTAGAATCCACCTCCTCTGACTCCCAAGCCTGTGTTCTTGCCAGTAGGCCAGGCCAAGTGTCGCTTCCCCATCGGACCACTTCTGCCTGAGACACTGAATGATGCGAAGTTCACGCCCAGAAAGAACTCCGTGAGCTGTCTGGGTGTGGTGCCAATGTCACAGAAGTGGATGAAGCTACACGGCCTGATGAAGAATGAAGGAGGCCTCTCCTCAACACAGCCCTCACTGGTGTAGATTGTGGATTCGCTGTCAGAGACTTGCTGGGACCTCCCTATTTCTCCTACCCTTAATTTACTGTATATCCGTCTCCCCCTGTAGATTGTAAATTCCTCCTGGGCAAGGGTCACACCCTACCAACTCTGTTGTACTTTCCCAAGTGTTTAGTGCAGTGCTCTGCACACAGTAAGCATTCAGTCCATATGACTGATTGATTGATCGATCTGTCCTTCTGAATCTGAATCCCAGAGGGATTACCTCCGGCTGCTTTGTGTCCCTCTACAAAAAACACCACTTTGCCTGCATAAACTGGTCAGTCTGTCTGGCTGTACAGAAGACAATAATAGATTTATTTGTGGTGGTGGTTTTTTCTTTCTTTTTTCTTGTTTTTGTTCTTCTCCTGATTTTTCACAAGGATACAGAAAAGATTCCCCAAGTCCCTAAATTACTTTGTGTATCAGGCTTGACAGTGGCTTATGAAAAAAGAAAGAACACAGCAGGATCTGCTGCTGTTGGGCTTTGCAAAATAACCTGTTCTCCCGACCAGTCCTCTGGGTTCAGGGGGCCTGCGTGAGATGATTCAGTGCCAACCATCACCACTAGTGCTAAAACAACTCAAGTGCTCATGCACTTCAATAAATCAGGACTTCATCATCATTATTGATCTTTGTTATTGTGCTCAGAGCAATCGATTTAATTTTTATTGAGTGCTTACTTTGTGCAAAGCACTGTACTAAGCTCTTGGGAGAGTACAATACAACAAACAGACATGAATGAATAAATACGATTGATAAGTTAAAAAAGGTTGTATGGATACTTAGTAGTATTAACATAAAAGTTTTTTCATTTGGATTGGGATTTTTTTCTGAAAAATTGTCTCTACCACCAAAAAAAGATGCTGATACGGGGTTAGGGCCTTATGGGCTAATTGGGAAATTCATCACTGATTATAAAGGAATCTTTGTCTCCTTCCTGATGAGGTCAAGATATCAGCTTTACTTTTAAAGACCTACATGACCTGGGTGGAGTCTCTGGTCAGGAGCCAGAGCAGAGAGGTGTGAAAACTCAGTTTCAGTAAACTCATGGGAGGAAAACATCCTGGATCCTGATGGCAGCAGCTATTATCCCTCTCTTAGTCAGACTGGGAACTGGCTGTGAGGATTCATGAGAAGCTACCCATCTGAGACTTTTTCTTCACTCCCCATGAAATGGTCCAAGAATAGAAATTCCTGAGCTGGGGAGGTTAAACAGGTTCTAGGTTGTCATGGGTCACCTAGAAAATATGCGGCATTGCTTCAAACCTAAGTGGCCAGAGAGGTCTCTCTGAAAAGTCCCAGCTATCATTCCTCAAATTGGGCCTAAGGAAAGATTGTAAGGTTTTCCCCACTCCTCTCTCTTTTCTGCCCAGGGATTTGGTTCCGCAAGAAGAAGGTTGCACAGTCAATCAATGGTATTTATCGATCACTTACTGTGAGCAGAGCACCATCCCCTCTCCCTCACCGCCTTCCCCTTGCCCACGTCCTGCCTCCGGCCCCGAACTCCCTCTCCGCTTCATAGCCGACATGACCACCCTTCCCACCTTCAAAGCCTTATTAAAAGCACATCGCTTCCAAGAGGCCTTCCCCGACTAAGCTCTCATTTCCTCTTCTCATTTCCGACTCCCTTCTGCAGCTTCCTTGTGTTTGGATTTGCATCCTTTCAGGCCTCTCCCCTCGCCCCCCGCCACCAGCTGTAGAGCACATTTGTGCCTAGCTGTAATTTATTTATTTATATTAAAAATCTGCCTCCCCCTCTAGACTGTACCCTCCTTCTGGGCAGGAGACCACTCTGTTGTATTGTGCTTTCCCAAGTGCTTACGCAGTGCTCTGTACACAGTAAATGCCCATTAAATATGATTGATTGAGAAGCCAAAGATGGAAAAATAAAGAAATGACTCTTTTAGGGGGAGAAATAGCTCTGCCTGCCTCAGGACAATTTTAGGATGAAGAACAGGTCCCCCAGACTTACAGAAGCTGGCTCTTCAGGCTCCACTCTAAGCTGGACCAGGCAGCCCAAGCCTGCCACAGAAGACCTGCATTCTCTGGAGGACTGACCTCCGGGATGTGAAGAGGGAGAGGTGCTGTTCCTTCCCTCCTGATTTTACTTTGAAGGCAGCTCACAACTTGGGTCAGTTGGCCAGTTATCTCAGTTCTTTAATCCATTCATTCATTCAGTAGCATTTATTGAGGGCTTACTGTGTGCAGAACATTGTACTGTTTGGGAGAGTACAGTATAACAACAAAAAGGCATATTGGTTAGCAGGCAGTGGTAACGACACCAAGATCACGGGTTCAGTCCCCGTATGTGCTGCTTGTATGTTTCCCCCAAGCTCATTGTGGGCAGAAATCTACCATCCCTGTTGTATTGTGCTCTTCCAAATGTTTAGTTAAGTGGTCTCTGCATAGAGTAAGTGCTCAATAATTACCATTGATTGATTAATAAATCAAGGCATAATTGATGGACGTGTAAAATGCTTTGCAGATGAATGGAGAGTTTGAACTTGACTAGAGCAGAGTTACTATAATTGGGTAATAATAATAATTAATGGTATTTGTTAAAGTGCTTACTATGTGCCAAGCATTCTAAATCCTGAGGTGGATACAGGATAATCAGGTCGGACATTTCCCTGTCCCACATGGGGCTCACAGTCTGAGTAGGAGGAAGGAAGGACATTTCAGCCCCATTTCACCATTAGAAGGGACTGAGGCAAAGAGAAGTTAACCAACTCGCTCAAGGTCACACAGCAGGAAAATGTCAGTGCCGGGATTAGAGGCCGTGTTTTCCTACTCTCAGGCCCAGGCTCTTTCCACTAGGCCACGCTACTTCTCCGAAGGGGCCACTGTCTTCTCTGGGTGCGTCGGCCAAGCGAAGAAATTTGCCTCGCATAGAGCATTTCTAAGATGAATATTTATCTCCCAGGCAACTCTCTCTGCCTCTCAGACTCTCTCAGCAGCAGTTCCAGGCACATTGGGCCCATATCATCACTACCATACCCCATTAGCTAAGAGTTAGGAAATCCTCAGAGGCTTATGCTGGATGCGTTCAGGTAATAATAATAATAATATTAATTACAGTTACTAAGTACTTTGTATGTACCAAGCCCTCTGCTAAACATTGGGTTAACCAGATGACCGGATTAGACAGATTAGACAGCTTTTATCCCACAAGGAACTCAAAATCTAAGAGGTACAGAGAGCAGGTATCTTGTCCCCATTTTCCAGATGAGGAAACTGATGCCCAGAGAGGTTAAGTGATTCGCCAAAAGTAATAATAATGATGGTACTCGTTAAGCGCTTACTGTGTGCCAGGCACTCTACTAAGCACTGGGGCGGATACAAGCAAATCAAGTTAGATGATCCAGTGTTGATGTTAATGTGCCAAAAATCACTGTGCCAGACAACAGAGAGACAAAAGATCTACTAGCGATGTCCAATATACTTAATTCTCCTGTGACTTGTGTTTCTACTATACTTTTTCAATAGAACTCCGTTATTGAATTAGGGAACGTTCTTCTGACAATGTGTGTTAATTGGGATAAAATGTAACGCAATGTCAGAATAAAAGGTCTTTAACTTCTCAATTATTAGTAGTGCTATTATATTTGTAAAGTGCTTAATAGCTGTTAAGCACTGTCCTAAGTGCCGGGGTAGATATAAGTTAATCAGGCTGGACGCAGTCCCTGTCCCACAAGGGGTGCACAGTTCTAGGTAAGAGGGGAGAACAGGCATTGAATCCCCATTTTACAGATAACTCACTTTTTTCTGACTTCTTCCCCTCTGCCTTCAAAAGCACTCAAGTCTCCCCTAGCCTTTTCTGAATGCCACTGTAGCTTCTTATCACCTCGTCTCCCAGCACCCTCCAGACTGTAAGCTTATTGTAGGCAGGGAACGTGTCAAGCAACTCTATTCTGTTGGGCCCTCACAAGTGCTTAGAATAAGCAGCCTGGCACAGCGACTAGAGCTCGGGCCTGGGAGTCAGAAGGTCTGCCACTTTCCTGCTGTGTGACTTTGGGCAAGTCACTTTTCTGTGCCTCAGTTACCTCATCTGCCAAACTGGGATTGAGACTGTGAGCCCCGTGTAGGACAGGGACTGTGTCCAATATGACTTGCTTGCATCCACCCCGGTGCTTAGTACAGTTCCTGGTACACAGTAAGCACTTAACAAATACCACAATTATTATTATTATGCCTTGTACACAGTAAGTACTTAATAAATACCATTAATTGATCAACTGATTGAAAGTAAAAACAGGAGATCTTTAAGGTCCTATTCATTCAATAGTATTTATTGAGCGCTTACTATGTGCAGAGCACTCTACTAAGCGCTTGGAACGTACAATTCGGCGACAGATAGAGACAATCCCGCAAAATGATGGGCTCACAGTCTAATGGACACTGTCAGGGGTTCTGGGCCTCCTAAGTGACTCTGGAGCTATTTTAGCCAGAATGGGGGGAAGGAGAAGGAGGTCACACTGTTGTACTCTACTTTCCCTATAGCAGGTGCTCAGTTGATGATTGTGATAATAAACTTGTGAATACTGAGGATTTGAGGAAGATGAAAAGGGAGAGAAGAAAAAAAGAAAGGGAAAAATATTGGTGCTGCATATCTGAGTAGGGTGATTCCTTTTTCAGGAAAATGGGGACAGAGCTCTCTCCAGCAACTCAAAATAGGGCTCTAGGAAATGGAGCTCCCCACCCCACACCATCATTTTTCTTACCTTGTGTTTCCTCTGCAACAGCTGAAGCTGCCTGACATTCTGAGATTTTTTCTCTTTTTCCGGTATTTGTTAAGTGCTTACTATGTGCCAGGCATTGTATTAAGTGGTAGAATAGATACAAGCTAAGCCGGTTGAGACAGTCTAGGTCCCAAATAGGGCTCACAGTTTTAATCCCCATTTTCCAGATGAGGTAACTGAGGCCCAGGAAAGTGTAATGACTAGACCAAAATCCCACAGCAGAGAGGTGGAGGTCATTTTGACTCCCTTCTGACTCCCAGCCCCGTAGTCTATGCTCTAGGCCATGCTACTTCTCGAAGGATTCTTCCCTTGGCCTCAAAATTTTAAAATCCTTCAGGTGGAAGGAACCTTTGAGGTTCATGTAAACCACTCCCCCCGGCCTTCTTGCGGAATGCCCAATCCCAGACAATTCCCTTTTCTCCCCTCCAAACCTTCCTCTTCCTCTTGTGGTAGAGAGAGAGAAATATCTGGCAGGGTTCCTTTGGTCTTTGAGGAAGTTTTTCCTAGAAACATCATTTTCACCCCCAGACTAATTGTGAATATTCCCCCGAGCACCTCTTGCTAAATTGTAAGGGCAAGAGATTACTAAAGCCGGAAGACTCCGGAAACGCTGTGGGTTCAAAGCAAATGGGTCCATGAAGGGCTAGACTTGTCTGCTGTGTGACCTTGGACAAGTCACTTCACTTCTCTGGGCCTCAGTTCCCTTATCTGTAAAATGGGGTTAGGGATTAAGACCGTAAGACTGGCAACTCGGTGGCTTCATCCTGCAAGACTTTAAGCTCCTTGAGGGCAGGGATCATGTCTACTAACTCCATTGTACTTTCTCAGGTGCTTAGTACCATACTCTACACAAAAAAAAGCATACAGTAAAAACTACTGATTGATATTGGAGAGACAGCGTGCCTAATGGATAGAGCGCAGGCCTGGGAATCAGAAGCACCTGGGTTCTATTCCCAGGTCCATCATTTGTCTGTGGAGTGACCTTGGGCGAGTCACTTCCCTTCTCTGCACCTCAGTTACCTCATTTATAAAATGAGGATTAATGTCGTGAGCCCCACTGTGGGGCATGGCCCGTGTCCAGACTGATTAGATTGTTATCTGCCCCAGAACTTAGTAGAGTACTTGGCACATGGTAAGGGCTTAACAAATACCACAAAAATAAAGAGAAAATTCTGGAAACACTTCAGCTTCAAAGCAGATTGGTCATGAGGGGCAAGATCTTGGCAAAGAACAACAAAGTGGTTCCAAATTCTGGGAAATCTTCAAGAGGAAATGAACCCCAGACAGACAAATGAAGTGCTGGCAAGCTGTATGAGCAAGGAGAGCAATCAGGCAGGGCACTGACAAACAGCACAGAATTTAAAAAGCCAAATGTCTTGTTTTGCTTGATCCATGGCATGTCTGGTATAACCCGCAGGGCAAGTATCAGTGCCTGATAGTCTCCGACACCATCAGTGACCATCCTAGATGGTGAGGAAGGGGAAATATCCTCATCCCATCTCTCCACTGAAACCTGCAAGATGCCCACGCTTCCTGGTCTCCATTTCAATCATCAGTGGTATTTATTAAGTGCTTACTATGTGTGGAGCACTGTGCTAAGTGCTTGGGAGAGAACAGTGTAAGCGCTAAACAAATACCATCATTATTATTATTATTAACAATACAACAGAGTTACAGGCAACTTCCCTACCATTCTCTGTTGGACAGGTGTGTAACTCCACTCTGAACCCCAGGTGGGGAATGTTTATTCATGAAATAGGTTTGCTGAATCACTGCATAGTTAACAATAAACAGCAGGAGGTGAGGAATGGCTAATACATAGGTTACACAGCCCTCAACAAACACAGAGGCCTGGGTAAGTACATCATAATAATGATCTATCATCCACGTGCCCATGTCCACGGCCTCCAGGTATATACGGAGACAAACATAAGAAGATAACAAAGAAAAAAAAACATCAGCCAGGGAGGTCACATCCCATTAATAGGATTCTCCCTCCCGGAGATGTGTTGCAGCCTGCTCTGATGCTACCTAGATGCAAGTGAAGCCAGACCTTAAGTTCAAAGAATAGCACTGAATCTTCCCCTAGGTTTTTGGGTTCTAGGTGATTCAACCTTGATCTCCACCACCTTGAGGTCGCTCAGAACATGCTGCTACTATCGGGTTGGGAGAAGGAAGCAATGGGGGCTTTTGGGCTGAAAGACCTCTTTAAACTGCATCTACATCCCCTCTAGAGAGACAACGACCTCCACCACGTATGAAGTCCAGAGGTGAAGTACCACAGGGAGATGCGACCAAAAGAGCAGCTGCCAATGGAAAATGGAGGAGGAGAGCGGCCCTCATTGGTGAGGTAACCAACGGATCCAAATGGAAAAAAGTCACTGGAGATCGTGGAGCCATATTAGGTTGTGTGCGGTTAAGGGAGGAAGAGGTTGCAGCAAATAGTACTTAATGGATAGAGAAGTCAGAAGAAGTTGCTCATTCTGAATGGATGAAATAATTTGCATGAAATGTTACAGAAAACGTTAGCGCGATGCAACCGTTTAAATGCAAGGGAGATACGACCTATTCTCTCTTGAAGGCCATTCCAGGCTGTGATCGTTCAGGTGAGTGGAGGGGGGTGGGCTGCTGATTTTGGGGGGCAGGGGAAGTATGTTTAATGAAGGTTGTTTCTCGGGGTTTCCTGTGGGGCATTTTGAGGGGGAAAATCCCCAAGATGCCACATCATCTTCTTCTCGAACTCAACTTGGCTTCTGCCTGCTGATGTCGGGGTCAAGCCTATAGCTTCCTGGGCAACAAATCGACAGATTTGCCATTCACTGGTGTTTAATGATTAGAGAGGATTATGCAGGATAGTCCTTTCGAATAAATGACACGGGTTATGCAAGATGTTGTATAAGATGCTAGGTAAATACCATTTCCTATGTAAAATGGTGTACATTGTTCATTTTGAGTCAATAGTTCAGGTTATGTAAGGTGTTATATAAGGATTCTTCAGCCAATAGGGGTTGGATGATCAGTACCGGTTAAATTGAATGGTAATGATGATCAGGATGAGAAGTATAAAAGAGGGTGTCTGGGACTCAATTATGGATGTCGGAGGAGAATGAGCGAAAGAAATTAAGCCCCGACAGGAGCCGAGACTTAGAGCATCGACTTCTCCTCTAAGACCCCCGAATTTCCCCTACCTTGTGAGACCCTGTGAAGGGATCAGCCTTCCCCTGAATTTGTCCCCTATTGCAGATCTGGCCCACATTGCAGGATCCTTGCTTAACACGGGAGCCTCTCCGACTTCAGCAGAAAGTAAGGCCAGAGTACCCACATTACTTATAGCTTAACAAGACCCCACGTAGCTGAAGTCAATTTCAAGGAAGAGCAAATGTGGCTATCTTGAAGTTGCTCTGGCTCTTGCTCCTGGACTGCTGCCTTCTCCTGGGGGACTCGGTTCAGATGCCTGCATTATTCGGTAGGAAAAGCCATATTTTATCCCTCTCTGTCACTCCTTCTCTATCCTCCAGTCTTCCTCTTCCTCATTTATCTTTGTGTCAAGCACTTCATTTTCCCCTTTTCCCTTCTCCATCCCACCCCAACCCCACCTATACACTTTGGAAAATGTCACAGGACCTGAACTGGGACAAGAAACAGGGAACTGGGTAAGGAAGAGAGGGAGCTGATGGACATGGGGGAAACCTAGCATTGGGGCATCAAAGATCTATTTCAAAATCAGATTTCAGTAGGTCAAGGAGAGAGGTTTTTGAAGAATAAGTGAAAGCCACCAAGCCGTCAGCACAAAAATTGGGAGCGGGGGATAGGCCAGTAGTTAAAAGGTGCAGTGAAATCCAGAGAAGACTTTTTTTCAATATAAGGGAGTAGGGTGGCCTAGGTAGAAGCAGCCTAGTTTACTGGATAGATCAGGGACCTGAGACTCAGAAGGACCTGGCTTCTAATCCTGGCTCCACCACTTGTCTGCTGTGTGACCTTGGGCAAGTTGCTTCACTTCTCTGTGCTTCAGTTATCTCATCTGTAAAATGGGGATTAAAACTGTGAGCCCCATGCAGAACATGGATTAACTTGTATCTACCCCAGTGCTTAGTAGAGTGTCTGGCACATAGTAAGAGCTTAATAAATACCACAAAAAAGAGAGAGACATGAGCATACTTGAAAGCAGTGGGGAAGGAGAGTGACTTCAATTATTTGATTATGCTGTTTCTAAATACTTTTATATCTGTCTCCCCGATTAGTGTTAACTCCATGTGGGTAGGGAATGTGTCACTTCTTTTTATATTTCCCAAGCCCATCAGTATAATGCATCAAATCCAGTGAACACTAAATTACTACTACTGCTTAGTGTGTGGCTGAGATGTAGCAGAAGGTACGCAGAATTTAATCATGTGTGGAAGTAAGCAGCTAGGTGGGGGTCAGAGGATTTTGAAATTCCCAAGGATCAGCAGTGGCGATAAGTGAGGGGAAATCCTCACAATCGGTCAGAAATGCAAAGGTGGGGCAAGGGAGTGGGTGAGCAATGGTAACCAATAGTTGTAACTGGTAGCAGAAGTAAATGATATGGGGCTCAAATGCTGAGACGGTGAGGAATGGAGGGGCATGATGGGGGAAATGAGGCATTGGGGATAAGGAGTAAATCAACTGGAGTTCAACATGCAGGAGTTGGAAATAATAATAAAAACAATTATGGTACTTGTTAAAAGCTTACTATGTGCCAAACACTGTTCTAAGCGCTGGGGTAGATACAAGTTAATCAGGTTGGACATAGTCCCTGTCCCACGTGGGGCTCATAGTCTAAATTGGGGTAGGATTTAATCCTCATTTTACCGATAAGGTAACTGACGCACAGAGAAGTTAAGTGACTTGCAGCCTTGTGGTAAAATCAGAATTAGAACCCAGGTCCTTTGACCCCTAGTCCCACACTCTTTCCACCAGGATGCACTGCTTCTCTGATTATTCCTTCTGCCTTGGTCAAATCCTTATAAAAAATATTGTGTCCATTTGGGCTGTATCTTTTACTTCTTGGGCTCTGAACCTCCAGCCGATGGAGCAGAGACCTGGTAGGCAGGAGGAACTGGGTTCTAATCCTAGCTCCACCACTTGTGTGATCTTGGGCAAAACTCTTCACTTCTCTGGGCCTCAGTTACATCATCTGTAAAATGGGGATTAAGACTATAAGCCCCATGCAGGTCATGGACTGAGTCCAACCCGATTAACTTGCACCTACCCCAGTGTATAGTACAATTCTTGGCACAAAATAAGTGCTTAACAAATACCATTAACCCCCCCCCCCCACAATAAATGCTAAATAAATGACTCTGATGCTAATGATATAGAGAAACTAGAAAGGAGCCAGAGAAAGTGACCAAAATTATTAAAGGAGTAGAAAATAGGTCCTCTGAGGGAAAAATAAGAGAATCGGGGTTGTTTATCCACAGCCAACACCATACAAGAGAAAATGGGCTACAGTGAAACCGGGATTTCAAATAATTTCGCTACTATCAGAAAAAGAAAATAGCGTGCTTGCTTCCACACACTACTGAACTCTGCTTACCTTCTGCTACGTCTCAGCCAATGCCAAGTAATAGTAGTATTCATTTAGAGGTCATTGAGTGTCCCGGTGAGTTTCCATCCCTGGAAATCTTGAGAAGAATAAACCACGAGCTTTTCTGGTTGGTTCAAGCCTTCATCTGCCTGAGGGAATAGGCTACTCCATATGATCCCTAAAGGGCCTTTCCAGCACAGTCATACGAATCTCTGATCAGTTACAGCAAAGGGTTGGTCAGAACAAGATCTGAGTCAGATGGGTCAATTTTTGACACTCCTTAATGACTTACTGAAAAAAGGGAACTTAAAGTTTGGTTACCTAAAGCGCTTTATGAAAATACATTACTTCTCATCATCATCTTCTATTCCTAATATGTGAATTTTATAATGGTCTCACTTAGGGACCTGGCCATTTTTGATAGGCAAAAATCCCAGGACCATGTTTCTCTTTGGGTAATTGAGATATCTCTCTCTCGTGCTTTTGCTTGTAAGAACTGCCCATTCTTTTCCTCAGGGGGCTTTATTCAACTTAGGTTCAGTGACCACAACTATTTCCATATTTCAGGGCCAGAAAAATGGTCCATGTGGCTGAGGAATTGAATTGATTGGGAACAAATTAAGGAATGTAGGAAGTCAGGAGCAGTGGGCTGATCAGTGGTTGAGGAAGACAGTCAAATAATAATAATTATGGTACTTAAGCGCTTAATATATGCCAAGCACTGTTCTAAGCACTGGGGTAGATATGAAATTCCCTTTAATAGGAAAAAAAGTTTCCAACCCCATTTGAAAGGGAAATATATCTGGGCTTGGCATTCAGCTCCTGAATCCTGGGTGAGGGATGTGTGTTTAACCTTGAAAGTGCTGGGATGTGAGGTTGCTTCACCTGATGTCACAAATGTTGCTCAACCAATCCCTACCATTCTACGGCATTTCCTCGTACACCTGCTCAGAGTCAATGGGTGTTTCCTGCTGAACTTGAGTGTCTCCAATGAGCCATATCGGCCCTACAAAGTTTTTCCTTCTGGATCTTTTCCACGAGGGCCTCTCACCAGGAAGGACGTGGACCGATGGTATAAAAACCCAGCCTTCCTCAGTAGCCTCAGGAAACCACGGCAGGTGGCAGGTGAGACTGGCATTTTGTTTTTCCTTCCTGGGCATGTGATGGAATCTCTTGACTTTTCTCAGGGAGGGAATGAGAAAAAAAGGATAGATTTGCCCTGACCTTAAATTCTGGGGTGCCCAATTTTGCTTCCCCATGGCGGCCCCTTGATCCTTGGTAGTCCTGAAGGAGAATGCAATAGCGTCAGTTGGGTCTAGAACTTGAAATAGTCTTGGTTCCAGGAACAGTCATGGTCTGCTATACTGCAGATCTGGGGCTCTGAAAAGTCTTCATCGATCAAGGGTGGGCAGCACTCTTCTCCACCCCAGTAGAGCCAGTGATTATAACGGACAAATGCAGCCTTAACCTGATGGTGATAATGGTATTTTTCCCTGTTTGTTAAATGCTTACTATGTGTCAGACTCTGTTCTAAGCGCTGGGGTAAATACAAAATAATCAGATTGGACACAGTCCATGTCCCACATGGGACTCTGTCTTATTCCCCATTTTACAGATTAGGGAACTGAGGCACAGAGAATTTAAATAACTTACCCAAGGTCTCAAAGCAGAAAAGTATTAGGCAGGATTAGAACCCAGAACATTCTGACTCCCAGGCCCATATTCTATCCACTAAGTCGTGCTGCTTCGCTTACCTTGAGCCAAGCACTGTTCAACCTCTCCTGGTCAAATCCTAACCACTGGCTGAATTTACCTTCCCAAACGCAGTAGAAAGAGCCTAGGCCTAGGGGTCAGAGGACCCGAATTCTAATCCTGACTCTGCCAATTGTTTGCTGTGTGACCTTGGGTAAGTCATTTAACTGCTCCGTGTCTCAGTTTCCTCAACTGTAAAATGATTCAATAGTCATTCTCCCTCCTACTTAGACAGTGAAACCTATCTGGCACAGGCACTGTGTCCAACTTGATCAATTTCTACATACTCCAGTACTTAGAACAGTGCGTGATGCTTAGTAAGTGCTTAACAAATACCATAAAAAAAAAACTGCACATACCCCATCTGCATAAGGTACACAGGTAAAATACAGGTGCTAAATCCTTAGCTGGGAATACATTTGTTTAGTTATTTAGTGTTATGAGATTGTATTTTGACAAGTCATTAGGGGCCCCAAACCCTGTTGTTAAGGCCGAAGAAATTGTTTGCACGGAGGTGTGCTCAATGAAGAGTCATTCCTCTCTTTTCTCCTCCTGGCACCAAAGCGTTCATTCATCATTCAATCATATTTATTGAGCTCTTACTGTATGCAAAACACCGAAGGAGTTGGCCGACGGATTTCTTACCCAGCCCTTTTTGGGGCATGTTTCACCAAGTCCTAGCGGATTGCCCCTTTTGGGTTTTCCCTGGACTTTCACTTGAGGTTTTGGGTGGGTTTTGTTTTGTTTTTTTAATACGTTACTCGTTCAGCATTGATTGTGGGTCAAACACTGTTCTGTTCACTCCGTCTAGCAGAACTCCCTGGGATTAGGTTTAGGAATGCTGCTGTCTCCTTAGTGTTTATCTCCCTCCAGTTATTTGTTGGCTCTTATCAATTCCCTCCCTCCCTCCTTAGTCACAGTTTAGACAGTACTTCCGAGCACATTAATCACCTATCTTAAATCAACCAATCTGATTAGCTTGTATCCACCCCAGTGCTTAGAACAGTGCTCGATACGTAGTACGTGTCTAAAAATACTATTATTGTTAATAATATTATTATCAATCTGTCCAAGATCCTTGGACAGAACTGCAGCTTGGCTCAAGACTCCTTTGCTGCTCCCTAAGGTATTTAAGTGCTTACTATGTAGCAGGCACTGTACTAAGTGGTGGGGTAGCTACAAGTTAATCAGGATGGACACAGCCCCTGACCCACATAGGACTCACAGTCTTAATCCCCATTTTGCAGATGAGGTAACTGAGGCACAGAGAAGTTAGGTGACTTGTCCAAGGTCACTCAACAGGCAAGTGGCAGAGTCATGATTAGAACCCAGGTCCTTCTGTCTCCCAGGCCCATGCTCTACCCACAAGGCCACGCTGTTTTCCAGCAGCCTTCAGCCTGTGTGGGCTCTACTTGGGCAATGACCTGTAGGGCCTTTAAATCTCTGATTGTAGACTTCGATAGCCAACTTTGTTTAGGGGAAACCGATTTTCCAAAGCAAACACCTACTGCTCCAACAGACAAGGCCGAGGTTCCGCTCCCTTTTCTCACGCTTGTTGGAGGGAACAGAAACATACTTGTCATTTTGTGCCTTCAAGGTGAGCTTAGTCCCGGATGTGGGAAAGGGATAAGATGTAACCTTGCTTAGAAAGAAGCACTCTATAAATATCATGATTGATTGATTGACTGCCTTATTCCCTTCCCCTGCAGATTTGCCCCTTTTCCCTCCAGCCTCCCATCTGCCAGTATTCCCGCTTCTCTGGAGAAGCAGAAAAGACTTTTGGAAAGAGCATGGGCATGGGAGTCAGAGGACTTGGGTTCTAATCCCAGTCCCACCACTTGCCAACTGTGGGAATTCGGGCAGGCCTCTTCACTTCTCTGTGCCTCAATTTCCTCATCTGTAAAAAGGGAATTAATTATGTTCTCTCTCTCCTACTTAGAGTCCCATGTGAGACTGTGTCTGATTTGATTACTTGGTCTCTATCCCAGCATTTAGTTCAGTGCTTAGCCCATATAAGCACTTAACAAATACTACTACTACTATTATTATTATCATTACTAGAGAAGCAGCGTGGCCTAGTGGATACAGGATGGGCTTGGGAGTCAAAAGAACCTGGTCCCTAAGCCCAGTTCTGCCACTTGTCTGCTTGTGACCTTGGGCAAGTCACTTCACTTCTCTGTGCTCAGTTACCTCATCCATAAAATGGGATTATGACTGGGAGCCCTTTGCGGGACAGGGACTGTGTCCAACCCGATTTGTTTGTATTCACCCCAGCGCTTAGTACAGTGCCTGGCACATAAGCACTGAACAAACACCTCAATTATTACTGAACCATTTATCTTCTCACTTGAGGATACTGATATTTCTGTCCTATAGCTACCATCACAGAGTTGTAATACCCTCCTCTGTGCAGCTGTCCTCTCGAGCAGCTTCTCTGACCCTCCCCCATCCCGCCCCATTTCACCTCGCCACCAAAGAAACCCCAAGTCCACCATCCTGTCTCTCTTTGCATCATGACTAATCACTGGCAACCAGGGAGCGAGCCCAGGGGAATGGCCCAGAAGGCGAGGCTGGCTCACTCCACTCAATAGTATTTACTGAGCACTTACTAGGTGCAGAGCACTGTACTAAACTCTTAGGAGAGGTCACTACAACAGAATTAGTAGCCACGTTCCCTGTCACTCATCTAACTCCTCTAGACTGTAAACTCATTGTGGGCAGAGAACGGGTCTGTGATATTGTTATATTGTACTCTTCCAAGCCCTTAGTACAGTATTCTGCATACATTTAAAGATCAATCCATATAATTGATAATCGTGCCACCTCCAGACAGATGGGCAGTGTTCCCCAGCCCCTCTGAGAAACGAGGATCACATTTTCCAAACTTTCCCCTCCTTGATCAGGGCTCCTACCCTCCTGGGATCTGCGGAGGGTTCCAGTTCCGCAGCTCCCTACTCTTCTTATGAGAAGCAGCGTGGCTCAGTGGAAAGAACCTGGGCTTCGGTGTCAGAGGTCATGAGTTCGACTCCCAGCTCTGCCACTTGTCAGCTGTGTGACTGTGGGCAAGTCACTTTACTTCTCTGTGCCTCAGTTACCTCATCTGTAAAATGGGGATTAACTGTGAGCCTCACGTGGGACGACCTGATTACCCTGTATCTCCCCCAGCGCTTAGAACGGTGCTCTGCACATAGTAAGCGCTTAACAAATACCAACATTATTATTCAGAAGCGAGCAGGAAAAGTGGCACAGCGGGGTGACGTGCCCTGGGGCGTCTCCTGCCATTAAAGCTCATTCTAAATCGATGCTTCCTTCCCGCCACCCGACCTAAGCTGTTACCTAACTCACTGACCGGAGTTTATGCCTCACCTCTTTCCCAAAAGAAAGAGAGTGGTGTAGTGGAGAGAGCCCGGGCCTGGGAGTCAGAAGGACCTGGGTTCTTATCCCGGCTCTGCCACTTGTCTGCTGTGTGACCCTAGGCAAGTCATTTCACTTCTCTCTACCTCAGTTTCCTCATCTGTAAAATGGGGATTAAGTCTGGGAACCCCATGTAGGAGAGGGGCTCTGTCCAATCTGATTTGCTTGTACTCACTCCAGGGCTTAGTAAAGTGCCTGGCTTATAGTAAGAGCTCGACAAGTACCACAGTTACTATAATTTGATAATTTAATATATTTATTCATTTTATTTATTTTATTTATATGCATCCATATTATTTATATTTAATAATATATAATAATAAAACGTTTCTTCTCTCTGCCTCTGGGCCAAAGGGGCTGCTCCCCACTCCACCTGCTCCCCTATAACTATTATTATTATTACGGTACGGTACGGTACGGTATAGAACACAAAGTGAGCGCCCAAGAGGCAGGGGACATACAAGTTGATGAGGTTGGACACAGTCCCTGTCGCCCATGGGGCTCTCAGTCCTCTCAAGAGTTGGGGCTGGGAGGGACTCCGGGGCCGACTCCAGATGGGACATGAGCACGGGAACGGTCTCTCTGACAGGAAGGCCACTTTCCCTCAGGCTCTGTACCATCCTTTCTCCCTCCAAAGTCTCTGGAGAAGCTGGCCAGCAGATGCTAGACTGATGATGGGGTCTGGGTAGGGGAAGGTCTCATTTCAGGAATGAAGCTGTTTTTCCCCTTCGTGGGGGTCGTGGCGACGGTGGTCCTGCTCCAGCCCACTGCATCTGCCGCTCATGGTAACTATCTCCCCCCATCCCTGCCCTGGTTACAACCATTCCTTACCCCGAACCGGCCCCCTCAGAGCTTCAGGGTTCAGGCCTCCCTTGCCTGGGGTGGGGGGCTCCCCTGAAAGTCCACTTCCCCTTCCAGAGGCCTGCTGACCTGCCGGCTTGTTCTAAGTGGGATTTCCCAGCGGGGACAGGGCATCAGAGGAAAACTGCAAATTCCCTAGAGCTTCAGCAGCCCAAATGGCTGCTGAAACTCTATGACTCACTCTCCTCCTTGGCCCGTCTCCTGGGCCTTTCTTTTCTTTGCAGAATTGTCTTTTTTGCTAAGGGAAGGTCAGTGGAAAGCCCTTTTCTGTCTTCCATTCACACAACTCAGTCACTCATTAATCCCAGGCTTCAAGCTCCACCCTAGCCAGTCAGCCAGTTATACACTCCATCAGCCACCCACCCCACACACAGACATGCACTCACACCAGTCACTCAGCTACAGATATTTTATGGAGAAAGAGTACTGATCATCTAGACTATAAGCTGATTAGACTGCAAGCCCGTCAATGGGCAGGGACTGTCTCTATCGGTTGCTGATTTGTACATTCCAAGCGCTTAGTACAGTGCTCTGCACGTAGTAAGCACTCAATAAATACTATTGAATGAATGAATAAGATTTCTATAGGCAGGGAACCTGCCTACCAACTCTATCAAGCAGTTAGTACAGTGCTCTGCAAACAGTAAGCATTCAATAAATACCACTGGTTGATTGATGCCTCATAAAAGATTGCAGAACATTTTCTCCTTGAGGCAGTTTGGCAGGGAGAATATTTCCAGGTGGTGCACTGGGGAGACTATAAGGGCTGCTGATGGTATGAGAGTGTTTTCAGGGACTTGGTTGAACCTGCCCAGGTTCAGGGTAAGTCCAAGCCTGATGGGGTTCAGGGTGGGCTCCCTGCTTTCTCCCACTCGTCTTCCTATTTAGAGCTGCAGGTCTGAAGTGTGATGGTTGGGGCCCTTGCATGTAGACGTCAAGGGTTCACATACACACACGCACACACACAGAGTCCAGGAAGGCTGCTGAAAATCTCAGTCACCCCCAGAGACCCCTGCGTATGCTCGAAAACACTGCACATGCTCAGCGCTGACCTCCAGGAGGGAGTCTTGGACTCCATCTACTCTCATGTGGATCCAGGCTGTACCTGATCACTGCAGGAACGAGGTTGCGGGGGGGGGCTGGACTTTAATTCAACCCCAGGATTGGGAAAAGGAATTTTGGAGCAGAAAACGTTCTACCCAATAAAATACAGATTGTCATTTCAATCCACATATAGGGCTTTCAGGGCCTACCTGTGTCACTCAGAGTTCCCAACTCCAGACAGCTTAATGATTCAGGTCAACCTAGGGCGTTAAATTTCTATCGTATATCCATCGTTCCAGTTTATACCTTCTAGTTACCACCTTCCCACAGAAAAACATGTCCCAACCCTTTTCCCCATAGTTGGAATGGACTTCTGGCAAGGTGGGAGAGGGAGAAGCCCCTGAGGGAGGAGGAGGAGGAAGATGGAGTCCCAGAGGGGGTGGGGAAGTGCTCATCTCCTGCTGACTCCTCTCTTCGGAGCAGGAACTCATCCAAGTCATCCTGCCATCTCCAGTGCTGTGTCTAAAGCCAAGGATCAAGTCAACAAGGCTTTTTTGGGGTCTCGGAACAAGTAAGTGGCTGGATCGGGGTGGGGCGGGTAACGGGGACCTCGGGGTCATGGCCTTCCTGCCTGCAGAAAGCAGGCCATGGCCAGGCTCTGGATCCTTGAAAGCAGCAACCACAAAGAGCATTTACCAAAGACCCTCCTCCACATGGCAATCGGGATCAGTATCAATGGGTTTCCTTAAGCACCTACAGTGTGGAAAGCACTGAACTAGAGGAACCCACAAGAGTAAGGTGCAAATTTTTCCTTTGAGAGGCTTACAGTTCAACTGAGAGGCAGTGTGATCTAGTGGGAAGAGCACAGGATGAGGGGGTCAAGATAGCTGGATTCCAATTCTGGGTATCTACCCTCCCTACCTCCTACTATGAGCACCATGCACTATCCAATCTGATTATCTCGTGTCTATCACCATGCTCGGCACGGTGCTTGGCACAAAGTAAGCACTCTGGATATGATAGTATTATTAATAATGGGGAAAAGAGTACACATAAACTAATTAACAGTATCAAGAGAAGACTGATATAAATAATAAAATCAAGAGAATAGACAAATAATAGATAAAGACACAAGGGTCTAAAGGAATTGAAGAACTGGAAAGGACTAAAGAAGGATAAATTTCTTACCAAAGAGGATTTTTCCCAACTTCCCACAATAGACACATCACAAACCCATGAGAAAAAGTCTTCCTTTGCAGAGCAGTTCTCTCTCTCTCTCAGAGCCTTTGGATGGGAACATCCTTCTCATCCACAACCTAAAGCTCTCTCTGTGTTTTACATCTATTCTCATATTTGGTCATTTCAGGGGAAGGAGCTGAGCAGAGCTATATGGTGGGGGTGGGGGAACGGGAGAAAAGGATGAAAAATATCAGGAAATCGTTTCAGAGTGTGAGCACTGGCAAGTGCACATGGTGTAAGTGGATGGAGCTTGGGCCTGGGAGTCAGAAGGACCTGGGTTCTAATCCCGGTTCTGCCAATTACTTGCTGTGTGACCTCGGGGAAGTCACTTAACCTCTCTGGGCCTCATTTACCTCATCTGGAAAATGGGGATTAAGACTATGAACCCAATGTGGGACAAGGACTGATTACCGTGTACCTAGTCTAGCACTTAGAGAAGTGGTTGAGACATAGTAAGTGCTTTACAAATACCACCATCATCATCATCAAGTGGGGGCAAGGCCAAACTAAACAAAGGCAAATGATGACCTGGTTCAGGCCTCTGTCCTTACCTTCTCCGAATCCCTTCATATGAGGACTGGCCAGTGCTTCTCCTTTGGCATGCGTTCATTCTCTCTGACGCATCATCAAGGATGGAGGCTGAGATATAATCCACCTGCTAATCATCCTTCAGGCTTGAGGGAGCTGGTCATTTGGAGCAATTTTCTCACTGGCCCTGGGAAACAGGAACCCCCTCTGAGGCCCCAGTGGCAGACTGAAGATATTTAGTGACTTACTCGGTGGCTCTGAGGTCTGGAACTGCCAATTCCAGCAGGTGAATGATGGATCCGGGATTAGAGCCCAGGTCCTTCTGACTCTCAGGCCTGTGCTCCATCCACTAGACCACGCTGCTTCTCCCCCTCCTCCATCCATTCAAAACAGGCCCTCCAGGCAGCATGTCCTGAGCTCTCAAGTCCTGTCCACAGCAAACCCTCCAAGACCCAAGCTCTTTAAGGTATGTGGAAATAACACCATACACCCACAGCACACACAAAGGATAATCACCGACCATCAGCTCTCAATTTTTCCAGCTGCAAGGGGTCAAATTTACATTTTGAGTTTGGGAATGAGGAGAGGCCAGGGATTTTGCGGGGGCGGGGAGACTCAGAACCCTCATGGGAAGCTCTCAGACCTTGTCAGAGATGTGGAAAGAGAAAGTCTGGGAATCTAGCTCAGACAGATGTGGCGGCACCCGCCTCCTTGCCCCGGTGAAGTGGGCATCAATGGCTCCAGTGAAATAAAAAATCTTAGGTTAGTTGGTGGTTGATGGTTATTCCTCTCAGGACCACCACCGCACCATATGGTCCATGGCACAGCAGACCAGACAGACTTCTAGATTTAGCCAACCGCCCTTCTCCATGAGAAACACGCTGCTCTGGCTAGTAGCCACCTTGCCCGGGCCCAAGGCCCGAACCTCTGATGTGGTGACACACCCAAGCCCAAAGTCAGTCAGTCAATAGTATTTATTGAGCGCTTACTGTGTGCAGAGCACTGAACTAAGTGCTTGGGAGAGTAGAATATAACAACAGGCACATTCTCTGCCCTCAACAAGCTTACAGTCTAGAGTCAAAGCCTTCCTAACTTGGTTCCTCCGCATCAAACAGAAACTCCTTACCACAGGCTTTAAAATACAGTGGTCTGCACACAGTAAGCACGCATTACATTTGATTGATTGATTGACTGACCTCCCAAACTATCTTTCCTTGCAGGGTAAAGGGAGGAAGGAGAGGAGGGTAGTCACCCTGCCAATGTGATCACCAATTCCACATAAGTAGGTTTTAGTGAATGAGGTTTTCCTTGATAAGGCTGTGCTTGTGTGGGTATGATGAGGCTTCACATTTGGAGACTGTGCTGTTTGGGTTCCTCCTTGTTGAATTGCTTTTCTGGATATTTAGAGAGATCCTCAGGATGATTTCTTTTAGACTTTTCAAAAACTCTGGTCCAGACTAAATGAATCAATTAATCATATTTATCGAGTGCTTCCTGTGGGCAGAGCATTGTACTGAGCACTTGGGAAGGAACAATAAGAGTGGGAGTTCCTCAGAGTTGCCTCTGGGGAAGGTGATGATAAGGAGATCTACATAGGTGGTTGGAGGGCAGGCAAGTTTCCTCTTTATGAAGGGAAAGCTGAGCTCTATAGAGGGGAAATGACTTCTCCAAGATCACACAACTTTAGAGTCATTTTTCAAGAAAACAGCATTCACTTTGAGATAAACCCTTGAGGCATTGGGATGGTAGAGGCTCAGGCGAAGCTAAGTTCCCCCGAGAGCTGGGTGGAAGGGAATTCAGCAGGAAGCAAGAAAGGATGCCCAGTCTATAGCAAGGGCTTCTGGGAAGCAAGTCTGTTCAACTAATGGCGTCTTTCTCCATGGACCAACTTACCTCCAAGATCCTGGTTCCTTCCTATGGGGAAATTGGTACACTGTGGTTTCCCCACTACTCCTGAACCCTCTGATTGCCTCCACTATAGGATGAAGTTAGTATTGAATTCCACCTCTCCTACAAGTCGTCAAATGGCACAGTTCTTCAAACAGGCCAAGGGCCAGACCCGGATGGTCATCCGCAATGCACAGGTGTGGGAGGAGTCCATAAAGTTCCTAGAAAAGGATACTGCGCTGACTATGATGGCCGGGCCCAATGTCACAGGTACTGAAGCCTAGGGACCCGGGGGGCCGCTCTCTGGGCTCTGCTCTGGGACCCTCTGGCTAAGACCAGCTCACGCCGTGGGTGGGAGAAAAGATGGATTTTTCTCATTGGTTAGCTCAGGTTGGCAAAGAACCAACTGGCTGATTGGCCTTGGGAAGGGTACAACGGACGGAAGGTAAGCTGAGGAGATGTCACTGACATTTTCTATACTCACCAGTCACTTCCTGGGTGGTTCTTACTTTCAAGGCCGCTGCATAAAAGACACCTGAATTGGGGGTGGGGCAAGTCCGTGAACTGGGCCATTCTCTCCCAAAACTCTGTTCTTACCACTGCCCCAGCAAGGATGCATTTTAGCCAAACTCCCAAAAAAAATGTTTGTTTTTTTTTCTGGAGAGGGAATCTCCGTATTTCTGAAGATAAAGGGACAGAGGTTTGAGAGTCGGTTTGGTTGCTTTTCCTAAAGCCTTTTTTTTGGTATTCATTAAGCGCTTACTATGTTCCAGGCACTGTACTAAGCCCTGGGGTAGATTGTACACAGACTGTGTCCCACATGGGTTCACAGTCTTAATCCTCATTTTACAGATTAGGGAACCGAGGCACAGAGAAGTTAAGTGACTTGCCCAAATTCACACAGCAGACAAGTGGTGGAGTCTCGATTAGAACCCAGGTCCTTCTGACTCCCAGGCCATGCTGCTTCTTCAAGATGATGCTCAGAAAATCCCTTTATTTTCCAAGCAAAAAGAGGGAGAGTCATGGTTGCTGTCTGGGGGAATACTCAGCGTGGAAGGGGCCAGTGGGGTGAGGGAAATATCCACTAGATCACGATCCCTGAGCTCCAACAGATCTCATCAGGTCCTGAGCAACAAGGGAAGGGAAGCAACATGGCCTAGTGGAAAAAACACGGGCCTGAGAGTCACAGGACTGGGTTCTAATCCCAGTTTTGCCACTTGTCTGCTGTGTGACCTTGGGCCAGTCACATCATTTCTCTCTGCCTCAGTTTCCTCAACCACCAAATGGGAACTCAGTACCTGTTCTCCCTCCTACTTAGACTGTGAGACCCATGTGGGAGAGGGACTATGTCCAATCTGTTTATCTTGCATCTGCCCCAGCACTTAGTAGAGTGCATGGCATGAACCTATAATTATTATTAGGTTGAAAACAAATAAAAAGAGATCTTTTTTTTTTCTCCGTGGCATCCCGTACCACAGGAAATTGTGCCTGCTGAAAATATCGGCAGGTTCAGGAGGAGCTTGGAGAAACTGTTAAATGAAAAGTCCATAATGGGGAACTGGAGGAACCGTTAAGGATGTTAGATGGTCCATTCCTAGCCGAGAGATTGGACACCCTGGAAAACAACCATCACACTGCCAGGGTCAGAGACTGAACGCTGGGGCGGGGGGTCCATTGGTCTGACCCTATGTCGATCTTTCTTTTGTTCTCACGCTCTTATGCTGACACGTTAGATTCTCCCTCCCTGGGCATCCTTGGTTGTTCTGGAGGGAGAAGAAAGTTCTGCCTTCGGTTCCATCTTCCCTCAAGCACAGGAACAACAGGTTCCAGGAAGAAATGTGAAATTCAACTTGGCAGTGGGGCAAATAGTGCATCTGTAGAATTCACATGGGCTCTGAATGGTGCCGACGTGGAGGGCCGGGGGCAGACCTGGCTAGGAGTAGACCGCAGCTGGCAGAACCCTATCCTCCTCAGCCCCTCAGGTGAACTTGGAGAAGCTTTTCCAGGAGGTGGGCTGTGACGTTCAGATGCCACCGCTGAGATGCCAGGAAGACAGCCCCTACCGGACCATCACGGGCGAGTGCAACAACAGGTGAGCGGGGCCTCAGTGGGGTCCCCCTCAGTTTTAAGTGTGCAGGTCCCCCTGTCCACCCCCCAGCGCCTCCTCATCTGGGGCCTGGAGGGCCTGCCACGTGAAGAGTCTTGCATTTTGGAGTTGTCTCCTTCCCAGTTGAAATTCCGGTTAGCTGGACCTCGGTTTCCCCATGACTCCCAATTCCTGTGGTCTTCCTTCTTGCTTCCTGGCTTTCCTGAACCCCCTCTTAGCCAGGGCTTCCAGGGCCTGAAGAGAACCAATAGACTTCAATTTCATCCTTAAAGCCAGACCGTCGGAGGCTAAGCCAAGGCTACAGAACTCTATTCTATCCCTTTCTCAGGAGGAATGCCACATTGGGTGCGATCAACCGAGCCCTGGCCCGCTGGCTGCCGGCCGATTACGAGGATGGGGTCTCTCTGCCCCACGGGTGGAAGCCAGAGAAAAAGCGCAATGGTTTCGTCCTCCCGCTGGTAAGGATCAAGACCGACCTCATTCCCAGGAGATGACAAGAGAGCGAGGTAGACAGAGATGACAGTTCAAAAAAAGATGAAGAGAAGCAGTGTGGCCTAGTGGAAAGAGCATGGGCCTGAAGGTCAGAGGACCTGAGTTCTAATCCCAGCTCTGCCACTTGTCTGCTGCGTGACCTTGGGCAAGTCACTTAACTTCTCTGGGCTTCAGTTTCCTCATCTGTAAAATGGGGATTCGATCCAACTCCCTCCTAGTTAGACTGTGAGCCCCAAGTAAGACAGGGACTCTGTCTACTCTGATTATCAACCCCAGCACTTAGTACAATGCATGGCACATAGTAAGTGCTTAGCAAAATCCAATTATCATCATCCTTATTATTAAGTGATAAAGAGAGATGGAGAAATGGGGGTGGAGGAGAGAGGGGGACCGGAAACTATAGCGAGATGGCTCTGTTAGGCCTCAAAGATGGCTAGTACCATTTCATGGCGGCACCATGAGATAGTAGACAAGCAACTAACCCTCAGAGCCCAAGCAGATAGCGGGCCAGCTTCCACACTGACAGCAGCCAGGTGCCCCTTGACTCCCAGGCACAGATGGCCTCCCTCTTGTCCCACGTCTCTACACTCAGAGGACTCTCTGTCCCCTCCTGGGGGTTCTGTCTGCTTCACTTGACTTGGGAGTCCTTCGGGCGGGATTACTGTTGAGCACGTAACACCCGGGCCACTATTCTCCATCGCTTCCTCTGCTCCCCTCTCCACCCGCTGAGTTTCAGATCTCTGGCCTCCGTGGCTCAATGGAAAGAGCACGGGCTTTGGAGTCAGGGCTCATGAGTTCAAATCCCAGCTCTGCCACTTGTCGGCTGTGTGACTGTGGGCAAGTCACTTCACTTCTCTGTGCCTCAGTTCCCTCATCTGTAAAATGGGGATTAAGACTGTGAGCCCCACGTGGGACAACCTGATTCCCCTATGTCTACCCCAGCGCTTAGAACAGTGCTCGGCACATAGTAAGCGCTTAACAAATACCAACATTATTATCACCTTCCTCTCTGGCCTCTCTTCTCCCCTATTTCACAGGCCCGAGAGGTGTCCAACAAGATTGCCGGCTATATGAATGAGAACGAGGTCCTGGACCAGCAGAGGTCAGTGATCTTCATGCAGTGGGGGCAGTGGTTAGACCACGAGCTGGACTTTGCCCCTGAAACGGAGATGGGAAGCAGCCAGTACACCAAAGACCAATGTGACGAGCACTGCATTCAGGAAGACAACTGTTTCCCCATCATGGTATGCTCCTTTTCCAGGGGTGCTGCCTTCTGCTCCCCAGGCACCATCCTCTTCCCCTTTCTTGGAATGACTTTATGACCGTGACCCAGACTCCCTCCACTCAAAACCACCTCACAGGTCTGGAAGTCAGAAGGTTAATGGTTCTAATCCCGGCTCCACCACAAGTCTGCTCTGTGACCTTGGGCAAGTCACTTTGCTTCTCGGGCCTCAGTTCCCTCATCTGTAAAATGGAGATTAAGCCTGTGAGCCCCATGTGGGACAGGGACTGTGTCCAACCTGATTAGCTTGTATCTACCCCGGTGTTTAGAACGGTGCTTGGCACATAGTACCAAGTACCATTATTATTATTATTATCCTCATGAGTCACTCCTTATACATCGAGTCATAGGTTCTCCCAAAGCTTCCCTACCGGAATCCTAGGAAACCAAGAGTTGAACCAGGGTTTAGAGGGGACGATGGGGAGGGGAGGTGAATACTTAGGTATGTAAGTACACAAATCGACCAGATCATCAGAAGGCTTGACTAGCCCAACCACTTCTCACGAGACAGCCAAGCAAATGAAATTTCAGTAAATGAAATTAACTGTTCTAAACCATTCTCCCCCAGCTGGATGGCATGTTTTGGGGTAAGAGGTCAGGGACAGGCAACACTCTTGTCTCTGTTTCTTTCTCAGTTCCCTCCTGGTGACCCCAAACTGAAGAAGCAAGGTCTCTGCATGCCCTTCTTCCGGTCTGGCTTCGTCTGCCCCATTGAACCTACCCAGTCTCTGGTCCGTGAGCAGATCAACGCCCTGACCTCCTTTGTTGATGCCAGCATGATCTACGGGGCAGAGGTGGGCCTGGCCACTCGGCTAAGGAATCTGACCAGTCCACTGGGCCTTTTGGCCGTCAACCAGGAGTTCACTGATGATGGGCTGCCCCTACTTCCCTTTGACAGCAAGAAGCCCAACCCCTGTGAATTCATCAATGCCACTGCTGGGGTCCCCTGCTTCCTAGCTGGTGAGTCCTCTTGGGAAATGAGGAATGGGGTCCAAGACCACTGGGGAGTGGGAGCCAATATATGGGGTCAGGGGCTGGCGTGGAGAGCTGTGGGATATTTGGAGCTGGGACCACTGGGCAAGGAATTAATGAGGGATCTAAAGTTAGGGTGCCCAAGTAGGAGGAATAAATGAAGCAATGGAGTCTAGTAAAAGAACTGGGGTGGGCCTCTACTCTCCCAGACACCAGCTAAAAGACAGAAGCGCAGTGCCCTCTTATGAGGATATTTGGGTTGAGCTACGTTGGTAACAAAGGAAATAAGCGTCAGAAGACGATGTGTCGATCGATTCTTCAAAAATAAAGTGATCAGTGCTCAGGTAGCAATCTAGAAAAAAGTGGGGAGGATATCCCTTAAAAAAAAGAAAGAAAAGGAGGAAAAGAACAGAAGGTTGTCCAAGGAAAGTTTAGCCAGCATAGTTGGGCTGCGGGGGAAGGGAAGGGAAGAGAAGAAGCTGAGATCATGGAGGGGCCTTGTTTCCTGCCGATTTTATTCATAGAGAAGAGGCAGGCAGAAGGACTACACAGACATCAGGCAGGGCAGCTTGGAAGATGAAGGGATAGAAACACAGAACCCCTAATCATCATGAACTATGTTTAGTAAATGCTCACATATATGTGACGCTGTGCCAGGTACTGTACTAATCAAATTATATTGATAATGACCATCCATGGGGAACTTGCCATCTTAAATGAGCTGTGGGAAGACCTGTGGGATAGATGAGTCCTGGGAGTTAGGGACTAGAGATACAAAGATGGCTTCCTTCCTTCCTTCCCTCCACCCTCCTTCCTCAGGCCTCTTTCTCTCCTTGTCTGAGACAACCTAAGGCTCCGCCCACCTCTTGGTTTCTCCAGGGGACTCCCGGGTCTCAGAGCAAATACTGCTCTCAGTTTTCCACACCCTCTTTTTACGGGAACACAACCGGCTGGCCAGAGAGCTGAAGAGACTCAACCCCCAGTGGGATGGAGAAAAGATCTACCAAGAGGCACGGAAAATCATGGGAGCCATAGTGCAGGTATGGATTGATTCCAAAGACACAGCCCTGGGGTCAGAGGGGATAATACATTCTGCTCTCCTCCATTCTCTTCACTGCCTCCTTCCTCCTCTCCTCCAAACCTCTCCTAGGTTTTCTCGCCACTCTGTCCCACCCCCACCCCACTTGTCCTCCCTTCTGTCACTTTACTCTTCCCCTCCCCTCTACTACACCACCACGTTCTCAGGCTGGAGTTCCCCAAGATTGTTTCCATTCCCAAATCCTGCTAATTCTAGCAGGAAGTCCAGGAGGAGGAGGAACGTAGACTAAAGTCATAAACCCTCCCTCTCCCCAGCCCACTCCCATGCCTGAAGTATAGTTGCTTCTCCTGCTGTCCTTGTCCACGTGAACTGTTAGAACCTGAGAATCCCAGAATCACAGGGCTGGAAAGACCTTCAGTGGTCAAGAATACAATCTTCCTGTACCTAAATAAACCCTCTCTGACAGTTGAATACACTTTTCTCAAAGGCCACTGCGGAAGGAGGTCGCACTCTGTCTCTCAGGTGAGCATTCCAGAGTCTCCCAGCTCCTCTGGGAAGGAAGCTTTTCCCACCTCCCCCACTGGATCCAGAGGATGTGATCCCCAAATGACATTTCCTTCTGGACCACAGCACGGAAGTCCTAGCGCTGCTTCTCCCTCTCTGATCCTCTTCCCCCCCAGATCATCAGCTATAGGGACTACCTTCCCATCGTGCTGGGAGACGAACTGGAGAAGATGATCCCAAAGTACCAGGGCTATGACGAGGAGGTAGATCCCCGCGTGGCCAACATCTTCACCTTTGCCTTCCGCTTTGGCCACACGGAAGTCCCCCCGACTGTTTTCCGCTTGGATGAGTACTTCCAGCCCTGGGGTCCCGAGCCTGAGCTTCCGCTGCACACCCTCTTCTTCAACACCTGGAGACTCGTCAAAGATGGTAATGCACTCCCAGAGTGTTCCGCTCACCCCGCTGCCTGGAGCCCTCGTGTCTCCGGCCTGGCCGTCCTCCCCACCTCGATTCCGCTCTCTCCAAAGTTCTCCCTCTGCACCCCTGCCCCCTTCCTCCCCTGGGAGTGAGGGACCCGGGGTCTCGGCCCCCTCCTCTACCTCTCCGCCCCATGTCCTTTCTGTGACCTGAGCGCTTCTGCACAAGGCAGGAAGAGTTGGCCTGAATGACCATTGTTTCTCTCCCCATGAGTCGCCACCTCTCCATTCTGGATCTGGAGCCCAGGGAAGAGCTGAGCGACAGGACACATTAGATCAAGTTCCTAGAATCCCTGGCTCCCTGGGCTAAATTAAGTCCATTGCCACCTGTCAGGCAGCACGGCTCCTAAACTGCTCCAACTGCCCTGTTCATCCTGTTTGCCTTTCCTTAAGGCTCCAGCCAAAGAGACTCCACCACCTCGCTTGATCATCCATCAGGACCAGAAAGTTGTTTTGTTTTTTGTTTTTTTATGTCTAACCTGAATCCCTCCCGCTCCACTGCGAGCCATTTCCTCTCTCTGGGAGGATGGAGTGAAATGGGAAGGTGGGTGGTCTGACCTATCTTCAGTTACTGCATTCTCCAGCTGAGCCGGGTGGACTTGGTCTCTGCAGGGGGGGTCGACCCTCTGGTGAGGGGCATGCTGACCAAGCGGTCCAAGATCATGAAGCAGAATAAGATGATGTCCAGCGAGCTGCGGGACCAGCTCTTCCAGCCAACCCATAAAATCCATGGATTTGACCTGGCTGCCATCAACATTCAGCGAGGCCGGGACCACGGACTGCCAGGTGAGTGGGCTCCAGGGACAGATAGACGGACGGACGGACCCAAAGATACAACGTTGACGAGCCCAGGTGGTCTGCTTACCTCCATCCAGTCCAGATCCTAAAGGTGGGAAAGGGGCAGCCTCTCTTCACCCACAAAAAGAGGGCCTTCCCAGAGTGGACTCTGAGGGTGTCTGGGAGCCAGCTCCCCTAAAACAGCAAAGACAGAATAACTGACCCAAAGGAGGAAGCAAAGGGAGAGCGAGGGATGAGACACCCCCCCACCTCGCCTCCATCCCCAGCCCACCCCACTACCGGCCACTGCATGCTCCTCCCGCAGATTACAACGCCTGGAGACGGTTCTGTGGGCTGTCACAGCCTCAAAATGTGACCGAGCTGGGCGCCGTGCTGAGGAACAAAGACCTGGCGCAGAAGTTCGCGGACCTGTACGGCACCATAAACAACATCGACTTCTGGATCGGGGCCATCGCTGAGCCCTTTGTGCCCAATGGCAGAGTGGGGCCCCTCCTGGCCTGTCTCCTAGGGAAGCAGTTCCGACAAATCCGGGATGGAGACAGGCAAGTGAACTGGAAGCTCAAGCGGCGGGGTGCTGGTGGGGTGGAGGGGAGGATTGGGGTGGGCTACCTGCCATCAGGGAGTGGTGGCGATTCCCACCGGTCATGGAAATGGCAAAGGAAACCACCGCTTCTGGGACTCTGACTTTAAAGTGGGAAAGGTGAGGGAAACATCTCAGAGCTGGCAGGACTTCCCCTTATCCTCAGCTGTGCTCCTCCTCATGCCCTCAGCTGGAGCCCGGTAGGGAAACAGCTCTTATTATGGTGTTTGTTAAGCACTTGGGATGTGTCAAGCACTATTCCAAGTGCTGGGGTAGATGTAAATTAATCAGGTTAGACACAATCCTCATTCCACATGGGGCTCACCTCCTGTGCTCTTTCCATTAGCCAAGCTGCTCCCCTTCAGGCTGATCTCTGGAGAGGGCCCCACCACACACAGGTCTCATCACCCCTTGTGGCGGGTGGGACACCTTAAGTTGCCTTTCGCATGGCCTTGTAATGGATTTTTAAAAGTCAACTTCCCCACCCTCTGCCCTGCCTATCTTTCCTTTAAAGAGGTTTTCACTTCTATGCAAATGACTGAAATTGACCCTCTTCTTTACTTGCCTGACAGATACTGTTCTGAACCAGTAGATTTGTAGTTTTTTCCAAGGCTATATTAATGCCAAGTAGCTACGAAAACCTCTTGGGATGCAAAGCCCGAGCTCCCCCAACTCTGCTGTCCATCCGGGCCTGTGCCCGAGAGTCGGCAGTCTCTCCTGGCTGGCACCAGCCTGAGGTAAACACGGCGGCCTCTTCTTCCGCAGGTTCTGGTGGGAGAACCCCGGCGTGTTCACCTACCAGCAGCGGGCTGCCCTCGCCAGAATCTCCTTCTCCCGCCTCCTGTGTGACAACACCCGTCTGACCAAAGTCCCCAGAGACAGTTTCAAGGCCAACAATTATCCCCAAGACTTTGTCCCGTGCACCTCCATCAACAAGCTCGACCTGTCCCCTTGGATCTCCATCAGGAGCTGAGTCTCCACAGGCTGCCCACCATCAACATCATCACCGACTTCCTCCTCCTCCTCGCCATCTCCAACATCATCACCGTTGGGCGGGAGAGGTTTGAACAGGAAGACTTCTGTACAGGGTCAAGATAAACGGATAACGATCCCTCTAGGCGGCGGGGAGTAAAAGACAGTCGCCCGACAGGGTGCTGATGAACAAGCACTGGACCAAATAAACTCCAAATAAATGGCTAACCCTGTCCAGTGTATCCATCGGGGGGGTAGGGGGTGAATAAGGTCACATAGTCGGTGCTGTGGCCTCTGTAGTTGGAGGGTAGAGAGTAGGGCGCAAGGTTCACTTCAGAAATGGAGTGGCCTAGCAAAAAGAGCATGAGCCTGGGAGTTAGAGGTCCAGGCTTCTAATCCCAGCTTCGCCACTTGTCTGCCCTGTGATGTCGGGCAAATCACTTCACTTCCCTTAGCCTCAGTTACCTCCTCTGTAAAATGAGGATTAAGTCTGAGAGCCCTATGTGGGACAGGGACTATATCTCTCCTGGGGCTCCATGCTTTGTACCCTGAGTTTGTCCCAAGTAATTGTTGTCACCACCACCCCTGTGCCTCTTAGATCTGGAGTTCCCAGTTTAATGGAGCGAAGGAGACAGAACAGTAGATATATACTAAAGAACATAAATTGCTTCTGAGTAAATAGAAATAATAAACCCAAGTGGATAAAGAAACAAATAGATAAATGAATGAATGCCAAGGCGACTGAAAGGATGACCAGATCAGTGTGGGTGTGGGGGGGGGGGGGGAGACAGACGAAAATAGGGGGGAAGGAGTGTGTGTTGTGTGTGTGTGTGTGTTGTATAGGTTAATCAGGGACTGCCTCCTAAAGGAGGTGGTTTTGCAGGAGACTTCAAACAAGGATAGTGATGTAGTTAGACCTGGGAAGGAAGGGTCTTCCAGGCCAGGAGACAGGTATGAGGAAGTGGGTCAGAGCCAAGGACAGCTTGGGAGGGATGATTTAGAGATTGACTTGGGAGGTTTTTGTTTTAGAAGAGAAGCTCCAGAGAACCACTGGAGTCTTTTGCAGAGGGAAGCAGTGTGGTCTAATGGAAAGAGCACAGACCTAGAAGTCAGTGAACCTAGGTTCTAATCCAGACTCCTCCACTTACCTGCCATTTGACCTTAGGCAATCAGTTAACTTCTCCGTGCCTCAATTCCCTCATGTGCAAAATGAGGCTTTAATGCTGCTCTCCCTCCTACTTGGCGAGCCACCTATAGGATCTAACGATCTTGCATCTACCCCAGTGTTCATAGAAACCGTTTAACAAAAACCACAATTATTATTATTGTGTTTTGGAAAAATGATAAGCGCAATTCTATGTATGCTAGGTAGAAGAGGGAAGAGACTGGAGTCAGTTAGGAGGGTATTACAACAATCCAGCCGAGGGTGATGAGAACCCATATCAAAAAGAGCAGCGTGGCCTAGTGGAAAAGCACAGGCCCGGGAGTCAGAGGACCTGAGTTCTAATCCCAGGCCCTCTACTTGTGTGCTGTGTGACCCTTGAACGAGTCTCTTCAGTTCTCTGTGTCTCTGTTTCCTCATCTGCAAAATGGAGATTCAATACCTGTGCTCCCTCCTACTTAAAATGTGAGCCCCATGTGGAACCTGATTATCTTGTATCTACCCCAGTGCTTAGTACAGAGTTTGGCACAAAGCAGTTAACAAAGGTCACAATTAAGAATTGCTATTTTCAAGGCGGGGGGTGGTGCTTCGATGTGTGGAGAGAAAGGGGGGGGATCTGAGAACTATTACAGAGGAAGATCCGGGAGTGTTGTCAGTGGCGATGAGAGTTAGGAAAAGGAGAGAGTTTTATGGGAGATGATGAGGTATTCGTTTGGACCAGAAACTATTTAAAGGGTGGCCAGTTATCTAGATGGAGATGACCCCAGACAGGAAGGAGTGCAGTATTATAGAGTAGGTGAGAGAGTTCAGGGGCAGGGGCTACTTAGGGTCGAGGTGGAAATGTGAACCTTTGAGCTTGTGGCCATATCGAGATGCACCAGATAGCTGGAAGATTGACTCATTTGACTTCATTGACTTCATAGAGAAGCAGCGTGGCTCAGTGGAAAGAGCAGGGGCTTTGGAGTCAGGGCTCATGAGTTCGAATCCCAGCTCTGCCACTTGTCAGCTGTGTGACTGTGGGCAAGTCACTTAACTTCTCTATGCCTCAGTTCCCTCATCTGTAAAATGGGGATTAAGACTGTGAGCCCCACATGGGACAACCTGATTCACCTGTGTCTACCCCAGCGCTTAGAACAGTGCTCTGCACATAGTAAGCGCTTAACAAATACCAACATTATTATTCATTTATAATTATGTTTCTTTTTTCTAGTAAATTTCCCTTCTCTCCTCCTGGTAAAGGGTCTGACATTTGTTTCCTTGGGTAAGCTGGCTCCCTTAGTTTTTGTTTATCTCTTGTGGGAGGGCCCTCATTCTTTTCATTCCAAAACAGACCTCGTTCAAAACCAACAGTGAGATACTGCTGAGCTCTAGGTGGATGGTGGAATCTGATACAACAAAGTGAGGCGATTTTCTTGAACACTGCTGTGTAGATGAACTGGGGTGTTGACCAACCTATTCTCTGTGCCTCAATCTCCTCAATCTCACCGCCAGTACCTTGCCCACATCCTCTCTCTGGCCTGGAACTCCCTCCCATTTAATCTCTGACAGCCCACCTTCTAAGCCCTCCTAAAAAAATCACATCTCTTCCAAAAGGCCTTCCCTGACTACACCATTTATTTCCCCTGTCCACCCTCATCTCTGCATCAACTATTCACTTGAATGTGTGACTGTGGGCAAGTCACTTAACTTCTCTGTGCCTCAGTTACCTCATCTGTAAAATGGGGATTAAGACTGTGAGCCTCCCATGAGACAACCTGATTACCCTGTATCTACCCCAGCGCTTAGAACAGTCTTCTGCACATAGTAAGTGCTTAACAAATACCAACATTATTATTATGTGGACTCCTTAAGCACTTCAGTACTCATCTCTCCCCCCAGGACTTACCTCACTATCCTTCTATTCTACTATACCCCGGTCTCAAATGTATTTTATTGTCTGTCTCCCCCTTTAGACTGTAAGCTCCTCGTAGGAAGGGATTGTGCCTAACAACTCATAATAATAATTATTATGATATATGTTAAGCACTTACTATGTACCAAGCACTGTTTTAAGCACTGGGATAGATATACAGCAATCAGGTTAGATACGGTCCCTATCTCACAAGGGGCTCAGGGTCTTCGTTTTACAGATGAGGTAACTGAGGCACAGAGAAATTGAGTGACTTGCCCAAGTTCACACAGCGGTCAAGTGACAGAGCCAGCATTAGAACCTACCTCCTCTGACTTCCAAGCCCAAGGGAGTGTTGCCACTAGGCCATGCTTTGTTCTTGTAATTTACCAAGCTCTTAGTTCAGTGCTCTGCATAGAAAGCCACAATAAATACCACTGATTGATTGACTGGGTAGTATCCCGTCTTTGCAGTATCAGCATGCATTAATCAGCATGGCTCAGTGGAAAGAGCACGGGCCTGGGAGTCAGAGGTCCTGGGTTCTAATCCCGGCTCCGCCACTTGTCCCCTGTGTGACTTTGGGCAAGTCACTTAACTTCTCTGTGCCTCACTTACCTTATCTGTAAAATGGGGATTAAGGCTGTGCGCCTCATGTGGGACAACCTGATTACCCTGTATTTCCCCCAGCGCTTAGAACAGTGCTCTGCACATAGTAAGCGCTTAACAAATACCAACATTATTATTATTATTATTATTAAAATGGGGATTAAGACCGTGAGCCCCACGTAGGACAACCTGATCACCTTGTATTCCCCCCGCCCCCCCCCCCCACCGCAGAGCTTAGAACAGGGCTTCGCACATAGTAAGCGTTTAACAAATGCCATCATTATTATTATCAAAGAGACACTGGCCAGGTATTACTGACAATGAAGTAGAAAAGCAAAAACTAAAATAAACCTGAAGATTTAAAATTTAAACAAAAATATTTCCTGAATTACAAAAATAAAACTGGTTAACTATTTCCTGAATTAGTTGGTTTTTTTAAATCTACCAAAAAGAAAAAAAATCCACACTCTAGTAAGTATTTTGTCTCCTGCAATGAGCTCTGTTTGGTCACAAGGTGGAGTGGTCGAGGAGCAGCAGGGCCCGTTCCTGGGGTCGGGACTATAATTAGGGGAGGAAATCGAAAAGCCTGTCTGGAGGTGGGAAACCCAGTTGGGGAGGGGGCACCAGCTGGGCTAGGGGTGCTCAGAGAAGGGACAGGGAGTTCCAGGGGAAAGGAGGAGGCCCTTGGAGACAAGAATGGGAAGACAGGACAGATATGCAGGGCCTGAATCACTCCCAATTCTAGGAGTGGAGGCTCTGGGGTGGAGGCCCCGGGGATATGATGGGGTTCTGGGGTAGACTTCCTGAAGTGGAGAGCCGAAAGTGGAGGATCTGGGCGTATTTCCTCCTCAACAGCAGGGAAGCAAGCAGGTTAATGGGCAAGTCTGTTGGTTGGCTAAGTGCCCCCACCAACCAGGCAGACCAACCATGTCACCCCTGAGGCCTCAAATTCAACCTGCCCCCCTTCCATGGCGTAGTGGATAGAACACGGGCGGGGGAGTCAGAAGGTCATGGGTTCTAATCCCGGCTCTCGTCTGCCGTGGCCCACTTGTCTGCTGTGGGACATTGGGCAAGTCGCTTAACTTCTCTGTGCCTCAGTTACCTCATCTGTAAAATGGGGATTGAGACTGTAAGCCCCACGTGGGACAAGGAACTGTGTCCAACCCGATTTGCTTGTACCCATCCCAGCGCTTAGTACAGTGCCTGGCACATAGTAAGCACTTAACAAATAACATTATCATTATATTATCCCACCCTCCCCACCCCGACCAGCTCCAGTCCCCAGCAGAGACAGACAGATCCAGGGTCCGCTCTCAGCAACACTTTATTGGCAGTGGCATTGGATGGAAGTAGTGGCCCAGACCCGATCAGTTGGGCCAGATTATGCTGTTTCTGTGCCTGTGATGGGACCAGGATTGCCCCCGCCATGGCCAGTTCTCACAGAGGGAGGACCACGGGGGCAAAGAGTCAACTTCTCCAATATGGGGAATGAGGGGGATCAGCAGTCTATTGGCAGCTTCCATCCTGCTCCACCCCAAGGCTGCGTCGACTACCAAAGGCCACATCCCCACCCACAGCCTTTGCGGTAAGGGGGGCACCAAACTGCCAACAGTCCTTGCCCCAGAGGGGGCTTACTTGTGGGTCAGCCAGGGTGCCAGGGCTGCAACCTGTGAAAGCATCAGCAGCAGGAGGGCTTCCGAGGAGAGGGGGAGTCTCTGGGCTCTGGGGGTCCCTCCAGCCCAAGTCAGGATGAGCTCCTGTGGGAAACATGAGAAGGAGAGTGAGGGCAGTGTGAGGAGCCTCTGCAGGGGATCAGGCTAGTCTGCTCCAGAGCAGTGGGGAGCCACCCCAAGGTTCTGCAAATACCCAACGGGCTGCCTCTGAGCCTAGAACATATGCTGGAAACAGCCAGACACTAACTTCAACACTTAGGAACTTATCGACACCCTCTTGAGCAGAGCACTGTACTAAGCGATTGGGTAAGTACAGTAAAATGAGTAGACATGATTCCTGCCTTCAAGGAGCCCATGCTCTATCAAAGGAGACAGATACTAAAATAAATTACAGGTCAGAGGAAACAATAGAGCGCAGATATTTGTTTATAAGTGTAACTTGGACAGAGGTGTGAGTAACCAAGTGCTTAGGTTACAAGGAAGTAATGAGGTGACAGTAGGGGGGAAAAATGGTGAAGGGAGATAAGAGATGAATCAGAGAAAGTTTCTAGGAAGGAGGTGTGATTTCAAAAGAGTCTTAAAGATGGGGAGAGCAGTGGTCGGCTGGGTGTGAAGGGGGAAGGAGTTTCAGTTGGGAGGGAGGCTGTGAATAACAGGTTGGTGTCAAGAGAGACAGGAACGAAGTATAGTTAGTAGATTGGCTTGAGAGAAGCTGGGAGTAGTGGGAGAGGAGTGAGATATGTAGGGGGAGAGAGCCAAATGAGGGTCTTAAAGCCAATGGTGAAGAGGTTTTTTTGGATGTGGAGATGTGTGGGCAACCACTGAAAGTTTGGAGGACTGAGGAGGTGTTTACAAAATGATGTTTTAGAAGTGATCCAGGCAGGCTAGTGAAGTTTGGACTGGACAAAGGGAGGTCAGAGAGGAGGCTGATGCAGTAGTTGAGTCGGGATATGAAATGTGCCTGAACCAGCACGGTAACAGTTTGGATGGAGAGGAAGAAGAGGATTCTGGAGACACCGTGAAAGAAGAACAGGCAGGATTTGGTTTCACACTAAGTGTGGGGGCTGAAAGAGAGGAGTCAAGAATAATGCCAAGATTGCTGGCTTCAGAGATGGTGAGGATGGGGTGTTGTCAACTGTGATGGGAAAGTTAGGAACTCAGGGTTTGGGAGGGAAGATGAGGTTTTGGGTATGTTGAGTGAGAGGTACTGGGAGAGATGTCCTGAAGGCAGGAGGAGGAGAGAGGTCAGGGCTAGTGATGCAGGCTTGGGCACCATCTGTATAGAGGTGAAGTTGAAGCTGTAGACTGAGAAAAGAGGGGGACCCAGAACCAAGCCTTGAGCCTTCAGATAGGAAGTAGAAAGTAAAATATAATCCGGAAAAAATAGAGGGGTCAGAGAGGGCCAGAGGGCCAGGAGAATCAGGAGAGGACGTTGCCAGAAAAGCTAGTTAGATGCACGGTGACGAAGGCAGCCAAGAGGCTGAGGAGAATCGAGGCAGGATAGAGTCTGTTACATATAGTGAGAAGGAGGTCATTGGTGACCTTGGGAAGAGTGGTCCCAGAGAGGGGGAGGGGGTGGAACTGGATTGTAGAAGGCCAAAGAGGGAGTTCTTTGGAGGAGAGGAAATCAAGGCTGAGGGGTGGAAATAATTGTGTACTGCCTGCATGAAGTATACAATTTGTGAATGATGTGTGTGCATGCACACCCACAGCTTCATAATGGATCTGTCTCTCTGTCTCTCTCTGTCTCTGTCTCTCTCTCACACACACACACACACACAGTCACCAGGTTCAACAAGTCCTGCTCGGAGGAGGCCCTCTGGATCCCCATGCTCTGCAGGGGGGTGGGGGAGCTAAGGGGGAGAAAGGGACCGGGAATGGGAAGGAGTGGGGCATACCTTACCCAGTTTCTAGTTCCTCTCTCTCCAGGCAGACAGATTCAGGCGGGGGAGTGAATTGCAGTTTACAAAGCCCTGAGGATGCTTGTTGGCTCTGAAGATGTTCCTGGCGACGGATGTGATGCCCGTGTTGTCACAGATGATCCGGGGCAGGGAGATCGTCGCCAGGGCCTGGCGTTGCTGGGGGGAGAACACGGCTGGGTTCTCCCACCAGAACCTGCTCGGATGGGGGTGAGGAGACAGGTGGGAGGTCAGGGTGAGGTGGGAAAGCTGACTGTAGGTCACCTCCATCCCAGGCACACTCTCCTCTCCCCTTGCCCTGTCCCCCTATCACTGCCAGACCAGCCCTGGCTAGCTGGGCAGGGGACAGGGCCTCCTGACAGGCTCTGGGCAGGGTCCAGATTGGTCCCTTCTCTCTGCAAGTCCCAGCTTGGAGTGAGGGGGAGGGCGGCACTCCTCATAGAAGCACAGCTTTGGTTCCGGGGCGGAAGAAAGCTGCTCCCCTCCCCAGCCCAGGCCCCGTCAGTGAACAGAGCCGAAGCTGATGGGGAGTTATCTTGTGCCTCGTGACAAGTGACTTGTCCCAGGTCACCCAGCACCCCAGCGAATCCCAGAGCTCCAGGGGAATCCTAACCCTGTCCCGGGGCCCTGCCCGCCAGCCAGCCAGGGCTAGCTGCAGGCTCCCTCACCGGTCTCCATCCCGGAGCTTCCTGAATTGGGTCCCGATGAGGCAGGCCAGGAGGGACCCCGTCCTACCGCCGGACTCCAGGGGCTCCGCCACACCTCCCATCCAGATGTCGATGTTGTCCGGAGTGCCGTACTGGGCCATCAGCTTTCGGGCAAGCTGCTGGTTCCTCAGCACCGTGGCGAGTTCCCCTACCGTGCGGGGCTTTGGGAGACCACAGAACTGCCTCCAGGCATTGTACCCTGCATAAAGGGAGCGATTTCTTGAACACTGGGGTGGAAGATGCTGGCCCTGGTGGGGAGGCCCAGTCGGAGGCCCGTGGGGCAGGCCAAAGAGAGAAGCTAAGGGAGAGGCTTGGGGAGGCTGCGGGCGGGTAGGCCCCGTGGGGATGGAGGCTAGGGGGTGGCCAAAGGAGAAGCTGAGGGTTGAGGCTGGGATAAAAGCCAATGGGAGAGGCCAAAGGGTTAGAAAGGCTGTGGGGAAGGCTAGGTGTGGGTAGGTAGATGGGAAGGACCAGGGGAGGCAATTTTCCCAAGAACCAAGGAACTGATCCTGGGCTGGGCTGGGTCCCCACCCCTTCTGGTCCAGCCTAGGCTTTGGGGGAAGTGGGGAAGCCGGTGTCTGGGCGAGCATGGGGGACTACGGGAAACCTCTCACCAGGAAGCCCGTGATCCCTGCTGCGCTGCATGTTCAGGGCCGGGAGGTCCAGCCCAATCCTGCGGACTTGGAGAAACAGCCGCTCCCGGATCTCATCCACCACAATCTGATTCTGCCGGTTCAGCTTGGCCGGGGTGGCCATGAGGCCGCGGAGGATGGGGTCGATGCCACCTGTCGGAACAGGACAGCCCCCGCCGTCGGCCCCAATGCTAGAGTGGGGAACCGGGGCTGGGCCGACCGGGCCGAGCCTAACAGACCGGGGAGGGGTATAGCCTCTTCTTGTTCGACAGGATGCTCCACCCAGGATGTGGCCAAGGACAGTTGGCTGGAAACGATTGACGAGTTTCCATTCCCAGGTGAGAGAGGTTAGGATGTACAACCCTGGGGCTCTGGGGGTGGCCTTTTGGGGGAGAGGCCCAGACTGTTGAGGCTGTGGTCCTCGCTGGGGACTGACAGCCTTGGGAAAGCCCCGGCCCTGGACTGTGTTATATGACCCAGGGTAGGGTCAACGTGGCCCAGGGACGAGAGGCCTGGGATGTAGGAGCAGCTCCTTCTGGGCATTCAGGCAAGTTGGGCCTCTCTGGGCCTCAGTTTCCCCATCTGTAAAATTGGGATCGGCAGCTCTCTGCATCCTGGCCCCCTGGAGGTGCTGTGAATGGAGGCAGTGGAGGTGGGAAAGCCTGGAAGAAGAGGGTATGGACCCAAGGGAAGGGAATGAGGGAGGGGCCCAAGCTAGTGGAGGAAGTGTGATGCCACGGTTACCCTGTTGTACCACTCTCCAGGTGGCAAAGAACACCCTGCTGAGGGGGACCTGGGGTTCAGGACTGGCCGGCTGATAGAGGCTGTTCAGGCGGAACATGAAGGGCTGGATCAGGGTATGGCCAAAGCGGAAGGCATTGGTGAAGACGTTGGCAATGCGGGGGTCCACGGACTCGTTGTAGCCCCGGTAGTGGGGAAGGTACTTTCTCATCCCAAACGTTCCCAGCACCAGAGGCAGGTAATCTCGGTAGGTGATGATCTGGAAGAGAAGATCCCAGAATGGGCCGCCCCATCCCAATCCCTGTTCCTCATCCCCAAGCCTCATCTCCCATCTGCCATCTCCCACCAAATCCCTATCCCTCATTCCCCATCCCCATTCTTCATCCCCCACTCCATCCCTATCCCTCATCCCTCATCCATCTTTCCTCATCTCCATCGCCCATCTCCCCCAACATCTCCCATCCTCATCTCCTGTCCCTGTCCTCCATCCCCCACCTATCCCCATTCCTGTTCCCCATCCAATGCAGAACCCAGCGTTCCATTCATCTCCTCACATACTCATTCACTCTATCAATCAGTGGTACCTATTGGGCACCTACTGTGGGCAGCCTACTATACTAAGGACTTGGTACAGTGCTCTGCCCACAGTAAGCACTCAGTAAATATGATTGAATGAATATTAAGGGCTTGGAAGAGGACAGCAAAAGCACAAGGACACGGTCCCTACTCTCAAAAACCTTTCCAATCTAATTTCCCCTTCCCTCAGCTTTCTTGAGTGTCCCCTGGATGCCCTGGACCAAAGGAGTGCTGGGGAAAAGAAACAGAAACCCAAACAAGGAACTGCCCCTCGAATGGGGAAGTCAGACATATTATATTGAAGTATTTATATATTTAGAGAAAATAATTAGAGTAATAGAATTAAACTGTTGAATATATATGCAATCCCTTACAAGTGCAGAGGGAAAGCATAAATCAATACGCAATATGAGACATCACCGTTAAGACCTGAGGTGTTGGGCGATAACGGGGAAGGCTCACTGGAGGAGGGGAGATATTAGGAGGGCTTTGAACATGAGCAGGACTGTGGTCTGCCCTTTGGATGAGAGGGATGCTGTGGGGAGAGGGAGGTGGCAGAGTCAAGACCCAGCCAACTCGAGACAGGAGTGCCCAGGCCCCGCAGACTCCTGCCATCGGAGGTCCCCACCTGGACCATGGCCCCCACGATCTTCCGGGCTTCCTGGTACAGCCGTTCCCCGCCCCACTGGGGGTTGAGACGCCGCAGCTCCGTGGCCAGCCGGTTGTGCTCCCGCAGGAAGAGCGTGTGCATGGAGGTCAGCTCGGGCATCTCACTGGACCGGGTGTCCCCTACAGAGACCCAGACGAAACCCCCCTCTTTAGGCCCAGCCTCCACGACCTGCTCTCGGCCCCAGCCAGCCAATGGCGCTTGAGCTGAAGGACAGAGGCCCTGGCTGTTGCCTCCAGACAGATGTCCCGTCCTGCTCCCCTCACCCCACCCCACAACACCCTTCCCTTCTCTTCCTGCCCTGGACTACTGTTGGGTCATTAATATGGTGATAGGTATAGATTGGTAGAGGCCTGGGCTCTCATCCCAGCTCTTCCACACTGGCCTGCTGTGTGACCATGAGCAAGTCATTTCACCTCTCTAGGCCTCTGTTTTCCCATCTAGAAAATGGGTTAACTGCTCCGCCCACCCGTGACTTACACCGTGAGCTTCATGTGGAACAGGGACTGGATTCAATCTGATTAACTGGTACCTACCCCAGTGCTTAGAACAGGGTTTGGCATTTAGTAGGCACTTAATAAATACCATAACTAAATGAGCCGTTCTCAGACCTTTAGATTTAAAGAGGATATTTCTCTCTCTTTGAGAGTACAGAAGGGAGCCTCAGAGAGATGGGGAAAGAAATCTCTGTCCATTTGCGACCCTCTACCTCAGACTCCCTCGGTGTCTGCCCCAAGCCCTCCAAGTCCCATCCAAGGGGCCAGACTGCCAGAACCAGCCCGGCCTGAGCCTGGGGAACCTACAAGAGAGATTCGAATGCTAGTCAGACCCTCCCCGGGACTTCCTCCCAAAGAGTCCGTAGCCCCAGCGAAGCTCCGGGGACACCAGTGCTCGCCCCTGACCTGCCAGGAAGCAAGGGATGTTCAGGGAGCGGTTGGTGAGGAGACAGGGGTCGTCGGAGAGGTTGTCGAAGGGCAGGAGGCTCCGGCCTGAGTCGTGGAAGCGGTTGTTGACGGCCAGGAGGCCCAGCTGGTTGGACTGGTTCCTCAGCCTGGCGGCCAGGGCGTCCTCACTGCCGTACACCATGCTGGCATCCAGGAAGGAGGTCAACGCGTTGATCTGGTCTCGGATGGTGATGTTGCCCGAGGGGCAGGCCGGCGAGGAGCGAAAGAAGGGGATGCAGTCGTTGCGGTTGGAGATCCGGGGGTCGTTGGGTGGGATCTGTGGCCCAAGAGATATGGTTGGCTCCATGCCCCCTGGCTGGGGAGGCCCGAAGCCAGGATGGAGAGAGCCCTGCTCCTATGGCTTCCTCTCCCTCCCTCCCTCACGCCAGGAGGGTCTGCCTGCCCCTTGCTAGAGGCCGAGCTTCGGAGGGGAGGCAGGAGACGATGCAAGCTGCGTGGAGAGGGCCGTTAGGGGTGGGCCAAGCCCAGGGAAAGGCCCAAGGAGACCCGTGTCCTGGACCCTCCTCTGGTCCGGGGTGAAGGAGCAGGGAGAGAAAGGGGGTGTGAAAGGAGAAGTTGTGTTCTGAGTCTGGGAGAAGGAGGTGGGGTGAGGACTGGGAAGTAAACCCGGGAGAGAGGAGCAAGGAGGAGAGAGGAAGAGGATGAGAAGGAACAGGAGAAGGAGGAGGGGGAGGTGTCGTGTTCTAGTGGAAAAAGCCCAGACCTGGGAGTCATCAGAGATTCCCCAGTGTCCTACCGTTTGACCTTGGGCAAGACACTTAACCTTTCTGTACTGTTTCCTTATCTGTAAAATGAGGATAAGAGACCTTCTCTCCTTCCCTCTTAGACTGTGAACCCCATGTAGGACAAGGACTATGTCCAATCTCATTACCTTGTTCCTACCCCAGCGTTTAGCACAATGCTTGGCACTTGGTAAGTGTTTAACAAATACTTTTGGTAAGTGTTTAACAAATACTATCATCATCATTATAAGAGGATGGAAGGAGGAATCGGGGGGGAGGGAGAGGAATAGGGGAAGAGGAGGAGGAGGAATAGAGGAGGAGGAGCGGGAGGAGAAGGGCACCCTCCCGGCAGCTCCCAGCTTCCCAGGCTGCACCTTGAGGGGAAAGCAGGGTGGTTGCTGGACACAGGTGTGATCACAGTCCAGGCCTTGAGCAAAAGTCAGGCGGGCGGCTGGCTCAGGGGTGAAGTCCAGGTCGTGGTCGATGAACTGGCCCCACTGCATGAACATGAGGGCCCTCTCCTGGTCCGGGGTCAGCATCTCGTTGGGGAAGCGTACGATCTGATTGGACACGGCACGGGCCTGGCCGGAGAGGAAACCTGGTTCAGAGACAGCATCTCCCCCACTGACCACAACCCCCACACCCGACCTCCAGCTGCCCTGCTGCCCCGGGCTGGCCCAGGTGGGCCGGTGGCTGGTCGGGCAGTGCCAGGATAAATACCATCATCATCATCACTACAAGCGTCCACACTCTCGCCATCTACCAGCTGGATTAGCCTTCTCATTGCACTCCCTGCTTCCATCCACCCCCCTTGTCCACTAGCCCACATCCGGCAACCCAAATCAACTTTCTAAAAGGCCAATCCCCACACCTCATCCTCTCACCTCCCTCCCCAGAATCACCAGGGACTCCCAGCAGGTGGCCTTTGGCTTCCAGGCTTCTCTGGCTGTTGCCCTTACCTGGCTGCTCTCTTGTCTGCCCACCCCCTACAATTCAAATTCTTGACTCCTTCCATTCTAACCTCCAAACTTCCCCTGTCTCAACCCTCCCTGCTGCCACCAAACCCTCCCACGTCACCTTCACAGAACCCTGGGCCTCCCTCCTTCGAAGTCCCCCTAAGACCCTGCCTTTTTTATGGTATTTGTTAAGCGCTTAGTATGTGCCAGGTACTGTCTAAGCTCTGGAGTATATACAAGTTTATCAGATTGGACATAGTCTGATTAATTCCCTTCTTCACCCCCAACTCCCTCAGCTCCGGGATGGGCCATCTTCGGACCTCGTGGAGTACAGTGTTTGGCACAGAGTAGGCATTTATTATTAATTATGTTTCTTATGGATTTGTTTATTTGGACCTATTGTTTGTATCTGTCCTCTTACTGATGACAATGCTTTACCCATCAGCATATTCACTTTCTCCCGATTAGATGGTGAGCTCCTCTAGGGCAGGGACTGGACCATTTTTGTCTACTGGGTCTTTCCCAAGAGCCTAGTCCCCTGCCCTGCACTGACAGAGTCGGGGGCGGGGGGTCATTGCTCATACCAACAGTGAACTGGGTTCTGCTGTAGCTTGAGACCAATGGGCAGGGGAAGACACATGCCAGGGGAAGACGCATCAGGAGAAGACACACCAGGGAAGACACACTCCAGGTGAAGACAAAGGCCAGGGGAAAACAAAAACCAAGGAAGATATAAACCAGGGAAAGACACCAGCCGGAGGAATACACAAGCTGGGGGAAGGCACATCTGGGGAAGACACATGCAAGGGAAAGACACAGGTCAGGGGAACACACAAACTGAGGGAGATTTAAACCGGGGAAAGACATAGTCTGGGGGAAGACGGAAGCCAGAGGAAGACACAGGGCAGGGGAAGACAAAAATCAGGGAAGCCACAAACCGGGGGAAGATACAAGCCAGAGGAAGACACAGGCCAGGAGAAGACAAAAATCAGGAAAGCCACAAACCGAAGGAAGCCAGGGGGAGACCCGGGCTGCACGCCCCAGCCCTCTCTCACCAAGGGGACGGGGAAGCCGCTCCTCTTCTTCTCTGCCGTCCATCCATAGGGTAGGGAGACGCCGTCCTCATACTCGGCAGGCAGCCACCTGGCGAAGGCTCGATTGGACGCCCCCAGCGTGGGGCTCCTCCTGGAGAGGGAGAAGTGAGGGTCTGAGGTACAGAGAGATATCGAGGGGCCCGGCTCTAAGGGCTGAGCCGTGGCGAGCGGTCCGAGCCACTCTCCTCCTGCCCCTCGGGTCGCCCAGGGTTGGGGGCTCGGGGGTTGCTGTCTGGTCCCTGGCTCCCCGGCCACCACCCCGGCTCTGCCCCTCACCTGTTGTTGCAGTGGCCGGTGATGGTGCGGTATTTGTTGTTGTTATCATCACACTTCACCCCCAGGTCCTGATAGGCACAGCCACTTGCCTTGGACAGCAGCTCCAGCTGGGGTGGGGTCAGCACGTCTTGTCAGGGGAGAGGAAGAGGTGGGGAATGGAGAAAGAGGGAAGGGGGGAGAAGGGGGAGTGGGAGGAAGTCCCTTGAGTTGAGCCTCTACAACTCCAACGAATCCAGTCCCACTTCAGTCCCGTTCCTGCCTCTCCCTCCATCCCCTGACCCAACCCCAACCCCTCCTCCCTGATGTAAGCCCCTTCCCCATCCCCAGGCCCTCCTCCCTGCCCTGAGCCCCCTGCTCTATCCCTTGCCCCTCCTCCCTAACCCGGTCCCCACAGCAAGAGCCCCAGTGTAACCCCTACCCCCCACTCCCCACGTCCCAGGCGGTACCGGTGATGTTGAAGGGTCCCCTCCGGGCCGCCCGGAGCTTCTCCTGCAGCAGGCTCAGGGCCACGTGCAGATAGTCAGCCGCCCGCGTGGCCGTGCGGGTCCTGGCCACTGGCTGCTTGAAATGGGCCAGCAGGTCCATGGGCCGGGCCGTCCCGCTCCGCAGTCTCTGCCTGATGCTGAGCGCAGGGGCGGGGGGTGGGGCTCAGCCCCGGATGGAGTTGTGGGGTGGTCCAGATGGGGGGGGGGGCGCAGGGATGGAGGGAGGGCAACCCCACCCCTGGGGTCCCAGAGGGAAGAGATGGGGACTGGGCACAGATGGTGCAGGGCGGCAGGCAGATGCCCTGGGCCGAGGTTGGGTTGGCACTCGAGCTCTGCCTGGCGTGTGGGGATGGGGAGGGGGTAAGGATGAGGACACTCCTCTCGTCAACACTCCTGTCCTCCTCATCCTCCCTCCCTTCCCCCCAGCCCAATTTCCCAACCCCGGAACCCCTCCGACCTTTCCCGGGTCTGCTTGTAGGCAGTGTCCACCAGGTGCTTGGCCTCCTCCATACTGCTCAGCAGGGCCAGGGTCCCCAGCTCTTCTGAGGCACCTACTGGGGGTTAGGGGGAGGAGCCAGTGATCAGTACAGTGCCTGGCACATAGTAAGTGCTTAACAAATATTATTATTATTATCAGGACCCAGGAAGGCCTACCTGTCCCCTGCTCCCGTCCCTGCCCGGAGTCTTCCTGGGGCCCTCGTTCCTGCCCACAGGTCCTATTTTCTCCCATCCCCTCCACCGTTCTCCCGGCCTCCCCCGTCCCCCGGAGCCACCCCCATTCTGGGGCCTCAGGGTCTAGTTACCAGGTGAGACCATCGCCGTGCCCAGCAGGTTCAGTCCCATCAGGGCTGACAGGATCCCTGTTAGCGGGAGAAGCAGCTTCAGCTCTGAAACAAAGAACTCATCCTTAGTGAGCCTAGGAGGGGATGGGGGACTCTGCGGAGGCCCCAGCCCCTGACTCATCCCACCCACACCAAAGGAAGCCCCCAAATACCCAGATAAGCCCCCCAAACCTAGTCCCCATGCTTTGGATGGTGGGAAATGTAGCATTCCCCTGAACCCTGACAAGGGGGGCAAGCTGGGTGGTCACAGCAGGGAGGGAGTCTGTCAACTCCTTGTGGGCAGGGAACAAGTTTATCAATTCTGTTTTATTGTCCTCTTCCAAGCGCTTAGTACAGTGCTTTGCACCTAGTAAGTGCTTCAAAAATCTTTGACCGGGGTCTCGATGGTCCCCAGGACCACACAGACCACTCCCTGAGGACTTCAGCCAGCTCAGCACCCCACTGCCCTCCACCCAGCTGCTCCCCTCATCGCCCGGGGGGTCAGGACCCAGTTAGCCAGTTTACCTGCCACCATCATCGCGACCACTGGTCCCGAAAAACTGGTCCAGGCTTGGGAAAGAAGCTTATATACGTTTCGGGCTGGGAGGTGCAGGGGCTGGGGAGGGGGTGGAGACTGAAGCCCGGAGGAGCCTCTTAGTAGAGGAGGGGGAGAGGAAAGGGATGGATTGTAACTCCTCCCCCGAAAGCATTGGCCCAGGCTGCTGCCTGGGCTCTGGGGTCCAGGGGCGAGGAGCCTCCCACCTTAAACTGCTGCCAGGATTGGGACTCTAGCTCTGAATTGGGACTGCCCCCCCTCCCACCAGCCCTTACTGTCCAGGAGTTCCCCCCGGGCCCACCCCCGGGCTCTGAGATGCTCAGGAAGAGCAACCCCCCAAGCCCCGGAAGGTGGACGGACCCCCTGGGTCCCTGCAGCCCTGCACGGCTGAGCCTCCGCAAGGCCCGCCAGCCCTCAGGGCTCTCTTGGAGCCCCACCCCCACTCAGGGTCTGGAGCCCCTGGGCCCCAGTTCCCTCCCGTTGTCAGAGGGGCCCCTTCCTGCAGCCCCCAGCTTCCAGGATGAGCCAACAGGACCGGAAGCCTGGGCCAGGACCGTTGGGCTCAGAAAAGGCTCAAGGAGTGGCTGGGGGGGAGCTTCGTGCTTCCTCTTGTCTTTCCCCCAAGTCCAGCCCTCCAGAGCACATGGCTCTGGGCACTCAGGAATAGGCTGAGAGAAGAGAGGAGGACGAGGGGGGACTAGGCGGTCCCCCTCCTCACCTGCGACCCCCAGGAATGGGTCTCCCTGTTTTGCAGATGGGCACCCTGAGTTGCCCCCCTGTCTTTGGCCCTGGAGAAGGTGCCCTGGGGCCTGGGATAGGGAAGAGAAAAAAGAGGAGGAGGAGGAGGAGGAGGAGTAGAAGAGGGAGAAGGAGCCTGGTAACTGGAAATTCGTTGTGGGTAGGGAACATGTCTATCAGCTTTTGTATTGTACTCTCTGCATACAGTAAGTACTCAATAAATACAATTAATGATGATGATGACTGGTAGCCAGGGCCAGTCCATGAGAAGCCAGGCAGGTGGGCATGTAGGGAGAGGGGAATTCTAGCCTTTCCTGATGGGCCAGCGGTTGGCCACAGGCTGAAGGGCCTGAATGCAGGGCCATGGGACCGAGAGGTCATCCTCTGGGCAGGGATGACCCCAGGCCCTTCACCAAGGAAGTGGAGACCCATGCCGGTGAGCACAACCCAGTGCCTTTGGAAGGAGAGTCCTTGGGTGTCTTTTGTCTGTCTCCCCTGTTTAGACTATGAGCCCATTGTTGGGCAGGGATTGTCTCTATCTGTTGCCAAACTGCACATTCCAAGTGCTTAGTACAGTGCTCTGCACACAGTAAGCACTCAATAAATATGAATGAATGAATGAATGAATGAATGTAGTGTCAGTTGCAACGGGAAAGACTCAAGGCAGACTTCAAGCAATTAGACAATGGACTAGAGTGGACCACGATGCCTTTGGGAGAGATCCATCTGGAGAGGGCATATCCTCGATGCCCTTTGCCTGCCCTGGTGGTCTTGGGACTGGCTTCCGGGGCCAGGATGTGACTGAGGCTCAGGCCCCAGCCTTCCATCTCTGGAGACGGTTACAACAGAGCCGGGTCTTTCCAAACCCAAGTCCTCCTGGGCCGTGGGCAGGAGCGGCCCAGAAAGTCAGTTAGGATTTCACAGTCACTTCCCCCTGTGGCTGCAGATGGGGCTGGCGAATGGAAAGCAGCCCCGGGAAGACCACCCAACCCCCACCAGGGCATCCCCCTCCCTCCCCATCTCACCGTGCTGTTTCCAATGTGGTCTCCCTCCCAACTTCTGAATCCAATGGGGGCTGGATCAACACTTCCTCTGCAATGGAGGCGATGTGGGCAGCTGGGAAAGAGGGATGCCAGGGTCCTGACTGCTCCCCAGCTCCGGCGATCATATCCCATTCCGTGCATCCTTGGAAAGAGCAGTCGGCCCCCAGCCACTAAGACCGGGACCCCGGTGCTGCCATTTTCAGAGGGAAAGAGAGGCGGCCATTGCCGACCCAGCGATGGGTGTTCGTGTCACTCGGGTGGGAACTTCCAGGTCCCGAGGTGCCACGGCCGAGTCGCCGGTCGGCGCTGGCACGGTTGGGTGAGAGTAGAGCCAAAACAGGGGAGGGGCCGGCTTGGATGCAGCCCCTGCCCAAATCCAGCTCCAAAAGAATGGTCGTGTCTGGAACGAGACCGTCTCCCCCTTCCGGAATCACAGGCCGGACCGTGTTTTGTGAAAATAGACTTTATTATAATAAAATGTCTTTTTAAATAAACTCCCTGGGCCCTTCCCTTCAGGGGGTTCGTGCTCCCCAGTTCTGCCCTCCTAACCCCCCCCCGAAGGAAGCATGCACCAATCTTTGCTCTGCCCTCCCCTCCCCCCAGGGGGGCCACCTCCTTAACCTTGGACTAGGATGGGGGATTCTGGTTTGCCCAGAACCCCCTCCCCTCCCACACCCCTCACCAGCTCATTCTCAGGCTTGGCTCCTGGTGGGAAAAGTCAAAGTAATTGAGGAAGAGATTTTCCATAAATAGGCTAAGGCAAAGCTCCCCTCCTCCCTGGCAGCCCGCTGCTCAGCCCTATCTATTCAGTGAGTTCTGCCAGGACCAGACGGGGCAGTGAGAGAGGTCTGTGGGGGCTTCTGGGTGGGAGGCGGAGGAGCAAGAGGGGAGAGGGTGGGAGTAGGGAGGTTTTGGCATCGACTCTGCCACCCGGAGCCCCGCTGAAGCGAGATGGAGACAGAAAGTGGCTCAGTGAGGCACGGCTGAGAATTTACATATATACAGGGAGCACCCCTCCCGCCTCCAGCCTGGGAGAGACGAAAGGGAGGCCAGCCTGGAGAGGAGAGGCCATGGGGCAAAGAGGGAGGAAGAATCCAGTGCAAATTCTTGCTAGAGAGTTGGGAAGAGAGGAGAGAGCAAGTGGAGAAGGGGTCCCCAGGACGGAAAAGATAAGGGGGACGTGGGCTGAGGTCAGGTGGAGGGCAAGTGGAGTGGTAGCTGGCCAGCTGAGTCTTGGAAGAGCCGGAGTGTGAAAGCCACCCAGGCCTCGATGCATCGGACACCCAGAGAGGCAAGGGCCCTGTCCCAGCCCCTCCCTACCCCGCCTGCCCGGGGCTCCAGTGAGCAGAGGTGGTGAGGGGGCACCACCCTGGGGTCAAGGATCTGAGGAGGAGATGGGCTCCTAGTTTCCTCAAGCCTTTCTCCTTGGAGAGAAGGGGAAAGAGGACTCTGCTGCTCCCTGGCCAGGGAGAGGTGGGAGAGAAAGTGGGTGCAAACCAAAGGAGGGGCTTACCCCTCTCCCCCCCACCCCCCCGTCACCCCGGGACAACCCTGCTGGCCTGTCCCCAACCCTCCGCCTAATGTCACCCTGCTCAGATCTACTGCCAGAAGTGCCCTGGTCAACCAGGGAGACCCAGACAGTGACCCCCGTTAGCTCCATCTCAGTTCTGAGGCAAAGGATCCACCGTTGCTGTGTCCGGCATGATCAGACAGTCAGTGTCCCATTGAGCTCTCCCGGTTCAGAGATGGGAACTCTGGGGGGAGTAGACCGATGTCTCCCACCCCCTTGCTCCCTGGCCCTGCTCATCTGTGTGGCAGCTAAGGGGAGGGGCGGCAGGAGCAAGGACAGGCAGGACCTGACCAGACTTTTTTTTACTATTACAACCTGCTGGGTGGCAAACTCCTTAAGGGTAGGGATTAGATCTGCTAACTATAGTATCGTGCTTTCCCAAGAGTTCAGTATAGTGCTCTGCACAGAAGTAAGTGCTCAATAAATACCACTGATTGCTTGTTGTCCCAAGAAAAGAGGGGAGGGGGTACCAGTTCAGCCCCAGACCTGGGAACACCCCTGAGAGTCTGTGGTGAGGAGGGTGAGGGATTTGGGAGTGGCAGAGGGAAAAGCCACCCTCAGATACCTCACCAAGGGCAGGGAGGTGAGCTGCCCAAAGCAAGGCAGGGGTCCCACGATCCCCACTCCAACTCTGTCCTCAAAGCCACATCTCTGTCCTCAAACACTCCAGCCTGGAGTTCGTTACCCGGGAGTCCCAGAGGGAAAGGCGGATCTGCTTCCAGGCAGCCAGGCACCCTCGCCCCCCGCCAAGCACGTGATCGCTCAGGGCCAGAGACCCTTCCCCTCCCACCCCCTGCCACCTCACCCAGCCTCGCTGTTAACCCCCGCCCCCTCATTTGGGGGGGAATCCTTCCTTCGTGCCCAGCTGGTTTCCGGAGAGAAGGTGTCGACCCAGAAGCCGTCCGGGGCCCAGCCTGGCCCAGTGGGAGAGGCTTGGCTGCCCTCGTCCTAACGCGCAGCTCAGCGTGGCCCAGCCTAGTGGAAAGAACAAGGGATCAGGTGCCGGGAGGCCTTGGTTCTAGACCTGTCTCTGTTACTGGCCTGCTGTGGGATCTGTGGACAGTTGCTTAACTTCTCTGGGTCTGTTACCTCAGTTGTCAAATGGGGATGTAGTCTGTGAACCCTGTGTGGGTCAGGGCCTTTGTCCAACCTGACTGATTAGCTTGTGTCTACCCCATTGCTTAACATGGTGCCTGACCCACAGTATTATCATGAAGACTATCCAAGCCCACCCTGGACCACCAGCATAGATATGCAGAGTCTGAATACCGGGATGGGTACCATGGACAGGTGGAAGGATGTGAGTGCGCACCAGGAAAACTGGTGGCACGGAGCTTCGTGTGTCTTGAAGTAAGCTGAGACCTCAGTCAAGGAGCCAGCCTGGTTCCACCCGCCACCAGCCCCAGGTTAGAAAAGTGTAGGAGGGGAGGGGGCAGAAAGGTGCGAGGGCCCCAGCAACTCCCGGGTTTGTAGTGGGCACTGCCCTATGGGGGGAGGGAGCACTCTCCCCACACTCACACACTTGCTCCGTCTCTGGGGAGATCATCGCTGGACTCTTCTCTTCCTCATTCTCTGAAGAGCAGAGGTCCAGAGGTGGGGAGGCAGCAGGAACAGAGGGACACAGCTCATCAGACTACATTACTTCCTCCCTAAGCCCTGTCCTTCCCGGCCAGGACCCCGGTGGAGGTGGAAGATGGGATGGGGACCCAATCCTGGGGCAGACTATCTATCCATCAAGGGAGTCCCTGATTTGCAACTCATCTGCCCGAACTTCCATTAGGCAATGAAAAGGTCCCGACTTAAAGAGGAAAGAAAAGCCAAGTGGGGATATCTGCAATTGATTCCCAACCTCAGATCCGGGCTTAACACCCTGAAATAGGTGAGATTCGAGGGTGATTTGGGGTGGGGAGAGCCTGGAGGCTGCGGAGAAACCCTCAGAAGGGGTTCAGCTCTGCTCCTACTTCCTTTCAGGGAGACTGGAGTGGAAACAGCGTGGTCTAGCAGAAAGAGCCTGGGCCTAGGAGCCAGAGGACCTGGGTTCTAATCCCAGCCCTAACACTTGCCTGATGTGTGACCTGGGGCAAGTCACTTCCATTCTCTGAGCCTCAGTTTCCTCATCTGTAAAATGGGGATGAAATACCTGTTCCTCCTCCTACTCAAGGCTGTGAGCCCCATCTGGGACAGGGATTGGGTGCAACTTGCTTATCTTGTATCTATCTCAGTGCTTGGCACACAGTAGGCACTTAGATAGGATTATTAGTGTTAGCATCATCATCACCATCATCATCGAGGGGCAGCTTCCTGGGCTGTTCCCAACACCGGGGCCACAGGGGTGGAGTCAGGGACCAGCTACCTCCAAGACGGGACTCAAGAGGACTACAGGAGTTGGGGAAAGTCGGGCGGGTCGGGGGTGGCAGGGAGCTGTGCGGAGAAGGGAGGAGAGCTGTCTCGCTGTGCTGAGAAGGGAGGAGAGCTGTCTCTGGCCTTACCTGATTCATGGCCACGCTTTCCTGGGGCTGTCCAAGCCCCACCGCTCCCTCCAGGAAGTTGGATGGGACCAGGCCCTGCCTCCCATTCAGCTTGCCCTTCAGAGAGGAGGCAGATGGAGATGCGCAGGAATTGTGGGGAACAGGATAGGGAGGGGAGGTTTTTTTGAACTCTCCGTTCCCCAGACTTGGGGTTTTCAGTCACGGAGACCCTCCCTCCTCTCCTGCCCCTTTATGGAAGGAGCCTCTGGGAGCCAGTCCCACAGTCAGTCAGTCAATGATATTTAATGAGCACTTACAGTGTGTAGAACACTGTATTAAGCGCTTGGGAGAGTACGATCCAAGAATAAACAGTCACACGGCCAGGGCAGTAGGGGAGACTTTGAATTGTGGGGTTTCTTTTCCTGGATCCCCATCTGCCTCCACTCCTTGTCCTAAACTGGCCCACACCCCCCAAATGAGGAGAGAGACCCCTTTCCCTAGGACACCAACCCCGCTTTCCAATGAAATGGCGGGGACCCTCCTCTGAATCCCCGCCCCACACCCCCAGAGCCTTGCTTCCGCTCCCTCCAATCCCTGCCCCGCCTCCTCACATAGTAGAATCCGTCATCGTCCATGGCCCCAAACACCATTATGACATCCCCAGCTTTGAATGATAGCTCGGCCTGTGGAAGAGATAGAGCCAGGAGGGCAGAACGGGGCCCCAAGGGGTGCCATAGAGAGATTCTGACCACCCCCCATCAGGAGACTCTGCACTTGCTCCAGTTCCCAAGGGCCCTGAAGGACGGAGACTGTAGGATCAGTAAAATGGGGAGCAGAGGGCCTCCTGGTTCCAACGTACTTCCTACTGAAAAACAGCCTATCGTAGAAGCGAGGAAATAAAATTCTGTGTGTTTGGGGGGGGGGGGCGGATGCTGGATAAGGGGAGAGGTGGGAGGAGAAAGAGAACCCGGATGATGGGAACTGGAGCCCGGCTTCACTGGAAAGCCCCAATTACCTCCACATCCACGTTGGGGGAGCTCTCCTGGGGGTTATAGTCGAAAGCAGCCACCACGGTCTGAGGAGGGCAAGGGCCGGCCTGGGAGTCCGGTAGAGGGTAAACTGCAGTGGTTGAGGAGAGACATGGGCTCAGGAAGGGGTAGTGCCCCCTCTCCTCCTGTGGACTCCAGGACCGTCTCCAGCGCTTGGGTTTTCTGCCCATGGGAGACCAACCCCAGTGAGCAGGGTGATGAGATAGATGATCCCAGAATTCAGTTCACCTAAAAGTAAAATGCAGCTAGGTGGTGAGACAGGTCTCTCTCAGCACCCTCAGAGTACTAAACTGTGAGATCCTTGAAGGCAGGGATTGTGTCCATCAACTGTATTGTATTGTACTCTCTCAAGCACTCACTCTAGTGCTCTGCACATAGTCAGCACTCAATAAATACCACTGACTGACAAAAGAAACGGGATCCCAGGCATTGCAACCCCACTCCAGGCATACACTGTGGACACCTTTGTGGGCAGCCTGGACAGGACCCCTTGCAAAGCTCCCGCAACAATGCTTATGGTATGTGACTGAGTTGGCGGGGCCTCGCGGGGCCTGAGGAAAGTGGCCAGAAGCCTGAGTCAGGCTGCTGTCCCCCATCAGTGCAGGGCACTGTCCTGAACGCTTGGGAGAGTACAATACAATAAACGGTCACATTCCCTGCCCAATAAACAGACATACTCCCTGTCCACCCACAACAAGCTTACAGTCTAGAGGGTACAGGGAGTGTACAGAGAGTGTGCAGTACTGCAGACTATGGCTTCTGGGGCCACGGCTCCTTCGCCTCTGAGCCCTAGCTCTCCTCTCCCTGGGACCAATACTGTCACCATAATGGAATGATCCAACTGTGGCCAGCCGGGGCTGGGGGGGAGAACTTTTCCTCTCCACTGACCGGGGCCCTCACCATCCACTACTCCATCCTCACTGTCCATCACTCCCCATTAGCCTCCCCTAGCTCACGTTTCCCTCTTCCTCCCTGTCCCCAAACCCAAACACTGCTCCCCTGCCCCTAGCCTAGGGATCCCATGGCAGCTACCTCAATCTGATGGGCCCAGGGTTACTAAGGAACTTCCCAGGTCAGGGAATCAATCCCTTGCACGCGTGCAGAAACACACACACACACACACACACATACACACCTACCTGGCCCCTCACCCACCCACCCACCCCGGGGCAGGGCAGGTTCCTGGACAGGAGGGGCAGGGGAGAGTGAACATCCTCTGGCCCAGGTATGGGCCATGCCCCTCACCTGAACGAACCAGGTCCAGGGCTTCCGACTCTGCAGGGTGGAGAAAACAGCAGCCTGTGAATGTGGGTGCCCGCGGTGCAACCACGCCCCTGAGTGGGAGAACAGGCCCACCCACTGCCCCTCTGCTAACGGCAGCGGGGAAGTGCCCGGAGGTGCGCCCAGACGGGCTCTGGCAAGGGGATCCCCTGGCATGAGGCGAGAGGCGGAGAAATTTCTGGGCCCTGGCGTATGGCTGGCAGGTGGGCCGGGTTCCCCTGCCCCTGCCGCTCAGAGGCAAAATCCTCCCACTGGCCCAGGCAGTCCCCACCCTCTGCCACCCTGCACACGCTTAGTACAGTGCTCTGCACACAGTAAGTGCTCAATAAATATGACTGACTGACAAGCTAGAGGGACACCTACCCTGGGCAACTGACCCACCTTTTTTGGAGCGGCGAGGTTTGGGGGGAGGTCCGGCAAGGCAGAACGAGGATGGACCGTTTCCTGGGTGGTCAGATGGATGAGGGAGAGAAGGAGGGAGAATGGAGGAGAGAAAAGTCAGAGGTCTCTGTTACACCAGCAGATGGAATGCTGAGCCCCATTTGATCGCCGGCTTCTAGAGGGCAGGGATAGTTTGTTGTTTGTTTTTTTTAATGGTATTTGTTATGTGCTTTCTATGTGCCAGGCACTGTACTAATCGCTGGGGCAGATATGAGCTGATCATGTTGGACACAGTTCCATGCCCCACATGGGGCTCACAGAATTAATCTCTATTTTACAGATGAGGTCACAGACACAGAGAAGTGAAGCAAGAAGCAGCGTGGCTCAGTGGAAAGAGCCCGGGCTTGGGAGTCAGAGGTCATAGGTTCGAATCCCGGCTCTGCCACTTGTCAGCTGGGTGACTGTGAGCAAGTCACTTCAATTCTCTGTGCCTCAGTTACCTCATCTGTAAAATGGGGATTAACTGTGAGCCTCACGTGGGACAACCTGATTACCCTGTATCTACCCCAGTGCTTAGAACAGTGCTCTGCACATCGTAAGCACTTAAATACCAACATTTTTATTATTGTTATTATTATTAAGGTCACAACAGACAAGTGGCAGAGCCAGGATTAGAACCTAGGTCCTTAGTTCTATCCACTAGCTTGTGCTATTTCTATCTTCTATTTCTACTTCTCTTATAGAGACCCTGCTGGGTGAGAACAGGGCTCTACCTGTCATCCAGGAGCACTCAATAAAGCTGGTGGGCATCAACACCGCTAGAAGAATGCCCTCAGAGAACCAAGCCAGCTGGGCCAGGACAGGGCGTGGTGGTCTGGAGCCCTGTGAGCCAGTAGCCACTTCCGGGGCTGGCCTCGGGGTCTTGCCTTGCCCCTCCTAGCCCCATTCCTACCCCTGAGAGGAGGTGCCATGGGATCAGGGAAGGACCATAATAATAATAATAGTTAATAATTATTATTATCATTATGGTATTTATTAAGCACCTAATAAAGCACTGTGCTAAGTGCTGGGGTAGATACCAGGTGAACAGGTCGTCCAAAGTGGGGCTCGCAGTCTCAATCCCCATTTTTCCCATGAGGTAACTGAGGCACAGAGAAGTTTAATGATTTGTCCAAGGTCACAGAGCAGACAAGTGGCAGAGCTGGGATTAGAACCCAAGTCCTCTGACTCCCAAACCTGTGCTCTTGGCACTAGGCCATGCTGCTTCTCCCCACACAGCCCACACCCCCAGAGGCCAGGCTCCTAGGTCACAAGATGGCAGAGGGAGCTCAGCAGGCCCGCTGACTCCGAGCTCCACAGATACCTAAGCTCAAAGCAGGAGGGAGGCTGTTTCAGGGAACACGGGCAGCTTCTGGGGTGCCAGCCCCGGGGGTGCTCCTGCTGCCTCAGTCAGTCTGCCCACCCCACCACAACTCTCCTCCCCAACTCCCACCACTCCTTCTAGCCTGGGTCCTCAGGAACAAGAATAGGCCCCAGGCCAAGCAGCCAAATTGTGACCCGACTCTTTCCACTCTCCCGCTGCTGCTGTTTACAGAAGAGGAACTTGACAGATCTGATCTGCTTCTCCTATAGCCCTCCTGGGGGCAGGGTTACCACAGGGAGAGCCCAGACCCACTGGGGGTGAGGAGTTAAATTTGCCAGAGGCACTGGGCCAGAACTCCAAGGTCCCTGGGCTAGGAGTTGGCGAGCAGAAGGAGGAAGAGAGAAGAGGGAGGGCACTTACCAGTTTCTAGAGCCTCTGCCAAGCTGTCAGAAAGATCAGAGGCCAGGGCCGGAGGTCGCCTTCTCCGGCTGCCACTCTGGACTGGCACCTCAGCCACCATATTGCAGGGGATGTAGCCAGCTCGGCCTCCACACTCGCCCCGGTAGAAGCCATCCGCGTCTTTTTCCCCCCAGACCTGTGCGGGGAGAAAGGAGACCACAACCCTGTGAGGAGATGGGAATAACTTCTTCCACTCCCCTGCTTCCTGGAAGCACCGCATTGCTCAGATCCTTCATCAGAATGGTCACGCTCTCTCTCGGGGAAGGTAGGACGGAAGGGGAAGAGGAGAAGGCGGGAAAGAGGAACGATGGGAAAAGAGACCAAGGAAGTGGGGTAGATTTTCATGTAATCGGAGAGTACAGACCGAACCACCACCCTCGAACGCCCAAGCAAACAAAGCCAAAAGGGGTGAGGGTCGAGAGGACTCCCCAAAACATGGAAGATGCAGCTCCCTTCCAGCTCCCCCCAAGCTGCCCGTCTCTTTGCAGCAGGAGGGACTGAGGCTAGATAAGAGTGAGAACTTCCCGGAGGGGGAGGCAATGGGGGAGCGCTGACCGTGAGGACCTGGCCCTCCTTAAATGGCAGCTCTTCCTCGCCGGCATCAGGGTTGGGGGACATGGACACGGGGTCGTAGTCGAAGAGCGCCACGAAGACCCGGGCCGCTCCTGCACGTGGGGGAGAGGCCTCGGGCACAGGACTCCTTGGGGGAGCTGAGGGGACGAGAAGGGTGAGCCCCGGTGAACCCCACCATACGGGGAAGTGGCTCCCCCCTACACACCGGTCCGCCCGTCTCCCAGCTCCGCACCTGACTCTTGTATCTGGCCGCTCCTGGCCATCCAGCCCCCCTTCCTCGGGGCTGGCTGCTGGCCACCTGGGCCCAGGGCGTCCCTAGGCTCCGGCCCCTGCAATGGGAAGGGCAGGGGCAGGCATGACCCCCGCTCCCCCCGCCCAGGCCTCTCCCTCACCTCCCAGGAAGCTAGCACAGCTCAGGCTGGGGTCAGCACCCACCCACCCCCAAAGCAGCTCAGCACAGCAAGGCCGGAGACACAACATTCCTCTCCCCAGGTGGCCCTGGAGGGAGGCCCCAGAGCCAGAGGTCGGGGCCGAGGGGAAGGGTCTTTTGGCTCGGGACCAGATTGGAGTGGAGGGGGCAGAAAGGAGTGCCCCGAGGCTCCGCGGTTCATCTTCAGGCCCCTGGGCCCCAAACCAGAAGATGACAGGGTGGAACTGCAGCAGGAGGGATGGAGGTTAGAGAGGAGGGAGAACGTCCCAGCAAGAAGGGTGGGCGGTCCTTCCCTAGAGCTCTCTGAGAACGGGACGGGCTGGGGGCTGGTGCCGGGCTCTCGGGAGCCCCGGAGGTCCCGGGAGAGAAGAACGCTGAGCGTGGAGCTGCGGCCAGCGAGAGCAAGCGGCGGATGGGAGCCAAGCCGGGGCGATTGCGGAGGGATGGATGGGGGCGACCCTGCCCAGGGCGCCGTGGGATGGGTTTCACGAGACAATGAGCAGCACAGATCACAAGCGGGGGTGGAGGAGGCAGACACGCCACCGCTGCCGCCGCTACAGGTGACTCCTGAAGGCGGGGAGGTGGGCACCGACCCTGGGGGGCGACGCCGTCCGCTCCTCCCCTGGCTCTCTCCCGTCTGGGCTGCAGGCCCTTCTCGGGTTGCCGGGCTCCCCCCAGTCCCGGCAACAGAGGCGCCGGCAGCGGCTTGGGTTGGGAGTCTCCCTGGGGCCCCCGTCCCCTCTCCGCCTCCCGCAGCCCCCATGGGGCCGGTCCTCCCGCTCGGGCACCAGGCCCTCCTGGGTCCCCCGGGCCCGGGGAAGCAGCACGCCAGGCTCCAAGCCGGACTCCAGGCCATCCTCCTCCGAATCGTACTCGATACCCATCTCCAGACAGAGGGGGCCGGAGTTGCTGGAGAATCTGGGGGGTGCGGGGCCGGAGCTGCGGGGCCCCCTCTTTGACGGGCCCGGCTGAGCCCTATCGGTCGTCTCTGCCCCGGCCTTCACTTCTTCACCAGCCAGCAGGTCCCCCTTCTCCCGCCAGGGCCCTCCCCTGGCCCGGGTGGCCCCCCTAAGCCCACGGCCACAGTCCTCATGCCCCCCAAGAGGCTGCCACCCGCTCCCCTCTGGCTGCCCGGCGAGCATCCCTCGGGTCACGCACACCGGCCCCCGGCCACCTTGGGGACTGCCCTTGGGAGGTTCTCTGGAGGCAGTACGACCCCCCCATTCCAGCTCCTCCTCCTCCTCAGCCGTGGCTTCTCGGGCAGGGGTCCCTGGGACAGAAGGGCCAGGCCCCGGGTCCGCTCTCCACGAACCAACTGACTCCCAGGCCTGGATCACCCCTAGGCCCGGCACCCGCAGTCCCCGGCAGGAAGGCCGCGGGGCTGGCGGCGAATCCTGGGGTCGTTCCCCCAGCCCAGTTTGCTCCATCACTTTCTCCTCCTCCTCCTCCTCCTCCTCCTCCTCCTCCTCCTCCTCCTCCTCTTCCTCCTCCTTTTCCTCCTCCTCCTCTTCTTCCTCCTCCGCCACCTCGGGAATGCTGAAGAGTTTCTTGCTACAGAATTTCTGGGGTGGCAGCAGCTCCAAGGCCTCTTCGTCACTGTCCATCTCGCAGGTATCTAGCTGTGGCAGAGCACATTTGGGGGCAGGGAGGGGGGCACCAGGAGAAGGAGAGAGGGGGGTATGTTGACCTCAGGCCTGGGAATGCAGGCAAGGGGGTTCATCAAACACGGGGAAAGCAATGGGGAGCAGATTGGATTTCTCCCAAAAGCTCAGGGCACGCATCTCCCATTGAGGGAAACTGAGTCCCAAGCATCAAGGTCTGTTAGCAGTGGAACTGAGTTAAGAACCAGCTGTGCCAATGACCAGCCTCTCTGGGGAGGGAACCCCCTTCCACCCCATCCTTGGGACCCAAGAACCTCAAATGCCTCCCCACTTCGGGCAGCAAGCGTGGGACGGTGTCCGCTCCAGCCCTGAGCCTCAGCCACTCTAGGCCCACCTGAAGAAACCCCCCCTCCGGGCCACCTCCACCTCCTCCAGGCAGGCAGCTGCCCTGTTGAGCCCCATTGCCCACAGAACACTGACCTGCCCATGCTCGTCCCCTACCCCCAGCCACTGACCAGAGACTTCAGAAATAGGACAGCGAGTGCATCGAGTCTCCTCTGGAGGCCCACCCCTAAGGTGGGCACCAGCCCCCAGAGTGGCCCAGAGGCAGCTGGGATGGTCTTTCGCCAGTTTCTCAGCAGCTGGCTCCCCGTTACCTTTCCCCCACCGTCCTCCTCCCAGGGACCGCCTGGCTCCAGGGGCCCCAGAGCCAAACTCTGCTCCTCTTGCTCTTCCTGTTCCTCCTCCTCCTCTTCCTCCTCCTCTTCCTCCTCCTCCTCCTCCTCCTCCTCCAAGATGTCGGACAGGTCGGAGCTGCGGCCATGGTCAGGGAGGGGGTTGGCCAGCCTAGCCCCGAGCTCCTGAACGGCCTCTTCCTTCTGAGGAAGAGAAGGCCACGGGTCAGCATGGGGAGGGCCAGGGGCTTCTTGGGGGTGGACAGCAGACCTGGGGTCAGGGGGAGCAGGGTCGCCCTGTCCTGGATCCTTGGACAGAGACCCCTGAGTGGGCTGAGGAGAGACCCAACTTCACATACAGACAGACGCAAGATGGGGAGACTGACCCAGAGCCCAGGGTCCAAGAGGCTAAGGGAGAGCCGGGCTCAGGGCGGATACTGAATGACCGGCATGGGCTGAGAGAGATCATGGGTCAGGGGAGCCGGCAGAAAGGCCCTGACCCTCGGTCCCGGCCCAGCCGCCCCCACCCCCAACACTCCGCTGCAGGCCCCCACCTCGGCCCAGCCTCTGGGCCCCGGTCTCAGCCCGGCCTCTCCTCGGCCGCTGGGGATCGCTGGGCTCCTCTGCCCTGGTGGTCTGGTGGCTGATGCCTGCCGGTGCTCCCCCAGAACGAGGTCCCTGGGGCCAGGCTCCCCTGGGCTGGGATCCTCCGGGACACGTTCCCCTGGGCCATGCTCCGTCGGGGAGGACTCTGCATCACGACTCCTCTGGTTTCCGGGCCGGCCCCGGCTCCCCTCTGGGGACTCTGCCAGTCCACCGTCACTGCCGTTCCCTTGCTCCTCCTGTGACGGGAGGAGTGTTGGAGCAGGAGGGACTCTATCCTGGGGTCCCCCCTCCTCCTGCGCAACCCACCCAGACTCCTCTCTGGCATCCCCCACACCTACCTGTGAGCGGGTGTCTTGAGATCCTGGCGGTCCCCTCTGGGGACCAGTTGGGCCCTGGCAAGACACCGGCCCTCTGGCCCCAAGGTGGGACAATGGGACCAGGCCCTGAGCCCGGAGACCAGGACCCGGGGCAGGGGCGGGGTCGGGGTCGGGGTCTGCCCAGGACACTCTGGGGGTGGCCGGCGAGGAGCCGGAGAAGGGAGCAGCAGGGACCGGGGCAGAGAGACCCTGGATCAGTGCGGGAAGAGAATCAGCAGACTCGCCAACGGGGGACATGGTCCGCACGCAGACCGCCTGGCACCGCCGCAGTAGCTGCAGCTGGGATAACTCCACCAACACACTGCCCGCCGTGGGCGAGGCCACCTCCATGACCTACAACACAGCCAGGCACAGGGCTGGGCGTAAGCCGGATATAGGCAAACCACACCGATCCCTGGGGCCCCTCCCCGGCTCCACTGCTCCCAGCCCTGTCTCCGGTGAGCCCCAGGAGGGAGACAGGAAGAGGATGGCAAAGAAGAGGCAGGTGGCGAGGACAACCCCAGACCTTTGGGGAACCCAGCGTTCCTCCCCCTGGCCAGGATGGCCAGGATGCCCAGGGCATTAGTGAGCCCGAAAGAGCCCACAGGGGTCCCCAGCCAGTCTCCTGTCCATCTTCCCCCAAGACTCTCCATGGGGGCCTGGTACCTTCTGCCCATCTGCATAGACAGCATAGCCGGTGACCGGCACCCCATTGGAGGAACCAGCAGCGTCGATGGTCACTGGCAGCCAGCTGATGGCCAGGATGCCCGGAGAAGGGCCCGGCTCCACCTGGACATCCAGGGGGGCATCCGGAGGGCCTGGGGGGATGGAGGGGCCTGTCAGCTGCACCCCGTCCTCCCTGCTCCAACCCCCAGAACTTTCATGAGGGCTGGCTCGGTTGCCCTTCTGGGCCATTCCAGGCCAAAGCTCACCCCGCCACAATTGCCCCCATCCCCACCCCCCCTCAGTCCCACTCACAACCCCTCCCCCCACAACCACCCCCTCCTAGCCCCTTTGTCCTCCCTCAGCCTTCCGGGCCACTCACCTGCCGCAGGGGTAGTAAATTGCACAGTGGCAGTCCTGGGCTCCCGCCGCTCCCAGCCAAGCTCCCGGGGCCCAGTGCCGGGGGGCCGGGCCTCCACGCGGGCCTGGTACGGGGTGCGAGGCCGCAGGTTGGTGAAGGAGGCCCAGTAGGTGCCGGGTGGGGCGGGCGGGCACTCTTCCCCGTTGAGGAAGATGCCGTGGGCGTAGCTGCTGCTGCCGGGCAGCCAGGAGATCTCAGCCGAGGTGGCCGTCAGGCGCCTGAGGCCCAGCTGCCTCGGGGCAGGGCCCGCCCCGGGCCCGACCAGCAGGGAGCAACGCAGAGGGTCCGAGCAGCGTGGAGGGTCCCGGCAGGGCCGGGGGTCCGGACTGCCCCGGCCCATCACGCTCTGCACCGAGATGCGGTGGGGCCGGTCCCGGGGCTCCGGGGCCTCCAGGGTGATCTTGGTGGGGGCTCCTGGTTCCAGGGACCGGCGCAGCTGCCCATCCACGTACAGGCGGTAGCCCTGCGCCACCGGGCCTCCTTGCAGGGGGTTCGGGGGAGCGTCCCAGGCCACCTCCAGGCCGTCCGCCAGTTGCTGGAGGACCACCAAGCGGGAAGGTGGGGGCACAGGTGGCAGGGAGTCGTCTCCCTCAGGGGCTGGGCTGATGCTGCCGTCGTCCCGCTCGAGGGGCTCGCTGCTGCTGCCACCGCCCCCACCCCCGGCCGGGGAGCTCAGCTGAGGCCCCGAGCTCTGCGAAGTCTCGCCTGGCTCTCCCGGGCCTGCGGGCAGGAGGTCGTCGTCCGACACGCGCTCCACAAAGTTGGACGGGACCAGGCCGCGGCGGCCATCCATCAGCTCCCCTGCAGCCGGCCGGGAGACGGGGCTCAGCACCCGACCGGACCCACAGCCTCGCCATCCACCCCAGACTCCCCCAAATGCCCATCGAGTGGGGAGGGGAGCACGGCGGAGGCTGGAGGAGAGCAGAGGGGAGGCGAGCAGGGTGGAAAGAGGAGGAGAGCAGGGCGGAGCAAGGAGAGGAGCAGGGCTGAGTGAGGAGGGGAGCAGGGCAGAGAGAGGAGAGGAACAGGGCAGAGAGAAGAGAGGAGCAGGATGGAGAGAGGAGGAGAGCAGGTTGGAGGGATGGGGGGGAGCAGCGTGGAGTGGGAAGGTGAGCAGGGGAGAGGTGGGAGGAGGAGCAGGATGGAGAAGGGAGGGGAGCTGGTCTTTAGGAGCAGGAAAGGGGAAGAAGTGGGAGAGGGAGAAGCCCGGGGCTGAGGCCTCTGGACTGTCCATGCAACCAAGAACTGGAAGAAGGCAGGGAACTGGAAGAAGGCAGGGAGCCGGGGATGGGGCTGAGGATGAAGGGGTGGCCACCTTCGAAGAAGCCGTCTTCATCCATCCGGCCGTAGACATAGATGTACTCGCCGGCCGTCAGCGGCAGCTCTGCCTCAGGGTTCTCATTGGGGCCGTCGAATGGGTCGTAACTAGAACGGAGCCGGGTGTCATGGGGGCTGTTCCCCCAGCTTCACTGCTGCCCCTCCTGCCCAGCCCTTCCTGTCCCCAAGACTCTCCTCCAGGAGCTGGCAACCAATCCGGACCCTGGTCTGGACCTCTGACCTGGGTCGATCCCTGCTCTCACTTTCCCCCTCTGAAAGCATCTGATGTGCCCCAAGAAGCAGATCGGAGGAAAGACCCAAAGCCCCCCACCCTCCACTTCCATGTCTATTCCCTCTGGACTAGAGGTCCGGACCCAGCCCCACCGTCCCTGCCCCCCAGCCTGGGAAGGGTGGGGAGTTTGCCCAGCAGGTGATGGACGAGTCTGAGACTTGGCCCTCTCTAGGGCTGAGGGAGGAGTCAGCGGTACCTGTACCGGGCGAGGAAGACCTGGAGCTGAGCGGCCCCGGGGCCCCTGGCGTCCTGGAGAAGGGAGATGCTGTCGCTGTCCAGTTCCTCCATCTCGCTGGCTGTGTCCACCTGGCCCATCCCAGGAGAGGCTACATCAGAGGGAGGGAGCTAGTAGTAATAATAATTGCATTTCTTAAGTGCTTTACTATGTGCCAAGCACTATACTAGCCACTGGAATGGATACCAGCAAATTGGGTTGGACATAGTTCCTGTCCCATATGAGGCTCACAGTCTTAATCCCTATTTTACAGATGAGGTAACTGAGGCACAGAGGAGTTAAGTGACTTGCCCAAGGTCTCAGAGCAGGCAAGGGGCAGAGCTGGGATTAGAACCCGGGTCCTTCTGACTCCCAGGTCTGTGCTCTCGGCGACGCTGCCTCTCCTGGGGCGGGGGGCGTCCTCCGGAGAACCCAACATCAGAGCCATGGACCTGCAAGAGGGGACCTGGGGAGGGGCTCCAGGATGGACACCCGCCCCACCCTCCTGCTGCCCAGTGGGGTCTGAGGCACGAGGAGACAGTGTTTTCTATTTTTATTATTATCATTATACTTAAGTGCCAAGCACTGCTTTAAGCACCGGGGTACATACAGGCTCATCAGGTCGGAAACCGTATCTGTTCCAGTCTAAGGAGGGAGTACGAGTATTGAGTTCCCATTTGGCAGCTGAGGAAACTGAGGCAGAGAAAAGTGAAGTGACCGGCCCAGGACCACACACTAGACAAGGGGCAGAGCTGGAATTAGAACCCAGGTCCTCTGACTCCCAGGGTCGTGCCCTTTCCACTGCGACGTGCTGCTTCTCATAACACTGAGCCGCACCAAAATACGGACAGGACGTGCAGAGGAAAGGAAAATCCACACGTTTACCTCCGGTATTTATAGTGAGCTTACTGTGTGTAGAGCACTTCTTGGGACAGTAGCATACTCCAGAGTTGGTAGGCCCCGATTTTTCCTGGAATCCGTATCCTGGGGACTTTTGGCTACCAGGGAGTGTGGCTGAGGCCACGCTGCCCACCACCCCCTGTCTCTGGCACAGCCAGGGCCGGGTGGGGCCCCTCCCCGGCAGAGGGCGCCAAGACTCCAGCCCCGCCAGGAGGCAGGAGGAGGGAGCCGGTGGGCGGGAAGGCCAACGGGGCACCGATGTAGCGCCTGGCATTTCAGGGCACGTGACCCCCTTGCCAATGAAAGGCTCGCCGTCAAAATTCGAGATGCATTTGGTCTGTGGTTGACCTGTCTTTGCTTGACCGGCTCCTCCGGGAATCCTCCAGGCTGCTGACGAAAACCCAGCTCAAGAAAAGGGTGAAAAAGGGGAAGCGGCACTTCTGAGATCTGGGCCCAACCCTCAGCCCAGCCGCCCTGCTGGGGAAGGGGACGGGGGGGGGGGGGGGGGGTGGGTGGCCAGACGTCCGGTTTTACAGAGGACAATGGGATAGATCATCGGCTGATCCGTCCCCGTCCCTGGTCCGGATTTGGTACCGGTTGTCTTTATAATAATAGTGATAATAATAATGTTGGTATTTGTTAAGTGCTTACTATGTGCAGAGTACTGTTCTAAGCGCTGGGGGAGATACCAACATTAATCAGGTTGTCCCACCCGAGGCTCCAAGTTAATCCCCATTTTACAGATGAAGTAACTGAGGCACAGAGAAGTGAAGTGACTTGCCCACAGTCACACAGCTGACAAGTGGCAGAGCGGGGATTCGAATCCATGACCTCTGACTCCCAAGCCCGGGCTCTTTCCACTGTCTGGGACTTCCCATTTCAGCACCCGAGCTCCCAGGAACCTGGGAAGGGGGCACAACCACAGCTCTAGAGCAAGGTTTGGGGGCGAGGAAGGGATTCTCCCCAGAGAGGCGGTCTGGGATTGGGCGAGCATGGTACATGATGGTGAAATGACCCAAGTCATGATGATAATAATGTTGGTATTTGTAATAATAATAATGACTGTGGTATCTGTTGAGTGCTTGCTATGTGCCAGGCATTGTACTAAGCACTGAAGTGGATAGAAGCAATTTGGGTCGGACACAGTCCTGACCCGGGGCCTGGAAGAGTGGAAGACCACTGACCTGGGGGCTGGAGGAGCACTGACCTCAGATGTGGGGCAGGACTTAGGGCTGTTGAGCAGGGACTCGGAGCGGGAGGAGTTGGACAATGACTCTGCCTTCTTAACTAGCTTCCGGGAAGGCCCAACAGGGGCATCGGTGGGTGGGTCAGCGGGCGGGTCGGCGGGTCCGGCCTCGTCCTCCGAGGACTTGCTGGTCCCGAGGCGGGGGGAAAGTAGGGGTTCGTGCCCATCTGAAGGGACAGGGCAGGCAGTTGGGGCCAATGAATTGGAAACATAGAGGGGAGTTAGGGGTCGGGGAAGGAAGGGGGCTGGGGACTCCTAATCCCCACCATCCAGCCACTCACCAAAACTGGCTGCAGATCCCGGGGGACCCCCGGCCCCTCCCCCCCAACTTAGGGGGGGCTTGTCTGGCCCCATACCCAGTGCCCCTCCAAGACACACACACACACACACACACAGGGAAGCATGCCCCAAACCCTTACCAGAGTAAGGGCTGATGGGTTCCAGCCCTAGCCCTCCCCTCCCCACGCAGTCCCCCGTGGTCACCTGTGCTCCTGGGGTCTCCATGTGGGCGGGGAGTGGAGCAGCAGGGTGCAGGGAAGAGGTCAGCGGTGGACCCGGCCAGCGCACCGCTGCCCGTGAGCAGCCGCAGGGCCCGCAGTTCCCGCGACAGGAGGCCGAAGCGCTCGGACTGGCTGCGGCACTGCTCCTCCAGCTCCCGAACCCGAGCCTGGGTGGGGGGTTGGGGGGTGGGAGGTGGGGTTGGGGGAGAGCCCCCCATCAGCTCAACCACCCTCGCCCCAACCTGGGCCAGGGGGCGAGGAGGGGGGTGCTCAGCGTTCACCCCCATGCCCTCTAGAAGCCCAGAGCAATAGAAACCAATGTCCTGCAGTCACCTTTGGGAAGCTCCCTTCAGCCCACCTCTGACATCAGCCTGGGGGAGAGGGGCGGACCACAGCCCCTCTCCCCTGGGCTACCTAGCAGCACGAGGAGCTTGAATAAGGCATGAGGAGAACTTCTTGGAAGTCTAGGCAAGGGCTGAGGAGACGAAACTCATTCCCGCTGGTGGTTTGAGAGGAGATGAGGGGGGCAGTAGAGGGGCCAATGTGGATGGGTCACCTCCCAAAGCCCCAGCCAGCCCAGGAAATCTGGGTTACAGGAGTGGGGTGAAGGAGAAAGGGGAGAGATACTGAGAAAACTCTACCTGCATGCAATCCAGTGCAGACTGGAAGGGCAGCGAAAAAGAGAGGAAAGGAGGGAGGTTAGCAGCTGCAGGTGTGAGGGTAATTAACCCAAGTGAGGCCTGGGGGTGGGGAACAGGGACCCCAGGTCCAGTCAAGCTCCCTGACCCTCTGGGTCCCAGGTGAGGCTCCTGGGGAGAGAAGGAGAGCCTATTACTGAGGTGGGACAAGAGCGCTGGGCCTAGATAAAAGCAGAGGGAGAGGTGGGATTAACCTGACCCTCATCCCAGGCTCAATCAAGCAATTAAAGGCATCAATCAATCAATCAGAGAATTCCCCCCTGCCCTCTCCCTCCCCCTGCCCTCTCCCTCCCCCTGCCCTTCCCAAACCAGCACTGAGTTCCCAGTCTCAGGATCTCACTCTGTCCTGGAATGCCCTCCTTCTTCATAAAAAATATGATTGAATGATATCTGACAAATAATTACTCTCCACACCTGCGAAGCCTTTTTGAAGATACATCTCCAAGAGGACTTATTTTCCCTTTTCCCACTCCCTTCTGCGTTGCCCAGATTTGCTCCCTTTATTCAGCCCCCAGTTCAGCCCCACAGCACTTGTGTATATATCTTTAATTTATTTACATTAATGTCTGTCTCCCTCTCTACACTTTAAACTTGATGTGGGCCGGGAATGTGTCTTATACTGTAATAACAATAGCGGTATTTGTTAAGCGCTTACTATGTGCCACATGTTGTACTCTCCCAAGCGCTTAGTTCAGTGCTCTAAAAAGAGTAAGTGCTTGATAAATACGATTGATTAATTGATTGATTGATGCAGGACAGGGGCTGGATCCCCCCCACCTGTGGTCTCCATCCTTCTGTGGAATGCGACAAATGGCCAGAATGGTCCAAGCTCTGGGTGCCAACTCCCACTCCTAAAACCCCCACTCCCTCACACCCCTGCTCCAGCGTCCTGAGCCCCCCGGCCCACCTGATCCCCCCTCCCCACCTGAGCCACCCCCCCGCCGAGCCCCTCACACCTCCAGCATCTGCACGGCCCCCTCGTGCTCCTTCCTCGCCTCCACCTGGGCCTGCCCCGCGGACAGAGAGATGGTGATGCAGGACCAGACCCCGGGAGACCCCCAGGGGCGAAGCCGGTCCTGGGCGCGTCCCCTCCTCCGCGCCCATCAGGACCCACCCACCCCCTCGAGAGCAGCCTCCCCAAGGGACCCTTCCCATGTCTCTCCCCGCACCCTCTTCTGCTCCCCTTCGCGGAGACCCCACCCACCTGCTGCAGCCTGCGGACCTCCTCCTGCTTCTCCTGCAGGCCCAGCCGGGCTTGCGCATGGTCTAGCTCCAGCTGCTGCCGCCGCCCCGCCGCCTCTCGCATGTGCTGGGGCCGAGAGCCGACGCTCACTTCTGCGCCCCCCTGACCTCCAACCTCATGCCCAGCCCTGAGCCCCTCCTGCGTGCCCAACCACCACAACCAGATGCCCGGGCCTCAGCCGCTCCCTCCCTGCTTAACCTGATGCCCAGGCCTGGTCCCCTCCCACCCTCCCTAACCGGATGCCCAGGCCTGACCCCCTCCCGGTCCCCAGCTCTCAATCTGATGCTCAGGCTCGGTTCCCTCCCTCCCACCCAACCCATTGCCCAGGCCTGATCCCCTCTCTCCCTCACCAACCTGATGCCTAGGTCTGATCCCCTCCTGGTTCCCCCTAACTTGATGCCCAGGCCTGAGCCCCTCCCAGTCACCCCACAAACCTGATGCCCAGGTCTAATTCCCTCCCAGTGCCCCCAATCCCAGACTTGTGCCGATCCCTTCCTGCCGCCCCCCAACCTGATGCCCAGGCTTGATCCCCTCCTGCCCTCCCACCAATCTGATGCCCAGGCCTGGTTCCCTCCCATCCCCCGCCTACCTCCTGGTGTTCATTCCCCTGCAGCCCCGACCCTCCTCACCTGCAGCACCTGCTCAAGGTTCTCCAGTTTGCTCTGAAGTCCCCGGCTCCTCTTCAGAGCTGTGTCCCGCTCCTCCGTCACCCCCAGAAGCCTTTCCTTGAGCGCCACATTCTCTGTTTCTCCCTAGAGATGTGGGGAGGGGAGGCCCAGCACCCCACGTCTCAAAGCCACAGACCAAGTCCACTCACCCCTAAATTCCAGAATCAGCTCCGGCTTCCTTGAAGTCCGGAACCCATGTGCCTTCAGGCCCTCATCACCCTACCTCACCCCCGCCAGTACCCTGGGCCTTCCAGGTCTTTCATGCGCCCCTCAGACCTCCAGGCCCATGTCTTACTATCAAGAACTGAGACCCTCGGGGCCCCTTGTCTGCTGTGTGATCCTGGGCAAGTCACTTAACTTCTCTGTGCCTCAGTTACCTCCTCTGGAAAATGGGGATTAAATTCTCCTCCCTCCGACTTAGACTGGAGTTTCACATTGGACCATGCCCAAGTTGATTATCTTGTATCTACCCCAGTGTTTAGAACAGGCACATAGAAAGCACTTAACACTTACCATTTTTAAAACAAGGTGCTTGGGGGAGTGCAGCCAGGGGCTCCTCAACATCCCTCCCTTCGATCTTTCTCTTCCCCTCATCTCTCTAGCCCTCGGGGAGCTGGTCCAGGCCAAAGGCTGGGAGTTGGGGAGGGAGGGGCCCAGCTGAGTACCTTGTCTGTCCACACGGCCCTCCCGCTGAGCCGAAAGTTCTCCTCCACCAGCCGGGCATTCTCGCTCTGAGCCTCCCGCAATCGCAGTTCCTAGGCGACAAGGGAGCCCCGGTGAGCTGGGGTGGGGGGAGCTGGAGGGGAGACACCCCGACAGCTCCACCTTTAAGGAGGGGAGGAAAGCGAGTGACGAGCTCCACTTTCTGGAGGGACTAGGGAGCTTAACTACCCCCTGAGTCTACTCTGCCTCTCTGCCTCTCTCAGGGGCCTTTTCTTCTCTGCCCCTCTTCCCGGGGCCCTTCCTTCTCCTGCCTCTTCCCCATGGGCAGCCCCCTCCCCACCATCCTCCAGCTGGCCGGTCCCGCTAGAGCCAGGGCAACCCCTCGCTTTTCTATTCTTTATTTCCCTCCAGCATTGGTTCTAGGTTCCCTAGATCAATCAATCAGTCCATCAATCTAGAATTATATCATCCCCTCTGAAGATAAAGAAGTTTGTCCAGCTGCAGCAGCAGGGAAGACTCTGGTTAAACTCCAGGAGGGACTTCCTGGCAGTGAGAGGCAGTTGGATAGGGGAAGCAAGGGAGGCTTGAAGTGTCCTTCCCCAGTGGATTTTAAATGCAACCAGAGTTGTATTTGCACACTGGGCAGGGCAGGGGGGCAGGGAGGGTCTGGCATGGAGACAGGGGAATGAACTAGATGACCTCTCAGGATCCTTTCTCATTCTGAAGTCTATGATTCAGGTCTCTAAGCATGGTCCTGGGCCCATATCACTCACTGGCTCTAGTTCACCAGTTTTCAGTCCTCCTCCTCCTCCTTCCCCTACTCCTTCTCTTTCTCCTCCTCCTCTGTCCCCTCCTTCTCCTCTTCCTCCTCCTACTCTACTTCCTCCTCCTTTTCCTCTTCCTAGTCCACCACCTCCTCCCCTTCTTAGTCCATCTCCTCCTCAAACTCCTCCCGCTCCTCCTCCTCCTCCCCCTTTTTGCACGGTGGAGGGGAACTATCCCCAGACCTATCCCCTGCCCCTAGGGAGAGCCCCACCCTCAGCCCAACCAGCAAGTCCCGCTCACCAATTCCTCACATCGCTTCTGCTTCTTCCTCACTTCATGCTCAAGCGTCTCACATTTCTTCCGCTTCTTGCCAAGTTCAGACTCCTACCCAAGACAGGGCGGGAGAAGGCTCAGGGCGGGGGAAGGTTCAGAGTGGGGAAAGTCTCAGGGTAGTTGGAGCAGGGACTGGGGGCTGATCAGACCACTTCCCAGACCCCTGGCACCCTTCAACAACCCCTGGATGCCAGGTCTGACTGGGTGTGCATCACAGCCTAGCCCTGCCCTGTTCCTCCCTGCCTAAATTTCCACGTCAAGCTAGCTAGGAGAAAAAGGCTGAGGGCAGGGTCTGCATGCCCAGACTAAATTTGGGGGGCGGGGGAGGAGGGAAGAAGGGAAAAAGGAAGGTAAAGAGGAAGGAGAGTGACCAGAAGCCTAGAGAAGAGTGGTGATGGGCCTGAGATCACACAGTGACTGATGGGGTCCTGGGGTGGGATGCCCTTCCTAGAGCCAGGATCTGCCCTCTGTAGAGTTGGAGTCACAGGATTCCCCCTCTAGAGATAGAACCTGCTCTCTCTACAGCGGGACTGTGGGATTCCTTCTCTAGAACCAAGACTTGCCCCTGAGTTTGGGCACCAAAAGCCCTCGCCCGGCCTTTAGAAGGAGCCCCTCGGACTGACAGTATTCCCAAATCCTGGGCACCGACTCCTGCTGTGGCTGCTGCGGGGAGCAATGACAGATCCCCAGGGCCCGAGCCAGAACAGCAATCCACAGGAGGCGGGACAAGAGATGAGAGCAGATCACGATGAGAACAGATCACCAGCTCCCTTAGGCCTGCCCAGCCCTACCCCCACCCCGGAGGCCCCAGAGACTCACCAACTGCTGGACATGCCACTGTCTCTCTGACTCGTTTACTGCGGCCTCCACAGAAAAGTCCACATTGCCCTTGAGCTCGGAGCCCAGCAGGGAGACCACCTGGGAATAGGGAGGAGCCTGTCTAGGCGGCAGCCAGGGCAAGGATGGTCATGGAAGCCTCCCCTACCTCACTCCCCTGGCAAGGCAAACGGAGCAACTCATGGCCAGAGAGGGACAGTTCCAGGCCTGCTCCAAGGTTGGGCTAAGATTGAGGCCTAGAGGACACAGGTGGTTAGACTGGGCCTGGGCTGGGCCTAGATGCAGGGTTCTGCAGACCTCAGGCCTGTGAGACCAGAGGAGGAGAGGGCCAACCCTGAGCCCAGCTCAGCTGGACTCAGGTGGTCTCAGATCGTCCCTCCTAACCTCTGCAGTCTCCCTTCCTCCCCCACCTTTTGGGGTTCGGACCAAAGGAGTCACAATCCAACAGGGCTCCTCTGGGGACAACTGCCCACGTGGGCCACAAAGGGACTAGCCGAAGACCAGAACCACACCAGGCAGATTCAAGCTGGGGCAAACGGGATGGTTTGGGATGGGTCAGGTTAAGTGGGATGCCAACTGAGAAGGGAGTGGGCCAGGACCCAGATTTCTGGTCCAAGCAGTCCTCATGGTGTAGAAAGAATCCAGAATGATTCCAGCCCTGCACTCCACTGCTTCCTCCTACCCTCCCAGGTGGGAACTACCTGGGAAAATAGGTTACGGGGCTGGGGAGAGTAGGGGAGATCATGGGAGGGTTCAAGAGAACAGTGGAGAGCAGGGGAGAACATGAGAGAGCAGGGCCTTCCCTCACTGGAGGTGGGGTGGCTGTGGAGCTGGGACACCCAGGATTGATCTGAGTTTCTTGTCTCCCTGTGCAGAGAGGGCTTGGGTGGAGCTCTGGCATTCCCCACCAGCCCTGGGGGGACCACCTCCCTGAATCTGGGGTCTCTAAAGTTTTGCAGATCCTGCATTCTCAATTCTCACTATCCAGGCCACAGTGTTCCCTTTTTAGCTCCCTCCGCAGCTGCCCTGTCCTGTTTTTCCTCCCTCCTGCACAACCCTGCACTAAATAAGTCACTCCTTGCCCTGAATACCCTTCAATAGCTCTAGAGAGTCACTGGTACTTCTGACCCCTTGCAAGTTTCAGGAACTGTCCAGAGCGGAGCCCGGGATAGGTGGGGGTAGGGAAGGGGGGGAGTTGGAGGGGTAGAAACATAAGCGGGAAGAGAACAGGGTTGAGGTGGGAGGTCTGGCTAGACAGACCAGCTGTGGGTTCCAGGAAGACCAAGCAAGGGCCCCTAACTCTTCTCTTGCTCCTCATCAGCCTGGCCCCCTCCCCAAAAAGCCTCTCCCACCACCACCTCCAGCCCCACATCGGGCTCTCAGGGGTAGGGTTAGGCAGGAGAGGAGGGGGCAGCCTGAGATAAGGGGCAGATATTTCCCTTGCCTGCCTCACTTTGGACCCGGGTGAGCTCCCCAAAGAGCAGCTCAGTGCTCCTGCTGCCCTGCCTGAGGGTCCCAGAGCCAGGTTCCCCCACCCCTGCAGTTCAGTGGTCAAAGCTGGGCCGAGCCGATCTGGGTTTCGGATGCTCCATTTCTCTCTCACTATGGGGGCAGGCAAAGATGACCTATTTATTGAAGGGGGAGGGGAGGGCAGTGGGAGGTGGCTGAGCATTTGTGGGAGAAGATGCTGGAAATCAACCCAGACTCAGTTCCCTCTGGACCTCTCTCATCAAGTCCTGCTCCTTCCTGGAGCTCCTGTCCCTATTCCTCATGCCCAGCTCCCACCCTGGCCAGAAAGACCCTGTTCCTGGTCCTCAGCTCCCACCCTGGCCACGAAGGGGCCCAGGACCTGTGCCCAGCTCCCACCCTGGCCCAGGTGGCTTGGTTCTAATCAGTCCCCAATGCTATCCACGTCCCTTGCAACTTCAGCATATCTGTCAGCTCTGGCCATCTCCCCAGGCCTCCGGCTGGGGATCCTCAGCCTGACCCAATCCCAGCCCCAGGATGGGGGTGGTGGGAGGGTGGGAATGGGGGGCATGGAGAGGACGGCACTGGACCCAGAGGGGGAAAACCCTGCTCCTACCTGGAGTTCAGAATGGGTGGGGGCTGTTGGAGCGGACCCAAACTGGGCTGAGCGGGGCCAGGAGCGGCATCGGGCTCAGATGAGCCCTCGCAGTGGCTACCCCGGCAACTGGGGATTTACCGGACTAAACCATTCTTCAGGGAGCCAGAGGGTGTGGGCGGGAGAGTCGCAGCTAAGGCCACCAGGAAAGAGCTAGTGAAGGGACGGTGGGGGCAACCCTCTGGCTTCTGGAACCCCCCAGCCTCCTGCAGAGGGGTGAGCCAAGATCCCAGGCCTCTCCACGCTGAGGAAGGGAGAAGCCGAACCGCACCAACCCGCTCCGTCACAGGTAGCCAGGTGTGAGTGTGGGGGGCTGGGGTAGCTGGAGAGACAGTGGTGAGGAACCACCCGAGGGGTAGATATGATGGGAAAGGGAGGTGCCAGCAGACAGGAGGGGACCAAAATCCTCTGAAACTGGACCCCAGATCTAGGGGAAAAGGAGGGGGGAAGGGAGGATGGAGGGATGAGGAAGGAAGGATGTGAGAGGGGATGATGGAGGGCAGGGGAAGACAGGAGAGGGGAGGTGCAGAGAAACAGCAAGGGCTGGGAGCTGGCTGCCTGTGCCCTCCAGTCGCTCCTGGCATCCACCCACTGCCTTTTCGACCCCCCAGCCCTCTGGGATAGGGACCCTTTGGGCGGAGCTGGGCAGCCCCTACCCGACTCCCGGTCGCACCTCATCAGTAGTTCTTGGGGCCTGGGTGAGGACCCGGGGAAGGAGCTCGTGGGGCCCAGCAGAGCTCGAGAGTTTGGGCCGGAGGGCCTGGGGCTCCTTCAGGTTCCTCAGGGCGATTTGTCTCTGAAGCCTCAGCACCTCCTTCTGGGCCTCCCGCAGCCGCTGGTCAGAGGCCCTCAGGTTCTGCCACTGGGAACCATCCTGCCCGGTCAAACAGGTGCCGTCAGGACCCCGGGACCGGGGAGGGGCCAGAGGGATGGCACTCCGGAGGCTAGCCTGGCCTCCAGACCCTGGCCTCCTCCCCATCCATAGCCCAAGGTTCTGGACTAACTTCCTCCCATTCTGACCCGAAAGGCCCCGGACCGCTCAAACCACACACCGACCACCTCCGTGGAGGTCTGGGGATCTTGAATGTTAATGAGAAGCCTGGAAACTCCCAGGGAAAAGGACCCAGGGGCCACAGTAATAATGATAATAATAGTAATTGTGGTATTGGTTGGTTAAGCGCTTACTATGTGCCAAGCACTGTACCAAACAATGGGGTAGATAAAGGATAATCAGGTCTCACAAGGAGTTCACAGTCTAAGAAGGGGAGAGAACAGGTATTGAATCCCCATTTTGCAGATGAGGGAACAGAGGCACAGAGAATTGAAGTGACTTGCCCAAGATCGCACAGCAGTAAGTGGTGGAACTGGGATTAGAACCCAGGTCCTCTGACTTCTAGGCTCATGGTCTTTCCACTAAATCATGCTATTTCCCTTCACAGGCCAGAGATCCCTCTTGGCCACCTGTACACACACGCACAGATATACCCACTCACTCCCACACAAACACCCTAAGTCCTGCTGCTGGAGCCCACCTTCTCTTAATAATAGTTTTGGGGCATTTTATTAAGTGCTCACTCTGTACTGAGAATTGTGCTAAATGCTGGGGGTAGATACAGACTAATCAGATCAGACACGCTGCCTGCCTCCCACAGGGCTCCCAGGCTAATGGGGAGGGGGAGCAGGTATTGAATCCCCATTTTACAGATGGTGACGGCGAGGCCCAGAGAAGTGAAGTGACTCGCCTCAGGTCACACCCGCAGGCAAGCGGCGGAGCCGGGATTAGAACCCAGGTCCTCCAACTCCCAGCCCTGTGCTCTTGCCACCAAGCCACGCTACTTCCCACTTCCATCTCATTTGCATCACATTAGCTCCCTCTCCTGCCAGTGTCCCAGTTCTGGGATGGAGGAGAAAAGCTCTTTGGCAGGTTCTCCCAGGCGAGTAGGGGACCGTGCCCCTGGTGCCCCGGGGCCCACCCCCGCCTTGGAGCTCACCTTGCCCGCTGCCAGTCTGGCCTGCAGCTCACGGCACTGGCGCTGCAGGGCGGCGATCTGCTTGTCTTTGGCCAGGAGGGCGCTCGCCTGTTCGCTGAGGTCCCGGGCTCGCTGCCGCACAAATGCCTTCCTGCACAGCTCCAAGCTGGCCCCGGCCCCCGGCCCTGCCACCCCGACCTGGCCGGGCACAGCACGTGTCCCATCGGTGCCAGGGACACGTCACCAGCCTGGAGAGAGGGCCTGGGGGTTGGGGGAATCTGAGGCCCCAGGAGGGAGGGGCCTTGGGATTGAGGGAAACCGAGGCCCCGGGAGGTAGAGGGCCCTGCCTGAGGCACCCAGAGGTGGGGATGGGGCTGAGGTGGGTACTCTCGGCTTTGGGAGGTCTACAGACCTTGGTTGAAATCCAGTGTAGGGGGTTCAAGTCAATTCAATCGTATTTATTGAGCCCTTACTGTGTACAAAGCACTGTACTAAGCGCTTGGGAGAATACAATATAACAACAAACAGATACATTTCCTGCCCACAAAGACCCTAATATCCTACAGTCCTCTAGACTGTAAGCTGGTTATGGGCAGGGAATATGCCTGCTAATTCTGTTGCATTGTGCTCTCCCAAGCACTTAGTACAGTGCTCTGCACATAGTAAGCGCTCAATAAGCACCACTGATTGATTGGTACAGTCCGGGGGAAAGGTCTCCAGAGGGTCGGGACTGGGAGGGTAGGGTCTACCCCAATCTGCCCTGCCCCGAGGCAAGTCCCTGATGCCAGCCAGCCCGGAATAGTCATGCCTCGGGTCACGCATGCTGATCACCTGCTTAATAGGGGTCTGAACTCCTCTGGGCCTGCCTCCACCTCTCCCCCGGCCCCTCAAGGGCCACACACTTCACCCCTCAGAAACCCAGCCCGGCTGAAGTGACCTCAAACTCCTATTCCATTGCCCCCCTGCCCCTCAACCTCTGGTTCCCGCTCGCCTCATGCCAGGGCTCTTTCGTCCCACAGGCTGTTACCTTTCCCTCAACCTCCCCATTCCCACCCTCCCTCGTGGCCAAGCCCTCACCACACGCAGATTGGCCTCCTGTAGCTTGCGGGCTCTCTCCTCCAGCCTCTTGGCAATGACCGCCAGCTCTGCGTTCTTCCGTTTGAGCTGCCTCACCTTCTCCTCCGTCTCCGGAAAACTGCTATTACGCTGAGAGGAGGTGGCAGCCAGTAGGGGCTGATGACAGCTGCCCAGCCCAGCCCAGCCCCCTCCCCACGCCACCCCCTTCCTTCCCATCCCTCAGTTCCCACGGCCACCTCACTGCCCAGTCACCGAGTCCTCTGGTGTCCAGAGCTCTGGGACAGAGCCCTGGGCCGGGAACTGGGACAACCGGGTCCCCGGCTCTGCCCCAGACGTGCTGTGTAGTGCCAGACAGTCGCTGCCCATCTCTGGGCCTCTGGGCGGTGGTGGGGGCGGGGGCACCGGCATCCTGCCTCTCTGGTCCTCCCCCGAAAGAGGAGGAGAGAGGTTCTGGGAAGCAGAGGGAAAGCAGCAGGCAGCCTGCCTTGACTCCAACTTGGCCCTGCCCCTCTGAGACCCCCGCTGCCGCCCTCCCCTGTGGCTCCCGGCTCCGGCTCCGAGCCACCCGCTGGCCAAGGGTCCCGGCTGTCCTCTCATCCTGCCTCCCCTGCCCCCCCGGCCCGCCCCCCCCCGCTCCCGGCCCCTCACCAGCCTCTGGTTCTCCTCTTTGAGGGCAGCATAGCGACGCTCCAGTTCCCCCAGCACCTGTAGCAGTTCCAGCTTCTGTCTCCCCGCACAGTCTGCATCCAGCCCGGCCTGGGCCGGAGGAGGAGGAGGAGGAGGAGGAGCACAGAGCCCTGAGAGACCCCCGATGCAGACCCCCTTCCTCGGAGCAGCCAGAGAACAGCACCCCCTCCCATGCCCAGAGCCCCAGCTCCCAGCTCCCGGGGTGCAGGGTAGAAAAGGAGTCTGGAGTCTTTTCTCCCAGCCTGCAGGGGGGACATGACCCAAGTCTGGTTCTCCCTGGGTGGGAATCAGGGAGAAATCGGGCAGTGGGGGGTCACCTCCAGGAAAATTAAGCTCCTCAAAACCCCCTGACCTGACATTTCACCAAGTGGACCCCTCTTTCTCCCTTCCAGGGCCTTCCTCACTTCCCCTTCCCCCTCCCCATCATTATTGATGCTTGGGGAACCATGACCTAGTAGGGGCAGGGAGAGAGGGGCAGAGCATGGTAAGGGATGGGCTGTTAGGGAGAGGAATGGGTAGAAAGGGAGGCAGGAGCAGGCAGGCATACAAAGCAATAGAGCTCTGCACAGGGAGAGAGAGAAGCCAGGCAGAGACAGAGAACAAATCAGCAGACAGGCGGGCAGAGACAGAGGCAGGCAGAGATAGAGAACAAATCGGCAGTCAGGCAGGCAGAGACAGAGGCAGGCAAAGACAGAGAATAAATCAGCAGACCGGCAGGCAGAGAAATCAGTAGACAGGCAAGCAGACAGCTGTAGTCTCCACATTTCCTTGTCTGACTAAGCTACATTTCAGGGGCTTCGGTGACATCTTTCAGAAGCATCCTGCCCTTCAGCCTCAAATCCCTGTTACCCCATTCCTCTGTCCCTTCATCCCACACCACCAGCCCCTTATTCCATAGCCTCAGAGCCCCTTCACTCCGCTCCACTGGCACCTCACTCCACTCCTCTGCCCCTCATTTCACTCCTCTTATTCCTCATGCCACAACCTCAGACCCTCCAGCCCCTCACTCCACGGTCTCTAAGCCCGTAACCCTGCGGCTCTGGCCCAGTCTTCCCTGTCCCTTCCACTCCCCATGCCCGGCCCGCAGCCACCTTACCTTAGAGTTGCCCTCCTGCTCCATGTGTTGTGGCTTCTGGTCCCTGGGGGACCCCAGTGTCTGCCCAGGGCCGAAGGGAAGGCCCTCCCCAGGCTCCACTGTCACCTCCAAGCCCTTGGGCACCAGGCAGACCGTGTCGCCTGCAGGCTCAGGCACCAGGGCCCCCTCATCACCCTGTTCCACTCCAGGGACCACACCACCAGCCAGAGAAAGGGAGATCGGAACAGAGCCTCCAGGTTCTGCTGACCAGGGCCCCCCAGGAGCTCCAGAGGCCATCCGCTCCAGGGCCCGGGCCTGCCGCGCTGGGAGTGGCCCCCCCACTGATGGTTCCATGGTCCCCCACGTTCCGGGGTGCACCGGGGAGGAAGTCAGCAGCCGCGGGAAGATCCGGGTTCCAGAAGCCAGGTTCCATGGACATCCCTCAGCCGGGGGAGAGGGAGGCAGGGGTCATGCCAGTCTAGCCCAGCCTCCCCGCCTCCCAGCGGCTCCAGCTCCTACCAAGGTCGTCTGAGCTTTCCCTGCCTCAGAGCTATAGAGGCAGCTGCAGGAAGGAACGGGCTGTGCGGAGTCCGAGCAGTGTGTGTATGTGTGTGTGTGTGTGTGTGTGTGTCTGAGGGTGTGGGGGGACAAGTGTGTGGGCAGTGTGAGAGGAGAGTGCAGATGCCAGGGTGTGTATCCAGCAGTGAGCCTTTTATATGTGCCCGTATGTATGTGAGGCTCTCCCTCTGTCTGTGGGTTTCTGTGTCCTGATGTGTGTGGATGTGCAAATGCGTGTGCTTCTGTAGGTCTGTGTACTGCTGTGTGGTTCTGTGTCAGTCTGTCTGTATGCATTAGGTATGCTTGTGTCAGTGGGTGTCGGGCTGTGTGTTTGTGGGGGGGAAGGGTGGGGGGGGAGAGCGAGAGAATGAATTCCTGTGGAGGTCAGTGGACAAATGCCAGTGTGTATGAGGGTCCAGTTGCGAGTCTTTTTTTGTGTGTATGTGGGGGGGGGGGTCTTTGTATGTGTTTGTCTGTGTACCTGTGTGCTGGATGTGTGTGCGCGCGCTTAGGGTCCAGGGTCCCCGGCCGTCTGTGCTCCTCTCTTTCGGCCCTCAGCTGCTGGCAGGTCCAGTCCGTGGCTTGGCTGGGTGGCTTCGGCTCAGTTCTAGGGAGGCCTGGTCTGCTGAGCCATTTCCTTATAGTCCTTGGCCACTGAGCCGGGGAGCTCAGGTAGGAGCGGCCCCGGGGACAACCGCGGACTAGGGCTGTCGTCACCTGCGCCCCCAAATCTAGAGCCCTGGGGTGAGCACCAGGGGACCCGCACCTCCTTCCTCTCCTCCTTCCCCTCCGCCGCCAGCCGCCCCCACCGCCGCCTTGGTAGAGAGCTGGGCCTTCCTCCAGCCAATGAGAAGGAAGCTGCTGGTTTCTATGGTGACGGTGCTGGAACGGTGGGCAAGAGGGCGATGGAGCTGGAGGGTGGAGGAAGGGGGACGGGACCGCCAGCTTCTCCTGGGCTTTCCAGGCCTTTCCTTGTTCTCCTCAGCTTCCTTGCGCTCCCCCGCTCCTCGCCCCGGCTGGACCTTGGTCCCTCAGCAAGCAGGCCCTGGACAGAACCGGGAGAAGAGCTGGGGAGGGGCTCTTGTTTGGGGAGGGCCCCAAAACAGATGATTTGAGTCTTTCGGAAATAGAAATGACAGAGAAATAAATGGAGAAGGAGATAGAGGCAGACAGACAGAGACCCACTGGGGCAGAAAAATTGACCAAGACAGAGAAGCAGAGACCAAAAGCTTGAGAGGGAAAGAGAGAGGGAGAGAGAGGGAGAGTTGGAGGGGGTGGTGGTGGAGAGGGAAAGGGAGAGGGAGAGAGAGAAAGGATCATAAATTCTCCAGATTAAAAAGGCCACTGAAGTCATTCCATCGCTTCTTCCTGCAGGGAGAATGTCCCTTCCTCATCCCTGGTTGATGTTAAAGGTTTCCAGGTGACCTCTTTCAGCCTCTTATTCTAGTACCCCCCTCCAAATGCCTTGGAAGCAGCATGACTTAGTGGATAAAGCACAGGCAAGGGAGTCAGAAGCACCTGGGTTCTAATCCTAGATCCGCCACTTTTCTGCAGTGTGACCTTGGGCAAGTCACTTCACTTCTCTATACTTCAGTTACTGCATCTGTAAAATGGAGGTTAAGACTCTGAACCCCATGTGAGACAGGGATGGTGTCCAACCTGATTAGCTTGTATCTACCCCAGCACTTAGAACAATACTCGACACATAGTAAGCACTGAACAGATTCCATTATAATTATTATTTCATTAATACATTATTTCCTGCATCTGCCTTTACTCTCTTCTGCTACAGGGAGAGGTGGAGGTGAGTCAGTTTCCCTATATCCAGAAGGAGGAGGCTCATGTTTGCCTAGGGTGGGCAAGGGGGCATAGGGACCCTGGCTGCCCCTGCTGGCCCCTGGCTCTGGTATCCCCAGGAGATTTGGGCTGGCAGTTTCTCACAGAGCTAAGGAAAAGACTTTGGGGTCTGGGGTTTGGGTGTGATGGAGCCAGAGCAATGGCTTCTTCCCAACTCTAAGGGAAATGGACCAGATCTGCCCTCCTCCGCCTCCTCTTCTCCCTCCTCTTCCTTTTCCTCTGCCTCCTCTTTCCTCCTCCTCTCCCTTCTCCTCCTCCTATTTCCTCCTCCTCTTCTTCCCTTCTCCTCTTCTTCTGTCTTCCTCACCTCTTCCTCCTTTTTTTCCTGCTCCCACCAGTGGGGGGGCGACCCATAAAGTCAGTCAGTTCATCAATCATATTTATAATAATAATAATAATAATGTTGGTATTTGTTAAGCGCAATTGAGCTCTTACGGTGTGCAGAGCACTGTATTAAGCTCTTGGGATAGTATAACGATACAACAGACACACTCCCTGCCAACAACGAGCCTGGAGTCTGGAGGGAGAAACAGACATTACTATAAATAAACCAATAAATTATAGATATGTACATATAAACCTCTCTGGGCCATAGCTGTAACAGAGAAAGACCCCAGCTCCTTCCCCCTCCAACTTTGTATCTGTCTAACATGAGTGACTGATAGATTGATGATGATGATATTTGTTAAGCACTTACTATGATGGTGAAGACTGCAGCAGGTAGCAGGGCAATCTCTGCTGGCCTCAGCACAGCACCAGCTCATTATCAGTCAATTAGTGGTATTGATTGAGTACTTACTGTGTGCAGAGCACTGGGCTGAGCACTTCGGAGAGTACGACAGAGTTGGTAGATATGAGCCAACCTGCATGGTAGTTCTGTATGGAAAACACCTCCGCGTGGCTTTGGAAAGATGCTGCACCCCTCCTTCCTGACTCCCTCGTTGCACTTGGGCTCCAGCGGGAATGAGAGCACCAGTGTTGCTGTGCAAACCACTAGCACTAGAATCAATTCCTCCTCTGCACAGGGTCTTGATACCTTAGGACAGAGGAAGAGAGGCCTGTCTTTCATTCTCAGTGGGAGACTCTGCTGGGTCAGTGTGTGTGTGTGTGTGTGTGTGTGTGTGTGTGTGTGTGTGTGTGTGAATGAGTGAACATGTGAATGAATTTGTTTTAACATGTCAGAGTGCATGTAAGTTCGTGAATGTCAGTAGGTATATGTTAATGTTAGCATGTGAAGGTGGGTACATGGTATGTTTGCTGATCTGTGGCATGGCATGAGTGAGTGAGTCATGGTCTGGATGTGTGAAATTGTGGGTCAGGTGGAAGGATATTTGTGTGTGTGTGTGAGTGCTTGACAGGGAGTATGCACATGCGTATTTGTGTGTTGGAATGTGAGTACACATCAGTGAGTATGTGCCTTGCCCAGAGCCCATTTTCAGGACAGAGGATTGGGCCCTGGCTTTAAAGGGTAACTAGCCGGAGAAATACTAGCCAGTGCAGGCCCTGCCCAAAGTGACAGGTCTCAGGAACAGTCTGGTGGAGGGAATGAAGAGGAGAGAAGGATGGGAAGGAAGAAGGAGAGGTTTAAGGATCAGAAGTATCTCATTGGCTAGTTGTTCTGCTCCTTAAACCCTGATCCCGCCCTCTCCACCCCACCCCGCCCCCCAAAATAATTCCCCTATCAGAATCCAGAACTTCAGGCCTGAGCCTAAGTGGCTTTCTTCGAGCCACAAAGGGTGGTCTCTTGGGGCTCTGTGTGTGTATGTGTATGTGTGTGTGTGTGTGTTTCAAAATGTGAGCGTTCTTGTCAATGGTTAAGTTTGTATCAGTGCATAAGGGTGTCACAGTGAGTTTATAATTGTGGGTGCCAGGTGGGAGTGTGAGTACATGTATGTTAATGCATGAGCTGGCATCAGTGACCCATGAGGGAGGGTAAATTTATGTGCACATGGGGTGAGCCTGAGGGCTACTGTGCTTGCGTGATGGTGATGATGGTGGGGTGTGTGTGTGTGTGTGTGTGTGCGCACACCTGTGTTCAGGCATGAGCATGGGTGCCTGAGTGTGTTGGTTAATGTTTGTGGTTCTTGGGATATCCCTGGGGATGCATACCAGGTCCTTACTTAGACTTGTTTGGAGGGAGGGGGGAATAGGAGTTGAGCGGCTTCCCCTCCCTTCCCCCCACTCACTTTGCGGCCCCTCCCAGGCCCCAACCACCAGTCTGACCCTCAATCCCAGGGGCCGCATTTTTAGGAGCAGCTGGAGAGCCCCCACCCCCTCACCCTGGAAGATCCCAGACCAGAAAGCCCAGTGGAGACCCTAGGTTCAGGGGATAGCGGAATGGCGTTGTAGATATGGGGAGCTTGTGTGTGTGTGTGTGTGTGTGTGTGTGTGTGCGTGCGTGTGTGTAAGCTCATTGTGAGCAGGGGATATGTCTACCAACTCTGTTGCACTGTACTCTCCCAAGTGCTTGGCACAGTGCTCTGCACACAGTAAGCATTCCATAAGTAGCACTGATTGATCGATTATGTGTGGTAAGGGTGTGTCCTGTGAACTCCTTTGATCCCCCTCAACCCATGACATCGGCACCAGAAGTTCCTCCAGAGGCAGGTGGGAAAGTCTCAGAGTCTGGCTGGCAGAAAGGGAGGGGCTCAGGCCAGGTGTACAAATTGGGGGTCTGACAGGAGAGGTTGGGACAACAGAGTACGTCCAACGCATCCTCTCTTCCATTTCTGCCCCTGTGGTGCTTTGCTCCCAGAGCTGCCCACCTTTCGCCCCCTGGTCCTCCCTCCCTTACTCCCCTGCTCCCTGCCTCCCCTCATCCCGTCTCCCAAAGCTGTGTCCAGGCTTCAGGTAGGAACGACAGACTCTCAGGCCACTGGGGCATCATTTTTATTAGGTTTCCATTAGGGCCCGAGACATCGGCATGGTCCTCTCCCGGTGTTCCACCTCCTCCCCACGCCCTTGGCTGTGGGGGGCTCCAGTTGCTCTGTCTTGGGCTACTTGGACATCTCCGGTCTTCCGACATCCCCGCCGTCTCCTGGAGCCCACCTCCCTCCGGCCCCCTTTCTGGAGCCCGTCTTCCCGGCCGAGGAGGGCGAAGGCGGTGGGAGTGCCTGGGGTCTGTGCTCCCTCTTTTGGAGAGCGGGGGGGAAGAGCTCGTCTCTGGGTCTGGGAGACGGGCTGAGGGTTCCGGGGCAGGCCTGCTGGTTGGCCTCTCTTAGAGTAGGAGGCAAGAAGGAGGGCTGGGGGAGGGACTGAGGGAGGGAAGGACTGAGGGAAGTGGGGTATTGGAAGAATGGGGGGGAAGGGGGGGAGGGAATGGCACTCACCTGTATCTGTGGGGGTCCCAGGAGGGAGGGCCGGGGGTGGAGAGTTCTCCGAAGCCCACAGTACACTCATCCATAAAGTAGGAAACACTACACCCTACAGCGCTGTTAGTAGTGCTTTCTACTTTATGGATGACTGCACTGTCTGTCTGTCTGTCGTGTCCGGCCGGCCCGCTCCTCCACCTGCTCGGGAGAAACCCCACCTCCAACGCGCCCCCTCCGCCCACGTCCAGTCTCGGCTTCTGGTCCGTGGGCCCCCCTGCTCCCGCCCCCAAGTCCGCCTGGCCCAGTAGGGCCCGTCCGCCAGAAGAGAGGGAAGCACATGGCGGCTCTGAGGCCTCGTGGGCTGTGACTCAGCACCGCGCTCTCTACCTCCCCATCGTCCCTCCCGCCATCTCGCCCCTCCCCCTCCCGACACTTCCCCTTTGGTTCTGTCTTCCGCTCCCGAGGCACCGCCCTCGCCCTCGCCCACCCCAGAGACGTTTCTGGGCGCCCTGGAGGCGGCCCCAACACACATCTCGATCCCCAGATCCTCCCGGGCCACTTCCGGCCGGCCCCAGACGGCCCCCACCCTCGCCCCAGGAGAGTTTGAATGAAACACAACCCGTCCAGGGCGAAAGCCGGGGCCTGTCCCAGTGCCCACCAGTGCTCTCCAGTTCTCCCCAATGCTTCCCGGTGCTTCCCAGTGCCCCTCGGTGCTCCTCAGTGCATCCCACCAAGGCCTTTACTGGGTTTCCCAACCTTCTCAATTGACTGCCTTCTCATCTGCTCCCACCCCGAGCCTCTCTGTCCTCTCCCCCTGCTCACTGGTCCCTGCCGGGTCCTATCCCACCCTCTCTCTCCCCACTCCAGATGCACTTCTGGCTCCTGGACTTGTCTTGGACGCTGCCGATGGCTTCTCAGTTCTGGTGAGGCCAGCTCCCAAGTCCCAGCATTTAGGCCCCCTCTCTTTTTTTTTAATATGGTATTTGTTAAGCGCTTACTATGTGTCAAGCACCATTGTAAGCACTGGGACAGATACAAGGTTATCAGATTGGACACTGTCTCTGTCCCACATGGCGCTCACAGCCCTTCTTTTCCCAGCTCTCACCGCACCCCCCCCCGCCTTGGCCGGTGCGGAAGGCGATGCCCGGGCCAAAGGGTCCGGCTCTGGCCATTTAAGGGGGCCAAGTTCACCTTCCTGGAGGCTCCGAGCCCCCCGCCCCCTATCCGTTGACGCCCTCCGCCACGGCTCACAGAGCTCTTGCTCTGACCCACCAGAGGAGTCCTGCTCTCCTCCCTTCCTGAACCATGCTCTTCTCCAGAGTGGCATCTCCCCCTCCACTTTGGAGCTGGGAACCTCAGGCCCAACTCCCCCACCCCCCACCCACCCTATCCACCTCCCCCAAGACAAGAGGGTCCAGCGAGGGGGCTGCTTGAGCTCTTACCTGGAGGCGCCACTGTAGAAGAAAGGAGAGAGACCCCCGCACCCTGGGAGTGGAAATGGGTCACCCAACTGGGCTTCCTCAATTTATAACCCTAGCACCCACGTGGTATGACCGCAGAGCCTCAACGGCTGGAGAGGGCCCTAGGACGGGCCCGCCCCCTACACGGCCTCCTTCGAGCAGCCTGGGCCCGGAGATAGGAGGGCCCCTCCCCCCGGCACTGGGGAAGGGAGGTAGGGGGGAGGTGGCGGGCAGACTGACAGGAAACCAGCTACTCTGATGGGGGCGGATGGGCTAGGAGCAGGCACCTGCAGAGGGGCTGGGGGGGTGGGGGGTCTCCTGGGCCCGCCACGTTCACCCGTCTCCCTCCACCTGTTGCAGGCCCAGACACCCACTACCCCTCCCCCGGCTCAGACCCCCCAGCACCATGGCCATGGCCCGAAACACAGAGCGGCTCCCCCAGCTCACTTATGAGGCCCTCTGCCCCATAGTCCCCATCTTGCCTATGCCGGGTGGGCCCTGGTCTCCTCTTTCTCCTCTACCTCCTCTTCCTCCTCCTCTAATCTGGATTCCAGAGGCCCTAGAAGCCTGCTGGGATCCCAACTCCCAGTTCCCTCAGCCTCTGGGCCATGGCGAGGGGCAGGAGGCTGAAGGGGCCTCGAGGAGTGGGTGAGGGCCAGGCCGGAGCCTGAGGCTACCTGTCGGCGGGTGGGGGAGTGCCCTAACCTCTTCCCACGTGGCAGGACGGAACTCAGGAAGGAATTGGCGCTTTTGGAGCTCCTCACTACAGCCCCTCGAGGAACAAGGGGGCCACTCTCCCTGAGAACAAGCATCACTTCTTCCTGAGAGCAGGTGTCCCATCTACCTGAAAGCAGGCATCTCCACCTCCTGAGAGCAGGCAGCCCCTCTCCCTGAGAAAAGGCCTCCCCTCTTCCTGAGAGCAGGCAACCTCTCTCTTTGAGAACACTTCTTCCTTCTTTCCCCTCCCCTTTCCTCGGCTAGGTCAGAGAGTGGACTGCCAGCCCTTCTCTCCCAGGGATGGGGAAATGACATGGGATTTAATGGACACTGTGTGTGTGTGTGTGTGTGTGTGTGTGTGTGTAAGTATATGCATGTGTGTGTGTAAGTATATGCATGTTCCATGAATTTCCTGCCTGACTCCTGCCCTGTCCCTGTCCTGGCCCCTGTTCTGGCCCCTGTCTTGGCTCCTGCCCTGGCTCCTGCCCCATCCCTACCTTGGTTTCTGCTCTAAACTTGCCCCAACCCTTCTCTGGCCCTTGTCCCTGCTCTAACCCTGCCCTGGCCCCTGCCCCGGCCCAGGCCCCATCCCTTCCCTGACTCCTGCCCATCCCTGCACCGACTCTACCCCAGCCTCTGTTTCAGCTGTGGCCCCACTGGGCAGCTCCAGCCAAGCCCTCCTCCTCACTCATAGTATGTGCTTAACAGATACTAAAAAAAAATCCTCAACCTCCCTGGGCCATGGTCCTATCCTCAGGGAGACCAACCTAGAGGAGGGAGGAGCCAGGGAGAACAGTGGGACTCATGGAGATAGGGCTCCAGGGAAGAGGTGGGAAGAACCGACCGGCAGGCCAGTGCCAGGCCCACACCATCTGCCCTCGTTCAGTGAGGGCCACAGGGAAGTTGGCTGGGGGCAGGGGCAAGGGAGCTGAAACAGTGGGGAGAGGGGGAGAGAGACCCAGTCAGGTACTCAGAGGGAGTGGGAATAGAGCTGGCAGGTGGAAGGGAAGGGGGAGGATGAGCTGGAAGAGGGGGAGCATTCCCCAGAGTCAGGAGACAGCCCTCCCCTCACCAGAGACCCTGCAGCAGGACAATGCCCAGCGGGCCTGTCAGATCCCACAGCCACCCCCACCCCAACCTACGGGAAGACCACAAATAACTCCCCAGCAGAGTTGCTCTCCCCGGGGATCCCCATGATCCCCTCCCCTCCTTGGAGCAAGCGCAGGGGATCAAGGGTCCCCCTTCACCTCAACCCCCAAGTGCAGGTTGACAGGATTCCCATTCTGCTCCTAATTCTGCTGACACCGACCCCCCAACTTTTCCCCAAATGACTTCCCCGTGTGTAGAGCAGGCCCGGAGACAGACAGGACCAGGGAAGAGGGGGAGGATGGAAAGCAGGGAGGGCTCCGGGGGCTGCTGCCGGGGCGGGAGGGGTGCAGGAGGAGGGGTGGGGGTGAGGGGTGAAGAGGAGGGAGAGGCGGGAGTCCAAGTTGCGAGGTGAAGAGACTGGGCAGCAGGGTGTGGGTGGGGTGAGAGCAGAGAGCGGGAAGGGGGGCCTGGGCCCCGGGTGCAGGGAGCGGAAGAGGATCCGGGGTGAGCTGCGGGGGCGCTGACGGGGAAGGGGCGGGCTGAGGGCAGCGGATGTGGAGTAGGGCTCTTAGCAACAGCCCTCTGCGCTCCCCCTCACCCCATATCCTTTTGGGGCAGGAAGTGGCCTCAGTAGAGGGCCTTGGGGGGAAGAAGAGTGGAGCAAGACAAGGCTGAGAGGAGGGGAGGAGCCAATGGGTCCCAGAGTCTGCCCCAGCACGAACGCCCTCCCCCAGGGGCGTTCTGGGCCCCCTGAGGCTACTCAGCTCCAAATCCTCTACCAAACCCACCTTAAATGGATGGGTTTGGGACCTGTGCTAGAGAGCCCCCAAAACCCCCCAACCCCCTGAGGGGTGAGGATCCCCCAGGGCCAGGGCCCACCCACCTGTTTGAAGAGGAGAGGAAATGCCTGACCACATGGCTGCCCGGGGCCCAGGCCTGGGCAGGAGCAGAGAGGCAATACAGGAGCAGGGCCCAGGGTCAGGCTGGCTCCTCGGCTTCTCCTACCCTCGGTTGAGCCAGCGAGAGGACCTCCAGCTGGAATCTGGGCGGCCCCATGCCTGGACCCTCGAGGGGTGGCCAGGGGGTGCCTGGTAATGGTACCCTTCTCCTTTAAGATCCAGCCAACTCACAGCCCCTACCCCCATTTCCATCCCCTCCCCTGGCAGGGCAGCAGGGTGTGAGGGGAAGTGGCTGGCCATGGAGATAAGGGGATAAGGATATCAAGCCTCAACAGGAACTTGGGTCCACAGATCACCCCCGGCCCTGAAATCCCAGCCCCTCTACCCCTGCCTCTTGCCACCCTTCAGCCTCTGGAACCTAGTCCTCCTGCCCGGCTCACTCCAACCTTTCCCAGGCCCCTGAGCTGGGGTAATCCATCCATCCCCCTCTAGGCTCTAAACGTCTTGTGGACAGGAAACGTGTCTACCGACTCCATAGTACTATCCTCTCCCAAGCACACACAGTAAGCGCTCACTAAATACCACTGATAGATTGGTGTATCACAGGGTCCCCTGGGAAGGGGACCCTGAGCTGGAGTACCCCGTCCATCACTAGGTCCCTGGGGAAGGGTCCCCGGGGGAAGACTACGGCTCATTTGGGGACAGGGGCCGAGGGCCCCGTCCCTGCTTCCGGACCCGAGGCGGAGCCCCAAAGCCACAGCCTCCTAGTAGGGGCAGGGATCCCTCAGAGCTCAGGGCACCCTCAGGGTCACCGACTTCCCCCATATCCAGCCTGTACCCACATACATACAGGGCACACAAGTTGGCCAGAGGGAGCTCTAGAGAGCGCTGGGAAGGGAATGGGAGGGAGCGGGGTTGGGCGGGGGGAGAGTCAGGGGACAGCAGGCTTCCTCCCCTGCATCCTATCTCCATCCCCACAACCTTCAGCCTGCAGCCCCTGGACCCAGGAAGGCCCAGCTCCCCAACCTGTGGCTGATCTCCAGGAGCCCTCAGCCTCGTTATGGTTTCTAAACAAGTTATGGGGATTTGCGGGGAAGGGGGAGGCTTAGATGCAAGGGAGGAAGCTTGAGGCTAGGTGTGGGGGAGTGGGAGATGCAGGTTCTTCTCATTTCCTTTGTTTTTTTCTTGGAACTTTCCAATCCTCCACTCCCACCCCAAAAGGTCCTTTTCCCGTAAACCACGATGGAGCTCTGGGGGCGGGAGGCAGGGAAGCAGATCCCCCAGTAGACATCTTGGGTGAGCTGGGGGGAGTGCAGCAACAGCCTCTCGGAGCTTCCTATCTCCTCTACCAGAAGGCGCCTTGGCCGGGATCAAGCAGTCGGGCAAGCCCAGGCGGGGTAGTGGAGGAGAAGTCCTCAGGGAGGGGAGACTGACCAAGAAGGATGGGGGTGGGGGACGCCTGGGTTGGGGCTCTGAGAGAAAGAGAAAGAGAGCTAGTTTGGGGGCACAGGGAGTGTGGATAGTGGGCTGCCAGCCATCCCGCCGGCCAGATAGGAACACTGCCCTGGATCCTCCTGGCCTGGACACTGGGTCCTCCTCCCTCCTACACCCCAGCTCCCGCTGCAGGGAGCCCCGAATCCGAGGCCACAGAAGCCATGGTTGGCCGGACCCACCCCTGCCGGCCAGGGCCACCCCCAACCCCCCACTCCCGAAAGCCTTGGCCCCGGAGAGGAGAGCGGTCGCGTCACTGCCCCGGAACAGTCGAGCAACCGAGCAACAGGAGCAGTAGCACGTGAGCAAAGCCACAGCAGCCAGCGGCTGCTCACAAACAGGAAGGGGCCATGGGGGCAGGCAGGCGGAGGGAGGGGAGGAGGGCCTGCAGGGGTCGGCGAAAAAATGTCCAAGAGGGATGTTCCAGAGGCAGAGCCCCCAGGCCACAACCTCCTTATGGGGGCAGGGATCTCTCAGGGACCACCAGAGTCCCAGACCTTCCCCACACCTAGCCCCAGGCCCACACATGTGTACATATGGACATGGCACACATGTGGGGCAAGCGGCAGATAGAGGGAGTTCGGGACAATGCTGGGAAGGGAACAGGAGGGAGGGGGGCAGGGGGCAGATAGCGCAGAGGAAGAGACTAAAGAGTTGGAGTGTCTAGGAGCCTGGGGACCAGAGAGATCCCTGGAGAGGCCAACACAGTCACTCACAGCTTTAGCCCTGCCTCCTCCCCGCCCTCTCCTCACCACCCCCTCCTTCCCCCCTCCCTCATCCCCACCTCTCAGGGGCAAGTGAACCCCGTGGGGGATTGAGTGACGGAGAGCCCAACTCCTCCGGCCCTCCTCTCCCCTGCCAGTTCCCCAGAGCGTGGCCATCCACAGGTCCGTTCGCCCAAGTCCGTCTCGGTCAAGTCCACGCTGGACACTGCGGGCAGGGGCACAAGGCAGAATCAGGGATAGAGACAGAAGCAGAGGCAGAGGCAGAGATAGAGGCAAGGGGAAGACCAATTCCCATCCAGGGAAAGTCAAACCCAACCAACTTGGTGATATTTACCAAAAATCCACATTTCGGAGTGCTTGGGCATACTAGGAGGATTAAAATGAAAGCAGGACAGCAAACCCTGTACTCTCATTCACCCTGCCAGATATGCACACTCTGGCTCATGCTCCTCTTCAACTAATCAATCTTCCTCACCTGGAAAATAGGGATTAAATCCTACTCCCTCCTCTTTAGACTAAGGGAAAGGGATTGTGTCTGACCTGATGATTTTGTATCTACCCCAGCCCTTAGTAGATAAGGAGTGCTTAATAGACACTCATTATTATTGTTGTTATTACTGTTATTATCATTTTAAAATGTTGACTCTGTGCTTTGAATGAAGTGCTCTGGAGTTTCCAATAGAGTAAGTACGCATGAGCCCTGCTCTGGAGGAGCTTACAATCTATTTGGAGAGACAGACGTAAAAAGAAATTACAAATAGGGAAGTAACAGAGTTTAAAGAGCTGTAGGTAAATGCAGTGGGGGCTGGGTGTGAGTGAGTACCCAAGTGCTGGGTGTGAGAAACAAGGACAAAAGTGATGCAGTAAGGAGGAAAATAGCGGGGAGAGTTGAGATATCAGTGAGGTAAAGTTTCTTGAAGATGAGATTTTAGGACTCTGAAGGTGGGGAGAAGAGGGTTCAGCCGGATGTGAAGAGGGAGAGAGTTCGAGACCAGAGGGAGGGTGTGAGCAAGCGGTCGGCGGTGAGAGATGAGAACGAGGCAAAGTGAGTAGGTTAAGATTAGCGGAACTAAGTGTGCGAGCTGGGATGTAATGAGAGAGGAGTGAGGATAAATAGTTGGTACGGAGAGTTGATTGAAGACCTTATCACTGTTAATGAGGAGTTTTCTGCTTTTATCTCCCAGCTGGGCACATCCATACATTCTCACTCACCTCAGGTTCTGCGGTCAGGGTCAGAGAGAAGAATCAGGATCCTGGCTGCTTTGGAGATGCCCCCTCCTCTTCCTCCTCTTGTCCTGTCCTGCCTCGGTAGCTTTTCGAACACTCCTTCAGAAAGGGAAGGGAGCAGGGCCAGACAGCCAGGCCAACAGGCCAAGAAGGAGAGACCAGATGGGTTGGGAAGTGGGGGAGAGAGTGGAAAGGTGTTAGTACCAGCATATGTTTATGACCCATGAGCTTTCTCGTCTCTGTCCTTGGGTGTCCTCCCATCTCCCTTCTGGGGGTGGGGAGGGTGTGGATTGCCACTTCCATTTCACGGATGAAGCCCAGAGAGGTTTAGTGGCTTGTCCAAGGTCATACAGCACTTCAGCAAAGGAGCTGGGATGAAAGCCCAGTATCCCAATGCCCTGTACGAAAGCTCCATCCAGTAAACTGCAGCCAGAGAAATGATATACTGGGCCTCTACACTGGGTCCTGCCGGTTGGATTAAGGACTGGGTGATCATGAGCAATCCCTACTCTCTGACCAAACAGGAGCCCAAGTTGACCATGGAAACAGTCTGGCCCCAGCCAGAGCATGTGCTTGAGAGGAGGACTCAGCAGGAAACCTGAGATACCATCTGCCCTGGGGCTTGCGTGTCAATAATAGTAATTTTTTAAATTGTATAATAATTAATAATTATTATTATTGTAGTATTTGTTAAGCGCTTACCTTGTGCCAGGCACTGGGGTTGGACACAGTCCCTGTCCCACATGGGGCTACGCTCTTAATCCCCAATTTTACAGGTGAGGTAACTGAGGTACAGAGAACCCTAAGGGCACACAGGAGGCAAGTGGAGGAGTCGGGATTAGAATCCAGGTCCTCTGCCTCCCAGGTCCATGTTCTATCCACTAGGCCACACTGCTTCCCTCCATATCAATATATGAAACTGTATCATAGCCCCACACGGAGCATCTAAGATCCCACAAGCACCTCAGTCTCCATATCCCTTAAGTCAAACTCCTCATCTTCCTTGTAGATTCTCTCCTCCACCTCACTTCCCACACGGTTGACACCACCATCCTCCCTGCCTGGCAAGCGCTCCACTTGGCATTGACCCCTGACCTCTCGTTCTTTCAATTTTAGCATTCTGCCCCTAAATCCCACATTTTTAAATGATATGTGTTAAGCACTTACAATGTAGCAGGCTCTGTAATAAGCACTGGGGTAGATACAAGATAATCAGGTTGGAGACAGGCCGTCCAACATAGGGCTCAGTCTTAGTCCCCATTTTAAAGATGAGGTAATTGAGGAACAGAGGAATGAAGTGACTTCCAGCCCCGTGCTCTTTTCACTAGGCCACACTGCTTCTCCTATCAAACCAGCGGCCACCACTCTGATCTAGGCGTTCATCATATCCCAGACTAGACTCTTGCATCAGCCTCCTTCATTGGTCTCCCTGCCTCCAGCCTCTTCCTTCCCCTCTCCAATCCGTATTTCGCTCTGCTGCCCAGATTATTTTCCTAAAATGCCCATTCTGCTCGTATCTCTCCACTCCTCAAAACCTTTCTCATCCCTCTCCAACAAACAGACATCGGCTGACGATTGGCTTTAAGGTATCCCACCTGCTCTCCCCATCTGACTTATCCACAGTCCCCTCCCTCCTTCATCCCACCCCACACTCTTCGGTCCTCTCAAACTAACCTGCTCACTCTGACTCAAAACTCAACACTCTGGCTCTGACCCCTTGCTCACCCCTTCTTTCCTTGCCTGGAATGCCCTCACCCCTTGAAAACCCCCAGACTACCACTCTTTTCCAATTTTCAAAACCCTTCTGAAATCCCATCAGGTCCTTCCCTGACTCATTTCCAATCTTCCCAGCTCATACCCTCACAACTCCCCTCACAACTCTTCTGTACCCCTGATTTACCCACTCTACTGGGGTAAGCCTCACTCAAACACATATCCATCTTTCCAGTCTCTTTTCTCCCTCCTACCTACAATTATTTGGTGTCTGCCTCCCCAGCTAAAACCGTAAGCTTCTTGAGGATTGAGTTTCTAACTCTTTAATACTCTCCCCAAGTGCCTGATGGAGTGTTCACCATCCAGTAGGTCCTTAATCGATTTGATTAATTGCCCATCTCTCTAGCAGTGATCCATCCCCCTCCCTCAGAGCCAGTTTCCTCCAGCCTATCTGGGTAAGATGGTAAGATGGTGAGAGACAGGGTGAGAGGGTTGCTTGCAGGAGGGAGATACATTCATTCATATTCAATTATATTTACTGAGCACTTACTGTGTGCAAAGCACTGTACTATGAGCTTCACATATGTCACAGTTGCCGCCTTTCCCTGCCTAGCCCCCGGGTTATAATAATAATTGTGATATTATGGTAAGCAATTTTACTATGTTCCAGGCACCTGTATAAAGTGGCTGGGGTAGCTGTCTGTCTCCCCCGATTAGACTGTAAGCCCCGTCAAACGACAGGGACTGTCTCTATCTGTTGCCGACTTGTTCATGTCCCAAGCGCTTAGTACAGTGCTCTGCACATAGTAAGCGCTCAATAAATACTATTGAATGAATGAATGAATACAAGATAATCAGGTTGGACATAATCCCTGTCTCACGTAGGGCTCACCGTCTTAATCCTTATTTTACAGATGAGGAAACTGAGGCACAGAGAATTGCAGAGACCTGTCCAAGATCAAAACAGCAGGCAAGTGGCAGAGCCAGAATTAGAACCTGAGTCCCCTGACCAGGTTCTTTCTTGCCCCCAAGAAAGCCGAGACAGAGCCCAGGCTGCAATGGGGCATATCTCAGGGCCTGGGAGATTGGCCCCCAGGAGGCTTGGTCAGTGGGGGAGAAATCTAGTGGGGGGCCTCCCCCTTCCTTTCACTTCCCAGATGCTGGAGGCAATCTAGCCACGGAGGGCAGAGGGTGACTAGTCTCTGCCAACAGGCCGGGGCGGCCCCAGGCAAACAGGGTCTTGCTACCCACAGTCACGGGGGAGAAGGGGCCAGGGCACTGCTGTTCCAGGGAACTCCCCCCAAGATTCCCCCGAGGAACACAGGCGGGGGTTGGGGAGGAGAGGGGACAGAGAATTAAGAGGACTGAATGTTCATTTGCATAAATTGTAATCTGTACATAGCACAACTTGTGCTGACAGTCAATCGTATTTATTGAGCGCTTACTTGTGCAGAACACCGTACTAAGCACTTCAGTACAATGTAGCAATAAAATAGATACATTTCCTGCCCACAATGATCTTACAGACTAGAGAGGGAGTGAGACATTAATATAAGTAAAATTACAGATATGGACTAAGTGCTGTGGGGTTGGGAGGGGAGATGAATAAAAGGAGCAAGTCAGGGATGATGCAGGAAGGGAGTGGAAGGGAAGGAAAAGAGGATTTAGTCAGGGAAGGCCTCTTGGAAGAGATGTGCCTTCAATAAGGTTTAAAGGTGGGAGGGAGTAGTTCTCTGTGGGATATCAACAGGGAGGGGATACGCAAGGCCAGAGGCCGGACTATGGGTGAGAGGTCAGCGGCAAGATACAAGAGATTGAGGTACAGTGAGATTAGCATTAGAAGAGCAAAGTGTGTAGGCTGGGTCGTAGAACAGAGTAGCAACGGTGAGGTAGGAGGGGACAAGGGGGATTGAGTTTAAAGCCGATGGTGAGGACTTCTGTTTGATGCTGTTGACTGATTACAGGCAATCTCTTAACCATTCATCAGTTCCTCCACCACCCCCCACACCTTATCCCCCAAATTACCATTTCTTGATTTTTCTCTTTGCTGATGCTTCTCCACCAGAAGTAACAGTAGCTGGGAGAAGAGGGGAGAGGGGAGAGGGGAGAACAGAGCTCCTGGAGAGCACAGTGCTTAAATTCCTGGCCTACTGGTACAACTTTGGCCCCCTGGGGGGCTCAGGTCTAGGCTGGAGTTGGGGGGCCAGGGAACCATGCCAGGTTGGTCATGCAGCACTGGGTGGGGAGGGCTGGAGGCTGGAGATTTCAGCCCAGAAACCCTCCAGGGAAGTCCACCCAGACTTATTCGAGCTGGATGGCAGCCTATCCCTACCAGTTCATACACCCCCTCCCCTCCTCCCTGGGAAAGACCCTGTACCCCCATGAGGGGGGAGAGCCAGAGAGAACCAGAATCCTGGGCCTTATTAATTTGAGTAAACCCTGGGAGAGTCCCTGCCTGCCTCTCTGCTCAGTTTCACCCTTCTCTATGGAAGAGGATTTTCAGTCGCGCTCCTCCCTACCTCCTCTCTTCCTCTCTACCCTTGACGTGGTTGTGGACGAGGGACCTGGGTGGAGTGGGTCTTTCTCATCTTTATTTTAAATTTGTTATTTTCATTTGTTAAGCACTTATACTATGTGTCAGGCATTGTACTAAGCGCTGGGAATAGATACAAGATCATCAGGCTGGACACGGTCTATGCCCCACGTCGGGCTCCACAGTCGATCCCCATTTTACAGATGAGGTAACTGAGGCACAGAGAAGTTAAGAGACTTGCCCAAGGTCATACAGCAGGCAAGTGGCGGCGGCAGGATTGAATCTTGTTTGCTCTCTGAAGGTTCTTTTTACCGAGGCCAGGAACCAGCTCTCCCGGGTCTGCACAGACAATTAGGAGCAAGGGGCTTGGGGGATGCAGCAGGAGAGACCGAGCTCGGACACAAAAAGGACTTCCCGGTTGGGCAACGACCGAATGAAGACGGACCTGTCGGAAGCTGGTTGGGGGGTGCAGGCCGCAAGGGCCCATATGACCTGGTGGGGAAGAGGAAGCTGCAGAGAGGAGCCCCCCGGGCAGGCCGGGGCCTCTCTGGGGGTCCGGCTCCCCCTCAGGGCCTCTCTGGGGTCCGACTCCCAGGGGAGCCGGAGGCCGTTAGAAGTGACTCAACTAGAGAGTGGGTTTGAAGTGAGTTCCAGGCCCTAGTCTAACCTCAAAAAGATGAAGTGAGAAAGCACGGCCCCCATGGGAGGGAGCCCAGACCCCTCGCCCTTCCCGGCCAAATAAGGACAAAACACACCCAGGGCCTACCAATTCCGATGTCTGGCGGGCCTGCCCTCCCTCCTTCTCCACCCTCCCGCCGGGCCCCTCCTCTTCCTCTCTCCCAGGGTGCCAGCCAGGCAGTAAAACGGAGGGGAGCCGTAACAGTGGGAAGGGGAACAGGACACCCCCCAACCCCGGCCTGAACACTCTTGGGGGTGAGAGGGTATACTCAAGGGCAGTGGGTTGCGTGGAGGAGGAGGGGGGTCTGTCACCTCCGGGCCTGTGTGGTCGACTGCGTGTGACACTCTGGGGTATGTCAGCTTTGGTCCTTGTCTACGGCAGGGAGGGGTTTGGAGGTTTGGCTATGCCCCTGAGCCCCCTCCCTGCTCCAGTCCACCCGACCCCCAAAAGCAGCGAGCAGGGGATCCTCAAAGATCATGAATTTATCTCTTGGTGTCTTCACGGTGACTTGAAGTAGCATGAGTAAATGGGGTCTCTCCTGCTCCTTCAAAGTTATTATCATTAACACATTATTATCATCACATCATAATAATGATAATCATAATACCTCCCAAGCTCAGGGGTAGATCCAAAAACAATCAGGACAAACACAGTCCTGTCCACATGGGGCTCAACAGTCAAAGGGGGAAGGAGAAAACCGGTATTCATCCCCATGTACTGATGAGGAAACCGTGACCCAGACAATTAATGACTTGCCCAAGGTCACACAGCAGAGCTGGGGCGGGGCCTTGGGAACTCAGGGGCCACCGCTTTTTCCAATGGCTAGGAGCTGGGGAGGGGGCTACCCGTTCCAGGACCCACACCCCTCTCACCACTGGGAAATCTTTCCCAACCCCCTCGCCTGAGTTGGGCACACGCCCCACCCACCACCCTCCCCACACCCTACTACACCATGGAACTAGGAAGTGAGCCCAACCGAACGAGAAACTGAAATGTGCTCAGAGCCGCTCCTCGGCCCAGTCCCCAACACTCCCTCGCCCCGAGACGGGCCCTGCCCAGACCCCCTCCCCGCCCCTGCTTTCTTCTGGAGCTTCAGAGGTGGAGCAGAGCCTGTAGACCCAGAGGGCAGCCCAGTACCCTGCCCGGTGTGCACGTACTGCGCTGCTCATCTCCAATCAACTGGTGGTGTTTACTGAGGGTATTTTAGGTGCCAAGAACTGTACTAAGCGCTTGGGAGAGCCACCAACTAGTCCAGCAAACCTGGAACCAGACCTGCAAGGCACTCAAGCCCAGTGCCCAGCCAGCTGCCAGGCTGCCTCCCAACACTCACCCCTGTGCCCAGTCAGTGCCCAGCCTGCCCTAAAGGGAGCCTCCTCCTTCCTGCCCCATTCCTCTAATGAAGTCTTTCTGCTTCCAGGGTGGGCCCCCGCCAACCACAGTCCCCACACCCTTTAATCCAGTAGACACCTGGGCCCTCACCCAAGACTTTCCGGGGTAACAGCATGTGAATTCCGTTGTATTGTACTCTCTCAAGCGTTTAAAAACAGAGCTCTGCACATGGTAAGCGCTCAATAAATACCATTGATTGCTGTATGACCTTGGAGGAGTCCCTTAATTTCATCTATAAAATGGGAATTAAGACCGGGAGCCCCTATGTGGGTCAAGGACTGTGTCCAACCTGATTTATAACTGGTACCTCTTAGACTGTGAGCTCTCTGTGGGCAGGAACATGGCTGTTTGTTCCATTGTACTTTCCCTGCACTTACAGTACAGAATGCACATTAAGCACTCCATAAATCCGAATGAATGAATGAATGAATGAATGAATGAGCACTCACTTGGTGTTGGGCACTGTACCAGACACTTGAGAAGCCCAGAAGAAAGAAGGGACAAGTTCCCTGCCTACAAGGAGCTGCTGCTTCCCATTGTCCTTTCGGGTCAGTTCTGCTTCTACCTCCGCCCAACTGGGGAGCTGAAACCAGTGGCTGCAAGGTAGGAAGTGGGGAGCGGTGCCATGTGGAGCGGGCTGACTCCCAACTGCTTCCACTCCGTGCCCTACCTGCTCCTGGGGATTTGGGGTGTCGCTCTCCCCCCTGGTTGTGCCACCGACGTGGACTGGGAGCTGGGAGGTCGGCCCTTGGGGCCATCCTACAGACGCCGAGTCGGCTGCTAGCCCTGGTGCTCTGGGCCTGTGCCTCAGCCCAGCGGCCAGACGCCGGGACAGGTACTGGCAAGTGGGTTTGGGGCCGCCCTGCAGACACCACGGCTCTTGGAGAGTGGAGATCCAAGCCTGAGGTCCAGCCTGAGCCACGCACCTGCCCGCCAGTCAGATCTGGCCCTCCCTCGCTCAGCTCGAGGGCCAGGTTTGCATCTACCTACTCTGTTCTTTCTACTTTTCTAAGTGCTTAATGTGCTGCTCAAACACCAGATTGATTGGGGGAGGTCAGAATCTAAGGGGTACAGGGCTAGAGAGAGCAGGGAAGCTGCAAAGGACCTTGGGAGGAGTAGGGAGGGCCACATGGTTCTGCTGACCCCCCGGGAGCTCAGGGAGGGTCTTTTACTGTGGAGGAGAAAAAGGGCAAGGGGCCAGCAGCTGCCCACCCCTCTCCCTGCATCAAGCAGAAACTCCCTCTCGGCTAAGCTCCCAACCCCCCCACCTTTCCTTCCCTTCAGCATCACCTCTACACTTGAGCCCTCTCCTTCACGGCACACAGGTCCATTACCTGACACTCAGCTTCCAGTGCCTGTAATTTACTTTAGCTTCTGCCTCGCCTCACTCGTCAGCTCCTCGAGGGGAGGCACGGCTTCTTTCTTACTATATCGTACTCCTCCAAGTATCTAGTACTCTGCTGACACTAAGTGCCTGACGAAGTGGAGTGAGACTGCTGCTGACTCGGGGCCTGGCTCAGCAAGGGGTGAAGCAGAGAATGATGGGAGGCACTGCCAGGCTTTCCTGCAGGGAGGCAGGGTTGCCAAGGGAGCCGGGTGGACCCGGCCTTCTGGTCCCGCCCCTGAGCCTTCCTGGGCAGGGGCCAGGAAGGACCCACTCCCTATGACCAGTGGATGGCGGGGCGGGGGGGGGGGGGAAGAGCCGACACAGCAACGTCGCTGCCCCCTTTCCATCTCGGATCCCGCCCTGCCCGGGGGTGGAGTCCACAGGCCCCAGCCCCTCCACTCGGTGCCACCAGGCCCAGTGATCTGAGGGGTGGGAGAGGACGCAAGTTGGGCCTCAGAGGCTGTTTGAGGACTCCAGGTGGGGAAGGGGGAGGGGCCACAGACAGGATGGCGCCACTCCCCCCCAGCCCCCACCCTCTCTCCCACCACAGCTAACTGTTGCCGGCAGTCGGCACGGTGTGCGGCTTTCGCTTCCTGGAGGGCTGACAGTTAGGGCCCCGTACCGCCCGGCAGTTCTCCTGGGTAGTGGGGGCTGGGGGGGGGGGGGGGGACCGACCATAAAGGACTCACCCGCCCCCACCCCACCCCCGGCGCCTGTTTCCATTCTCACTGATCAGCCACGTCCGGGTCACAGCGAGGCGGCGGCCGCTGGGGCTTTCCAAGGGGCTTTTTTTTTTTTTTTTACAGAGCTGTGTGGGGGGTGGGGAGGGGTGTGAACAGAAGCCCCTCTGCCTGCACAGGCTTGGCGGAGCTGCCCCGGCCCCAAGCTCCACTCTCATTCGCTTGCAGGCGCAGAACCTGGGTCGGGAGCCCCATCTTGGGCCTGGCAGGCCAGCGGGCTCAGAGAGTGAAAACATTGCTCTTCCCGCCAAAAGGCCCACAAGTGGGAAGATGTGGCCTCAAGAGCCGCCCGGCTCCGCTCAGGCCTCCGCCCCAGGCTCCTCCCCCTGCCCCGTGGCCACCCTTGGAAGGAAGCGACCAGGTGGCAGGGACCCCGGGACACTGGGCAAGAGGTCTACTGCTTCCCCGTCCCAGCTCAGGGCCCACACCCTGCACCCTAACGGAGGGGACCACGAGGGCCAACGGGTCCAGCTTGGACCCCGTGGCGACGTGAAACGAGGTCTTGTGGGAAACTGGGAGAGGCCTGACCAGATCTGGTTTTCAGTACTGGTTTATTCCGGCCCCTTTGCCTCTGGGCATGAGGGGGATGGGGTAACTATTCCCCTCCTACCCCAAGGTCAATGTCCCAAGAGTCAGAGAGGGGCAGCCGCTGACCAGGCAGGGGCAGAGTCCTGGGCACGGAGGGGCAGAGTCAGAGTGTGAGGAAGAGTCCTGGCTCCAAACCGGAGGTGGGGGAGGCGCAGGATGAGAACAGAGGCAGCCGCGACCAAGGATCCCGCGGCGTCTTACGTCTTGATGGCCGTGTCTCTGGATTTGTAGACCACGCCCCGGCTCTTAAGTTCCCGTACGATGCCTGCGGCCGAAAACGGAGAAGGTTCAGGGGAAAGCGGGGAGACGGGAGACCGGGGCCAAGCGTGGGCGTGATGACTGGGGGTGGGCGGGACGAGGGGGGGAGGGGTTGGGGGCCGTGGTCTCTCCCTGCCCTGTGAGCACACTGCCACCTGGCTGGGCTGAACCGCAGCAGAGAAAAAGAGCGAGGGAGAATGCCAGCACACGCTTCCCCTCCCTTGCCCTCCCTTCTCCCTCCCGCTGGGCTCATCTGTGTCAGGGCAAACGTCGGCTCTGCCAGCCTGCCTCCCCTAAGGAAGCAACTGTGGGTTGGGGGGGGTCGGGGTGCTACAGCTGGGTGGGTGGGCATTACCTTGAGGCAGACGGCCAGTGACCGACACCGCATACACTCCGGGCTTGAAGTTACCTGGCAAAGGGGGTGGGGGAAAGGGAGGTTAAGCAGTGGTCCTTTTGTAGCTGCTGCCTCCTGGCTCCCCAGGAGAGCCAGGGGGACATGGGCAGCAGAAAACCTGCGAGGGGGGTGGAGGAGGGTGGATCAGACTTACTGACTCGCTGCCACTTGGAGACCCAGCTGTCTTCGGGGCTCATCATTGCAATGATCCTGCCAAGAGAAGGTGGTGGAGGAGAGAAGAGAGGGAGAAGGCATGAGTCCCCCAACTCTGAGGGCTCCCCACAATGTTACTCCTCCAGACCAGGTGTCAGAGACCCCGACAGCTCATACCGCCAGGGTCTCCACGGACCTCCTGGACCCAGCTGATGGCTCACCCCCTCACTCCTAGCCCTGGAAGCCCAAGTGCCCCAAGGGCAGGAGGGCGGCCAGGAAGGGGGAGGCAGGGCATATCGGACTAGGCCCAGCCCAGACCCGCAGGCTATGGGGAGGGGGCCTGGAGTGGAAGCCGGTCGGAGGGCCAGGGAGGGATCCATGTGGCTGTGCCGGGGAAGGCCCAGCCACCTCTTCCCTGTTTCCCAGCAGGAGGAGGCTGGAGCTAAGAATGGCTGAAGCAGGGGCGAAGCCCAGGGCTCCTCGTGTGCTTCCAGGAGGCTGGAAGCAGAGGGGAGGTTCTGAGAGTCAGGGACCACCAAGAAGAGTGAGAATGGAAGTGAGGATGGGAAGGGGTCTTTCCTCCCGCCCCCCTCAACTGGCAGACTCATCAAGAGCGGGGAGGGGCGGGGGCAGGAAGGAAGGGGCAATGCTGCCTGGATTGGCTTCCAAAATGGCTTCCTTTCTCTATTATGTAGTCACACCCACCCTTCACTCCTCCACCCTCCTCCAGGAGAGCCTCCTGACAACAATAGCGTGAACACACACATCGTTACATCCTTGTCAGCCAGGAAGCTGGGGAACCATGGACACCCAGAAACCTTCTGCAGTCCAGTGGAGGAACAGTGAGTCTGCTGGCTGCTCAGACCTGCTGGGGAAAGCACCACAGAAGCCCAAGACCCATTCCTGGCATACAAGTCGTCAACATTCTAAAGGACACTTACTTGCTTTTTTTCCAGTGGTATTTGTTTAGTGCTTATTATGTACCAGGCACTATACTAAATTAATCCGGTTGGACACGGTCCCTGTCCAACAGGGGGCTCAAAGGCTTAATCCCCATTTTACGAATGAGGGATCCGAGGAAAGAAGAGTCAGATGATTTGCCCCAATTCTCACATCAGACAAGGGGCAGAGTTGGAACTAGGAACCCAGGTGTTCTGACTTCCAGGCCTGAGCTCTAGCCACTAGGCCACGCCGCTTCTCTGTTCTGTCACCACTTGGGAAAGTAGCAGGGGTTGGTCAGCCCTGAAGGAGATTCTGCAGCTCTTGTACACGGAGACGAAGGCGGGCCAGGGAGGGGGACCTTGAGAGCCTTGCTCTTACACCGGGGGTGGAAGGGTGAGCTGGTAGGTGGGACGGCCAGCAGGTCGTGCTCTTGGGTTGATTTTATAGCAGTGGAGGCGCCTGGCGTTGAGTCGGGTCCCACTGTGAACTTTTGCAAATCAGCTCTCCTCCGGGGAGGCCTTCCCCGGTCAATCTTTCATCTCCCCATCCCGCCCTCAACAGCGTGGCTCAGTGGAAAGTGTGGGGCCTTGGGAGTCAGAGGTCACGGGTTCTAATCCCAGCTCCACCACTAGTCAGCTGTGCGACCTTGGGCAAGTCACTTACTTCTCTGTGCCTCAGTTGCCTCATCTGTCAAATGGGGATTAAAACTGTGAGCCCCACGTGGGACAACCTGATCACCTTGCATCACCCAGCGCTTAGAACAGTGCTTTGCACACAGTAAGCGCTTAACAAATACCACAATTTATTTATTTATTTTTTACTTCAGCACTACCATATCCAAGCACTTTGAAATTCACCTGCCTCTGACCTACCGGACTTACATGCAGATTTTTAAACCCGGTTGTTTCCCCCTACCTGTAATTTCTTTTCATGTCCATCTTCCCAGCTACCTTGCCCATTCCTTGAGGGTTGGGACTGCGTCTATCCCTTTACCCCTTCTACTGCATGCTCCCGGGTGTTCAGGATAATGCTTTGCATAGAGCCAGGGCTCAATAATTACTCCTGATTGATTTGCTTTGGGGCCTGAATATAATGTTTGCTTTTGGGGGGGGGGGGGGAGAATCGCAGGAAGTGAGGGAGAGGACAGGAGAAGGCCCTGGACGGGTCTCAAGGGGAGCCGGGCCTGAGGAAAACAGTTATGTGCATTTACAAGTTCTAAAGAAGCAGAGCCATGGCTTCGCAGTCCCCTGGGGGAGATGGAGAGAAACAGGGTGGTTTAGTGGAAAGATCATCCGAGGACCTGGGTTCTAGTCTTCATTCACTCAATCATATTTGTTGAGCGCTGTGTGCAGAGAACTGTACTAAGCGCTTGGAAAGTACACTACAACAATAAACAGTGACAATCCCCGCCCACAACAAGTTCTGCTACTTGTCTACTGTGTGGACTTGGGCAAATCACATCACTTCTCTGAGACTCAGTTACCTCAACCGAAAATGGGGATTAAGACATGGGCCCCAGGTGGGACAGGGCCTTGTGTCCAATCCGTTTAACCTGCATCTACCCAGCTCCGCCACTTGTCTGCTGTGTGACCTTAAGCAAGTCACTTCTCTGTGCCTCGGTTCCTTCATCCATAAGACGGGGATTAAAAGTGCGAGCCCCATGGGGGTCAGCCTGATTACCCTGTATCCACCACGGTGTTGGGAACAGTGCTTGGCACATAGTAAGCGCTTAACAAATACTGTCATTATCATCATCTACCCCTCCTCCCCACTCTCTGCTCCTCCCCCTTCCCCTCAGCACTGTGCTCATTTGTATATATTATCTGCTACTCTATTTATTTTGTTAATGAGGTGTACATTCCCGTGATTCTATTTACTGTGATGTTATCTTGTTTTCGTTTTGTTCTTTTTTACTCTGCCGTCTGTGTCCCCACATTAGACTGTGAGCCTGTCACTGGGCCGGGATGGTCTCTGTTGCCGAATTGTCCATTCCAAGCGCTTAGTACAGTGCTCTGCACATCGTAAGCGCTCAATACTACTGAATGAGTGAATGAAAGATAATGATGGCATTTGTTAATCGCTTAGTATGTGCAGAGCAGTGTTCTAAGCGCTGGGGAGGATACACGGTGATCAGGGTACCCCACGTGGGGCTCCCAGCCTTAACCCCCATTTTACAGATGGGGTCACTGAGGCCCAGAGAAGTGAAGTGACTGGCCCAGTCACCCGGCTGACAAGGGGCTGAGCCGGGATTCGAACCCATGACCTCTGACTCCCCAGCCCGCGGCTTCTCATGGGATTAGGGAAACTGCATGGCTCCGTGGAAAGAGCACGGGCTTGGGAGTCAGAGGTCCTGGGTTCGAATCCCGGCTCTGCCACCTGTCAGCTGTGTGACTGTGGGCAAGTCACTCCACTTCTCTGTGCCTCAGTGACCTCATCTGTAAAATGGGGATTAAGCCTGTGAGCCCCACGTGGGCCCACCTGATGACCCTGTATCTACCCCCAGCGCTTAGAACAGTGCTCTGCACACAGTAAGCGCTTAACAAATACCAAGCTTATTACTTGTAACCGATGACTACTCAGGGCCCACGAGCAGAGCGTGGGGCACACAGTAAGGACCGGACCTTAAGAAGAGAGAGGGAGATGGGAAGCGGAGGCAGGGGCAAGGCCCAGGCCCACAGGAGCGCCACCACCCTGGCGGCGCCTGCTCACCCGTCGAAGGAGGAGCTGGTGCAGTCGTAGACCATCTCGCGATTGCCTTTCATCTGCAGGTACGAGTCGCAGTTGTCGCATCCATCGTACTCGCCAACTGGTCAATGGTCTGCGGGGCGGGGAGGGGAGGCGGTGAGGGGGGGGAGCGGTGAGGGGGGGGGAGGCGGTGGGGGGGGGGAGGCGGTGGGAGGGGGGGAGGCGGTGGAGGGGGGGGCGCCCCCGCCGCCTCTGCCCCCCCCCGGTTCCCGACCCCCCCGCCCTGCCCGCGGCCCCCGCACACCTTGACCAGGGAGCAGAGCAGACAAGCCCGCAGGTGCCTCAGGTCCTTGGGGACGGTCTCCAGCGCCATGGCGCCGACCGCCGGAAGCCCCCTCTCCCCGCCCCCCTCACGAGTACCAGCCTTTAACAACAATGCCCCTCCACTTCCGGCGACCAATGACTGGCCAGAAACGCACTTCCGGCCCTTCGCCTTCCCTCCTCCCCTGGAGGGGGCTCGAGCTGGCGCGGCATGCGCTCTCTGTTCCCTCAGCGCTCGCGCCCAAGCGGGCCGTTGGTCCCAACTGGGCCCGGCCCTGACTTCCGGTTCCTTCCCCCCTTCAATCCTAATAATCCTGTTGGTACTTGTTAAGCGCTTACTATGTGCAGAGCACTGTTCTAAGCGCTGGGGGAGATACAGGGTGATCAGGTTGTCCCACGTGAGGCTCACAGTCTTTAATCCCCATTTTAACAGATGAGGTTACTGAGGTTCCAGAGAAGTTAAGTGACTTGCCCACAGTCACACAGCTGCCAGGTGGCAGAGCCAGGATTCGAACCCATGACCTCTGACTCCCAGCCCGGACTCTCCACTGAGCCATGCTGCTTCTCCATCCCCATTTTAACAGATGAAGGTCACTGGAGGCCCAGAGAAGTGGAAATGACTTGTCCACAGGCACACAGCTGACAAGCGCAGAGCCAGAAATTCGAACCCATGACCTCTGACTCATACTTACTGAGCGCTGTGTGCAGAGCACTGTGCAAAGGCACTTGGAAAGTACAATTGGGCCAACCGATAGGGACCATCCCTGCCCGACGAGGGGCTCGCAGTCTAGAAGGGGGAGTCCTTGCCCCACACAGGCACCTTCCCGTCACCCACTTCGCCCCTCTCTCTTTGGCCCCCTCAGGATCTCCCTTCCCAAGGGGGCAGTTCTTTCAATGATTTAATAAATCCATCAGTTCACAGTGGGTCCAAAGTCCCCACTCAGCCACGTTGGGCCTCCTCCGCCCTCAGTGGCCTTAGGTGGGAGAATGATGGTGGTATTTCTTAAGCACTTTCGATGGTGCGAAAGCACCGTTTCTAAGCACCCGGGGGGGATACAAGGTGATCAGGTTGTCCCACGTGGGGCTCACATTCTTCAACCCCATTTTCCAGAGGGAACTGAGGCACAGTGAAGTGACTTGCCCAAGGTCACACAGTTGACAAGTGGCGGAGCTGGGATTAGAACCCGGGACATCTGACTCCCAAGCCCCTGCTCTTTCCACTGAGCCACACCCTGAGCCCAACGTGGAGCAGGACTTGATCTTTGTGGCCGCCTTCGGGACAGGTGGGCATTTGCCTGCTGTGTGGCCTTGGGTGAATCACTTACCATCTCTGCCTCAATTTCCTCATCTGTAAACTGGGGGTGAAATACCTCTTCTCCTTCCCCCTCAGAGTGTGGGACAGGAACTGTATTTGATCTGATTACTTGTTTCTACCTCAGTGTTTAGCACATAGTAATCCCTTAACAATCGTTCCTATTATTACTTGTAGCCGCTGCCCTCCTGGCTCCCCTGCCCAGCTCGTACCTCCACCAGTAACATTCAAGAGCTAAAAGTAGAATAGGCTCTGGGCAGGGCACCCGGCCATTGGAGGACAGTCGAGAGGTAGACTGGCTTGGGGCCGGCCCTGGGGTTGCTCCCAGCTCCACCACAGCTATAATTGGGCACCGCCCCGGCAAAGCCCTTCCTTTTGCTGGAGTAATAATACTACTTTCCTCTCCTCCCACCCCTCAAACCCTATGACCCCATGACCCGCAGGCGACCCAGAATACTCTCTTGCCAAGCCCAGGGCAGTGCCCTGGGTGAATGAGCCAGGCTCAACCCAACCCAACGTTAGGGGGCCTGGAGAGCCGCCTTACCACTTCGTCAGCCTTGGGGCCGCCGTCCCTCTCTGGCCCTAAAGGGTGCTATCTCTCCACCGGCAGTCTTGTCTCGGAACTGAAAGAACCCCACCGCCTTCCTGCTCGGTACTAAGGCCGCCCCCAACCCAGCACCACCGGGTTCTTCCTCTAATGAAAGCTCTGGGGAAACAGTTGGCAGGACCAGTTCTGCCACCCAGGTCATAGGAGGGGCACGTTCTTCCCCTTTCTCTCGCTCCGAACCATCTACCTGCAGCCAGCCCCCCGGGGCCCCAGCCGTGGGCCGTGATGTAGGATCAGGAAAAGGTGGGATAACGACCGTTCTCCCAGAGATATGGCATGAGCTGCCTTCCCACCCAGGGTCCCTGAACCAAGTGAAAATCTCCCCTGAAAGAGAATGCCCCGGGGCAGAGTGAGAGGGAGGAAGGCCAACGTGAGTATGTAAAATGCCCAGGTCATTCCAGGGCCACCTCCTGTCCATCTGCCCTCTTACTGGAGCTGGAACAGAAACAGACAAGGGGGCTGGAACAGAAACAGACAAGGGGTCCCCAGCCGGCCCCGCCGCCCACCTCGCTCCAAAATCAGAGTCCAATCCCAGGTAGTGGAAATAATTTATTTTTGTGGGAGGAGTCAGGGTCTTGACTCCAGGCCCAATGTCACAGAACAAAACCACAAGACCAGATCTGATGTGTGGATAAATATGCTAGAAAATAAATAGAGTTTTTAACCCCGGCCTGACTCTGGAATGTTCCTCCAGGTTCGGCTAGAGGTGCCCCGGCAGTGCTCTTCTCCCACAGGTACGGGCAGGAGACAGCCCTCTCCCCCTCCCCACCCCGATCCTGGACCCATGACCAGATCTCAGAGGGGGAGATGACGGAAAAGGGCAGGGCCGAGGCCATGCCGTGCTCCCTGGCCCTGGAGCCGCTCCTGGTTCAGTCAAGAGAGCTCTGCTCCCTCCCACCTAAAAGATCAATCCCACCGGCCCATTTCTGGCCCTGCTCCATCCTGCTTTCCCAAGATGATTTCCGGGGCTTCCCTGACCCCGACCAACCCCCGACCTCCCTAGTCCCATATTGACACGCACACTCTCTGCCCCGCAAGTGGAAGCAGGGATGATGAGGGGTGTGGAGGTGGGACCCAAGGAGAATCTTATACCCCGGCCCCTTCCTGGGACTGGTGATTGGTTTCATGCCTCCTGGCACAGGGTGGGGAGGCCTGCTAGGGTGGGGTAGAGGGGTTGCCACAGGCAGAAATTCACCCTTCGGGGGGACACGCAATGGGGAGGGGGCACCACGACCACTGCTTGGTGGGGGCTGGGGAGGGCATCTCAGAGGTAAGGAGGCCCTCTCTGAAATGCCCTCAGAAGCTTCCTCAGTGAAGCCAGCGGAGACAGCCCCCAATGGCCTTACCAGGGAGGGCCCTAAGCAGGCAGCAGCCTGACCCTTTGCCTCTCATTCGCCAAGGGTCCCCCATCTTCAGAGAGCCTGGCAGGCATTACCGAGAGGCCCCGAGGAGAAAGTCTAGAGCTCAGGAGCTCCGCCTTGGGCTCCCGTGGCTTCACGTGTTTGTCACAGTTGAGGCCAGAGGCAGGTGTCCCCGGGGTCGAAATGTAGCGGTTGGGGAGCCTGGGATCCTCCTGACGTGGGGTGGGCCGGAGCCCCCTCATCCGGGCTGTTTCTCTCCTCAAAGGAAGCTGGCCCCGGCCCCAGGTGGGCCGGCACCCCTGCTCCTGCCTTAGCCGCTGCTGCCGCCGGTGACCAGGCCCGCAACCGAAGAGCGGACCCCGACCAGGGGAGGAGAGATCAGCCCGCCTCCGCCCACAGCCGGCCGCATCCGGGGTGGCCAGCTAAGGAGGGGTGGGGCCAGGCCCCCAAACCCTCTTTTCCTTGGCCTGAAGGGAGCAGGCTCCCAGGCTCGTTTGGGATGTGCGAGTCGGTCCTTCCTCACACCGCTTGCTCACACAGCTCTTCGATCTCCTCCTCGGAGCCTGGCGGGACAGAGGGATAGAAGGAAGAAGGGATGGACAAAGGGAGGGAGGGAGAGAGGGAGAAAGGGAAGAATGGAGGGAGGGAGAGATGGAGGGGCAGAGGGAGGGAGGGAAGGAGACACTGAGGGAACGCCTGGGCTGGGCCGCGCTTTCCCCTTAGCAGTTCCCCACCCCTCAAGGGGCTGCTCCAACCGGCCCGCTCCAACCCTCCCGCAGCCTCCCCAGCCCAAGGGGAGGGGACGGACTCACTGCCGAGAGTGAGAAGGCAGCAGCATAGCCCCGCCCATGGCTCCCTCACCCTCCCCCCCTACAGAACCCCCGCCCACGGACACCAGGCAGCGGGGACTGGCGACTCACCGGGATGGAACTGGCACGTCGGGTAGAGAGGGTAGGGGTGTGCCCCATCAGCCGCAGGGCCCAGGGACCAGGTGGAAGGCCTGTGCTCCTCCAGGCAGGGCTTCAGGGGCCGGCAGAGGGCCAGGTGTGGCCCACCGGCCGGAGGCTTGGGGTAACCATGGCCCCCCGGGGTGCCCGGCGGCGGCCCGGTGTCCGGGCCCAGCGTCCCAGCGAGCAGCGAGTGGGTTTCTGGGGCCCAGTGGTAAGGCAGGCCACAGGGTGGGCAGGCCCGGCAGGCGGAGGCGGCGGACAGGTCCTGGGGGCGGGGGGGCGAGCTGGGCTCCGGGGACCCCCGTCGTCTCCTCTGCTGGGGCCGGGGTGGGCGGGGGCAGTCCGTAAGGCCCGGGGAAGGCTCGGTGAGGGCCCGGGGCCGCAGGGGGCAAGGGTGCGGCCCAGGGTGGGGCGGGGGACCGGAGGCGGCGGGCCGGTCCGCTCGAGGCTGAGCCCGAGGAGAACTGGGCTCTGGGCCGCCTCCCGGCCCCTGGCACTGGAGCCGCTTCCCGTAGTGGCGGTGCCGGTGCCGGTGGTAGTGCACATGTCCGGCCACGCGGCTCTTGGGCCCGGGCGCTGCTGAGTCCAGGGAGCGGGGCCGGTAGCTGGGGCCGGGCCGGGCCTCGGGGGGACCAGTAGCCTCCGGGCTGCAGTAGACAAGAGGGTCGTAGTCGCTGCTCAGGGAGCTGCGGAATGTGGAGCTGCTGCCGTGGAGGCCCTGCAGGCTGACGTCCGTGCAGTTGACCACCGAGTCGCTGGAGGAGCCGTGGCAGGGCCCCGAGCTGGAGTCGCTGGCCGGCCCATCGGCCAGGTAGCCGCTGCGTCCCGTGCGGTAGCTCTCCCCCGAGCTGCTGCCCGCCCCGCCGCCGCCGCCGTCCGACCTGGCCTGGCGAGGCGGGGGGCCCGGGAGCGAGGGCCATGAGCCTCGGGGCTGCGGGGAGCAGGGCCCCCAGCGGGGGGCCGGGCGGGGGGCCGGGGCCGCCGGCTGCGGAGGGTCCCGGTGGTGCCCAGGCCTCGGAGCCCCAGGGGGTCTGGGTCTCCCAGCTCCCCTCCCCGGGTCCCGGGAAGGCAGGAAGGGGGCAGCCCGAGGGGGCTCAGTGAGCAGAGCCCGGGGGCGGCCCGGCAGGTAGGAGGCTGGGAGGTGGTAGTGAGCATGGCCCGGGTGCTGGCGGATGAGGTGAAGTCTTCGTCCCGGCTCCTGATGCACCCGTGGTGGCCCCGGCAGTGGGGAGAACGTGTCTCCTTCTGAAAAATGAGAAGGAGCCTCCGAGGTCAGCTCCACCATGCGTCCCCGAGGCCCGGCGGCTGCCTCTTCATCCCCATCCAGACCTACACGCCCTCCCCTCCCATCTATAGCCATTGATCAGTGACAGCCCCTGGGTAGGTGACTCGCCCCCCATCCCTCAATGGGGACCGCCAGGCCCAGCCCTGGCCCCGCGGGAGGGTCCCACCCCCAACCCCCATTCCCCGGCCCGGCACCTACCGACGATATTGAACATGCAGAGGGGACAGGTCTGGTGTTGGTGCAGCCAGGGGTCCACGCAGGAGCGGTGGAACTCGTGGAGACAGGAAATGACCCGCAGCTCCTGGAAGGGACAAGGAGTCTGAGTCAGGTCAGAGTGGGTCGGTACGACGTGGTGGGATGGCGCGGTGGGACGGCATGGTGGGATGGCAGAGCGGGATGGCTGGGTGGGATGGCAGGATGGCGGGGGAGACAGGACAGTGGGATGGGATGGCGGCCGGGTGGGAAGGTGGGGCAGGATGGCGGGGCAGGATGGCAGGGTGGGACAGGAGAATGGGATGGTATGGCAGGGTGCAATGGCAAGATGTCAGGGTGGGACGATGGGGCGGAGAGGTGGGGCAGGATGGGGGTTGCAACGAGATGGTGGGACAGTGTGGCAGGATGAGACAGCGAGGTGGAGGGGTGGGTTGGCAGGATGGGTGTTGGGGGAACAGAGTTGCTATGGGGACCAGGAGGTAGAAGTTTTAGGGGTAACAGGCTCTCCCGGCTCAGCCTCTGACCATTTCTCCTGCCACCACCAGCCCTGGCCCATATCACCAAGCCTGTATCACCAGAGGAGAGTCAATTGGCAGTGCCCCAGACTGGAGGGCAACACTGGCCAACCAAACCGGGGGGCCTCCAGGAGGGAGCCGCTCCCTCCCCCGTCTTCCCCAGGACGAGCAGCCGGGCCTGAACCCCACTCCCTTGTACCTTCACCCCGAGGCCCCTCCCCCTGTCCTACCTGCCCTTCGGCAAACTCTTCCAGGCAGATGGCACAGTTGGGGGCGGAGCTACAGCTGCTCCCCGAGTCGGACCGATCTGGCCAAGGCCTCCGGCTGCCGGCCCGGTACCTGCGCGTGGCCAACTGACTCACGGCCCAGGCTGTCCGCCGCTGCAGTGGCTCCTGCTGCAGGTGGGAGAGGGCCAGCTCAGGAGGGGAGAGAGGGCACCAACCCCCCAGGCACCCTCTCCCCAACTCCATCCCCAGCCTGCCCATTCCCCACTCCCTGCGATGCGCCAAGCCTCAGCTGGGCCCTGCCGTGCTGGCCGGGGGCCTGGGGCGTGGACCCAAGATGGAAGCTCATCCGAGGCAGGATGATCTGAGCAGCCTTGAAGAGGCAAGCCCCTGGTTCCCCTGTCCCCTCTTAGTCTGGGCCCAGCTCACGGCTGGCGATGGGAGCGGCAGCGGATGCGAAGGATGGAGGCCAGGACGATGACAAAGACGGTGCCCAGCACCGTGAGGAGAATCCACACGTCGTAGTCGGGCTGTTGGGAGACAAGGGTCAGGAATGGCACCACAAGGGATCCCAAACCTGATCTGTTTGCAGCACACATTCCCAGGTCTCCCAGCAAGGATCGGGGAAGGGGCCCCTGAGTTCCCAGGAGACCTCTCTCTTTCATTCTCTCTCGCTCTCTCTCGTCCAGGACAGAGAGGGCCTTGAGGAGGCCAAGGGGCCTGGTTCTCCCACCATCACTGAGAGAGGCCCTTGAGGATGATTGGGAAGGGGGTGGGGGATGGGCTACCTAGGTAGGAGCCTGGGGGTGGGGCAGGGGGTTCTCCTGGATCCAGTAGTGACTGCTTAGTCTTTTCCTCTAGCTGGGCTGGAGGGTGACCCCAGGGGTCAGGGGTCAGGGATCAGGAGGAGGGGTTCCCAAGGACCAGATGCTGCTACCCCGCGAGTGGCGTCACCCCCTCACCCAGGTGGACAGCTCCTTCAGCTCGATCCTGACGAGAGCCTTTCGGTTCTTGTATACGAACTCCATGAGCTTCTCCGCGTCCCTGTCCCAGATGAGCACCACAGGCCACCGCAGGCCCAGCGGCTGCTGCAGCTGCAGGTGGCAGAACCCGGGGAGGAGCCTTATCTTCCTGGCCCCCACTCCAGCCTCCTGGGCTCTCTTTCTGACCAGGGAGCATGCTCAATCCATCCCTCATCTCTCCAGTAGCCCTCAAGCCCCCATTCCCCGGCCTGCCCACCCCGGCCCGCCCGGCCCGAGGGCCTCACTCAACCCCTTGGTACCTGCTGTGCAGCGGCACGGTCCTCGGTGATGTCAAACAGAACAGCACTCGCTCCCCTCTCCCCCGCCATGCGGGCCTGTGAGACACAACCAGGACCAGATCGGGTGCGTTAGCAAGGGTCCCATGTTCCCCCGGCCTCAGGCCTCGCCACATTTGTCCAGAGCAGGAGGTGGCAGAGCAGACCTGATCCCCCAGCCCGGGGTAGCTGGGGTAGCTGTTTGGGGCAGAGCCCTCCATGCCATGGCTTTCTGGACCCAAGGGACCAGAAGGGGGTGCAGAGGGAAGGGCGGAGAGGAATTCCCCCCTCCACCATCCATCCCTTTGACCCTCACAATTTGGCCCCAGGAGCCACACTCAATCCTGGTCCCAGGAGCACAAGGGCCCCTTGGGCCCAGGCCCCGGGCTATCAAGAACCACCCACTCTATATCCACGGAGACTCAGGCTGGATAGAGCTGGGCTTCCCCTGAGTTCACAGCCCTCTGGGGGCCACAGCCCTCTGGGGGACACGGCCCTCCCTCTGGCCATCATCCTGCCCAGCCTGCTCTTATCTCCACAGCAGCTGCTCTTCTGGGCTAAACATAACCCGGCCCTTGTTGTAGGGGAGGCAGGGTGGGAGGCTTGGGCTTGAACTCCCTCCGGGCTAAATGGAAGCAGTTGTACTTCAGGCTGTAAGCTCTTTGTGGGCAGGGAATGTGTCTGTTATAATGTTATACCGTACTCACCCAAGAGCTTAAAACCGTGCTCTGCAAACTGTAAGCACTCAATAAATAGATTAATTGATTGGACTGGGCGCTCCCCAGGATTTCCCCTGCCTACCCCGCTCATGCAGGGTCACACACACAGACGCACACAGACACACACTCAAGCCCACCTGCCTCAAGCCTCTAAGCACAGGAGGAAGGGTGTCACTGTTTTCTGGATCTCAGGAGTCCTCACGCCCTACTTCCCCACTGCCCATTGGAGAGGAGAGCCTCCTCACTGTGCCTCGGTGTGCTCCTGACCCTGGAAGCAGGGGGGGACCTAGGTCTGGCTGTAGGGGGCCCAGAATAAGGCCTAGGCCCGGCTTAGTTTCCGACCCCACCCCTCACAGCCCCAGGGAGAAGACCCAGGGCAATTGCCCGGAAAGACTCCTAGGCCTGGTTAGGTCTCTGACCCCCACTGTTTCCCCTCTGCTCCTGGGAGAGATGAGCACCTCTTCCGGGTGTGCCCCTGTGGGCACTGGAGCAGGACCCATGTCCAAGGGAGCCCCAAAAAGAACCCAGGTTCCAGCCCTCCAGCCCAGTCAGCGTGTGGATAAACCGGGACGATTCTCCCGTCAGCGTGTGGATAAACCGGGACGATTCTCCCCACCGGAGGGCACCAAGGCGGCGGGGAGGGGACGGAGCGGGGTAGGGCTGCGCCTTCCTTAACCTACCCCAGGGTTCATCATCCAGTCCACCTTAAGGCCACCCCAACCACCTGGGGTCGTCACCACCTCCCTCACCACCCTCTTCCCCCACCCCACCGGCCACATGGCTGTCTAGCCTGGGAGTCCTGCCAGCCGGAGGCCGGAGCCAGGCCACCCCTAGATCGTTCCCTGGCTGCAGTTCAAAAGGGTTTAAGGTAGTCAGTCTCCTGTGCCACCCCACTGTCTGTGGCCTGAGAACAACACGGGGGTGCTGCCCCAGCGACGGGCACAGTACAGAACACGGGCGACCCTGGCAGCGCCCCAGGAGGTAGAGAAGTGTAGGGACAAAGTACATGTGCACAAACATATTCACGCATGCGTGCACGCATACATGCTCACATGAGAAGCAAGGGGAAGCTAGTGCCCCCCACAGGGGAACATAGAGAGACATCTCAACCAGGTGGACTCCCAGGAAGGCCGGGCCTAGGCCCAGGCCCAGCCCCAGGCCCAGGCTGGAGAGGCCTAGAGGAGCAGCCTGCTGACCACCAGTAGGGCCAGCAGTGCCCAGAAGCAGGAGCAGCAGCTCCGGCCGGGCTGAAGCTCCCTGGCTCAGACTAATTTCCTCCTGCCTTTTTGGCTCCGGGCCCCCACAGCCACCGGCCAACCTGACCCCTGTTCTGCTGTCCAAAGCCTGTCCTGAAACTAGCAGGGGTGGCCCACAGTCTCATGGCTGAGTGCCCTGGGGACTGGGCCCATGGATCGGGGTCCCAAGGCTCCCAGAGTCCCAAAACCCGCCACCCCGCCCCGCCCCTGGGCTCCCTGGCCTGCGGGCACGGGGTGCCCCAAGCAGGTGGCTGGGAAAGAGTTAACGGCACAGCCTGCAGCAGCAGCAGCAGCAGCAGCCGGTGGTGGCAGGAAGGGGAGCAGGAAGGGGAGCGGAGCAGAGTGGAGTGTGGGGCTGGGGCTTACTCACACACTCAGCTCTTTGATCTCTGCGTCCTGGCCCCGGGGAGCCTGTCCGGGCAGGTCTCTTGCCAGGCTGGCTCCACCAGGCTTCCCTCCACCTGGCCCCTCGCAGTCCTCCCTCCCGCCCGCCCGCCTCAGGCAGGGGAGAGCCAAGAGATTGGGGGACGGGGCTGGGGACGGGGACAGGGAGGAGCCCGCCCGCAGTCCCCCTTGGGCAAGAGGATTTCACCATGCTCCCAAGCTGGGGCCAGGCCTGGCCGGGTCCCAGAGGGCCCGCCATGCACCCACTCCGCGACTCCTCAGGCCAGAGGGAACCATTAGCTTGCCCATCAGCCAGCCCTTCTGGCCCCTTCATCCTCCTTGCTCCCGGGGACGGCCACTAATCGGGCCTGGGACGGAGACTCCTCGGCCTCCCTCCCAGCCAGTCCAGCCGCCCATCCACCCCATCCACTTGAGACCGGAGGACTGGGTTCCAGCAGCCTGTCAGGCCCCCGGGCTGAGGTTTGGTGGTGGGGGTTGGACTGGAGGGCAGGGCGGAAAGGCCCCAGGGAGCCCTGGAAGCAGGCCCAAGGCTCTCCGTGGCATGAAGGAAGCCGGGTGGTAGGGCGCCGGGGGACCCGCATCCTGGGTCCCCAGTGCCTGGGCTCTGCCCCCATTCTTGTCACTGGGAATCTGCCCCAGCCTTCCTGGGGAGGGGCTCTCTGGGCTCTGACACTGGCCATTGCAGGCAGGGGGCCAGGGCCGGGAACAGGGGGCAAAGTCTATCCTGCTCGCTCCACACCCCTCTCTTTGAAGAGCGGGGAAAGGACAGAAGAGAGCAATTACTGCAACGTTCAAAACGCCCCAACCCATTACAGCCCATAATTACCAAGTAGTAAAAAATGATCAAAGAGAGCCCCCTCCCCGCCCCCCCCAAAAGCTTGCCAGCAGGCCAACACAAACAGGCCTTTCAGGTAGTGGATTCTCCTAGCTGGGGTTCTAGGAAAACAGCCATAGTGAAGTAGATAGATGGCACTGGGTGCCCAGCACAGGGACTGCCTTTGGGTCCCTGGGCCTTCCGAGCAGTCAGATGCCCTCCCGGTTGCAGGAGCAGGAGGGCACCCTGGAAAACCCATTCTGGGGTGGTTCTCATCACTCTGGCTCCGAGTGGGAGGTGCCACCTAGTGCGAGCAGGTGACCTGAGCTCCCAGGGGCCCCTGGACACCAGGGCATAGGTTCCAATCCCGGCTCACCTCCCTGGAGGCTCAAAGCTGTCTTGTCCCTCTCTAAAGCCAGAGGGCCATCCTGCCCTGACCCCTCTACTCTGGGAGCCCACCCTGCCCTTCCCTCCCAGTTCTGGGAGCTCCTCTCTGGAGTCACCCTCTCTACCGCCCACCCAAGCAATCTCCCCTGCCCCCCACCCCCGGGCTGGCCTGCTGTTCCCAGGGTCACTGAGGGGACGGTGTGTCTTGCTGTTCCAAGTGGCCCTGCCAGAGGCCAGGGAAGGAGGGGGCGGGGCTCCAGAGCACCTGCCACTCTAAGAGTCCAGAGCCCAAAAGAAACCAGGCAGCAGGCAAGTCTGAATGTCCGACCTGAACAATCTGCTCTGGCCTCTGAAATGCTGCCCACTTCCTGCTGGGGCCAGCCCCCCCACCCAGTCACTGCCCAACTGCTGCTGCTGAGGAGCCTGGGCCCCTAGGTACCTAAGGCCTCTCGGCCTGTCCCTCCCGAGGACTACTAGCCCTCTGCCTCACCAATGCGGGGCCTCCCCCAGGGGCCTGAGCGGGACGGTGACCCCCATCTGTGGTCGGTGGTTAGGTCTGAGGCTCAGGAAACCCTGGCAAAGTGCCCTGCAGCCGTGCCCCCGGCCTCCTCCCTACCTGGATGTGGAGGAGGCTCAGTGGAGCCCCGGAGGCCCGCCCACCCCCAACACCATCAGCAGCCACCAGTGCCCAGCCCCAGAGGGGAAGCAGGACAGAGGCTCCCTGGCCAGCCTCATTCACAAGCAGGCAGCCATTTAGTCTGACTCAGAGGAAAGCATTCCAGTCTCCGGGCTTCCAAACCGCAGCCAGGAAAGCTGACCTTGGAAGGGCAGCGAGGGGGGAACGGAGAGTCGAAGTCCAAGAGAACAGTCTGCCCCTCAAAAGGTCCTGCCGGCCAACTGAGCCATCAAGAAGCCTCAACTTCCACCTGTCTTCTCTGGCCTGCTGGCCCTCGAGATCTCCGGGGCACTCAGCCGGGATTGGGTCTGCCCTCCATACGCCCCCCACTCCCACCCAACACTCAGAGACCCAGCAAGGCCAAGGAGGAAGCAGACCCCCTTCGAGGGGGGTGTCCAGCCCTCCACCTGCCTGGGCATCCCACGGGCCAGGGAGCGGTGTGGACCCCTAGTCCCAGACCTCTGGGGGTCCCCGGGGTCCCCACCCTCTGAAGGCTACGCACCTTGCTGGCCAATGATAGGCAGGGACGGGGGGCACGGCGGGGGCTCTCCAGCTTCACGATGCTGATGAATCCCGGTTCCAGGTGGTCATCGTCACTGGCGTTGCACAGGTACAGCGGGTGGGACTGTGGGCAGATGGGCAGACCATCAGAAAGAGTTCAGGAAGGCCCCAGCAGGCCAGAGGAGAGAATCCCTGACTAGGCCCTCTGGGTACCAGACCCTTGGCCCCGATCCCACCTGGGTGCCCACAGAGACTAGTGTCCACCTCCCAGAGCCCCAGTGAGGGCCACCTGGTGCCTCAAACCCGACAGTAAGGAGGAAGAAAAGAATTCCCCACATCGGCAGGATGGAGGAAGGAGAGGGGCAGGGCTGGAGGGTGGCTGGAGACCTTAGACAAATGAGGGTGAGAAGATGGGTAAAGAGGATGCCAATCAAAGCATTAATTGCAAAGCAGGTCCTCAACATCTGGAGGATTCTGGACTGGAGGCTGCTCCCTGATCCCTTGGGAAAGCGACGAGAAGCCTCAGTGGAGGACAAAAACACATATTTGGAGGGGTTCTTCTTCCTGCTGTCCCTCTGGCCTCCAGAGACCACTGGGCAGCATGGAGAAAGCCCTGACCTCTCGGCATTTTCTCCATGCTTCTTCAACCTCCGCCTCTCTGACCTGTCTCCCTGACCTCTGCCTACCTGCCCCCTGGCCCCCAACTTCTGCCTCCGATCTCTCCAATCTCTGTCTCCCTGACTTCTGATTCTCTGGCCTCTGCTCTCTGATCTCTGCTTCCCTGACCTCAGGTTGTCCGACCTCTGCCTCTCTGACCTCTGCCTCGCCTCTGTTTGTCAGCATTGCTTCCGGTGCCAAGGGGAAGCGGCCTTTGCAGGAAGTGGGGGCCCTGATTCCAGGAGGAGCAGACTCCTCGGTGGCTAAATGGGACAGTGGGGAGGGTTCCTAGCTCCCTGAGGCCTGAGGACTCCAGCTGGAGCTCTGAGGGTGGCGAAGCAGGAACCCCAGGTAGCCCTGCAGGGAGGCTGGGGAACCCCCTCGCCACTCGGTGCTGCTGCCACTGCGGATGGGGAGACGGGCTCCGCCCGCAAGAGGCAAAGGGGATCGGAGAGCGCAAGGGACCGAAATCCTGCTCCCTGGATAAAGAGAGAGAGAGGGAATCATCAGGGGTGGAAATTGAGATGGTTGGACAGGAGGCTGGTCTGAGTCCGGCAGGAAGTGCTCACTCAGTGAGCTCCATCAGCGAGCTCAGGCAGTACGTATGCGAGGCCTTGGGAAGGTGGGAAAGCTTGTTGTGGGAAGGGAATGTGTCTGTTGAATTGTTATACTGCACTCTCCTGAGCATCTAATACAGTGCTCTGTACACTGTAAGCACTCAATAAATATGATTGGTTGATTGACAAAGACCTCAAGGAGGCTTTCCCCAATTAAACCCTCTTTTGCCTGGCTCACTCTCCCTTCTGGGTCATCTATGCACTTGGATCTATCGACCTTTGGGCATTTGATAGTCACCTCATCCTCAACACCACAGCTCTTATGTGCGTATCTTTAAATTTTGTATTATAGATTATTCATTTATATTAACGTCTGTCTCCCCCTCTAAGCTGTAAGCTCATTATGGGCAGGTACTTGTCTGCTAATTCATTACACTGTACTCTCCCAAATGCTTAGTACAGTGCTCTGTACATAACAAATGCTCAATAAATTCAGTTGCTTGATTGAATGAAGGAAAGACCCCGGGAGGAGGCCTTGAATTTGACAGAAGGAAGTGGGAGTTCTAAACTGTGCTCATTCAATCAGTTTTATTTATTGAGCACTTATTGTGTAAGCGCCTTCTACTAAGCACTTGGGAGAGTGCAGTATAACAAGGGTTGATAGATACGTTCCCTGCCCACAACAGCTTCTGATACCCAGTCTCGGGGTAACTAAGTCTGGGCCGCTCAGGAGGCTAACTGGGCATTCTCCGCCCTTCACCTGAGCACCTACCCCAGAGCACCTACCCCAGCCCTCCCCGCTGAAATCTCCCCAGAAGGAAACCAAGCAGCCCAGATTTGTTCATTTTATGGTATTTGTTAAGTGCTTACTGTGTGTCAAGCACTGTTCTGAGTGCTGGGGTAAATAATAATAATAATAGTGGCATTTGTTAAGCGCTTACTATGTGCCAAGCACTGTTCTAAGCGCTGATGTAGATACAAGGTAACCAGATTGTCCCACGTGGGGCTCTCAGCCTTAATCCCCATTTTACAGATGAGGTAACTGAGGCACAGAGAAGTCAAGTGATTTGCCCAAAGTCACACAGCTGATCAGTGGCGGAGCAGGGATTAGGACCCACGACCTCTGACTCCCAAGCCCACGCTCTTTTCACTAAGCTATGGCACAGTCCCTGTCCCACTTGAGGCTCACAGTCTAAGTAGGAGTGAGTAGGATTTAATTCCCTTTCTACAGTTGATGAAACTGACCCTCCTGTCCCACATGGGGCTCACAGTCTTCATCCCCATTTTACAGCTGAGAGAACTGAGGCACAGAGAAGTGAAGTGACTTGTCCCAGGTTGTACAGCAGACATGTGGAGGAGCTGAGTTTAGAACCCAGGTCCTTCTGAATCCCAGGCCCGTGCTCTATCCACTAGGCCATACTGCTTCCCCTCTTCCTCCTCCTCTCCTTTTTCCCATCACTCCACAAGCTCGGTCCCCCTCTTTCTGCCCTGGCCCCACACGGGGCCTTGTGCTAGAATCTTGGGACTATTATTTACAGCCCAGCTCTGGCCGGAGGTCCCCTGTGTCCCACATCCCCTTGGGGGTCTAGAATGACATCAGCAGGAAGCAATCTCTGCCCTCCCTGTGAGGAGGCCCATTGCCTGGCTAATCTGAGAACCTCAGTCTCCAGGGCCCTGAGAGGGAATTCTCTCCCTGGGGCTCCTAGGCTCTGGATCCTGAGGCAGAGGGGAATTGAGCATGGGCAGTTTGGAAGATTTGACCCAATCCAGTTCACACTCCCTCAGGGTCACTGCCCTGTCCACGAGCAGGAAGAAAACTTTGGAATCCCCCCTTCTAGACTGTAAGCTCGTTGTGGGCAGGGAATATGTCCATTTATTGTGGTATTGTACTCTCCCAAGCACTTAGTATAGAGCTCTGCACACACTAAGTGCCAAAAAAATACGATAGAATGAATGAATGAATTCCAGAGCCAAACAGGATACCATGCCATCGGCCAACCCTGCCCCCAATCAGTCAGTCAGTCAGTCAATCATATTTATTGAGTGTTTACTGTGTGTGAAGCACTGTATTAAGCACTTGGGAGAGTACAATATGACAATATAACAAATTCCCTGCCCACAGTGAACTTACAGTCTAGAAGGGGAGAGAGACATTACTATAAATGAATTACTGATGTGGACATAAGTACTGTGGGGCTGGGATGAGGGGGATGAACAAAGGGAGCAGGTGTCAGGAATATGCAGGGAGAAGCCGGAGAAGAGGAAAGGAGGACTTAGTCAGGGAAGGCTTCTTGGAGGAGAAATGTCTTCAATAAGGCTTGGAACGTGGTTGGGGAGGAGAGGGGGAGAGGCCGTTGGACCAGGGGCCACCTGGTTTTATCTCCTTCCTGTCTCCCAGGAAAGGAGGCTTTCTCTGGGCTCCATTCTGCCTGAGGGTCATTGTTGGGGAAGCCTCGCTACCAATCAGTGGTATTTAGTGAGCACTTACTATGTTCTAAGAGCATAGAACTTAGTACATAGTTCTAAGAGCTTAATAATAATTGTGTGATTTGTTAAGTGCTTATTTGTCAGACCTACTAAGCCACTTGGATAGATACAGGCTAATCAGAATGGACACAGTCCCCGGCACATGTGGGGCTCATAGTCTTAATCCATATTTTAGAGATGAGGTAACTGAACCACAGAGAATTGAAGTGACTTGATTAAGATCACACAGCAGACAAATGGCAGAGCCGGGATTAGAACCCAGGTCCTTCTGACCCCTGGACCCTTACTCATTCCACTAGCCCACAGGCCTCAAACTCCTGCCCATTCACAGAGGCACAAGCCCAGGCCACCAAGCCAGGAAAGCTCAATGGGATTTGGGGTGCTTTTGGGAGAAGTAAAAATCTCTGCTCAGCCAACATCATCTTGGGGCTGAAGCGGGTTCCAGGAGCACCACAGGGGATGTAAGGGTAGGTGGCAGCATCACAGGAAATAGAGATGCTCAGTGAGAAGCAGGGCAATTAAGCTGGAGACGGAAGACCAATTAAGCTGAGCAATCACCCTGTGTAAGGACAGAAGGTGGGTTGCCCCAGAACTGAGCCAGGGGTGGGAGTGGGTGTGCTGCTCGTGGAGAAGCCAAGGTGGTTGGCGGGATATAAAGCTTTCAGAAGCAGTGTGTCTAGTAGATAGAGCACAATCTGGGAGTCAGAAGGGCTTGGGTTCTAATCCTGGCTCCTCCACTTATCTGCTGCCTGACCTTAGGTAAGTCGCTTCACTTCTCTGGGCCCCAGTTACCTTATCTGGAAAACGGGGATTGAGACTTTGAGCCCCATGTAGGACAGGGACTGTGTCAACCCCATTACCTTGTATCTACTCCAGTGCTTAGTACAGTGCTTGGCACGTAATAAGCGCTTAACACAATACCACATTATTATTATTATTACAACCGCCAGCGTCCCTGCGAGGTGGTTGGGGGCTGAGCAGGGGTCCCCGCAGCTGGCTTCTCACCCCACCCCGCTCTTCCCTGCTCCCCTTTAATCTCATCTGCTTGCCTAACCACAGCCACAAACAGAGCACCCTGACCAGACGCCAGGCTGGCTGAGGCCCTCCTGGAGAGATAGATTATAGCTGGCTTGGGATGGAAGCCCAAGCAGTCAGACAGCGTCAGCTCTCCGCTCTGCTGCCCCTCCTGAGGGCCAGAGGTTCTTTGAGACCCAAAACCTCCTCCACCGAGACCTGGGGCTACTTCATAATCCCTTTCTTTTTCTTTCTTCATCCCCCAACCCCAAGGCAGGACAGCTCCTCCTCTCCGCCCTCATCCTCTACATCCAGGCTAGTGTGGTAACCGAGGCCTTCAGCTGGTCATCTAAGAATCTCTTCAGACTTGAAACAGCTCTACTGCCTCCACTATTTTTATGGCATTTCTTAGGTGCCCAGTACTAAGCGCTGGGGTAGATACAAGTTAATCAGGTTGGACACAGTCCTGTCCCATGTGGGGTTCACAGTCATTCAATCAATCGTATTTACTTGAGTGCTTTACTGCGGGCAAAGCACTGTCTAAGCCTAGGGAGAGTACAATGTAACAACAGAAGACACAGTCTTAATCCCCATTTTACAGATGAGGTAAGTGAGGACCCGAAGAAATGAAGTGACTTGACCAAGGTCACCCCAGCAGGCAAGAGGCGGAGCCGGGATCAGAACCCAGATCCTTCTAGTGGGTAGGCCGGGCTCTACCCACTAGAACCACATTTCTCATCCTCCCAATCGGGGTGAATGCCCGCTCTATTGACCTGAGCCCCTCAGTTCCTGCCTTCAAGGCTCTTACATTCATTCATTCAATAGTATTTTATTGAGCACTTACTATGCACAGAGCACTGTATTAAGTCAGAGGAAACCTGCTGGTAAGCTCACTGTGGCAGGGAACGTGTCTGCCAGCCTCTGTTGTAATTGTAGCTCTCCCAACCAGTCAGAATAGTGCTCTGCACACCATAAGTGCTCAATAAATGTTCCCGACAATAACAATAATAATAACTGTGGTATTTTTTAAGCTCTTACTATGTGCCAGGCCACTGTACTAAGCACTGGGGTGGATACAGCAAATCAGGTTGGACACCAGTCCAAACTTCGACGATGACGACAAACCTATTGCTAATCCTGTTAGATTGTACTCTCCCAAGAGACTATAACAGTGCTCTGCACATAGTAAGCACTCAATAAATACCACTGATTGATTATTGATTATTGGACTGCTGCTCCTGGTCCCTGGCTCCTCCCTGAAGCCTCCCGTCAGCCACCTTCTGGACGCCACCTGTAAAGACTCCTTCCCTCAACACGCCCTCGACTTTGCTCTTCCAATCTGGAGAAGACACCCCACCTACTCTATCCAGTGCAGGAGCCCCCTTTTTCCCCCCACTCCCTGAAAGTGCAGTCCTCTAAGCGGAAGGGGACCCAGTTAGCTTGAGTCTGCCTGGAGTCTCCCAGGCCAAAGGAAACTTCCCCGGGTAGGAGGACTTAGTCTGTAATTCCTGTGAACAGGGACGTGTCTACCAACTCCTTTCATTACTGAACCTCTCCAAGCGCTTAGTACAGTGCTCTGCAGACAGTAGTGTCAATAAATATGATGATTAATTCATTGACTGACCTGAGCACTGCTGGGGGCAGGGCACCTGAGCCCAGCAGTCCCCATGTTGACCAATGGGCCCTCTTGAATGGCAGCCCATTCCTCTAGACTGCAAGTACGTTGTAGGCAAGGGAAACGTGTCACCAAACTCTGTTGAATTATACCTTCCAAGCGCTTACAGCAGGGCTCAGTAAGTGCTCAATAAATATCACTGAAGGATGATGTAGAAACAGGGACTGTGTCCAACCGGATTTAACCTTGTAATAATAATAATGTTGGTATTTGTTAAGCGCTTACTATGTGCAGAGCACTGTTCTAAGCGCTGGGGTAGACACAAGGAAATCAGGTTGTCCCACGTGGGGCTCACAGTCTTAATCCCCATTTTACAGATGAGGTAACTGAGGCACAGAGAAGTTAAGTGACGCCCAAAGTCACACAGCTGACAAGTGGCAGAGCCAGGATTCGAACCCATGATCTCTGACTCCAAAGCCCGTGCTCTTTCCAGTGAGCCACACTGCTTCTCTACCTACCCCAGCCCTTAGTACAGTGCCTGGCACATAGTAAACACTTAACAAATACCATGAAAAAAAAAGAGGGTAGAGTTGGAGGTTTTCCAGCCTAAGACCTTTCAGGAAAAGCCAGGCCCAGCTTCCAGTGTCCACAGTGCGTTCCTCAGATCAGGACCCAGGTTCCTGAGCTCCAGATCTGGCGGCCCCGCCCCGGAACTGTGCTGTCCGAGCCAGATTGGAGTTGTCCTATGAAATGACAATTCTGGTATTTTGTTAAGCACTCTTAAATGCTATGTACTGTGCTGAGCACTGGGCTCGCTATAGTACAATCAGCTCAGATAAAGTCTCTGTCCTACATGAGCCTCATGTGAGATAGGGACTGTTTAGACCGTGAGCCTGTTGTTGGCAGGATTGCTCTATCTGTTGTTGAAATTGTACATCCAACACTTACTACAGTGCTCTGCACAGGTAATGCGCTCAATAAATACGATTGAATGATGTTTGCTCTGATTATCTTGGATCAATCAATCAATATATTTATGCCTCTCTGTCCAGAGACGATTCAGGACTCAGCTAATCCCCAGGGCCACAGGGCCTCCACAGCCTGGCTCTGATCCCCAGAGAAGAGCCATCTTCCTCTTTGGAGTTGGCCTCACCCCTGAAATCCCAGGCTGGTTGTCCCCACAGCCACCCCTTCCCCCCGATGACTCTTCCCCCTCACCCCATCCCATCAGGGCAACGCCCTTGGAAGGGTTAGCTGAGGGCGGGCTCTCAGGCGCAAAGTTCACCTCACTAGAATTTGGCATTTAATTGGGCTTCTGCTCTTAACGAGCTGTATCTGGTCGGGTCTGGAACCGCATGATGGGAAGACACCTTGCTCCTTTATGGCTCCGCTCTTTCATTCTCGTCACTCCCATGAGGCCAGTGCCCTCCATCAAGCGCTCCTCTCGGCACAGTGGGGCTACAATGTACGGCACTTATGTCCATAGCTGTAATTTACTTATTTAGATTAATGCCTGTCTCCTCCTCTAGACTGTAAATTTGTTGTGGGCAGGGAATACGTCTGTTATATCTTTCTATTGTACTCTCCCAAGCACCTGGTACAGTGCTCTGCACACTGTAAGCACTCAATAAATACAATTGGCTGACTGACACATAGTAAGCGCCTAACAAATACCACTAAAAAAAATTTCCAGGGATCTTAAGGAACATTCATTCATTCATTCATTCAATCATATTTATCGAGCCTCCCGCTGCCAGACCAAGACTGCAGCCCAGGCCCTCGCCCTGGGAGCTTCTTTGCTCTGCTGGTTCGCAACTTGAAACAGCAATTGGAACCTTGAAATCCTTACCCCTCATCGGGGAAGCCCAGTGGGCACATAAAAAAAATAATAATACCGATGGTACTTGTTAAGCGCTTACTATCTGCCAGCACCATTTTAAATACTGAGGTAGATACAAGTTAATCAGGTTGGACACAGTTCCTGCCCCACGTGAGGCTCACAGTCTAAGGAGGATTAGGGAGGATTTAATCCCCATTTTACAGATGAGGTCACTGAGGCACAGGCTATTGCATCGGCCTTCTTGCCGGGGACCTCGCCTTTGACCCGTCCCCTGTCGGTCCGCTGCATTCCATCTGCCACCCAGATAATCTTCCTTAAACACCCTCTCGGCCCACTTCTCCCCTGATCTCAGGCCTCTCCAGTGAGATCCCCCTCCTCTGGATCGCCTGGAGACTCCTTTTCCATTGGCTTGAAGTTTCTCCACCACTTCTCTTGGCTGTATTATTGGCTGTCCTTTGCCTCTGCCATTCCCCTACCTGTCTGCTTCACCCCTCCTAAGTCCACCTCCTGCTCTTGCTTCACCCACTTCCAGACTCCTGGCTTACTTTGTCTGCGGGGCCTAGGGACTCTCTTTCCCTACGGATCCACCTGCTCCCAACCTTCCCTGCCTTCAAAACCCTCCTAAAATCCTCTAACGAAGTCTTCCCAGATGAATCATCATCCCCCTCGCACCCATCTCATGAATTGCTTTAGCCCAGCCTCACAGTACCTGTGTATTCACACAAACTCGACTGAACGTTCCTTGTGACCGGTCCCGATCCTACTGCTTGCGAATAGTCCTATGTCTGACTCCATTAGATTATAAGCTCCTTGAGAGTGGGGAATGTATTTTGTGCCCCGCAAATGCTTAGCCCGGTGCCTTGCGCTCAGTAAGCAGTCAGTCAATGGTATTTATTGAGCGCTTGCTATGTTCAGAGCACTGTAATAAGAGCTTGGGAGAGTGCGATATAATAATAAACGTACACATTCTCTGCTCACAACGAGCTTACACTCTAATTGCTCAAATAATGCCAGTATTACTATTAGTACTAGTATTACTACGCCCATGGGACCAGAGAGAAAAGGCAATTTTTTGGAAGGAGGGGAAGAGGTGTCTCTGAACCAAAAAATTATTTAGATGGGCTTTGGAGGTTTGAGCCAGCCAGACCCCTGGGAAACAGGGAGTGAAGAAATGAGAAAGCCCACCGATTTTTCCAAACAAGCCCCACGGCCCTTCCGGATTTCAGTCAGACTTCCGTGTGCAGCATGGGAGGCCCTCTTTGAAGGTGAGAGGAGGCTATTACGCCATGGAAGGTCGATGCTGGCTGTCTCACACAAACACCCCATTCCCCCGGGAGACGGCGAGGTGGCCCGATTCAATAGTCCAATCCCAGTCGGGAAACAGGGAGGCGGGGTAGAGGAGGAAGAGGAGAGGAGCGAGGAGGGGTGAGGCGGGAGGGGGAAGAAGAGTCCAGAAAACTTTGTTTTGGTCTTCCCCAATGCCAGCTGCTCCAACCTGGCTCCTCTCTCTTTTCCCTTCGTTGAGCAGTGCAGGGAATTGAGTAAAGAGCGACCTGCTTCTGCTATGCCAGCTGCCATGGGGGTGGCGGGTGGCGCCCAGGTGGCGCCAGGAAGTGGGGAGGCCCATAAAACAGGGCTGGGGTGTTCGCTTTCCAGCCGAGGGGTGGTGGGAGAGAATGGGCGATCCTATCATAACTTAACACGGCCCGCTCCTCTGCAGGGGTTGCTGTGAACAGCCCTGGAGGAACTAATTTCCCACGCGGGTCACAAACAAAGCACCTCACCTCCCCCAAGAACCTGAGGAGGGGGCTGGGGATTTCCCCTCATAATCTAGAACCCCAGTGCTAAGAACAGTTACTGGCACAATAATAAGAAGAAAAAGAAGAAGAATGGCATTTGTTAAATGCTTACTATGTGCCAGGCACTGTACTAAGCATTAGGGTAGATACAAACAAATCAGGTTGGACACAGTCCATGTCTCACATGGGGGTCACGGTCTTTAATCCTCATCCTTTCCCCATCACTTTCTGCTCTTCAAGCCTAAGGTAGCTAGCTAGCTGCGTGATTTTTCATCTAAATCCCATGGGGTCTAGGCCTGAGACTCAAGGGACAAGGGTTCTAATCCCATCTCTGACACTTCCTTTCCCTGTGCCTCAGTTTCCTCATCTGTAAAATGAGGTTTAAAGATCCATTCTCTTTCTCCTTCAGACTGTGAGCCCCGTGTGGGACAGGGATCGGGTCTGACCTGATTATTTGGTATCTAACACAGTTCCTGGCCCACAGTAAGTACTTAACAAATACTATTATTATCATCATCATCATCATCATCATTATTATTCTGAGAGGTTGGTGGAGCATGGCAATACCAGGCCCCGGGGCCCTAAGGAGTGGGTTGAACCCAAATGCCCAGCCTAGGAAAACTCACAAATTCCCATGCCCACGGTCCTCTTCATCTTTCACCTGAGCTGTCAGAGCAGGCAGGAAGTGGCCCGAGGACAACGAGACAGACAACATGGGGAAGCTTCGACCGATGAGGGGCTGAGGACTTGGACAGGAAAGGGGAAGGCACTTTGCCTCCACTGCCTCTGGTTGCCTCCTGCCTCTCCTCTCACTCTAGTCGGGGGTTAAGATGGAGCCGGGGGGACGTTGCCCCAGAATAAATTTCAGGGTGGCTGCAGAGAGAATCTCAAGCAGTAGAGAGCTGTTCTTCTGCTTGGGTCATTTTCACCAATCCTTTAAGAGCACAGATTTTACCCAGTTCCCATTCCTGGGAAGAAAAGCTGCTCTGGGGGCCCTGAGTGCTTACTGATCTGCTAACAAGAGAACAAGGCAAAGAGAGTGCTGGCCCCGAGAAGATGGGCCCAAGCTTTTCCTCTGTTTCCGCTGGTACAGCACTGGGCCCCTCAAATTGATAGTGTCGTTTCTTGGCATTCCTAGAGCTGAGTATTTTAGAGTCATTTCTAGAGTCTTTGGCTCCTTCCCCCTTCTAATAGCCAGGCTTGGGAACGGGCTCATAGGACTGGGAAAACTAGAAAGACGCGGTCCCCACACTCGAGGTAATTAGCAGAGGAGTAACGTCAAGGGATTTGGAATTAATCAATAGTATTTGTGAAGAGCCTACTCTAAATGTAATAATTAATAATAATTATGGTATTTGTTAAGTGCTTACTATGTGCCAGGCACTGGACTAAGCGGTGGAGTGGATTCAAGCAAATCGGATTGGACACAGTCCCTGTCTCATGTGAGGCTCGGGGTCTCAATCCCCATTTTACAGATAAGGTAACTGAGGCACAAAAAAATGAAGCGACTTACCCAAGTTCACACAGCAGACAAGTGGCAGAGTCAGGATTAGAATCCAAGATCTTCTGACTTCCAGGCCTGTGCTTTATTCACTATACCATGCCGATTCTCATAGTACTCTGGGCAAAGTACTATGCTAAATTCATTCATTCAGTCATATTTTTGAGCGCTAATGCTTGGGAGAGTACAGTAGAGTTAGTAGTCATGCTCTCTGCCCCCTAAAGACTAGTCGGGAGACATACTGAAATAACTTACGGATGGGGGAAGCCATAGAACTTAAAGATCGATATTCAAGTCCCCCAGTGGGGAGAGTGCAGAGGCTGGGGGTCGGAGGGGCCTAAATGCTTAGGGGGCACCAACTTAATGGTGTAGATGGTGCAATAGGTGGGGGAAATGAGGCGGGGAGATGAGGGATTAATCAGGGAAGACCTCCTGGAAGAGATGTAATTTGAGAAGGGTCTTCCCCTCTTTCCCGCCCTCCTCCCGATCCACCAGCCTGACAAGGAATGTGCTAAAAAACCAAGGCCTGGAAGATGAAACCAAGTTTGGGCATTCCCCATTTTTCCATGTGTTCTGACCATAGGTGATTTTCCAAACTCGGTGTTCAATCCCAGCTGGTCTCCCACCCTGTAGTCAAACTGAAATTTTTATCATGCACTTCCTGTGTGCAAGAGCACTGGGCTACCTTCCTGGGAGAGGGCAAGAGATGGAAACGATGCAATCCCTGCCCTCGAGGAGCTGACGAACTACAGAATCCTTAGAAGCCCAGCTCTGGTGGGACACTTTGGGTGGAATGACCGGTGATTTATGAGGGGGCTCGGTGATTGGGGCTTCGCGAGAAGTTTGGGGATGTATGAGACACAGGTCACCTGGAGTCAGAGGGAGCTGGGTGTGTGGCTATTTCGGAAGCTCCCTTACTTGCTCTTTGGGAACTGGGACATCACGGCAGCTTCCTAATGGCCTTAGACCCCTCTGCTTTTCTGCTGAGAGACAAGAAAAGATGATCCAAAATGCTGATAATGGCTGAGGAATCCTCCCTTCTCTCCCATGGATTCTATTGAAAAGCAGAACGGCTTGTGGAAAAAGCCCAGGCTTGGGAGCCAGAGGACTTGGGTTCTAATTCCAGCTCCATCATTTGTCTGCTTTCAAGTCCCTTAATTTCTCTGTGTCTCAGTTTCCTCATCTGTAAAATGAGGATTAAATCCCACTCCCTGCCACCCAGACTGTAAGCCTTATGCGGGACAGGGACTGTATCTAATCTGATAACCTAGTATCTACCCCAGTGCTTAATAATAATAATAATGTTGGTATTTGTTAAGCGCTTACTATGTGCCAAGCATTGTTCCAAGCACTGGGGTAGATACAAGGTCATCAGGTTGCCCCATGTGAGGCTCAGTCTTAATCCCCATTTTACAGATGAGGTAACTGAGGCACTGAGAAGTTAAGTGACTTGCCCAAAGTCACACAGCTGACAGGTGACAGAGCTGGGATTAGAACCCATGACCCCTGACTCCTAAGCCCATGCTCCTTCCACTGAGCCCCGCCGCTTAGAACAGTGCTTGGCATAATAATAATAATAATAATGATAGCATTTATTAAGCACCTATTACATGCCAGACACTGTATCAAATGCTGAGGTAGATGCAAGCAAATTGGGTTGGATACAGTCCATAGCCCACATGGGGCTCACAATCTTTAATCCTCACTTTACAGGTGAGGTAACTGAGGCACAGAGAAATGAATAATAATAATAATAATGTTGGTATTTAAGCACTTACTATGTGCCGAGAACTGTTCTAAGTGCTGGGGTAGACACAGGGGAATCAGGTTGTCCCACGTGGGGCTCACAGTCTTAATCCCCATTTTACAGATGAGGTAACTGAGGCACAGAGAAGTTAAATGACTTGCCCACAGTCACACAGCTGACAAGTGGCCGAGCTGGGATTCGAACTCATGACCTCTGACTCCAAAGCCCGTGCTCTTTCCACTGAGCCACGCTGCTTCTCATGAACTGACTTGCCGAGGTCACACAACAGATAAGTTGCAGAGCCAGGATTAGAACCCAGGTTCTCCGACCCTCAGGCCCATGCTTTTCCCACTAGGCCAAGGTGCTTTATAGTAAGCACTTAAATACTACTAAAACAAAACAAAGCAACAACCAAAAGAAGACAACAAAAAAGCAGCCTCTCCAGTTTGTTGTGGTTGGGGGGATGTGGCAAACCAAGGGAGAAAACTGCAGTGGGTCGGGGAAGCAACTGGAGGGTGCACGTGGGAAGCTGAATTCCTGGAGGGAGAGGCCAGGGGCTGGTGAGTTCAGAGGCAGCGGCAGCACCTCTGATGTCAGGCCACGGTATCAAGGTACAAGGCAGCGCTGCCCTTTGTCCCTCTTACTTTGGTTGGGCGGGCCGAGCCTTTCATCTTAAATTAAGAGGGCTATCGGGCATTGAGGCGGCATTTTACATCAGCAGTGGTGAGCTTTACAATCCACCTCATCAGTGCTCTATCCCCCTGACTACCAGAGGGTCAGAGGATCATTCAGCACAGGAGGCCTCAAAGGCCCACGGAAACCAAGCAGTATCCCGAGGCCCAGAGCCCCGGCGTGGCCGAAGCCTCTCTCTCAGCAGCTCCCAGCTGAATAGGGGGCTGAGATGGCTGCCTGAACATCTGGAAAAAGCAGCAGGAAGAACGCTGTCCTATCCTGGAAAGAGACAGCCTTATGGGAACTCTGTACCCACGATTGGCTCAAAATCAATCAATGTACAGTATTTATTGAGTGCTTAGTCTGTGCAGAGCACTGTACGCAGTGATTAGGACTTGGATCTGTACGCCTTAACCACTTAATTTTTTTTTTATATGGCATTTATTATGCACTCACTACGTGCCAGGCACTGGACTAAGCCCTGGGGTAGATACAAGATAATCATGTTGGTCACAGATTCTGTCTCCCACATAGGCCTCACAGTCTTGATCCCCATTTACAGATGAGGTAACTGAGGGGCACAGAAGTGAAGTGATCTGCTCAAGGTCAGGTGGCAGACAAGTGGTGGAGCCAGGATTAGAACCCAGGTCAGAGGACTTCCAACCCCAAGCTCTTTCCACTGGGCCACACTACTTCTCCTCACCTCTCCCTCAAGCCCCACAGCACTTTCATACCTATCCTTTCCTACACTGCCATGTTCTCTATCTGCAATTTAATTTAGACTGTAAGCTCCTTCTGAGCAGGGAACTTGTCTACCAACTCTGGTATACTGTACTCTCCCAACGGCTTAGTACAGTGCTCTGCACATAGTAAGCACTCAATAAATACCAATGTTTAATTAATTTAATGTCTGTCTCCTCCTCTCGACTTTAAGCTCCTTGTCAAGTCTATTGCACTATACTCTCCCAAGGGCTTAGTGCTCTGCTTCGCATCCAGTAAGCGTTCAATAAATACCACTTATTGATCGACTGATTTCAATAGAGCAAGTGGACCCAACTCCTGTCCGCAAGGAGCTTACAAAAAATTCAGTTAGAAACATAAGGAGAGCACCTGTCTGTAACACAAATAACTTTCCATATCTCCAAGGCAAGAAAACCAGAGAAAAAACTGGAAACTCGTACCCCTCGTCCTGATTAGTAGTGGATGGCAGACTGGTCCAAGGAGGAGAGAAAGAGGGAACAGTTTAGAACAGGGCTTGGCCCATAATAAGCGCTTAACAAATACAATTATTATTATGATGATGATTACTAAAGATGGAGAGTGACCCCTGACTTCCTTTTCACCAGACCCCAAGGAGGCTTCTGGGAGTCATGTCAACCATGATGAGTGTCTCAAACTGAGTCCCGATTAAGGCCTAATTTTGAAAGAAAGGGAGACTTTAACGATAAAAACTAAGAACTGAAACTCGAAGGTCGAGCCAAACTTAGTCAGCATTTGAGTTCAATCTCACGTCAGCCCTGAAGAAAGCTGAGTGAGTTTGGCTCCCGGTTGGGGCTCCGATGGCTCGGTGCTTAGTTTGGCTCATGCAAACTGGTTTGGGTTGTAATAATAAAAATAGTAATATCCATCATTAGCATAATAATAACAATAACACTAGTACCGCCTTGAATTTGAATAGCACTATTTTTGTTCCGAAGGACTTCTACGTTAGTCATCTCGTGACCTCCTAACATCTCTAGGAGATAGGAAGAAGGCTATGATTAACTTCATTTTCCTGTGGGACAGAGAGGTGAGGATGTGTGTCCAAGGTCATACAGCAGGCCAGCAACCGTACTGGGACTGGACTCAACCTGTACTCCTTCCCCTAGACCTCATGACCCACCACATAATGAGAACCAGTGTTTCACTTCTAAGGTCACTGTTAGTAACACCAAGGATGTATCTATCTAGAGAAGCAGTGTGGCCTAGTGGAAACAGACAGGGCCTGGGAGTCGGAGGATCTGGGTACTAATCCTGGCTTTGCCACTTACCTGGTGTGTGGCCTTGGACAAGTCATTTAATTTCTCTGTGTCTCAGTGACCTCATCTGTAAAACGGGGATTAAATCCTCCTCCCTCCTACTTAGACTGTGAACCCCATGTGGGACAGGAACTGTGTCCAACCTGATTAACCTGTATCTACCCCAGTATTTAAAACAGTGCTTGGCACATAGTAAGCTCTAACCAGTATTATTATTATTATTATTACTATTATTTTTATCTGCTCCCTGGGCTTCTCTGATGGGGGGTAAGGATTTCAGGGTTCCATTTGCTGTTTCAAGGCTGCAAACCAGCAGAGCCAAGAAGTTTCTAGGGCGAGGGCCTGGGCTGCAGTCTTGGGTCTGGGCAGTGGGAGGCTTAATAAATATGACTGACTGAATGAATGAATGTTCCCTCAGGGCCCTGGAACTTTTTTTTAATGGTATTTGTTAAGTGCTTCCCATGTGTCAAACACTGTTCTAATCACTAGAGTAGATACAAATTAGGCTGGACATAGTCCCTGTCTCACATGGGGCTCACAGCAGGAGAGAGAAGAGGTATTTAGATCCATTTTTACAGCTGAGGCAACTGAGGCACAGAGAAGTTAAGTGCACAAGGTCACCCAGCAAACAATTGGCAGAGCAATTGCCAGAGCCGTGAATAGAACCCTGGTTCTCTGGCTCCCAGGCCCGAGCTCTTTCCATTAGACCATCCTCCGGAATTACTGCCACAGATGCAGCTGAGGCTCCTACAGAAAACGTCTTCTTGCTGTTGTGGCTGCTGCTGCTGCTGCTGTTGCTGACTCACTGAGGGAGCCCGGGTTTGGACAATTTCCCTTTCTCCTCCTTGGGGTTCGTTAGGGTGGGTACCTCCCCACGGAAACCTAGAATTAAGCGCTTGGGTTGCAGGAATAATCAGGGAGTCATCAGGCCACTGCTTCTGCCCCTAGGTAGGATTTCCCTACAGAGCAGGGAGCAGGAGCCGAACAAACGGCTAAACCAACACCAGCATTTCATGGTTCATTGCCTCCCTGGCCCAAGAGCTTGGTTTTGGAGAGAATCTGCTCACAAACCATCCGTTTGTCCTGAGACCATCTCCTCTCCAGGAATGAACCACTCCCTTCATCGTCCCCAGCATGCTGAAGCGCCACGGGGAAACCATCTACCCAACCCCCAGGAGAGGGCAGAGGGGCTGGAGGTGCCCCTGGGTGTTCATTCGTTTGTTCAACAGTATTTATTGAGCACTTACTGTGTGCAGAACACTGTACTAAGCGCTTGGGAGAGTACACTATAGCAATAAAGAGGCCCAATCCCTGCCCACAGCTATCTTACAGTCTAGGGGGGAAAAACATTAATATAAATACTGGATGGCCCCACCCAGTGCTTCACAGGGCACCCCAATCAATCAATTGGTAGTATCGAAGTGCTTACTTGGTGCAGAGACCATACTAAATGCTTGGGAAAGTACATTCATTCATTCAATAGCATTTTCTGAGCGTTTACTATGTGCAGAGCACCGTACTAAGCGCTTGGAATGTACAATTCGGCAACAGATAGAGACAATCCCTGCCCAATGACGGGCTTACAGTAGAGTCAGTAGACATGATCACGAACCTCAAGGAGCTTACAATCTAATCTCAAACAAGGACGCCCAAGATCTTGCATATGTATGCTTTTGGCCTCCAACTCCAGAGCTAAGTATTTAGCATCTCTGTCCGTGCAGGTTCAGAATATCAATCGTATCATGACCTAGGCTGATCTGGCTGTGGGCTAAATCCCTAACACTAGGCTACCTCGATGCACAACATTTACACGATAACGCTTTTATTTCTAGTTGCCCGCTTTTATTTCTAGTCACCACCCTGGGGGCTTTTGTAGCACTCGGGAGCCTGTAGTTTCCCTTGGTGTACCGGCTTCTGTCCCCAAGGTACATTAGCTCCCTTGAACTGGAGGCTTTCTCTCTCAACTTGGCTCGAGCTTCTCTTTTAATTTCCCTGAAATGGCTGTCCCGGTAAGGCTTCCCACAGGCTGGGGGAGTGGCCAGTTCAGCTAGTGCTTAATCAGATCCTTTTTTTTCCCTCATCGTTGACGGTCCGAGTCTCTACTCTCCAGGAAGCAGGAGCTGGGGAAGGCCTTTTCACCCCAAAAGGCTGGACTCCCCTTACCTCCATGAACCCGTAGGGGAATTGCTTTCAACTCCTACCTGCCCCCAGATCCATATGGGGTGTCCTAGGGAAGGAACGTGGCCTAAGTGGAAAGACATGGGCCTGGAGTCAGAAGATGATCTAAGTTCTAATCTCAGCTCCACCATGTGCTTGTTGTGTGAATTTGGGCAAGTCATTTCACTTCTCTGGGTCTCAGTTCCCTCAGCTTTAAAATGGGGATTCAATCCCTGTTCTCCCTCCGATTTAGAGCATGGGACAGACACTACGTCTCATCTGAGTTTACTGTAGTTACTCCAGTAGCTTAGTACAGTGTTTGGCACTTAAGAAACACCACAATTATCATTATTTATTATCATACTTTGCTATCAGCAGGGCCAGGCAGATGAAATCTGTTTTCGGAGGAGCTACACCTAATCCCACCTGCCTGTCGCCACCCTCCCACTTTAACCTTTCCTGGCCATACCAGACCTCCTCAATTCCACCCCCGAGGCAGCCCCCTACCCCCTGAGAGAGACTGCACATAAGTCATGGCTTCACAAAACAAGACGTGACCAGTCTCCGAGCAGTGGGCATCAACGGTCCCTGGCACACTTCAGACTCCCAGAGAAACTTGTGAAGGGATCCTGCTAGCAGGCTGACCTTTGACCTATGACCTATTGGAGAGATCAGGGGTGGGAGGGCAGGGGAAGAAGGGAGAGAGACCTGGACTGGAGAGGCACCACGCTCCAGCTCCTGGGTGATCTAATGTATGGCACTCAAAGTTCTCCATTTCTAGGGGAGGAAGAATGAACTGCCTCGAAGACCCTGGGGCAATGGGGCAAGAAGAGAGGAGGGAAACAGGGGCAGAGCAAGAAAGAACTGCTGCTACTGCTCTTCTTCCACAGGCTCTGTGGCACGGACTCTGTGGCAGAGGTGGAAAGGCAGGATGGGAAGACTCCCTCATGCCGGTTGGTTCCCCGGGGCCCACTCCATGCTGGCCAAGAGGCCCTCAGATAACGTCCAGGAGCCGCATCCAATCTCCAGGTCCCCTGTCTCTCTGCTTCCAGCAGCAGCAGCAGTAGGCGGCTCTGGCCTGGGTTTGAGCAGGTGGTTCCCAGAACCACCTGGGCCGGGACCGTGGCATCCCAGCACCCAGACCGCCATGGCAAGAGGCGGTGGGGGCAGAAGAGGACAACCAAGCCCAGCGCCTGGTGGAGCAGCGGCCTGGCCACCGGTGGGAGGGCTGGGATTTGGTGGGGGTGGGGGACGGGGCCCGGAGCCCAGCCGTAGTCCAGGCACAGGCGGTTGATCCTCTTCCACATGGCCGATCTGGTGCTCAACCAGGCTTGATGGGGCCACCTGAAGGGCTGCAGTCTCTCCAGCCCTGCTGCAGGACCACCAACGTTGGTGGAGGCATAGGGGCTTCCGAAGGGTGCCAGGGCCTGCTTACTAAAGGATTCTGCGTTCGCTTTAGCCACCGGGTTTACCCTGGGCGTTCCTTGCCCAGGCCTCCCTAGAGCCCTGACTGAGCCCAGCCTTCTAATTAGCCTCCTTGCCACGGGAGAGTGATAAGCAGTGCCAACGCTGTTTCTTTTTTTCTTAACAATCCGAACACTTCCTGGAAGAGGGTAGGCTCTGAAAGGATTACTTAGAGCGGGAGCCCCATGTGGGATGTGGACTGTGACCACCCCGATTGTCTTGTATCTACCCCAGTGCTTAGTACCTGCTTGGCTCATTGTTGGCACTTAACAAATACCACAATTATGATTTGGACAACCTTTTAACATCTAACCTTTTCAATCCCCTAGGAGAAACGAACAAATAGGGTTGCTTCTTAGAGGCTGAGGGGGGAGGGGGGAAACAGAGGCATTTGTCCCAGGCTTTATAGCCAGGTGGCAGTAACAATTATAACTGAGAAGCAGCATGGATACAGCATGGGCCTGAGAGTAAAAAGGAGCTGCGTTCTAATCCCGACTCCACCACTTACCTGCTGGATGACCTTGGGCAAGTCATTTCACTTTTCTGTCCCTCAGTTACCGCATCTGTAAAACGGGGCTTAAGACTGTGAGCCCCATGTGGAACAGGAACTGTGTGCATCCTGATTAGCTTGTGCCTATCCCAGTGTTTAGTACAGTGCCCAGCACATAGTAAACATTTAACAAATACCATTTAAAAAAATTATTTATATTGATGTCTGTTTATTTGCATTGATGTCTGTCTCCCCTCCTCTAGACACTGAGCTCGTTGTGGGCAGGGATTGTCACTCTTTTTTGCTCTACTGTACTTTCCCAAGCACTTAGTACAGTGCTCTGCACATGGTAAGCACTTAATAAATACGAGTGAATGAATGAATGAGTTGGTGACCTCCCCAAACCGAATCAGACACTCCCTGACAAGGTGATTCTTAGCAGCTAGGGAAGTCCTCAGCCCTCCTTCTTTCTCTCTCTTTCTCTTTCCCTCCCTCTCTCTCTTTTGTTTTGGTTTATGGTATTTGTTAAGTGCTTACTATGTGTCAAATACTCTTCTAAGCACTGGGGTAAACACAAGTCAGGTTGAACACAGTCCCTGCCCCACCTGGGGCTCACAGTCTAAGTAGGTAGAAGAACAGAACTGAGGCACAGAGAAGCTAAATGACTGGCCCAAGGTCATCGATTAGACTGTAAGCCCGTCAAACGGCAGGGACTGTCTCTATCTGTTGCCGACTTGTTCATCCCAAGCGCTTAGTACAGTGCTCTGCACATAGTAAGCGCTCAATAAATACTATTGAATGAATACGGAAAGCACTGTCACTTAAACGGCAGAGGAGCTAGAGACGGGAGCTTGGAGAGTGGCATCATATTGAAAAGAGGCACGGAAACGACAGAGTAAGAATCGGGCTTCTCAAGAAAGAAAAGAAACTGAAAAAGCCAACTGATACTGAGCTGTTTGAGCACAAGAGGATTGCCGGTATAGGGGGTTTTCTTCTAGAAGATGCTGCAGATTAGAAGCAGCACGGCCTCGTGGAAAGAGCACGGGCCTAGGAGCCAGAAGATTTGTGTCCTAATCCCGGCTCTACCACTCGTCTGCCGGGTGACCTTGGGCAAGTCACTTCATTTCTCTAGGCCTCGGGTAACTCAGGCACCTACTCTGTTGAACTGTACTCTCCCAAGCACTCAATACAGTGCTCTGCACATAGTAAGTGCTCCATAAATACCACTAATTGATAGAAAAGAAGGGCGAAGGCTGTGGAAGGGATGGGAATTAGAGGATCCGTGGCCTCCAGTGGGAGTGGGGACCAAGACTTCCTACCGCAGAACTCCAGTCCAGCCTACGGGGCATCCCAGGCCGGAAGGCAGGCGGGGGCAGAACGGGGGGAGGTGGATGACTCGGTCCCCGCTCCCACCCGCTGGAGGGAGGGCCATGGAAGCGGACCCCGGCCCCGGCCCCATACCGGCCCCTGGCCCCGATGGCCACGGCAGGGTCCGGGCCGGGCCGCCCGGCTGCCGAGCGGATCAGATGAAAGGCTCCTTCTGATGTAATAACCGACGGCCTCTCCGGTGCCGTTTGAACTGTTTACAGACCGAGTTAACGATTACAGCCCATGTGTGTCTTGGCTGGGCGCCTGAAATTCTTACCCCCCTTCCCCCTTCAACCCCCACCCCCCGTCAGATATTATCAAAGAGCCCTGCCATGCCGGGCTGGAGGCCTTCCAAAGCACCTCACAGAGATGCCGACACAAAAGGAGGAGTGTTCAGAATGTATGCTTGCTCTCTTGCTCTCTCTCTCCCCACTCCCTGCCCCGGGTCCTAGGCCTGATCAAGGAAGTCACAGTATCAGCTCTGAATAAGGGGCTGTGGGGGGCTGAGGCGGCCTGAGACTGCTGAGTTGGGGGGTCGGGGTCCCGGTCGAAGCTGGGTTCCTTTCTAAGTGGCTCCAAAGGGGTTGGGAGAGGGCTTGTCTTTCGAGGCTGGCAACGGGAGGGTCATGGCCCTATGGATTCAGACTCTGCAGGGTGAACACACATGCCAATACATGGATAATAATAATTAGTAAATAATAATAATAATAATAGTGGCATTTGATATTCAGCATGGCCTAGTGGATACAGCATGGGCCTGGGTGTCAGAAAGATCTGGGTTCTAACCCCGGCTCTGCCACTTGTCTGCTGTGTGACCTTGGGCAAGTCACTTCACTTCTCTGGCCTCAGTTCCCCCATCTGTAAAATGGGGATTAAGACTGTGAGCCCCATGTAGGAGAGGGACTGAGTCCAACCTGATTAGCTTGTATATACCCCAGCACTTAGAACAGTGCTTGACACACGGCTAGCACTTACCGAATACCATCATTATTATTATATGCACTTAGGTTCACAGAAGGGCAGCAGAAAGAAACAAGGACTGGAGAAGATGATTCACAAGGAAAGGGCAGGGGGCAGCCAGCTTGACCTGGGCTTAAAGGGGAATAGCAGCAGGAAAAGAACAGTTGCAATAGTTTACTTTCTAGACATTGGTTCATTTCGGTGGTGGCCCTGGCTCTGGAGTTATGGGTGTGCCTTTGAACTCTGGGACTTTTGTTAAAAAAAAAAAAGGTCTAGCTTCAGCCAAGCCTTATCTCCTTTTTTTTAATGGTATTTGTTAAGCACTTACTATGTGCTGGGAACTGTATTAAGTGCTGTGGTAGATGCAAGGTAATCAGGTCAGACACAGTCCCTGTCCCACGTGGTGCTTACAACCTGAATCCCCATTTTACAAATGAAGTAACTGAGAAGGTCACAGAGCAGACAGGGTGCAGAACCATGGTTAGAACCCAGGTCCTCTGACGCCCAGACCCGTGCTCTTTCCACTAGGACATCTTGCTTTTCCCACTCTGATGGCCTTACTGGGAGGCACCCAAGAGGGGAAGGTGGGGGGTGTGGGGGGAAGAGAGAACATGCCCCCTTTCTGGGTTATTAGATCAAAGAGAACTCAAGCCTCTTAATCGGTTTTCCACAGGTGCATGTTTGCCTGGACAGATTGACAGTACACAGAAAACCAAAAAAGAACCTGGTTTCCTTTTTAAGTTTACAGTCACCAACTTCTTTCTGCCTTTGGTATTTGGAAAATCCAGAACAGAACCCAATAAGAGATGCAGATTGAAGATGACGCCTTGGTGTTTTCCATTGAAAACACACTGCTCTTGGCCATCCCTTTCCGGTCCTTTCTGATCCCACTTTCGGAAATTCTGTTGCCTAATGGGGGAGCGCCCTCCAAATACAGTACTCTGAAGTGCTTAAGTGTTTAACAAATACCATTTTAAAAAAACGAAAACAAAAAACAAACCTCAACAATCACTACTGAGGTAAGGCCAGTGTGGTACCCCACTGAACTCACTGTGGCTGAGGGTGGATGGGTGTGGGGACAATGGGGAACCTGGCCTAGAGTTTCCATGCCTTGGGAAAAGGGTGGTCCTCCACAACAGCTTCACTGTCCTATTTAGACTCGGAGCCCCCTGTGGGACAGGGACTGTGTCCAACTCGATTAGCTTGTATCGATCTCAGTGCTCAGAAAAGTGCTCGTCACATAGTAAGTGCTTAACAAATACCATTACTATGGTTATTATGATTATGACATTACACTTGCCTTTGAGGGCTCAAGCCCTAAAAGGCTTATTTATGCTGCATTAAAGTACAGAACTCGGCAAGCAGACGATCAATCCACGCTATTTGCTGAGCGCTTAATGTGTGCTAAGCACTGCTTAAGCACTCTTTGAGCCTAGAGTCTTGCCAACAACTCAAGGAAATGACGGGCAACAAAAAAACAAAGAGGCACAGATTTGATTATGCAGAACATGATTTCCAAACTGAGAGTAAACATTATGATCCACTGAAATATGGGAACTGGGAAGCATTGAGGCCCAGTGGATAAAGCACAGGCCACGGGAGTCAGAGGGACTCGGTTCTAATACCGGCTCTGTCACTTGCCTGCTGTGGGACCTTGATCAAGTCACTTCACTTTTCTGGGCCTCAGCTTCCTCAACTATAGAATGGGGATTCAATACCTGTTCCCCCTCCTACTTAGCCTGTGAGCCTCATGTGGGACAGGGACTCTCTACCAGGCCCGATTATCTTATATCTACCCCAGTGCTTAGAACAGTGCATGACACATAGTAAGGGTTTAACAAACACCATAAAAGAAAAAAAAAAGAGGAAGTGGCAGCCCGAAGCTCTTTGCCTTCCCAGACTCGGACAATCTCCTCTAAGATATACACTTTGGGAGACTTCATGCACGTGACAATCATCTGCTGTTGGAAAAGGAAGTTTAACCAATTTGTGGTAACTGAGCAAGTACTTCTAAAGGTTGTCAGATTTCTGGAGAGACTGGGCGAGGAGCTAAAGAAGGATCCTGAGGAGGGGAGCCTGAAACATAAGCCCAAACAGAATGACAGTTCTGGAACCAAAGCCCAAATAACAGAGACTAGTGTTGGGAATGTGTTATGGGGGGACTGGAATGAAAGACTCTTCGGGGCAAAGTGTGAAAGTGGATGTGAGATTGGGGGGAAAAAACAATGACCTTGGAGGGAAGGAGAAAGTAGTGAATGAAATTGTAAGTTAGGAAAAAATGTATTCATGTAAATATTTTGATGGTAAGCTGATTGTAAATAGTCAGATGTTGGAGTATAAAATAAAGAAAAGAATTCTTCACAGGGGATAAAAGCCCAGGTTTGACTTGAACATTATGTGGGTTATGGAATGGGGGGAGAAGATGAGATGAGGCAAGAGCCCAGAAGACAGAATACAAAAGAGAGTGAGCCAGGCATATATGCCCATTACTGGGCACTGAGCATAGGTATGATCTTGCAGCCTGTTCAAACCGCCAAGAAAATTTTTGAGAAGTATGATAAACCTCATGGAACTCCTGCCCCATCAGTGGGCTGACAAGAAATAGGTCTTTTCTTTCCCTAATGTTTAGCAGTCCAAGAATAAAGAAGATGATTGAAAATGCCTGGAATCACACAAGAAGCAGAAAAGATTCCCCTTCTCAAACCTTCACCTAGCCTCTACTTCACTTTCTTATGGTGGGTTGATTCTACTTTCAGGGGTGATGTGGGGAATTCCATTCCTTCTGCATGGTGATATTATTCCCGAAACACTCACCTTGGACTCACACACAATGGGTAAACTGAGGCCTTGAAGAACGAGGATGGGTCAGGTCAGCTCTATTCTCTAGACTGTAAGATCACTGTGGGCAAGAAACACATCTAATAACTCCATTATATTGTATTCTCCCAAGTGCTTAATACAGTGCTTTACCCACAGTAAAATGCACAATAAATAGCACTGATTGATTACCCATGGGACTTTCTCTGTTCCAGCTCTGTGTTTCAACTGATTCTCCGGCTTTAGAGAGCACATGACTGAACTAAGAGTTTAGAAACCTGGAGGAGTTTTCCTAGCTGCCCAAGAATCTCCAAACCTCTCAACCGCAGCTGAGAGACAAGAAGCTGAGAGAATTCCACAAGAAACAGCATGGCCTAGTGGAAAGACAACAGGTCTTGGAGTCGGAGACCCTGGGTTCTAATCCTTCTCTGCCATTTGTCTTCTATGTGACCTTGGGCAAGTCACTTCACTTCTCTGTCCCTCGGTGACCTCATCTTTAAAAGGGGGATTAAGACTATGATCCCCACGTGGGACATGGACTTTGTCCAACCTGGTAAGCTTGCAGCCACTCCAGTGCTTATTTCACTGCTTGGCACATAACAAGTGTTTAACAAATACCATTTAAAAAAAAAAATTCTTCCTCTCTTTGAAATCTCACCACGGAGAGGCAAGGATCAAAATCAGATCCAGAGGCTGGGCAAGCTGAAACTTACCACTTTAAAGAGGTTCTGAAGGCAAATTATCTATCACACCATTTCCAGATAGACAAGCCCTTGGATCTTTGAAGGCAAGAGGCTATAGAAATTTAAATCAATTAATCAATCAATGGTATTTCTTGAGCACTTATTGTTTGTGGAGCACTGTACTAAATACTTGGAAGATACAACAGAGTTGGTAGACACATTCCCTGGCCACAGGGAGCTTACAGATTAGAGGAGTAAAATAGAAGTAGCAGGAAAACTAACATCGTCCTCCCAATCCGGAATTTTCATTCATTCAGTCAATCATATTTATTGACTGCTTATTGCGTGCAGAGCACTGTGCTAGGCACTTGGGATAGTACAATATAACTAGAAACATACACATTCCCTGCCCACAACAATCTTACAGTCTAGAGGGGAGACAGACGTAATATACATAAATAATTTTCAAGGGCAGAGAGCTGTGAGGTTCATACACTCTTAGAGGAGGAAGGTTCTCACCTGGTCCAGCTCCTCACCTGGATTAAACCAGGCAAGGCAAACATTTGTCTATTGTAAATAATTCATTTATATTAGTGTCTGTCTTTCCTTCTAGACTGTTAGCTTGTTATATGCAGGAAACATGCCTACCAATTCTGTTGTACTGTACTATCCTAAGCATTCAGCACAGTACTCTACATGCAGTAAGCGCTCAATAAGTGCCATGGATTGATTGACTGATGTTCTTTTTTAAAAAGATCTTCACAAACAGAATTGCCACAAGCTCCCCTAGGGAGTCAGGGGCAGTATTTTATCCCTCTCACTCGAGATCCAAACGATCTTCTTTTTTGCGCAACAGAACTCCCTTTGGTGGTAAAGTGGGTCCGTTTCCTCCCATTCGGTTCGCTGAGGACAAGGAGGATGCCTGTTTTTTTCTTTCCAAAGTCTCCTCATCTACCCGAAGATGATTATTAAGTCACTAGTGGGTTCCTTTAGCTTTCATGGAGCTATTTTCCACCCTTCCAGTCATGATCATCAAGTGTTTATTAAGGCCCCCTGGGAAGCATTCCTGCTTCAAGAAGGGAGTTTACAATCAAATAGATTAATAATTAACATGATGCTAAGACCACAAGCATGTAATATAATCGGTGACTAGCCATGAGATCACTTCCTTCACCCTGTGAGATCCCCACGGTGGTGAGGCCTTGGCTGTGACTGCTCCACTTCCTGGGAGGCATCCTTCGGTGCCTAGTAGCCCTGGAGCCAGAGTCTCCGGGCAAGCGCGGCCAACAACAGTGCGGGAGACCAGTAGGCTGCTCAGCGGAATGTTTCTTTTAGACAGCCCTTAGCATATGCTGCAGGGATGAAAACACTGGAGGCTGGATCTCAGGCAAAGGGGCATGTGATCTTCATGACTGACAGTTTTCTAGACCCTGCAGAACGGCTGATCTCAGGGTGTGCACTGCCCGCTGCAAGTGGTTTGCCGATATGATACAAAAAAAACAACAACCCTTGAGGAAGTTTCTTAAGGTCAGGGAAGAGAATATCGTAGATGCACATCCACTCTGCCAAGACGCCTAAGCCCTTGTTTCCTCTTTTCCCACTCCCTTCTGTGTCACCCTTGCACTTGAATTCATACCATTCACTCCTCCCTCAGCCCCACAGCACTTTATGTACATATCTGTAACTCATTTACTTATATGCACTGTCTCCTCTTCTAGGCTGTAAGCTTACTGTGGGCAAGGAATGTGTCTGTCACCTCTGGTACAGTGTACTCTTCCAAATGCTAGGTTCAGTGCTTAGTGCACAGTAAGTGCTCCATAAATATGATGAATTGATTGATGTTGCAGCAATTTTCCATTCTTTTCTTTTATTGTAGGCATTTGGTCATTTTCTCTAAAAGCTAAGTTTTCGTTTAAAAGGGAAGAAAACACTTTTCGCTTTTTAAAATTGTTTATGGTATACGATGTCAACCCCTGGATTAAACGCTGGGGTAGATACAAGCTAATAAGGTTAGACACAGTCCCTGTCCCCCATGGGGCTCACAGTCTTAATCCCTATTTTACAGATGAGGTAACTGAGGCACAGAGAAGTGAACTGACTTCTCCAAGGTCACACAGCAGACAGGCAAGATAAGAACCCAGATCCTTCTGACTCCCAGGCCCATCCACTAGGCCACGCTTCTTCTCAAGCTATTTTTTAAATGTTTAGTATGTGCCAAGCACTGTACTGTACTAAGTACTGGAGTAGGTGGAATACAGTCGTATCCGGCATAGTCCCCGTCCCACAGGGTTTACAGCCCAAGCGGGAGGTATTTAATCCCTCTATTACAAATTAAAAACCTGAGGCGCAGGGATGTCAAGTGCCTTGCCCAAGGTCACAGAGCAAACAAATGGCAGAGCTGGGATTAGGATGGAGGCCCTCTCATTCCCAGGCCTATGCCCTTTCCCCTAGGCCAGTTCAGTTAGAGCAGCAAAATTCCATTTTGTCTTTATAACACATTCAGAACCTGGCTGAGAGAGAAAATAGAGGTTTAGAGAAAGAGTTAGGGAAAAAAAATCTGAAAACAGAAGAAAAAAAACAAAAAACCTCTCAAACAGATGAATGGGACAGCCTAGCCAAGCTATAGGGCACATTTACTTACTGAGATAAGGAAAATAAAAAGGAGCAGTCAGGAGTTTAGTTTTACAAAACAATATGCCAACTCCATAAATTCAGAGAGGAAATGCAAGCTTCACCCCAGGACAACAAGGGTAAGGAAGAAATAACTCTACATGGAATCAAGGGAGGGAGGGTCTGTGTTTTTTATCCACTGTAAGAATTCCAAGTCAATACTCCAGTGTTTTGTCCACCTCAGCTCCTCAACAAATGCTGTCGAACAAAATGATGACGTTGATGATGGAATTTAAAAACTGAACTGACCTGAAAGCTGAAGTTTTTACGTTACTGAAGTACTCGGTTGTCCTTCTTGCTCAGGACTATGAGCCCCGCGGTGCAAGGGGACTAAGTCCAAGCCACATCCACTCTACTCCAGTGCTCAGCACAGTGCTTGGGGCACGGAGCGCTTAACATCACCATTATGATGATTACTCCAGTGATACGATAGCCTGGCCCGTTACCCTGTGCCCGACCAGAAAGTTGGAGGACAGAGGGATGTTGATTGTGAGCTGTCATTCTCCACCCCATTTGTTCAGGATTGAGAGACTTTGCCCAACAGCCTCCATAAAAGTATAAAGATATCTGATGTTAAAGATTAAAAAAAAACAAAACTGGAGCTTGGAACATCAGACACGCCGCTAGACTGATAGGGCTGGGCAAGTGACTCAAATTGTCACATGCTGGGCTTCCCCCTCTAAGATCCTGGACACTAAACTGGCACCTTTCATTCCAAGGAGCTCAGCTTGGTAGAAATGCCCTCCGGTGTCTTTTAGAGGCCTTGGAGAAGGAGGGAGGGAGGGAAGGAAGGAAGAGGAGAGAAGAATACACAAGTCTTGCCCTCCCCATCCCCCTTGGTCAGGGAGGTGAGTTTGTTGAAAGGGTCCTGGAAATTGGCTGCACTTCAAAGAGGATTACAAACTGTGGGTGTTTAATCATTAATGAGAACAGATATCTTGGGAAACAAAGAGACCCCTAATTCCCTTTCTCCACTTCTCTTCCCTTAAATTTTTTTTCCGGGGTCTTTGAAGTAATCATATTACAAGGTCCACGGGCTTCAGGGACTCCACCTTGAGACAGTTCTGTTTTAGGGAACTTTGCCAGAAAACAATTTTAAGACCCACCTAAAGATCCTAATGGTAAGCACTGCCATTTTGGCTGAGTTGTATTTTTTTTTTTAATATGGTATTTGTTAAGCACTTACTATGTGGTAGGCACTATTCTAAGTGCCACGGTAGATACAAGCTAATCAAGTTGGTCACAGTCCATGTCCCATGTGGGGTTATTATCGCTTTAGTGGGAAATTCCTCTGAGGTGCCCTGAGAAGGACTTGATCTTCATAGATGGGGAAAACAGAAAGGCCGAGAGGGCCGAAATGACTCACATTGGCTCCATTTAGATGGGTGGCAGAATAGTAATTTGAACCCTCTGACTCAAATCTTCCAGCCTGAAAATCAGTCCACTGAAAATCAGGCAGGTGGCCATCCAAAATGCCACCTTCTGCATCAAACGAGCGGGAAGCAGGGGTGAGCCTAGGCATTTTGAAAGCTGTGGTGTGATTTAAATTGCATGCCTCCCATTGGTACACCTCTCAATTAGCCTAGGTCTGACCCGGAGATCTTGGCCCGCTCTGGAAAAGAGAGGGCACTGTGATCAAGCACCCCTCTCCGTGTGGCAAACAAACAGAAGCTGTGCCCCCTGACCAGGGATCAGACCAGCGGTCCATCCCACTTCATTGTCTATCAAGAAAAAATGCTGGGAGGGACAATGGGCGGCTGCCTTCTTTATATACATATTAGTGAGGTCGGAAGGGCCATTTAACATTCCTAAAATTTCCTCTAATTCCCGTATGGACCTAACTGCCTAGTGGAAAGAGCACAGGCCTGAGAGTCAGCGGGCCTGGCTTCTTAACCCGGCTCTGCCGCTCACCTGCTGTGTAACCTTAGGTAAATCGTCTAACTTCTCTCTGACTCAGCTTTCTCATTGGTGAAAAGGAGATTAAATGCCTCTTTTCCCTCCCGCTTCCACTGTGAGTCCCATGTGGGACAGGGACTGTAACCAGTATAATTAACCTGATTCCACCCCAGCACTTAGAACAGTGCTTAGAACAGCCCCAAGCACTTACATACATACCCATAATCTATTTCTTTATATTAATGTCTGTATCTCCCTCTGGGCTGTAAGCTCACTGTGGGCGGGGAACATGTCTACCAACACCGCTGTTTTGTATTCTCCCAAGTACTTACTACAGTGCTCTGCACAGAGTAAGTGTTCAATAAATATGATTGATTGATCGACTGCTGCATAGTAAGCAGGGAACAAACAGCACAAATACAGTGCTGGGCACGTAGTAAGCGCTTAACAAATACCATTATTATTATTAAAAATATTTAATCTTCTCACGTTCAATATTCCTACCTGTGGTCCATGAACTTGCCCAATTTTTTCTTGAACTTTGTAACATTTTCTGCCTGCCCAACTTCCAGTCCTATGAATTTCATAGGCTTCTACCCACTGTGTGGCGTTTCCCCTAGTTTGTCTTGAGCCTATCACCTTAAAGGAGCACCTGACATTTTCTACAAGTTCCCCCTATTCCTGTTGAACAATGACTTTTTGGTTTTATAAAAGTCTGTCCTCTGTCCCCACCCCCACCCCCTTCCTAGACTAGAATCCACTTCTGTATCTCTTTCACCTCTATAGTTAGAACAGCACAAGGTATTGCCCACTTGGAAGTGCTAGTGTTTTGCAGAGCGGGTGAATGATTATAAATCCGTTGACTTATGCTTTTTGTTTTCCATGCCGTTCCTGATGTTGCATAATAGTTAACTAGCCTACTCTATCGTATTATACTCTCCCAAGCGCTTAATACAGTGCCCTGCACACAGTAAGTATTCAATATATACCACTGATTGATCTGGCTGCTCTCCACGATGAACCAGTAATTTGGGGTAGAGTCTACACTGACCCTTCCTGAAGCAGGAGCAATAGCTCACAAACCTTCACCGCGTAATTAAAATGTGGGTAATTTTTCCCTAATTGCATTACCTCGCACTTGATGATGTTGGAACTCATCTGTCATTTTTTTGGTCAGTTCATTCAGCGGTTTGGTCTTCCTGCAGTACAATCTTCATCAGCTTGGAATTTTACTACCCAGAAAAGCTTAACATTATTTGCAAAACTGAAGGCTTCCCAGTGGAAACTCTCTTCCAGGTCAAATGTCAAAGGACCTGGGTTCTAATTCTGGCTCAGATACTTGTCTGCTGTGTGACTTTGGGCAAATCACTTCACTTCTCTGTCTCAGTTACTCATCTGTAAAATGGGGATTGATACTGTGAGGCCCACGTGGGACATCGGCTGTGTCTGATCTGATTGGCTTGTATCTACCCCTGTGTCTGGAACATAGTAAAGGCTTAACGAGTACCATTAAAAAAACGTTAAAAAATACACTGGCCTCGAGCCTTTAGGCCTTTAGCGGAACCCCATCTTGACACTTCTCTATCCAGAAAAAATGGATACATTCAATTCTGCCATAATGTGTTTTCAACATTGATTTTAGCAAGAATGGAAAGCAGCATGACCTAGTGGAATGAGCACAGGCCTGGGAGTCAGAAGACCTGGGTTCTAACCCCTGCTCTGCCACTTATCTACTGTGAAACCTTGGGCAAACCACTTAATCTTTTCTGAGCCTATTTCATCTGCAAAATGGGGATTAAATCCTACTCTCCCCTACTCGGACTGTGAGCCCCATCTTAGACAAGGAACTGTGACCAACCCGATTATCATGTACCTCCCTCAGCACTTAGTACAGTGCTTAGCACACAGTAAGCACTTAATAAGCACCATTCAACTTTACATGTAACTGTAAAATGGGGTTACAGGCCCTGAGAAGGGAAGTGACTTGCCCAAGTTCATGCAGCAGACAAGTGGTGGGACCAGGATTAGAACCCAAGTCCTTCTGACTCTCAGGCCCATGCTCTATCCACTGGGCCACACTGCTCCTCTAATGACAGGTTACATGTCCTTGACAGTTCAGCCACTTCCCTCCTTTTCTCCCCGCCCTCACGATTCCTTCAGAACTCTCAAAATGGAATGTTCAGAACTTACCCAGCCTGGCAATTTGACTAGTGTGTTCCAAAACATCTTGTGTTGTTAGCACAATCTGATACAATATTTTGGACCTTTAAAAAAGCCATTTGGGAATGGGAACCTCTCTAACAAAACCTTCATATAAAGACCAAACTAGATTCATCTCTAGACTATAAGTTCATTGTGGGGAGACAATATGTCTAACAACTCTGTTATGTTGTACTCTCCAAGCACTTAGTACAGTACTCTGCTTATAGTAAGTGCTCCATCAATACAACTGATTGATTGATTGATAGCCTGTTCTCCCTCCTTCTTAGACTGTGAGCCCCTCGAAGGACAGGGATTGTGCCTGACTCGATTATCTTGTATCTACCCCAGCACTTAGTACAGGGCTTGGCACATAGTAAATGCTTAACAAATATCACAATTATTATTATTATTGCCCTCTCAGAGATCTCATTTCCATCCCCGAATGCATCGTCAACATCTGAATAAGAAATCACACCGATATCTTAGCCTTTCTGCTTTCAAAATATTCAAAGAAACTTTTTTCTTTACTTTTACTGTCCCCTGCAAAGTGCTCTTCAACTTTCTTTTTTGGCCTGCCTAATCAAAGGTAATTTCTTGAACACTTACTATGTTGAGAGGGCAGTACTAAGCGCTTGGCAGAGTACAACAGAATTGGTAGACACCTTCTCCGCCCCCAAAGAACCGACAGTCTAACTTCTGTTTCATCTGTCCTCATTTAGGTAAGCTTCCCATATTTTAAGGATGCTTTTTTTTCCTTCTGTTGACCTTTGACTCTTCCAAGTTAGCCATGCTGTTTTGCCTCTGCTCTTTGTTATACCTTCCACCTGGGCCTCCAAGATAATGGTTATAAACAGCCTCCAGGTTTCTTTGCAGGATCTTTTTGCAACTCCTTTCAGCTTTCCCCTAACTGAAGTTTGTATTTTATGATAGTTTACACTTTCTAACATGTCATTTCCTTGTGGTTTGTTGTGCTTTACCATCCTAGCAAGGATGCTAAAAATCAGTAAAGTGGAATCACAAAAAACTTTCTCTCCACTTCTCAGCCTGATAAATCGGTCAATTATGTTAGGATAATTGAGCCGTCCCATTGTTTCTGCTGACCTTAAAGTTCTGCAGCTTTTCCGATCACTTCCCTCATCTTAGGCAGCTCAAAATCCAGTCCTACTATGTTATTTTTGTTGTTAAGTTTGGATTATCTACCCAAAGGGTTAGGAGCAGAGTTGCCTATGTGTTCTATCTACTAGAACACAGTCCTGGGGGGGGGTCAGGAGGACCTGAGTTCTAATCCTGCCTCCTCCACTTGTCTGCTGTATGACCTTTGGCAAGTCATTTCAGTTCTCTGTGTTTCAGTTACCTCTTCTCTAAAAGGGGAATGAATACTGTGAGCCCCATGAGGGACATGGACTGTATCCAAACTGATTAGTGTGTATCTGCCCTTGGTCTCACTAGGCCTTTGTTATAACTAAGTGTCGTGGACTCTGACCTGTCCAACTATCTGTCTTCTCTATTGCCCAACAGCAGGGCAATCCCATTGGCAATGTTTCCATTCTATGACAATGTCACAAGCATTCCAATGGAGCCATTTTATATTTTAGGCTTCTAATGATTGTGGTATTTGTTAAGTGTTCAGACGATGTGTTAAGCACTGTGATGAGTGCTGGAAAAGATCCGATATAATCAGACCAGATACCAAACCAGACCAGGGACTCACAGTCTGACAGGGAAGGAGGACAAATAGGAAATTTCCATTTTACAGATGAGGAAACAGAAGTGCAGAGAAGTCAAACAACTTGCCCAAGGCCACCGGGGTGGACAAGTGAAAGAGTTAGGATTCTAACCCAAGTCTTCTGACTCCCGGTACTCTGCTCTCTCCACTAGGCCAAGCTGCCTCTCTAAACTTAGTGCAGAAGCACCTCACCATGGTACCTACTCAGTGCTTCCTGTATGCGGAGCTGACTCTTGGCTTTATGCTGCTTTCCACTCTGCTAGTTTTCCCATTTCATAAGCAGTCTCATTTGCCTTTCTTGTTTATCTTAAATGCCCCTCTGTGACTTCCGTTTCCCTAGCACTTACTAGCTCTTGAGACACACCCAACCTGGCTCTGATCAAGAACACCATGCTTCAGCAATTAAAATAGACACTTTGCCCACCGAACTCTGAAACACAAATGCACATACTCTCTAGCCCTTTCGTCTCCCCTATCACTCCATAAAAATACAAAGGGTCATGTGTAAATGATTTAGTCTAAATGCTGCTCGCACTGAGTAGGTTAACTTTGTCTTGCTAAACCTTCGAAAACCCTTACACAATAACCCAAATAGTCCAACAGTGTCAACCAAAGAACTGAGCGACGATTTGTCTGGAAAATGGTGAGGGGGCCTCAGCGCTTGACTAGCCTGAGTTCCGTGGGCAAGTATGAAGGGTGTCTTGATCGGCTCGATCGAAAAATCGAGATTGCTAACTCAGAACTTCAATTACTTTCTGACAGAGTAAGCCCCTGGGGCGAAGGGGTGGGGGAGGGGGTCGCTATCAGCTTGGGTTCTGTACCCTGGCTAATGTAGGAACTCAGCCTTGGGGGAAGAGATGCAGAGAGCCAGGAATAAGTGGGTCTGGACTTCTGCCATTTTCACAGAGTGCACTAAACCTCACCTGCAGAGCGCATGAGGTCGGGATGGAAAAATCCCAGAGGATCATTCACTCGGGCAACCGAAGCGTTTGCTTCAGATCTCCTTTTCCTCCCTCTACCAAGGCTCCCATTCCCACCAGCGTTGGCCAGCAACCAACGGTCTAGGCTTCCTCAGGGCCTTTAGCCGGCTATCGGGAGAGCAGGGAATCCAAAGCCTCATCTATTCTCCAGTAGTACTGGGAGTAGCAGGCACACTTATTGAGCACCTACTTCACGTAGGGCACTGTTCTAGGCTCTTGGGAAATAACGAATAAGGAAGTGACGTGTTCTTGGCCCTCGGTGCCCCTATCTTCTAATGGGGGGGAGGGGAGGAAACAAACATGACAATATTTGTAACTCGAGCGGTTGAAATAAATCAGTTGACTAGACATAGCTAAAACGAGTGCTCAGAAGGGTGAAAATAACCTCACAGGTGCTAGAGTTGGTTGAAAGGATGATAGGGCTTGGGGAAATGGGAAATTAATTGGGAAAAATTTGTTGGAGGAAGTGGGATATATAGATATGATATCTGTTAAGTGCTTACTAAGTGTCAGGCACTGTTCTAAACACTAGAATAGATCCGAAATCATCAGGTTGGACATGGTCCATGTCCCACGAGTCTAAGACTAGCTTCACAGATTTTACATTGTTCAGATCTTACAGGTTTTGACATTTCACACATTTTACATTTTACAGCTGAAGGAGCCAAGGCACAGAGGAGTGAAGTAACTTGCCCAAGGTCCCACAGACAAGCGGCGGAGCTGGAATGAGAACCCAGGTCCGGGTTTTATCCACTAGGCCGTGTTGCTTCTCAGAGAGGGCTTTGAATGCGGTCTGTCTTTTGGGAGCGGCTCTGGGGAGAGGTGGGGAGGTGGGAAAAGTCGACTTGGGCAGAACAAAGTCAGTAAGTGGGGCAACGGCGGGTGAAGAGAGCAGCATGGCACAGTGGAGAGAGCGCAGGCCTGGGAGTCAGAAAGTCATGGGTTCTATTCCCGGTTCTGCCACTTGTCTGCTGTGGACCTTGGGCAAGTCACTTCACTTCTCTGTGCCTCAGTTACCTCATCTGTAAAATGGGGACTGTATCCAACCTGATTACCTTGTATCTACCCCAGCGCTTAGAACGGTGTCTGGCACATAGTACACGCTTAACCAACACTTCATCATCATTATTATTATCATTCTTAAGAGAGCAGACAGGTAAGGTGTGGCCAGATGGTGGAGAATCTTGAAGGTCATCATGAGGAATTTTTGTCTGATGCAAAGTGGAGGGTTTTGAGGAGAGGAGTGGTGTGGTCCTAATAGAGAGTGCTTAATAAATACCATTGAGTGATTGATTGATTGATGGATGTGGGCCACGAGCCACACAGCAACGAAGAAGTATTCATTGGGTTGGGGAGAGGTTGAGTGGCCTGGTAATGTTGTGGCTATCCAGACCTGCCATTCATTCATTCATTCATTCATTCAATCGTGTTTCTTGAGTACTTACTGTGTGCAGGACACTGTACTAAGTGCTTGGGAGAGTAAAATGGAACAACAGACACACCCACTCCCTGCCTACTATGAGTTCACAGTCTAGGGGGGAGACAGATATTAATATACATAAATAAATAATAAATAAATAAATCCAGAGCAGGGATCAGGTAAAACACATAATTGTTATACTCTCCCAAGTGCTTAGTACAGTGCTCTGTACACAGTAAGTGCTCAAGAAATACAATTGAATTTGAAATACGATGAATAAATGAGTGCATGGTTTGGGCTCCCAGCACTCAGCTGGAACATGAGGGGAGGCCAAGGCCCCTGAATCTCCTACCAGCATGCTACAGGCCAAGGTAGCCCAGAATCAGCCGGCAAGCAGAGGAAGCCAGTGCATGGCTGAGATGCCAAGCACCCTGGCCAAGCCACATAAGCAAATCAAATGCTCTCCTCTCCTCCCCCACCACACACACACACACACACACACACCCCCTCCCACCCCCCCACCCCCCCCCCGAGAGAGGTGAGAATGGCAAAGAGAAAATACCAAGACCACAGAGAAAAGGGAAACACAAAAGGAAGAGATTATCAGAAATCCATTGCCTATTTAATTCTCTCAGGTGCTTAATACAGTGCTCTGCCCACGGTTAAATACTCAACAAATACCGGGAATTGTTTGATTTTTGCTAGCTCCGAAAGCAAGAACGATAAGCAGCGTAGCCTAGTGGAAAGAGCCCGGGGCTTGGGAGTCAGAGGACCTGGGTTCTAATCCTGACTCTGCCAGTTGCCTTCTGTGAGACCTGGGGTAAGCCACATCACTTCTCTGTACCTCAGTTTCCTATTCCCATTCTCCCTCCCACTCAGACTACGAGCCTTATGTGGGACAGGGACTGTCTCATCTCATTATCACTCATCTACACCAATTCCTGCAGAGTGGAGTGTTTGGCACAGAGTAAGTGCTTAACAAAGGCCACAATTATCAATATTGTTATTATACACATCGACCTGAGATCCTACGGTTTACATCTTTTTTTATCTACATTTTCAGACCAAGGTACTGAGAGATTAAGGTTGGTGTTAGATGTTTATTGGATGTCACCATCTTACTTTTGATGCCAAATTGGTGGTATGGCACTTTCCCAAGTGCTTAGCACAGTGCCCTGCACACAGTAAGTGCTTAATAAATACTATCAATTGATGGATTGATTGACTCACTAATAAACCCCACTGACTGACTGACAAGCAGTTTTCTAACTCAAACACAAATGGGGACAGTGGGGTCGAAAGAGAGTCTAAGTGCCTTGACGCCAGAAGTCTGTGAGGACTGCTGGGACCTGGGAACCCCAGGGTTTGGGGCGTGTATAGCTGCCATCTGAGGGGAGTAGCCGAATGCTGCGGGGCCTTCGGAATCTGTTTCGGGGCAGGGTTTGGCTGCTGGGGAGAGTCAGATTTACTGGCAGAGAGCGAGAGGCAGGTGCGGTCATAAAGGGTTTGACTTTGGATTCCATTGTCTCTGCCAGGACAGGTGGTTTGGTTGAAAGATGGAATCCTGCCAACTGGGCCCCAACACAACTTCCCTTTAGATAAAAACAATAGAAACGGAAACGAGATGCCAAAATCCTGTCCCCTAATGCTGAAGATGGATTCTGCAGAAGAAATAAGGCCATTTTAAAGATCACGGTTTCCATGGCAGCCAAGCCCACAGTTATCCCGTGAGAACTGCAGGTAGACGGAACGTGAGTGATCTTTGAGACGGGGGCCCCGATAACATGAGAGATCTATTATAAAGGGGCCGCATGGAAGTTCAGTCGGGAACTAGTCACTTCCTGGGCTGTTCCAATTTAGCTCCAGACTCTATACCAGTGGAGTGTTTCCATTCACTGGAGTGACTTCATCTGTATAAATGCCCACAGAAAGAAAATAAACAGTAACCTAATAGCTGCACAGGAGCTACTTGGGTAAATTACCATTCAGAGGGGCTAAGGATGTTTGGAAGTTCCTGTCTGTTTTGCATTTAAATCCTTGGCGCCACTTTACCTTGGGAGGAAGAATAAGTGCATTTACCACCATGTGGAGCTGAGCTAATCCAGGATAAGAACTGACCCTCACGTGGCAGAATTTGCCCAACTGAAATAAACCAAACTACTTCAAGCAAAACAGCCATATCCCAGAACGCCTAATAAGGTCATCACTCAAAACAACCCTTTAGCACATTAGCAGCAAGTAAATCACAGGCAGAGAGAATTGTCTAAGATGGTTGAAAATTCAACCTAAACAGCTCCCCGGATCTTTTTTATCCCATTCCCCTAAACTTCAAGGGTTCCCCATTTTCCTTTCCTCCCCTGCCCTGGCAGGTGTTTCTTGGGCTTTTGTCCAGAAGGCTGCTGAGGGGAGCTGGATGGCAGTGTGCTTACAGGGGGAGAAGTGGGCCGTGGGTTTATGCAGTTCTCCGCCTCCCTGCCTTCACAAAAATGAGGGGGGCCCTCTTCCTAGGATGGTTTGGGGGCCTGCATTCTACAATTGGTTCAATAACATGGGCCTTCATTCTTTAAGTTTGCATTTTGCTTAGTGGCTTCAGGTATTTTTTTTCTTTCCCCCAGAGAAGGTAGAAGTTAATTTTGCCAGGAGGTTGAACTGATAAATGGTTCACTGGGGCTATATAATGAGGCTGCATAACCCATTCTTAACCAGGCCGTCCCTGATTATGTTTAACTCAACCATTCGAAATCTGAAGTTCCTCCTTCATTTACCTGCCAAGGCCCGAGTTCAGGCCCTCAGGGTTCTGAGGTTTGACTCTGTAGGAGGAATGACATCACCAACACCTCAGAGAAGTTAGAGAACTCAGCTCCCAACAACTGGTGAGCTTCTCACTCCCTTAGAAGAAACCCAGACCCTCAACAGCCTCGGCTCCAGTTTCCCGTTGGCCAAAGATCCCTTCACTTGGCCAGTTTGGTTTTTGGTTTTTTTTAAATCTCTAAAGTGACTTTCAAGGGCAAAATCTAAAGCCCCGAATAAAAAGCTGACCGAAGCCAGAGACCTGTGGAACAAAACAGAGCTACAGGCAACCGCATGAGAAGAAGGGTGGTCTAGTGGATAGAGCCCGGGCCTGGGAATCAGAAGGAACTGGGTTCTAATCCCGGCTCCACCATTTGTCTGCTGTGTGACCTTGGGCAATTTACTTCACTTCTCTGTGCCCCGGTTACTTCATCTGTAAAATGGGGATTAAGACAGTGAGCCCCATGTGGGTCAGGAACTGTGTCCAACCTGATTAGCTGGTATCTACTCCAGTGCTTAGTATAATGCCTGGCACACAGTAAGTGCTTAACAGATATGAAACAAAACCCAAAAACTACCGAGTTACCTCATCTGTAAAATGGGGATTAAATCCTACTCCCTGTTACCTAGACTGTAAACCCCATGCAGGACCATGTCCAACCTGATTAGCTCACATCTACTCCAGCGCTCAGTACAGTGCCTGGCACACATAACGCGCTTAAATCCCATAAAAAAGAAAAACCAAAAAAACAGGGATACTCCCTCCACCTGAACCCTGTGGGGAGATGAGAGGTTTGTCTTCTGTGGCTTCCCACACCTCGCGGATGGGAGCATTCTTTGGGGAATTTACTAAGGTTGCAGTTTTGCATTCAGGAGAGGTTCTGGGCACACACATAATCCCCTACTCTCTTCCCCACCTCCTTTGATGTCCGACAACTGAGGACCAACAGAGTTTGATTATAAAACAATTTCTTTTGTTGGGAGAAAATTCTTTGCAGGGCGTGAACAGCGGGGATAAAGAATAGGTTTTTCTGAAGTGCAAACTAGTTGGAAACCCCCCGGGGAAAGAATTTGATTGCCAGTCTTTGAGAGGAGCTGGGCCTGCCTGGACAAGCTGCTCCGGCTACACAAGGCCTAGGAGAAGGGGCTTTTTGTGTGTACTACATGGCTGACAGCTACAGCACGGCAGGCTCTTCTCTCTTCTGTCAGCGGATGTTTTTCCCCATCTCGGGATGCACAATGCACTAAATCAAGGTTTAATAATGAGGCGTGGTCACTAATCGCCGGCGTCCACCTCTCTGAAAGATTGCTCCTCGTCTGGTGTCCAGGCCGGTCACCCTCTTGCCCATGCCCTATTCTGGTTGTTTCGAACGGGAATACCATGCCGCTCTACCCCTGCGAAGTGCTCCATGGGCATAGATCCTGCATTCGGGCCCGCTCCCTGCTCCGGCAGTCCGGTCTGGCTAAGTGTCATTTATGGAAGAAGGAGTCAGGCCCTACCTGGGGAAAAAAAAAACCAGAAAGCACTCCCCCACAAATGCTGCCTGCCTTGGTTTCCGCAATCCGGAGAAGAAATCGGATTTAGAATGGGGGTCTTAGGGCCCATCCCTGGGGTGCCAAAGGGCAGGCTGGGATTGTGGAAGGGGAGCCCTGCCGTTCCGCCTGAACTGGCCAATGCCCTGGCACGTGCTCGGGCACCAGCCGGGGTGAAGGATGCCCGCGGAATCCCTGCCACCTCCATGACTTGCTACTCTGCTTCCCATTTTACCACTCTAATGTTCTTTTATCTACTATGTAAGCAGTCTGGCCTAGTGGTAAGAGCACTAGGGGCTTGGGAGTCAGAGGACCTGGGTTCTAATTCTGATTCTAATTCCTCAAGTGCTTAGTACAGAATAGGTGGTTATTAAATCTTTTTGAAGGTGATGAGAATAGCACCCCTCTCTTTTGTATTTCAGGGGGTAAAGCCAAAAACATTACTCCAATGGTCCAGGAGAGGTAGGAAGGCAGTAATATTGGTTGTCATTTAATAATAAGGATGGTATTTGTTAAGCGCTTACTATGTGCCAAGCACTGTTCTAAGTGCTGGGGTAGATACAAAATGATCAGGTTGGACCCAATCCCCATCTCACGAGGGGCTCACAGTCTTAATCTCCATTATTACAGATGAAGTAACTGAGACACAGAGAAGCAAGTGACTTGACCAAGGTCACACAGTTGACAAGTGGTGGAGCTGGGATTAGAACCCAGGTACTTCTGGCTCCCAGGCCCGTACTCTATCCACTACACCACGATTTAGTATAGCCCTAGTACTTACAGGTACCGTGTGCAGAGCTGGAGAGCATACAAAATAGTAAAGGATGGGAAAATTGCCCTCAAGGAGTTTACAATTAATTCTTAATCCCAGCATCCTCGTGTTCAATCTTAGTCCTGTGTGGTCACAAGAGCCTAACTGCCACTTGGTAAATGGTATTTACTGAGCGTTTACTATGTGCAGATAATGTTGGTATTTGTTAAGCGCTTACTATGTGCAGAGCACTGTTCTAAGCGCTGGGGGAGACACAGGGGAATCAGGTTGTCCCACGTGGGGCTCACAGTCTTCATCCCCATTTTACAGATGAGGGAACTGAGGCACAGAGAAGTTAAGTGACTTGCCCACAGTCACAGCTGTAAGCCCTTAGGAGAGAATGATACAACACTGGAGAAACAGCTTAATTTAGTGGAAAGAGCATGACTCTGGGAACCAGAAGAAACTGGCTTCTAATTCCGACTCGGCCACTAGTCTGCTGGGTGACCTTGGGCAAGTCACTTCACTTCTCTGTGCCTCAGTTACCTTGTCTGTAAAATGGAGATTAATACTGTGAGGCCCATGTGGGACATGGATTGGGTCCAACCTAGTTCTTTTACATCTACCCCAGCGCTTAGTAAAGTACCGGGCACATAGTAAGCCCTTAACAAATGCCATCGGAAAAAACAAAACAAAACCAGCATTGGTAGACATGTTCCCTATCCACAGTCTAAAGAGATTCCAGAGGGACTCAGACTCACCCCTTCCTTTAGGGGAGAAGGGTCTGAGCCCAACATACAGCTGAGTGGGTAAATTTTCTCCCTGATACATAGATCCAGTTCATACCCTACTAAAGCTCAGGGAGGGGCGGCCTAACTAAGTCTCTCAAACCATTCATGAGCTTCTCAAGACTGTAAGCTTGTTGTGGGCAGGAAATATATCTGTTCTATTGTTATACTGTACTCTCCCAAGCACTAAGTAGGCATATCTCCACTAAGAAGCCTTCCCTGGCTAAGCCCTCCTCTCCTCTTCTCCCACTCCCTTCTGAGTTGTCCTGACTTGCCCCCTTCATTCATCCCCTCTCCCAGCCCGACGGCACTTATGTATATACCTGTAATTTATTTATTTATATTAATGTCTGTCTTCCCTCCTAGACTTTGAGCTCATTGTGGGCAGGGCATGTGTCTATTTACTGTTGGATTGTACTCTCCCAAGTACTTAGTACAGCGCTTTGCGCACAGTAAGCGCTCACTAAATACAATTGTATGAATGAATGAGTAAACCCTCAGTAAATATGATCTGCGAGCTGATTGACTGACCTCTTTGCAATTACACAGACTGGGGTAACTTCCATACACTGGCCCTGCTCTGGACCACAAGGACTACTCAATTTAGGTCTCCGAATTCAATCAGATCCAAAAAAACTGACCGTTTATCTCAGTGTCTTTCTTACTCTTGCTATATTTGGTCAAGCACTTAGCCAAGTACAGCAAGCTGAGTGCTTCACACTTAGTAGGCAAGCAATAAATACAACTGATAATGATGATGATAAACAATCGTAATTGTGGAATTTGAGTGCTGTGTGCCAAGCAATGGGGTAAGTACAAGATAATCAGGTCGGACACAATTCCTTCCTGTCCCACACGGGGTTCACAGTCTAAGCAGGAGGGGTTAGACATGCTTCCCTCCAGTTATCGCCCCAACTCCCTCTTCCCATTCCACTCCAAACTCCTCGAGCGAGTTGTCTATGCCCACTGTCTCAGGTTTCCTCCATTTCTCTCCTTGACCCCCTCCAATCTGGTTTCCGTTCCCCTTTACTGCGCAGAAACCACCCTCTCAAAGGTCAAAAATGATCTCCTTCTTGCCAAATTCAACGGCCTCTACTCCTTCCTAATCCTCCTCGATCTCTCACCTGCCTTCGACACTGTCGACCAGCCCCTTGGGAACACTATCCAACCTCAGCTTCACTGACACTGTCCTCTCCTGGTTCTCCTCCTATCTCTCTGGCCATGCATTCTCAGTCTCTTTCACAAGCTCCTTCTCTGCTTCCCACTCCCTAATTGGGTTCCCTTCTCCATCTACATCCATTCCCTTGGAGAACTCATTTATTCCCATCGATTTAACTACCATCTCTATGCTGATGATTCCCAAATCTACATCTCCAGTCTGGATTTCTCTCCCTCTCTGCAGTCTCACATTTCCACCTACCTTCAAGACATCTTGACTCAGATGTCCCGCTGACACCTCAAACTTAATACGCTCAAAATAGAACTCCTTATCTTCCCACCTAAACACTGTCCTCCCCTGATTTTCCCATCACTGTAGACAGCACCACCATCTTTCCTGTCTCGCAAGCCTTGACCTTATGCTTATCTTTCTCATTCAACCCACATAATCAATCCATCACTAAATCCTGTCGATTCCACCTTCACAACATTGCTAAAATCCACCCTTTCCTCTCCATCCAAACTGCTACCAAAATAATCCAAGCACTTATCCTTTTCCATTTTGATTACTGTATCAGCTTCCTTGCTGACTTCCCTGCCTCCTGTCTCTCCTCCTTCCAGTCCATACTTCACTCTGCTGCCCGGATCATTTTTCTACAAAAATGTTCAGTCCAAGTTTCCCCACTCCTCAAGAATCTACAGTGGTTGCCCAACCACCTCGGCATCAAAGAGAAATTCCTCACCATCGGCTTTAAAGCACTAAATTACTTTGCCCCCTCCTAACTAACCTTATGCTCTCCTACTAGAACCCAACCCGCACACTTCACTCCTCTAATGCCTACCTACTCACCATACCTCAATCTTTTCTATCTCCCTGCCGACCTCTCACCCACCTTCTACCTCTGGCCTCGAATGCCCTCCCTCTTCATATCTGACAATTAACTCTCCCCACCTTCAAAGCCTTATTGAAGGCACACAACCTCCACAAGGCCTTCCCTGACTAGGCCGTCATTTCCTCTTCTACCTCCCTTTTGCATTGCCCTGACTTCCTCACCCCTCCCCTAGCCCCACGGCACTTACGTAAATATCCAAAATATACTTATTTGTAGTATTGTCTGTCTCCCTCTCTGTCCTGTAAACTCACTGAGGGCAGAGAATATGTCTACCAACTCTGTTATATTGTGCTCTTCCAAGCACTTATAGTGCTCTGCACACAATAAGTACTCAATAAATTTGTTGATTGACTGAGGGAGGACAGGTGTTGAATTCCCACTTTATGGATGAGAAAACTGAGGCCAGAGAAGCTAGGTCACTTGCCCAAAGTCATTCAGCAGGCCAGTGGTGAAGCCAGGATTAGAAACCATGTTCTCTGACTCCCAGACCTGTGTTCTTTCCATGAGACCAAGCTGCTTCTCCATGATCATCTTTTGGCACACAAAACAACAGGCTCTTTTCACCCCTTCACTCTGCTTCGATTGCAGCCTTCTTCCAGGAAGAACAATCTTCTGATGTAAAAAATCATAGCTCGGTACAGCCCTGCTGACCTTTCGCCTCCTAATTTGGGGGTATGAAAAAGAAAGCTCTGTTCTGGGTCCCACATTGTCCTCACTTTACACTCACTTTTCAACTTCTGGGCAGAATCGGAGGAAGGCCTAATCCTTATTGAGAGCACATCTCCTCTAAGAGGACTTCCTTGACTAAGCCCTCCTTCTCCCACTCCCTTCTGTGTCACCCTGACTTGCTCCCTTTATTCAACCCCCCTCCCAGCCCCACAGCACTTATGTCCATATCCATAATTCACTTATTTATATTAATGTCTGTCTCCCCTTTTGACTGCAAGCTGACTGTGGACAGGGAATGTATCTGTTATATTGTTGTATTGTCCTCTCCCAAGTGCTTAGTACTGTGATCTGCACACAGTAAGCGTTCAATAAATACAGTTGACTGATCCCAGCAAATGTCTGATAGCGAACGACCCGGCCATCAGCTACCGCTCTGAGCTGAAGAAGCCTGTCGGAAATGAGTCCCCTTGAGCTAGTCTTTCTGGGCCGTCCTCTGCCCGGCGACCCAGTCTCCCCAAGTGCTAGCCTGCCCTGGGCTTGCTTCAGGGGACAGGTGACAGCTGGGTAATGAATTCTCATTTTCCCGTAAAATCAGTACAGTACGCAAGTGATAAGCAGTGTTGCCTATTAGCGAGGTCCCAGGGTCTGGGAGTCAGAAGGACCTGGGTCCAAATCCTTGCTCTGCTGTTTGTTTGCTGGGTGACCTTGAGTCAGCTACTTCATTTCTCTGGGCTTCAGTTCCCTCATTTGTGAAATGGTGATGAAGGCTGTGAGCCCCAAGTGGGACGTGGACTGTGTTCAACCTGATTAGGTTGTATCTACCCCAGCACTCCGTATAGTTCCTGGCACTGGCAAGTGCTTAACAAATACCATGAAAAAGGAAAGAAGAAATACTACTGAGTGATTAAGTGATGCTTGTAGACACTAGGGTGGAAAAAGTGAAAAACCTACATTCTACCCTACCCTAGCCAGTAGCAGAAGTCTCCTTTTTTCAGAAGCTTCCACTGTCTTCTGCCTCTTCTCGGTCTAGTTGTGTAAAGGACAGCAGCATATTTTTTGTTGCTGCTGCTGTTGGTTTTCTCCTTTTCCCCCAGAAAGTGAAAACCCTTCCTAAACTGGATGGGTCCCAAATGTGGGATTTTCCTATGTTCTCCTATTGCACTTTCCACCTTTAATTTTTTGCCACCAAAGAGAAGCTTATTTTGCAATGCTGAAACTCAATTTGCAGTTTCAACTTTGCAGAGTAGATCATAACTATGTATCTTCACATTTTGGCCTGCAGACCAAAGTTAATTTCTGTAAGGGAATGTATTAATCAGCCATTCAAAATCATTTTACTGAGTATCCTCAGGGTTCAGAGTATGGTACCAGGTGCATACGGTGCACAGGAAAGAATATATTGGTTTGTGCCCTCTGGGAGTTCACAATCTAATAGGGGAGAGCAGGCAGACACAATCAGCATATGCAAGGTAGAAACAAAAATAGAAATTATAGGAATGAGTTTAGAGAAAGAAGTGGGTCACAGGTTGGGCAGGTGGAAGGACTGGAAAAATGCAGGAGGGGATCATGAAGGGAAGCTTCCAAGAGGAGAATAACAGTGATAATAATTGTGGCATTGATTGGGCTCATACTATGTGCCAATCACAGTGCTAAGCACTTGGGTAGAAACCAGATCATCAGATTGGACACAGTGCCTGGCCCACATGGGGCTCAGAGTTGAAGTAGGAGGGAGAATAGGTATTGCACCCCCATTTTACAGATGAGGAAACTGAGGCACAGATAAATGAAGTCGTTTGGGCAAGGTCACATACTCACAGCAGGCAAGTGGTGGATTTGGGATTTGAACCCACATCTCCTGATTCCGAACCCTATATTCTTTCTACTCGGCCACGCAGGAAAATAAGGCAATCTGAAATATGGTGATCTGTCACAATTTCTCTTTCTGGTAGGAGTGGCTGTGAGTTTCCTTTGAAACTTTACTGCTCTCCAACTTGCTTATATGCTTTTTTTCAGCAGTAGGAAATCAATCAATCAATAATATTTACTGAGGGCTTACTTTGTGCAGAGTGCTCTACTAAAAGCTTGGGAGAGAGCAATAGAGTTAATAGACATAATCCCTGCCCTTAAAGATTTTACAGACTAGTTGGTAGGGAGACAGACACTAAAATAAATTACAGGGGTCCAGGGACGTGGAAGAAATCAATAGTGAATAAAGACAGATATACACAAGTTTTGGAGTGGAAAGGGGGGCTGTGAAAAGCAGTCGTTTGGGGCACTTCCCTAGAGTCAACTTAATAACTCCCCAAAAAGGGGAAAAAACTTTTTTTAGTGCCTCTTTTCTTATTAGGGGAGGCAGATACCACTTTTCCAAGGAAGAGGGAAAGTAGGTAGACCCAGTTCAGCCCAGGGTCTCAGAGGTTCCTACCACTGTCTCTTTATCTCAGCACTTTATCAATTTGTTTACAAGCTTTCCTGAGTTGGAGGGCCAACTTCTCCAGGACTTAGTGAAGAATGCCTTTCTCTCAGGCAAGAGAAATAGCAAACATACTAGGAATGGGGTGCTAAGACTGTAATATAAAAGCACCTGGAATCAAAGACAGATGATAAGAAAGATTACAGGACATCCTCTAAGGAGCTGCTTTAAGGGAAAGCTCTTTCGTTGCCTATTCTTTAAACTCTTGCAGCCATCAAAAATCAATTCCAGGACATAAAACAAGACCTAAATCTTGCTGAAAAGAAGATACTACTCAATGGGGAAGAACCTCTAGATGGTAAGCTTATTTTTTGTTTGTTTATGATATTTGTAAAGTGCTTATTATAGGCCAGGCAGTGTACTAAGCACTGGGAGTAAATACAATGTCATCAGGTTGGACACAGTCCTTGTCCCACATAGGGCTCACAGTCTTAACCCCCATTTTACAATGAGGTAGCTGAGGCACAGAGAAGTTAAGTGATTTGCCCAAGGTCACAAAGCAGACAAGTGGTAGGGGCAGAATTAAAACCCATGTCCTTCTGAGTCCCAGGCCCATGCTCTATCCACTAGGCCATGCTGCTTCTCTATGTGGGTAGGGAATGTGTCTACCAACTCTGTTGTACTCTCCCAAATAGTACAGTGCTCTGCACGTGGTAAGCACTCAATAAATACCATTGATTTATCGATTGATTGAAAGGGGGGAAGAAAACATCACTGCAACATAGCAGTGTTGTCAAGAGGAATAGGAATGAAGTCTAAAATAGAGGTACTAGCTAGCATCAAATTTCAAAACAGCAGCAAGACACATAAAGGAAAACAAATGAAATAAGTGAAATTTGAAATCTTGAAAATAGGCAGGTGTTCCAGAATGTGAATCCCTTGAAAATGAACTCCAATTTTTTCTTTCCAGAACAGGATATTTAATGAGAATGTAGAATAGAGTAAAATGTGATAATGGTGGACCATTTGTAGGAAATAACCCATCAGGAAGCTTCGGAGAAAAAGTTACTCATTTTCTCTGCAGCCTTTTCTAAAGACATCTTTTTCTACTTCCTTGTAAACATGAAACCTTGGACTTTTTTATATGTAAATTCAGTGATGCCAACTTTTAAAGATTACATTCCTTTCCAACCCCTATTAACCACCTGAATAAAATAGGGCCATTTATGTTTATGGTATATGTCATGTCCTTCTATGCCAGGCACTATAGTAAGTGAGTAAGCACTGGGGTAGATGCAAACTAATCAGGCTGGACCCAGTCCAAGTCCCACATGGGGTTCCCAGTCTTCATCCTCATTTTACAGATGAGGTAACTGAGGCCCAGAGAAGTGAAGTGACTTGAGAAATGGCAGAAGTGGGATTAGAACCCAGGTCCTTCTGACTCCCTGGCCCGCACTTCCTCCATTAGGCTATGCTGCTTCTCACGAAAACATCCCCTTTTAAACATCTACCACTTTTATCATCAGAGGAGTTAAAGTATCACCCTATGGATTCCCCAAATAGCCAACCAAAAGGAAGTATGAAAATCTGCCCTGAAAAAAGTACAACCCCTATTTAAACTAAATTAAATACAATTGATTGATGGATAAGTGCTAAAATTAACTTGTGACCACTTTCTTAGAGCCCCCAAAATAGCCTGAAAGGGAAAAGCCCATTCAGGCCTACCCCACGTTACAGCCATCCATGACACCTATGGTCTGGAGATAGAGTTTTTACTATTACACAGTAAGCTCTCAATAAATAGGATCGATTCACTGTTTGATACCGACAACCTAACACATCACTGCAAGATACACTGAAAGGCCAGAGGAAGTTCTGGTCACTCCTCCACCAACTAAGATTTGAGAATTAAGAAGCCTTGCATCAATTTAAAAAAACAAAGCTGATGAAATAGAGCAATAACTAAAGACCCATGCAGAGACTTTGAAGATCTGAACAAGTGTTCAGAAACAGTTGGCCTGCTATAAGGTACTTTGTCTGACACGATCAATCTCACCACCTTCAAAGCCTTATTAAAATCACATCTCCTCCAAGAGATCTTCCTTAAGTCTTCATTTTCCCTACTACTTCTCCCTTCCACTTCACCCTCATACTTGGATTTGTACCCTTAATTCACCCCACCTGTAGCCCCATAGAACTTATTTACGTATCAGTAATTTATTTTAATGTCTGTCTCCCCCTCTAGACTGTAAGCTCCTTGTGGGAAGGGAATGTGTCTACCAACTCTGTTCTATTGTACTCTCCCAAGCACTCAGTAGAGTGACCTGCATATGGTAAGTGCTCAATAAATATCACTGATTGATTAATTGGAGACAAAAAGAAGACTGTTGAGCAATCTAAATTAGACAATTCTTTACAAAGTTGAAAATCACTACCACAGGCAGCAGAATAAGCTCCTACCTTTATAGCGCCTTACAAAGATTCATAATTCGACTACCACACTTCATTTTGTTAATGTTGTGATGTAATGCTCTGCATTACTTGAACAAGGATTAATGCTTACTGTAACAGTAAGGAGCACAGAGTGGAATTCCATGTTTTTCCAGAGGTCCTGGAGCAGAGCAAAAATTAGAACATATAAGACTATGGAAAAACACACCTCTCGTTTGACCAGCTTTTTATGGGATGTTTTAGGTCCATACCGTGGGTTGTGCTGTCGTTTCTTGCTTACTATCGATCCCAACTTCACCACTCATTAAGAAATCAGACACAGATTTTCTAAAACCTGGAGTATGAACTGAAGGCCTTAGGAAAGCCTATCTTTGAAGGCAAAATATTAAAGTCAGTCAATCAGCCAATAGAATTTATTGAGCATTTACTGTGTGCACAACACTGTACTAAGTGCTTGGGAGGGTAGAATATAATAATAGACACATTCCCTGCCCATTGGGAAAAACCACTGGGTGAAAAACAAAAGAAAAAAAAAGTTGCAGAGTTGTCAACACTAAAGACACAAACAAACAAACAAAAAAATGAAGTCAGACTTTCAGGCTTGAGGAATCAAATGTGTGAACAACTTTTTAAAGGTGAGGAGGAGATGGGATCTGTTCAAAGGGCTTCCATCCCAGAACCGTATGAGTCATGGGGAAATCTTGACATAGTAAAATAACCGTTTCCTGCCCACACATCAGCCTCTAGACATGGTTGACGTTGGAAACAAGCATCCTCTGTTCCTTTGGACACTACTGTGAAACCACTGGAATGCGTTTGCTTGATCTTTCCTAGAAAGAGCCGGCAGAAGACTTCCGAAGCGTCACTATCAATATCTGCATTGCTTGAGTAGCTACTGTGTGCAGTGTTACTTGGGGAACCTAGAAAGGAGTAAAAGGTGCTCTCCCGCTCTTGAAGAATTTACGAGCGATCGGAAGGTGACGGCATAACATAGATTGATAAATACACACTAGTTGAGAGGATATAAATGGATAAATGAAATCAGTAACAGAAAGAACTGAGACAGGCACTAAGGGTTTGCCCTGTTTCTTTGGGGGCAGGAGGACTTCTTTGAACAGGATGGGCCCTAGTACCTTAGGCTTCTGCAGGTGACTCTGTTTCTCTCCAGAATTTAATCTGTGTGTCCCGGAAAAGTAGAGAACTGGAAAAGCAAGCTCCTCGGGAGAGAGGATCATCTTCTGATACTCTATGACAAATGCTGGCATTTCCTACGATTATCGAACTGCTCCCTTGGGGAAGCCTCGGACTTGCCCTCTCTGGATCTCAATTTCTCCCCATTTGTTGGGGATAATCTCATTTTTCCCAAGTGTCTCAATGACACGCTGTGGAGCATCGTGGATCAGTGGTACTCTGACCACCAACCTGTCCTTGGGGAGCCCCCGAGACTGTCCAGGCTGAGAGAGTAGACTGGGGGGGTGAGACTGGTGGGTGGCTCCTCCCCACAAGCAGGAGGAGCCATGCACTGCCACTCCCCATTCATGCCCAATGCCTTGTGCCCAGGAGAACCAGAAACGCAGCTGCTGCCTCCTCCTCCTCTCCATTTTCCTCCTCCTGCCATCAGGGGAAGAAAGGTGGAGCCACTATCCTGACTTCACCTCTGTTCCCTTTCTGACTCCAAAGGAAAGGGTGGGCTGGATATGGCTGCTTGCCCTTCCCAAGAAGCTTTGGGGACAAAGCCACAGGGACAAACACAACAGAGCCATTGTTCCCTTCCCCATTATGTTGGGTGCCTGGGGGCCAAAGGACCCAGGTTCTAATCCCGGCTCTGCCAATTGCTTGCTGTGTGACCTTAGGCAGGTCACTTCACTTCTCTGTGCCTTGGTTTCCTCAACTGTAAAATGAGGATTTAATATCTATTCTCCCTTTTGCTTAGACAGTGAGCCCCATATGGGACAGGGACTGTATCCAGCTTGATTAACTGCTATCAAGCCCACTGCTTAGAACAGCACTTAACATATAGTAAGGGCTTAACAAATACAATAGTAATAATAATAATGTCCTCCAAATTATAATATTACAATACTAATATATTATTGTGTATTGTTTAATTATAATAATATAATGTTATAATATAATATGATAAAAATAATACTTTTGCACACATTATGTACTCATAAATACCACTGGCAGTCTGACTGGAAACTATAACCTCACAGAAAATCTTCCACAAGCAAGTTGCCCTTTACAAAAACCCTTCAGAGAGCTGTGCTGTTGCCCCTATGGATAATAATAAGAATTCATAAAAATAATTATTATGGCATTTGTTAAGCCTTCCTAGGTACCCAGCACTGTTCTGAATGTTGGAGTAGATACAAGGTAATTGGGTTGGACACGGGTTGGATGAAGAGGACCCAATCACCATTCTTGACTTGCAGCACTTTTCCTCGTGCTTCCATCCCTACATGCAAGAAGTCAATATGTAATCATACAGGGCCATCCTCAAACTCATTTTAATCGATTTAGAGTATTTACTGAGTGCTTACTCTGGGTGGAGTTTGGCGGAGCACTTTATTAAGCACTTGGGAGAGTACAACAGAGATAGTGAGACCAGGTCCCTGCCTTCAAGAAGCTTACACTTCTGGGATTAAGTAAAAGTTGGATGATAAGGCTGTAAAGTGAGTCCAGGTTGATACGAAATGTGAATGTTGTGCCCGGGTCATGTGGTGAATAACCATTTGTCCACCAGTCCACCGTCTACTGACCGATGTCACTGCAGCTTTAGAGCCTTGAGCCACACATTCTAACATCACGCACTAGTTCACCGGGCATTCTAAAAAAATCCAGACCAACCAGCTCGACAGGAACAATGCTCTTAAAAAAAAAAATTAGTGAGCTTTGATGTTCCTGCTCTGAAGCTTCATCCTCCTTCCCTCTTCAGCAGTGGGTGGGTGAATAGAAGCCTTACTAGTCAACTCTGCAATGCCAGCTTATTCCATTTGGAGACGAGGACAATAGCTCACTGGACATTTTTATCAACAGAAAATATGGTAATGAAAGGCATTTTCTTAATGTTATTTGTTAAGCGCTTACTATGTGACCGGCACTATACTAAGTGCTGGGATAGATATAAACTAATCAGATTGGACACGGTTCATCTCAATTGTATCTACTGTTTACTGTGTGCTGAGCACTGTACTCAGTGCTAGGGAGAGTATAATACAAAAATAAACAGACACATTCCCTACCACAGTGAGCTTACAGTCTGCGGGGGGAGACAGCCATTAATATAAATAAATAAATTACAGTTATGTACTTAAATGCTGTGGGACTGGGAGGGGGAAAAAACAAAGGGAGCAGGTCAGGGTGATGGAGAAGGAGGTGGGAGAAGAGGAAAGCCAGGGGCTGCTTAGTCAGGGAAAAGGAGATGTGCCTTCAATAAGGCTTTGAAGGCAAGGGAGAGTAATTGTCTATCAGTTCTGAGGAGGAAGGGTGTTCCAGGACTGAGGGAGGACGTGGGCGAGAGGTCAGCAGTGAGATAGGGGAGAGCGAGGCACAGTGAGAAGGTTGGCATTAGAGGAGTGAAGTGTGCGTGCTGGGTTGTAGTAGGAGAGCAATGAAGTGAGGAAGGAGAGGCAAAGTGGTGGAGTGCTTTAAAGCCAATGGTGAGGATTTTTTTTTGATGTGAGGGGCAACCACTGGAGTTTTTTGAGGAGTGGGGTGACATGTCCTGAACATTTTTGTAGAAAAATGATCCAGGCAGTGGAGGGAAATACCTCTTGAAGTGGGGAGAGGCAGGAGGCTGGGAGGTCAGCAAGGAGGTTGATGCAGTCATCAAGGCTGGACAGGATGAGCGATTGTATTAACGTGGTAACAGTTTGGATGTCCCACATGGGGCTTCCAGTCTTAATCCCCATTTTACAGATGAAGTAACTAAGGCACAGAGAAGTTAAGTGACTTGCCCAAGGTCACACAGCAGATAAGTGGTAGAGCTGGGGTTAGAATCCAGGTCCTGGCCCATGAGCTATCCATTAAGTTATGTTACTTTTCCTTATTAAAAGCATATCTCCTGCTAGAGGCCTTCCCCGACTAAACCCTCATTTCCTCTTCTCCCACTCCCTTCTGCATTACCCTTGCATTAGATGCAGCATGGCCTAGTGGCAAGAGCTCGGGCTTGGAAGTCAGACGATGTGGGTTCTAATCCCGTCTCCACCACCTGCCTGTTATGTGACCGTGGGCAAATCACTTAACTTTCCTGGACCTCAGTTACCTCATCAGCAAAATGGGGATTTAAACTATGAGCCCCATGTGGGACAGAAACTATGAACAATCTGATTAACTCGAACCTGCCCCAGCGCTTAGAACAGTAGTTGGCACATAGTAAGTGCTTAACAAATACCATAATTATTATTATTTGGATTTGTACCCTTAATTCACCCTTCCCTCAGCCCCACAGCACTTATGTACATATCCATAATTTATTTGTATTAAGGTCTGTCTCCACCTCTAGACTTTAAGCCCACTGTGGGCAGGAGATGTTTACCAACTCTGTTTACAGTATAATCTCCCAAGTGCTTAGTATAGTGCTCTGCACATGGTAAGTGCGCAATAAATAAGATCGATTGATAATAAAAGTAACTTTAAGGTCACTGATGTAAAAGGCAGTGCACATGGTCTTGGGAAAGCTTAACTTCTCTATCTTTATTTACACAGTATCTTTATTCTATATCTTTACTGAAAAGCAGAGTGGAAAGAGCATGAGCCTGGGACGCCGGGGACCTGGGTTCTAATCCGCCTTCTCCTCATGTCTGCTGTGTGACCTTGGTCAACTGAAATATATATAATATATAGTATATACATTAGTTGAACGTTCGTTTATTTATTCTGATTTTACATTAGGACATTATTTATTGTCTCTCTCTATTGTCGAATTGTACGTTCCAAGCGCTTAGTACAGTGCTCTGCACATAGTAACCGCTCAATAAATACTATTGAATGAATTTATTCCATTCCCTATCTGATCTTTGTTCTTCCTACCGCTCTCACTACTTGTAAATATTTTTTTCTGCTCTTCCATTAGGGTGTAAGTTTCTTAGGTACCTGATAGGTCCTTGCATTTCAAATGAAATGACTCCCTTTCGAATGAAAGGTTTGTTGTCAAAATCCTAAACGGGTTTTGCATAAGGCTGACCAGTCTTTGTTCTGTGAGGTTTTCTCTTTCGGCCTTAGGTTGCAATTAGGCAGGTAACCCCCCTTCCTTGTTAAAAGACAGGAAGGTGCACCTTAGAGTGGATTTCAGATGCATTTTAATAGCTTTCAGATGCATTTTCAACGTAAGGACACATACCTCGATCCCTTTTAATAGTCTAATATTCAATATAGTTTTACTGGGAGTGGATTTCAGTACAGTATCCTGCACACGGTAAGCGCTCAGTAAATACCACTGATTGAGCGATCGATTAACACATGTAAACTAGCATTTCTCCCAGGTCCTTTAAAGAAAAGTCAGTCCTCTCGTCCCGGGACCCACAGGAGTGTGAACTGGAGAGGGGGAGAGCCTGGAAGGTAAAATAGGAATCAAGCTGGAGGGTAAGGTAGGAGAAAACCAGTTGACAGGTGTGCTTTTCCACGAATAAGGGAGACTACAGACGAAAATCAAGACATCAAGGGTCTCTAACGGTCAGAAAGAAAAAAGTCAAGGTTTCGAAGTCACTGGGGAATGAGGGCATTGGCTAGAAAAGATGGGATGATCTATTCAGAGATTAACAGGGAGATTCTTTGGGAAACAAAATTTTATGTCTAGAAAGAAAATCGGGTGGTGGGGCGTGAAATAAGACAGCCAGTACAGGGCTCAGCAGGAGAAATGGAGGAAGACGGTCACATTGAGAAACATCGTGGTTTAGTAGAAAGAGTACTGGCTTGGGAGTCAGAAATTGTGGGTTCTAATCCCGACTCTGCCACTTGTCAGCTGTGTGACCCTGGGCAAGTCACTTCGCTTCTCTGGGCCTCAGCTAGCTCATCTGCAAAATGGGGATGAAGACTGAGTCCCACGTGGGACAACCTGATTACTTTGCATCTACCCCAGCGCTTAGAACAGTACTTGGCACAGAGTAAGCGCTTAAACAAATACCGACATTATTATTATTCACAATTTTATGGAGATGGTTGTGGCAGGATCTGTTAAAGTCTAGACCGAGAGCCTGAGAGAAATATAAATTGGGAAACGATTGACAACGGAGGGGAACATACTGGCATTTCTATTTGGCTTTCTTCGGGGATCTTTGGGGGATCTTGGGGGATAACGCCCTCCCACATAAAGCTGGGGCCGCATTATCATCGTTGTTTACAGGTTGCTGAGAACTGCGGACAAACAGAAGCCTAAGCACCGAACAAATCAGTGGAAGAATCTGGAAAGGAACCTTCAAATCTTGGCCCTCGGGCCCTTTATATAACCATCAGATGAAGCTCAAAGCCATTTGCATGATTGAGAGACAATTTAATAGCCATGTTTTATGATTCTGTGGATTCAGGGCACACTGTTAAAGGGTGGCCTCTCTTTGTTTGGGTGTAATTAAAATATTGCATGTAAATTTTGACTTCAAATGGCAGGCTCTTCCAAAATTCAACGCATTTTACTGGCCCATGCTAAATGTACTTGTGTAAACACTAATGAACTGAGGGCTGGGAATTTTGCAGATTGCTCAAATCTCAGATGAAAACGTAGAAACCTAATTTTCTGAAAGTCTTGCAGGGAGGCATACTTGAAATCTTTCAAAAAATCTAAGGGGGAATGTGGGGGGGGGGGAGTTGTTTGTACTATCCAGAGAGCCAACCAATTCTCCCAGTGCCCTTCTAACGCCAAGGTCTAGAGACTTTGGGGAATTTGTTGGCCAGGTTTCATTTATTAATCAATCAATCAACCAATCAACGGTATGTATTAAGCCCTTACAATGAGCGGAGTAGCGTTCAGGTTTAGGAACCACTAGCTGGATATCAGTACTCTGCACACCATAAGTGCTCAATAAATGCCATTGATTGGATTTTAGGATCAGTCAGCTTGCAAATTTACATTTTAGGTTCCCTGACCCTCCCACATAGTGAAAATAACAGTGGATGATTTTGTGTGTGAATCCATCTCAAAAGAATAATGGTAAATTCGTAGGGAAGGGTAACTAGATTAATTCCAAATTAGCTGGTTCTTCCAAAGTCAACAATTCTACTGAGCAAGCTAGCCTTAGATTGGTGACACTGTGGACTTGAAAAAGATGAAGAATGGTGAACAGCAAACACAACCCCGGGAAATATAAACAAAACTTGAGTTAAATGGGAGTCATGGCTAACGGCTGCTGAGTAAACTTGAGTAAACTCTGATCTGATAAAGTCCAAACAGCATTGCTTCAGTAAGGGTAAAGCACGGTTCCCCTAAACTGCTGGAATTCTTTAAAGAGTTAACCAAAGATATAATTTACTTACAACTTTCAAAAGCCTCTTGATAAAGTTTCTCCTAAGAGCCTATTAAGCAAATTTAGTAACCACAGGGTAAGAGCTGAATTCTCACCCTGGATTTAAAAGCTAGTTAGAGAGTCAGGAAGTCGAGTGAATGACCAATTCACAGTAAGGAATGAGGTTAGTACTGAAAAGTCTCAGAAGTTAATATTAGGACTGGGGTATAAATCTATTAATGATCCAGAAGAAGTGTGTGTGTGTGTGTGTGTGTGTGTGTGTGTGTGTGTGTGTGTTGGGGAAAGGTAAAGAACTGAACATAACCAATTACTCAAAATGAAAAATGAAATTCACTCTAAACAAATGAAAGTGCTCTTTAAGCAAAATGTTACCATTTAAATTCACCGAATGTACAAATGGAGCCAGCCAGTTATTTCAAGATTAGCAGGACCAAGGACTATTTACAGAAATGTGAAAAAGGAGAGTATGATCAATTTATCAATCAATCATATCTATTGAGTGTTTACTTTGTATAGAGCACTGTACTGAGTGCCTGGAAGAGTATGATACAACAGAATTAACAGACAGGTTCCCTGCCCAGAATGGGCTTGCAGTCTAAATACAAATAAATAAATTGTTTATAATATATAATTTAAAGATAGGTACACGGTAACAGTTGATTAAATAATGGTGCAAAGAATGCCAATTGGGTGCCTATTTATCCTTTCCATTGTAGCAAAACAAGAAAGCATTTTTATGATAATAGAAGACAACAAATTTAAACAGAAAAAAAGGAAAGAGTTTTAAGGCAGTATATAATTAGCCCACTGAACATGTTGCCACAGGACATTATTAAGGCAAAAATTTTGGTAAGGCTCCCAAGGGGTTCAGACATTCAAAGATGAGCCTCTGCAGTAAAACTTCCCTGCGAGAAAATCAAAATAGAGATCAAACCTGGTGCTTTGGGGTGTAGGTAAGTAATAATAATAATAATAATAGTATTTAAGTGCTTACTATGTGTCAAGAACTGGTCTAAGTGCTGGGGTAAATACAAACTAATGAGGTTGGACACAATCCCTGTCCACATGGGGTTGGCAGCCATAATCCCCACTTTACAGATGAGGTAACTGAGGCAGTTAAGTGACTTGCCTTAGGTCACAGAGGAGACACGCATCAGGATTAGAAACCAGGTCCTTCTGACTCCCAGTCCAATGCTCTATCCACTAGGTAAGCACTACCCGAGATCAAGGACAAGAATCTCTCATCACAAGACTTCATTTCCTCTTCTCTCACTCCCTCTGAATCACCCCTGCACTAGAATTTGCACCTTTATTCACCCCTCCCTGAGACCTGCTCATACTCATGTCGGTAGTTTATTTAATAATAATAATGTTGGTATTTGTTAAGCGCTTACTATGTGCAGAACACTGTTCTAAGCGCTGGGAGAGATACAGGGTCATCAGGTTGTCCCACGTGGGGCTCACAGTCTTAATCCCCATTTTACAGATGAGGGAAGTGAGGCCCAGAGAAGTGAAGTGACAGTCACACAGCTGACAAGTGGCTGAGCTAGGATTCGAACCCATGACCTCTGACTCTCAAGCCTGCGCTCCTTCCACTGAGCCACGCTGTTTATATTAGTGTCTATCTCCCCCTCGAGACTGTAAGCTTGCTGTGGCCAGGGAATGTATCTACCAACTCCGTTATAGCGTACTCTCCCAAGTGCTCAGAAGAGTACTCTGCACACCGTAAATGCTTAATAAATATGATTGATTGGTCACAAAACTGTGCAGAGTTTGATGATAAGCAGAGAGGGCCATGTTGGTCTCTCATATAGCAAAGCATCTAATAATTCATTTCTCCTTGTCTGTTTCCTTCTCATATTGTGTCTGACTCCTTATCCCTCATTTTTCTTCTCCATTCTAGCCGGCCCAGCTATCCTGGTGGCCAGTTGCTTTCCTTCATCTCCCTCCACCATTTTTAAGGATTTATCATAGACTCACTCAGTTCTTATTCTGAGTCTTGTATAATCACTCTCTCAAAAACTAAGCTAAGGCCAAAAGCTTAGACAAACGGAAAAGGATGGTGACCAATGAGCTAACATTTGAAAGTAATTGTTGCTTACATACCTGTGCCCCAAAGATGCCTTAAGGGGTTTAATTTTACAGACTGGATAGGTCAATAAGCAATATACAGTCACAGTTCAAGAGACCACAAGCCATATTAAAAAGGTGCTTTCCTCTTGGCTCAATCTCTACAAGGAGAGAAGCTACTGGGTTTATGAAAATTGGTACCTCTAGTGATCTTTAGATGCAGCAGTTTCAGAGTAGAGAACAATGTTGGCAAAAGAAAAAAACAGAAAATGCTAGAGATAAACTTTGGGTCAAGAACTTATCGGTGTGCCAAAGTATGGAGAGCTTCCAAAGTTAATGTACTGAATAAAATAAATAAATGTTCATACTGATCAAGTCTATGAAGGAAAGGAAGCAGGTGGCAAGTTTTTCAATTTTTTGATACAGAACCATTTTGGAATTTATTGCCAAGGTGCCACTTTTTAATCGTGTTCCTGATCTAGCTTTCTCTCCCATTCCTTCTTTGAAAGTTACAACTTCCCTTCAGCTCTTAGGCAGCCATTCCCCAGTTTCTTAGCAATTTCCTACTCATCTCTCATTTGAGAATCAGAGAGAAGCACTGTCATGTTCTTATTCCCACTCCAGTCCCCAAAGAAAGTGCTAGATCAGAGAGCGGTCGATAAGATGGGGTATTGCATGGGTTTACCTTGGCTGCCTATCTTCCTTCCCATGGGTGAAACTAAAGCAGGCCCAACTAGCAACAGTCTACAACCTAACTGGGCCATAGAATTCAAACTTGCTTGGAATTCAGAAGAGACAGCAGTAATAGGAACGGAAGTTGAGGCCCCAGATAATTTTGGTTGCTGGGCGGGGAACACTTGTTGAGACCCCAGATATTTCTGAGGGGGAGACAACATGTTGAGTCCCCAAAGAATTTCAGTTGGGGGGTGATTGACCACAGGGGCAGGGGTAGAGAATGTCAGAAGGACCCTCTAACCGGTCTGCTTCTTAGAGTCCGTTGGCATTTCAAGCGAGGTGCAGAAAGCTACCTTGGGGTCAGTGCAGTACAGTCTCAAGTTTCCCCTATAAAATGTGACTATTTTAGAGAGACTGTCCAGACTGTAGGCAATGCCGAAAAAAAAAATCTTAAAGCACATCTAAACCAAACAAGGTCCCAGAAGACACTGTTTCTTAAGGCAAGCAGAGGAGGAGTTTAAAAATCACATACTCTGACTTTGGTGCAAAATGAGCGTGTCCTTCAGAGATACAAACAGGTAGATGACCTCGAGGGAGAAGGAGCAGCATGGAGCTAGGAACTGGCAAGTCAGTGGAGAAGCAGATCCCAAACAGATGGCAGACGGGAGCCATAAAGGTTCTTCTTACCTGCATTAGTTTTCCTTCGGCTGGAGTAATCTCAGCAACGCCTGCGAAAACCCCTTCCAAAGTGAGGTTCAATTTCCCCGTCGGGTCCACTTTTAAGGGGATCACCCTGATGATAGCCTTCTGCGCTGCTGACCGCTCAGACTCCACGGCCGCTGCCAGGACCAGCCCCGTGTGTCCAAGTCCTGCCTGCATCGTAGCCATGAGCAGCCAGGGCCAGAGGGCAGCCAGCTGCAGCTGGTGGCCACCACTCATGCTACCAGCTGCAGCAACGCGCTTGGGCCGCACATACCGCTCCGGAACATGTCCCGGTCTTCTCCGGATAACAGACACGGGTTCCCAGCAAACGTCCGGGCCGCCACCGGAGGAAGTGACGGCTTCGGCTTCGATTTCAGCAGGATCCCAAATAGTTCAGGCCCTTACTTGCTTTAGATTCCCACGACCGGGTGACATTCCCGATGCGGGCCGGAGAGCGGGGGCGCCCTCAGCCTACCTCTGCTTCAGGTGCCACAGTTTCTCCCATCTTCGTTCTCGCTAATAAGTGAAGACTTCAGGGCGCCGCCGGGACCTTTCCAACCTCGCGTGGTGGATGGATATCCCATTTGAGTCTCTCATTACAACGGTATGGCTTGCTTTTGGAGCTCAACGTGGGGCCAGAGTTTTCTGGGGTCACCTTAGCCGAATTTCATAAACAAAAAAAGAAAAAGCAAAAGCCACTGAGGCCATAAACCAAGGTGAGGGTGGAAGGATCCAGGCCAGGAAATGGAGCGCTTTCCCAAGTCACAAGTCTTCCAGGATAACTCAAGAGAGAAAAAAAAAATCTTCAGTTCGGATCTTGAGAGATCCCTAATACGATGGCAGTGGTTACTTAAGGGAGACTTTCTACCTTCTATTTCTTGACAGTCGGCAGTTAGAATCCCACTGAACTTACGTGCTTCTGGCGGGCCTCTGCCATCTTCTCAAGAAATTATTTTTCACTCCACCCAAAAATCCATCAGGTAACTAGATATCACTTTAAATGTTCTCCCATTTTAGGGGCTAATACTGAAAGACCGCCCCCTTACCCTTCTTCAACAGTTGCAAGGGCATTTACTTCATTCTCCCCGGAATCACATTCATATTTCTAACCCAATTCCCCTTACTCTCTCTTGGGGTCACAATCTTTGACTCTGGAAGTCCTGACACTGTATTCCGCACAGGGCGTTTTGGGGCTCTGTTTTCAAATGCAGGTCTGGTGATGTATAATTCCCTAAATTCATCAGAGAAACAAAAGACTTCCCAACACGTTTTCAAATTCCTTGGGGGCGGGGTGGGGGGGGGAGAGCAGGGGGAAGGTTAGGCACAGAGCACCCAGGAAAGGCACAAATGAGCAGAGCGGTGTTAATTTTAGTACTTCTCTTGTGCACACCTTATGGCTTTCATGCACACGAAAATATGATGTAAAAACTATCCCTCCCCCCCAGGAAACAAAAATATACCTATCCCACCCAGCCCACTTTTTCGAAATATCAAGTTAAAAATCCCATAAAGTCTTCTGAGAGAATGCCAGCAATCAAACTGAAACTGTTAGGTAAATCCCTTTTGCCAAGGAGAAAATAGGAACATTTAAGAGAATTCTGCAAACCTGTTGTGCAAGGAGCCCAGAGGAATCCACAGGGGGTGAAAAAGATGCAAATGTGTTTGTACAGATCCTGTTCTAAAAAGTTTCAACAGCTCAACCGAGAGTGCAGCTCAATCTTCCACCTTGTGACTCTGTAACAAAACCCCAGAGCCCTGCGCTAGGCAGGTAGATGCGAGTGAAATTCCACAGCCTGAAAAAATAATCCAAGTAGATCAAAGGAAGAAATTTACTCCAATCTCAAAGCTGCCGGGCCGGATAGGCTTGAAAGTTAGTGTTTCAAAGACGTCTAAGAGTTTACGGAGAATCCAAAACCAGTTCTGCGTACTCCTTTCCAGACAAAAAGCCTCTTCTCCCCAAAGAGCCCGGAAAAATGAACGAATTTTAGGAGATGAAAAAAAAATGGCAGAGCAGTAAACTCATCGGCCACAACTCAAGCCAGGCAGATTGATGTCACTTTTCCAAGCATAAGAAATCCCAGGGAGATGTGATCCTGGTGACTCTGAAACATAGACTTGGAAGGGTCGGTAGGGCTTGTAGGAGCGCTTCCCTTCCAGAAAGGCAATTCGGGATCGACTCCCGGGAGAAGGAAGCCTGTGGTTTGTAGTTTTGTGTCCTTGCTCTCTGCCTCCCTCCCCTGGGACTCTCTGCCACTCTCTCTACCTGCTGACACAAAGTGAGGGTGGAGCGCTACGAACGGCCTCCTCCTTCCCCAACACACACACACACACACAGAGAAATACACACAGAGAAACACATACACACGGAGAGAGAAACACGTACACACCCACACTCATTCACTAGCTTCTGCAGCTCCTCTACTCCCTCTGTTGAGCCACAGCCAAATTGCATTTTGCAAAGGTCACCACTCGGCATAGATCTGATTAAGGAAGCTTCTACAAGTAAAGCAGGGTCACTCAAACTGATACCCAAGCAAAATCGGAACCAAATAGGGCCAAGCCGGTGGTATGAGGAAATGCGGGGAAAATAAAAAAGCAAAGGCCGAAGATAAAAGAATGGGACATGGGGTTTATCAACAGGAGCCAACATAGATTTTCAAGGCTTTCCGTGTTTTCACATCTCCGAATGGCACAAAGCCACAAGTAAAGTGACTCCCCAAGGTAGGGTTTATGGATTTGTCCTAGCCTTAGGTTTCCAGCCCTGGGAAGGGCTCTGCCTGTTCCATGCACGGCTTTTTCTTCAACTTTTAGTTATTTCGATTTTGGAGCTCCTACTGGAGCTTTCAGGTCAGGTTGATGTCAGCGGTCTGGAATTCCACTGTTATTCTCCTCCGATATCCCTGGAAGGTGACTAATACTCCAGGTCAGACGCCTGACCTCGATGAAAGGTTGCAAGCAGAAATCTGTGACTTCTGATGTGATGAACCTGGCCTAAGGGATAGTGAGAAGAGTGCGGATGACAGAACTGAAACATCCAGTGCTGCTATCACCTTGCTTTTAGCTAGAAGAGTTTCCTCACTTCTGAACTTTGGTCTAGCCACCAGCATGGTCATCATCAATAATTGGAACACTACTACACCTCTGACTAGAGCTGCTGAATTTGACTTTGGGGAGTAGGTTCTCTATTTTTCCAGTTTGCTAGAGAGCCCATCTTTGACGACATTTGTCAGGTGCTTAGTATTTGCCAGGTACTGCACCAAGTGCTGGGATAGAAAACAAGTAGATCAGGTCAGACACAGTCCCTGTCCCCACATGGGGCTCTCAGTCTAAGCTAGAGGGAGAACAAGTATTGAATCCCCATTTTCAGTTGACGATACCGAGAAGTAAAGTCACTTGACCCAGGTCACACAATGAACAAGTGGCAGAGCCAGGATTAAAACCCAGGCCCTCTGACCCCCAGGCCCGTACTCCTTTCTACTAGGTTTGGTTGGGAGCCAGACCCTGCCATTTCATCTTTAAAGTTTCACAGTTTCTTTTTCAAAAGTATGATCGATAAGCCTGCTTGGACAACTGTTTCTCTGGATCTCTACAGAGAATGACCGACAGGCTTTTAATGAGACATTTTAGGTAAAGGGCCCTTGACTTTTTTCCTCTGGGCTCTCTAGTGTACTCTACCATCAACCTTGAGGACCCAGTGAACAACTGAATTGGTCTTTTCCTAAATGACACGCAGCATCCCATCTTTTAGGAGGGGATTTTAACTGGTTAGGGTTTGGGTTTTTTTTTAATGTCACATTCAACATGATGTGTATGGCTATAATTCATCCAGAGTGTTAATAAGCATATCTGACCCCTATCACTAGATACAACCGGGGCAAAATACAGTCTAACCAATAGTCAGGCTCATACAGAGTCTACCCACTCCAACTTCTAACCCCCCAAAAGTAGAAGGGCCGAAAAAAATAGGGAGGTATCTCATTCCATGATGAAAGCTAAGATACACACTTGGGTGGGCCAAGAAAAAAATTAATCACATATGATGGTCCTCCCCTGAGAAAACCCTTCAAACAATCTCCAAGCCTCAAGACTCTTAACCAGAGGATCCCAGTTATTCTAAAATGTCACTGTCAAGCGGGGCACAGAGAAAAATACCCCAAACCGGAGGGTTGAAGAGGTCGATTCATCAGTATTCTAAAATGCTCTTGTATGCTCCAGTTAGCTGTGGCTGCTCCAATTAGTCACCGCTGTAAGGTGGATTGATGTCGCCAGCTAAAGCCTTATAGCAGTCTGCAGGGGCAGGTAAGAGATACCCTGCAGGAAGTCAACTGGAAATTGATAAAGGCACTATGGTAAATCCAAATTAGTGATAAGGACTTCAAATCTGTTCCGGTACAGTTAAGAGGCTGTCGACCAGATTTATTGAAACTAAGCACTTTCAAAATCAACATGCATTTCCCTTTATCAGAATCACTTCTGTGCACACAGTCTTCTAATTTTCCAACGATACCAACAAATGAGCGCCAAGGGCACACGACAATAAGACAGCATGACCAAGTATCTAGTTGGAACACTCACTTTATTTTTGATCGACTGAAATACATCAATGCTTGAGGGGCTGAAAGATTGGGTGCTGGTCAAATGCTGTTAGCATAGGTAGTGCAGTACTGGCTAATTCAGGCAAGAGAGGGTTTTTATCATGTTGCCTTGTGGCCTGGGTTGATAAAAGAGAGTTTTAGCTGCTAAGTACAGTGGAATGTGGATATGGCAGGAGATCCAGCTCCTTAGCCTTTATGCTATTCATATATAAAATATCTGGGAAAGCTGATAATAGCATTTCCTTAATTAGGCCTTAAAACCACCAAACCGAAATCCCTGCCAAGGCTCCTGCTTGGCTCATGTTCTAAAAAGACATGGCCTTTTTCAAGGTCAATGGGACTTTAAGGAAAAAAAAAAAGCAGATTATGGAAGGGCATACCACCTTTACTGAATGTCACCTTCCCAAATGGTGTCAGAAAAGAAAGTCCCTTTATTTGCCAACAGTGTCTTCACATAGCCTACCTAACACAAAATCTTGGCACTTCATTCCTCCTTTGGTACTTGCTCAAAGAGGCAACTCCCCATCCTAGTGATACCTTGGACGTCAATCACAGATCAGGCAAGGTCACCCTGCAAAACCTGGTTTCACATCTTGAACTGGCAGAGTTTACTGCACAGTCACACAAAACTCACCACTCTCCTGAAAGTTCTGACACTGGAATAGCTCTACTCCATCCCAGACTAGAGCAAATATAATGGGATCTTGGAAAGGAATTCACACCACACACTCCCCAGGCAGAAGATTCCCATTGTGTCATTTAGTGCCTTCTCTTTTGAATCACAATAGTCAAGTGTTTCTGAGATTTTTTTATTGAGTTTCTAAGGCAGAATCTGAGGAGGCAAGATTATCCTTTTTCAAAGAGATCTGGAATCTGACAACTTCTTAGAGTCAATGGATGAGGACAAAAAAATTAAAATAAATAATCATTTTTAAAATGACAAAGGATTTGTCAAGACCCCGTGCTGAACCTCAAGATGAGCCCCATATTCCAACTATTCCAACTTGGAACCTGGGAGGGAATTTCCTATGAAGTTCTTATCTCTGTCATCCTAACTCCCAGACTTTTCTCAGAAAAAAACTAAAACCAGATGTAAACTATAGAAAGGGTAGGACATAGCGATCTTATGAATTACTGCTAATATGATTCTTCATTTACTCAAAGTTCTGAGTATTCATTAGAGGTGATTTTTTTACTCTTTCTATACATAAAAATCTGAATAAGCAGTCACAAATTATTTTTAAGTTATATCTCTTACTGCCATTCTACTCGAGCATTGTACAGTCTTCCGTTTGAAGACAAATATTATACCTACAACCTTTCATCCTTCTACCTTTCAACATTAGTACAAACAGTTTCTAAAACTTAAATCTATCAACATTCATAGATACAGTAAAAACATTAAACAAGTTACCTTTCCTTGGAAAGGACTTCAACTAAGTAGTTCGCTGAGGAAACCATTTTTCTTATCACTGACGATACTGAATTACTAAAATCAAAGCAAAATGTGAAAATGGAAGCACACAACCACCAATGTAAAAGAACCGGCAGCTAGGAAGTGTGATGGATGGATCGGGCCAGACTTCTTGACACAGAATGCTGGGTTCGGAAGTAAGAGCGCTTGCTGGTCAATCGCTTAGAAAATATGCTCTTCCTCCCGAGTCCCTGACCCATTCTGGCCTTGAAATCTTATGACCCTCCATGCCTTTGTTACTCGCACAGATCCTCTTTAAAGGGCGACACTGAACTCCCCACAGCTGGGGTTGTGCTGACTACAATTTAGAGTCAACTGGGACAGGAAGAAGGGAAGGACACCAAAAACTAAATTGTTCCCCAGTACCCAGATTTTGTAGCAGATTTTACAATCTGCCTGTTTACAGAGAGCCAGGTTTTCCCATTTCTAAGGGATCTGGGCAGCTTAACGACTTGGCGGCTCTAGGCTACCGTAGCTGGTCAAACAAAAGAATTTAAAGCAAACAGGTGTAGCCAATATCAAACTGACCAATTCTCCATAAAACTTACATTGAACAACAACAAAAACAGAAACTTTTTTTTTAACATAACTGAATAACCCAACTGAGTGCCAGGTGCGACCAGCCTGACTCCAGAAAACTGACTGGCAGCTAGTACGCACACAGCATCATCCGTTCCTCACTCTTTTAATTCCTCCTCCTCTGGAAAGTGCTCTTGGTTGCAGGCCACGTCCACAAGCAGATGGAGATCTAGAAAGAAAAGAGCAGGATTTTACTCACTCTTTGCTCTTCAGGAGGCTCTGAGCAAACGCTTGTCAGACTCCAACCCTCAGGACTGAAGCCCATTTTTTCCTGAGGAGACTGGCCAAGAAACTTGGGTTTTAGACCTTTGTTTTTCTATCAGAGGGCTGCCGAGTTAAAAAAAAATCCGTTACTCTCTATTAACTTCATTCCATTACCAATACTGGCTGTCAAAAGTAGTATCGCCACATCCGATGGCCCATCTCAGGGGTGAGCCTCTGAATTTGAAGGGCCTGGGGGCTCCTCAGCCTTGGGTGGCCACAGCTTTTTCACCTCAGTTGCCTTCTTATAAGTAAGAAGGGGTAAAATAAATCAATAACAGGGTCAAAATGAGTAGGTGCCCACACAAGCAAAATTCATTTCTTTGACATAGTAGGGAGAGGAGGGGTGTGTCTAAGTCCGGGGTGGGGGTGGGAGCGTGAAAATACCTCAGAAGAGAGAATCTGGATTTTTTTTTGTAGAGGTAGTAGAAAGGGAGAATGGGGCAAGGAGCAAGGCAAAATCAAAGCCTAGTTGCCACCTGGCCAGCATAGGAGGTGCCAGGAAACAAACAGGCTGCGGGACCTGGCGGAAACGTTGTGAAAAGGTGGCAGCGGGATCTTCTCAGACCAGGAACTGGTCTGTAGCCTCATAAGGGCAATCATGAGCGATGGCATCAAAGCTGGAATGTTGTAGGGGAAGCTCCTCCTGAGAAGTATGGGCAGAAACTGAGCAGAGATTGGCAGTCATGGGCATCAGCTCCACCATGAGCCCCCAAACAGCCTTCTAGAGTTGGTCTTACCAGAAGTCAAAGGAACAATTTGGGTGGTGACTCATTTTTAGTAGTGCCTTCTGAGTTTCAGTCAGTCAGTCAATGGCATTTATGGAGTGATTCCTGTGTGCAGAGCACTGTAATAAGTGCTTGTGAGAGCGCTTTGGTATACACGTTCTCTGCCCACAATGAGCTTACAGTCTCTCTTAACAACCCTTGGGGTCGACAAAAGGAATGGAGCAATTGCAGGACCACTTTAGTTCATTTGAGACTGAAATGTAGGGACTTTCTGACATTGTGGATCCAGACTGTTCTAGGATGAGTATGTTCTCTCAGAAAGCACATTAGTCGACAGAAAAGGCACTGATTTTGCTTAAAGAGGAATTCTGTTTCCATCTTTGCCAGAAATGTAGGGTGTCGTCTGGATCATCACGATATCTGTGGTGAAATTTGGCAAAATTAAACCTGCGCTCATTCATCCTGTCAGCTGCAGCCTATGTGGATGATAAAGAATAATACAGCACCTGCAGCGGGGGAATGACAGTCTTAAAATAAAACTGATAAATAGTAGTTGTGGTAACCATGGCATTTCGCATTTATAGAATACGCTTCTTCGAGAAGCTCAGAGTGCCCTGTTGGCATATCTAGCTAATCCTCACCGTACTCCTGGGAAGCAGAAAGGGCTTTGGGAGGAAAGATTGGAGAGCTACAAAGTCTAAAATGCAAAGATAAAAAACTTTATACTTTATAAAAAACTCTGGAGAAGCAGCGTGGCTTAGTGGAAAGAACACGGGCTTGGGAGTCAGAGGTTGTGGGTTCTAATCCCGGCTCCGCCACTTGTCCGCTGTGTGACCTTGGGCAAGTCACTTAACTTCTCCGTGCCTCAGTTACCTCATCTGCAAAATGGGGATTAAAAGTGTGAGCCCACAAGGGACAACCTGATTACCTTGTATCTACCCCAGCACTTAGAACAGAGCTTGGCACATAGTAAGTGCTTAACAAATACCATAATTATTATTATTCTAATCCCAGCTCTGCCACTTATCAGCTATGTGACTTTGGGCAAGTTACTTAACTTCTCGGTGCCTCAGTTACCTCATCTATTAAATGGGGATTAAGACTGAGCATCCCATGAAGGGCAACCTGAAAATCTTCTATCTACCCCAGTTGTTAGAACAGTGCTTGGCACACAGTAAGCGCTTAACAAATACCATCATTATTATTATTATTTACTCTTCCTCATGTTGGGATGAGAATTGATGGCCATCCTCTATCTCTGTCTCTTCCTTTCGCTAGGATTAGCGATATTGTGATGCCACATACTGAAGAAACAGAAGAACTGTGAGGCCTAATAGAAGGAACACGGGCCTGGGAGCCAGAGGACCTGGGTTCTAATCCCGGCTCCGCCGCATGTCTTTGTGACCTTGGACAAGTCACTTCACTTCTCTGCAAAATGGGCATTAAGACTGAGAGCCCTGTGTGGGACAGGTGTGTCCAACCTGATTATCTGTATCGACCCCAGTGCCTAATACATTGCCTGGCACATAGTAAGTGCTTAACAAACACCATCAAAAAAAAAAAAAAGTGATCAATAGGCCCACCCTCTTCCATGGAAGACATTCAGCAATATAAATAAGTCCTTCTGGGACCTGGCTCTGGAGGTAGGAGATAAGAAGGAATGCTTAACAAAGGCATGAGGGCAAAAGCAGAGCTCCTGAAAGAAGATGGGTCTGAGTCTGGGAGCAACAGACCTTCTTAAACAACTCCAGTGGTTGCCTATCAACCTCCGCTCCAAACAAAAACTCCTCACTCTAGGCTTCAAGGCTCTCCATCACCTTGCCCCTTCCTACCTCTCCTCCCTTCTCTCTTTCTACCGCCCACCCCGCACACTCCGCTCCTCTGCCGCCCACCTCCTCACGTCCCTCGGTCTCGCCTACCCCGCCGTCGACCCCTGGGCCAGGTCCTCCCGCGGTCCTGGAACGCCCTCCCTCCTCACCTCCGCCAAACTGATTCTCTTTCCCTCTTCAAAACCCTACTTAAAACTCACCTCCTCCAAGAGGCCTTCCCAGACTGAGCTCCTCTTCTCCCTTTACACCCTCTGCCACCCCCCCTTTACCTCTCCGCAGCTAAACCCTCTTTTTCCCCTTTTCCCTCTGCTCCTCCACCTCTCCCTTCCCATCCCCACAGCACTGTACTCGTCTGCTCAACTGTATATATTTTCATTACCCTATTTATTTTGTTAATGAAATGTACATCGCCTCGATTCTATTTAGTTGCCATTGTTTTTACGAGATGTTCTTCCCCTTGACTCTATTTATTGCCATTGTTCTTGCCTGTCCATCTCCCCCGATTAGACTGTAAGCCCGTCAAACGGCAGGGACTGTCTCTATCTGTTGCCGACTTGTTCATCCCAAGTGCTTAGTACAGTGCTCTGCACATAGTAAGCGCTCAATAAATACTATTGAATGAATGAACCTAACCACCTTCCCTGGCCGGACCTCAGAATTGTCTTCTAGTACTTGTCCCCCAGTAACCCAGAAAGTGGCAGACCAGAAAGCCATCTGTTTTATCCTTTTGGCTTGGTGTGAACTCCCGAGGAAAAAGAAGCTGCTTGTTTGGAAGTGAGGAAGCACAAAAAGGTTCATAAATAGCAAAGCAAACAGAGTTTGGAACAACCAGTTGTTTCAGTGTGTTAATGTCACTTTACTCCAACAGGAAACTTAGTTGTGGAACTCGACATGGACCAGAAGTCTGTCTGCAACACAGTGGCTGTGTTGGCTGGGGAGGGGAAAGGCCCCAAGGTCTTTAAGAACTCTACAGCAATGGTTTTTGGAGTGCTAAACTGGGTTGATGGCACTCCGGCATGCCTTTCTTTAAGGGAGGGAAGTGGGCTTGAGTTTATCCTTTAAATAGTCTGCATTCCTCACTTGGGATGCAAAGGAAAAAAACAACAAAAAAAAAGTGGTATGCAGCAGTGTTTCTTTTATCAAGATTGGGAAGTAGCATTGCCTACTGGAAAGAGCACAGCCCTGGGAGTCAAAGGACCTGGGTTCTAATCCCAAGTATGCAACCGGTCTGCTGTGTGACCTTGGGTAAGTCACTTAAGTTCTCTGTGCCTCAGTTTCCGCATCTGTAAAATGGGGATTAAATCCTATTCCCTCCTACTTAGACTGTGACCCCTGGGTGGGACAGAGACTGTGTCCAACCTGATTATCTCATATCCACCCTAGTGCTTTGAACAGTGTTTGACATGTAGTAAGCACTTAGCAAGTATTATTATTATTATTGTGATTATTATTAAGACAGGATTTGAACTTGGGTCAACTCCAGGTTGGTGGAAACCCCATAACAGAACTGAAGTGGTTTGAATAAACCCTAATTTGATTATCTACTTGGATCCAAAACCTTGTTCCATTAAACATAGGTGGTGACTAAATGCCTCTGGTCTAAGCATTCTAAACACTGATCACGCCTGCCTATCAGGGATGGGAAACTCTAGCGGTCACCATATTCTGGTTCTAGTCAAATGGCCCAATCAACTAGAACCCCTTCAGTGAAAAAAAGGTCAAGAAGAGGTTGACCGCAAACCACAAACTGCAAATCACCACCTGGCGCCAAGATCCACTTAAGAGCAACCTACGCTCGACAAGGTATCGAGCAGCATCAGGAAGCAAAAACGGGCAACTTTAGCAACCCAATACTCTGATGTGGAAGGCACTCCTTGGGGCTTGTCCCAGACTCTGCAAAGAAGTTTAAGTCACTGGACTAGGCTTCTTAGTCACTGACCATCAGGACCCCTGGGACATAAAGCCCCCAGACTCAGTGAAGTTCAAAGTATAAATGACTGGACCGTGGGTCCAAGTGATCTGAAGGTGGCTTTCTCTCTGAGCACCCACCCCTCAGTGCAGACAGCCACTCTGGCCATTCGTTGGCTGGGAGGATTATGACAGTGAAAGGCATGTTCCTTGAACAAGAGGATATAAACGATGTGGCCACATTCCGGTGGTTCTGTCCAAAGTCTCAATACCAAGAACACACTTCATCATGAACGTCAATGGCTGACGTCAAAAAGAAATGATGGGAACTCTTAGTAGGGAAAGTGAAGAAAAGAATGACCTTTGCCAAGAGGTGCTGGGCCCAAACCCCCATAGTCAGACAGCAAAATAGTCGTGGCACATGACTAGGCAAATAACTGCCACGGGCCTGAAAAATCAAGCATAATTAGCAATTATTTTTGCAGGAAAATAAACCAAATGTTTTCCAAACACATGGAGAGGAAATATATGGAGACAGTATAAAAATAGTGTCCCTATATTTGCCGAAGAACAGAAATAAGATAACAACTAGTAATCCACTTCCTTTCCTTTAGATTGTGAGGCCCACGAAGGGACAGGGACCGTATCTAATTCTCATCTGTGTATTCATTCATTCAATCAATTGTATTTATTGAGCGCCTACTGTGTGCAGAGCACTGTACTAAGTGGTTGGAAAGTACAATTCAGCAACAGATAGAGACAATCCCTACCCAACAATCTAGAAGGGGGAGACGGACAACAAAACAAAACAAGTAAACTGGCATCACTACCAACAAAATAGCTGAATAGAATCATAGATAAATGCACATCATTAATAAATAAATAGAGTAATAAATATGTACAAATATATACAAATGCTGTGGGGAGGGGAAGGGGGTAGAGCAGAGGGAGGGAGTGGGGGAATGGGGAGGGGAGGAGGAACAGAGGGAAAGGGAAAGCTCAGTCTGGGAAGGCCTCCTGGAGGAGATGAGCTCTCAGTAGGGCTTTGAAGAGGGGAAGAGAGTTAGTTGGCATAAGTGAGGAGGGAGGGCATTCCAGGTCAGAGGTGGGACGTGGGCCAGGGGTCGATGGCGGGACAGGTGGGAACGAGGCCCAGTGAGGAGGTGAGCGGCACCAGAGGAGCGGAGTGTGTGGGCTGGGCTATAGGAGGAGAGAAGGGAGGTGAGGTAGGAGGGGGCCAGGTGATGGAGAGCTTTGAAGCCAAGAGTGAGGAGTTTTTGCTTCATGCGAAAGTTGATAGGCAACCACTGGAGATTTTTGAGGAGGGGAGTGCTCATGCCCACAGCATTCTGCAGAAAGATAATCCGGGCAGCAGAACGAAGTATAGGCTGAAGCGGGGAGAGACAGGAGGATGGGAGATCAAACTACCCCTTGGGCCTGGGAGTCGGAAAGACCTGGGCTCAAATCCCAGCTCTGCCACTTGTCCGCTATGTAAGTCACTTCACTTCTCTGTGCATCTGTTACCTCCTCTGTAAAATGGGAATTGAGACTGTGAGCCCCATGTGGGACATGGACTGCGTCCAACCTCATTAGCATATATCTACCCCAGCCTGGTACCTAGAAAGTGCTTAACAAATACCATAGGAGGAAAAAAAAAATTCTACTCAGGACCACGACCCAAAAGGCCTGAGCCAAATATAATGTAATGGATCCCTACCACGTTCCAAATTTTCCTTCATCCCAGTATCGTTAGGTCATTTTTTGAAGACCACAGTACCTACAGTGGGGCAACCAGAGAGTGGGCACTGGTGTCCGGCCCCTCCTCCCTGCTCTTAACCCACCGCCATGCCCCTCACAGACCCTTCTGGAAAACAGTGGGGTTGGGAAGGGACTCATAGAACTGTTTCTTCTACCTTGGCGCCACTCTACTTTGCTGCCAATGTCTTACCTTTCCCACAGAAGCAGCAGTGGGCCCTGGGCGACTGCCCAAACTGCCTAATGATCAAGCAACCCAAACTCCAATAATGCAGAGACTTTGTGGTGTGGAAGTTTTTCCTAATGCCTACACTGCATTTTTAAATATTTTCCCCTCTCAATCTATCCTCTTTGAAGATAGATCAGACCTATCTCAATCCACACAATATTCTCTAAACTGCTTGAAGTAGTTAGGCCCCCCCTCTTCACCCTGGCTTTCTCTGGGCTAGATAACCCCCATTCCTTTCACCTCTTTCTAGAGATCCTATTTTCTCGAACTTTTAATTCACTAGATGTAGACTGGGGAGAGTAGTCCAACTGTCTCCAACTGAAGTGTTTGGAAAAATAACTGATAAATTCCGAGCGAAAAAAAAAGCCATGGTGAAAGGAGCTGTAGAAGGCTGCAGGATAAACAAAGTGAACTGAAGGCCCACCCAGAAGGAAGCCCCTTTCCTTCTTTAATCCGCTTCTTGATTGCTTTGCCCCTGAGTTGTAGACAGTGGCAAACTCTGAAAAGGAAAAACAAAACAAAACAGAAAGAAAGCACCTTACCAGGTGACTTGCCTTTCTGTGAACTGCTCCTTCGCTCTCTGTATCTGACTGGAGTGGAAGAAATGGTGTCTTTGGTAGGTTTGCTAGCAGATCCAACATCTGCAATGAGGAAGCCAACCTCTGAAGACATGATGTTCTCAGGTGGATTGGTTTGGCACTTGAAACTGGCATCCACCTAAAAAAAAAAATCCTCATTACTCTAGACTGGAAGCTTGTTATGGGCAAGGAACGTATCCGCTAATTCTGTTGTACTGTAGTCTCCCAAGTGCTTAGTACAGTGCTCAGAACTTAGTAAGCGCTCAATAAATGCCATTGATTGATTGACTGATTGAGCTGGCCCTTCACCTCTGTGTCTGCATTAGGTACCAAAGATCTATGTCAGCCCCACATCTTTCCTCAAGGGAATATCTATTGCAGGGGCATGATCCATCAGATGTGCTTGAATAGTTCCTCCTCTTCATTAGAGCACGCAGCTTCCATTGTGCTGAAAAAAACTGAATACTGGCATAGTAAGAAGTACCTTTCCCCAAATAATGAAAAAACAACAACAAGCAAATCATCGGTTTAAGATCAACGAGATTGCCTCTGGGGCTAATCTGTACCCTTGGCAAGCAAAATTGTTAGTTTTAGATGCCCATTTTTTAAACCTGCACTGTTTCTTTACAAATTTATCTTAAAGGCTAAATTATGTCATGAAATCACTCCACAAGAGGAACATTTTCCTGCCCAAAAAGATAAAAGAAAGGTGGATTTGTGTTGATTTTTCCACTGACATACCTCAGGAGTTGAATATTCAAAAAGCCTGTTACTGAAATAACTTCAGCTCTGCAGGAATGCAGTTCTTAAACATGAAATCTGAAGCTTCAGGGAGGGGATAGGAAGGACAAAAGGCAGTCAGATATGTTGGGGCCTTTTTTCAATGACATACTTGAAGTAGTAAGCATATCTATCACAGGAAGGAATCCACAGGTCTTACTCCCAGGCCTCCCTGTCAGAATACAGTTTGAAAATTCTCCAAATACCGAATTTTCTGGAGCTCAAAGCCCAAGAGTACCATCTTGAAAGGGGAGTGGAATCAAGAGACACTGGAGTTAAAAACTGGCAAGCAATGAAAAGAAACAATTGCCAAATGGTTCTCTTGGGGATCACCAACAGGCCATGCTGACTAGTTCCCGAGAACCATCAGGTCAGGCTAAAATGAATCAAACAGCATGAAGTTACTTGCAACCCTAGCTCACAGGATACGTGTTCATTCTTCATTCAGATAGATTCCCATCGAGGGGCTGGTTTTACCAACCTGAGCAACCTGGGTTGCAGAGTTTGACTCTCTGCAAGTAGGGCAGTTATCCTCCTCTTCAGGAACCAAAAACCATTCGCCATTCCTCCAGTTTCTAATTACTTTCTTCAGTGAAGAGGGATGTAACAAAAGCACCCAAAAGCTGCAATTTACCCCACCTGTTTCCTCTACGTGATGAGGATGGTTGGAAGGTCTGGGGATTCACAGAAATGAATGCATTTGCAGGGAACATTCCATGCAAATCACTTCCGCTTTCGACTTTTCTGATAAAAATTCCAAAGGGCAAGACTTCCGAGTAACAGAGGTGTTTCGTGAGGCGCCCAAAACTTAAGTGAGTTCCCCACCTAATTTGGATGTAGTAGAATCCTAGATAAACCCAGTCATAAGCCGAAACAATGATAGGATATACCTATAATCCAACCCATGGTAAATTATGCCTTGAATTTGTCAAGCAATTATTCTTCCAAAGACTTTGGCAACGATATCTCCTCACAACGTCCCTTTTGATGTAAAAGGGAGACAGGTACTCCATTTTAGCTCCATTTTACAAATGAGGAAATCGAGGCACAGAGAGCATCTTGTCCCCGACCACAAAGCAGACCAGGGGCAGACAAGATTTGGGACTATGACTAGGCTCCTGCCCGTCAGACCTGCGCTCTTTCCTCTAGGCCATATCAAGTCGCCCCAGGGGGAACATCATACTAGGCACATGATAACAGAGCCATTCTCTATGTGGGGAAAGCCTTGGTGAACTCTCCCCGGAGGTAAGTGCTACTCGGTGAGAACAAGTCGGGGGATGCCCGCACCTGCCTCTTGATTCTCCTTGTGGAAGCAGAGCAGAGGCTGGAGGAAGTGATCGCCTCGACTAAAGACCCCGCCGAATGGAACTGGGGAACTAGTCTGCCTTCTCGGCAGCACTTCACGGGCTGGGATTCATCTGACGGAAGGTCGAATCGGCTCTGAAGATTCCAATTAAAATCAGGGCCTCCGTGTGACAAAGAGCCCCTGGTGTGGGGCCCTGCGCCGCCGTGGGATTTAACATCTTACCTGGTGTGCGCCGAAGGAGAGCCCCTCCTGGATGAACATTACAGAAGATGGAGACTGGTGATGGCTCAGTGGCTCCTTCAGCTTTATGTGAGCTTGTTGGAGAGATGCAGGTTCCGCAGGCTGAGCAGGGTGGATAGTATAGATATACTCAGATGACTGTGGAAGAGAACAGGTAATGGCTTTATCGGTTCCGACAACAAAGGATGTTATATCTGAGCTTACTGGTGTAAGAGGCTCCAGCTGGCTGGCCTGGCACGAAGTCCCGTTGCTGTTGCTACTGCTGCTGGAGTTGGTCAGAATATGCGGGCCTCGGTTAGGCTGGGAGGCAGGGCCCTGAATCTCCACGGGCTCCACCTTCACCATCTCCAGTTTGGGGGATGAATGCAGCTCGTCGACAATCTGAAAGACCGCTTCCAGATTTACTTCTGTCTTTTTATTTTCATCAGTGGCACTGCAAGACCAGTTAGTGGGCAGAAATTCCACCGGGTAGGAGGACTGCAGCGGAGGACTCTGGGGAAATAAGAAATGGTGGCCTGTGATGAGGACACTGGGTAAAAGAAATGTGCCCCAGAAGCAAAGCTGCACAGAGATAAATTATTGTTATGATTATGGTCTTTGTTAAGCGCTTACTACGTGCCAAGCAGTGTTCTAAGCGCTGGGGGAGATACAAGGCAATCAGGTTGTCCCACGTGGGGCTCACAATCTCAATCACCATTTTACAGATGAGGGAACTGAGGCACAGAGAAGTGAAATGACTTCCCCAAGGTCACACAGCAGACAAGCGGCAGAGCCAGGATTAGAATCCACGGCCTCTGACTCCTGAGCCCGGGCTCTTGCAACTAGGCCGTGCTGCTTCTCTAAAGACAAAGTTAATGAACATAAACCCAGGAGCCCTGGGAAGATGGGATGCCAGAACTTTGTGGGATTTTTTAATGGCACTTCCTAAATGCTTACTATGTGCCAGGCACTGTACTAAGGATAGTACTTAGGCTAGTCCTCTGCTGTGAGTCCTAGGTGCGCCTTTTTTTCATGGTATTTAGTAAGTGCTTAATATGTGCCAACCCCTGGATTAAGCACTGGGGTAGATATGAGCTAATCAGGTTGGACAAAGTCCACGTCCCACATGGGGCTCACAGTCTTAACCCCCATTTTACAGATGAGGTAACTGAGGCCCAGAGCAATAAAGTCATTTACCCAGGGTTACACAGCAGACAAGTGGCAGAGCCAGGATTAAAACCCGGGTCCTTCCGATTTACGTAGCCACGGCTGGAAATGACCAGTCTAAGAGCATGTTTTGGTAGTGGTTAATCCCAGATAACTGTGTGAGACACATGGAGAGGAGATTTCTCAGACCCCATACCTGTAGCCCTGCCAAACGGGACATGTTTTTAACTTCTTTGGCCAGTCGGGGAGTGGTTGCATTTTGTCCTAATAAGTCTCCTAGTAGATGAAATGAACGGCACTTTGGAAAATGGCCCTGTCCTTAGATTTTGAACTGCTGCAGTGAAATACCAAGTAGGCATGAGGGTGATGATGGAAATCATCTGTTGGTGCCAAAAGGCTTACAAAGAATGTGCCGATGACTAAGGTAGGTTCTGCTGCCAAGTAGCATCAGTCCCAGCCAGAGGTACCAACATCCCACCCACAACTTACTGCAGGGACAGCACTTGGAATGATCTCTCTGGCCAGGTATGGGGAGATTCCTAACAAAGATCAATGTGCTCGTCCCAGGGAACCCCAGCCTCGGTTCCTGTGTCCTCTCGTAGAGTGGAGGAGTGTTGTTCTCAACTTTGGAGAGAAAAATGAAAGGAACTCTATAACAGACTGGTTCACTCACATCCAAGCCTTCCAGAATAGGGCATTACTCTGTTGATGTCCGGAAGCCGGAAGTGGCCACGAGGAAGTGTCCTCGGGAGACGCCCCTCTCGCCATCATAATAATAATAATAATAATGTTGGTATTTGTTAAGCGCTTACTATGTGCCGAGCACTGTTCTAAGCGCTGGGGTAGACATAGGGGAATCAGGTTGTCCCACGTGGGGCTCACAGTCTTAATCCCCATTTTACAAATGAGGGAACTGAGGCACGAAGAAGTTAAGTGACTTGCCCACAGTCACACAGCCGACAAGTGGCAGAGCTGGGATTCGAACTCATGAGCCCTGACTCCAAAGCCCGTGCTCTTTCCACTGAGCCACGCTGCTTCTCCGTGATGCTACCCACCGTCAGGGCTCCTGGCCCTGCCCTTCCCAGGAGTGGACAGGGAGGGGGAAGGCTGACAGTGATCTGAGCCTCTAGCCAGTGGTACCGGGCTCCTCGGGGAGGGGATTTGGGAATGGGGGGACTCCACATCCTCAGGCCCACCACCATCCTGTCGGCCACCAGTGTGGTGCCACACCTCCTCCTCCATTGCTGAGACGGTTGAGTTGGTTGAGTCTAAAGATGGCCCTGCCGTCAATCATCAGGGCCCCGAAGACTCCTCCTGGCAGCAGTAATGAACTTTTTGTTGTTTTTCAGGTTGAATTTCCTCTACTGGTTGTTTTCCCCCCCGTGTGGCTGTCCTCCCTTCACCTTCTAGGCAGTGAGACCCCTGATTGATTCATGGCTGAATCAATCTTCTTGAATTTCTCCCCAGAGCATAATACACTGAAAGGATTTAATACATAGCGTGTATTTGAGCCTATTTTGACCCTCATTTGGGCCTCATTTTGAGTGTCTTTTATGTATCTGTGTGTGTTCTAATGTTTCGTCACTCCTGACGTGTGTCTTCAATCCCTCTCCCCATTTACACTCTGTGATTGTGAGCCCCCCAAGGAACAAGCACAGTGTCTAATTCCCACCTATGTATATTCTGCCAGAGCTTACTATGGGGCTCTGCATGTGGAAAGGAATTAATAAATACTGCTATTACTTCTACTGTTATCATTACTTCTACTATCATCTTGTCCTTGAAAGAATAGCATTAGTTTTTAACGAGTACTCAGTGCAATGCACTGGACGAACTGCTTGAGAAGTAAGAAACAATCCCTGCTCTCAAGAAGCTCCCACTCTAAAGGATGAGATGAAAATCAAGATCTGCTACTCTCTATACTTTCAGCACAGGGCTCAGGACTTGGTTGAGCCTCTGAGAAATGTTAAATAGCAGTTTGGGGGATAAAGTTAAAAATAAACTAATACATTTTGTTTCTCGGTATTTACTACATCATTTCTGCCTTTGTCCCCTTCCTACTTTGAGAACAGAGGTACTTCTAACATCCCTGACTAAAGATGAACCACTCTCATTCTTCAGCGTGAGCTGTTTTTAAGTTAATTTTCCAGGCATTTGGATTAATGCACCAAAAAGCTGAGGGGGCTGGTGACAAATGTAAAAATGGATCCGTGGTTTTACATGGACTAAAATTTCACTTATGCATATTTACAAGCTCAAAACACTTCTACTTAGAAATTCCATCCTTTACTAACCCTGCCCAGAAAGCACAGAGCATCTCCGTGATCTCAGAGCACTCACCTGAAAATAACTGCAGTGTGCATAGGACGAGGCAGTGGGACTAACACAACTACTGAGAGCATCCACGTGGGTGGATGGAGAGCAACACTGAAGTACAGCTGGAACGGATCAAACACAGAAAAGTCACCAATTACAATAAAATCTCAACTCTATATAGGTTACTCCCTTCCCATATTAGAGACACTGAACCAGTCGACTTTAATTTATTTCTATGACATTTAGTATATATTTCTTGCTGCAAACATACTGACTATAGGGTAACCGTCACACCTTGGCAGTGGGTTCGCTCCTAATAGGAAGGATACGATTCTTTCCAACTTGGAAAAATGAGGAGTAAAGCATGTATTTTCAACAGAAATGGATGTTTCATTAAGAGTGGGGCAGATATATATATATTTTGCTGAGGTTCGGATTTTCCTTAGTTTGTCAGCTGAAACATTTTTACTCTGTTTCATTCCTTACATCCAATGGGAAAGTGCCCTCTGGTGGAAATAGTGTAAAAATAATTTTGACTCTTTCGACCTGCGAAACTGCTCCATTTTTCTGACTCTTAGGAAAATTTGAAACGGTTTGGCTTTCCTGGGATGAGTCCCGGAGAAGATGGGGCTTTAAAGATGTGGAAGAGCTGTGATCTGGTGGATCTGAAGACAGGAGGAAGGGGGTGAGCAAGGTGGGAAAGTAGAGAAGGAGAAATACTGAGAAGGATAGTTGGTGAGGAATGAAGGATGACAGCTGTAGTGGGAAAAGAGAACAGATAAGAGGCAGAGAGCTGATGGAATTCCTCAAAGCCAGTGGGTTGGAATTTCTCCTTTCTGTGAAAAGAAACGGGTAACCTTTTGTGTTGTCCAATAAGCAGACAGGGATGTGTGAATCGACCTGGGAGAAAAATGTTTTGGGCTGCCGAGTGCGGTAAGGACTGGAAATAGGAGAGAAGATGGTCAGTTTTAAATATATTGAGTTTAAGGTATTGGTGAGGCTGCCGTGTGGAAATGCCCTGGGGGTGAAAGGAAATGCAAAATAGCAGAAGAGATGAAAGGTCAGGGCTAGCAAGATTTATCTGGGGATCATCAGCTTAGAACTGTGACTGACTGATCTGCTTGCATTCTATTGACTCTACCCTAGTTCTTGGCACATAATAAGTACTTAACAAATTCCACAATCGTTGTTGTTCCTATTGTCATTATGGCCGGGAAGGATGAAAAGACGGATGAACGGGTAGGAGGGAGTTAGGGATGTCTTGGCAACCTTCCCACTTCCTCTCCCATAATTTAAATTTGTGATATCAAAATCAAACCCCAAGTATCTTACACTTGAGATTAACCCCGATATGGAAATTTTCTATTAAACACTCTATAGATGTCCTCTATTTTACCCTTCCCAGGCTGTGTGGTGCATTCCTCAAAGAATGCCTCATAAAGTTATGTGACAGATATTAATCTGTTACAAGCACTTCCCTGCTTCTACTGGTTAAGGCACTGGTTCCCTAGAAGGCAAGATTCAGCCAAAAAGGCAGGAGTATGGTGAGAAGTTGGGAGGGTGTCTTGGAGTCCAAAGGAAGGGATTCCCCCCTTTGTGAGAGGCCGAGGGAGGATGGATGGCAACAGAGACCTAAGTTTCAGAGCAATCCTCAAGTGGCCCAACAAGAAAATGCTCATTCAGGCTTCACAGAAAAAGGGTACCAGAAAAAGGATCTAGGCAAGCACCAGAAATCTTGGGCATCTGCTGTATTTCTTTAGACACTGCTGATGCCCAGATTCCCGACTCCTTCTGTATTCACAATGCTGTTTTTCTAAAAGAAGTGACTGAGAATGCACCCTCTGACACCTCTCTGCTTTGAAAGTTGCCCCCCAAAACCCTGAATTATACAGAAAGAACACTGGCTAAGAATAGGATACTAGGGCTAATGTGTGCCTAAAGAGGTACCAGAATATAGCAAGAGCCCTAAGGAATCCGGTTACACAAGGAGAGTTAGGGATAGATCTGTAAGAGGGGAAGACCCTGGGGTATGTAACAAACCAAAACCAGATTCCAGCCAAAATTGCCCTAATTCCGCTTAAAGAAGATATAGAAGCCAAATCAAAGGAAATAATGAGTGAGCTTAATTCTCCCTTTTGCTAAAAGGACTCCATTGAATATACTGCACACCTACCTACAGGACAAATTACTGCACTATACTAAGTCAATCTTTGGCATTTAGTGAACCTCTGCTATGTGCACAGCATTGTACTAAACGTTTGGGAGAGGACAATACAACAGAGTTAGGAGACACAATCTCTGCTCACAGGGAGCTTACAGTCTAGACCTTAAGAGTTTTAGGGTCTATTATAAATTATTCATTCATATTTCTGTCTTCTGACTGTAAGCTCACTATGGGCTGGGAAAGTGTTTGCTAACTGTTGTATTGTACTCCCCCAAGTGTTTAATACAGTGCTCTGCACAGAGTAAGTGCTCAACTAAAACCATTGATGATGATGTTGATGATGATGATTAAAGGGGTCTGAAGGATTTAATGCTCTTTGGAAAATAACTTCACTTGCTCCCAGCAAATAACTTTTGGTATGGGAGAATTAAGCCTACGTAAGAATGGAGTTGGTGGGGAGCCTCAAGGTCAAAGGTCAAAATTCTGTGGCATTTACACAGAAACACTTGCTTTCTCTTCTAAGGTCTATTAAGGCAAATTCCTCTTGATAAAAATGAAGGTCAAAGTTGCAATATGTTAGTCATTATACACTCTCATAAGGTGTGAATTGAGCACTTCAGGAAAATGCCATAGATTTAACTCTTTTCTACTTGGGTGCACTGACAACCATGGCAATAACACTCGGGCTTAAGAGTGATGTCTATGGCACCCAGAAATAAAACAAAGTGCCCCTTTTAATTTCAAGGTAAACTACACCAGTACCGAAGCTCAGAACTCTTAAGGAGAAATACAAGCAAACACTCACTGATCTGAAAATGCCTCATTTCATCAGCGTAGCCTAGTGGAAAGAGTTTGGGCCTGGGAGTCAGAGAACCTGGGTTCTAATCCCAGCCCTATCATGTGTCTGCTGTATGATCTTGGCAAGTCACTTAACTTCTCCATTCCTCGGTTACTTCATCTGTAAAATGGGGATTAAAACTATGATCCTTATATGGGACAGGGACTGTGTCCACCCTGATTAACTTATATCTTACCCCATTACTTAGCACCATGCCTGGCACACAGTAAGCACTTAACAAATTCCATTAAAAACAACAATAATAATTTTTTTTAAAAAAACCTTCCAGGCTTGGCTTTGTTGTCTAGTTTCCTATGGAAACAACTTTCTCCATGCCGTCTGTCTCTAGCTTCCCTACAAGAATAACTTCTCCATTTTGCCTGTTATTTTCATTCTTATGGAAAATATATATACAGAGATATGCCATTCTTTTATAATCTTTTGCCCATAAGAACCTTTTTCTACACTTTCACTCATGTACAATTACATTCCCTCTAGAGAAGCAGTGTGGCTTAGTGGAAAGAGCAGGGGTCTGGGAGTCAGAGGACCTGGATTCTAATACTGCCTCCGCCAACTGCCTTGGGCAAGTCACTTAACTCCTTAGTGCCTGGAGTTTCCTCATGTGCTACCTAGGAATTAAATCCCTCTTCTCCTTGCTACTCAGACTGGGAGCTCCAGGTGGGACAAGGACTGTATCGGATCTGAGTATCCTGTATCTCCCCCAGCACTTAGTACAGTACTTGGCAAAGAGTAAGCATTTAACAAATGCTGTCATCATTAATATCATTATTATTAGGTGTAGGAAGAGAGAAAACATTTCAGTGAAGTTTGAAACTAGTCTCCAAAGTCAGGAAGGAGCATCTGGGCCCCTATCTGTTTATTTTTCTCTACTTGAAATCTCAGTATAGAAAACCCAAATGCTAACTAACTAAAAATGCAACCATATAGTCCCAACAGCTCAAGGGAGGACTGTTGGGAGGCTATTCCAGATCACTCTACATTTATCTTCAACATAGTACAATGACTTCTCAATCGCTCTTTTGAAACAATCCATTGTCTCTAGGCAACACTGACACAATGAGCGGGACTGGGGAGACCTAGTTTCTCCTGAGAATAAAAGGATTGGGCCACTTAAAACAGCAATTTCCAATCTGTATATCAATTCGGGGATTAGGCCTGGGAGAAGTCGGGAAGCAGCAAGGCCAGGAGGAAAAGCTTAGGACCTGGGAGTCAGGGGACCTGGGTTCCAATTCCTGGCTCTGCCACTTGCTCACTGTGTGAACTTGGTCAAGTCACTTCACTTCCCTATGCCTCAAGTTTCCTCAACTGTAATATGGAGATTCAATAGCTGTTTTCCCTCCTACTTGGAGTGTAGGGAAGGGACTGTGTCCAACTAACTTGTTTCTACTTCAGCACTTAGAACAGTGCTTGACACATAGTAAACACTTAACAGAGACCATAATCCTTACTGGATGGGGCCGGAAAGTTTCTCTTCACTTCCAAACTTCACGAGCAAGGTAAGGATAGTTTTATATGAACTGTGTTGATCAGTAAGGAAATGACAATAGGCCTTCACTCCAGAACTGTTCCTAGATTATTGCTTGCTCGTCAGCGCTGGGGATGTCAGTGCTTTGGAGATGGTATGAGGAAAATAATCATTTACATTCTTTATCAAGGCAAATATATATTTCCATTTCACACTTGAGGTTTTTCTATGTTAAATTTGAGGGGCGTGGTGGGTAAGGTGGTTTGGATGACTAGGTTGAAGGGGAAAGTAGTAGTGAGCATACATATTAAGCACTGTGTGCAGGGCACTGTACTGATTGCTGGGAAACCACACACAGGTGGGAGTTAAATGACCCCTGGCCCTTACAACTTCGCTAAGGGCTTTCCTTGAAAAGGCATAATTTGAAAGAATACACAGTAGGATGCCAATCATATGCTGAAGACTGTGAAATTCATTTTCAAATGGAAAATTTTTGGTTTTCATCATTCCTGCTCTCAAGAAAGAACAGCCAGATGAATCAAAGGTTTCAGGAATTCAAAAAAGAAGGAAGGGAAGGTGAGGCTACAAACCTGTTAATGTTGGTGCTGATGAAAATGAATGATACCAACCTGTACTCTCACCAAAGGACTGCTCTTTTTTATGAGGTCTGTTTTCAAAGTGGTCTTTTCTAGGACAAAAGTCACATGAATGTAATTTTCACTGTAGGGAACAGGATAAAAAAGTAACACTTAAGAATGATAAGAAGGAACAAAAGGGAAAACGACTCTGAAATAGAAAATTGTAAGCTTGGGGTCGGGCGAGAGAATCTGGATTCTACAGTCAAGAATTATGGAGAAGAGTAGATAGAATGGGGACACTTGATAATTGCATTTTACTTCTGAGAAGGGATGAAGAGGATGGAAGGAAAAGAAAAGCCGCTTAGTAGGCTGACAAGAGATTGGAAAAAGGAAAGACCACCACCCATCATGATCATTCCCCCGGCTCGCCACTACTTTTTATGAGTGGTCTGGCCTGAAGGCTGTTTCATGGGACTGGGGTTAAGAGCTGATGATACTTTGCAAAAATCAAGGTCTTATTGGTTGTAGTTTTCAAAGGGTCTCTGCTCCACGTGACTATGATATCGACCTGGTTACGAACCTGAAATGAAACTTTCGGATCAAGTGGTCCGTTTCATACCAAACTCGGTCACTTCATTTATCACTTATGGCAAAGACTGAGGCAGGACAGGTACCTGACACTCTAACCAACTCTGTGTGATTTCAGGGAAAGTCACCAGCTTTCTGAGCTGGTGACCCCCAAGCTGGTAGCCCAGAGAAAATGACTTTTGGTGATGGTACGGTCAGTACTACCAGTACTACCAAAGCACAACTTCTCAATACTGTTAAAGAGGATGAAGAGGATTAATGTTTAAGAACATTATATCCCCCCCCATCCAGATTGTAAGCTCCCCCATCCAGACTGTAAGCTCACTGTGGACAGGGAATGTGTCTGTTTGTTATACTTTACTCTTCCAAGCACTCAGTACAGTGCTCTGCCCACAGTAAGCGATCAATAAATACGATTGAATAAATGAATGAATGTTTGGCTAGAACTAAGCAACGTTCACCTGACAAGTTGCATTAGTCTGGACAGGAAGGGATGCGGTTCTTGGAGGAAACATGGCATCGGACACGGAGAATTTAAAACTTGGGTTTTCCTTAACGTGGGGTTTGTCAACAAAGCAACTTTTGAATTATAGGAAAACAACTGACTGTATTCTGTAAATTAATATCAGCCAAGTGCTTTTTGCCACAAATCCTTTTTGACTTCCAGGGGCTTTCTCTGTCTACTACTGTGGATTTTGGTAGATCCCAAAGTACGACCATAGAAAATGTTCACTCTCACAGCCCTTGGGAATTGTATAGCTAGTTTTTGATAATTTGTGCTAAAGAGGAAAGTTCAGCCCCCCCCCCAAAATCAAGCAGTTGTATTTATTGAGCAACTACCGTTGTGCAAAACACCATAATAAAGCCAGATAAAGCCAGTTAACGTTTTTTTTTCCTCCCTCCCCAATATCCTATTTTGTGTTTCTTGGGACTATCCTGGTCACCAGTAAAATACCACGAGTAATACTTGCTTCTCCTTTTTGCCCATTTTTAAATTTATGGGCTCATATGATGTGAATCAATTTCAGATAAAGACTCCTAACCTAGACCTCAGTTTTCACACTGGGTAATTACAAGTCCCATAGGGTGCCCCTCAGGTGAATTTTAAATGAAAATGAAACTTGAAAACAATAATCACATAGTTGAGATGTAAAAATGTTTACCAGCTCATTTGTTAATCTAAATGTTTGACTGGATTCCTTGTTTATGAAAATTGGGACTCAATGTGTTGCTTCACTTAAGTTTGGTCATTGGTATTTACTGAATTTCTTTTTGAGTTATTTGCTATTTTCAAAGTCACAACCTACTAGTATTTTTCTTCTTGAAACTGTATGTTCACTAAAAAATTTCTGGACAACCAATTATTTGACAAAATAGATGATCATGACCTCATTCAATCAGGGAAAATGTGGAATTGACATACTTTAAAAAGATTTTAATGGATTAATAAAGTTAGAATTCCAGATCCACTGATGTAATATACTCTCCCAAGTGCTTAGTACAGTGCTGTATACACAGCAAGCACTCAATAAATATCATTAATGGAGTCAATCCAGCAGAAGATGTAACTTCCTTGCAGCCCTCCCCAAAAAGTGCTCCGCCCGAGCTCAATTCAGGTTCATTAGTTTCCTTAAATATTCTTGGGAGACAAAACAATCATTACTTCTGCTCGATTGTGGTGCACAGTCATGGTCCAGAGACACATGCACACAACTACAGCTATTGCTAATTACCCAACAATGGGAATGAATGTGCAAGTTGCATCCAATATGATGTATGATGTATGCCAAACAAACGAGGCAAAGAAATATTTGACAAAGAAATATTTGAATCCCTCGTTCAATTTAACTCTTGGATTCCTTTCTTGTCTTCTTATGCTACCTTCTAAAACTGAGTTTAGTCCGGCCCGGAAGCAGAGGGATGGGCTTGACCTATGAAAAATCACTCCCCTAGATTATTCAGTCACACTGACAGAATGACTCTCTGACCTCTTCCCTGAGCTCTTTCCCCAGGGATCTTCTATTTCATTAAAACTCTGGGTAGAACACATAACAATAATTGTGACATCTGTTAGGCGCTTACTATGTGCCAAGCACTGTTCTAAGCATAGGGGAAGATATAAGATAATAGGGTTAGACCCAGTCCCTGCCCCATGGAGGGTTCACGGTCTTAATCACCGTTTTACAGATGAGGGAACTGAGGCACCGAGAAGTAAAGTGACTTGCCCAAGGTCAGCCAGCAGACAAGTGGGGGAGCGGGGAGTAGAACCCAGGTCCTTCGGACTCCCAGGCCTTGCTTTAACCACTAGATAACTCTGCTTCTCTTAGGCTGAATGAAACCCTGAATGAGCCTTTGCAGTCTTGCACCCAGGAAATACATTTAAGAAAACCAGTAAGACTGTATCTGCTGAGGTTTGAAGAACAAGTGCAGACTGCCAGAAAGGCTGATGTGGGGGTGGGTGACTTAGCTAACCCCCACTCTAATGCCCCAGCTTCACTGTTAAGACACCATTCTTCATTCCAAAAATATGTCCGTAGAGCCTGCAGAGTGATTTCCTAGAAAGGCCACAGAGATTTTATACTAGACAGGAGCTCTTCGTAAATACGGGAAACACACAATAACGGGAGGAGTGGGTGTTGTTTTTCCTTCAAATATTCAGTTCAACACATTTTCTGGAGGTCACTGTGCTAGAGTTTTCTCCTACCTGTTGGATAGTAGGCTTGGGAGTACTGAGCTGAGGGGGTGAAGTTAGTGTACTTCTGGGAAGAGCTGACCATCGCCTGAGGTCCTTGCTGAATGTGCACAGACGTGGCGCTGGGCTGGAGGGTGTACGTGACCTCGGTCGGAAACCTCTGCAGGACAGGAAATGGAACCCCTTTTTCTGAGAACGTGGGGGAAGACTCCCCCTGTCCGGGGTGCATCCCAAGGGAGCTCTGCCATGTCCTAGGAGGGATCGGCGTCCGATCTAAGCCTTTTGGGGGGAAAGTGCTGTGGTTGTGGGATGAAGTTGATACGTAGGAATACGGAGACAGAGCATCTCGCCGGAACGACCGGGGAAACTGTCCTGCGGCTGCTGTTCCTGCGTAAAAAGAATAAGAACGTGTTTACAGGTCTGTCGTGATGCACTGGAGGCACAGTAAAATGAAGGCCTTAAAATACACGATTCTCGATTTGGATATTTAGGGGATCCTCAAAGATCCCTGACCCGGCAGCATTTCACTTCTGGCAATAGGTTGCGTTCAGAACGCCTCTCTTCGTGGACGTTCTAATTGGAGGAAGGGGCACTTAACCAAACAATCATCATGACTCTTAAGAACCTGTGTTTTGCAAGTCAGAGAGTGTTTACCTTCTCAGTCGATTCTCACCAGGGAAACCCATATTGTTAGACTAATAATTATTACTACAGGCCAGGCACTCTATTAATGACTGTGAGCCCGTCACTGGGCAGGAATTGTCCCTATCTGTGGCCGCATTGTACATTCCAAGTGCTTAGTACAGTGCTCTGCACATAGTAAGTGCCCGATAAATACCGTTGAATGAATAATAGGTCTTGACAGAACTAGTAACAGGAGTAATAGCTGAGGTTCATTCATTCATTCAAGCGTATTTATTGAGCGCTTACTGTGTGCAGACCGCTGTACTAAGCGCTTGGAAAGTACAATTCGGCAACAGAGACAATCCAATAGTAGTAGTAGCAGATGTAGTAAAGCTATTTATTGAGCATCCTCTGGATGAAATGCACTGTGCTAAGCACCTGGGAAAGTACAAGCAGACATAAGGCATGCTCCCTGCCCCTAAGGAGCTAACATTTGAACAGGTGGGACAGACGACAAGATTATTTACAAATGGAATATTCAGAATGAATAGATTCACTGTAAACAGAAACTCCGTACCATCCATTTTAAATCACTCAGTCGGATTAACCCTGCCTACCTTACCTCACTGGTTTCTTTCTTCAACCCAGTCTGCACGCTTTGCTCCTCTAAAGCCAACCTACTCGCTGTACCTCACTCTGGCCTATCTCGCCTGCCCACCACCTCCCTCTGGCCCGGGATTCTCTTCCACTTCATATCTGGCAGACCACCACTCTCCCCACCTTAAGATCTAGCAATCAATGGTATTTATGGAGCACTTACTGTGTGCACAGCACTGTGCTAAATGCTTGGAAGAGCACGATACAACCGCACCAGTAGAAACCCACAAGGAGCTACAGGTCTAGAGAGGAGCTAGCCTTCTTAAAATCACATCTCCTCCATGAGGCCTTCCCCAGCTAAGCCCTCACTTCCCCTACGGTCTCCCTTCTATGTCACCTATGCACTAGGATCTGTACCCTCTAAATACTTGACAGCCTCCCCACCCTTAGCCCTGCAGCATTTATATACATGCCTGTAATTTATTTTAATATCTATCTTCCCCTTTAGACTGAAAGAAAGCTCCTTGTGGGTAGGGAACGTGTCTATTAACTCTGTTGTAGTATTCCCTTCCAAGGGCTTACTATAGTGCTCTGAATATAGTAAGCATCCCTGTATACTCAAGTGCAGAGAAAGGGTATAAATATGTAAGTTCCAAGGGTGACTGATATGGGTCTATGTGACTTGAGGTTTGGGGAATTAACGGGGTAAGGCTTGTTGAAGGAGGTGGAATTTTAGGAAATTAGGTCTTGGGTTCAACTTTTTGTAGAGTGACCCTAACTAATGGCTGCACACCATTATAATCGGATGGCATTACTCTTATAATAATATATCGTTATTATAATAACAATAGTAGTATATTAAGCACTTATTAGGTGCCAAGTACCATAATAAGCACGGGGCTAGACACAAGATAATCGGGTCAGGTACAGTCCCTCATCTCACTCGGGGCTCACAGTCCAAGAGGGAGAAGGGATATTGAATCCCCATTCCACAGCTGAGGAAACGGAGGCACTGAAAAGTGAAGTGACTTGCCTGAGGTCCCTCAGCAGGCACATGGCAGAGCTGGGATTGGAACTCAGGTCCTCTGGCTACTAGGCCCCTGCTCTTTCCTCTAGGCCAGGCTGCAATCTGAGGCCGCAGGAGGCTGGCCAAGTGACCCAGGCTAAGCCCTTCATCTGTTTTTTTCCAGGAGGTGGCCGTTTCATGCTCAACCAAATCACCCAACCCAAGATTTACTTAGCAAAAGGGCATACGAAGGTCAAAGAGGGCTTGGTCACAGAGAGGTCACAGAGGAGAGTGGTTCCTTGAGGTGACCTCTGGTGTCGTCTGGGGCCCCGTTCCTGTCAAGACTCTGCCCTGGGGTTTGGGGATTATTCATTCAATCAATCAATCAATCAATCAATCAATCCATCAATAGTATTTATTGAGAGTTTATAGTACTTCCTGAGATCTTAGTTACCACACCCACTTGCTTCTTAAATCTCTGCTGACTCACTAAGCTGTTTTCCTCTGGTTCATATATCCTGGGAGTTTTATTAGACACTCTTAGAAGCTGCATCAACCCTTTCAGGCCACTCGGGTACAGTTGATGTAAAACACCACCCAGCTCAGGCAAGAAAATAAGCCTTGGATACTGGCCTAAAAGTAATCCGGATGAGCCTAATGAAAAACAGGCTATGGGGTGTCTATCTATCTCTGCCTATATATAGCACTCTGTCTGCAGCGAATTCACTCAAATTCCCCCACAGTCACAGATTTCCCTAAAAACCAAGAAACACATAAGAGGGAGACAGAGGATGTGTAGCACATCTAGTCTACTGTATAGAGGTAGCCCAACGTTTTCCAGGTGGTTGCTTAACAATGGGAAAATCTGATTGTAGTGGGAATGAAATTCATTACTGTGGGCGTCTCATTGCCAGTCTGTAAAATGGAGTCAATCTCCTCCTGAGATCCCCGGGGACTCATGGGACCTAAGGACTTCAGTCATTATGCTTGAAACGGGGAGAGAAAATGGGGCTCAAAGAGGTGACAGAAGCAAGCAGAAGAAGTGACTATCCAGGGCAAACAGGAACTGCTTATTTCTGTGACCTTCCCTGCTTGGCTCTGGGTGTATACCTGTGAGTAATAACGAGCATAATCATAAAAGCTCTTCCTATGTGCCAAGCACTGCACTAAGACTGGGATACAGCCCCTGTCCCACATGAATTTCGCAGTCTAAATTGCCTGGGGAACAGGTATTATTCAATCCCCATTTTACAGATGAGGAAACTGAGGCACAGAAAAGTGAAGTGACTTGCCCAAAGTCACACAGCAGGCATGTGGCGGAGGCAGGATTAGAACCTAGATCCTCTGATTCCCAGGCCTGTGTTCTTTCCACTAAGCCATGCTGCTTCTCCCTTCTAGAAGGGTTGCCAGGGAGGAAGGGGGGAGAAGGGGTGGTGACAGACTGAGAAGAAGGCTTGAATAAGTGAGGGGTCGGTCAGTGATGGAAAGGTACTTCAGGTGACCCTGACCAATCAGTCAATCGAACAATTGTATTTATTGAGCGCTCACTGTGTGCAGACCACTGTACTAAGCGATTACCACTGTAGGCTCATTGTGGGCAGGGAATGTGTCAGTTTATTGTTGTACTGTACTGTACCGAGCTCTTAGTACAGTGCTCTGCACACAGTAAGTGCTCAATAAAAACAACAGATTGAACAGATGAATGTATAAAAAGGTGAAAGCCCCTTACTTAACTCATTTACTAGATATGGTGCTGAAAACGACTACTTTGAGAGGTATCCCAATCCCATATCCCAACTGTCCAAGAATCTATGAACTCACTCAGCTGGCCCTTCAGAGAACCTTTCATCCTTGACATACAGTAAGCAATGGTAGAAAGTTCTGGAACACACTTGGAAGGCAGGAAAGCCAAAAAAAAAACCTAGGATATCTGGGAATCCAAGTCCGACGGCCTTCGACTCTCTCTAGATTGGAATTAGGGACAAAGGGGCTAACGCATTCAACCTTGAAGGAAAGGAGACCTCATATGCAACGGTAATCTTTAAAAGTCTAAAGTGCATCAAGTCCTCAGTCATAGGATGGTAGGCGCTAAGAGGGATGAAAACCAGACAGATATTCCCAACAAATTGGGAGGCTGAAGATCACCTAGATCGGGGTCTCTCCAACTTTTTCACTCAGACACCTACTGAAGACATGAGACCTGGGCTGGGAAGGCACCCGCCCCTCTCTCATGGGCCTGGAAAACAATCCCAGGGAAGGGGAGAATGCGGGTGTGCCGACGGACCGCTCCTCGTGTCTTTAGTGTCCCGTGAAATCAAAGAGTTCTTAGGTTTCCACTGCCCGTGTGCAAGCCAACTCGGGAGTGATGCTATACATGGCGGTGAATTCAAGCATTTTGGGTCCAGAATCTCTGGGTCACACCTGGAGGTCCCCGAGTTCTATCAGCACACCACTGCACCCTCGCTAGGTGTCACATGACCAAGAGAATACAAAAGGAAATCATCTACATGCACTCTACGTGCCGGGGCAGACACGGGACAATCGGGCCAGACACCGCCCCAGTCACATATGGGGCTCACAAGTCCAAGGGAGGATGAAAGATCCATAACAATTCCTACTCGTGGCGGGTTGTCAAACTTAAGGGAAGTGTTCCATCTGCAATTTTGATAGCAAATTAGCCATCTCCGCTCCAGTGAAAATTGAGTAATGCAGGAAGGTTTCAGACTTGAGAGTCATCTACATTGGCACTAGAGACGGTTGGGGTGAGCATTTATTATCTGGAATGTGCTCTTTTCATAGACTTGATTCCAATAGCTACATCTCCAAGGAAGATCCTTAGTTTGTCCACTCCACTTTCACAAAGATGAAAACACGTGCCTTTAGGAGACACGTCTCATGGTCCCTCTTCAGACCCTCATCGTGGTTCCTTCATCCATAAAAAATGAGGGAGAAAATGCCAGATCCAGGAAGAAACCACTTCCTGTTTCTGATGAGGGTCAGACAAACTTGTGCAACTAAAAAAAAAAAATCAGCAATGCACTTTTCCTTGTTTTAATATGGCTACGTTCCCACACTTCTGAAAGATAAGAGGTCAGTGTGCCTGCACTTAGGTGTCAGCAGCACTGAAAGTTATGTCATAATAATAATTCTCTATCAGAAGGCTGGCGACCCCTGCAATCCTCGCCACTGCAGGGCCAAACGGGTTTTCTGGTGGGGAAAGTTCTGTCGGTGAGTTATTGAAGGAGGGAGCGGGCAGCCAGCCAGCCCAGCCCTTTGCTCCTGGTGGGCAGGGAATTCTTGTACTCTCTCAAGAGCTTAGTACAGTGCTCTGCACACAGTAAGTGCTCAATAAATACGATCGACTGCCTCAGGACCCGGTAAAATGGGAGTGGCGGGGCCGTGGCTGCTGACAGCCCAAGGGGCTGGGGCCTTGGCCCCACGAGGGCCGGCTTACTGTCCCCTTCCTCTCGCCCCCGGGGTACCCGGTTCCAGTCCTTTTTCATACCCCGAAGCCAAGTTCCATCCGGTGCCGGCTTACTTTCAGCTGAAGGTGTTGGCCTCTACAACTAACTACGCTTTGGCTTTAAGAGTTGCTCCTTTGTCCTTCTTGCCGGGATTTATTAAGCTTTCTCTTGAACGCCCCCCTCTTCAACTTCGACTAGCTTCACTGACTCTGGAGTCTTGCATCCTGAGTCCTCCTTCTAATTCTGGTGGAGGCACGCCGTTGGTTGGGGAATTAAGGGGAATGAGTAACTATTCATTCTAATCCTTTTGGAGGATACTGCGGAGTTCAATTCTGACCTCTCATGTTTTCCCTTGAGCTCAAGAAAAATCAGTCGGAGCATTTTGTGAACATTATTGCTTAATATAGTGTTCAGGTTCAGGTTCAAAGAAATGACTTTTTAAAGAAGCCCTTTTACTCGGAAAATCCATATTTCCTCTGCTGCAAAAGAGCCTGAGCTAATCAGCTTTCAGTGCCAAAATTTACCTCTTTATTCTTCGCTAAATGTGCAAAAATTGAATGGAATTTACCTCATGGGTACCTTTCAACTTTTGATATGGTTTTGAGTTTATAATCAAAATTAAAATGAATACTACTCATTACCCTGTCTGTAGATGAGTCTAAGAAATACAAGGTAGTTTCCCTCTCAGATTTCTTCTTTCACTGAAGAGTATCTGACGACCGATGGAGATAATGGCTGGGCAAACCCCCAAAACGGAAAGGGGACACTTTTCAGGAAGAGAGAACAAAATACAGAGGAGGTAATGTCAGACCCCAAGGCTGAGCTAAAATGAAGATGAAGAACAGCAACCGATGAGAAAAGAACTGCAGGCAGGTTCAGGGTGAAGACTGCGAGCCCTCTGTGGAACAAAGGATTGTGTCCGACCCAGTTACGCTGTATTTACCCCAGCGCTTATTAGAGTGCCTGGCACATAATAAACACTTAACAATTGCCACAATTATTACGATTATTACTGCCGACTGTATGACTTTAGGCAAATCCCTTACCTTCTTGGTTTCCTCATCTGTAAAATGGGGATTCAGTACCTGTCTTTCCTCTCCTACTTAGGTTGAGGGCCCCAAGTGAGATCAGGACTGTGTCCCACCTACTTATTTTGTATCTAGTCCAGCACCTAGTATAGAGATTGCAACATAGTAAGCGCTTAACAAATATCACTATCGTTACAAAAATCAGAGAGAGGGGGTTAAATTCACAGACAGATATCATCTCCACAAAATTAATGGTTGGGATTTAAAGGTAAGAGCTCTACAAAGGATAACTGTTGATTCTATGACCGAGTGCAGAATTCTTCAACCCAATGTCAAAAAACTGTGGGCAGTGAGGTGTTTTTCTCTTCTTCCTAATAATGGAAGATCTCAAAAGTCAGCTGCTGTCTCTACAACAGCACTGGTGCATTCCGCCCAAAATGAAGGTAGCTGAGCTGAAAAAGGATGAAGAAGAAAAGGACAATCGAAAGAAAAAGGGAGTAAGACGAGGGTTTTTTCTGGTTTATAAATAGACCCAGATCTCCCTCCTTCCTCCCCCCGTGCAAGTTGACTGCTCATCTTTGACCTCTTCTCTTTAAAAATGGCCTCTACTAAGCATTAAGGACTGAAGGAGGTACAGCATAATCAGATCCCAATCTAAGGGAGAGGGAAAGCAGGCATCTTTATCCCCATTTTCCAGATGAGGGAACCGAGGCCCGGAGAGGTTGTGATTTGCCCACGATCACAGAGTGGGCCAGTGGCCGAGCCGGGATCTTCTAACCCACCAGGTTCATGACCTTTCCACTAGGTCATCTTGTGCTCACCAGATTAAATACGATTGAATGAATGAGTGAATGAAAGATACAAAAGTCTGACAAATTTAAACCCTCTCTAAGCAAAACCTAGGACAAACTCAGTTTATTCTCTTTCCCTAATCACCTCTTCAGCATCAATGTCCAAAAGCAGACACAAATTACTTACCGGTCCTCTTTCAAAGTCTGCTAAATCGTCCTTTTTCAGCTTTTCCAAGATGAGCCACTGGACTAAAAGACCTATTAAACTGGAATTCCATATCTGTTCTCTAATCCTGGAGATTCCAAAGGAATTACACCACCCTTTATTCCTAATCTAACAACCAGACATTACCATCCGGGGCAACTGTTTTGGGTAATTCTCATGAGAAAATGTTATATCAGGTGACTTCCAACCACCTCCAAATACCTCGAAATGAATGTATTATTCTCCTACTTGAAAAATGACTACACAGACTGAAGCGTCTTCCGGTTTTGCTAGTACTATTTTTTTCTGCAGAAAAGGTATATAATGATTAGGCGTGCTCTCTAGGACAAAGGTACCATAATGATGCCCGCTCCAAGGCAGGTCATTTAACGAGAGTAAATGCGACATTAGCCAATGTCTCAACACCTGAATTCTCTTTGACTTTAGAAAGAGTTCAGTTTATGGGGTTCCCCCAGAATTTAAATATATCCTGAACTTTATTTAGTTGTACCAAAATGAAAGGCTCATTCATTTCACCTTGTCTGGGGACGAAATGTATTCTGTAAACAATATGGTCTGTTTGCCAAATGATCCTTTTAGACAAACGCTTTTTTATGCCATTAAATTTGGCTCTCGTGTTTCCTGACTTTCAGCACCTGTGAATTGCTGGAAACGGGACCTTCAAAAACTAGGCATCGCCCCAGAGCCCTGTCTACCTGGGCTTTGATAACAGAGTTATAAGTATTTTCTTTTTTGTCACCCTCTGACTTTTAGGCTTACCCTCCTTCTCCAGTGTGTTACACGAAGATCTGTTGTTCCTACCAGGACAAAAGGTGGGTGGACCGTGACCATTTAAAACACTCATTACAAAGAAGGTGTAAAAGCATGGACTGGGTCCCGGGAGGTCAGTGGCCCTGGCAGTAACGTACGAACTGTTGGCTACCTCAGGAGTCTGTAGGATACCAGCAAGCGTATTTCAATACCACAGAGGGGCAGGCAGGTCAGGAAGGATCACAGAACTCTCCCGACTGATCTGAAGTCCGCCTTGTGCACCAGAGGTGTGGTTCTCCGGACCTGCGATGGTGCGCTCCTAGGGAACCTCCCTGGAAGTGAGCCCGGGATGTGATGGAGCCCATGGGTCTGGGCTGGGGGCCGAGTTCTCCAGTAGAACTCTTAGAGGTGCAGCGGGGATTTGGGGGAGAATACATATGGGGGATGCTTCCAGAAAGGGATCGGGCCCTCAGAGAAGGGGAGGATAGGTATTCGGTCCAATCCGAGGAGGTTGGTCAGGGAGGGGGATTCAGTACGGTGGAGAAGAGGTATTCAGTAAACTCCTGTTGTGGGGTGGGAGGGGGAGGGTATTCGGTTTCGGTCAAGGTGAGGTATTGGGACCCGGTGGGGAGGTATTTGGTTTGGTGTATGGGAGATCTGGTCCTGAGGGAGGAGGAATTTAGTTGGGGGGGGGAGGGTAATTTGGTCCTGGGAAGTGGGGGGGGGGGTACTCAGTTGGGTCAAGGTGAGGTATTTGGTCCAATCGTATTGGGGGAGAGGTATTCATTCGGTCCTGCGTGGGGCGGGTGAGGTACTGGATTTGGTGTTGGGGGTATTTTGTCCCGGGTGGGTGGGGGGTGTATTTGATCCCAGAAGGGAGGTAGTCAGTTTGGAGGTGGGGTGGAGGAGAGTATCTGGTCCTGTGGGAGAGGTATTCTGTTTGGTTGGGGGGGTGGAGGGGGGAGGGCGGTTATTTGATTCTGAGAGGAGGTATTTGATCTTCTTGGGGAGGTATTCTGTTGAGTTGATGGGTATTGATCCTGGGGGGCGGTATCTGGTTTGGTGTGCAGGCAGGGGGAGGGAGGGTACTTGGTTTGGTTGGGGGGGGGGGGTTTGGTTTCGGGGTTATTTGCTTCGGCGTGAGGGGGTATTTGATCCCAGGTGAAGGTGTTCCGTTTGAGTGGGCGGCGATTTTGTCCTGTTTGGTCTTGTCGGGGAGGTGTGAAGTCGGGGGGTGCTATTTGGTCTTGGGTACTGGCACTTTGATACTGGGTTGGGTGGGGTGGGGTGGGGTGGGGTGGGGATAACGGTTTCTGGGGACGGCTTTGTCTGTTGGGGAGTGGAGTGGTGGGGTGGTAGATTGGTCCCAGTGAGGGTAGGTATTCGGTTTGGTGGGGTGGCTGGGTGTTCCCGGCCCGCAGAGTCGGTTGGGAGTTAAGGGAGGGTGCTCAGGCAATCGAGCGGATTTATTGAGCGCTTCCTCGGTTCGGTCGGAGGGGCTGTTCGGTCCGGGGGGTGTCGGGGGGGACTCGGTTGGGTCCGGTCCCGGGGGGGGGTATCATGTCGGGGCGGGGAAGGGGGCGCGGAGGGGGCCTCAGGGGGTGGTGGGTTGGAGATGGAGAGGGTCGGGGGGGGGGGGGGCGGGGGCAGCCCCAGCCCCCCGGGACTCACCGTGCGGGTCGGGCCGGGGCAGGGCCGGGGGCGGCGGGGGGGGCGGCGGGGGCAGGGCCGGGCCCGGGGCGGCGGAGGCCGGGGAGCCGCGGGCCGAGGAGCCGGGCGAGGCGGGGCGGGGCGACGACGACGACGACGACGACGACGACGAGGCCGGGGCGGCCGACGAGGCGGCGGAGGAGGCGGCGGCGGCGGAGGTGAGCAGCAGCCGCTGGAAGCGGTTGGGCGGGCGGCAGGACACCTCGAGGCCGGCCGCCAGCTTGGCCTTGTTGGCGCTGGTGAGGCGCTTGAGGTGCACGAGCAGCTGCGGCTGGTCCCGTCGGAAGTGCGGGCTGTGGAAGTGGTGCAGCGGGCCGTCCCCCGCCGGGCCCCCGGGCCCGGGCCCCGCCGCCGCCGCCGCCGCCGGGCCGCCCAGCACCACCTTGCGGAAGCCGTAGAGGTTGAGCTGGCGGATGAAGCTGGTGAAGTTGGTGGGTCTTGAAGAGGTCGGGCTCGGCGCCGCCGCCGCCGCCGCCGCCCCGCCGCCCCCGCCGCCCCCGGGCCCGGCGCGCCCAGCAGCTCGGCCTCGAAGAGCGGCTGGTCGATGAGCAGGCCCTCGCCGCGCCCGTCCCAGCGGATGGAGCGGTAGCGCGGGCTGTTCACCAGCCGCCACAGCTTGGCCGGGAAGTTGTTGGGGTTGATGGGGGTGGCCAGCAGCGTCTCCTCCATGGCGGGGCGGGGCGGGGCTCGGGGCGGCCCCGGAGGGTTCCGGCCCCCCGGGCCCCGTTCTCGATCCCGGCCTCGGCCCTTCGCTCTGGAGCCCGGACGCCTTCGCCTTCGCCTTCGCCTTCGCCTTCGCCGCTCAAGGACGGTTGGCGCACGAGGCCCCACCGCCTTCCCGCCGCCGACCAATGGGGCGTCGAGTTCGGCCCTCGCGCCGTTCGGCCCTCGCGCCCGGCGGCCGGCGCATGCGCACGAGCTCCCCCTCCCCCCCTCCCGCCGCCGCCGCCGCCGCCACCGTCTCCCCGGCGCGAGGCCGCCATGGCCGCCCCGCGCGCACGCGCGCGCCCTTCCCTCAGAGGAGCGGCGCGGCCCAGCGGCCTCATCCCCCGAGGACCCGAGTTCTAATCCTCCCCTGCGACGCCTGTTCTCTTTAGTATCACCTTGGGCCGGTCCCCGCCCTTCTTTACCCCTCAGTTAACTCATCTGGAGTTAACTCATGTGGGCCCCCTCTGGGACAGGGACTGCGTCCGACCTCATAATGTTGGTATTTGTTAAGTGCTTGCTATGTACAGGACACTGTTCTAAGCGCTGGGGGAGATACAGGGTCATCAGGTTGTACCACGTGAGGCTCACAGTCTTCATCCCCATTTGACGGATGAGGTAACTGAGGCACAGACAAGTCACTTGCCCACAGTCACACAGCTGACAAGTGGCAGAGGTGGGATTCGAACCCATGACCTCTGACTCCCAAGCCCGTGCTCTTTCCACTGAGCCACGCTGCTTCTCCTGGTTCTACCCCGGTGCCCTGTACGGTGGCTGACGCATGAAGGGCATCGCCCAGTACCGTTAAAAAAAAAAACTAAAACTTTGCCACCTCGATGCCGCCGCTGCGGCCTGAACCTCCTGCCCTTCCTCACACCGAGAAACCGCTACCTCTAAGATTCCCCCGCCTCCACCCTGTGGAAAATTCCTGACCCAAGGCACATTCCAGAGACGTTCGTGGTTAGGAGGAGAAAGCTTCCTGTCCTACAGCCAGCAGGCTGGCCACTTTTTTTTTTTTTTTTGAAATGGTATTAGTTAAGTGCTTCCGATGTGCCAGGCACCATGTTAAGCTCTGAGGTTGATACGGGCTATACAAGGCCCACACGGGGCTCACAGATTTGGAAAGCCCGATGGCACCGATTGACCTCTTCTTTGCATCTCAACCCTAGCCCCCCGGATGCCCTTCCCAGCCTCAGACACAGCCATCTCCTTTGAGAATCTAGATGGAGAAATCCCCCCACCATCCAGCCAAAATTGTTATCATCGTGGTATTTGTTAAACGCTTACTATGTGCCATCTACTGTACTAAGCAGTGGGGTGGGATACAAGCAGATCGGGTTGGACATGGTCCCTGTTCGACGAGGGGCTCACGATCTCACTCCCTTTTTTACAGACGAGGCACAGAGAAGTGAAGTGACTTGCCCGATGTCACAAGGCAGATAAATGGCGGAGCCGGCATTAGAACCCATGACCTTCTGAGTCCCAAGCCCGGGCTCTATCCACTATGCCGAGAGAGGAGGTTCAGAGTGGGTCACTTCTGAAAGTTGGGACTACCCCGCCCTCAACCTCTTGTAGCCGGCAGAGAAAAACACCTTTACAGCTCCTGAAGAGCAACAGGAAGAGAAACGTAGCCGGAGGGGTGGGAGAAAGCAAAAACAAGGGTTGCTGATCCGAGATACTGGGCCTAGGTTTAAAAGAAAACACAAACCAAGCAGCACTAATATAGAGATTTTAATTTAAAGTGTATTGAGTTTTTACAGCACGTTTATTGTCTGTCACCACGCGATTGAACGGTTTGGATTTTTTTTTTCTTTTTGGCCACATCATGTCACACCCACGAGAGCTCTTAAAGGATTTTGATGAGCGTATCTGAGCCAGAGGCAGAGAGAGCCTCTCTCTTTAATTCTGTGCAGTTCGCTAGTGTATGGAACGGTCCGTCAAAGCCCGCAGCCACACAAAGTGGACAGATACAGTCTCCTCTTCTCACAGATCGTTTGCCGCAGCTTTCCCTTTCGAACCAACTGAGCTACCGAACCTCCGAAAGAGGTCAGGGGACTGTGGGCATGCAGAGTGAAGTTGTGATGGAAAACAGGTTGTTAACAATTGAAAAAGCCACTCGACGACTGGAAGCAAATTTAACCGGATCGGAGCGTGCTTGCGGAGAATTTTATGTATCGGTACATGCGGGGCGAGGAGCCAATAGTTTCCCTACTTCTAGGGTCTCGGGGTTTCCTTTCCCCGTGAGTCTCCACTGCCGCCTCACCCCACCTTTGCGTCAAGAGCTCCACTACCTTACCCTTTATAGGCCCCAGTTTCCTTCTTCACATCCATCAGCATGTGGAGGCCAGTTTGGAAGAAGAATCGAGGATACCGCATGGTAGAGTGCAAGGCCAGGTTAGAATTTTGCTTGCAAAGATTCTCTTCCTAAAGGCAGATCCTAGTTAGTTGTTTTAAAAAATACATATATAATATATATATATATATATATATATATATATTTAAATGACGGATATAGAATGCCTGGAAGCAACATGGAAGTGAGCGGTCAGAATAAGACCGCCTCAGCTGTAACACACTGTTCTACACCCGGCTGCAGGATCTGAGCGAAAATTAAGTAAAATCCAAGTGGGGTTTTGGCTGGGGTTTTCCTCCGGGCCAAGGAGACGGTATCTGTCCCACAAACGCAGAGACCACAGGACATGGCTATATTTCATTTATCATTTGGGAATGTACAGTCCCGAAGGACCTGCATTTCTCCCACTTTTGGTATCTTTGCTTTGTCCTCCTTCGTCTGGGTTTCATTGTTAAGTGCACAGAAAGAGACAGCAGCATTTATACTGAAACCCTCGCATACGCAAACAGCACATTCCGGGAGGTAAAAACCAAACCCTTAAATCCTCCCCTCGAGGTGTCAAGTGTTCAGGATAAAGAGCGATGCGTCCCGGAGGAGGCGGCAGCCAAGAAAAGGGCGATGGTGGAGAGGGAACCCCCGTTTCTGCGTTCATGCCGGGCAGGATAGGGGTGAGCGGTACTCCTGCGTTAGCACCGGGATGACTGGCAAAAGTCTGGCCAGGGAGGCACGGGGCGAAACCGGAAGGTTACACACCTGGAGCTGTGCTTCTTCCCCTCGCGCAGCCCTGACAGCTCACCCCCCCACACCCCCTCCCTAGCCCCGAACGAGCTAGCCGGCATGGGCGACAGCATCCACTGCCCACAGCTCAAAAACGGTTGGTCCTTCCTGGGGGGGCTCGTGGGCGGCGGAGCTCTGCTCCGCTCCCCCCAGAATAAGATTCCCACGCTGAGGGGTCAACCGGTTGCGCTGGCCGAGTGAGGCCGAGAGGAGAAAGCGCCCGGGGCCTCCGCTTGCTCGACCCGTTTCAAAACCAGACTCCACAGGGAGACAGAACTATGCCAGCTAACGGGGAAGGCCTCTAAGGGCTGAATCTTCATGCACAGACAACAGAGCAAGAGTATAGCCGGAGTTCGCCTCAGCTAGGCCAAGAACTCCTCTCTTGGGTACTTTAACCTGCTCTCTTCAGAGGGGAGGGAGAGAAGAAGGTTTGGGTCGGGGTGGTCGTTGGATTCAGTGATCCCGCACTGCCTTCCTATTGGCTGTTTGGGGCACTTTGCGCCAGGCAGTAGCTGAGAAATCGTCATCATCGTCATCATCTTTCAACTCCCGAGCCAAAAGAAACCAGAGTCGGCCTACTTCCCCCTAAATCCCTAGAACCGGAGGTCTGGGACGGGACCGCTCCCAAAGGCGAGGGCCTCATAGGTGGAGGAAGCGGCCTGCGGAGTTGGAATTCCTCTTCTCCGGGCGGAGACGGATGCCAGGGAGGATTCTCGAGATGGCGCCCTTCAAGCTCCGGTGTTCATGGGCCAGCACCGCGAGACCTGCAAACTACACCTGAAGCAGATCCTTCCACACCTCCTGCAGCTGGACAGGTCGGCCCCTCTGGCCGTTCAGCTGGAAGCTGTGGCGATTGGCTTCTTCAGATGTTGGTTCATCAGCTCCCTGGCGCGAGACACCTGGATGTGTTCGTAGCAGGCGTTACAAACGAGGACAGGGTCGTAGAGCTGTTGGTCGGGAATGGGGCAGCTTCAGGTGGCAGCAGCCGGCGCAGAACACGTTCCCACAATTTCTGTCAGAGGGCAAAAGCGGGACAGGTCTTAAAATGTCCGACCGAAGAAAAGCATCCAATCAAATAAAAAGGGGATAACCGGAAACCCCCACTCGAGGGGGGACAATCCGACCTTCCCTGGAGAGACACCTCCCCGGCCCGGCGATGCTCTACTGTACTCTCCCAAGCGCTTGGCGCAGCGCTCTACCTCCCGGTAAGCACTCAAGAAACTCGATGGGCCGATCGATTGCTCTCCGACTCCAGGGCACTACTCGGTTTTACCTGCAGTGGTGTCTCCGTTTGGCCAGCCAGAACTCACAGTCCGCAGTTGTAGCAGTGGGGACGCCATGGCTGGTCTGGGGACCCAACGCGTCACCTTGAAAGAAGGGAGGCAAGGAAACAGGAGGCTTGGGTCAGAACAAGCGGACTGTCCACTTTAGGGTGGATAGAAGTCATGAGGAGGAAACTCTCCCCTGCTGGGGGTGCAAGCGTGGGGTCTGTTACAGAAGACACGGATTTTGGCCCACTGAGTGAAGCGGGGTCCCTTCCTCGGGGTGGCCTAGCGCACTGGTGTTTGACCTTTACTCATGAGCCCCGAGTGCTTTTGGTGCAAATCTGGACATGGGGCCAGCCTCGTCCACCTCATCTTCTTCCTTGCATGCTTTACACCTCTGCCCTCTTCTCTGCCCGGCAAAGTTATTTCTCCATCCTATCGACATCCAGGGCCCACTGCCCTCGCGAGTCGTTCCAGATGTTTACCTCCCTCCTCAAAGCCCATCCCCCCACCATCCCCATCTCTTGCCTCTAATGACTTGGGCCACCTACTTTATTGAGGAAATTGCAACTATCAGGGGTTATCTCCCTGAAGCTCCCCCATTCCCCTCCAGTCCTTTCCCTCCTCCTGCCCCCTTATTCACCTACCCCACCTTTCCCAGCCAGGTACCTCAAGAGACCTCCTGCCTTCTCTCCAAATCCACCTCCTCCACCTGCGCATCCAACCCCAACCCTCTGAACCTTTTCAAAGCACTTGCCCCCTCCTCCCTTCTTCCGTCCCCGACTGCCATTTTCAACTGTTCACTCTCCAGTGGCTACGCCATGTTGAGAAAAAAATGGCACAGTGGAGTAGTGTGCGACCCCTGAAGTCAGGAAGGTCATGGGTTCTAATCCCGGCTCTGCCACGTGTCTATGTGACCTTGGGCAAGTCACTTTACTTCTCTGTGCCTCAGTTACCTCATCTGTAAAATGGGGATTGAGAGCGAGAGCCCCGTGTGAACAGGGACTGTGTCCAAACCTGATTTGCTCCCATGGCTTCACCTACCATCTCAACTGGTGTGGATGATTTCCAAATCTACATCTCAAGCCCTGATCCCTCTCCTTCTCTGCAGTCTCGCATTTCCTCCTGCCTTCAAGACATCTCTTCTGGGATGTCCTCCTGTACACCTCAAGCTTAACGTGTCCCAAAACAGAACAGAACTCCTTATGTTCCCCCCAAAACCCGTCCCTGACGTGATTTTCCCATCACTGTAGATTGGCATCACCATCCTTCTGTCTCACAAGCCGATAACCTTGGCGCTATCCTTGACTCCTCCCTCTCATTCAACCCACATATTCAAGCTGTCACCGAATCCTGTCGTTCAACCTTTCACAACATCGCTAAAATTCTGCTCTTTCCTCTCCATCCAAACTGCTACCGGGGTTAGTCCATGCACTTATCCTTCCTGCTTGATTCACTCTATCAGCCTCCCTTGGCAACCTCCCAGCCTTCTGTGTTTCTCCACTCCAGTCTGCTGCTTGGATCCTTTTCTACAGAAACAATTCTATCCGTACTTTCCTCGCTCTTCAAGAAACCTCCAGCGGTTGGCTCCATCCACCTCCGCATCTAACAGAAACGCTTTACTGTCGGCTTTAAAGCACTCCATCACCTTCCTACCTCACCGCGCTGCTCTCCTACTACAACCAGCCCGCACACTTCCCTCCTCTGGGTGCCAACCTACTCTCTGTGCCTCAGTCGCGTCTATCTCGCCGCCGACCTTCTCGCCCACATCCTGCGTCTGGCCTGGAACCCCTTCCTCCTCCGTATCCGACAATCAATCTCCCTACCTTCAAAGCCTTACTGACGCCACAACTCCTCCAAGAGGTCTTCCCTGACTAAGCGCTCGTTTCCTCTTCTCCCTTCTGCGTCACCCTGATGTCCTCCTTTATCCGCCTCAGCCCCAATGGCACTCATGTCCAATATCCGTGATGTATTTACTTTCGTTACCATCTGTCTCCCCCTCTGGACTGTAAGCTCTTGGCTGGCTAGGAATTGCGTCTACCACCTCTGTTTGTACCATACTCTCCCAAATGCTTAGTACCAGTGCTCCACACACAGTGAGCACTCTGCAAACACAAGCAGATTGGTCGATTTACCTATCCCATGTGGGTGAGTTAGACCTACCTCAGTTTCTCTTCTTATCAACGGGCTCCCAGCTTGCTTCTGAAAGGCCGTCCTCGCTGGGATCGGAGCCAAAATCCTCGGCGTCGCTGCGCATCCGACTCCTTCAGACACGTCTTAAAGGAGAAGGAAGAGGCCCGGGGGCACATCAAGAGGGGGTCGCCCTATGACCCGTACCTCCCCTCCACTCCCCCGCCAGAAGAGAACGCATTACCCAAGTGGGCGCGCCCCATGGGTGGGAGGGGGGAAGCCTGGACCCGGGGGGCCCGACGTCTCGCCCGGAATGCCACTGGGCGACGGTGGCTCCTGCGAGGCCAAAGGAGAGAGCTACTCACAAGAGTCGTCCTCGTAAGTCCACGGAGGGCTCCGCCGGGGCGCGCCACCTCGGCCTTCATGCAAGGTGGCGGTATGTCCAGCCTCATCTGGAGCTCCCGGCACCTTGGCGGCGGAGGAAGTCTCCACCTCCTGGCTTGTAGCCCGCCTCGATCTGCCGTAACCCTCTGCCTGGATCACCATCCGGGGGGAACGGGCAGCCCGCTCGTCATCCAGGTACAGGGGAGGCCCGGGAGTAATGGGCAGCTGGCCGGCAGCCGGCTTTGGGGCCGGACGCCGGCTTGGGGCGATCCCAGCTGGCCACGTCCTCGTTTGCTTTTCCCGCAGCGGGCCGGCACACAGTGTCCACCGGACTGACTAGAGCAGATGGGCGACCTTAACTCCTTCTCTCTGGGCCCACTGGCCAGCGGGGCAGAGGCCCCGTCGTTCGCGTCGGCTTGCTGCCGGACCTCTTGCCGCAGCAGCCATAAGAAAGCAGGCGGCGGGGGTGCCGCCTCCCCCGCTCGGAGCGAAGCCACCATCCCTGGAAACTCTCCCAGTTGGATCCCAGGAAAGAAAACTCGCTCATCTGGCTCTGGAAACCGGCTTGCGGCCCCAGTTCCGGCGGCGCTTTCCCCAAAGCGAGCGCTTTCCGTCGGCGGCCCGTTCCTGACATTTTCTCGCCTCCGAACGTCTTCCTCCTGGGGCCCGGGGTCCGGCCCGGCATTCGGAGGGCCCTGCGAGAGGTGCCCCGACCAGGCAGGGCCCGAGGGTCTCGGGGTGGGGCAGGTGCCGCCGCGGGGTCTCCCGGAGCGGGGCAGGCGACCCTCCGAGTGGCCCAGACGGCCATCCGGCCCGGGATCCGGAGCCTTCTGGCCCGGCGCCAGGGCTCGCGGAGCTTTCCCCAGAGGCATCCGGGGCCGGCTCCGACCAGGAGTCTCAGGGGAGGTTCCCGATCCCGGCCCGGCCCGAGGAAGCCGTGTCAGTCGGGGGCCCGGCAAGCATCTTCCCAGAAGGCTCTTCAGGCGGCTCCCCCGGACCATCCAAGTCCTCAGTGACGTGTCCGGGCGGGAGGCTCTGGAGCGGACGCCGGGATCTCTTCTCCGCCTCTGAGCTGGGGATTCCGGGCTAACGCTCTCTGGGGGCCGGAGAGCCACGGAGCTCAGCACTTGTAGCTCGGGGGACAGCTCTTGTGTCCCCGTCAGGGTTTTAATCGGGCCGGAAGTCCTTCCGACCAGGCGGGCGGCGGAGAAGGTGGCCCAGCTCCAGCGTGGTCGCGGCGGGGCCGACGGGGCCGTGTGTCCCCCGCGGGGGGTCCGCTCCTGTCTGGCTGGCTGGACCGGGGCTCCAGGTCACTCTGGCCTCCTGACAATGGTTTATTCACGGTTACGGGTCGCTGACGGTGCGAGTTAGCGGACTACTGGTGTCACAGGCCGAAAGGAGGTCATCCACGGATTCGTTTTGGGCAGTCTACCAAATGATAGTGGACTGAGTGTCAGGAAAGAGAGGCGCTTCCCACCCACCTCTACTGCCGGGGGGCGGACCCAGCAAAGAGGGCCGCCAGAGGTCTACCAACACTTAAGCTGCCTAGTACAATGCTCTGGCACAGAGGAAGCACTCAATAAATACTATCGATGATGGTGCCTGTTTTGGCAGGGGCCCAAAATGGAGGACTTTATCTCGGGGCCCTGCCTATCGCCAAGCCCGCATGGTGGGGCTGTCAGTCAGGGGAATGGGGGTTGCCTGGGGCGGGGGGGGGGGCGAGAGGGTGTGAGTATGTGTGTGTGTGTGTTTGGGGTGGGTGGGGAGCGGGCAGTCAAGCTGGAAGGTTTGACAGTATTCCTGGCCCCACTGTGGCACAAACTGTCGGGATCATTTGCGCTCCAGGGCTCAGAACTGAGCTCCATCTTTTAGAAAATGAGATGCCCGAACAACATACTGCAGAGTGGGGGGAAGGGTTTGTGGGGGGCGGCAGGGCGAGCACCCTTGCTGCCTGGCTCGGGAGGTGCTGGAGACCTCTGCCGGGACAGAGCGTCACAAGTAGAGGGAAAAGACATGGGGGTTGGTTGCTTGCTGAGCCAAGGGGTGGGGAAAGAAATCCCTTTTTCCTCATGGGCTCTCTTTCGAGTTCTCCTTCCAAACTCACCTCTTTCTTCTCCTCTCCCACTCCTCGGGTGAATCTGGGAACGGAACGGATCCCAAGGTTCTGGACCACCCTCCGCCTGGGAAGCCACTAGTGGCCACAGAGAACGGAGGGGATTTAAAGAAGAGGAAGCAGAGTGGAAAGTAGAAGGGCATAAGTGGATCTCTTTAAGAAAAAAGGTGGAAGGGCGCCTCTCTCGGCTAGATGACGTTTCAACTGAAAAGAGTAGGCATCTCAGCACCCCCAGGGGCGGATAACAGGAAAGAACAACAACAAAAAAAAATCAAGGGAGAGCCGGGTAACAAGGTCAGGATTCCTGGGTTCCAGACTCAGCTGGACTAACTCCCGGACGACCCCGGGGTCCGGGCGGCCTCCCCACGCCAACCACTGACGTAAGTACTGGCCTCCCGCCTTCCTCGACGGACTTCGGACTTACAAATCACATCACGATCTGCTAAGGAAACAGGTCCCAAGGTCCCTTAGTCGTTTCCAACTATTTTCACCGAGCGGGGGCTCGTATCTCTTGGAGAACAGAAAAAGAAACACTAGGGCCATGGGAGACTGAGGCCGAGGCCAAGCTCCGACCGACCCCAACCCCGAGGGTTTGGAGGGAGGCCCATTCCGGGGGCCAGAGTTGAAAGTGATCCCCCCCTCTGGCTCTCGGGGACCCAGGCACTTGTTTCGCCTTCTACTAATAACGTTAATAATTATGGTATTTGCTACGCGCTTACTACGTGCCAGGCACTGTACTGAGGGCTGAGGTGGAAACAAGCAAATTGGGTTGGATATGATCCCTGTCCCACGTGAGACTGAGAGTCTGGATCCCCATTTACAGATGAGGTACCTGAAGCACAGAGAAGTGAGATAACTTGTCCAAAATCACACAGACAAGCAGACAAGTGGCGAAGCTGGGATGACCTACTGACTCCCAAGCCCGCACTCTATCCACTACGCCATGCTGCCCTCTGACCTCACCTCCCTTGTAGGGCCAACGGGAACATCCCGCTTTCACCTGCGGAGGTTGTGGAACCTCCCGGGAGTCCGAGGAGGTGAACAGCCCCAGCATGGCGGTTCCCACCACCATCACCGACTGTGCAGGCTTCCCACCCCACCGGCCTTGCAGAAAGACCTGCCTTTAGGGTCTTCAGTGAGAATTTGGGGAGTCAGTAGATGTACACCCAGTAGGGGTGTGTGGGGGGTATACCCCACCCCACCTCGCTGCCTCACCACTTTCTGAAGCCCCACCATGCCGTTCCCAATCTGATCACTTGGGAGTGAGCCTCTCGATCAATCAACGGTATTTACTGAGTGATTCCGAAATGCAGAGCGCTGTACTGAGCGCTCGGGAAACTACAATTCAAAAGAGTTAGCACACATGTTCCCTGCTCCTAGCGAGCTGACGGTCTGTGGGGGAGATGGACACTGATGTGAATAAATAATTTATATCATTTAAAGATACGGACGTGAGTGCTACGGAGTTGGGAGTGAGACATCAAACATCCACAGGGTTCATAAATCCAAGTCCATCTACACTGGTAAGCTCATTTGGGCAGGGAATGCATCTGCTAATTCTGTGTACTGTCCTCCCCAAGCGCTCAGTACAGAGCTCTGCACATAATGAGCGCTCAGTCAAAACCGCAGATTAAGCGAGGATCGGTCCTCTCAAGAATCGGCTCAGTATCCAACCTCTCCTGAAACTGTGAGCTCTTTATGGGGGCGATTCTCAGCTGACCAGGCCTGGGGCTTTAGGGAAAGGGTGGGATAATGGTGATAAATAATAATAATGGTATTTGTTATGCCCTTACTACATGTGAAACACTATTCTAAGTGCTGGTGTAGATACAACCTAATCAAATTGGACACAGTTCCTATCCCACATGGGGCTCACAGTCTTAATCCCCATTTTAAAGATGAGGGAACTGAGGCCCAGAGAAGTGAAGTGACCTGCCCGAATTCACCCAACAGACAGGTGGCGGAGCTGGGATTAGAACCCAGGTCCTCCTGACTCCCAGCCCCAGGTTCTATCCACTGGGCCACGCCCCTTCCCAGAGGAGCTTTTTCCCGGGAAGCCGGTTAGCCCAGAGAGTCAGGGCTGAGGGAAGTGGTGGTAAAAGCTCAGGACTCTTCATGGGGAGTTGGCTTCCCCGGAAAGTCGGGAGGGTAGGTTCAGCTCGCCCCCGAGTCCCACGCCAGGTCGCTGCAGCCAGAGAGCGCGCAGAGTGGCCCCGAGCACACCGAACAACTGCGAAGGGCATCAGAGTAGGGGCAGGGAGCCCCGAGGGTGGGAGCGGAGGAGAGGGAGCCTTCTTACCTGTCTAGGGACCGGCCGCTGAACTCCTGGCTCTGGGCGGCCGGGGCAAGGTAGAGGTCCACGCTCTCCTCCCTGAGGGTGCACGGGGACGACGGCGGGAGGTACACTGCCGTCCAGAGGTGGAGGGCCCGCACGTGACACACGGGGTGCAGGACCTGCAGGGGCCCCCCGAGGCCTCGCATCGCCCGTTCTGGAGACCCTCTCCCTCCTTCCCGCCTAGCCTCTCGGCTCAGTGTCCGTCCCCTCCCCGCCGAGCCAGCGCCCCGCCCCCGGCTCACCAGCTCGGAGCCGGGCACGTAGAGGAAGTTGTGGAAGTTCTTATTGCCGGCTCGTAGGAGGGCCCACACGGAGCAGGTCCGCTTGTAGATGTTGCGCATCTCTCGCTCGCACGGGTTGTTGGCCAGGAAGGTGCCGTACAGGCAGGAGTACGTGTGCTGCACCAGCTTCACCTGCGGGGCCCGGTTTGTGGAGGGGCCGGGGGGGGGAACCGCATCACGACTGGGATCCCCGGCCCCCTTCCCCTCCCCCGCCCATGGGGGACAAGAGGGGGCTCCCCAAGCCGGGGGCCTACCAGGAACGCTTCGTTGAACTCAAACAGGCAGGGGAACTGCTTCAGCAGCTGATGCACCGAGTCCAGCCACTGCAGGAACACCGGGCACTGCTCGTTCTGGTCCTCCGCGTTCTCCTGGTGGCCGCAGCGGTCCCCGAACTTGTGGCCAAAATCCAGCCAGTCGGACTCCACCAGCACCTGGAAGCCCTGGGAGAAGAAAGACAGAGACAGGCTGCCTTTCCTCATGCGGGGCGGCCAATTTCGAAACGGGAGCCCAACGGGGCCCCGTGGTTCTCTCCTTCCCTCACCCGCCCTGGCCCGCTAGGAGCCCGCGGCCGGTACCTCCAGGGTCCTGTAATAGGGGTCCAGCAGGATCTTGGCCAGCGCCACTATCTGGGGGTGCGGTCCCAGCCGTCCGAACAGTGGACCAACACTGGGCGGCCCTCCCCGTCCACCGCGTTGGACACCAACACGGCCGCCTTCAGCATGACCGACAGGTGCTGCAGCCACTTGGTGCTCTCCAGGGCCGACAGCCAGCTGGGAGCACAGAGACAGCGGGCTCTGAGGTCTGGGGCCCAGGAAGGGAAGCGCATGGGGGCCCTCCACTCTCGTGAGAATCCCAGCGAGCCGCCCTCCCCGCCCCCCTTTCAGTGGCCACCCCAGAAGGGACCGATTCCTGCCCAAGAGAAGGTCTCGCGGGAAGGAGCAGGCCCCGGCCCTTAGGGACCAAAACCCTTCCCCCGCCACCTCTTCCCCAGCCCCGTTGGCCGGACTCTTCGAAGGGGACCGTGTCCAGACACGCCAACGCGACACCCTTCGGTCCGTCGGCCGGCTGAGAGGCCGCAGAGTAGGTGGGCCACGTCGATGCCGGGAGTCAGACCCCGCTGCTCCGGAACTTGGTCTACCTTGGTCTACCTGTCCACTGGGGGTGGGGTCGGAAGTCTGGCTTTTGGGGGGTTGGGGGAGCCGGGGGCCAGGGGGACGGTGACGGGCAGCACCTACTTGCTGGGATCCGGCATCTGGCTGCAGACTGCCCGCAGGTACTGGAAACTGTTGCGGATGGAGTGGATGTTGGCCATGCCCATGAACACCACCTCGCAGTTGGGTAGTACTCTGCACAGAGCGGGGGTGAGCAGGGCTCAGCCCGGGCCGCTCAGGCCAAGTTCTTCAGCCCTTCGCGATGGATCCGGTGGGTGGCCGGGGGAAGCCCCTCTCCGACCAGGCGGGAACCCGGAAGTCTCCAGGACTGAACCCCGCCCTTGGCTCTGGGTCCCGGGGAGGCCCAGTGCATCCACGGCCACAGAGCGGCCCGGGCGAAAAGGATCCCCACCGGGGTCAGGTGTCTGGGCGCTGTGGGGATGGGGGCACGGGGCGGCCACATTCTTACCTTCACACTCACAGCCTCCACCTTTGGCCCGGTTGGCCACGGCGGCAGTGTAGGAGCGGGCGTCCAGGATCAGGAGCTTCTGGGGCCCACTGCTGCTCTCCACCCCCGAGCAGGCTGTCAGGGAGGAGTCTAAACGCACACAGAGAAGGCTCATTCAGTCAGTGGTGTGTACTGAGCACTGACCGGGTGCAGAGCGCTGTACTAAGCGCTTGGGAGAGGACAACAGAACAATACAATTGCCTGCCCACAACGAGCTTACAGTCAGGACCTTGGGTCCAGCCGCTTTGGTTCCCTCCCGCTCCCTCCCGGGATGGAGCCGCCCGGATCCGCCCTGTCGGCTGACGGGAAGCACGGGCGCCGGAAGTCGCTTCTCTCCTCGCCCCCAGGGACGAGGCCGGGTCCCAGGGACCACGGAAGCGGGAGGAGGCGGGGAGGGGTGGAGAAGCCCGGCCCCATCTCATCTCACCGAAGTCGGTGTCGCCGGCTTCGCTCCCCTCGCCGTTCCCACCGCAGGCGGAGCCTCCGGCCACCTTGCCCCCTGGGTCCAGAGCGCAGGCTTTGGCGATGGACGTGACCAGGTACTCGTCGTCGGCATTGCGCCAGCCCCACCAGCTGATCTCGGGCTGGCTGCAGCGGGCGATGGCGGCTCCGTTCCGGAGATGTCTGGGGCGGGACAGGGAAGGCCGGTCGCTGCCCCATCAGCCCCTCCGGCCACCGCGGCGTTATTGCCCCATGGAATTGGTTAAGCGCTTTCTAATGCGCCGGGCACTGTGCTAAGCGCCTAGGGCAGATATAAGCTAATCAGGTTGGACCCAGTCCCTGTCCTACCTGGGGCTCATAATTTTAATCCCCATTTTACAGATGAGGGAACTGAGGCCCAGTGAAGTGGTTCGCCCGAGGTCACGCAGCAGACAAGTGGCAGAGTGGGGATTAGAACCCAGGTCCTTCTGCCTCCCTGGCCCGGGCTCTATCCACTGGGTCACACTGCTTCCCCACCACATTCAGCCTTAGGGCTGACCCACATCGCCCACCTCAGGCCGGGGGTCACGAGAAGCCCCCGACTCGTTCGACACCAGCCCCCGGGAGGGAAGCCGGGCCTGAGACCCTCGAACCCACTCCTAGTAAGAACTGGGTATTTGTTAAGTGCCAAGTACCAAGCCCCGTACTAAGCGCTGGGCTAGAAACAAGCCAATCGGGTCCCATGTGAGGCTCACGGCCTAAGCAAGATGGGGAACAGGGATCGATTTCCCATTTTGCAGATGAGAGAACTGAGGTGACTTGCCCAAGGTCACAAGCAGACAAGTGGCGGAAGAGGGATCAGAACCCAGGTCCTCCGACTCCCGGGCCTGTGCTCTTTCCACCAGGGCATGCCGCTTCCTTTGGAGTGAAGAGAACCCAAGCCGAATGGTTCCCAGCCCAGCAAGTAAAACCTCCACTTTCTGCACTCTTTCTCACTCTCTCTTTCTCTCTCCTGCCAGGGAGGCCCCTCATCTTCATCATCATCAACCTCATCACCCCCAGCTGCAACGCCTCGCTACCCACTCCGTGCAGAGCCCTGTGCTAGGTTCCCAGGCCCAGACCACGGAGGTGGGAGGCATGGTCCCTGGCCTCGAGGAGCTTCCACTCTAACGGCGGGGGAGCGAGCAGACACAAATGGGCAAATGCACCAAGGGCGGGAGGACCGGTACGGAGATCGAGGGCCAACGCTAAAACCGCGAATTAAGGATGGGCGGCCAGGTCCCAAGAGGGCTGATGGGCCAAGGGGAGGGCTCGTGGAAGGGACGGGTCAGGGGGTGAAGTGATCAGAGAGGTGGAAGACCAGCCAGGGAGGGCCTCTTGGAGGAGGCGGTGGCATTTCAGAAGGGGAACGATCCACCTGGTGGGTCTGAAGGGTGAGGAGTTGCCGCGCGGAGCGGGAGGGAAGGCACCGACGGGGTGTTGGGAGTGGTCCAGTGGGGGGGCCGGGGGGTTTGGAGATGAGCGAAGAGTGGGTGCTGCTCCCGGTGCCCTCCCGCCCCCAACCCCGCGTGGCCCCACCTCCTGACCTGTACACAACCACGGGAATCCTCTTCCAGGAGCGGAAGGAGGCCACGTTCTCCAGCTCCTTGTCGGTGATCCACACGGGGACCAGGAGCTTCTGGGGGTAGCTGGGGCAGAGCCTGAGAGCAGAGACGACTGCTGGGGAACCGCGGTCCCACCCACCTAGCCTCCCCGGGGCCTGCACCGAGACGCCCTCTTTCCCCGGTGAGCCCGTCCCACCGGGAGCGGGGTCTCCCCGAGACCAAGGGAGTCGCTTCCCCCGGCCCCTTCCCTTCCCCTCCCCGGCCCGCTCACTTGTAGTTGCTGTTTATGTGGGAGACCCTCCAGACGTTGTGTAGATCAAAACCCATGCGCGCCAGCTCCGCCTCCTGCCGGCACCGCACTGGCTCCCCTGCAACACGGCCAACCCGTCCCATCAGCCAGCCCCGGCCACCCCAACCCGCCGACCGCCGTCGGGGGGAGGGGGCACCGTGGGGCAGAGAAACACGGCCACCTCACCCCATCAGCCACTGCAGAGGGCAGGGGCAGCGGGAGGCAGAGAGGGAGGCCCACTGGAGGACGACAAGACCAGGTGGAGGATGGCAGGTGGGGAGAATGGGGGAGCTACCTGGCTGGCACAGATGAGTGTGTTGGTCCTCTTCGGTGAGGCCCAGGCACCAGGCATGGTAGGCAAAAGCAAACAGGTCCTCGGGCTTGGCGGGCCGGGCCGTGGCCCGGCTCAGTCGCGACAGCCACTCCTGGCACTGCTTGAAAGTGGAGAAGTGGCACCTGCCACGCAGGGGCCGGGAGCCGGGGTGAGCCGGGGGGAGCGGCAGGGCCAGGAACAGGGCACTGAGGGAAGGAGGCGGGCAGCAGGGGAGAGGGAGGCAGGGCCGCGGTAGGCCTACCGTACAACCCTACTACAGCCACGCCAGGCCCGAAAATCTGGGTAGCCGGGTCCCGCCCGACCTGATCCGAGCCCTGGCCGGGAGGGAGAGGCCGCTTCCAGCCCGACCTGCCCTTCCTTGAGGGGCAGGGCCATGCCAGCCCAGGGCATCCCACAGGCACCCTGCCGCCTGCCTTTTGGTGGACCTTGGACAAGTCGTTTAACTGCTTTCGACCTCTGCTGAAAAATGTGGATTAAATTCCCGCTCTCACCCATTCCCGGCCCGCTCTATTAGACTGTGAGCCGAGTGCCAGGGATTCTGTCCGCTCTGATGACGTCGCCTCGATCCCAGGGCTTAGCGCACAGTAAACCCTTAACAAATACTGACTGCAATCGTTATCCCGTGACCACCGTCCATCCCGAGGGCATGCTGAGAATCTGTAAATCCAAGAGGCCACACAGGGACCTCCACAACTGCATGCTTTATTATGACTCATGCACGCACGGGGGCTCCACAGCTGGTTTTGGGCCATTTTTTTCCCCATGGTATTTGTTAGGCGCTTGCTCTGTGCCAGGCGCTGGGAAAGATACAAATTAATCCGACTCAAGAGAGTCCACGTCCCACGTGGGGCTCGCGCTCTAAATAGGAGGGAGAACAGGTGCCGAATCCCCATTTTGAAGTTAACTGAGGCATAAAGAAGTGTAGTGACTTGCCCGAGGTCATCCAGCAAAAGAGTGGCGGAGCCAGGATTAGAACTCGGGTCCTCTACCCCCTAGGCCCCGCCGCTCCCCCAGCAGCCGCCGTGCCGGCCGAGGACCCCGGACCCGGCCGTCCCCGCGGGCCCAGGGAGACTTAAAACGGGAATGGGGAGACGTGAGGGGCAAGGAGGGGATCCTCTGGCGAGAAGCAGCGTGGCCTAAGGGAACGAGCACGGGCCTGGGAGTCAGAGAATCTGGGTCCTCACCCCGGCTCTGCCACGCGTGTGCTGTGTAACCTCGGGCAAGTCGCTTCACTTCTCTGTACCTCAGTTCCCTCATCTGTAGAATCGGGATTAAGAGTGTGAGCCCCATGTGGGAGAGGGCCCATGTCCAACCCGATGACCTTGCGTCTTCCCCAGTGCTTAGAACAATGCTTGGCCTAGAGTTAGCGCTTAAAAAGAATACCACAACGCTTATTATTACTGTCATGGCTTCAACCCCCACGGTGAGGACTGGTGTTCTCTCCCGCCTCTGCAGAAGAAGGGTCTGGCGAAGGAGGCGAGCAGGCAGGTAGGGCTGAAGCCCCGGATTCCCTCCCCGGCCTCTTGCCACCCAGGCCTCCCGCCCCCCACGGGTCGTGTGAAGCTGGGGGACTCCTGGAGATGCCCGCGGCCCAGCCGGCCCTCACCTCACCACCTTGGAGTCCTTGCAGGAGATGTGCAGCTGGAACATGTCCCGGCTCTCCACGCTGTCAATCATCCGCAGGGGCACCTGAGGAAAAGGGAAAGGGGTTCCGACCTCACCCGACCATCCCCGTCGCCCCCTCCGCCGGACCGCGGCCGGCCCTCGCCACCGTGGTAAGCCGGGAGGGACGGGGAAAGAAGACGGCGATCGGCGAGAGGACACCGGCAGGGGAGGAGGAGGAGGGCTAGCGGAAGGCAGACGGGAGGCCCGCCGCCGGGGGGCTCGGCAAGGGCAGGGACCCGGGGGAGGGGCTCACGTTAATAACCGAGTCCTTGAACTTGACGTGCAGGCGGTAGTTGGAGATGGCGATGAGGGCATCGGCCGCTCGGCCCAGGAACTCCACCCCCTCGCCCTGCAGCACCGCAAACGGTACCTACCAAGAGACACGGCCCCGGGGTTCACAGCTGCCCCGGTTGGGCCTCAGCCAGGTCCCCGCCTCGCTCCCTGGGGTCTGGACCCGAGCGGCGGGAAGCTAACCCTCTCCGTGGCAACCCCGTCACCCACGGCTCCGCCCCTCCCCGCCCGGCCCGATCCTAGGCTTCTCCAGTGCCAGAGATCTCCCCGGCAACGGAGGCATCCCTCTCGGCCTGCTGTGGCCATGACCCGATCCCCGCCCTTCCTCCCCTCCCGCCCCGGTGCCCCTCTTTCTTCCCCCAGCCTGAAGCGGAGGCCCCGGACGTGCTCGCACCTGCAGACTCTCCTCCTCCTTCACCAGCTCCTTGGGGGGGAACAGGTCCTTGGCTTGGATGTACTCCAGGCTGGGAGGCCCCTCTTCACCCTGCGGAGAAGTCGGTGGCCCCTGACGACCTCCCCGGGCGTCACCCCCTCCCCAACCGAGGCGGTCCCGGGCACAGAGGCGGCAGAAGGGGCCCGGAGGCCCGGCCAAAGGAGGAGAAGCGGCCCGAGGTCGTCGCAGGAGGCCGCGCGAAGGGCAAGAGGGAGGTCGGGGCCGGGAGCCGGGGACCCCAGGGACCCCGGAGACGAGGACTTCCGGGGGACGGGACCGGCCTACCGGGATTCTCGGGGCCAGACGACGCGGCGGCAAACGAGAGGGCCGGATGCGGTATCCGAGGAGAGAGGGGAGACGGGGCCGAGGAGAGGGCGGAGGGCGAGGGAGACGGAGCGGGGGCCGGGGAGACGCACCCCAGTGCCCCGGGGGCTTTGGCGGAAACCCGAGGGGTGGCCGGCCCGGGGAGCCCCCTCCCGGTGCCCCGCTCCTTCCCTCCCTGCCGGTCCCCAGGTGTGACCATCCCCATCCCGCCCTAGGCCTCGGATGGACGATACGGATGGACGGAGGGCCGGGCCAGGGGTCCCTCGGCGGGGAAGGGGTTGAGGATTTCCGGAGGGGGTGGGAATGGGGGGCTCTCAGTCAGCTCCCTGAGCCTTCAAAGAGCACCCCTCCCCCCAAAGCCGGCGGACTGGATGTCTGACTGCAGTCTGCCTCCCGGGCTTCTGCAGAGCACCACAAGGTTGGCTGGGACTTCGGGGGGGGGGGGGGGGGCGGAGGGGAGAGAAAGAGAGGGAGTGTGTGTGTGTGCGTGTAATCTAGCGGGGAGGGGGAGAGAAAGGAGGGGACAAGATGAAGGAGACTGGGGGGGGGGGCAGCTCAGGCAGGGTCAGAGAGAACGTGTGATGGAGGGAGGGAAGTGGAGGTGGATGGAAGGGGGCGGCGGGGGTCTGAGGAGGAGGAGGAGGAAGAGGGGATGGGGGCCTGGGCCCGGGGGGGATCGGGGCTCCGGGGATCTCGGGCCTGGTGGGCCCTCACCTGAGCCCGCCCTGGGGTCTGTGAGGTTCCGGGAGGGTTCCGCCCTCCGCCGGGTGTCGGGGTCCCCGGCTCCCCTTCCTTCCCCCTTCCCCCGGGCGGGCGGCACTTACGAAGCAGCTGAGCACGGAGCAGGAGCCGGAACCTCGCGCCGACAGATTCATGGTGGCTGCGGGCCCGGCCGGGGGGCCCGGGGATCCGCGGGGCCGGGGGGAGGGGGCCCGGGAGGCGGGCCCCCTTAGCCTGAGCGCCAGCGTCCGCCCCGCCCGCCCGCCGCATCCCGGCGCCCGGACACCAGGGGCGGCTCGGGGTCGTGGGGCCACCAGGGGGACAGCGCCGGGGACCGGGGGGCGGCGCGGAGACGGCCCCCGGCCCGCTGCGGCCCTCACACAATGGAGCGGGAGGGACCGGGACCGGGACCGGCTCCGCCCAAGGCCGGCGGCAGCAGGGACCGAGGGAGGAGGGAGGAGCCTGGAGAGGGAGGAGCCGGGAGCAGCCGGGGAAGGGAGGGAGGGAGGGAGAGAAGGAGAGAGGGAGGGAAGGAAGACGAGGAGAAGGAGGGTAGGGAGAGGGGGGAGGAGGAGGAGGAGGAGCAGGAGCAGGAGCAGGAGCCGCCAGGGTCTGGTTGGGGTAGTTTGAGGTGGGTCGGGGCCCGGGGCCGTTGGGGGCCTGCGCCTGGAGCTGCTGGGCGGCGTCCTGGGCAGGGGCAGGGGCAGGGGCAGGGACAAGAGCAGGGCCAGGAGCAGGGGCAGGGGCAGGAGCCGGGCCAGGGGCAAGAGCAGGGGCAGAGGCAGGAGCCAGGCCAGGGGCAGGAGCAGGGGCAGGAGCCAGGGGCAGGGGCAGGAGCCAGGCCAGGGGTAGGAGCAGGAACGGAACAGGGGCAAGGGCAGGGCCAGAAGTCCCTCCAGCCAAGGCCCGGACCGCGACCTCCCCGCGGGACCCCCAGACAAGCCCCACTGGGCTCCGGGCCCGCCCACCCCCGCGCCTCCTGCACCCACATCTGACCCCCTCTGTCGCCCCAGAGCCCCCGCCTCGGGGATGACCCACCGGACGGGTCCCGGGGGCGGCCGCCCCGGCCCTCGGGCCGCGCAGGAGGACCCGCGGGGTTCTCCACCCGGTGACCTTCGCCAACTCGCTTCGCTTCTACGGGCTCTGTTACCTCCGCTGTACGATGGGGTTTAAGACCGGACAGGCTCCCTGTCCCGCACGGGGCTCACACTCTCATCCGCTTCTAATGTTACTAATAATGAAGGTATCCGTTCAGCGGTCGCCGTGGGTCAAGCACCGTTCTAAGCCCCGGGGTAGATAAGAGGTAATCGGATTGACCCCCGTGGGGCTCACGGCTTCGTCCCCATTTTCCGGATGAGGGAACTTCCCTGGGTTTCGGTTGAGTGGCTGGCCCAAGGTCACCCAGCAGACAGGTGGCGGAGCGGGGATCAGAACTCACATCCTCTGACTCCCAAGCCCGTCCTCTTCCCACCGAACCACGCTGCTTCTCGGCGCTCGGCACATAGTACGCGTCTGACACGTCATTGCTGTTATCATTATGGTTGTCCCTAGGTTCCCGGGACCACACAGGAGCCTCAGAGGTGGCAGCCACAGCCCGTCTGCTCCAGCGCCCTTCCCTGCTGGGTTGGGCCCTTGGTTCCCAACTGGCCCGCCCCCCCCCCCCCCCCAGCCCCGGGGAGCACTCTGGGTCCTTTAGGGGCTCGGTCCCCAACCGTTCCAGCCCCCAAACCGGGGTGTGTGTTCCCAGCAAGCTCTGGGCTCTCCCCCATCAGGGGTAGATGGGGTTGAGCGGAGCCCGGCTTGGTGGCGGAAGGGGCGGCTCCCCGGGGCGGGGGCTCCCCGGGGGCTCTGAGCCCACCCCAAACCTCCTCAGACCCAGGAGGGTCCGGGCCCCTTGACGCGTGTCCTGGCCCCCGACCCGCGAAGAACATCCCGGGCCCGCGATGAGGATCCCGGCCCTGGGGCTCAACACGGCCTGCGGGAGCAGAAGGTGCTGGGCCCCCACAGGGCAAACAAACCTCCCTTCTTCCCCGGGTGGGTCAGGCCCCACCCTCGGGATGGACCCCATATTTTCAGCCCCCGTAGCCTTCCTGAGACCGCCCGGGGAAGCCAGGAGGCTCCAACCTCAAGCCCCATCGAGAGGGCCGCCCTGACCCTCCTCATCTAAACTAGCCCTGCGGGAGTCTGGGACACTCTGACGTTTCACAGCCCCAAGTCGGCAGATGGGAAGAGAACTGATGAACGAGCTGAACTACGGGAGAGGCTCTGCTCCTTAAATCCTCCTCCTCCTCTTCCCTCTTCCTAGCAGCCCCTGTAGAGGCAGAGGCGGGGGTGAGGCACGGGGAGCAGCGGGCAGCCGATCTCCCTTGTTTTCCAGGGCCCAGACGGGCCTCCTCGGGGGAACCCGGCAGGCTCCGGCGGGAGAGAGCGGGCCCCGCCGCACCGTGTCCTCCCAGACGGATGCCGGGCCGGCAGAAGGAGGGATCGCATTCCCGACCCGGCGAGGGCTCACCCCGACGGGCTCCAGAATGACGCCGATAAATACACGCTTCCCCAGAGGGGGCCCTGGGGGACGCACCATCACCAGTCAGTCTCCTCCTTCGTGCAGGCCGGCTGTGGGGGTCCCGCCGGCGGCCCGGTGGGGGGAACCTCGGGCAGCCCGGGGAAGGCCGGGAGGGGCCGGGGAAGAGGTCGAGGCCAAAGGACGGTCCGGGAGGGGGAGCGATGGCAGCGCGGGGCGGCCGGGAGACCGGGCAGGACCCGTCAGCTCCTACTTCTCCCTTTCTGAAAGACGGGAACCGAGACTTTCTCTTGGGGCTCGGGGCCGGGCCAGGGGACATCGGTGGGCGGAGGGGGAAGCGCCCGGAGGGCAGAACCTGGGCGTCTCCGGATCCTGGCCGGAGAGGGTGCCCAAAGGCGACAGCGGGGGCCCCGGCAGTTTGCCGGCCGGGAAGCTCGGGGGAAGAGCAGGAGGGGAGAAGGGGGTCCCGGACTGCAGGGCGGCTAGCTCGTTCATACTTATCGAGCGCTTACGGTGTGCAAAGCACCGCACTAAGCGCCGACTAGCTGGAGAGAGGCCGGGCGGGCCCCGGAGGCGACTGGGTACTCACCATCCTACTGGGGTGGGGGCCCTGGGTCCCGGGGACTTGCTTCTCCTGCCGGTCTCGCTGAGGGGAGAAAAAGGAAGAATGAAAGAGTCGAGGGTCCGGGGGGCACACTCCCCCCGCAATCCTTCCCCCGATCCCTTTACTCCACCTACCCCACAGTCGGCAGAGCCCTGGGAAGAGAAGCCAACTGCTTCCCCAAAGAGAACCCTCATTTGATTTTTTCTTTTTAAAACGGTATTTGTTAAGCGCTTACCGTGTGCCCGACACTGAACTAAGTGCCGGGGTAGGTACAAGCTAAGCAGGTCACAGTCCGCGTCCCACCCGGGGCTCACAGTTTTTGTCCCCAGAGAAGCAGCGTGGCTCAGTGGAGAGAGCATGGGGTTGGGAGTCAGAGGTCATGGGTTCGAATCCCGGCTCTTCCGCTTGGCAGCTGGGTGACTGTGGGCAAGTCCCTTCACTTCTCTGGGCCTCGGTTCCCTCATCTGTCAAATGGGGATTAAGACTGTGAGCCTCACGTAGCACCACCTGATTACCCCGGATCTACCCCAGCGCTTATGTGCTCTGCACATAGTAAGCGCTTAACAAATGCCAACGTTATCATTATTACGAGGGAACTGAGGCACAGAGCGGTCAAGTGACTTGCCCAAGTTCACCCAGCAGATAAGGGACGGGGCTGGGATTAGCTCCCAGGCGCTTCTGACTCCCAGACCCGCACTCTACCCACTAGACCACGCCGCTCCTCTTCACGTGGGGGTGACGGAGACCGCGGCGGGGCAGGGGGGATGGAAGTCGGGCGGCGGACTTACGTCTGTTTAATGAGAGGAGGCGAAGCCTCGGGAAGAGAGGGGACCCGCCCGAGAAGGCAGAAGCTCGGGACCTCGGGGTCCCCCCGCCCGGCCCGGGCTACCCCCGAAGAATGAGTCCAGGAGCCCAGCCCCGATTCCCGGGGTAGGAAAAGCCCCCTGAGGTCCCGGGGAAGCTCGGAACCCGCCACTCTTTCCAGGGGATGGAGTCTCTCTCTCTCTCCGGGGTCTCTGCCGCCAAGCCTCCGTCCGGCGGTCCCACGGGCAGCGTGGCCCGGCGTCCTGCTAGGGCACGGGAGCGGCCCGCGCCCCATCTGCTAACTACGGGCAGAGTCCGGGGCAAAGGGCGGGTGACTTTGGAAGCCGGACCAGGAGACGGCAGGGGCCGGGGAGGGTTTGGGCCCCCGGGGGGAAGGCCCCGGGGGAGCACGCCCACCTGTCCGCCCTCCTGTCCCATCTGGCCAAAGTCCACCCTCCCGGGGCCGATTAGCGGTGGGAAGGGCGGCCCAGGGCCCGGAGACTTGCCGGGGCAGAAAGGAGCTTCGGCCATAGCCGATCCCATCCTGTGGGGCTCCGGGCTCCCCCCTGCCCGGGAGGGACTGGGGGGGGGGGGGGGGGGGGGCGGAATAAAAATATTGGTATCTGTTAAGCGCTTACTATGTGCGGAGCGGAGCACTGTTCTAAGCACTGGGGTAGATAATAATAAGGTTGGTATTTATTAAGCGCTTACTATGTGCAGAGCCCTGTTCTAAGCGCTGGGGTAGATACAGGGTAATCAGGTTGATCCCACATGAGGCTCACAATTAATCCCCATTTGACAGATGAGGTCACTGAGGCCCTGAGAAATTAAGTGACTTGCCCACAGTCACCCAGCTGGCAGGTGGCAGTCAGGTGGTCCCACGTGAGGCTCACAGTCTTCATCCCCTTGGACAGATGAGGGAACTGAGGCCCAGAGAAGTGAAGCGACTCGCCCACAGTCACCCGGCGGCCAAGCGGCAGAGGCGGGATTCGAACCCATGACCTCCGACTCCCCAGCCCGGGCTCTACCCACCGAGCCACGCTGCTCCTCTCCGTCCCTGCCCCCGCCCCGGGTCCTGCCGTACACTCATCCATTCATTCACCCGACCGTATTTCTTGAGCGCCGACATTGCGCAGAGCACTCTACCGAGCGCCAGGGTCAGTGCCGGGCGCTGAAAGGCCCCGCCCCCCACCCTCCACCCTCCCGAACTGCGCTCGCCCCAGCGGTCAGCCCAGTGCTCCGCACACAGTCAGCGCTCCAGACATCCCGCTGACGGCTTGACGGATTTCTCCCGGCCTTTCTTTCCCTCCCCGCGTCCCCCGCCTTCCGCCCCCGGTTGTCACTTTGGCGAGTCCGGAGGGGGTGGGGGTGGGGGCGTCCCCTGCCCCCCGCAAGCAGGTCCCGGGGGGGGAGGGGCTGTGGGCGCCGAGGCCCCCGGGGCCCCGGGGAGGGGGTGGGGGGGGCGGGGCGGGGCCGGGGGCAGGGCCGGGTGGCGGTGACTCACCGAGGCCGCGGCCGCCCGAGCCTGGGCCGCGCCGCCCGCACTTCCGTCTCCCGCAGCGGCCGGGAACGCGCGGGGCGGGGCGGGGCGGGGCGGGGGCGGGCCGGGCCGGGCCGGGGTCCCCCCTCGCCCCCCCCCGGCCTCCCTCCTCGGCCAATCCAAGGACGGCCAGCGCCCGGGCCGGCCAATGGCCCCGCCGAGTCCCGCCCGGCCCCCGGCCCCCGGCCGCTCATGGGCCGGGCCGCCAACACGCCCCGGCCCCATTGGGCCCCGGGGGCCCGGCGGGGAGGAGGGAGCCAATGGGAAATCACAGCGCGTCCCGCCGCGGCCAATGGGGAGGGAGCCGGAAGTGGGGGCGCCCACCTCCGCCCGGCGGCGGGGAGGGGAGGGGGGAGGGAGGCCGGAGGGCGCGCGGGCCCGGGACGTCACTTCCGGGATGGGCGGGGTCGGGGGAACCGCGGGGTCGAGGGGCCGCCATCTTCCTCGGCCGGCGGGGCCTTGCCCTCCTTCCCTGAGGCGCTCGGAGGCGGCGGGGCAAGGGGTCGGCGGGCCTCGAGCTCTTCCGGCCTCGTCCTTCCTCCTTCGTCGCGCCCCGCCCCGGCCAGGGCGCAGCGCTGACCCCAGTGCTTTGCACACCCCGAGCGCTGCCTGAACACTGCTTCTGCTCGGTTGCGCGGTGTCTCCCCCTTTGAGCCCGCTCTGCGGCGGGGATGGTCTCTCTCTGTGGCCCAATTGTCCATTCCAAGCGCTCAGTCCAGTGCTCTGCGCACAGTCAGCGCTCAAGAAATACTATTGAATGAAGGAATTATTATTATTATTCGCTTCACAGATACCATCATGTCCATTATTACTATTCCCTTCACAGATCGCATCGTCACTAGTGAGCCCGTCATTGGGCAGGGACGGTCTCTATCTGTGGCCCAATCGTCCATTCCAAGCGCTTAGTGCAGTGCTCTGCACAGAGCGCTCAGTTAATACTGTTGAATGAATGAATTAATATTATTCGCTTCACAGATACCATCGTGACCATCATTACTATTCGCTTCACAGATGGCATCATCACTAGTGAGCCCGTCATTGAGCGGGGATGGTCTCTCTCTGTTGCCCAATTGTCCATTCCAAGCGCTTAGTCCAGTGGTCTGCACCCAGTCAGCGCTCAAGAAATACTATCGAATGAATGATTATTATTCGCTTCACAGATACCATCGTGACCATTATTACTATTTGCTTCACAGATCGCATCGTCACTAGTGAGCCCGTCATTGGACAGGGATGGTCTCTGTCTGTGGCCCAATTGTCCATTCCAAGCGCTTAGTACAGTGTTCTGCACAGAGTCAGCTCTCAAGAAATACTATCGAATGAGTGAGTTATTATTCGCTTCACAGATATCATCGTGACCATTATTATTATTCGCTTCACAGCCACCATCATCACTAGTGAGCCCGTCGTGGGGCGGGAATGGTCTTTATGTGTGGCCCACTCGCCCATTCCAAGCGCCTAGTACACTGTTCTGCACATAGTGCTCAATAAATACGATCGAGTGAATGAATGAATGAATGAATCAATCAACACGACCGAACGAAGCCCGACCCCGTGCCCTTCGGGTCGGCGGGTAAATAATAAGGTAATAATAAGGTAGATAATAATAATATGTGCAAAGCACTCTTCTAGGCGCTGATCAGGTTTCCCCCGGGGGGCTCCCAGTCTTCATCCCCATTTGACAGACGAGGTCACTGAGGCCCGGAGAAGTGAAGTGGCTGGTCCAAGGTCACCGAGCTGACAGGCGGCGGGGCGGGATTCGAACCCACGACCTGACTCCCGAGCCCGGGCTCTGGCCACTGAGCCGCGCTGCTTCGAACCCAGGGCCTCCCTATGCGGTAGCCACGTCCCCTGGTCACGGTGCGAGAGAAATGCGGTTGGGGGGGTGTTTTTTTTGTTTTTTATCATCGCCCCCGTCGCTCAGTTCATCCCCCGCGTCGCTCAGCTCATCACCGGTCACCCAGGGTGGCAGGTGCAATCCCGAGTTGGACCTCTGGGGGTCGCCACGAGCCCACAACCCCCCTCCCCCCCGCCCGGTCCCATAGCGCTTAATTTATATATCGCTAATTTTACATATGATAATAACGATGGTATTTGTTACGCGCTCACTCCGTGCCAGCCACTGTACTGAGCGCTGGGGCGGATAGAAGCAAATCGGGTTGGACACAGTCCCCGCCCCACCTGGGGCTCACAGTCTCCATCCCCATTTTCCCGACGAGGGCGCTGAGGCCCAGAGAAGGGCAGCAGACTCGCCTAGGGTCACAGGGCTGATAAGTGGCAGAGTCGGCATTAGAACCCTCGACCCGCCGACTCCCAGGCCCGGCCTCTAGCCACTGGGCCACGCCGCTTCTCCGCGTATATGAATGTCTGACTCTCGGCTGGACGGTAAGCTCCTCGTGGGCAGGGAACGGGTCTACCAAGTCTGTTGCGTTGTACTCTCCCAAGTTCGCCGCACACAGCGAGCGCTCGATAAATACGACCGGTCGATCGATCGGATCTACGTATGACAGACCGCTGCCCGGCGCGGGGAACTTTGCCCGTTGAAAACTTGAAAATAGATCTGGGACGGGGAAGAGAGTAATCTCCTTTCCGCTTCACCCGTGCAGTTGGATCTCTACCCTTTAAACATCCGATATCGACCCCTTCCTCGGGTCCACGGGACTTAGGCCCATATGCAGAATCTATTTTAACGCCTGCCGTCCCCTCTAGGCCGTGAGTTCCCCGTGGACAGGGAAGGCGCCTTCCGATGCCGATGTCCGTGCCCTCCCGAGCGCTTAGCGCAGCTCTCTGCCCACAGAAAGCGCTCAGTGTGGTCTACCGATTGGTGGAAAACTAACTCGGCTTTTCAGCCGAATCCCAGCTCTGCTCCGAGATTCCATCCCTCGCCTCCATCGGGTCAGTGTCCTCTGCTCCCCTTCCCATCATCTGAGCCTCAGTTTACCCAGCTGTGCCTAGAGGACCCCTCCAAGGATCAGCAGGCCCACGGGCTGGAAGAGGAGCCGGTCGCCTCCAAAGGGTAGCGTCCACCCTTGGGCCGGCTCACGCCCCACTGGGCTCGGGCCCTCCTCCGACAGCCCCGTTTCCTAGCAACCCGCGGGGCTGCCCGGCAACGAGCCTCGTCCCGGCTCCCCGCAGGCCCAGCTCAGCCGGGGAGTTTCTGCGGCGCGCGGTTCCCACGGCTCCGGCACCGGAGGTCGGTTCCCCCCCACCCCCGCCGGGGTTGTTCTGCCCAAGGTAGGAGCTCTAGACGGTGAGCTTGTCGTGGGCAGGGAACACCTCTACCATCGCGGCGTACCGTGCCCTCCCGACCGCTTACTGTACCGCTCGGCCCGCGGTACCGGCTCACTAGATGGCGACGACGGATGGTTCGGCCTCCATCCGCGTGACCGGTCGGGGCTGGGCCGGCACGGCCTCCGTCTGGGCAGTTGGGGCCCGTGGGGCCGAGCCACGGGGGTGCCTCCGGCGGGCCCTAAGACCCCTCCCCCGTTCGAGGGCAGCAGATGAGCACCAGTAAGTCCTAGATCCGGCTGTCCGGCCGGGGGCCGGGGCCGGGCCCGGGATGGCAGCAGGGAAGCAGAGGTAGAGTTCGTTAGACTTTATTTCCTCTAAGTCTCTGGGGCCAGGCGGGGGTCGGGCTCGGGGAGCGAGGCGAAGGAGCAGTAGCCGAAGGAACCGGGAGGAGATGGAGCCGCGGCGGGCCGGCGCAGGTGAGCGAGGAGAGAGGCCGGACGGGGCTGGGGGAGCGCGGCGCAGGGCGGGGCGAGGCTAGTGGGACTCCTTCATCTGCCGCTGGATCTTCTGCAACATCTCCTGCATCCGCCGCAGCTGCGATGGACGCCCGGGTCAGCGCGGTGCCCGGGGGGGCCCGCCGGCCGCGCCGCCCCGGGCCGACACGACCACTCCGGCAGCGACAAACGGATCCGCTCTTCGGGGAGGCCGGGCTAGCGGGGCCGAGCCGCTGCCCCGAGATGCCACCCTACCTTTTTCTCCTCTTCCCTCTCCGCCTCCCTCCCTCCCTCCCTCCTTCCCAGCCGGGGGACGGTACTTGGGGGTCTCTAAACCGGCTGAACTGGGGGCTGCCTCTTTGCTTTCCTTTTACCTTGAGGCTCTGGTTGGCTTGGTCACTCTCATGGTTTCTTAATTGTCTCTGTGTGCCTGTGTGCTTATTTTTCCATCTTTCCAAATTTGTCTGTGGCCATTTCCCCCCAACACCCACCACCACCACACACACAGAGACACACACACACAACCCCTCCCCACCCTCTCATTCCGAGAGCGGGAACCTCCTTCAGGGGACCAGGACCCCTATTTTAATCCTCACCCCTGTATTTTTCCCCGGTACTTAGTCCAGCATTCTGCACCCAGGTGCCGAATAAATCCAACGGCTACTACTAATAATAATCACGTTCGTTAAGCGCCGACTACGTGCTGGGCACCGTAGCGGATACCAGCAAATCAGGTCGGTCCCAGTCGCTGTCCCACATGGGGCTCGCAGCCTTAATCCCCATTTTGCAGTTGAGGTCACTGAGGCCCAGAGAAGTGAAGTGACCTGCTCAAGGTCACAGAGCAGACAAGCGGCAGAGCCGGAATTAGAACCCAGGTCCTTCTGACTCCCGGGCCCGGGTTCTACCCACTAGACCACGCTGCTTCACCGGCACGGCCAAGTAGGAAGAGCACAGGACTGGAGGTGAGGACGGCCGGGTTCCGATCCCCCTTTGTGACCTCGGGCCAGTCATTTCATTTCTCTGCGCCTCAGTTCCCTGTGAAATGGGGACTAACGACCTATCCTCCCTCCCCTTAGGCCGGACCCGCCTGTACCGAGCCTACCCCGACGCTTAGCAAGGTGTAGACTGTAGACTATAGTCCCCCTCTAGACTGTAAGATCCTTGCGGGCAGAGAATCTCCCTGTTTTTTTGTTTCGTCCTCTCCCAAGCGCTTAGTACACTGCTGTGCGCACTGTAAGCGCTCAATAAATGCAACTGAATGAAATAGGATTGAATGAACGAAGTGCTTAACGAACACCACGACTATTGTGACGGTTCCCCTCCATCCCCCCCAGCCCCCCACCCCTCTCACCTCCTCATCTTTCTCCCGAATCAGCTTCTCGGTCTCAGCATCGGCCCCGGGGGGGATGGTCGGGATGGGGAAGTCGGTGCCGCTCTCCCGTGTCAGCTTGCTGAGGGGGAAGGGGAAGGAGCGGGGGGCGGGGGCGGGGGCGGAGGCGGGGGAAGGCGGTGAGGGCCGAGCCCCGGGAACAGGTGGGGGTCGGCAGATGGGTTCCCCCCATTCCCACCTTCCCGCCCCCCGGCACGCCCGACGCTCGCGGTCTCCGAGCCGGCCTCCCGTCCGCCACGCGGGGTCTCTGAGTCGGCCTTCCTGCCTCCGGCCCGGCGGTCGGGGTCTCCGGGCCGGTCCCCCGTCCCCCCGCCCGGCGGCCGGGGTCTCGGGGCCGGCGCCCCGGGGCCCGAGGGGGCAGGCGTGCCTACTTGCGGTTGCGCTCCTTGACCACCATGCGGGTCATGCTCTGGATGCACTGGGCCCGGTAGTTCTCATAGTGCGTCTCCCGGGTCACGTCTTTCAGGTCCTGCATGTGGGTGCGAACCAGCATCGTCCGCAGCTTGACGAAGTCGCAGTGGGCCGGGTTCTCCACTGCGGGGCAAGGCGGCACGGCAGCCTGAGGAGGGGCCTCGGGGCCGCGGGGCAGGGGCTCAGGGCCCCGGGCGGGAAGGAGGGCAGCCGAGGGCTCCCCGCCCCCGGGGACCGCCACGCCCTCCCCGTCGGGAGCCTTACCTTCCACGATGCCCCAAGGGTAGAGTCTCCCCCGCACACGCCGCCCTCTGGCCTCCACCACTGTGTTGCTCCCGATGACGGCGAAGGGAATGCTGTCCTGGGAGAAGCCGGCCGGCCGGCCGGCCATCAGCCGCGCTCCCTCGCAGGCCCCACCCGTTCCCCCTGACCCCCACCCCCTCCCCGAGCCCAACGCCGCCCCGTGGGGACGGCCCGGGCCCGGGAGCCTGGAGGGGCGGCGGGACGGGGCCGGACCCAAGTTTGAATCCCGGCTCCGCCACCTGGGGGGCCCAGGCGATTCACCGCGCTTCTCTGGGCCTCGGCTTCCTCATCCGGAAAAGGGGGATCCGCTACCCGTTCTCCCTTCCCTTTAGACCGTGGGCCCCGGGTGGGAGCCGGGGATGGGATCCGACCCCATCGCCCTCAGTCTGGCCCGGGGCTCGGCCCGGAGGAAGCACCCGACCCCTTCCGCCGCTCCCGCCATCGCCCTCGTTTCTGTCATTCGCCCTGCCGGGCCCCTCGACCACCTGCCCCCTCGGAGCCTCTTCCGGTTCTCCCGTCGGGGGCCGGGGGGGTGAGGGCCCTGCTGCGAGGAGGCCGGGCCCGCCCACCTTCAAGGCCTGGTCCTGCAGCTTGAAGTCCTCGTCCTCGTCCGAGTCACAGTCTGGGAACTGATAGATCCGGATCCCAAAACGTTCAATCTCTTCACGGATCTGCCGGGGGAGACGGGGAGACGGCTGCCGGGCCCGGCCCCTCTCCCGGCCCCTCCTCCCCGACTTCCTCCTCCTCCTCCGGCCCCGCACCTTCCGTTTCTTGTGCTCCACCTCAGGGGGCGTCAGGGTGTCCGCCTTGGCCAAGATGGGCACGATGTTGACCCGCTGGTGCAGGGCCTTCAAGAATTCCACGTCCAGGGGCCGCAGGCTGAGGAGAGCGAGGCCCGTTACCCCGGCCCCCGCCCCCGGTCCTCGGACTGCCCCGGTGGGGGTCGGGGGGAGTCGTACCCGTGGCCGAAAGGGGAGATGAAGTAGAGGCAGCAGTGCACCCGGTTGTCCTGGATATTCTTGCGGTTCAGGCCACTTTCATCCCGGAAATACTGCTCGAACTGCTGGTCGATGTAGTCGGCCAAAGGCTTCCAGCTGGGCCGGGGCCGGGGGGTGGCGGGAGAGAGAGGGAGAGGGGACCACTGAGGCCCGGAGGCTGGGCCGACTGCCCCGGGGGACCGCGGCCCTAAGGGCTGACCCGTCCGTCCCCCGTTCCCCCCTGCCATCCCGGGTGTCCTCCCCGCCTCAGTCCGCCCCCGCGTGGCGCGGCCCCGGACGCACCACTCGGTGTTGTTGACCGCGTCCCCGAAGCCCGGCGTGTCCACGATGGTCAGCCGCAGCTTGATGCCCTTCTCCTCGATTTCCACGCTGTGCTTGGTGATCTCCACCGTCTGGGTGATCCTCTCTGTGGGGGGCCGACGGGGGGGGGGGGGAGAGGGGGAGGAGCTGCCGGCCGGTGCCGAGGCCACCCTGCCCACCCCGCCCCCGCCCGCCATCCTCTGACAACAAACAAGGAGCCCGTTTCCCCGCCTGGGCCGGGGCCCAGGGGCGGCTCGGTCCCCTCCCTCCTGCTCCCGCTTCGTTTGGCCCGGGAAGGCGACGGTTTCCTCTCACCCTCGGCGTTGAGGAGTCTGCGGTCTCTGTACAAGTCGGTGAGGAAGAGGCTGTTGATGAGGGTGGATTTGCCCAGCCCCGACTCTCCGGGGGGGGGGGGGGGCACAGGGCAGGAGAGGCCACCTCAGGGGGCCGGTCCCGGACGCGGCTGTAACGGTCCGCTCCGCTCCGGGCCCAGCTGCCTTCGGCTTCCGTTACCCCTCAGTTTCCCTCTCCCCTCCCCGCATCCCCCGACCCCTCCGGTCCTACCTGCCACCATCAGAGTGAAGTCAAAGCCCTTCTTCACAGACTTGCGGTGGACCTGGTTGGGGAGGGTGGCAAAGCCCACGTACTCCTTGTCGTCCTGTCTCGGGGAGAAGGGCCCGGCTCTAGTCAGGGAAGGGGCCGGGGGAGCCCCCGCAGCCCAGCCCCCCACTTCACCTCGGCCCAGAGGAGCCAGGGGAGTCGGGACCTGCCGTTGGACCGGAGGGGCCTCCCCAGAGCCAGACCCTCCCGCCCGTCCGCCCCTTGACTCCCGCCCGGGCCGGGGGCGCGGCCGGTGGCTCCCCACCGGGCCGGGCACGACCCCCGCGAGTTCCACCGAGCCTCCTCCCACCGGGCGCGACCCTCGTGAGTTCCACCGGGCCCCCCCGGCCGGGGCCGGGCTTGCCGGCCGCTCTGGCGGCCGGTTCCCGAAGGCCGAGAGTCCTCGGGTGGGAGGTGCGGTGTCCCCGGCCTGGTGTCCCTGGCCGAAGGGCGGGGCTGGAGATGGGTGGGGAGGACACACCCTACCTCAGAGGAGTCGTAGGGGTCAAGCTTGCCCCAGGGGCTGCGGGGCCTAGTCAGGGGGCTGAGCGGGGCTGGGGCTGAGATGTGCTGGTGACCGTCGGGGGGCCAGGGCCGAGCGGGAGGCCTGGGGTCGGGCTCCGGGGCCGCGGGCAGCGCCTCCGGATCCCTAGAGCTCGGCTCCTCGGGCTCCGGCCGCCGGCAGCCACCCCCGCCGCCGCCGCCGTCCCCCCCGGGGAACTCCTGGACGAACTGGGCCAGTTCCGCCTCCTCGGGGTCCTCCAGGAAGCGCCTGATCTGGGGAGAGGTGGGGATGGGGGACGGGACCGGGAGGGGAAGCCACCGGGGAGGTGATGGGTGGGCGTGGGACGGGACAACCAAGAGGAAAGGGAGGAGGGATCCAGGGAGAGGATTTAGGGAACCGGGAGAGAGAGAGGAGCAGGAGGGAAAGAGAAGAGGGAGGAGGGAGCCGAGGACAGGGAGGAGGGAGGCCGGGAGCGGGATGAGGCAGCCAGGGAGAAGGAGGAGGAAGGGGATGAGGGAGCCAGGAGAGAGGGAGGAGGGGGAAGGAGGAAGGAATCAGGGAAGGAGGGCAAGGGAGGCAGGAGAGAGGCCAAAGGAGAAAAGGAAAAGAGGAAAGAGCTTGTTTTAAAAGAACTGAAACACAGAAGAACAAATATGTTAGCAGCAAAGCTGGAGGCAGGGCCTGGCCGCCCCCGTTCCTCCCCAGCCCCGGCCCCTCAGAGCCCCCCTTGGGGTCGTCGAATCCTGGGCCGCAGGACCGCTCCCGTGGATGGACGGGATCGTTGGCACCCAGGGGTCCCCGGCCCCCCGGGGTCGCTCTCAAGGCTCCCGGGCTTGGAAGGGTGCTCGGAGGGTGCTGACCGGCCCAAACCCGGCCCCTCCCGGCCCCCTTCTAGGAGCGGGGGCCCGCGGGCGGGACGGAGGCCAGGCCAGGCCAGGCCAGCAACGACGGGGCCGGAGCCTCAGGCCGGAGCCGAGACCAGAGGAGAAAAAGATGAACGTCTGTCACGGGAGGAAGAGAGGGAGAGCCAGGGGGAGGGCGACAGAGGAGAGCACGGATGGCACCCGCGGGGAGCCCGCGGCCCTGGCGGGACTTGGCCGGTCCCAGCCTCCCGGGAGTCTACCGGAGGCCCCTGCGGCCCCGGGGACCCCAACCTTCCGGCCCGGTCCCCGGGCCCCCGAATCCAGGGTGGGCAGGAGCCAGGAGGTGACAGAGGGGCCCAAGGGCTCACTCCCCCAGAGGACGGACAGGTGGGAAACCAGCAAGCACGGGGTATAGGGGAGGCAGAGAGTAGGCACAGGGGAGAGAAGGGGGCGGGAGGGGGCGGGTGGCAGAGAGGGGAAGGGAGGCTGATAGAGGCCGACTAGCAGCTCGGCCTCCAAGCTGTGGAGTGCCTGGGTGCCCAACGGCCCCCAAGTCGTGTCAAGGCCGGTGCCCTCATCCTCCACCCCCGGCGCCCCCACACCAGGGGACAGCCCAGAGGAGGTCTACCTGGCGCCGGCGGCGAGGCTCGGGGCTGCAGTCCATGTCTCCCGCGGCCGGACGGACGGACGGACGGGAGGGCGGACGGTCACCCCTTCCACCGGGGCAGGGCTCTGCCGGCCCGGGGGCGGGAGTGGGCCCAAATAGAGGAGCCCCTGGGCCCTCATCTGCATAGTCCCGCCCCTCGCCCGGAGGCAGGGCCATCCCTCTCACCTCCTTCCTTCCGTCCATCCGGCCGGCCCTTCCTCCCCTCGCCCGCCCACGGCCTCTCCCTGGCATCCCCGTGCTCCCGAGGGCAGCCTCGCCCGGGGGACTGGCGGTGCCAGGCTCGGCCCGGCCTTCGCCCGCTCAGATGTAGCCCTCCAGACAATGGACAAGGGCCCCGCGGCGGAGCCAAGCCGGGCACCGGCCCCACGCCCCGGAGCCACGGGCTCGGATGGCACGGTGACGGCACGGGGACGGGCGGAGGGCGGAGGGCACGGCTACCAGACGGCCGACTCGGCCGGCAGCGGGGGCTCTGGGGATCCGATCCGATCCCCGAAAAGCGAGGTGGCCCGGTGGATAGAGCCCTGGCCCGGGAGGCCTTCCGACCTGGGTTCTAATCCCGGCTCTGCCACTTGTCTGCTGGGTAACAATGATGATCGTTATGGTATTTGTTAAGCACTTACTATGTGCCAGGCACCGTACTAAGCGCTGGGGTAGATACCATCAAATCGGGTTGGACCCAGCCCCTGGCCCACATTGGGCTCAGGGTCTCAATGCGCAGAGAAGTGAAGTGACTTGCCCAAGGTCACCCAGCAGACGAGCGGAGGAGCCGGGATTAGAACCCATGACCTTCTGACTCCCAGGCCCATACTCTATCCACTATGCCATGCTGCTTCCCCAATAATGATGGTATTTGTTAAGCGCTTGCTACGTGCCAAGCACTGTTCTAAGCGCCGGGGTAGATATAGGGTTGTCAGGTTGTCCCACGAGGGGCCCACAGCCTTAATCCCCATTTTAAAGATGAGGTAACTGATGCACAGAGGAGTGAAGCGGCTTGCCCAAGGACACAGCAGATAAGTGGCAGGGCCAGGATTAGAACCCAGGTCCTCTGACTCCCAAGCCTGTGCTCTTTCCACTAAGTCACGCTGCTTCTCTAGCCTCGGGCGCGTCATTTCCACTTCTCTGTGCTTCAGTTACCTCGTCGGTAAAATGGAGATTAAGACCGTGAGCCCCGTGTGGGACAGGGACCGTGTCCAACCTGATTAGCCAGCACCCCAATCCCGGCTGCGGTTTCCCGGGAAGGTAGGCGACCTGGACCGTAGTAGACCCGGACCCCTGCCTGGGGCCAGGAGGAAGGGAGGGGCAGGAAGACTCAACCACAAGCACAGTACTCAACGCTGGGGTAGATGGAAGATCGCCAGTTCCCACGTGGGGCTTCCGATCTAAGTAGGAGGGAGAACAAGTTTTGAATCCCCATTTGCAGATGAGGGGACGGAGGCACAGAGAAGTGAGGTGACTCGCCCGAGGTCCCACAGCAGGCAAAAGGTAGAGCTGGCATTAGAACCCAAGTCCCCCCCGTCCGGGGCCGGGACTCTATCCACACCGATTCTCGAAGGCACTAGGGGATGGAGCGGAGGGGTGGGGGGATAGGGTGGAGAGAGGACAGTCAAGGAAGGCTTTCTGTCGATGTGATTTTGGAAGAGTTCTGAAGATGGGGGAGAGCGGGGGTTTGCCAGATGTAAAGGGGGAGGGAGTTCGGGGCAGGAGGGAGGGCCGGAGCAAGGGGCTGAAGGAGAGGGACGAGAGCGAGGCTCGGGGAGGAGGTTGGTGGTAATGGAGCCGTCTCTCCGGGCTCCATTCATTCATTCGGTCGTATTTACCTAGTGCTCACTGTGTGCAGAGCATTGCACTAAGCGCTTGGGAGAGTATGGTATACCAATAAACCGACGCATTCCCTGCCCACAGTGAGCTCGCGGTCTAGAGGGGGAGGCGGACGTTAATGGAAATAAAGGAACGAAGGCCTGGAGGGTAGGTTGGTGTTAGGTGGAGCCGTGGCTCCCGGCTCCCGGGTGGAGCGGGCACAGAACTGGGGGGAGGCCCTAGGCGGGGGGGCTCCCTCTGGGCTCCGAGGAGACCCCGACCAATCCCGGCTTCGGTCTCTCAGGAAGGTAGTAGGCCCGGACCCCCGCCTGGGGCCAGGAGGAAGGGACGGGGAGGAAGCCTCATCCGCGGGACCATTTCGGAGCGGAGCCGAGAGCCCTGTCGACGTGAGGGAAAGCGGGGCCGCAGCCGCGGGGGAAGGACGTGGCCTAGAAAGTTTCTCTCCGTGCTGATGCCCTTGATGGGGAGAGGAGAGACGGAGAGAGGGGCGGGAAAGAAGAGAAGCAGGAGGAGGAGGCGGTGGCAGTCCTGGCCGGCAGCCCGGAGCCGGGATCCGCAGGAACTGCTGGGATTGTCCCGTCCTGCCCTCCCCCAGCCCGGGGCGGGGTGGGGGGGAGGAGGGGAAGGGGGCGCGGGGGCACCGGCTGCCGGCCCGGGCTAGGGGTGGCAGGCGGCCTCTTCTCCCCAGATCTGACGGGATGGGCCCCACCGGGCTCGCCAGCCTCCCCCACACGGCGTTCGCTCTCTCCCAACCCTCGCGGCCCGGCCGTTGCTTCCGCAACAGGGGGAGACCGAGGTGCCGAACGGCAGCCTCTCGCTGAGGCAGCCCTGGGGCCGCCCGAGGTCTAAGCCGGGATCCCCGCCCCCGGAGCGTCAAGACCCGGAACGGCTCCTAGGAGCCGAGAGTCCCGACTGCCAGCCCGGCGTCCTATCGATGACTCTGCCGCCTCCCACCTCGACCTCCCCAGCTCGGTCAGGGGATGGTAGACTGTCAGCTCCTTGACGGCGAGGTGTGTGTCTACCTGCTCTACTGTACTGTACTCTCCCAAGCACCCGTGTGTGTGTGTGTGTGTGTGTATGAGAGAGAGAGGGAGAAAGAGAGAGTGCCCTCCCCCATGCCCTCTACACGGCAGCAGGACATTCAGAGGAACCATGTCCTTCGTGGTTATCTCTACCATCACTGACTTTTCCATCAAGAAGCCCTTCTAGAGCTTTCAGCCAGCAAGTCTTACGGAAAGAGCACAGGCCCGGGTGTCAGAGGACCTAGGCTCTCATCCCAGCTCGGCCACTTGTCTGCCGTGTGACCTTGGGCAAGTCGCCTCATTTCTCTGTGCCTCTGTTTCCTCATCTGTAAAATTGGGGATGAAATCCCTCTCCCTCCTACTAGGACTGTGAGTCCCACGCGAGCCCCACATCCAACCTGATTATCTTGTATCCACCTCGGCCCAGAGTTCACAGCACAGGGAGTACTTAACAGATACCAATCTCACTATCATCATCATCATCATCATCATCATCATCATCAGTATTGCTATAAACTTACCCAATGCTTGGGGGGGGGGGTGCCCTACTGATCGTTGTGGCCGCACTCTTCCTGGGGAAAACAACTTCCACTATCTACTACAGAAGCAGCGTGGCTCAGTGGAAAGAGCACGGGCTTTGGAGTCAGAGGTCATGAGTTCAAATCCCAGCTCTGCCGCTTGTCGGCTGTGTGACTGTGGGCAAGTCACTTAACTTCTCTGTGCCTCAGTTCCCTCATCTGTAAAATGGGGATTAAGACTGTGAGCCCCACGTGGGACAACCTGATTCCCCTGTGTCTACCCCAGCGCTTAGAACAGTGCTCGGCACATAGTAAGCGCTTAACAAATACCAACATTATTACATTATTATTATCTCATGTGTGGGAAGCGTCTCCCTTTGCCTTGAACCTTAGGGGAGTTGTCTGAGCCAAACCAGCCCCGTGGAGCAGGGACCATCACGAGAGGAGACCATGTCGGCCTCCCGGGGCTCAGATTTGTCCGTCAGCGAGTTTTGGGTAACCGGGTTGAATTTTACCCCCCAAGCCGGACCCCTCCTGGACAGATACCGTGGGGATCCGACGCCGCGGGAGCGATCTGCCCGCTCTGCTTGTTTCCTTCCCTCTCTTTCTGACCTCCTGCTTCTGGCAGCACAGAGCAGAGCCTGTGGAATGTCTCTCCCCCACGCACTGACCCTGCTCATCTTCTACCCCCTTGCCCCCTCCGGCCCTTGAGGACCTCCCTGGCACAGCGCGTAGAGACAGCGTCTCACCCGAGGTCCCGTGGCCCATGGGGAACACCGGGAGAGGGCCCGGGGGGCCTTAGGTATCCAGTCGTTTGGCGCTCGCTCCCTGACTCGGTTTCTCCGCTCCCCTCTGCTTCTAGACTCTCTTAAGGCAGGCAGAGGAAGCGTCCCCCACTTCAACTTTGCCCAAATGTTCAATGGGTGGTGGTCACTGAGGGCTTACAGTGTGCAGAGCACTGTTTTTAAACGTGCAGAGCACTGTTTTTAAACGCTTGGGAGCAGACAGTACGACGGATTTGGTGGACGGGTTCCCTACCCTCAAGGAAGCCTACAATTGAGGGGAGAGAGAGACAGGCAGGCTCGCAGGCAGGCCCCATGTTTCTCCTGGCCCACTGAAGGATATAAGTACTTCCGGATGAGGCGGCCGGAGAGGCCTATCCGGAGGGCCACCGCCCCACCCCCCCCAGCTCCCATCTCCGCGGATCACCCCTAACACTTCACCCGTCTCATCAGACAACGCCCCCGCCCGCTGACCCTCGGCGGTCACGCTCGCCCACAGAGGGCTTCCCTCAGCATGCACATCCTCGGGCTGTTCCGGCAGCCTCCCGGGGTAAGGGAGGGTGGGGCAGGGCGGGGCAACGATCGGTCCTTCCCGCCGGACGTGGCCCGGGGGAGCCGCAGGAAGTCCCGGGGGAACCGGCTCGGCGGCAGCTCAAAGCATCTCACTCTGAGAGGTTCCCGAGGCTCGGGAGGGCCCGGGTCGGACGAGTCCGGCCACGCAGCCAGCACCTGCTCCTGGAGGCGGTGACACGGCCGCGCTGCTGGTAGGCGGAGTGGCCTAGCGGCTAGAGTAGGGGCCTGGGAGTTGGGTTCTAATCCCGCTCTGCCACGTGACTGCCCGGTGACCCCGGGCAAGTCACTTTGCCTCTCTGGGCCTCAAGCGACCTCCTCCGTAAACTGGGGATTAAGATCGTGAACCCGTGCGGGACGGGGACCGCGGCCAACCTGACACCCTCGTATCTACCCCAGATCTCGGGACGGCGCCTGGCACGTAGTGAGCGCTTCACAAATACCACAGAAAAACCAAGAGGCGGGAGCGAGAGAGAGGAGCCTGACAGAGAGGGGATGCCGTACACCGGACAGTCGGTAGGCCCGGCTTCTAGTTCCGCCGCAGACTCCTGTGTGTTTTCAGACCGGGCCCGGGGACGGTGCCCTCTCCGGTTACCCCGTACCCATCCCAGGGCTTAGCACGGTGCCCGGCACTTAACGGGTCCCTCGGAAATGCCGCCGTGAAGGCGGCGGAGAAGAGATGACAGAGACCGGCATTCGGGCCAGAGATCTGAGCTCGCAGGAAACGAGAAGAATCTTCGCCCTCCGGGACGGTCTCCAGCCTCGACTTTACCCAGCGTGACCCTAGCCGTCGCTCTAGGACCCTCGCCCGGATTCATCCAGACCCCTCTCGAGCCCGCTGATATTTCGGCCTGCTTCCTGTGGGAATGAATTCCACACGCTCACCACCCGCTGGCCTTTCTGCCTCGTCCCTTGCCAAGTAGTCTTTGCCTCCGGGTTGGGAGCGTTTCCCAGAGCCAGCCCCCCCAGGGGAAGGGGGCCCGGGGCTGGAAGGAAGGGAGGAGGGGGCCCGGACTGGAAGGAAGGGAGGAGGCTCTCGTGCAGCAACCCGATTCCCCAAGAGGCCGGCGCGAGGCTGGGACGGACCGTCAGAGCCCCGGGTGGGAGACGGCCCGGGTTAGGGGGTGGGAAGGGGGTCTGCAGGGGAACGAGCACCCCCCCCCCGGCAAACGCCGTCACCCGCCGGGGACTGGAAGTCGGTCTTAAATCGAGAGATGGGCGGAGAGCGCCGCGACCCCGTCCGAACCGAACTGGGACGGGAGGCCAGGCCGAGCCCCCGGGTCCCCGCCGGCCCGGGAATCCGGGCCGATCGATGCCCTTCCCCTCGGGGTTCCCACCCCGGGAACAATCGACCCGTCCGTCACCCTCGCGGAGGGGGCGGGCACCGCTCTGCCCCGGCCAGACCCCACACGGCCGCCAGCGGGGGACAATCACGGGGTCGGCGGAAGCTTCCGGACGAGGCCCTGGGCCGCGGCCCGGACGCAGCTTGAAAGCGGACCGCGGCCCGATCCCGGGGAAGGCTGCCTTTCAGACCCGGGGGGCCCTCGATCCGATCCGACGGATGGAGGCCCCCGGCCCACAGCCCAGGATGGGCTTCCAGTTTCTACCGCACTGTGCGCCGGGCGGGCCTTTAGGGGCCGGGGGTGGTGGTGCCCGGAGGATGCCCGGCAGGTGGGGAGGGAGGCTCCGGGCAGCATCACGGGCCCTCAGCCGAAGACGATCCTCCCGGTCTCCTGTTGGCTAAGCACCGATCGACTGGGAATCGGGGAATGGGGGGGGGGGGAGGCGGTATTGGCTCGATGCCCTTCTGGCCCTAGAGGAGAAGCCAGGGGATCGAGGCCGTGCCAGCAGCAGCAGCAGCAGGCTGGGCTGGCTTCCAGCCAAGGCTAGCCCAGCCAGGAGATATCTGGGGGACCCCCCAGGTGTCCGGGAGGGCCTTTTCCTCTCATAGGGTGCCCACGCGGGGGGGACAGAGGGTGGGGCCTGGGGGTCCGGGAGGGGGCTAAAGTGAAGGGGCAGGGGACTCGGGCCCAGGAGGGGGTTTCTCCCTGGGCAACGTGCGATCTAAGGGGGCGTGCACACGGGCTCCCCTTCACGGAGGTCGGGGAGCGGGTGACGCTGTGTTTCTGTGAGGAGCCTAGGTTGCAGAGAGACAGATTGAGAGAGAGATCGTGCGTGTGTGTGTCTGTGTGCGCGCACTGCCCGGCCCGGTCCGGCCCCGGCTCAGCGGTGCTGTTTTCGCAGGCCGCTGGCCGGGACAACAGGGGGCCGGGGGAGCGACCATCCGGCCGGCCGGCCATCCGTCCGTCCGTCCGTCCGTCCGTCCGTCCGGGCCGGCAGTCCCGTGCCGGGAAGGGGTCAGCCTCTGCCAAGCGGCCAAGAGGCCCCGTCCCCGGCCTCCCCGCGCCTCCGAGGCCCCCCGCCGCCCCCTCCCCATCGGCTGCCCCCTTTGGCCCGCGCGGGGCTCCAGCTGGCCGCACGCAGGACCGCCCCCACCCCCGGCCCCCCGGCCCCCCGGCCCCCAGACCGGGGCTCCGGCCGGGCCCGGCCATCCTGCCCCCGAGGGCTCCGGCCGGGTGAGGTCAGGTCAGCCCGGGGCGGGGGGGCCCTCTCCTCCCTCCCCTCCCTCCCGATCCCTCCCGGTCCCCGGGGCCGCGGGCCGAGGGAGGGGAGGGCAGGGCGGTCCGGTCCGGTCCGGTCCTGTCCGGCCCCGCTTACCATGGCTGCGGGCCGGGCCGGGCCGGACCCTGCGGCCGCTCCTCCCGGGGCTCCGTCCCCTCGTCGCTCCCCGCGGGCCCGGACTGCGGGCCGGCTGCCGGGGGGGTGGGGGGGGGGCGGGGGGGCGGGCCCGGGGCGGGGCCGGGGCGGCTCCCCCTCCGCACCCCCACCCCTCCTCACTCAGTGGCGGTCAGTGAGCGCAGACTGTGTGCGGAGCACTGGGCTGACCTCTCGGGAGAGGACGATACGACATCCCCGGCCAGGCGGCTGCCTCCCCCTCCGGCTGTCAGCTCCTAGTGGGCAACTCATAATCATCATCATCACCACGAGAGCATTCGTTAAGCGCCGACTAGGTGCCAAGCGCCGTCCTGAGCGCTGAGGAGATAGGAGGTGATCGGGTGGTCCCCCGAGGGGTTCCCGCTCTTCATCCCCGCTCGACAGACGAGGTCTCCGAGGCCCGGAGAAGTCAAGCGACTTGCCCAGAGTCACACAGCCGATAAGGGGCGGGGCCGGGATTAGAACCCACAACCGCTCCGTTGGTACTTTCCCAAGCGCTCGGCACAGCGTCCCCGCACTCGGCGAGCCCGCCACAAACACCGCTGATGGTTGGATCGATCGGAGGGGTCAGAGGTCAAGGGCAGAGGCCGGAGAGCAGAGGGGGGCGGGGGCCGGGGCCGGAGGAGAAGAGGACGGGACACCGAAGATCCGTGTCCCTCTTTGGGAGGATTTGGGCCTGGTCCCGCTCCCCTTCCATCCTGCTCCCCTTCCACCTGGAAACACAGACCGCTTCCCCCGGCCCCCGCCTCTCCTCCCCCATCCCGCCGTAGAGGCTGGGAGGAAGCCCCGATCCATCCCGATTGATTGATTTATTGATTGATAGATTGTAAATTAATCTTTACACGCTTTACACGCTTTAGAGCAGCGTGGCTCAGTGGCGAGGGCCCGGGCTGGGGAGTCGGGCTCGCGTCCCCGCTCCGCCGTTCGTCTGCTGTGTGATCTTGGGCAAACCGCTTAACTTCTCTGTCCTTCAGTGACCTCCTCTGTCGTTCATTCAGTAGTATTTATCGAGCGCTTACTATGAGCGGAGCACTGTACTAAGCGCTTGGAATGTACAAATCGGCAACAGATAGAGACAGTCCCTGCCCACTGACGGGCTTACGGTCTAATCGGGGGAGACGGACGAAAACAATAGCAATAAATAGAATCGAGGGGATGTACAGCTCATTAAAACAATAGCGCTAAATAGAATCAAGGGGATGTACATCTCATTAACAAAATAAATAGGGTAATAAAAATATATACAGATGAGCGGACGAGCACAGTGCTGAAGGGAGGGGAAGGGAGAGGGGGAGGAGCAGAGGGGAAGGGGGGGAAGGGGATGCTTAGCTGAGGGGAGGTGAAGGCGGGGTAGAGGGGCAGCAGAGGGAGCAGAGGGAAAAGGGGAAATTCAGTCTGGGAAGGCCTCTTGGAGGAGGTGAATCTCAAATGAGGATTGACTGTGAGTCCCACGCGGGACAACCTCATTACCTTGTATCTACCACAGTACTTGGCACAGAGTAAGCGCTTAACAAATACCATCATCATTATTATTATTATTATTATAAGATCGGATAGGCGAGTCTTAGATCAAAGAGTGGGCAAGGGGAGCCTGCCATGCCAGGATTTTGCAGGAAGGGAAGCCAGAGGTGGAGGTTGAGGGTGGGGAGCAGGGGGGCGGTGGGAGAGGTCCCCTGCCGCTCTCCTGTCCGCGGAAGATGGATCCCGCAGGGCCTGGGATTACTGAGGATTGGCCTCTCACGCCGTCCGGATCCCCCGCGTCACCCCCCCGGGGCCCCGTGGAGCTCGGAGGGCCCCGGGGGCCGGCCACCGCTCATTGGACCACCCCGCCTCCTTGGCCGGCGAGGGGAGGGACGGGCCGTCCGGAGGGACCGTCCCATCGGGCCCGGGAACGCGGCACTCCTATCGCCGGCGAGGGAGACCCCAGGGCCCGGGGCCTCGGAGAGGGGACGGGACGGAGTGGCTGCAGCGGCCACCCTGGCTTTAAACGCATTAAAGGCCTAAGGGATGAGAGCGTCAGCGGCCGGGGAAGGGCAGGTCCCAGGGATCAGGCTGGAGGGAGGGACGGAGGGGCGGAGGAGGCGAGAAATAAAGCTCGGTGGTGCCCGGTGCCCCTTCCCAAAGGGGCGGAAAAGGCCTGGGCCCCCTCGCAGAAAGCTCCCAGGTGAGAAGCAGTGTGGCCCAGTGGCTACAGCACGAGCCTGGGACTCAGAAGGTCGTGGATTCTAATCCCTGCTCTGCCACTTGCCTGCTGTGTGACCTTGGGCAAGCCACCTCACTGGTCCTCAGTTTCCTCACCCGTAAAATGGGGATGGAGACCGTGAGCCCCACATGGGTCAGGAACTGTGTCCAACCCGATTTGCCTGTCTCCACCTCAGCGCTTAATACGGTGCCTGGCACACGGTAAGCACTTAACAAATGCCACCAATATCATCATTATCTGACGGGGGCGCTCTTTTATCGGCACCCCCCCCCCAGGGGCCGGGAGCCTTGTTGCTCTGTGGGGGCGGAGCCGGTGGCCACCGGGGCTGTGGGTCATAGGGTGGGGCCTGGCTGGCCTTTGGCCAGAGCGGTACCTGGCCAGCCCTTCTGGAGCGTAAACCCGGTGTGGGGCGGGAAACGTGTCTACCAATTCTGTTCTACCGCCCTCACCCAAGCGCTAAGTACAGTGCTGTGTACACAGGGAGGCGCCCGATAAATACCACCGGTTGACTGACTGATTGTTCGACTGGGCCCAAGAGAACGGCCTCCCCTGCACCCCCAGTCATCTCCCCTGGTACCCAAGCTGGCCACTTCTGTCCAGGCAGATTGGTCTGAGAGGGCTGCTGGGCCTACAGGTCCCCCGGTAACCCATCGGGACACGGTCCCACGGGCAGAAAGTTCAAGCAGAAGGCATGATGCCCTTTGGGAGGGAGGCCTAAGGCCTGGCCCCCTTGGGCCTCCACTGACCCGGACCACTCCGGTTCCGGGATTCTCGCAGCTCAGACCAGGCAGGCCTCTTCTCGGCCTCTACTGCACAGAGGGGACACGAGGGTGGCCCCCGGAGCTCTTAAAATATGGGCCGAGATTCAGTCTGAGTGCTCGATAATCGTAATACTGAAAAACGCTCTACTGAGCGCCGGGATACATGCAGTGCAATCACAATGGACACAATCCCCGGTCCTGCATGGGCCTCAGTAGGAAGGACGGCAGGAATTGAATCTCCGTTTTACAGATGAGGAAACTGAGAAGCCAAGCGACTGGCCCGGGGTCACCCGGCAGGCAAGCGGAGGAGCCGGGGTCGGGACCCAGGACCTCTGACCCCTGGGCTGGGGTTCTTGCCGTCAGGCCACGCTGCGGGGAAAGACCGGAAACCTCCCCCAGCCCCGCCTAGTCGCCCAGATCAAGTCCACAGGTTTCAGCCCGTTTTCTGTTTTACACATCGGCTCTCCTCCCTCCCCGTGCCCCCGCTCACACTCTCTGCTCCTCCCAAGCCCGTCTCCTCAGTCTGGATCTGGCTCGCCTCGGCCCCTCTCCCCCGCCCATCCCCGGCCTGGTCCTCCCTCCCCCTGCCCATTCATTCATTCGATAGTATTTATTGAGCGCTTACTATGCGCAGAGCACTGTACTAAGTGCTTGGAATGTACAATTAGGCAACAGATATCCTCCCAGCCTTCGGAATCCCCCCGAAAACTCCACCAGCCAGTCATTTGACTAAAGCCCACCACCACCCCGGCAGTCACCTCTAGCACTTCAGAATCACAACTGCGGTATTGTTTCGGTGCTGACTGTGCGTCGAGCACTAAGTGCCGGGAGAGATCCAGGATGATCGGGTCAGAGCCTACTCCTTGATAACCTTGACCCATCTTCACGTAGGCTACTTATAATGTCCAACGAACTGACCGCTTCTACCGCTTGCGAATATTTTTACGTCTGTCTCCCTCATTACATTGTAAGCTCTTCCTGGGCAGGGGCTGGGTCTCGGGCTCCGGTCGTATTTCCCGGTACAGTCCGCCACACTCAGGAGCCGTTATTAGAAAGTACTTCGGCGAAGTCGGCCCTCGCGTTGCGGGCGGGGATTGCGTCTGTTATACTGTTGTGTTGTACTCTCCCGAGTGGTCACAGTAGGCATCCAATTAATACAACTGATCGATCGATCGTCAAGTGAGCTGCGTCCAGACGCGAGACCGGGCCCCTCTCCAGGCTCCGTGAATCCCAGCTGCTGGTAAGTACCGAGTGCTAGAGTGGGTTGGACACAGTCCCTGTCCCACCTGGGGCTCACGATCTTAATTCCCATTTTACGGATGAGGAACTGAGGCCCAGAGAAAGTGAGGTGACCTGTCCAAGGTCACCCGGCAGACAAGCGGTGGAGCCAGGATTAGAGCCCGGGTCCTTCTGACTCCCAGGCCCGTGCTCTCCCCGTTAGGCCGTGCCGCTGCCTCTTGCCCGCTGTGTGACCTTGGACGAGTCACTTAACCTCTCTGGGCCTCGATTTCTTAATTGGTAAAATGAGGATAAGCGCGCCGGTCTGGGAGTCAGTGGACCTGAGTTCTAATCCCAGCGCCACCGTTTACCTCCTCTCTGACCTTGGGTGAGTCACTCTGCATATGAGGGAACTGAGCCACAGAGAAGCAAAATGGAGATTTGGGACCTGTTCTCCCTCCTAGTTAGATTGCGAGGCCCATCCCCCACCCCTGCCCCCTATGGGATCTGATGATCTTGTATCTACTCCAGCAGTTAGTACGGTGCTCGGCATGTAGTAAGCTCCTAAGAAATACCACAATTATTATTATCATTATAATACCGGCTCTCCCTCCCTCTCAGATGGTGAGTCCCTTGTGGGACAGGGTCAGCGATCGATCATCCCGAACCCCTCCCGACACTTAACACGATCTCGGCACACAGTGTAGGCTCAATGAATTCCACCCAGATGCCCAGGTCGGTCAGAAGATGGGCGCCGTCACCGACGCTGGCCGATCGTCCTTACGGAAGTCACTTTACGTTTCCGTTCCTCGGTTTCCCTGAGATGGCGGGTGGGGAGAAGGGAAACCCCCGACTCCCCCGAGAGGCAGAATTACCAGGGAGATCACTGGAAATGCTGGCCTTAGAAAAAGTAAGCTCCTCTTACTAGAAAACATTTGTCAAAGTGCCCGGGAGGGCTGGCCTGGAGAAGAAACGAAATCAATGGAGGCAGAGAGAGCTGCACATTGCAGGAGAGGCTGCGGTGGGCGGTCCCGGCGGGCAGACCTGGGGACAGCTGGAGTTGTCCCGGCAGGAAATCCAGGGGACGGAGGCAGTTGTCCTGGCAGGCAGGCAGGCCGGCGGGCCGGCCGGAGACCTGGCCTGGGGTCGGGCTTCAAGAAGCCTTATGGCTCCAGCTGCCGCAGTCCTTGGGGGGCGGGTGTGTGTGTGTGTGTGTTTGTGTGTGTGTGTGTCGGGGTCGGGGGGGGGGGGAGGCGAGCGCTGTCAGCCAGGCAGGGCGACCCCTCGGGGTACTCAGAACCTCCCCCCCAACCCTCACGCTCACTTTTCTTTGGGGGGGTCCACACCCTGGGGGTCCTAGCTCAGCTCTCTCAGGCTCTTTGCTGGGAGCCAGCAGGGGCGGAGGAAAACCCTCCTTGGGGACGAGGGGCTACAGCTTCCTGGCCCCCGCCCCCCCCGCGTCCCTTCCCGTCCCTTCCCGCCACTGCTGCCTCCAGAGGCTCCCCTAGGTTTCAATCTGGCCCTCTCAACTAGCTGAGACCGACGGGGATGGGACGGGATCAGATGGCCACAGTTTTTTCTTCATTCGTAATGATCTTTGTGAACCGCTTACTATGGGGTACTCTACTTTGGGGCGCACTGTACGAAGCTCTAGGGTAGACCGTAAGCTCCTTTCTCTGTGCCTCAGTTCCCTCATCTGTAAAATGGGGATGAAGACTGTGAGCCTCATGTGGGACAACCTCATTCCCCTGTATCTACCCCAGCGCTTAGAACAGTGCTCTGCACGTAGTAAGCGCTTAACAAATACCAACATCATTATTATTATTATTATTATTATTAGACTGCCAGCTCCTTGTGGGCAGGGAACATGTCTACCAACTCTGCTGGAGCATACTCTCCCAGGCATTTATCGCGCACGGTGAGCGCTCAACAGATTCCACCGATGATTGACAGATCGATCGAGGCAGATACAAGCTAATCCAGTCAGACGCGGTCCCCGTCCCACCTGGGCCTCACAGTCTAAGGATGATGGACCACGGGTATTGAAGCCCCATTTAAAAGATGTGGAAACCGAGGTACGGAGAACTGAAATCACTTGCTCGAGGTCACCCAGCACCGAAACGGCAGAGTTGGGATTAGAACCCGGGGCTTCTGACTACTCCCAGGTCCAGGCTCTCGCTCCACTAGGCCACACCGCTTTGCCTGCTAGAACTTCCTTCTGCCTGCTCTTGGCAGTTGAAAGATTTTTTAGGAGCTCCCCGTCTCACTCCCCCTTCTCACCAGCTCACTGCGAAATACGTGGGGCTGATATTTTTGAATCTTAAATAGGAACTCTCCCATGTCTTTTGCGTGATCTCAATACATCTTGGGGAATTTGGCTTGAACACAGATAGGACGATATTTTAGGACATCTAAAATGATGTCCCGGCTGGTGACGGCCGGACCCAACCTGAAAATAACAGCTTTTAGGCCAAAATCCTAGCTGGATACCGTCCAGACCGCGGTTGTCGTGATAAACGTAAAAAAGGTAGGGTTTTTAAGGAAGAAACGGACAGCTCTCTGCCCCGCGACCTGGGCCCGGGGGAGAGGCCTGGATTCGCTGAGCTGTGCGGTAGGGCGAGGTCGGGTGGCCGGCAGGGAAAGCGGGAGGAGAAGGAAGGTTAGGTTTAACCACTACCAGTCCCACGATTTTTATTTTTAATGAAGATCAGATCCGACCCCGTCACACGTGGGACTCACAGTCTTGGTGGGAGGGAGACCAGGCACTGAATTCCCATTTCACAGACGAGGTCACTGAGGCCCACAGAAGTGAAAGCACTTGCCCAGGGTCCCACATCGGACAAGTGGCGGAGCTGGAATGAGAAGCCAGGTCTTCCTGATTCCCAGGCCCGTCCTCTACCCCTAGGCCACACTGGCCTCTCCAAGGCACAAACGAAGGGACAGAGGCAACGGAATTAACGCCAGACCCTCGAGCCCGCCTCTGACGCCAACTGACCACCCGGAGGAGATAGCAGATAGCCACTTGGTGAGCCCGGAGGATTCCAACCCTACCACTCTCTGGCCACCGGAAGATGATAAGCCCCCAAAGAGAACCACCGACCAGCTTTCTCAAAAGCGTCCACCACACCGGGGCTAAGCGGGCGACATCCAGCCGGCCCACGGCAAGCAAACATGTCCTTTCCTAAGGCCGCTTAGGGTTGATTTTGATCCTCCCGGTGAGCAGGGGACGGGACCCTCTCTAGACAGACCGCGGGAGCCTGCTTCCCCGCTCCTCTCCAGAGTCATCACCGCTCCCCCTGGGCCGGATGCCCGGGCCCGAGATCCACCCACCTCCCCGCCCTTCCTCCTCCCAGCATGGAGGAAAGCTGCCCCTGGGTCAGGAGAGCCTGGGGCCGGAGTGGGGAGGTCGCCCTCCTCCTCCTCCCCCTTAGATACAAACTAGTCAGGGTGGCCAGAATCCCCGCCTCACACGGGGCTCACAGTCTTATACAGATGAAGGAACTGAGGCACAGAAAAGCAAAGTGACTTGCCCACAGTCACCCTGCAGACGAGTGGCGGGGCTGGGATTAGAACCCGGGTCTTTCCGACTCGCAGGCCCACGCGCTATCCACTAGGCCCCGCTACTTCCGCCATTCCACCGTCTGGGGCCGCGCTGCCCGTGCCGGAGCTCTTTTTGCCAGCCCTGGGCTCTCCCCGTTAAGAGGCAAGGAGCGGAAGTGGGGTTTGGGCGCCGCCGAGGTGACGATCTTTTGGAAACCCAGCGATGTCGGGCTGAACCCACTCGCTGCTCTCGGGGAACCCGTTTCAGCTGACTGTCCCTCTGGACCATAAGCTCGCTGAGGGCAGGGAATGTGTCCACTAAATCGCACTCTCCCGAGCGCTTAGTACAAGGCTCCGCGCATAACATGTGCTCAAGAAATTCCACCGACTGATTGATTGTCCCCTCCTCTCACCCTCAGCAAGCGACGAGCAAATATCACAATTATTAATTATTAAGGACACGCGTTCAGGTCAGAGAGCAGAGTCACCCGAGCCCCGCTGGACCTAGGTTGGCGTCAGATCTGTTGCTGCGAGCCATCCCCTCTGGCTCCCTGCAATCCGGCACTTGGGCGTTGGGGGTTCACCCGAGGTCGACACGTGAAACAGTGGAGCGACTGTCCCTTCTGCTGGCAGCCAGGGGCCGCCTTCTGGGAAGGGGGCCGGAGGGGTCAGAGCTCCTCGGAAAGGTAGCCCACCCACCCAGCCATCCTCAGAACAGTGCTCGGCACATAGTAAGCGCTTAACAAATACCGTCATTATCATTATTATTATTATTATCCAGGCACCCACCAACCCGCCCAGGCATGAGTGCACGTATCCATAGATGCATGCATCCATCCGAAAAAAAGGAGGCCCCGCTCCGGGAAACCGTGTCCGACCCAGTCCCCCGGACCCTGGAGAAGGCGGGCGGGGCTGACCGGACGGGGCCCAGCCGAGACTCTCCCATTGAGCCGCTGCCAATTGGGTCTCCGAGTGAGCAAGACTGTTTCACTTGGTCTGGGTAGAGTCCGGCACACAGCTTCTCAGTCTGGGGACGGCCGGGACCGGGGGTGGCGGGCTCGTCCGTGCTCTCTCTTCCCACTCGGGGCGGCCAGAGGGATCGATGTTTGGCCGAGGGGACCCGGGGCGGGAGGGGAGGGGGGCCTCTGGGGACGCCTCTTCCGTGAATGAGAGGGGAGAGGGTGGGCCAGAAGAGTACCCCCCCCAAGGGGGAGCCTGCCGGCCACTGCTTTGGCTCAGCAGGGGAAAAGAAAAAGCTGGGTTTTTTTAATGGTATTTGTTAAGTGCTGACTATGTGCCAAGCGCTGTACTAAGCACTGGGGGAGAGCCACACTAATCAGGCTTGGACACGGTCCACGTCCCCCGTGGGGCTCCCGGTTTTAATCCCCATTTTCCACATGAAGCAACTGAGGCCCAGAGGAGTTAAGAGACTCGCCACCGGTGTTTAAGAGGAGGCAGCGGGGGTCCAGTGAGAAGCAGTGCAACTTGGTGGGTAGAGCCCGGGCCCGGGAGTCAGAAGGACCTGGGTTCTGCTCCCGGCTCCGTCGCTTGCCCGCTGGGTGACCTGGGGCAAGTCACTTTGCCTCTCTGGGTCTCAGTTACCTCATCTGAGCACCATGCGGGGTGGGGTTGGGCACCCAGAGAGGACGGCTGAGAGAGGGAGGACCTCATCCCTCATCCCCGTCTGGCACCTCCACGGAGACGGCCCGGTCCCAGACACGGAATTCCCCGACCCGATCCGCGGGAGCCGTCTCCTCCCAGCTCCTGGGAAGCGGACGGCGCTGCGGAGCGGTAATCGCTGGGACGGGATAAGAGTTATTTTGGGAAGGAGCTGTCCCGCTGCCAAGGCTCTTGACTTCCTAAACCAAAACAAAACGAGCCAAGCGGGAATGGGGGGGTGGAGGACCACGGCGAGCTCGGCCAAAAATGTCATATCCGGAATGCGGGGAACGATTAACCCCACCTCTCCCCGGCCTTAGGTTCGAGCCAACGACGAGAGACGGACGGGGCGGTTGCTGGCTCGGGGAGGCGAGGGAAGGATCCACAGGGCGGGAAAGTGGGAGCCGGATGCGTTTTCTGGGTCTTCCCCTGGCGGGGGTCGGCGGGGGGCTCTGGCAGGACGCATATAGCCCGCCCGCGCGGCCTCTTGGGAGGCTCCAATGCCTCCAGGGGCCACAGATGGCCCCGCTGCTCTTTTACCCTGCCCCTTTCTCCCTTCGGGACATTTCAGGCCGGGAATGTGTCCACCGACTCTGTTGCGTTTTATCCTGCTCAATGATTTCCTCGAAAATGTTCCTTCGGGTTACTCTGGGCAGGGAACTTATCGCATTGGACTCTCCCACGCGCTCGGCGCGGCACTCCGCACACGGTATGCGCTCGGCGAATACCACCGACGATGATATTTTGGGGTTCCAGGCGGGGCTCCTCCCTGCGAGGAACCCAGCCGGACATACCTCATTAGCTGCATCCGCTAATTCCGATCTCCCTCCTGGGTCCTTTTAATAAGTTTATTTTTCAGCTCGTCTCTCCGTGAAGAGGGTAAGCTCCTTGTGGACAGAGCACGGATCTATCATTTCGCTATCAAGTGGATGCTCAATAGAGACTGCTGGTACTATTTCGACTACTAATAGTTTCCCTGTCCCCCTGGTCTCTTGGTCCCACCTCTCCTCCTCCCCATGCTCCTATCCCTCCATCTCTTATTCTCCATCTCCGAGTCATCTCTTCCCCTCTGCCCTCCAGTCCTCAATCTCTTTCTTACCGTACTTGCCCTAACACAAGTTCTCTCTCCAAGAATCAACCCTAAGTCTAAAAGCCGCCTGAAATTCTCTCCTTTTGGTCCCCTGGATTGGGGAAGAGAAGGGGGTGGGGACTCCCACCAAGCTCGCCGTGGAACGTGTCTGCCCACTCTGTTGGATCGTACCCTCCCAAGCGCTCAGCACAGTGCTCTGCACGCCGGAAGCGCTCGATAAATACTACCAACGAGGAATATAAGAGATGCCGAAAGGCTGCCGGTGCACCCGGTCGTTTATTTAGATAGTAAACTCCTTGCCTGCTCACTCAGGAAGTAAATATAAACTTTCAGTCCCCGTCCGGTAAAAATCAGGGCTCTCTCAGGCACTTACTAGGTGCCGCGGACCGGACTGAGCACCGGGGCGGGTACGAGATGATCGGGTCGGCACCGTCCCTGTCCCACGGGGGGCTGGCAGCCTAAGTAGGAGAGAGAACGGGCGCTGCACCCCCATTTTACAGACGAGGAAACCGAGAAGCTGAGTGACTTGCCCCGGGTAATCCACAGCGGGCAAGCGGGCGAGACCAGCTTCGATCCGACTCCCAGGCCGGCGCTCCTCCCGCCGGGCCGCGCCGCTACCCGCCCGGGACCCCATGAGGCCGTTCCTCCTCCTCGTCCGTGGGCAGAGCCGGCCGGGGGAGGAGATGGCTCCCGGGCTCCTTCGGACCGGCGGGAGGTGCGCGTGGCCCGGGAGAGGGTTAATGGCCGCGACGACGGCAGCCCTGGGCAACAGCTGGGCCCGAGGCTGGCCCGGATGAGGAGCTTTAGCGCTGCATCCTGCCGCAGGGGGAGTGGTGGACGAGAACGATCCCGAACAGGCGGCTCCCCCGGCTGCTGGCCGCCTTCAGTCCGGCCCCTGAAATAGAGCTCGGAGGCTCCGGTTTTCATTGGCCCGCCCGGCGTCGTGACCAGAAACCCAGCAGCCTGGCCCACACGCGGGGATTGAGAGCATTTGAGAGAGTCAGAGGGGAAGGGACATAGAGGTAGGGGAAACCCAGCCTCCTCCACAACCCCCAAAAGGCCTTTCCCCTAAGGGGGGGAGAGAGCTCTGATGACCCCATTCAGGGAAGGCAGGAAAAGAGACTTTGAGGAGGCAGGGTGGGGGGAAGTGCTACCCTTTCCTGTACCCGGAAGGCGCGGCTGCTGCCCGCAGCTTCGCAGTGTCCTTATCCTCGGAAGGGGGCCTACTCTGCCGTCCCGATTCGGCAGGAACTGGCCGGGCCGGGGAGATGATGATGATAATAATAATAATAATAATATTGGTATGTGTTAAGCGCTTACTATGTGCAGAGCACTGTTCTAAGCGCCGGGGTAGACACAGGGGAATCAGGTTGTCCCACGTGAGGCTCCCGGTCTTCCTCCACATTTTGCAGATGAGCTAACTGAGGCACAGAGAAGTTAAGTGACTTGCCCACAGTCACACAGCTGACAAGTGGCAGATCTGGGATTCGAACCCATGACCTCTGACTCCCAAGCCCGGGCTCTTTCCACTGAGCCACGCTGCTTCTCTAATAATGGTATTTGTTAAGCGCTTACTATATGCAGAGCACTGTTCTAAGCGCTGGGGTAGATACAGGGTCATCAGATTGTCCCACGTGGGGCTCACATTTTTTTAATCCCCATTTTTACAGATGAGGTAAATGAGGCACAGAGAAGTTAAGTGACTTGCCCAAGGCCACACAGCAGACAATTGGCAGAGCCAGGATTAGAACCCACGACCTCTGACTCCCAAGCCCGGGCTCTTTCCACTGAGCCACACTGCTTCTCTAATGCCAGCCCGCTGGCTGTACCTCGATCCCCATCCATCTCGCCGCCGGTCCCCTCGCCCACGTCCCGCCTCTGGCCCGGAATTCCTTCCCCCTTCAGAGCTGACGGACCATCACCCTCCCCGCTTTGAAAAGCCTTAGTGAAAAGCACCTGTCCTCCAACAGGCCTTTCCCTCCTAAGCCCTCATTTCCTCTTCTCCCCCTCCCTCCTGCCTCACCCCTGCTCTTGGTTTTGCTCCCTTCATTCATTCCACCCTCAGCTCTACAGCACTTAACGTCCACATCCGTAATTTATTTATTTCTATCGTCTATCTCCCCCTCTAGGCTGTAAACTTCTTGCGGGCGGGGACTACGTCTACCAATCCTGTTTCGGCGTACTCTTCCAAGTCTTTGAGGCGGGGGGCCGGACCGACGTCGAGATATCTTGGTGGGACCCCCCCAAACCAAGACACCTAAACCTACTTCCCCGAGCCCCCGCACAACTCTCACCTGGTCCTCCCTCTTCCCTTCTCCCCTACCCAAGGAGCCCGTGATGGCCCCAGCTCTGGGATAAGCTGGATCCTGGGAGGCCACAGCCCAGGTTCTGCCCCGCAAGAGACCATTTCTGACCCAACCCCACTTGCTTGGGTCGAAACTGGACTTCTTCCTTCCCCGCTTCCCCACCCGACCCCTGCATCCAAAGATCTCTCGGTGTGGCTCAGCAGACGAGAGCCCGGGCCTGGGAGTCGGAGGGATGTGGGTTCTAATCCCGGCTCTGCCACTCGTCTGCTGCGTGACTTCAGGCAAGTCACTTCACTTCTCTGGGCCTCGGTTACCTCATCTCGATAATGGGGATGAAGTCCGGGAGTCCCACGTGGGACAGGGACGGTGCCCAACCCGATCACCTTGCACCTACCCCATCACTCAGTACAGTGCCTGGCACACAGTAAGCGCTTAACAAATGCCAATATTATTATCTCTCAACCACCTATTTCTGGTTCCTCATCCTGCCCCGGCAGAAACCTACCGAGCCCCCTTGCCAATCAATCGGCGGTGTTTACCGAGCGCCTAGTGTGTGCCGAGCACCGTAGCAGGCGCTGGGGCTAGAACGATACACTTGGGCAGGCAGACGTGTTCCCTGCCCACGAGGGGCTTACCGTCAGAGCGGCAGAAGGCTCAAGGCTCAGAACTACTTAACGTGGATTGGGGAGAGCGACCTCCTTTTGTCGGTTCCCCGAGCTCGAGGACTGACCCGCCTAAGTGTCTGGGACGGCTTCCGCAACGAGCCCGCCACGACAGAGACGAGAGGAGAACGCTTCCTTTCGCCCCAGCTATCCCCTGCCGAACAGAGCACCTCTGAGCCCCCGCCGTGCTCCCCGTTCCTCTCTCTCGGAATCTGCGAGGTGCTTCTGGCCCCTTTACAACCGCCCTCCGAGCCCAGGGGGAGGCTAGCTTTAACCCGAGCGAAGGGCCAAGGCGGGGGGAGCAGGGAAAAAGGGCGAGAAAGAGCTTTTCGGAGAATCTCCTACCTCTTCATCTGTTGAAGTTCGGAAGGCGAGCAGTTCCCGAGAGGCGGCACGTGGAATTCACAGTCAGGCACAAGGGGGCAGAAAAAGATGACGATTGATTAGAGATGCCCGCTTTGGACCCGCCCAGCCCCCAGAGCAACGTCACCTCTAATGGTCCATTTGGCTCTGGGGTAGCTTTTCCGACTCTGTGAGGCAGGGCAGACCTCGCCCTGGTATTTCTTAATCAATTGATCCATCAGCGGTACCTACTCAGCGCTCACTATGTGCAGAGCACTGAGCTAAGGGCTTGGGGAACTACAATGTAACAGGGTTGGGAGACGCCTTCGCTGCCCCCAACAAGCTTACGGTCAAGAAGGGGAGACGGACATTAATGTAAATGGAGAAATACATGAACGAAGGAACGAATAAATAATCTCCTAAGAGTCTCTCCTCTGATTTTCGGCTGGGTTTGGCCTCGAGTTGGAAATCTCTGGCCTCCTCTCACTCTGAGCTTCAACTTACACGATGCTTTCCTCCTTAGGGGCAAGAAGGCGTTCGGTGTCGGCTAGCCCGGCTTCGGCGGCGACGCAGCTCTATTACGAAAGGCCCCTCCTGGACTCAAAGAACCGGTCGGGTACGCGCGGCCTAGCTGGAACGGAAGCGGGGAGAAGCCGAGGCCGCTCCATCCAGCCCTCCCAAGCTAGGGGTCCAAGCCGCCCCGGCTGCAGCGGGCTCGGGATGGATTCGATCCTTGAGGAGCAGCGTGGCCTTAGTGGAATGATCACAGACCTGACAGTCCTAATCCTGACTCTGCCACTCTTCCGCTGGGTGACCTCGGGCGAGTCGCTTCACTTCTCTGGGCCTCTGTTCCCTCATTTGGAAAATGGGAATTTAGCCCCGTGTGGGACGGGGACTGTGTCCGACCTGATTAGCTTCCTCCTACTCCAGCGCTTAGTATGGTGCCTGCTAATAGCAGGCCCTTAACAAATACCATTAAAATATATATATATATATATGTATATATATACACCTCCCTGCTCTTTCAGAAAGGGACAGAAAGACCGATGGACAGAGCATCCATCGTGGCCCGGGTTGTGTTTTAGTGTTTCATCACTCCTGAGGTGTCTGTCTCCAATCCCTTCTCCCCACCCTAAACTCGTCAACTGGGAGCCTCCCGAGGGTTAGGGAACAGTCTCATTCCCAGCTGTGTATTCTCGCCCGATGCTTATCTCAGTGCTCTACAGACAGTGAGTGCTTAATCAGTACTGCCGTTACAACTACCACTAAAGCAAATACAGGCCCACGATCCCAAATCCCACACCAAACACAGTCGAATTCAAATTCTTAAACGCCCATCCTCGGAATAAAACAGCCCCTTCGGGGTCCAAATAAATGTCGTCCGGTGGGCATTCCGAGTCCGGGGAATTGTGGCACGGGGACCAAATAGAAAAGAAACACAAACCTTTCAACCACCAGATGACCCTACTGTACATCTCCTCCGAAACATCTGAAAGAGGGAAGAAAGAAATCAATTTTTCTCACCGTCCTTTTCCCCGGCCCCCCCGCCCCGGCCCCCAACCCTGGGCTCCTGCGTCGGGAAGGACGGATAACCATCCTCGTTCTTTGCAAAACCCGGGACTAGTCGGATGGTTCTCCAATTTGGTCCACCAGAATCCTTCCGGCATCTGATTAGATTCTTCCGAGGCTCCTTCAGCTGGGACACTTGGCGTCGTCTCCCCTCTCCTCCTGTCCACGCCGGCTCTGGGCCCTCCCTTACTCCTCATGCCCGTCCACGGATCATTTGCGGCTCCAATCCCTTTCTGGCAGGGTGGTCAAGCGGAAAGAGCACGGGCTTAGTTAGGAGTCAGAGGCCCTGGGTTCTTAATGACGCTCCGCTGCCTGCCGGGCTGTACGACCTCGGGCGAGTTGCTTCGACTCCCCCGTCCCTCGGTCTCCCCACCTGTAAAATGGGGACTCGATACCCGTTCTCCCTCCCACTTGGACGGCGAGCCCCCTGTGGGACGGGGACCCTGTCAGATCTAATTATCTTGCATCTACCGCACAGTGCTTAGCAGAGTGTTCGGTGAAGACTAAGTGCTGCACAAATGCTGTTATTATGAGTCATTGGCTGCCCCTCCTCCTCACAGAGCGCCCACGCTCCGCCTTCCAGGAGCAGCGGCCTCTAGACCCGCACACCGGTCGCTCCTTCCCTTCAAGTCCAGAGAAGTGGCCTGTCTGGACCCGAACAAGACAGTCATCAGAGCCAGGCCTGAAACTGGTCTCGACACTCCCACCTCTGAGGAGGCGGCACAGGCCTGGATCGGGGCCCCGTGCGGTCTGGTGGATAGAGCCCGGGCCCGGGACTCTGAAGAACCTGGGTTCTAATCCCGGCCCTGATACTTATCTGCTGTTCACTCCGCTGGGCCTCAGTTCCCTCTCCTAGAAAATGGGGATTAGACCGTGAACCCTAAGTGGGTCGGGACCGTGTCCATCCCAATTACCTTGTATCGACCAGAGTGCTCAGTACGGTCTCCGGCACATAGTAAGTGCTTAACACATACCATGGTGATTATTATTATCATTATTATTATTATCAGGGAAGGGGCCAACGATTAATAAGGGGCCCATCTCCTCCCCGCGGCCACTCCGACCCAAACCGAAGGGTTACGGCCCCGGGCGCCCCATCGCCGAGGAGACGGGAAGGCCAAAGTGAGTTTGGACGGCAGCCAGTCAGCACCGTGCTTGCCGGTGGGCCCCCGACGCTCTGCTCGGACCCGGAGCTGCCTTCCCGTGGGCCAGGGAACTCCCGCCTCCTCAGCCCGCCGGTCCAACCTCCGTGCGTGCGGCCACGGCGGCTCAGGTGAGATCGAGGCTTTGGGAGAGGAAGGGGGCTCTGCCACGTACCCAGGAAGAACGCGCTAAATCTGGGGACGCTCTCCTTCCTGGCCACTCTGACGGGTCCGATCCTTTCCGAGGGGCAGCCGGGAATCCGCAGCGCGTCTCTGGGCTTTGCCAGACCGGAGGGCCGCTTGGGCTGGGAGGGCGGGACCGCCGGGTCCTCCCTGGGGAGCGCCAGCTCCTCGCACAGGGGATCCAAGGCCACGTCTATCCTGGTCACGAAAGGATCCGCGGGACTCGTCTCCGCCGCCGGGGGAGTCGTGCCGGTCTCCGGCTCGGGATCGGGGAACTCCACCTCGGCTCTGGGGGGAGAGGCTCCCGGGCGGCTCCTGGATGGCGAGCCCGCTTCCGGGTTCAGCAAGGCCCACCAGGGGGATTCGGGGCCGTACCTGGGCAGGGCCCGCGGCGGTAACGGTCTGGGAGTGAATTCGGGGATGGGCTCCAGGTAGCCCACGGGGCCGGGAGAAGAGCCGAAGGCCGACTGGGCCGGTGGGCCCCCGAGGGAGGGTCCGCTCTCCGGACGGACGACGGTCCCCCAAGGGGCTTCCATCTCCAGCTGGACGGTGGCCCTCCGGGAGGCTTCCGTCTCCAGCTGGACGGCGGCCCTCCGGGGAGCGTCGGGCGCTGACCGGATGGAGACCCTTCGGGGAGATTCGGTCTCCAGCTGGACGGCGGCCCTCCGGAAAGCGTCCGCCTCCAGCTGGACGGCGGCCTTCCGGGAGGTGTCCGGCGCCAGC